>NC_136063.1:217605464-219007815 GCF_964261635.1 Lissotriton helveticus | reverse complement strand
GGAATTAGTTGCAGGCTCCCTTACTGGTGAAACAGAGGTAACTAAAATAAAGATGATGAAGGTAAAAACATAAAATGATCAAAACGAAAGTGTTTACCCTTCTAATATGGTGGATCATTAGGCTGGGAGCCAGGCACCTCTAAAATACAAGAAAAGAAAAGCATGGTTAAAGCACAGTCTTTCCGTGTTCTGCAAAGCTACGCAGACTTTCTTTGATGTGGTTGATATAGCCCATCATGGGGGGCATGGTAGGGGTGTGGCCAGTGCACTCGAGCAGTAGTAGAGCAAAGAGCAGATACAATTTATACAAGGAACTAGTGAAAAATATGCAATAAGCATCTGATGTGGAACATGGAGATATTCTAAAAGACATAAAAATAGGAGTTTTGACACAAGATGGTAAACAAGCTTTGTACAGTTGACTTATCAATAAACTGATTCTGCTTCAAAGCACACACGCACTACTAAAGGATAATGTCATTGCAGAAGACCAATCCATAGATTGTGTAATGCCTACTCTACAAGAGTGTGCCAAGGTTAATGAAGAACTACTAAAATTGGAAACAGCCTATTTTGGAGATTACAGCTAATGATGAAATGGGACACCAGGGAGTAACATTACTACTAGCTGAAAAACTACAAACAAAATTGGATTCTTTGGAGAAATCTGTATTGAAGACTTCAGGTTTGGCAAAGTGTTTACGTGTGTCTAAATACTGTTGAGTTATTTTATGGCGTAATTTCAATGAAGAGGAAGAGTTAGTAAATGGTGCTAAGGGTAAAGTTATTGATGTTATTAATTTTCCAAACAGGGATCAGATAGAATTTTTGGTTATACAATTTGATCAGAATGATGCAGCAAAGCAGATTGTGCATTGTGTTGTACGTTTTTTGCTTGTAAAGGACTTGTATGTCCGATGACAGCAGTTTCCAGTGTCTCTGTTGTATGCTATAAC
This sequence comes from Lissotriton helveticus, assembly GCF_964261635.1. Taxonomy (NCBI): domain Eukaryota; kingdom Metazoa; phylum Chordata; class Amphibia; order Caudata; family Salamandridae; genus Lissotriton; species Lissotriton helveticus. Next base: position 219,006,859 of record NC_136063.1, on the reverse strand, counting down.
TACCCACAAATCTGAAGGTTTAAGTATAGACAGAGCTTTTGTGAACATCAGTAGTAATGTGTTTAAAGAAGGAATGGCATATTTTGCATTGTCTGGATTAAGAACATTGTCAGGTTTGTATTTGATGGAATGTGATCACAAAGATGCTAGTGCAGATGGAAATTTTCTCATAGAGTACAATCGGTTAAGAGATCTATATGCTCCCCCTCATTTAAGACAATATCCTATTTATGAGAAACGGATGATATTTCCAAAACAAAAGCCTACAAAACGCTCAACAGAGCTCCAAGAAATGAAAGAAAACCAAAACAATGTACAAGATGCTAAAAAGAAAAAAGTGCAAACTGAGGGAAATATCGTAGTACATCAGTTAGAAAACAGTTCAGGTATCAACTGCTAAGTAAATGTGGTTCTCATTGAAGTGTTTCATTACCCTCATCTTGTTAATCAAATTGAATAAAACCGTGAAAAAAGGTTCTGATCTTCACTGTACCATATACTCCAACAAATACTAAGTAACAAACGTTTAATACATTCTGCTTCAGGCATTCGAGATCTTTTGAATACATCTAGCGGATCAGTAATATTTAATCTGAACATACAGCAAGATGCACAATAATTTATAATAATCATTCTGGGAGTTTTAGAAGAAGAACAAGAAAATATTGACCACTTGTTTGGACTAAGTTGTAAATGGGACCACTAGTTTGAAGACTGCTCATTTACATCTACCACTGATATAAATACTCAGCGACTTCTATACTTAACACTGCCAGATGGCAAAACAGTTTCTTTAACAAATGGATTAAAATAGCAATTCAAAATATGCCCTGCCCAAATTGTAGATCAGAGGTAACATTTATGTTGCAAATACAAAGAAGTGGAAAATACCTCATATTAATTATGCAACGATGTAGACCAGATGGCACAAAATTAGAAACCGAAATTACAAACTTCAAAGCAGGACGAATATCTATTTCGGTAAGAACTTACATAACACTGGGTATTTGTTTTCATGAAGGAGCTAATATAAAATCTGGACAGTACACAGTCTTTTTAAAGTTTAAAAGTGGATGGACGGATTGCAATGCTAGCAACATTAAATTCAAAGTGGAACTGCCTTCCAAACTACAAACTTCTTACCTCATATTTCTTCAACCAAAGTTCCAAGTACATCATTCAGCCTATTGGGGGTCATGTGCTTAAAAACGTCTCTGTATTGGACAATTACTCTTTTCCACATCATTTAGCCTAGTAGGGATCATTTTTGAAAACTATCTCAACAAATTAAATATGGTATATATTTATTCGTACTATTGTACCAGGTATAATAATAATAGAACATGTTTTCAGATGTGTTTGTTTTTATTAGTAGCGTGAGTGTAGATAAAACAACAAATTAGCAAATTAAAGAGTTCGAAGCATAGAAACACATATTTAAAAGGATGTACTGTGCACGTTTGGTGAAGTAGTATGAAAGCTGAGAACAGTAAAAAAGGGAAAGTGATGTCTTTAGCACATTATAATAGAGTGTTGTAGTTTATGAAAAGTGTGCTGTTGTAACAATTTGTTTTGAAGATCACATACTAATGTATTTTTATGTGCTTTTCTTTTTAATAGGAGCTACAAATCAAAATTCTAAGATTCCTGAAAACACATTTTCACTCTAGATTTATTAATTAGACATATTGATACTTTACAAGGTAGGTAGCACATAGGCTATAAGTTATAGTCCTACATGCATACAAGGTAATATAAAGTATACTTAGAACTTTTAGTGAGCTACATGCACATTTACAGGCCTATATACTTAATAATACAAGCATTCTTTCACCCTCCTTTATTTTATTTTTTTAATTTATAGAGCGCGCAGCTACCTCCCACGGAGGTGTCCAGGTGCTAATGTGATGTATTCCTATAGGTTCTGAATCGATCCCCCTATTCCTGACCCTATTCTGGTTAAACAAACCAACAAGTTAACTAACAGTCAGCCCATGAGGCAGAAAACCCCCATGATGCAGATACCGTTATCTGACGCAGTCACACTACGACACAGGAACGTGTTATCTGATTAGGTCATAACGCTTGCGATCTAATTAGATAAGCGATATTCCTCCAGCCCCTGATAAGACATACGGAGTTCTCATAACAAATCAAACCTATGACAACCTGGGTAAAACCCTGCGGCCATTGTTTTGATTTCACCGAGAACTTCAGCAAAAGAATGTGCTAACGAGCAAGTCGTATGACATCCTTATTGACGTATCTATGTCCATCCTTACGTCAATCTCGGCACCTTAAAGGTATAAATATTACCGATATTGCCCTATGCAAACACACGCGGTGGTGACGAGACGGAGCAGCCATACTTGCCGAAGCCCAGAGCAGAGCAGACCCCGCTGGCACAGCCCCGCCTTCCTGACGCGCTGAGAACGAGACGCGCTGATTTCTCCTGCCGAGAGATCCAGCACCGGCGCTTCCGGGTAGCCCTCGCAGGCAGCCTGGAATATCGAGACCAGAGAGAGAGATACCATCCCTCATTCAACCTAGATTCCAGGTACAGAACTGAATAACCCCTCACAGAGAATTCTTTAGTTATTCACTTGGCAAAAACAAACTTAACTTAAACTGTAACTTTCTATTCCCGCCCACGTATTAGGCTTAGGTCAGGTACACGGGGTAGGCGTATTTAGAAACACCAGTTGAGTACGTTTAGTCAAATGTATATGTGTATGTAATATATTTTATTCATTTTAAAACATCTTATGGCTTAGAAACCATATCAATGTTTTTACAGTATTATTTTATACTATTGCTTTTAATGTATGCACTTTACTTAGCTATAAGTATTGCAATAATATCGATCCATTTCTCTTGTATGAGAAAAGAGACTGATCAATAAATAACACCTTTTTATTGAACACGCCCGTCACTTCCTTTTCTCTACAATCTGATGAGACTAAGAATGCACGTACTGACTGAGTAAAATAAATTGCCTTTTGTTCACACGACTCTCGAGATATACTCTTGATTAGGGGAGAGCAAAGTTGTCATGTTCTATGGTTGTCAGAAACTAAATCCCTTCTTGTCTAATCAGGGAAGTTAAGTCCTTCCTGAACATTCGAGAAAGTTTCTAGTGAACTCTGAGCTAGCTGGCAAAACCCAAAACTTTAAGTCTAGTATCGACAGTAGTAGACCTAGTTAACGTCTGGCCTAGGCCTTTACTGCTGTAGGTATTATTCCAATGCGCAGAGCCTATTGGGATGATAGGAACTACACTACATGGCGCCCAACGTGTTTGGAAAGGGCGATAAAACTAACGTAAGACATTTAGAGTAACTCAGTCGTGCTTTCTCACTCAGACCCCTTTTCCCATAATACTCCAAAGACGTCTGGAGTGGGTGAAAGGTTATATCCGCCAGACCTCGCAGGAGGGAACTCCTATGTATGGTTCTTGGTATAAGTCAACGTTAAAGGATACACTGTTCCAAAATATTGTGCATCTAATCTTTGTTTCCATAAGAAACCTGATCTGCAAACATACAAAAAAATTACCATCCTGTCAGTAAATTGGTAGACAGTGATGAGGAAAGAGAGGCAGTTAGATTAGCAACTGAACTCGCGGCAGCTGATGCTACCATGCAAGACGCAGACCCGGATATAATACTCATCCCGCTCATCAAAAGGAAATCTATAACCATAAAACTTATAGAAAATGGACTGACACCTAGAGGTGGTACAGTCATATTCGTAATTGAGGCACACGAATATCGGCAGACAGAGGTATACTATTCATGGATACATTTTCCAGCAGCAAATCCTGTAACAAAGTACTTCCACTATTACAAAATAGAGGAACTTCCTGAAACGTACACTCCTTTCGAGGAGGTGGAAGTACCACTCAAATTTCAAGAGCATTTGCTCTTATTTGATGGCGCCCTAAAACATAATAATCACATCACCAGGCTCGGTCCTTTAGGTAGACCAGGAGCAACGTGGCCGGTCCTAGCCGGATACACACCACATCCAGACATCGACGGGATGTCTGCAGCTAACCTGTTAACACAGCTAAAACAATTAATAAAAATACATAGACAATTAGTCCAGTATGTGATGCGGACTTCTACAATTCAGCCAGCAATTAAAATTCCACAGCTGACCCCTCACCAGGGGAACACAAATAAAATTACACCACAGAATATACAATCCTGCCTAGGTAAAGTACCGGCTAAACGGGAACAAATACCATTTTGGCTAGCGCAGAAAATAACCCAAATAGAGGCGGTGTTTCCAGACACCACCCCGCTAGAAAAGCACAGGATTCTGACTATCTGTCTTCCAATGGGAATCGCACCACACATTGAGGACTGTGACACTTGGGGTACAGTCTTTGCTTCCATCTACACAAAAATGCACGGTGTTCCATCCATTTCGGTAATACCAGATGTGCTAAAACAAATTCAAGATGAATATGGTCCAGAACCCGCTTTAACTCTTGGTATGAAATTACTGAAAGACTTCAAGCAGGTCTCGGCTATATTATTAGCCAACATAAAAGGTGAAGCAGCAAACGTGGCGATCCGCCAGAGGTTAAAAGAGACAGATATAGCAGACCAACCAACTGAAATTGCCAGAATCATAGAAAAATCCTATGAGGAACTAGGTAGAGATAGTTTAGGTGGAATACCAGTAAAACCGCAACTAATTGAAAGTCCTGAAAAAATATTTTTTAATAATAATTCTACATCACCAAAAAAGAACTGGGATGGAGACAAACAATCCAATCCTAAAGAAAAGAAATTCCAGTCCAGAGGAAGGTCTCCTAGGCGAAGAGAAAAATCTCCGAACCAAAGACACAGGTCACCTCAGAGTGACCCCTCTGGGAAAAGATATAACCTTAGAAATAGGGTTAATATAAAAAAGCCTGATAGATATCAAGACATTGATACACGTCCCTCTCAATCTTTTCAGACTTCCTCGCAGAAATCGGAAAGAAGAGGACGATCAGAACAAAGAGAAGATCACGCCAAGTCCAAAGACAAGGAACCTGCTCAGCTAAAAAAGAAATTACAATTTCCAAAAAAGAAGGTAGCCAGCATTAAAATAGTTAACAATGCCGAGAATACTGAGAACACAACTGAAAAACGGAGAATGGGCTCAGACAATGCTAGACAGCGCAGCAGAAGTGAGCATAGCTCGCAAAGTCCTTATGAATCATCTGGAGACAGTGGACACGAATGAATATCTTCTAGTGGAAACTGCGGACACCAGAGTTAGCAAACCTCACAAAATATACGAAATAACATTGCGTATAGAGGGGGATAAGACTAGAAAAATAAGGGGACTATTTTGGGATAATCTCTCCAAGGGCTATGATATCCTTCTAGCTGAAAAAGACTGGCCACCAGAGTTTGTCAGGGAGTGCCCTCATGGCGAAGAAATAATTATCACATACACAACAAACACTTGGAGGAGGGTCCAAGGGCAGGTTTATCGACCAACCAGGTACATGCCCCAAAACATAATGCTCTCACAACAAAAGATACCTGGGGGTCAAATAAATAAGTCAAACAGAATGGATCACAACACCAATACTACACAAATAACACCCGTGAGGACATTGTGCATGTTAATGAATGCAGGCCAAATCAAGGCTCAAGAGCATATGGAGAAAATAGTTCCCATCAGAAGCCACACTGTACCGCCCTCTTTCTCATCATTTGGGTTCTCCTTACCCAGGAGACAAAAACGGCTGGTCTGATTTTACCGTGACCGATAAATGTGACAAGTGGGTAGTATGTATTGTGCAAGATTTAAAGTGGCCCCTGAAAAAAAGCAGTGTTTGGTGATGGGAGTGAAAAGTGAAAGATTATCGTAAAATTAGGTGAATCAGGTAGAAAAACGAAATTTATTAGTATCTCCCAATCCCTAAGGTTAAAAAGCAAGTGCAAGTGCGGGTTTGAAATAATAACCGTACTTGATGGTGGTCAACATGTTTCTGCATTAAATAGAACCAAGTTTCTAATGCATTCGTCAGGACCTTGATAGACAACACTACTGCTTAGAATAAATAATGAAAAATATCACCTGAAAGTCCCAGGTCTGTACTCAACCGTATACTGTTATCGCGTTGTATCACACGGTATTGGATCCAGACCGAAAGACAAACAAACAAAAAACAAAAGGACATGAATGAATCATATTCTCGTGGTTTCTTTACAATAAAAACCACAATGTGATGGAGACACATTCACAACTACTCGGACAAAAAGTTCCAATGTACACTCACCCATAGATGATGGTTGAGAGGCTTCACCCCACCTGGCTGCAGCTCAGGTTTGAGGAGCACCGCTCTAAAAATAATTATTGAGTTACTTTTGGAGTTGGTTCAACATAGAGTTAGAAGGAAAAGTTTACACGGAGGTAAAAGATGGCTTGGTTACTCCATTAAAAATTACGTTGGTTTTATGTAGGTCCACCGCCAGTACTATACCCCGGCGGTCGAACTAATGGCTAAAATCGAATTGTAACGCAGATATGATTCCGCTGATTTTATTCAAAACCTATACGCATGTAGGCAAACTCAGATGGGAGATTTCGAGTTTAGCGGCAACACAGAAAGCAAGTCTGCTATTAAGAGCTGGCGCTGCTTCTCTTACGCGTATTGTTATCAGGCTAGCTGGGTGTACGCTAGCGAGCGAGCGCTATGCGGCCCTAACCTATGCGTATAGGTTTTGAATAAAATCAGCGGAATCATATCTGCGTTACAATTCGATTTTAGCCATTAGTTCGACCGCCGGGGTATAGTACTGGCAGGGGACCTACATAAAACCAACGTAATTTTTAATGGAGTAACCAAGCCATCTTTTACCTCCGTGTAAACTTTTCCTTCTAACTCTATGTTGAACCAACTCCAAAAGTAACTCAATAATTATTTTTAGAGCGGTGCTCCTCAAACCTGAGCTGCAGCCAGGTGGGGTGAAGCCTCTCAACCATCATCTATGGGTGAGTGTACATTGGAACTTTTTGTCCGAGTAGTTGTGAATGTGTCTCCATCACATTGTGGTTTTTATTGTAAAGAAACCAAGAGAATATGATTCATTCATGTCCTTTTGTTTTTTGTTTGTTTGTCTTTCGGTCTGGATCCAATACCGTGTGATACAACGCGATAACAGTATACGGTTGAGTACAGACCTGGGACTTTCAGGTGATATTTTTCATTATTTATTCTAAGCAGTAGTGTTGTCTATCAAGGTCCTGACGAATGCATTAGAAACTTGGTTCTATTTAATGCAGAAACATGTTGACCACCATCAAGTACGGTTATTATTTCAAACCCGATTCACCTAATTTTACGATAATCTTTCACTTTTCACTCCCATCACCAAACACTGCTTTTTTTCAGGGGCCACTTTAAATCTTGCACAATACATACTACCCACTTGTCACATTTATCGGTCACGGTAAAATCAGACCAGCCGTTTTTGTCTCCTGGGTAAGGAGAACCCAAATGATGAGAAAGAGGGCGGTACAGTGTGGCTTCTGATGGGAACTATTTTCTCCATATGCTCTTGAGCCTTGATTTGGCCTGCATTCATTAACATGCACAATGTCCTCACGGGTGTTATTTGTGTAGTATTGGTGTTGTGATCCATTCTGTTTGACTTATTTATTTGACCCCCAGGTATCTTTTGTTGTGATAGCATGAAGAAATAATTATGCCTGCCTTCTCAAATCAAATTCCTATTCATAAAAAATACACACTTGCTAGAAAGTGGGCAGTGGCTCTAGCTCCTGCTTTATATAAAAATCACGTGGGATGGGATGAGGACTCTCCTCCTCACAAAATCCAGTTAAAATCACAACCAACTGCACAAAGGCAGTACCCAATTAAGCAAGAAGCTAAAAAACAGGTAAATGAAATACTAGATCAGCTAGAATACCAGGGGGTGATTGAAACTTGCACCTCACAAATGAACAACCCTTTGTTTCCGGTCTCCAAACCAGACAATTCATACCGTCTAGTTTTGGATTACCGACACCTTAACACATGTTGCAAAACTTTTGCAGTGCAAAACTCACATAGTGCTGCACTAATGAATAACATAGTGCGCAAAAAATACAAAACAACATTAGACATCTCTAATGGATTCTTTTGTCAAAACATAGCACCAGAGAGCAGATATTTAACTGCATTCTCAATAAATGGCACTCAAAAACAATTCTGTCGGTTAGCCCAGGGGTACAAGAACAGCCCGGGGGTATTCTCAGCAAGAGTAACAAAATTACTACAACTATATGATGATGAAGCATTATCTTATGTCGATGACATATACTTAACAGATGATGACTTGGAGACTCACTTGAAAAGAGTGAACACCATAATACTTGGGTTCGCAGCAGAGGGTTACAAATTCAACTTTAAAAAATCCAGAATTGCCCATCTGACAGTCCTGTTCTTAGGATATGAATTATCAAGCGAAGGCAAAAGCCTGGCTGACAATTTCCTAGAGAAATGTGCCGTACTCCAAGCACCTAGAACACTAAAAAACTTACAGTCAATTCTAGGCTTCCTAAATTTCGGAAGAACATACATTGCAAATTACGCAGAAAGGGTCAAACCCCTTTATGATCTGATAAAACCCGATTTTAAAAGATCCAATTGGACTCAAATACACACAGAAATTTTGAGATCCCTACAAACAGACATGCTAATTAAAACAAAGTTAGAAACACGTGATAACACACGCAATCTTGTGATTCGAGTCATCCCAGGGAGATGCGGATTCACATACCTGACCTCTAATGAGGGAGAAAAGGTACCAATTGCATTCAAATCACACTTGTACACTAAGGCTGAAATGAAATTTATCCCAACGGAAAAAATTCTTACTGCAACACAGACAGCTATAGCAAAAGAACGAGCCCTGGCACAAGGTAAACGAATAATAATCGTGACACCGATACCAGCCCTAGAGGCTGTAACGAAAGCAAGCATTCCAAATGCTAAGGCTCTCCATCCGAGATGGATACAATGGGCTAATTCTCTTGCTGCAACAGACGTGGCGTACGAATTTGATCCTTATTTAAAAACACAAGAATTTCTCCAATATGAATTTGAATGTCCTCCGCCGACCGAAATTTTGCCTCTAGAACACTACGGCTGTTTAATATATACAGACGGATCAGCAAAACCCGCGGTGGGGGGTAAGCAAGCTTACTGTGCTGCGTGCGCGATCGTTAAAGGTCGCTGGCACGAAGGAAAATTTAAACCAGCAATCACTAAAACACAATCTTTAGGAGATTGTACGGCTCAGCGAGCTGAACTACTGGCATTCAAGATGGCGCTTGAAAATACCGATCGAGAATTCCCCACACTCATAGTGTGCGATTCGTATTATTGCGTTCAGTCTTATAATGAATATTTGCAGATCTGGCTTCAGAATGGTTTTAAGGATGCAAAAGGAGGCACAATCAAGCATAAAATCCTCTGGGAACAAGTAGTTCTTTTACAAAAAGAACTACCAAAGACTCACGTGATTCATACGCTGAGTCATCAACGTGATGGCGTTCACGTTGCAGGGAATTCATTGGCTGATGAGGCCGCGAAAGCAGCTGTGCAAACGGCTTCCGTAGCTGCCATCACCCGGTCAAAAACAAAAATAGACAGCGAAATATTACAAGCTGTCAGCGCTTCAGAAAAGGATTCGATAGAAACACTCCCGAAAGGCTTTCCAGTAAAATACTCATACACAACTGATGCGAACAATGTTCCTTTTGCTCGAATCCCTGGAGTGGGGGATAGGGCAATTCCAAACATGGAACACAGGTTAGGACTAATAATAGCGGCACACGAAGGGCTTGCTTCTATCCATGCTGGCGTCTCAGCCACAGTATCATTATTAAAACAGAGATACTGGTGGCCACAAATGAGAAGACAAACAAGGAACTATGTTCTAGAATGTGAAATATGTCAAAAAATGAAAGTATCAACGGTGAGACGTCCAGCGCAGACGCCCCTTCTAATCTCGGATAAACCATTAGCCTGTGTTTATCTAGACCACTGTGGTCCCTTACAAAGGGATGGTAACTATAAATATATCTTGGTCGCAGTGGATTCATGCACGAGATTCATATGGATGTGGCCCCAGCGAACGGCTGACGCCAGAACTGTTATAAAAGATTTGCGAGTCTTTATCGGCACATACGCAATTGGCATGCTGCATTCGGACCACGGTCCTGCTTTTAGCTCTAGAGCTTATAAGGAGGCCATGGTCAGTATGGGCGTGGCATTGCGGTACTCTTGTCCATTTCACCCTGAGGGGAACGGAATTGTTGAAAGAAAAAACCGTGACATAAAGCAATCTATAACGGCAAAGGTATTAGGTTCGGGAGCTGGGTGGGTCAAACATCTAATAAGTGTCCAACGTAGTCTAAATAACTTGCCAAGAAATTCTCTGAAGGGATTCAGTGCGTACGAATTATTATTTGGAACTAGGATGTTGATCTCTGACATTGATAGTCAGACTTCAGTGGTGAAAGAAAAAAGCTTTGATATCAAAGACCGTTTGGCTATTTTGCAGGACTTAAACAAAACAAGAAAAGACCTGAGCAACATAAAATTGAAACAACAGCCAACAACCACTGAAGAACCACCACCTGTCCCAGCAAGACCTGTCTGGATTCCAAAAGTCGGGGATCTAGTCAGGGAAAAGATCGCGGTAAAGAAGGAATTTGGGCCTTCTTACAGAAAAGCAGTTCCTGTCTTGTCTGTCAACGGGACAAGATCAGTTGTACTACCGCCACTTGCTGGAAAAAAGGAGAACCGAGTTGTACCCATCGACCTGGTAAAACCACAACATGTGGCCGATAACAAACAGTAGGCCAAGTGGACTCCCAATAAGTAGCAGAACACCAAGGTTTGCTACCAGTACAGAGGTCCTAACGAAGAGGCTCATCACATTCGAAACGCCTACAGAAGAACAACAAGGACTATGCAACAATGCAATAGAACTCAGACCTCTGAAAACCCAAATAAAAACATTTAGCAGAGACACACCAATCTATAATGAAGTACCAAGTGAAAATGCAACCAATGAACCAATTGGAACAATTGACAGAACTGCATCCGGCTACTTCATAAACTTCGATGATTCCTCTGAAGGCTTCAGTGAATCAAAAACACAGACATCATCAAAAACCTTTAAAGATAAAGCTAAAGAACTTTTGAAACAACTGAAAGAAACATATCTGATTTCTCCATGGATTGAATTTTGGGTGGGTTTTGGTGCATTTATCCTCATACTTTGGCTCATCATGATACTAACTTTGGGACGCTCCATTGAGGGAAAATATGCAAAAATGGACACAGCAAGTCAGAAAATCAACTTGATCCTCAAACCACACACATCTTCACACATCGAGAAAAGAGAACTTTCTTCAGTCAACTTCACAGCCAATCTGATACCTGGTGGGGTAGCCTGGGACAACACTGACTATGAAATTTATGGTCCGGTCGAAATCCTGAAATATCCACACCAAATTAAGATCTCATTGAGTGACTTTGCAAAACCAAGCTCATTTGCTGATGATTGGGACTTCGAAAGCATTAATAATATGATGTCTGACTTAGTAATGTCTGCTAAATTTACCAAACATGATTATTTGCAGGGTTTTACAAATTATGATAGTATGTACTGTTATAACCACTATGGTAACCATTTTTTACATAGATCTGCACAACCTAGAAATGTTTTAAATTATAATCAATGGGAACATTGTGCAACCCCTCCAAAAGGAAGCTCAAGGACCTTCTATGACAAATATTCATACCTTTCTGGTTTTAACACAAGTAATGCTGAAGCATTCTATTTTAAATTGTCAAACAAGACAGGGACAAAGACCATGATAACTAACACAAAATTGATATATTCAGACTCATTCTTTGAAAAAATGAATACTTTTGGTTTTGATTATTGGGACAAGAATGTTGAATTGAAAAGTGTTTGGGGTACAAAAGAATGGCAAGTACAGGGTATAGAATCTATGTTTAGAGCCTGCATGATCCCACAACAAATGATATTTTTAAATGACACTGTTCAACAAACCACCTGTCTTGGCCTAGCCAAAATCAAAGACTTAAATAAACCGTCTATTCCAAAGCCAACAATGTTCAGCAATAGCTCTACAGATGAAGAGATAGACGTAAATTATGTATTAAACCAAAACAGAACACATCCTGATTGGAAACAGTGGTTGATCTGGCCCACAGATACAAATAACTGTCACGATAGATTCCTGAACAAAACACAGGGGTTCAAAATGACCAGGCCAGACCCTAGATATCCCCAAAGACATCACCCAGGGATAATAACCACCTACAGTGTGGGCAAATTATGCCTTCAGTGGCTACAAACTTCCACACTGACAGAAATTAAACAACACCTAACTTTACTTACTGATGGTGCTGACTTGCGTGATTTCATTATGGGACCGCGCAAACAGCATCAAAAACGTTTCATAGCAGCCTCTGTATATGCAGCATACAATGAGGCCTGGAAGGTTACTCAAATTGAAACAGCAGAGAGAATACGGGAAATTGACCGTATTAATTTGGAAAAATCACTTTCTGTAGTGGACAATGGGTTAATGACTCTGTCCTCCAGAATTTTTTCTTTGGACAGCATTGTGTCTTCAGCAATCAACATATTGTCACAAGACTTACTGTTATTACAACACGGTCAGTCACAATTGCGCTCTATTGTACAGCTTGGCTGGACGTTACAAAATCTGCGTTCAGGCTATGTGCCTTGGCGTTTAATCAACACAACGTCACTATTCCAAATCTTTAACCTTACTGATAGACAAATCAGTATGGCACAAAAGGGTGCTGATTATACAATCTTGAGCATTGAAAAACTCGAAAGATTACCAGTGACAATGTCAGAACGACCTGTCAGTGAATGGATAATACATGGGATAATAAATATTCCAATCTCAACCTTCAGGTTTCAATACTGCCAAAAATATATACAGGCTGGCATGTACGAGAAATTGGGAAAGGGGTACATTAAAACATCATGGAACCTGCCCTATTCACATGCATGTGTCAGTAATAAAGGACAGAAAGTGTTTCTTAGTGGCAATAATTGTGCGATGTCACTAAGCGGCACGCTTCTGTGTAACGGAATTAGTTTGCATGGAGCCTGTGAAGGGAATTCATACAACCTTTCATGTCACCAGCAAGGCGCACCTGCAACAGAAATAGAACCATTCTTTCAAAGACTCTATAATGGGAGTTACATTCTAATTGTAGACCACAGATGTTGTAGTCTTATGCCCGGGACTCCTTATCTAGTAACTACGACTGCGAAGGTCAAGTGCTGTGGACGCTCATTGTTCCCCAGCTCCTTTCCAGACAGGGAGGCAAGGGCATGGCCCAATTTGAAAATTACTTCTATTCGAATAGATACTTTAAGCAGAATGAAAACAGTGCTTCTTCAGACGCCTACAAGGCTCACGTCATCAAAAGAAACTTATGATCTACAAGTCGCAAGGACGACTGCAGAGATACATTCATTATTATCAACTAATTCCCCCATACATTTCGCAGAAATACTAAACGAAATCTTAAATATTTCTGATACCAATGGGGTCTCAAAGGTATTTAAGACAGTATTTTCGATGGCATTAACACCATTCAAAGCCATACTGGGTATTTTTCCAGATTTCGTCCATTCGATTTTTGGCGGACTTCCCCTGATCTTGGGACTAATTGCAGGAATCCTATTCTTGGTCCTTATTTTTCGGTATGGCAACCCATGTCACAGACAAAACTCTTGCGACAAGGGAAGAAACAATCCTAGCCATTGGATACCGGGACCGGATATCAAAAATCCCGGGACTCTCCCGGCTTAGAGACCTGAACATGACTTGGTTTCTATCATTTCGACCAATGTGGCAAAGATGTGTTTTACCTGTATTAAGGTGTCTGCTATGCGGAGAAGAATGCGTGTTAGACACCTGTCTGACGCTACAATCGGATGCGCCAATGGATGCAGAAACATTGTTGAGCCCGATCAAGGTTCATGCTTTGTGCTGCCCTCAAAGGCTACCAATCCTGATGACGGCATTCGTGGAAGCTTCACCACTACGATTGATGGGTAGTGAAGTTCAAGATGAAAGCAGCATCGACCAGGTACGACCTTCTGTCAGCAATGCAAATCAGAATGTCAATGGAAACAATCATGCGCACGAATGCATGATTACACCTATTTCCGAGTTAGTGGAACTTTCCCAGGAAGCTGTTGACAGTTTTTTCGAAAGCCTAAATGATATGATGTTCTCACCAGAGCAGAAATAGAGACTTTTGAACAAGCTCGCACACGGCGTTCCCTGAATTCGGCCTTCAACTTTAAAAATAAAGTCACATGAACAATTTTCCCTCCAGTTCACGGACAGCAATTTTACAGCAGCCCCATAATATTTTTTCATATTTTTCGGGACACTATCTTCTGCTTAAAGTAAGAACTATTCTTAAAGAACTAAGGTTTCTAAATTTTAGATAGCTTATAGACATAGCTTATAGACATTAGCTGCCCGCTGGTATGTTCATAAATATTTTAAATATTTTATTCTGTGATGGAATGGTCTCGAACTTTTTTTCTGTATTAAGATCCATTTCATGTGTAAATTCTCATATACCAAATAGCAATAATGTATACAAATGCGTGATTAACTTAGCATTATTATACAGCTTGAGTGCATACAATACATATGATTGCAACTTTTCCGTATATTTGAAAATTTCAAAATGCATTTATGTATTTTGGGGTGGTAAGGTATACACAATACTCTATAGTATGTTGTACTATGTTTTACTATGCATAGATTAGTAAATATGACCATAGTTAGCGTGGAGTGGGTGTGATGTATTCCTATAGGTTCTGAATCGATCCCCCTATTCCTGACCCTATTCTGGTTAAACAAACCAACAAGTTAACTAACAGTCAGCCCATGAGGCAGAAAACCCCCATGATGCAGATACCGTTATCTGACGCAGTCACACTACGACACAGGAACGTGTTATCTGATTAGGTCATAACGCTTGCGATCTAATTAGACAAGCGATATTCCTCCAGCCCCTGATAAGGCATACGGAGTTCTCATAACAAATCAAACCTATGACAACCTGGGTAAAACCCTGCGGCCATTGTTTTGATTTCACCGAGAACTTCAGCAAAAGAATGTGCTAACGAGCAAGTCGTATGACATCCTTATTGACGTATCTATGTCCATCCTTACGTCAATCTCGGCACCTTAAAGGTATAAATATTACCGATATTGCCCTATGCAAACACACGCGGTGGTGACGAGACGGAGCAGCCATACTTGCCGAAGCCCAGAGCAGAGCAGACCCCGCTGGCACAGCCCCGCCTTCCTGACGCGCTGAGAACGAGACGCGCTGATTTCTCCTGCCGAGAGATCCAGCACCGGCGCTTCCGGGTAGCCCTCGCAGGCAGCCTGGAATATCGAGACCAGAGAGAGAGATACCATCCCTCATTCAACCTAGATTCCAGGTACAGAACTGAATAACCCCTCACAGAGAATTCTTTAGTTATTCACTTGGCAAAAACAAACTTAACTTAAACTGTAACTTTCTATTCCCGCCCACGTATTAGGCTTAGGTCAGGTACACGGGGTAGGCGTATTTAGAAACACCAGTTGAGTACGTTTAGTCAAATGTATATGTGTATGTAATATATTTTATTCATTTTAAAACATCTTATGGCTTAGAAACCATATCAATGTTTTTACAGTATTATTTTATACTATTGCTTTTAATGTATGCACTTTACTTAGCTATAAGTATTGCAATAATATCGATCCATTTCTCTTGTATGAGAAAAGAGACTGATCAATAAATAACACCTTTTTATTGAACACGCCCGTCTCTTCCTTTTCTCTACAATCTGATGAGACTAAGAATGCACGTACTGACTGAGTAAAATAAATTGCCTTTTGTTCACACGACTCTCGAGATATACTCTTGATTAGGGGAGAGCAAAGTTGTCATGTTCTATGGTTGTCAGAAACTAAATCCCTTCTTGTCTAATCAGGGAAGTTAAGTCCTTCCTGAACATTTGAGAAAGTTTCTAGTGAACTCTGAGCTAGCTGGCAAAACTCAAAACTTTAAGTCTAGTATCGACAGTAGTAGACCTAGTTAACGTCTGGCCTAGGCCTTTACTGCTGTAGGTATTATTCCAATGCGCAGAGCCTATTGGGATGATAGGAACTACACTACACTAAGGCAGCAGATTCACACAGAATTACAAAGAAGGACTAGGTACTGTTCAAAAGTTAGGTTTTTAGAGCTCTCCTGAACGCTGATTCTGGTTTTGTCATTCATAGAATAAAAGGCATGGCATTCAAGAGCTTTACAGCTTACCCTGGCCTTACGAAAGCGGGGAGTAGTAAGC
This sequence comes from Lissotriton helveticus, assembly GCF_964261635.1. Taxonomy (NCBI): domain Eukaryota; kingdom Metazoa; phylum Chordata; class Amphibia; order Caudata; family Salamandridae; genus Lissotriton; species Lissotriton helveticus. The sequence continues at coordinate 218,990,381 of NC_136063.1, read as the reverse complement.
AATTTCATGTGATTTGATCTTTGGGCCCAGTTGTGTTGGTAACTTTGCAATCTAAGGGGGTCATTAGGATGGCGGGCGGACTTTGTCCGCCCGGCCACCCTAACGGAGAACGGTACCTCCCGCCATAAGGGCAGGTGTCGGGCACTTCCTACATGTTTATCATTGTGGCGGGCGGTGCACTCTGCACAATCACCGGGATGGCGATAAAAATTCAAACCAGAACATGAAAAAAGTTGCCATGGGCCCAACCGTGACAAGAAAATCAGCGATAAGCAGCGCCAGGTCTGCAATTCACACACGTCAGGAGGGAAAAATCACTATAAAAGCAGAGAAAAAACACAAACAAAGACAAAACAACTGCGAAGCACAATGGAGATAGCTGGAGCAAGTACTGAGGACAACTAGAACCCCACAAGACCCATGGAGGACCAGCCTGGTACCTCAGAGTCAGAGAAGGGCAAGGAGACACTACAACAGTACCCTAAACCCTAAAATACTACACTACACAAAGACTACAACACTACCCTAAAATATAAAACAGTACATTACACAAACACTACTACACTACCCTAAACTCTAAGAAACTACACTACACAAACATTACAACACTACCCTAAACCCTAAAACACTACACTACACAAACACTAGAACACTACACTAAACCCTAAACCACTACACTACACAAACACTACAACACTACCCTAAACCACTACCCACACTACTCCCACCCCTACACTACCCTAAACCCTAAAACACTACAACACTACCCTAAACCACTACCCACACTACTCCCACCCCAGGCACAATCACCCTTACCTCTCTTTCCTCGTGGTTCCTCTCCAGCGTCGCCGTCTCTGCTCCCGGTTCCTGCTTCCTGCTTGTCGTCGTGGGGCGGTGCACGTATGATGTTATGAGGAAACGGAAGAGTCTCTGTTTTCTCACAAGGAGGTGGATCGGCATTACATCATATGCGTTGTAACAGCGCATGCGATGTAAAAACACGCATACTAATGGCTACGCGTTGTTACATTGCATGCGTTGTTACGCTTGCGATGTAATGGCATTGCAGGGAAACAGCTGCGTTGTAATGGCTGTTTCCCATGGATGAGGTCAAGAGGCGCTGGAAAGATGTGAAGCGCAAAACCAAGCAGAAACTCAGCAACAACCAGAAGGCAGCAATGCAGACTGGAGGTGGGAGTCCAGCACCACAAGAAGAGCTGGAGGAGATGGAGGAAATGGTGTCCACGGTCATCAGTGTGGAGACAATGGCATGATTTGGGGGACATGACCTGACACAACAGCAACAGGGAGAGTAAAGACCAGGACTGGGGGGACGGAGGGAGATGGGCACAATGGCACACATGCACAAGTAGGTATAGCACAGTGCACACTCACAATGGCTCTGGATCATGTCCCTGACCCCCTTGGCTCACTGTAGCACACCTAGAAACAGCAAGTAGGCCCCCTTCGACTATGTGCCCAGAGAGGGCCCTTCCCACACACCACCAATCTCACAACCAACCCATGCACATGTGCTAAACTAAGCAAAGTGGCATGTCTGTAAGCATCACTGACAATGCAAGTGACACTGCATGACGAATAGCATTGCTGCAGTCATTATATCATGACATGTTGCTTGCCACAACACAGAGGTGGCTGAGTGTGGACCACATCTGTAAAGCAGCAGGTCTCACTCTGACACATCCACGTGCATAAACAACCCCTGACGTTAACAAAACATCTGCGGACCTACCATGCCGCAGACTCCCAACTCCTACCAAGAGCCCAATGTACCCATGTATGCAACATCTCGGCAATGTATAAGCTCAGAAGTCAAAGGCACCGCATGAAAGGGATAAGGAGCAGCAAAATCAGAGCAGCAAGGGCGGCTCGACCAAAATGCAGTACACACACATAACATTCAGAGCATTGACAACAATGTGGTACAAACTGCAACACGTTCACAATAGAACAGAGGACACAACTGGTGCTGCTTCCGTGTAAAAACTGGCCAATCACATTTGGCATAGCAGGGAACTGTGAGTTGATAATGTACAAGTAGAATCACACATCTGTGATGTTGTCGAAATGTCCACTGTCATGCATCAAATAGGCAGCTCCTACCAAACAGTCACAATGTACACTGTCATGCAGTCTGTATGTAAACATGTACAACCCGTCAACATACATGTGAACACAATGTTAAACTGCATCTCTCCTTCACATTGCAGAGGGACAATCAACACCTCCTGCAGAGGAGACCTAACAAATATTCACTGATGACGAAGAGGACCTCCTCACCTTCAACACTGACACCCTCCAAGAGCTCATGGAAAGCTTCAGGACCCCACCTCCAGGAGCAGGGCAGCCCAGCTGCATCGAGGAGACCCCACCCCCTGCACAGACCACGAAGCAGGAAGCACCAACCACCACGGCTGTCTCCCAGGATGCCCACGAACAACACATGGCCTTACAACGACATGTGTTAGGGTACCAGGAAAAGATGGCTGATCAGGTGCAGGTGGGGTTCACCTGCATGGCAGCCAAACCAGATTCCATACGTGGGTGTTTAAGTCCCATCAGGGACCACTTACAGTCCCTAACAGACACCCACAGTCCCCTCAATTGTCTCCAAGGATCCATGGCTGACATTGCTGGAGGCCTGACTCGGAGACAAAAACAACTGTCTAGTGAGAGTGGCTCCATCTCCAGAGATGTTGGTTTTCCGCTGTGTAGATACCATCAGCCTGTGGGCAATGACTTCCTCTGGCGTTGAGTCATTGAGGCTGGTGTCCTGTTCTGCGCTGCCTCGGGTGTAGTCCTGGAGGGGTGGTCTGGGGGGCATGCGGGTTGGTGGGGGTGGGAGTTGTGGCCCTCTGTGGTCTCCGAGCTGCATGATCAGTAGCTCTATGATATGTGTTGGTCTTCACATGTGGCTCTGGGCTAGGCTCCCTTTCATACTGCAGGTAGTCGTCCTACTTAACACCAGTAAAAGGCAGGTGTTAACTCCCTTCTGCTAACGCGCCTTATTGCCTGTTTTTGGATCGCAGATCTGGCTAGTCTTTGAGAATATCGCGAAGTGGTGTTTTTGTGTGTTTTTGCATGGGAACGCCTACTCTGCATATCATTAGCGTTAGTTGTCGCTCTCCTCCGTGGCAATGTTTTTTGCGGAAGCTATCGCTGGAAAACTGTCCATATTGGCAGTTTGCACCAGCTTGAGAATGGGGTGATAATTCTTTTGCCACTTTTGCGCTACAGTGCTGATAACTCGTCGATAAGTCCTTGAGAATATGCCCCAATGAGCGATGCAAATTAGAGTTATGTGTGATGTTAGCAAGAGTGTAAAACAATAGCACAGTGTGTTCCAAAGATCTTACCATCATAGGTAAACAAACAGGATTTTGGCGTCCCGATCAGCGAGCGTGGAGTGTTCAGTGAACATTGATAGTGGTGCAGAAGTTAATATGCAATTAGACGACGGAATAAGTAAACGGAAAAAATGAGTGAAAAGTGAGAGCCATGTTGAAATGGACAACCGCAAGCGGTAAGTTGTGAACCTCTAAAGACTTAGTAGGTAAAAAGCATAAGATGTAATGGAGAAAGGATAAAGTTTGGTGAAAAAGTATGAAACAGTGAAAGTAATTATGAAAGGATGATATAGAAGAAATAATTGATCAGAAAGCATGGGAAAGCAAATGCAACATAAGATATAAATAGTCAATTAGACAACAGACCAACTGAGTAGAAAGAAAAACGAGCAAAAGGTGAGTGCCATCTTGGAATGAACAACCGCAAGAGGGGTAAGCAGATGCACACACTATGAAGCTAATAAAACAAAGTAGGTAGACAGCATAGGATGAAATGAAAAAAGAAGGTAAGAAGGGTAGAATATGGTGAAAAAGTGTAAAACAGTCATATTAATCAATCAGAAAGCATTACAAAGCAAGTGCAAAATAGGATATGAAGAAAGCTTTTACAACAAGCAGAGCATAAGTTATGGAAGACGACACACATATTATAGGAAGCAGCTGAATTCAATACGATCAATCAGTCCATTAAGCATAAGGGTATCCAACAATTTCATCCAGTAGGTTTCTCTCTGTAGGGGGAATTCTCACATAAAGTCAGTCTCTAACACCATAAAATGAAGCTGGCTGATGTTATGCTTCTGTGTCAAAAAGTGTGAGGCTATAAATAACAGATTTTAAGCTGATGTTGCTTTTATGTTCATTGGGCCTGGTCTTGATTTTTCATTCACTTTTCCCAATGTATGCCAGACCGCAGGGGCATTACAATAGGTACACCACGTTTTTGGTGTCACAAGTGACAGTGATCAGTAGTTTGATTTTATTACCTTTGTGTGGGTGAGTTCCTTTAATGATGTTGTTGCAATTATTGCAATGTAGTCACGGAATAGGGCCTTGATACGGACGGTTCATATTTTTCCATTTTAGTGTAGAAAGCATTTCCTCGAAGTTTTTCCAGTGCTCATGTTACGTTCCATATAGGTAACCTGATATAGGCCTGGGTAATATCGAACACCTTCACCTACATTACCTCCCCTATATTATACAGTAACAAGCCTTTTAGGATTGAACATTTATCTAGTTCTAGTCCTGGGTGCAGAAGGAGGGTTTCTCCCTGAACAATAGCATCCTATAACTTCATCAATAGGTTAACACAGTATGAATAAATATTCATAAGGGTTCTTGGAAACCAGGCAGGGGCTATACCACCTGCATAATATCTGTGTACAAGGTTCATCCCATACATCATCCTCAAATACAACAATGGCTAATACAAGAAACCAGGGACAAAGGATCCCTAGATACTTTCTGTATAAATAAGCAAATCTCACTAGTATTAGCTAGAGGGAACCAAGTATTCCAGGCTGACACAACCAACAGAGACACTGAGGCTCCTGCATACAGACGCTTCAGTTGACAGTGGCTTGACACATTCTTCGCGGGGTGTCCAAATCGAGACCAGGACGGGGTCCCACACTCTCTCACTTCAGGTAATGGGGTTAGACTAAAACCTAGAGGAATTCTTGGCTTCACACCTACTTACATGCTAGGTACACTTAGGTACATCTAGATATCATGCATTTTATATTTATGTATGTATTCAATAATATTACACAATGGTAGAACTATACTATCCTTTTATATTCACTGTACTGCTAATAATTTATATCTGCTACTGATTAACGGTTGTTGCAGCACATCTATTTTACACTAGAAGAACAACTGTGCAATAAATTCTTATTGTAATATGCCCAACTATTTCTTCTGTGCAACTCTCTGAGACTGAATAAGTGAGCATGAGTGACTGAACAAAAAGTAGTACATAGTTTCCACGATTCTGAGGGATCAGGGTTGTCATGTTCTAAGGTTGCCAGAAACTATTGACACGCCGATAAGAGGAGATTCTAGTGGCACTGTGAGTTAGCTAATGCAAACAGGCTAACATTTTCGGTGTTGGTGCTTAGAGCCAGTCTGTAACCAAACCCACAGTTTATGTTATCCGAAATGCTCAGATCCTGTATGCGTAATATAGGAACGACACGACACCCATAAGTGAACAAAGGAGATTCAACAAAAATACCCTTGAAATCTGGTTCCATTTGTACCATCGGCCAGTGTTTTTAAATGAACCTTCTGGATTTCTGGCTTTGTTTGCAGACTTTAAACACTAGGACAGTGCGAGCCCCTTTATTTTGTTCCGAGATAGACGTCAGTAATTGTTCGCTTGATTTATTTGAGGAGCGTTTTACAGCACTCTCAATTATTCCAGAAGGGTAACCTCTGTTACTGAAACTTTGGCTCATTTCTGCTGTGTTAGTAAAGAGTCTGTAAGGATTGGATGTAATTCTTTTGACTTGTATGAGATGAGAGTAGGACAAATGTTTATTTAGAGAGAATTGATGGAACCTGTTATGATGCATTAAATTGTTAAGTCAGTTTCCTTCCTGAATGTGTTGATTTCCAACCTGTTTCCAATCTTAGAGACAGATACATCCCCAAAACTCTTTGAAATTATATGTAAATTCAATTTGATTGGTAATGGAGTTCAAATGTTCAACAGCTGATGATATTTTTTTATCAGACCCTTTCCATAACAAAAATATGTCATTGCTGTATCTTACAAACATGGCAAGGTTGTTAATCCATGAATCATTAGTCAAAATTTGATCGATTTCAAACTTGTACATAAAAAGGTTGGCGTAGCAAGGTGATACACAATTGCCCATGCCATTGCGTTGGAAGAAGTATTAATTTTCCCAACAGAAGTAATTGTGATACAGTGTGTAATGCAGTAGCTCCGAGAAGAAAAATCTTTGGATCATCAACCAATTTAGTTTTTGTCCGAAAATATTCAACAGCTTCCAAGCCCAGGCCATGTGGAATGGATGTATATAATTAATTGACATCAATGGTACATAACAAGATGTTCTGATTATAATTTATGTCAATATTTTGAAATTTTTTATAAAACATTGGTGTTGTGTTTAATGTACGTAGTCATTTGTTGTACCAAGGATGCAAATATTGGTCTACATATTTGCCAATAGGTTTATATACATCACAAGAAAGGCGGATTTGCGATATTTGATCAGCACATCATTAAATGTCTCTTTGCCTATACATAAGCAATATTGTACATCTTTATATCTTAACTATTTAGTGCAGCTTTTGATGTACAATGCTTATCCACCTTAAGCATTAACCTTAGACAGCCTGCCCACCGATGGTGTTACAGAGTGTCTATCCCTAAAAAGCAACAAAACACCAGCGCACATCTAGTTCAGTCTCTATAATCCTTGTGCATTTAGCACCAGTATTTCAATCCAACTTATTTTAGAACACAAACACTCCTTTTCAATCCAATGGAGCCTCGTAGCGTAGACAAGTTTAGGACTTTGTTTCGTTAAAATCATGTGCTTCACAGCCGACGCGCGTTTCGCCCCCTGCGGGCTTCCTCAAGGAAGCTATTCAGTATGCTCAGCACCGCATTTATCAACACTTTTGTATTCAACGATCCTTACGGTATTTATAGTATTGCAAGGGCCAGCAAAATGTCACGATCAATTGATAAATGCGGTGCTGAGCATACTGAAAATCTGCCTTGAGGAAGCTCGCGGGGGCGAAACGCGCGTCGGCTGTGAAGCACTTGATTTTAACTAAATAAAGTCCTAAACTTGTCTACACTATGAGGCTCCATTGGATTGAAAAGGAGTGTTTGTGTTCTAAAATGGGTTGAATTGAAATACTGGTGCTAAATGCACAAGGATTATAGAGACTGAACTAGATGTGCGCTGGTGTTTTGTTGATTTGCCAATAAGTTCATGAAGAGATCCACATGTAGACACAATGGGTCTAACAGGAGACTTCAACAGGTCTTTGTGAATTTTAGGTAACATATAAATCATTGGACTTCTTAGATCATCATTTAGAAGGAAACGCCTAGCACCATCAGTGATGGTCCCATTCATGACTGCTGTGTCTAAAATTGTTGCTAAAGGTTTTGAGAAATTCATCAATGTTTTTTTTTCTTGAGTTTCATATAAGTCAGAGAGGCAACTACATGTTTGTGGGCATTTTTTAGGTAGAATGATGAGTCCATAATATTCACCAATGCTCCTCCCTTATCAGCCTTACCACACTTTATTTTATGATTATTGGCATTTTTTTCAAGAATTCGGCATTCCTTTACAGTAAGATTCGACTGTTTAGTCCTCTTATCTTTAAACAGTTTTTGGATGCCATGTTTAATGATGATCTCAAAAGAATCCAGAATGTTATGACTTGCTGGAGGCATATACGTACTCTTAGGTTTCAATCCTTTTAATGTGCCTTCATCTTTGGGATGTTGATTGTCCATTATGTTAGTAAAAAGTTGTTTAAGATGAAGGGTACGCATAATTTGGGAGAAACTCATTTCAAACTCTAGTGGATTAGAATGATAAGTAGGGACAAAAGATGTTCCCTTTCGAAGGGTATTGATTTCTATTTGACTCAGGTGGTGAGAGGAGATGTTGATCACTAATTTCTGTTTCATCAGGTTTTGTGACTCCTGGTTAATCTTTTCAAGGTCATCAGATCGGTTGTTGTTTCTGTTTCTGTTCTTGCGGATTCCCCTCCTGGTTCACCGTGTGCGGGTGGACCCTGTCCTAAAAGAAACCTGGGAAGAGGCAGCAGTACCCTGTTGTCCTGTCCTGTAGTTGAAAGCGAAGCTTGATTGATTGTAGTTTCAGTCAGAATGTTGTGTTCTTCTGTTTGCTGTGTTATATTTACCATCGGTTGAAGATGTCTCAGTATCTGAAGTTTTGTAAGATGGACTGCTTTGTCATCTTTTAGCATACAATTTGGCACAACAGAGTTTGTCATAAGTGATGTCACATAAGCAGTGCATTGCGGGGTGGGTAAGTTATAGTTGGCTTGGCTAACTGTAACTGCTGAATTTCCCTGTTTTTATTGTTAAAAACAAAGTTGGTAATCCAAATGTACCCAACATGTTTCGGACCCCCGGACCTTTTTCATGGGTTATTGCCAGCAAATCCTACAACACTTTTTATCATGAGTTTCTTTGTTCATTTCTATATCCCCTTGCTGAGACTTTCAAATGAAACTTGATTAAAAGTAAAAAAACTTAATTACTTTGTGCATGACTGGTGAAAAAGAAAGTAATAATTGTGCAAGTATAGTGAAAGTGTTAAAGTATTGAAACGTGCTAGAAAATCCTCACAGGAGGAGCGCTGTCATTTCACGTATTTGCAGCCTGCTGTCATTTGGGTATTGCTCAGATTGTTGTTGGATTGTGGTACAATGGACTGGTGTATTACTGTGTTTTGTTGCATACCTTTGAGTGCTGTTTTATCAGGAGCTTCTGCTTCTAACCCAGGTATCATATGATCAGGAACAATGTGGACTCCATGTATGGCCCTTTCGTAGGCCAAGGAAGGGCTTAGGTTTGGAGTGCTAGATGAAATTGCTATACAATTAGTAGCAAGAGGATGTTTCTAAGAGGGACTTATCTCAATAATAACAAGTAGGTCTGGGAGAAATTTGAATCACCTATTCACAATTTGTGTTGTTATGGAAATTTTGCATTACTTTTTTGATCCTTAATTCCATCATTAAGCCACGTTGCATAATTACACTGCCACTCATCGCATAATTATAGTGCAGGAACAACACAAGCAAACAGAATACGATGATGTGTTTTTGTAACTGTATTTTTGCACCGCTTTTTTGTGTAAAATGCGTCCTTGTGTCCTAAATAACAATTAAATGATGGAGTTGCACTTCACTTCACTTCACTTAATTGTGTGGAAAAATGTGCATAATTTCGCAAAATTTGGCATTATTTCACAAAATGTAGCATATTTACACAAAAGCAAACTACATTAATTCTTCACATTCCTGAAGTAAAGGCACGGTATAATGACACTCATTGAATATTAATTCCCGAAAAGAAGCCGTATACACCTCCTTGATGAGTAGAAACGAACACGAACCACAAGTTGAGCGCCTGAATTTTTTCCTGAGATTTATACGACATAACGAGTTTCAGCAGTTGCCGCCTTGATCACATACATGATCACACATATATATATATATATATATATATATATATATATATATTTGTTTTCATTATTTCATATACATTTACAACCTAATGTCACTTATTGAGTTTTATTTCCTGACCAGAAATATTGAAATATGTCTTAATTAGGTAACAGTCATTACTGTGATTCACTGAGTGATTTATTTACTTTTTTTTAAAAACACAATGTATCATTCTTTAAATAGAAGTCTCAGTTACATCTACCAAAATGGTTTGCTTGGGAGCATTGCAAGTGGGTCACTGTCTTTTTTCTTTTGAATTTTCATTACTTTTCAAGCTTCTTTTGGGCCTTTCGTCCCATGAGCTCTGGTCTACTTTGATTTTAATAACATGTCATTCGTTTGCCTCAAATGTCAAGTTCTGTTTGACATCCTGTGTCAAGTGAGAGAAATATGAATTGTTATAAGGACACTGCACAGAGCCTTTTAACAGGAAACTAAACAGCGTGAGCCAGGGTTGGAAAATAGAGATTTTGTTCTTAATTTACAAATTTATTCTCGAGAAACTTTTTCAGGATTTTGGATTAGGTAAGACAATGCATCTTAATGTTTGACAAGTGAGTTTTCTAAGGAAAGCATGCGTGGCACTGGAGAACAAAGCTAAAATTGAAATGCTTTTTTATGGAGACTTACCACTACATGGAATGCGCACATGTGCTCACGTTTACAGAAAGTAGCATGCAGATTTGTTTAAGTGAAAAACTAAGAACTGCACCTTGGTGCAAAAGAAAGCGTCTGGTGTCTGCAACAAATTTGTACTCGAGCTGTACACTCCACTAAAAAATACTCCGCCCAGAGTAGGCCAGTTAAAATATGAAATTAAGCAGAAATTAGGGGGTTACACGTAGAAATATAAAGACTTATTTACAAGCCAGGTGCACATCTGGAATGTCACTTTTTGTGACCTTCGGCAGGGCAGAGTGCAGAGCCATGTCTAGAATGCCACGAAAACCCACTCTGTGTGGTTTTTCATGGCCTTATAGATATGGTGTAAGGCAACTCAGCGCAAGTCTCAGTGTTGCCCCACACTGTATCAGGGAGGAGGGCCATGGGTGTTGCAGTGGGTGTTCCCACTCAACGCCTATGGTGTTTGACACATTCCCAGATTTACAACACAGCATGAATCTGTAAATGCATCAAAACCGTGTGCTTTTTTGTTCAGGGAGGTGCCCCTTCCTGCATGAAAACAATCATGTCAACCACGCAGGCAGCCTTGCACCATGGTGCAGCGTTCCATGCGTTAGCGCTAAGCAGCCATTTGTGGGTAAGCGCAGTGAAAGAGGAAAAGAATGCATCATATGTCATTGATACAGCACATTTCCTACTCATTTCTTTTGATCGAGGGCAGTGCAGCAAAGTCATGTGCAGCACTGCCCTGCATCAACTGGGTGTTATAGATGCTGATAGCACTCAATTTTCCAATTGCTAGCAATTTGCAGGTAGTTTCATTTGGCACTAAGGGGCTCATATACAACAAATTGGCACAGGGCAGCAGTGTATGTAAGTTTGCTGCTCTGATATGCATCAAAGGCAAAAGAGAGGAATGCGCCACATCTGACATCCCGCACATTCCCATCCTTGTCCACAGCGCTGGCACACAATTGTCTGCCTAGTGCCAAGGCAGGCACCCTTGTACCATGATGCAAGGGTGTCAGCATTGTTGGCACAATTGTTTTCATGCAGGAAGGAGCACCTTTTTGAACAAAAACAATTGTTACGCCTCCCCTCGAGCGATGCATGGTTTCTACCCAATCCCAGATTTACACTGTGTTCTAAATCTGGTAAAATGTCATAACAATGGGCGTTGAAGGGTAACACCCACTGCAACGCCCATTGCATGCCTCCCCAATGCAGTGTGAAGGAACACAGTGACTTGCGCTGTGTTGCCTTACACCATATCTATCAGGTCATGAAAAGCCATGCAGGGTTGCTGGCACTGTGGAGGCCGGCACAGGTAAAAATAGTGGGGTGGGGGGGTAAGTCGACAGATGGCAGGTTAGGTAAATTGAAATAAAAAAGTCAATAAAACCCCTTCCCTTACACTCATTGATGCAACGAGCGCAAGCTAAGTGATTTTATTACTTGTTTAATTTAATTTTAACCAACCCGTCGTCTGTTGACTTTCTACCTCTACCATGCCCTGACCCGCCTCTTTTTCCGTCTCATCCCACCCACCACTTTTAAATGTGCCAGACGCCACTTACTCTGCACTCTGCGCCATCGGAACATCAAATAACGGACATCCCAGCGGCACACAGGATTTGTAAATAAACCCCTAAGAGTCCACGCAAATGTAGGAGTTGCTAGTTAAGTAGCTTTGACTTTCCATTCAATCCTAAAGCAGTTTGCACTATTTCCACTGCGTTTCATTCTATTCCTATAAATTATCATTGCTTTGGCCGTACTGGTTGTGAAGCTATTTGCAATTACACCTGAATCTACTTTTCACCGCAAACTTTTGTATGTGTGTCATTTGCTTTCTCGCCCTAAGTGCGCCAGGTATGCCCAGATGTGGGTCCTGGGCTCACTCTGCCTCTGGAATCAAGCTATCCTGGCTGAAGAGGGGTGAAACCCTGAAACCGGTCCTAGGATGCTTGTTTCTGGTCCAGGGAGGACCTGGCTTGGCAGTTTGGGTGAGCTGTTCCCATGAGGCACTTGTGTGTCTTTTGCTTCCTCGCCGTATGTGTACGATATGGCACAATCCTATTCTCTCTATTCTGGCACTCAAAGGATGCCTTACGCCAATGTGGGCACCCTTGCACCATTGTGCTTGGGAGTCTGCATTGTAGAGATGATTGTTTTTGTGTAGGAATGGACACATTCCTACATAAAATAAGTCAGTGGAAGCTATTTCCTCTTCCTATGTGTGCTGCTTCAGGAAGAGGAAAAAACTGGGAGAAATACAGTTATTTCTTCTTATTGCATCTATCCTACGCCTCCCCTGGAGAGGCATAGGCTTTTGACGCATTTCCAGGTTTACAGCATTTTGCAAATATGGGAATGTGTCAAATCCCATGGATGTTAACACCCACTGTAATGCCCATGCTACCCCTCCCCATCACATTAAGGCTGTGTTGCCTCACTCCATATCTACGAGGCCATGTAAAACCATGCAGGGTTCCTTTACGTGGCCTCATTGATATGGGTCAGCCCAGTGCACCACTGGAAAATAATTAAAAGTGACGTTCCAGCGGCCCACTGGGCTTGTAAAAAAGCCTCTTTGTTTATAATGTATTTCGCTATTCACTCGTTTATATACCGTTTTCTGATGTCTTATGTTTGCAAACACTGCATGTAACACGCACAAACGCATCAGTATGACTTCGCTAATTGTATTATGCGGCCATTTTCCATGGTGAATTACGTGTCCTCTATTGTTCCAGACTTTTCTGGAAAAACCTATTTTAATGGGATTTTAACCTTTCTTTTATGAAGAGAATTTGTGCTCTGATGATACTTTTTAAATTGTGAAGGTGCAAAGCAATTTGATAAAGAACAGTCTGTCCTTCATTATAAGCGATACTTTCATTTTTGTGTGTAGCCCTTCGCATTAAGAATGTGCATGCTGAGATTTTCTGCATGAATGTAAGCATCCCCTTTCATTCCTGCTGTGCTGTATCATGTACTGAGAGGAATAAAGATTAAATCTGACCTTCACTTTTGTAGAGCAGCGGGATTCTCACTGTAATCACATTTCAAGACGAGGAAAATATTTCCAATACAGCAATTCATTAAATTAAAAGGCGAGCTTGGGTTTGTTATTTTTTGAAGCCATTTGCCATTGCTCTTCCTCTAAGGGTAAAACATTTGCCAGCGGTCGTTTTTCAGAAGGAGTTTTAGTTTGCAATGTGCACCATCATTTGTTACAGTTCAGCATTTAGTATGTATAATGGCGTGTTAAAAACAAGTAAAGTGCTTGAACTATTTGAATCACAACTGCACGTCACATTAAAATTAATATTGTAGCATCATTGAGTGCACATTTCACACTTGTAACCCCTTAACTGCTGGGCCTTTGTCTCCCCAGTGCTGAGCCCCTTTTTGGCAATTTGGAGTAGTTCACGCTTAGGGTTCCATTAAATGGGAAATAGACAAAATACTGCTAAAAATTGAGTAAAAAAAAATAAAAATAAGGAAAAATGTTCTACTAAAGTCAGCATTCAGGAACATTATGTATCACAGCTTTGGCATTTTTCTAAGAGGTAGCCTATTTCCCCTAATGTTGTTCTCTCAACCTACTTTTAGTTTGTGTTGGAAACCAGTGAGAAACCTTAACCCAGGGTGAACCAGAAAAGCTATACATGTCTAAAAAGTAGATACAATTATGAAATTAGGAAGGGGTCAAGGTTTTCTCAAGGAAAATAACTGTTGGAATAAAGAAATATTGAAAACAAGTAGAACAAAATTGGGCATTTGTAACCACATTTTTATCTCTAACTTTTTGGCACAATTGCTGATTTGCAAAAGCAATGTACAATTAGATCCGCTAGACGCTTCTGGTTTTGGGGATGTATAGGGTTTGTAGGCTCTCCAAGAATCCAAAGAACCCTGAGCCAGCAACTGAGCTGCAACGTACAGTGGTTCTGCAATGAATACCGATGCATCTCAGAACCAGATTCTTCCTCTTTGGAATCAGCACATCACCATCGTTATGTGGAGAAAACCAATGCATCTCCTTGACTGCGGAATTGACACTCATGAATCACTTGGCTGCAACCCGCATCTTGTGTTTGCCATCAGGATAAAGGTACTTTTGCTCAGCGGGTGCTGCATGGGTCTTGTATCCAGCCAACACATTATTCCTATCAACTTGATTTCTTGACCTGCCTCAGTCTAGCATGAACAGATAACCCCCATAGGTGCTTATTGCATCTAGCATCTATGCACCATTTTCACTTTTATTCTTTAAAACTGTGTGTATTGACTTCTACTTACTGGATTTTTGTCATTTTGGTCTTGTTTTATTTATTTATCAAATCATAATCTATTTTTCTAAACTGGTGTGGAGTCTTTTTGTGGTGTTTTCACTGTGTTATGGTTTTAAGTGTTGAAAAAATACTTTACACATTGCCTCTTAAGTTAAGCCTGCTTGCTCTCTCCAAAGCTACAAGACGGTGAGCACAGGTTGATTTATGGTGTGTATCTGAATTACCTTACCTAGGATTGTGGTCCCTGCTGCTTGGACAGGGTGCATAACTCTGCCAATCAGAAATTCAATTTCTAACCATCAACTAAAAATGGGCAGACCTTATTAGGATGCTAAAGACCACTAAGCAAGGTGATTTTTTGATCTTACACTTAGATCCCTTTTAGAAAATAAAGTGCAAAATTTTACTTTGTATTCACATTTGGCTAGGTGTATTGGCCAACACATGATAAGCTATAAACTCCACTTAAAATCTCTAAACACCTACCTCTCATTTCTCTCCTTTAGGGTTCTGTTATATTCTTTATTCTGTCCGAATCTCAGTCCCAACTGCCTCTCTCAACCTTATCCCTACCATCCCTTTCTGTTTGCTGCTGCATCTAACTACTCATGCATGTTATTTACTTTCCTTTTGTTCTCTCAATCGTCTCTTCTGCTTTAGAACCTCCCCTCTGTATCTTCGCTTTATCTTTTTTGTACTTTTCATTTTTTAATTATCTCTCAGCCCTCTTCTCCATAGAACGTGTACACAACTGAAACTTCCTCTTGGCTGTGCATGGCCATTAGCACCACCTTTCTGTGCCACTGTGCTTTTTGCTGTTTCCCAGTTCCAGAATTCTACCATCCTGGGGGCCTCCTGGAACAGGAGACAGTCTGTATGATCATAGAACAAAGAAGATAGTGCAAAATGGCCATCACATCCCTGTAGCTTGTTGTCAATTCAGGCTGCATAGACATGGTGGGTTTTAACTGCTTTAGGGCTGATGAAGATCCGTTGATGTCGACCAGTCTACCTGCATAGGAGAGTGGACTTCAACTGCTCATTCACAGTTCCAGAACAGAAAATATCTCTGATAAAAACTATGATATACTTTATTGAATAGCGCAGCACACTTTCCGCACTGATGTTACACAGCAAAACAAAAGTGAAAAAAGACTGCGCTAATGGAATCTGAGTGATCCGCAAATGTCTTACCACACAGTGTTCCTACACTCCTCCCAAACACAACAGTATTTCTCCCAGTAACAATGGTGTATTACTGAGCTATTTCCCGTGAAAGGAAAGGCACCCTAAGCCTCCTAAGACAATGAAACACCAACATTTTGCCTTGCAGATTGACCAGTTCCAGTGATGTGCGTAGCAGAGATATTTAGGCCAGGTCTCAATCAGCATCCAAGGAAACCTGCCAGGTCAGGACATTTAGGAAAGCAAGGTACCTAGGGTAGTCCTGGGTGGTGCATGGATCCCAATACATTTTCTTGCCCATAATACCTTGCAATCACCAAGCTTTTGCTAAATCACAGACTTTTCACATATTTCTGTAATGGGAACTTCTGGACTCTGTGATGATCCCAAAATATACCTACCGCTCAGTGTTCCCACACTTCTCTCAATAAAACAGTTCCCCAAAAGTGCCCCAAATAAATGCATAAAGTACATTACTTAGATAGGACCTCATACAGCAGTTTATTTGCTAAGACCATGAATTAGATAAAGATGAAGCAGAATTTCAAAGGACTCAATATAATTCAATAAGCAGATTCATACTACACAGTTCTTAAATTGCAATATATACAGAAATTTGTAAATGTCAGTTGATGTTCTGCTGAGATATGATGCTCTGCAGAGATGTCTGGAGAGTTCATTTACAAAATAAATGCTGTCATCCTCAGGTACCCAGCTAATGGTTTCCACATTATTTGGTTCAAGAAAATGAATCCTCAGTGTGCTGACCATGGCAGGATTATCCAGATTATGAACCATTTTTGAAACCTAGATAGTCCATTACAGTGTGGTATATAAATAAATAATACCGGATCTAGGTTTGACTGGACATAATAATAACAGATAGCTCAATAAATAAGAGTCAAGATTCGAGGTAGTAGGAGTATGCAGGTTTAATACAGCATAAAGGACAGGAACAGGACAACCTGCACGGGAACAGGATGGCAGGGCCCTGCAGGGGGGACAGGGAATGAGCGCGCTAACTTTAATAACAATGTACAACATATATATACTAAAACAATTGCATTACAGTGAATACAGTAGGCGGAGCAGTGGGTGTGGTCAATAGCAGTCGCGAAAGATAAGGGTGAAAGTGGGTGTAACAAGAGGCGTATACATGGACATGTGATGTAAACGTAACAGAATATGTCATAAATGGGGCGGAAACATGGAGGGGGCTACCTAAGGAGCCGGGACCTCTAACCTAATGGTGCGCGCAAGCTGGCAATGACGTGTTACTAGGAGAAGCTGGGGGCTATGAACTCTGTACTAGGAGCAGAGACTGAAGTCTGGAGAGTCAGGGCGACATGTACCTAAACCCTATCTAGTATCTAATGTTTAGAAGACATGTTGATATAAACTAAGAGTCAGGAGGGGAGAGGCTAACAGACTCTAAGACTGGAGCATGCATTATTCTACATGTAGTGCGTGATGAAGAATATTAAATGACCATTAAATGCAGTATTTCTCCTACATGGAGACGTAAAGGCTAGAAAATGACTGAAACTATTGATGTGATTCAGTAGCTTAGGAATGCAGAGAAGGAGGGCTGGACTGATAACTAGAATCATAACATACTCTTGGCAGACTCGTAGGCAGAGCCAGGCCGAGCCGGGCACTGTGAGGCAGGAAGTAAGTGAAGGGTCGAGGATACAGGTGGGGGCTGTATCGCTCCTCAGCGAGGGCTCAGGAGACAGGAGCCGAATCTGGTGTCCAGGCCCTTTTGAGGCCTAGAAACGGGGACTTTACAATGAAATAACGTGCACACTGAGAAACGTGGCAACGTAACTTTACATAGGCCTGATATTCGTAGTATTCACGAGAACTGGGAACTGGCATACTAGGGATGGACACAACTGTAATTGCGTCTTTAATCGAACATGGGGAATACATATGCATATTAATCATGCACACATAACATAAGATGGGGGACACGTAGGGACACAGAACATGGCAAAATTTACTTTTCCACAACAGCACCGCTTCATGACGTGGCAGGCTATATTAGGTAATTACAGATTCACACTACTGCTAGGTAGGATATTTTCACCCCTCTGCAGCAGGTACATTAACCTAACAACTATTTGGTTCCTGCAAACAAAATAATGTATTTAGAGCAGATACATTGTCTCTATAGGCTACATTTCACAAGAGAATAGTGGAGGCTGGAGCAATGGCAGTTTTAACTTGTGGTAACTTCGCCCCAGTAATATACACTAATCAAAGGACCATGCTAGATTGGAATCTTGAGATTTCATGGTCGGCCATTCATTCAGTGTGGCTGGTAGGTTTAGTTAGTGACAACCACTTATGTATCAGAAGAAAAGAAATGCCATACATGTCGCTGCCTTAAGAACAACATAATTAAATATCATGTACAGGTGTGCAATTTCTTCACACAGCAAAGACTTGTTTGGCATACCATATGTGAAAGATGAGAAGGGAGTTTAGCGAATGCCCATTGAATTCTTGGCTTCTCAACTGTGACATAGAACTAGTGTGGGACCAGAGCAGTAGCGGCTCGTGGAGGGAATGCTGCGGGCTGGTGGGGCAGGGTGGGGGAGGAGCAGGGTGGGGTGTAGTAAACTGTGGCATGTGGCCGAACAGAGGTAACTAAACAAATAAATAAATACACAGAATTGTATTGCGCGCACTGAATTGCCAAATGTGATGCAGCGTGTGCAACAAAATTTGTTTTATTTATTTATTTGTTTACTTATCTCCATTCAGCTATATTCTGTAGTTTATTACACTCCACCCTGATCCTCCCCCATCCTGCCCCACTGCCTTGCAGCACTCCCTCCACGTGCCGCTACTAGACCATAGTTTATATCTGCTCCTCACACACAACACTGTGGGACCCCCAGGGGTCCATTATTTCCACATTATTATTCAACATCTATCTAACCCCCTTACCAAACCTGATGAAATCACTCAACCTCACCTGTTACAACTATGCATATAGTACCCAAATAATTTTTTTAAAGGATGGTCTGGAAGACCTCTACAATTTATGACATGATGGCTGCCTTCGGGTCATAAACATACGGATAATGAATAACCATCTAAAGTTAAATATCGCAAAGACAGAGATTATGACCTGCGATAACAAAAATACCAGCCTACTGTGCCGGTTGACGCTATGTGTCCTGATATCGGGCATGCAGTGGCGCTAAAATGGCTCACAGCATGCACTGCTTAGTGTACCCTTATAGCATGGTAATGACCCCGTCCCATAGCCTCAAAGTATGGCTGCTGAAGCAAATTTATGACGCGCTCAGGAGCCAACGCATTTGGCAGCAATTAGAAAAGGTTTCAGCATTTTGGTCACTTGTTATGAACTATACACTTTCTGGCTTGGATTATCTTGCTTCTTATTTTTTGGAGACTTGATACCCGGGCTTGAAATATTTCACCTTTTGTTTTCTGGATAAGAGATAATCTAGGGGTCATTATTGTTTTAGTGACTGTAGTGAGCCACTAAAAACACAAAACCTATTGCACACCAGTTTAGAAAAGTGCAGAAAATGATGTCACAATCGACATTTGCAAGTTCAAGTGTCCTTGGTTTGAAGGAAAGGAGAACGATGGGTAGTACGACTCCTCTTTATTGAATGGATAGCCAGCCGACACGTGTTTCGTCGTAAAGCGAATACACTGCTTAAACGACTCCTCAGGGCTGGGGAGGATACAAAATACAAAATGGAGTACATGGCAAAATAGAGATAAATGTCTCTTGATCTTGAAAGGATAATTACCAGTGTCAGAGCAGGGTGCAAGTGAATCTCGTGACAATATACATTGACATTTTTGTGGAAGCACATAACACCGTCCCGCGTTCCGTTGTGAAAATCTGACAGTGTAGAAACAAGCAGGATGGTGATTCAGTAGGTGAGTGCCCAACGTGAACTCATATGGTGTCTTTGTATCACCAGTGGCTGGCTCATAGTGATACAGGGAAGAGAACGGGGTACAAGTACGATACTAATACCAAAGAAAAAGACCTTGTACAGTTATCGCTCCTACGTGAAGCTAGAACCAAATATACCCAAATAATAAAATACTAGAGCATCCGTGTACTTAAAATGGGGGGGGTTTCTTTAATTTAAGAAGAAGGGGTGTGCTTCCTACCTGTAGTGAACGGATACTGCACCACAGGTCTGTAGCGAAACCAAAAAGAAAGAAACAAAAGGGACATAGACAGTCACAAAAAGGGGGGAAAGGGGGTCATTGAAGGGAAGTCGACATAGGTCCTCTAAAAAGACCGTACAGTACGCTTCCGGATGTAAGAAACATCAAACAGTTCTCATAGGGATCTTATAATAAACAGTTCTCACAGGGTAATCATTACAAGGTGGTAGACTCACCGCTTCGCCGGTGATAATTCCGACCCGGCCCCGCTCGAGACCAGGTTAAGTAGTGACTAAAGATCAAGGTGAGTTGTCCAATACCCAAAGCGTGTAGTGCGTAACAGAGCTAAAAAGGAATGGAGGGTTGAAAACACGTAAGATGTCTTAAAATGCCGTAACCATGATGCGTAATGATCAGAACATCACGGGTCTAATGATGAAGTTAAATGATATCTCACCTGAGATATGGGTGAATCGTGCTCTAAGTCGACTTCTGCGAGAAAGTGGTATGGGGATATGAGGCATCCACTTGGTCAATTCCAGAAATAGTGCGTGCTCCTCAGCGTGATCCCTGGTTAAGTGAATCATGGTTCACGGGAACAAATGTAGGCACCGCAAAGGGGGAGAAAAGCAAGCGTTATCAGTCTATCCCGTTGATGACTAACGGCAAGACAATTGCATATTCTAAAAGGGTAGCGCGAATGTGACCACTGAATAACTAAACGATTACGATCACCGGAAGGGTTAATCGCGTACTGGATTAGTGTTATAATCTATGGGTCCTGAGTCCTGAGTACTGTGGAAATAACACACCCATGATCATTAATCTTACCCGAGGCGCGGGGAAATGCCGGCAGGACGAGTAATCCTGCAACAAGGGTTCCGGGTACGGACACGTGATGTCGACCCGGAAGAAGTTAAATAGGCTAGTAGGGAATCCTCTAAGAAAAACTAGAACGTCAATTGCGACGGAAGTAGGGGCATGTTCCTTAGGTGAAGACATCCTGTTACGATGTGAAAAGCGTGTGAGCTTAGAAATAGAAGAGGGGTGCGTGATTCATCTTGAGAAGCGAAAGGGAAGCATGCACGAGTGATGCATTCAAACGTCCATGCTAATGCGTGTGGTCATGCATTCGATCTACACCATGTAAATGTGTCAATGGTGCCGACCACTGCAATTGTAAAAAATATGCAACCAGAAATTACTTATAATGTATACATATCAGAGATAATACATAACAAATATAAAACATAAAATTACACTCAGCATTGCCAATTTGTACTCACTAGTCATATTAAGTGACCACAGTGAATGCTATACCTTTCTATTAACAAGTGTTACTGTGTATGTAGTAGCAATGTCCCTGTTGGACCATCTCATACATTCGGAAACGACATACCTCATGTAAGCCTCCTTGAGAGTACAACTGGGCGTAAGGAGGGTGACAACGTAACAGTTCAAATAGTAACATTAACAGTAACCATACAGCAACTGCAAACAAAAACAAAACAAAAAAAAGATTTTTTTGTTGTGTAGGTAATACGTAATACATAAAGCTGAAGGAAAGACAAGAGAATAACTGCAGTTAATCTCCTAGAAAATATTGCATCTCTTGGTCAAAATGTAAACCGTGATCAACGGTACGGAGGCGGAGAATCCACGTAGCCTCAAAACGTCTCAGTTTTAGTTCTCTGTTCCCACCTCGAAACCCCAGTGGGACAGTGTCAATCCCAAAGAACGAAATTTGTTTGTCCATAGACTGGTCACCGCATGCAGCCGCATGCAGTGCGACCGGGTACTTCGGATCTTGTTTATGGATCGCTCTAATGTGCTCGGCTATTCTCTCCTCCTAGTGAGCCACTCACCTGAAACTCCAGGTGGTTCTAATAGTACAAAGACAGTCTCCAAATCGTTCTGAAGACTAGCTGTAGGTAGCAGTTGTTGATAAATTCTGGACAATAGTAGTCCCCAAAGGGAAAGGAGTGCTACAAATTCAAAAAGGGAGCCCAAGTGCACACCATGCTGCTTTCCACCTTTTATACTTTTCCACATTTAATTTCTACTACTCATTTGGTGTGCAGCCCAGTTCCGTGGTCTGCCCATTTTCCCACGTGCAGTTAAACACTTCAGAAATTGGAGCGAGGTAACACTCCAGCCGGACGCACTGCATGTTTTGTGATTTATTTCACAAAAATACTCCACATTATATCCTTGTTTCATCCAATTTTTATTCCATGTACTCTTTTACTTTTACTTTTTCTTCAACACTTTTTTTTGTCACATGTATGGCACTTTCATGTATTCGAAAAGTTTCTTCTGCCACAAATATGCCAATCCAGGCCTTTCTTTTGAAGCATGGACTGCATCACTGCATTCAGTGTAATTTGCGTAATCTGCGGGTATTAGTTGCAACAATTCATAGCATCTGCTTTGCCAGGGTGTGAATCCACAAAACCAGTAATGGATAGATAGAAACACTACTATTGGGTTTTCATACCAGTGGTTCAAGTATTACATTGGTCTATACAGCCTGTAGGTTCTCACAGCTGTGAGGCTATACAAAGGTTGCACAATCAAGCTTAGGTTTAAACAGCAATGGTTTTAAACAAGGAAAATTATATGTGATTCGATGGGAATGCTGATGATTTCTTCAGTTTGAGTTTGCTAGGAATTCACTTGATGGAGGACTGCCTTTTAAAGTCACTGGGCCTCATTTATGAAAAGTGACGCATCGTTGCGTGAAAACAGCGATGCGTCACTTTTCATTGCGCCCTCCCTGCGACATGCTGGGTGCATCATATTTACAGGATGACGCATCATGTCGCAAGGAGATACAGAGACGTCAGTGTTTATGACGTTTCTGTAAGCGCAAAAATGACGCATTGCTGGAGTGTGTCACAAAAGTGACGCAACTCCATCAATGGGTCATTTCACATGGGCAAGTCCCATTTCAAATGTGCCTGCATCAGTCTTACGCCTGCTGTGAGGCAGGCATAAGATATTGACGCATTTGCATCCTAGAAGTGATGCAGTGAAATCTATGAGATTTCATTGTTACTTCTACGAGGCTTACTTGCGTCAGAATGCCCACCCTGCATACATTATACCTGGCACAGATATAATGTGGTGCAGGGGTTTACAAAGTGACGCATCTAACTAGATGCCTTACTTTGTAAATATGATGCACCTGACGCATTTTTTACGTCACTGGTGCGTCTCAAAAAGTGACGCCCCGGAGGCGGAAAAGTGACGCAAGGGCTCATAATAAGCCCTACTGTCTTTCTCCAATCATTAATGAGACTCTTGGGAAGCAGTTCACTCGCATGCGAGAGAGATCACAGTTCAATGTCTTAACACAAACATAGGATGCATTGTTCTCTCATGTGGAAAATAAATCACAGTTCAAAGTAACTGTTCTACAAGTACATCAATCACAGTTTGAAGTAATGCTTGTCTGTGTTCGCCTTGCTTCTACTGGCTAGGTTGGCTTTGGGGAACTCGTGGCCCCTTAACTGTTTGGGTTTTATGAGGAATCTTCATTACAGGTTCCTCTGTCACCTGGGCTTGTAATACATCTTTCCAGGATCACACAGGCTCACATGGCCTGAGAAATCGAGTGCCTTGCCATGCAGGGCAGTTCCTCTTCTCTCCACAGGGCACAGTAGAAAGGCTGTTTCCAACAATTAAGGCCTTGTCCAGGCCTGTGGGATACTGCAAACTAACAGAGGCTCAGCTCCTAGTACTGTCTTCTGTGGGTTGGGGCCCAGCGTCCCCAGTATACCTGAATGATGCACAGGGGCCACTATTCATATCACTGGCCATTGTTCAAGTCACGCCTTCGTTTCCATGATGAAATATCGATTACTAAAACATCGACCTACAAAAATATCGCCACAAATACATCGTCTACAAAAATATCGTAACCATATACTTAAACAAGGATTTACACAAATATCGATATTTTTTTATCGACTACTCTAATATCGTTAACAATTATATCGACTACATAAATATCGACTACTACATTATCGACAATATTTAAAATAACATTACCTTCTACACTAATATCGACAACACTAATATCGACTACCTTTCTACTCATATTAATATAAATAAAATATCGTCATTTTCTTTATAACCTTATATACACATTACCTTTCTGTTATTCACTTTTTCATAGTTATTTAAATTCAAAAAAAGCTTTTCTAACATATATGTATATACAATATGTATTACTTATTTATATATAATAAGAAAAAATAAATTAGTAATATAAACTATGTATGACGTTACAACACATACTTTTACAACGCATACCTTTACAACAAAATTTTTACAACGCAAACACCATTACAACGCATGTATTTACAACGCATATTTTTACAACACAGGTACCTTTACAACGCATACCATTACAACGTAAGTATTAGTAAATATATAATAATTTTTTTAATATAAATTAATTAAAATGAATAGATTTTAATTAAATTTCATTTAATTTCATTTAATTTATTTAATTAATATATTAAATATTTTTTTTTACCCTGTACCCCTGTACCCCAAAAACACAAAACTGAGCCTGAACAATAAAAATACCCCTTTACCCAAAAACTAAAAACTAACCCTGACCCCTTAAAATACCCCTTTACCCAAAAATTAAAACTGACCCTGAACCCTAAAAATACCCCTTTACCCAAAAACTGACCCTGAACCCTAAAAATTCCCCTTTACCCAAAAACTGAAAACTGATCCTGAACTCTAAAAATACCCCTTTACCTAAAAACGTAAAACTCACCCTGAACCCTAGAAATACCCCTTTACCCAAAAACTGAAAACTGACCCTGAATCCTAAAAATACCCCTTTACCCAAAAACTGAAAACTGACCCTGAACCCTAAAAATACCCCTTTACCCAAAAACTGAAAACTGACCCTGAACTCTAAAAATTCCCCTTTAACCAAAAACTGAAAACTGACCCTGAACTCTAAAAATACCCCTTTACCCAAAAACTGAAAACTGATCCTGAACCCTAAAAATACCCCTTTACCCAAAAACGTAAAACTCACCCTGAACCCTAAAAATAGCCCTTTACCCAAAAACTGAAAACTGACCCTGAACCCTAAAAATACCCCTTTACCCAAAAACTGAAAACTGACCCTGAACCCTAAAAATACCCCTTTACCCAAAAACTGAAAACGGACCCTGAACCCTAAAAATACCCCTTTTCCCAAAAACACAAAACTGACCCTGAACCCTAAAAATACCCCTTTACCCTAAAAGCCAAAACTGACCCTGAACCCTAAAAATATCCCTTAAAAAACCCCAAACATATTACATTTTAAATATAATTATATACTTACCAATACTTACGTTGTAATGATATGCGTTGTAAAGGTACCTACGTTGTAAAAACATGCCTTGTAAATACATGCATTGTAATGGTTTTTGCATTGTAAAAGTTTGGTTGTAATGGTAGTAAGTTGTAAAAGTTGCGTTGTAAAGGTTGTATACCAATATAAACATTACCAAACACTATCATACACTCTTATCGGATTACTTTAAATCACATTTCACTAATTTTAACATTGTAATAAATATTTACCATTAAAATAAAACACATATAATACATTTGGTAATAAATATCGAAAACTATTATTGATGCTACTAACTCTTTACAAAATAACGGCTTTCAAATTCAAACTAATGTTGTCAGCCAATGAATTTAAATTATATTTAATTGAACCAATCAAATATAACCATTAATTAACTCACTACTATAAATACAATTACAAACTTAACTTAAATTACCATTTTTTTGCCAAACTTGGAGGGAAACGGTTACCTTGCTGAAAAGAAGAGAATACACACCTACTACAACGACTACAACACAGCATACTACAACTCAAGTAAGTCAAGTCCCATTTCATTTATCATACAAACCTGTCGAAATGTAGCTAAACTCCCTAAACTAAAAACATGGTCTTTATATTTGTTTAAATATAACTACAACATCCTATCAACAACCACCACAAGATAATAATTAAATGAAATTATGAACTGCCTTATCCATGTCTACTTAGAAAACTTTTAAATAATTTTAAAAAGTTGCAAAGTAAAGTTGCAAAAGACTTGATATGTTATTACATACTAATATATCCTAATACAATAAATAACACAAATTAACTTTCTTTTACAGAATATACAAACTTCATCTACCAATCTACAACTAAACTAACAACATCTTCTACTACATTAAGTAAGTATACCCACTGTGTCTATTAATAATGAGAAAGACAAAATAAACAACTATAAAACGAAATCATTTTTTTGTACTATTCTTTACCACAACTACAGAACATTAAAGAGTGAAAATCTACATATAAGAACAGAAAACATAAAATGAGCAGGAAAACAACATTGTAAGTATGTTTTTGCACTTTTTCCTTTTAACGTACACATCTCAAGAAATGTTTTTCACTTTTACTAAAAAAACATATATATGTCTTCACAGATCTACCTTAGACATGGCAACAGGAGCTACTTTTATTACTTCTCAAAAAGGGAAAATAATGCTGAGCTACATGGGTTACACCTACACCCAAGAAAGAATAAAAGGGAATAAAACTTACTGGAAATGTAGTAAATATTACTCAACTGCATGCTATGGTAGAGCACAGACTGTTGATAACAATGTTGTAAATGTACATGAGCATAACCACCCACCCAATGTAACAGAAGTTGAAGTAAGAGAAGCACTAGAGACATTGAGAGAAGCTAGTACAGGCTCACAAGAAACAAGCACCACTATTTTGAAAAATGTTTTAAGCAAGGTGCCAGAACATGTCACAGGACAGTTACCTTCAATACCCAACTTGAAAAGATTAATTGCTAAAACAAAACGAGATTCTGATCCAACTCCACCAGCACCTGAAACTTTTCAAGACATTAAAATATATCCTGAATATACTATTACACACAATGAAGATAAATTCTTAATGTATGATAACCACAGTCATGATAAAAGAATTTTACTTTTTGCAACAAATAGCAATTTGCAAAAACTAAAATCGTGTGAAACCTGGATGATGGACGGAACTTTTAAAGTATGTCCCAAACCTTTCTATCAACTTTACACCATCCATGGTGAATACCAAAAAACAAATATCCCTTTAATTTATACACTGCTGCCAAATAAAACAAATGCTACCTACGTAGAAATTTTAACAACTATCAAAGATTTTACTGATAATTACTATCCACAAAGAATAATAATAGACTTTGAAATAGCCATGATTCAAGCTATACTTAAAATATATCCTCACACATCTATACAAGGGTGTTATTATCACTACAACCAAAGTATATGGAGGCACTTACAAAAATCTACTTTAAGCATTGAATATTCAACAAACAGTAACTTTGCTTATCAGATTAAAAAGTTAATAGCATTGGCATTTGTACCAACAACAGAAGTTGCTAACTATTACAATTTACTACTTGACAGCCCTTTCTACCGCACCAATTAAAAAAAATTAACTCCCTTCTTAGACTATTTTGAAGATACCTGGGTGGGAAGATTACATCGTTCTGGCCACCGCAGACAACCTAAATTCCAAATTCCATGGTGGAATGTGTATGCTAGTACTATGGCACAGAAAGCCAAAACTAACAACGCGGTCGAAGGATGGCATAATGCCTTCCAAGCCACAATAGGAAGAACACAACCTACACTTCATAAACTAATCCAAAGCATCAAAAAAGAGCAAAGCTACCAAGAACTAAGAATAGAGCAATCTCTATCTAAAATTGGCCCTAAACTAAGTAAACAAACATTAAATATGTACGAATACCTACAGCAAAAAATAAGAATGTACCCAAGTATCGAAGGTCTTGAATACTTAGAACTAATAGCCAAATCTATCCTTTAACAAGCAACACATAAAAACATTTCAAACAATAAATAAAACTATTTTTTTTAATGTAGTTAAATTATGTCATGTAAAAATAAATGTAATCTATTATTACAAGACATAAAAAAACAACATTTAAAAAAATTGCACAATATAGCACAATCCACCCCAAACAAAAATATAATAATAACTTTACTGTTCTGCAGCTGTAGAATGTGTTCCAAGAACATGGTTTCAAAACGATTAGAACCAAAATCAATCCACATATTTTACAAAAAATCCCCACAAAATGCCAAATATACAACTGTTTTATAAGGGTCCCAGTAGCAAGACTCTGGAGAACGGAACCATAAAAAACCCGAAAAATAATCACGAGAAAAACTCTCCAAAATCCCGAAAAATCAAGAAATGTAGTGAAACATTTACTTGTATTTTACAAAAAATACGAGATAAAATCCATCTGCTCACCAAAACGAACACCTGTAAATAAATACAAACAAAACCCACCCACAATAAATACGAAAGCCAGAAAGCCTAAACATAACATATAAAACATAGGAAAACACATGAACTAATTCATTTACACAATACATAAACCTTAATTTCATAAGAAATATCTAAGAAAGTACGTTATCAATAACGACCTTAAATAACACGTATTTTTCACCTAAACTGTAAAGTACAACACATAGCAACACGTACACACTACAACTAGCTCTATAATGTATTAAAATGTAGTTAAAATTAATGTAAAATAAACTTACATTCACCAACACGAAGCAGCTCCCAACCGCGAGGTTCCGTTTTCTGAAATGACCCAAACAACGATGTAGATAGACTAAAAAGTGAAGTTCAAAAAACAAAATGGCAGCACAATAAAAATAAAAATAGGACTAAATCCCCATTATTAAAAATAAACAATAGAGATGAATAGCAATTTATTTTCCATGTTTTGTAATAATTTACTTATTGTTTGTAAATAAACATATGATTAATGTAAAACATACAATAATAAATATAATATATTTATATATTAATTAATTATTGTATATTAAAAATATGTATTTGATTGTTAAAAAATATTTTTTATATGTATACAACTGAGCACTATTTTATGTACATACTTTAGAAAAATACAATTACATGTCAATTGATTAACATATTAAATTTAAAAAAAGAAAAATTTAAATTTAATATACTAATTAATGTAATATAACAATGTATATATGACTAAAATTGCAATGTAAAATGTAAACAAATAATTGAAAAAGGTGTATGAAAATGATGTAAATGTTTGCATCAACAAATGAAAGTATGAATAAAAAAAATGTGTACAAAACTATATTACTATTGTACTTAATAAATGTTGACACTTGTGATATGTATGTAAAAATGTCGAAAATATTCATATTTTTTTATTTATAAAAATAATATTACAACATTATATATAATAATATTTCTAAAAATTAAAAAAAAATATTTAAATAATTTTTTTATAAATAAAAAAATATAAAACATAACTCATAGAAAATACTTAACAGTAAGCAACAATAAATAACTATTTTAACTCCAATCATACATAAGTCAGATAAAGTGCTGGACAGGAAACCATAATAAATAACAATTCTAACTCCAATCCTACATAAGTCAGGGAAACTGCTGGACAGTAAACCATAATATTTGTGATATTATAACACATAAACATCACTGTATATATATTAATAACAACTCGTATCTATTATACTACAAAATAGACTATTAAATTACAATCACAAAATATGTTTTTTTGAACATAACAATAACACATTTTTTTCACCAAAATTTAAATTTCAAATTTCGAATTTTTTATAAATTTTTACATAATTTTCACAATTTTATAATTTTTAACCCAAACTTTGTTTTTAATTTTTTCGAATAATTCTTAGCATATATTATAAGAAATACACAAACATAAAATATTACACACTTCACTTAATTTAATATAATTTAAAAATTAATTTTCTAATTTAAAATTTAAAATTTCAAAATTAAATATTGAAATTTCAAATTTCGATTTTTTTTTTAAATTTTTACATAATTTTCACAATTTTATAATTTTTAACCAAAAGGTTGTTTTTGTGTTTTTCTAATCATTCTTAGCATATATTATAACAAATATACAAACATAAAATATGACACACTTGACTTATTTTAATATAATTTAAAAATCAAATTTCTAATTTCAAATTTCAAATTTCAAATTTAAATATTGAAATTTCAAATTTCGTATTTTTTATAGCAATTGAATTTTTTATTAAACACTATATAAATAAAACCCACACTTAATTACAAAATTATTATATAATACATTCAATTTCAATTAAATATAATATTTTTTCGTATTTCAATTTATAATTTTTTTTAATTAAATTTTAATTTTATGAAACATATTTTAATATACTACCCACCCTTATCCCGTATATCACCAACAACCCGCTACTAAATCTTTTTAAAAACCCATTAAATAAATAATTCTGTTATTTAAATTAAATTTCAAATTTCGCAATTCACAAATAAAAAATAAATTAAAATGTTCGAATTTTTTACCATTCTATACATATTATTTACACTACTTTTTTAAATTACTACCCACCCTTATCCCCTATAATACCAATAACCCGCTCCTAAAATATTTACAAACATTTAATTTTTTTTTACATTTTGATCCCTATAATAATAAAAATAGACATTTAATTAATAATATTTAAACATAAAACAAATTTTTCTACACTTATATAACACATTCAATTATTTTGTCGATATTATATTCAACGATATTTCTCTAAACGATATTCTATACAACGATATTTTATTTTGACGATATTTTTGTCATTATACAAAATCGATATTTACAACAACGATATTTACTTCAACGATATTTTTTAAATTCGATATTCTTACCTCGATATTTATGCTAGTCGATATTCTCCCGTCGATATTCCTGCTTTATACCACGCCTTCATCCTCTCTTAGCGTTTAAGCCAGCCTAACTTTACATTCTAGCATGTGCCATCTCAATTTTATTTATGCAAGCAGGAGTCTTTAATTCCCATTATGCAAAGTGCTGTGAAGGACGCCCTGTACTGACAGGATAACAGACATGGTGGCACTTCGCAGCAATGGCATCTTGCACGTTCAGAGTCATTCTATGTAAAGGATGAGTACAGTTTTATTCAGTGAGAGGTCAGTCATAATTAATTGGCAGAGTGATATGCATGTAATTGGACACAAAAGGATCAGAGGCTGAGTGTATTAACTGGGTTTAACCCTGGGACCGTTAGACCGGACATGCAGGCCAGTGCACAATATTGCCAAGCTCCCAGTCACTCTGCGTGCTAAAGCCTGCTCCTGACACAGGTTAAGAAGTCAAGGTAAGAAAAAAAAACATTCAGTAAAACCAAGAAATAGCCCTCGGAGAAAAAATGTTTATCAACTCTGTTTTTGTTTGAACACTTTGTAAAACTTCCAACAATAACATGTGGATGCCAGTCTTCATTCACGTACACTCTTAATCTCCCTCTCCAAGAATTACCTCAGACATCAAAGCATAGTGCTTTGTCCTTAATTCTTGGAGGGGAGACAGGAGCATGCGATGGGAATCGACATTATATTTTTGCCAGTTTTACATACTAGTGCACATAAAAGCAGAGTCTAAAACCCTATTTTTGTTAGCGCCAAAACTAAATGCTGATTTTCCCTGTACTCACAATGTGGTGTTATTGCCAGAGTTGCAGACATAGGAATAGGGAACCACGTTCAAGTCCTGGAGTTGGCTCATCATCCTGTGATTCTGGATAAATAATGTAATCTCCCCATAAGCAGTAAGTGGTGACATTGAATAATGTAATTGGTGGTCATGTAAAGCACTCCTGTACCTTCAGGTCTTGTCTGCTATATGAAAAATGAACAAGGTAAAAACAAAGCATTAATATAAGTAAAGACACCTATTTAGTGGCAGATCGTAAATTGTGGCTTTTCCGCTTAAATTGTTCTTGGGTAAATACTTTATTTCACTCAAACTTCTTTTTCTTCATTATAGAATATGAAAGCACTTTCAAATATGTGAGTTCAGAATACTGTTTATTGAGAAATATCCCCCTAACCCCTGTATGCAAACATCGAGCTTCGGGGGTATTTTGTGTAGGCGAGATGTGGAGAATGCGCCCAGTGTATGATTTCCTGATGACATCACAGTGTGTGCTTGCCCTATGCCTCATCCTCATATACAGACACATTGCAGTTTACTGCTCATCCAGAGGGGTCTTGAGCGATGGGTTATGGCTGCAGCAGCGCGAATAGATGTCACACAAACTTGATGACGCCACTCTGTTCAGAGTAGACATACTATAAGTCAGTTTACAATTTGCACAAAGTGTTCAGATAAATATGGCCCCTCACTCCTGTGGCTCACGGTTGTTCGTTTCTTAACCGCTGTGTGCACCATGTGGCCGCTCCTCCAGCCAGCAGGGGCAGTTATTAAATGACTGAAAACTGGGAGGAGTGCTTTGGGACAGCTAATAATTCCATGACAACAAGTAGTGGACAGGGTACCCACATGGCATTTGGATGGCATCATGAAAGACTGCGTCGACTGTTGAAAGGTGACAGTTGGATAAGAGACGTAAACACTATGGCATACATGTACGAAACTCGCGTGCAGACCGTGTGCAGTGTGGGAGGACGGGATAGATGCAAGGTGCGAGATTTGGCGTTACATAATTGAGATTTTGCAGAGCATGAACTATATCCTCTGCAAGATGGGTGCAAAATAATTTACAACACAATAAAGAGATCGAAACGAAAGTACTGATGATGTATATATCAGACTGTGGCAAATAATAGAATGTGTTCCCATTATTACAATTTGCTAATGGTGGTGATAATGAAAAGAGCTTCAGAATTTTCAGTGGCTTCGTGTATTATTGAGATTATGTGGGGTTTCCTTTGTGGTTAGTGGAAGCGGGGGAGCAGAAACCAGTGCTTGACTGTTTCCATTTCCTGGATGCATGTGTGCCTTGCTAATGTCGAGGTGTGTGTTTAAATCATTGCAGTGATGTTGACAATTACATAAGTTGCTTGAAAATGCACCATTTGCCCACTCTTTTTTCAAAGTTTTCTCGTGGGGAGAATCTCCCCAACCTCCCGTGAAGTATGGCAATTGTTTTACGGCGCACCACTTTCAAATGTCACCATCCGCCACTGAATAAAGTTTAAAAAATGAAAAAAAACGTGAAAACTTACCTGACCGCCTTTGTGAGTGGCTGGTGCCCCGTAACATACCCTCTCAGCCAGACGCTGCTCCAGCAGCACCAGGATTGGCTAGGGCATGGACTGTCCCCGCCCATAGGAGAGTGGGGGCTGCGGCCATTGGCCAGTAGCAGCCCTCGCCTTCGCTCGCTCTAGTAAAGCAGGGCCCTCAGGTGATACTAGTGCGCATGATCGGGCTGGACAGAAAAATGACCAATCCAAACCTGAACATGCGCACTGGGCCTGCCCTGCTGCTGTCACTCAGTGAAGTGACATCAACAACAAACCCTACCCAACCCTCCATGCTGCCCTACCCCCTTCAGCGACGCATCCTCCTGACTGACTCAGATTTCGAGTCAGGATGCACCGGCAGTTAAAATAATCTCCCTGCCTGCCGGTGGCCATGTGGTTAGTGGGGCAACGCCCCATCGCCCCAATGGACAATCCGCCCCTGAGTCAGTCGCGGCTTCTTGCGGGGGTGGTCGCTTGAGAGGGGGGGTTCACATGAGAGGGGGGTCGCGTGAGAGGGCCGTCGCATGAGGGGTGCCGCAGCATACATCCATACACATGCGTCATACATAGATTAAAAGAAGCCAAATCAATCCAGGAAACGATCTTTTATTGTAGCATATATATATATATATAGCAAGGCAAGCAGTCAGGGTGTCTTTAGAAACAGGTGATCCTAAGGGTGTCCGCCTGCGTTATCTGGCCCCAAGCTCCGTTCCATAGTTCGACGCAGCTCACACATGGCAGCTGCTGAGTCAGTATGAGTGAACTGCTGCAAAATGTTTAATCACTCTGGATGGGCCTCTAATAAAACGCTTGAGCCTTACACATTTAACCAGCTCTTCTGACGAAGACCTAATGGACGCTGGAGCCAGTCCAGGTCTTCCGTCACACGTGGTTATTTATTACCCACCCTGCCGCTGAAATGCTATTTTCCAGCTTCGGTCGAAAGTGTCATGTAATGATGGCACACAAAACACTGTAAAATAGTTAAATGGTAAACAATACAACGTGTCACTTATTTTTTTCCAATAATCTAATAATTGACATTATTACTTTGAAATTTACATTGGGAAAACACAAGAGGAGAGGTGACCTCATGCCATTGAGTTGAAAGACTTATGTAAGAGGCATCAGGTGGAAATAATGAAAGTTCCAGTCAGACTAGGGCGGGCGGCGATAGCAGGGTGTTGAGGGTGAGGTTGATTGTGATTTTCTAGTACATTTTTACAGCCTGCTGCCATAGCGCAGACGATGAAAGCAGACCATGTAATATCGGCAGTGTGGACACAGGGCGCCAGTTACCAATAAACTGCAAGGCTCACCCCCCCCCCCCCCGGAATCTATGAGTTTTCTTTCCCTCTCTTTATCACTGTACCAGGGGCCTGGCGGCACCGCACTTCTAGGCAGGTTCACACTGCGCCTGGCGCTGAACTGCAGGAACGGGCCTGCATCTTTCACACCGATGGCTTTGATTCATTTATCTCTTCCTCATAGTTCCTGGGAGGATGGGCTGGGCTGCTGATTCACCGGAGACCGCTCCTTTCACTGGTAAACGCCCCCTTTCTTGTCTTTTATGTAAAGTTTCTATGCGTTGCTATACTAATGCATATATGCATTTCACATTTATTTACACCGGAGGCGTATTGTGTACTTGAAGGGGTGCCCGAAAGATATTCTGTCACCATCACCTTTGGGTAGGTGTTTTGACCCTCGCGCTGTGCCATATGCCGGTGACGCAACAGGCAGCACAAGCCAGCCAGCCAAAGGATGGATGGCACATAACTGTCCAAAACTGTGGTTCTGCACATTGCATTGCCAGTGGTGCTGAAGCTTTTCATAGGTGTCTGTGCTAAGTTTCAGCAGGTCCGCTGATTTCTGCTGGGGTGAGGGGCTGCTGCGCTTATCTGTGTAGGTCAGTCACTGACAGACCTGCAGAGATTCATTGTTGGGACCTTTGGGTGTTTGATGGCACGTGGGGCCACTTCACTCTCCTTGTGATGGCTCATCTGTGCTTTCTCCTGTCAGTGCATTTTTTTACATGGCTAA
Source organism: Lissotriton helveticus (assembly GCF_964261635.1). Lineage (NCBI taxonomy): Eukaryota > Metazoa > Chordata > Amphibia > Caudata > Salamandridae > Lissotriton > Lissotriton helveticus. The sequence continues at coordinate 218,955,216 of NC_136063.1, read as the reverse complement.
CATGCTTTCTCAGGTGATTGATTAGGGACTCTCTCTGTTAAGGGCCCTAGTTTTGAAAATGTGAAAAGTAAACACTTCAGCTGTTGCTTGTGGTCTTCATGACAAGTGCTGATGGGAGGTGCACCTGCCACTTACACACATCTTCCTAACCTGCTGTGGAGTGGGTGTCATGAAGACATGATTTAATTTATACAGCTGTTTATGGCGACTAACTGCTGACTTCCAAAACATTACAACACACTATGCCTTATAAAGATTAATCAACCAGTTCAAACGTTTCAGTGGAAAAGAGAGGTTCTTCTGAAGATGAGCTGGAAGAGTTGGGATTACCATACGGTGACTTGTTGGTTGGGAGTGGTGCACATGTTTGCATATGTTCCCGAAAATTAATCGAATCTCAACAGGATTAAGAACAGTCTTTCTATGTCAGTTCTTTGGTAGAAAATGGCCGCCTTGGCCGGTTATTAAAGCACCTCAAAGGGAATCTGAGACATTCTGTACAAAGCAGCATAGCGTCATTTGGCGGTGATGTCATTGTATATACACAAATAATGGTGTGCTGGTGTGAGCTAACCTTTCCTGCTTATTGCTTGACAATAGCGGTTTGAGATTTAGGGTTCATGTCCGTACACCCAGAAGATGTGCTTCGAAGCAGAGGTTGAACTCTGAACAAAGGGTGGCTCGTATTTGGCCTCAAAATGAAATTCTACAGACGGGGTCTGGGCAATTTACATACAATGGTAATGTAAATGTAATCTAAAGGATGAAAAAGAACGTCTAGGTACAATCGTTAAGATCTAGTTTGCAGAGTTAAGTTTACATTTTGGGGAGAGCTATATAATTAGCTGAGAGCTATGAGAGTGATATCACTTAACACTTTTACCAGAAATCTGTATTTGGGACGTGCCCTGTACTGGTCAGATTCATCCAGCTTGATGGTAGAATGAGGTAACCAACACTGATACGAAGATTTTCATGTCCCAGACAAAACTGCATTTGCCAATTTGGTTTTGCCCCTACCGTAGCAATGTAGGCATTTTTAGACTTTTTGTGAAATCTGGTGCCCCTTTGTGTAGGGGGTTCTCCTGTTGGATGCCTTCAACTGCTTTAACAACGGAAATGCCTTGGTCTGGGTACAAATACCAAGGATCTAGTGGCAAAATGTGAAAAAGCAAGCTGTACATGGAAGGTCCACGACTAGATAGTTGCATTAGTCAAGTCTGTGCATCACTCAAGTGTTAATTATTTGTCCTCAAGACTGGGAGGTGGGGCATTTCTTAGGCTAAGCAATTGGAACACAGCAGCTGTAACAGTGGAGGAGATAATACATTTAAATCTCATGAAAAATATACATTTTACCATGGGTTCTGGTGGCAGGTAAAGAAGAATGTGAAAGGCAATGTTGCAGGAAGAGTAGAATCAGGAAACTCAAACATTGGAGATAATTGGGCCATCCACAGTTTAATTTCTGTAAGGCACTCTGAGACGTCTTTTAAGGCAGAAGCCTACCAGACAGCGCAGCTGTGTGGTTTTAAAAGACTTCTTGGGGACATTCTGAAAGTTTCCCTGGCAATGCAGTCCACACAGAGCGTACTACTGGTTTAGTATTTTTAACTTTCATTTGCTTGCTTTCTATTTGCTGGCTTTATTTGTTTTAGGCTGCCCGGCATGTCTTTGTTCCTCCTGTAGAGTATAGCCTGCTAACCACCTATCTGACTTGCTCCTTGTATTCTTCCATGTGGGCTCACTTTCTAGGAACTCTCTTTTCTTTTTCGTGAGGCGCTGTGCATGGTATGTCCTGTTCTTCGTGCTCTAAGTACAATTCCCAAAGTTGTGTCGTTGTTTTTTTAGCTCCTGTTAGTGGACACAGTCCCTCCTGCCCGGGTTTGTTGATTTTTGCTGATGTCTGTGTTATACACACACTTCTCTGTCCGTGAGTTTTTATGTCTGTGATGGACCCACAGTTTCCCTTGTTTTTTAGTTCAGTGTATTTGTGTTACGTACATGATTTCTTCTGCCTGGTTTTGTTTGTTTATTTGCTGATGTTTGTTTAATACATGCTGTTTTGTTGGGTCTATTGTGTTTCCTGTTATATGCATATGTTAAATGCCACTTGGAACGTCCTGAACCTCTGAGGGTGTGACTTCTTTCTTTTCCTCTGCCTCATTTATCTTAAACAGCTAACACCCAGTGACAAAGCCAATCATACTGACAGGCTTTAGGCATATGTCAGTTGTTGTGCCATTTATCAGGATAAAATTACATCTCAGAGAGAAATCAAAATACCGGTCAATGGCACACTATGGTACTCACATAAATGTATTTGGCATGTTCCTTTATAGGGAGCACCCACTTTTTTCCTCTCACTTAAAGACCTGTCTGCACATATTTTTATATGACTGATTAGAGTCAGCAGCTGTGGGTGCTTCCCAAAGTCTGGTTAGAGCATATTTTTCCAACTTTAATGCTGCATGCAGTGCAAGACACGGAGCAAGCATACATTTTAAAGGGCTAAAGGTGTCATGCAGATCAACCTACATATTACAGTAACTGTTGAACAAATTAATGCAAAAAGATACAGGGCAGTTTTTAATTTGTTTAATATTTCAAGACTATACGTTCCCACTACTTAATAAGCCTTGCTTTATCGCTGCATTCATTTGCTTTAAAATGCACCATTTGCCAATATTTTTTAAATTTCTTTCTCACCCAGGTTTGTCGATTGAGCTTGTTCACATTGCTAACTAGTGTTATTTATTGGTAAGGGTAGAGCCAAAGCAGTCTTGTTTAGTACCCTAGCCCTCTTCAGAAGTCAGACTTGCTTGGCAACCCAGATATTCTCTGAAATAATGTATGAGTTTTCTTTTATGAATGCCTAGAAGAACTGAATTTTGTGTCCATTTATCACAGAAATAGTGCTGAAAATCGCACCAAAAAGATGCCAATTTAAAAAAAAAAATCTTCACAGGGGAAGAACCCCCCGAACCCCCCTTATTACCGTCGACCTCACTCGCTGCGCTCGCTCGCATACGTTGATTCATTCTGCATACGCCCCCACCACTTTCAAATTCCACCAGCCGCCACTGCTACAGTTGCTGTGATGTTCAGGGAAGACTCACCGTAGTCTAATACTTGTGTGCTGAGTCTATCATCTTTCCCTGTTGCAGGATGTACTGGCAAGCGAGGGAGAAGCCATGAAGGAGCAGGCGGTTGGACTTGCAGAGCCACTAACTTAGTCACAGGTACGCTCTGGAATTCAACTTCAACAAGGTTAAGTGGCGGACTTACTCAGGAAGTGGTTTAACTAGCCACTAGTGGAGCAGGCATCAACGGTGTATTACCTGGGTACAGCTGTACACATGATTTGGAGTCAGCTGTTGACAGGTGTCACATGTAATGGTAAATGAGTGGATTCTAGAACTACTTGAACTTGACTTTTATAAAAGTGACTAACCCCAATGTCTGAAAAGTGCACAGTTCAAGGGCTAAAATCAATTGTCTATCACTGCCACCAGGGAAATGAGGCATACAGAATGAGGCATACAAACCCACGCTCGAATAAGTACAAAAGCACACATGTCAAAACCCACACATGGTATACCCTATGTAACGGGGAGGGGGCCACCCACCAGCCTACATTAATTACAGTCACCTATTCAGTCTTTTTGGAATCCACTCACCTGATTTTACTGAGAAAACATCCATTCATCTATTCCAGGGGTGGTGAACATTTAGGGTCCTGAAAAGAAACAACAAATACATAAATGTTAATCAATAGCAAACTATTGAACAAACCTGGTTATATGGAGTATGGTGGAGTAGTGTGGCTCACTGGTTAGAGGCGGCAGGCCTGAGAGCAGAAGTCAGCCTGGGACCAGGGTTCAATTCCCGACGCGGCAGGGTCGTGGACCTTGGTCAGCGGACTCGATAATTCTCGCTTCGGTGCTTACTCTAATCAGGGGTTCCACTCGGCAACTCTGGGTGTAGTGTAGTTCCTATCTTCCCAATAGGCTCTGCGCATTGGAATAATACCTACAGCAGTAAAGGCCTAGGCCAGACGTTAACTAGGTCTACTACTGTCGATACTAGACTTAAAGTTTTGGGTTTGCCAGCGTAGCTCAGAGTTCGCTAGAAACTTTCTCGAATGTTCAAGGAGGAATTAACTTCCCTGATTAGACAAGAAGGGATTTAGTTTCTGACAACCATAGAACATGACAACTTTGCTCTCCCCTAATCAAGAGTCAATCTCGAGAGTCGTGTGAACAAAAGGCAAATTATTTTACTCAGTCAGTACGTGCATTCTTAGTCTCATCAGAATGTAGAGAAAAGGAAGAGACGGGCGTGTTCAATAAAAAGGTGTTATTTATTGATCAGTCTCTTTTCTCATACAAGAGAAATGGATCGATATTATTGCAATACTTATAGCTAAGTAAAGTGCATACATTAAAAGCAATAGTATAAAGTAATACTGTAAAAACATTGATATGGTTTCTAAGCCATATGATGTTTAAAATGAATAAAATATATTTACATACACATATACATTTGACTAAACGTACTCAACTGGTGTTTCTAGATACGCCTACCCCGTGTACCTGACCTAAGCCTAATACGTGGGCGGGAATAGAAAGTTACAGTTTAAGTTAAGTTTGTTTTTGCCAAGTGAATAACTAAAGAATTCTCTGTGAGGGGTTATTCAGTTCTGTACCTGGAAGTTAGGATGAATGAGGAATGGTATCTCTCTCTCTGGTCTCGATATTCCAGGCTGCCTGCGAGGGCTACCCGGAAACGCCGGTGCTGGATTCTCGGCAGGAGAAAGCAGCGCGTCTCTCAGCGCGTCAGGAAGGCGGGGCTGTTGCCAGCGGGGTCTGCTCTGCTCTCGGCTTCGGCAAGTATGGCTGCTCCGTCTCGTCACCACGCGTGTGTTTGCATATGGCAAGATCGGTAATATTTATACCTTTAAGGTGCCGAGATTGACGTAAGGATGGACATAGATACGTCAATAAAGATGTCATACGATTTGCTCGTTAGCACATTCTTTTACTAAAGTACTCGGTGAAATCAAAACAATGGCCGCAGGGTTTTGCCCAGGTTGTCATAGGTTTGATTTGTTATGAGAACTCCGTATGCCTTATCAGGGGCTGGAGGAATATCGCTTGTCTAATTAGATCGCAAGCGTTATGACCTAATCAGATAACACGTTCCTGTGCCGTAGTGTGACTGCGTCAGATAACGGTATCTGCATCATGGGGAATTTCTGCCTCATGGGCTGACTGCTAGTTAACTTGTTGGTTTGTTTAACTAGAATAGGGTCAGGAATAGGGGGATCGATCCAGAACCGATAGGAATACATGACATGGGCATTAGCTTGCCTAATCTCCACAACGGCCCCACCAATTCCGGGGATGCCTGGCTCCACCTTGGGGACTCCCAGCAAGGGACCATCCCACAGGGAAAGCCAGGACGGGTTCCCCAGAGTTATACAGCGCCGGGACGCCCCGTTGCTGGGGCAGCTGTGCGCATTACAAGTATACTACATTTACATTTACATATGCATGGTGTTATAGCGAATACAAGTAATTTACCATCCTGAATGAACTCGTAGCATCCTCCTTTGCTGGTTAGCCATCCTCTCAGCATTGTTGCCTGCAGAGGTTGGCAAGTTTCTGCAAGGAGGAAAGACGCAATACTTTAATGTATATATGTAAATACGTGTTCCGAGAAAAGACAATTAAAGTTGGACACTTTGTGCAAGAGACAAGCTAAATCTGAATCACATGAACTATTGAATGTACTTCTTTTGTAAAACTCTTTTGGGATTTTTGTTGACATTTGGTCTGTAGGAAGGGCTTATTATTTGAATAAGGCAAGCCTCATTTTGAAGGTATAACTTAAAGAATGGGAGAGAAGGGGTTGAGCAGAAAGTGATATTATAGACGCTTTGTGTGATCATTAATCCTGCCCGTGCTCTCTTTTAAGGGTCTCACGCTACAGGAACTTCAGTCTAGCAAGACAGTGTTTTCACCCCAGTGGGGGATTAAGTGAAGGTTGAGCTAATGTTATACCTAGAAGTAAAGTGACATGAACCTCTTCAACTTAGATAATGAGCCATTAGGGAAGGCGTTAGCTCACGTAACTCTGCTTTCTCCTTTAGATTACGGAGGCCATATATGTGAGCCATAGAGAGAGAAAGAGATCCTAGGAAGAACTACACAGACAAACCTGCTCCTTTTCCATCTCTCTATTCAATTCCCTTTTCCTCCTTGGCCTGTTATGATCATGGAGAATAATATATGTATTCTTTTAGTCAATGCAGGGTTTGGGAAGATTTGCACATCTTGCTACTCATCCTGCGGTAGGTAGGTTGAGTTCCAGATATGACACCTACTGCCATGCGGCCCAAGGAACATGAGACCCCTCCAACAATCAGAAACATAGGGGTAACCATAGATTCAGATCAATATTTTAAATTACATGTTTACAATGTAAAACAGAGTGACTTCTATACAATGAAAACACTACGTTGCATCCTACCATACCCTTAATACCAACAGACACAACAAGCCATCCTCACACTTGTAATCTCCAAGATTGACTGTGCCAACAGCCTACATTTTAGCACACTCACATTCATCATATATAAAATACAACTCGTCCAAAATGCTGACACAAGACTTCTTTGCCTTCACCCAGGAGAACACAACTCCAGTCTTGCAATCACACCTATCGCAAGAAGGGCAATTTTCAAGGCACTGTGCATTGTTCACAGAGCCTCCAAGGAAAATAATTGACTTATCTACTAGCAAAATTCAGGCAATACAAAAAATCAGTACACTGTGCTACAGGCTTTCTCCACTTATCATCATACCACCTTACCATAAGAAATACACTGGAGGGACAGCTTTCACAATACAAGCACCATGCTCTGAAGCTCACTAGCTGCCAACATTCTTCTCATTCAGGAGCGTATATACTTCAGTTGAAAACATGGCTATTTCCAAGAAAATCACTACACCACACATACCGGCAGCGGAACCTGGAAAGACAGTTGCAACCTCATGCTCAATCTTTAGCTTACAATCCACATATTAGACACAACCCAACTATCAAACTTCTCTTGATAACCAGGCATGTTAAGGAGGGTAACCTATTCTTCGCCAGAGATTCTTATAGTTCTGTAAGTGCATACAAAACATTTCTGGCCCACACTAACACTAATAACATAACATTCAGTGGTGGACAGCGAACTGTAACCTACACCGCTCAAATTAACATAACATGTATCTTCTACAAGGCTTTGCCATCACCAGGACTGTGCATCCAATGAACCAGCCATCACCAAGTAAACAGGGGTGGAATACCTATAGAGATCTATTGCATGCTGTGGTTTAATCAGAGGACTTTAATCGAGTCCACCCCAGCTGGTCCCTCATATCTATACACTATGATTGCATCTTCATATCGCACAATGACACTCAGATATGGGATGATATTAACAATGCCCTTTCTGGCAGGCGCCTCTACTTCTCTCCCCCTCCAACCATGAAAAACCAGGTCCACAACTACACACAAAATGTCTGATTGGACAACCCAGTGCAGTAATCCATTAAGCAGACTATATTTTTTTTTTTGTAAAACAATTTTTATTGCAGAGCTAAACATTTGACACGTCAATAGTTTGCACAGCGTAGTTGCAGGCTCAGTCCCCACCATAATATTCCACTAAGCAGACTATATCAGAAGTAATAACATAAAGTGACATTTAGAACTGTTCAAAGCTCCCAGCTTACTGAAAAATCACAAACTCTGCATCTGTGTCTCTTACCTTTCATCATTCACCACACTGCTATACGCAGCATCTCATAACACGATAAGGGCACCTTGATAGTCATCAAGCACTACATGGAAACACTTTCCCACATGGGATTACAAAACAAACACAACACGCTTCCAATCACACACCACCCTTTATGGCGCAGCTTGCTACCCATGTAGGTAAGTGCTTCAGTGGCACATATAGGCATAGAAAGCCACATACATAAGTGCAATATAATATGATATTTCTCAATTGTTTTTATCCTATTAAAATCGTTGTTCCCGTCACACTTTAGAATCTAAAAAACAAAATGTGTTTAATTTGTGATTTCACAACCAATGGTATATGTTTAAATATTAGTAGAGTTCATTTACCGGTATTTAAATTTGTTGTGAATTCAAAACAAATTGACATCCAACAGTATTTCGTTTTAGAGTTGTAAAGATGTTGCGTACAGCAAGGCCTCTGAAATTATGAGATTGTGCAGCTGCAGCATTTTCCGCATATTTATGAATTCGTCCCTTTTGCTGTATAATACATCATCTGCTGCACAATCTGCATACTTTAACAAAAAACAAAGCTTGTTTCTAGCTCAAACAGAACAAAAGCTACGAAAAACACTGAAACACATGCAGCTGAACAGCGGAAGGTCAATCAGATGGCATATGTCTGGGACTCCTGTGATGGAGCTTCAGGGTTTGGGATAACAATCGAATGAACATCTCTGTCCTCAACCACATCTCATCCCACGAAACAGTTGTGTGCAGGCCTTGAGCACACAAAGCTTTTGACCACGTGTTAGAAAGTTGATTATTAGTAGTAATCAGGAGTTACTTACCACTAGTAATAGGGCCAAAAACACAATAAAAGGGTCGGTCAAGGTCTCAATAAATTATTCCCTTTCTCAACCCTTGGTAGCTGGCAACAAGCAGGCAGGCGTAACTTAGGAGACAAGTGTGTAAAGTATTTAAAAACACCAATACATTACATAAGTAAGACACACAACACAATACAAATCCAACACCAATTTATAAAAATTGATTAAAATGACAAAAATCCAAGGTAGGGAACCGGAGATATGAATTTGCAAAGAATAAACATTTTCTAGTGCTTATAAACTTTTAACACTAAATTGGGACATCTAGTCATGCTTGACCAGGACAAAGTAAAATTTGAGGCTGTATCATGGTCAGATACACCAAGCATGAGGCCCCGTTCAAAATTGTACCTCCACACTTGGTAGATTTTCTGGAGTTTTTTCAATTGACGTCAAAAGCGTCACTCCACTTCATGCTGGGTTCACGTCAGTGTCATCAGCCTGGTTTTCTTGATGCCCCAGTCAAATCTTTGAAGTTTGGAGCCATGGAGCTTTCAGCAGGAAAAACCTGAAATCCAGGCCAGGTCGCGGTTGAATATAGCCGGGTCGACTCTCGATGTCAAGTCGGTCACCTTATAGAAATGTTTAGCAAAAAGTTCCCAAACTTCTTGATCTTCCGCCAGAAGGTCTCCTTGATGTTTCAACATGTCCACAACACCAATCCAGTGGTCTAGAATCTCTGGGATGATCCTTGAGATGTTGGGACTACGTTTCCCACAATGCACCTGGCCAAATCCTTAAAAGTCAAATTGACACACTCCAGTGTGGGGACATCTTGGTGGTGATGATGCAAGTGGCCCCTGCTAATCTGTAGCATGCAGGGACTCCACTCCTTAATCCTTCTTGAATCAAGGTTAAAGTCCTTAGGCCTGTAGTACCAGAATATGCAGCTGGTGCAGTCCTTCAGAGTGCAGACCTTTGGGGTCCAGATCAGGATTTCAGCAGGGCAACCTTCTTCTCCCTGTAGTTTCGGGCAGCAGATCTGTGTTGCTTGGCAACTCTTCCATATTTATGCTGTGTTCCTAGGCGTCAAGCAGGGGGCCACTCCTGACCAATGGGAGGCAGGGAGCCAACCAGGTGTATGACCACTTCCTCCAAAGTGTGGTATATTCTTATCCCAGAAAGTCCTGTTCTCTCAAAATTCAACATGGACATATTCTATCCTTAGAGGTTAGACAGGATAAGCCAATCCACAGGTGTTGCCAAGATTCTCTAACACTCCCCTTCCATCCCTCTCCTTAATCTTATTACAGGGGCTCCTATGTGACTGAGGTAGTAGGATCTGGGGGGTGACTATGTGCTGTCATTCTCCCTTTGAACACCAGTTTGGCCACCCCTCTTTCCTCCTGCCTTCTGCCTCTGCAGTTTCAGTTCTCCTCCCACAGGAAACCCATTGTCTCTCTGGCAGGCTACATCACGCCTCTTTACAAGATTTTGACAGAGCTTGGCAGAGGCTAGCCAATCAGGAGAAAGCAGCGGAAAGATCGGATTTTGGCTTACAGGAAAAAAAGTTATTTTCTGTGATGTTATTATAAATCTAACAGTGGCAAGTTGTTGGATTTATCATAACTATCATTGTAAGTTCTTGAATGATATTTTTAACTCCATCCTATTGATATTTATATTTAAATGAAATATTCCAATTGTATAATATGGAGCTAATTATCTACCTTGGGGAAAAATTAATTTGGCAGTTTTTCCCTCAGCAGAGCGTATTTTATAATGTCCCTTTTAAAATGTACATGGCACTCTCCCCCTGATGGAACCTAGGGGAGACCTTATGGGTGACATATATGTAAAAATAGGTTATCACTTTAGAAGTACCTTTCATTCCAAGTTCGAATTTTCAGAACATTGAATTTTAAAGGGACTTTGCAAAGCAGAGCTGCCTTCAAACTTACAGCAGGCAACACAGCAGGGCAAACTCCATTGTCAGAAATCTACTGGTCCTCTCAACTTCAATGCCCTATTATATACTTTGGACATACAGGTAGTTTTGAATCCCCCTTGCCTTATTGTGTATTAGGGACGTACAGGGGTAGGTCATTGCCAATTGAAATTATACCAAACCTTCATATACTTTAACAGCAGAACACTGGCCTTGGGTCTGGTAAGCAGAGCCCAGGGCACAGTCAGAGTCAGTTACCACCAGTACCAAGCAAGAAATTAGAGTTATCTGTGCCAAAATGATGACTTTCTCACAAAGCCAACCCAGACAAAGGGTGATGGGTAACTAACCTACACACTGTTAGTCCTCATCAGCTACGTGAAAAAACCTGGAAAACCCATATGCATTGGCATAGGCAGTCCCAGGTCTGCGTTCCACTGTGAAGTCCATCCCCTGTAGGTAAATGGACCACCTTAACAGTTTAAGATTCCCCCATATGCATGAACAATTTGAGAGGTCTGTGGTCAGTTTGAATACAGAAGTGGGTGGCAAAGAGGTATAGCCTCAACTTCACCAGAGACCAAACCAAAGAAAAGGCTTCCATCTCAATAGCACTCCATCTTTTTTCTCTGGGGAGAAGTCACCTACTGATTAAGGCAACTGGCAGATCAAGGCCCTCTTCATTTACTTGTGTCAGCATTCCCCCAATCCCTTGTTCTGGAGCATCTGTTTTAACCACGAATTCCTTTGTATAGTATGGGGCAAGTATCACTGGTTCTGAACATAAAACCTCTTTCAGAGTGTCAAAGGCCTTCTGACACTCTGGGGTCCAATTGAGTTACTTGGGCATCTTCTTAGAGGTGAGTTCTGTCAAGGTAGTCACAATGGTCCCATAGTTCTGGAAAAACCGTCAATAGTACCAAGTTAGGCCAATGCATGCCCTAACCTGTGTCTAGGTTGTATGACTTACCCAATCAACCATAGATTGTATCTTGGGCCGGAGTGATTTGCATAGCCTTGCCCTACAAGATGGCCCAGGTATACTACTCTACTCTGCCCGATTTCGCACTTACTGGCCTTAATAGTCTGGGAACCCTGCCTGCTACAGGACCTGAAGCACTTCCTTCAGGTCGAACAAGTGATCATCTCAGTTGGAATTTACACAGCTATATTGTCCAAATAAGCTGCACTGAACTGCTCCAACCCAGACAGGACCCTGTTCACCAACCTTTGAGGGTGGCTGGGGCATTCTTTAAGCCAAAGGGCAGTACTTTGAATTGGCAAGGTCCCACTGGTGTGGAGAATGCTGACCTCCCCTTTGCTACTTCAGTGAGGGCCATCTGCCAGTAGCCTCAAGTGCTATAAAAATTTACTCAGGTAATTAACAGCCCCTAACCTATCAACGAGCTTATCAGCTCTAGGTATACTGTGAGCATTAGTCTTCATGACTGCATTAAGTCCTCTGTGGTCCACAGATGCTACCTGGGGTTAAAGAGAACAGATGAAAAACCGTGGGTCTATGAACCTGAGCACCAATAGAAACTGAATAGTCCTTCTCAATTCAGAAGAGTCCTCTTAAAGAGGACGAAATCCCATCACCCACAGAGGTGGCATGCTTCATCATCTGGGATCTCCTCTTGGTTGCAAACCCTAATGCAATCAAGAGCTGCAACCTTCTCAACAGATGAAGGGAGCACACAGATGTTTTTGAGATAGTTTTCAATGGAGTCTTAATGGTGATGGTTGCAGTGCATGAGGAGAAGAAATATGTGATTTACAATTGGCTACCAGGACACAAACAATTTTAATTAGCGCTATTCTGGTGTCAAATATAAAAACAGTGGACCCAATTCACGGAACTAACTTAAGACTAAATCCTAAACTTACTACCATTTTGGTATTCACAGAAGGCATTTACTCATTTTGGTATTCACAGAAGGCACTTACTCATTTCGGTATTCACAGCAGTTAGGAGTCCTAACTTTAGGACTCTTAAATGCCTTCTGTGAATACCGAAAGTCTTAAAATTAGAATTTTTCCGAGTTTCGGAGTAGCAAAGTTAGGACTTCTAACTTTAGTACTCCTAAATGCCTTCTGTGAATACCAAAAGTCTTAAAGTTAGGATTTTTCTCAGTTTAGGAGTCCTACAATTAGGGGTCCTAACTTTACTACTCCTAAACTGAGAAAGATCCTAACTTTAAGACAGTTGCGGTTGATGATGTTTTTAAGTTGGTTTCTCCCCACCGAAAACTGGCTTACCATCACTATCTGCTCCTGTACAGGCTTTTTATTATTATTGCTGTTGTTCAGAAGATTATATCTATTATAAAATCTAGCCCATTTAAAGGACCTGTTAATCAATATTTTAGGATAGCCTCTTTCCTTAAATTTTGTTTTTACAAGTGCAGAATGTTCGTAAAAGTCTTCTAAGGACGTGCAGTTTCTACGTAAGCGTAGAAATTTGCCAAACAGTATGTTATCCCTTTGGCTTTTCCGGTGGTAGCTATTATAGATTTGGTGAACAGTTCCACCACCAAGGTGGCATCCAATGAATTGAGGGAGCGACTTCAACTTCACAAATGTATCACAGGGTCAATGTTGTTGATTCCCAAAGTTTTTCTTTAATCATATATCCAACAGAAATGACGACAGATTCTTCATTAAATTCAAATATTTTTTGCAAATCAAAATCATCTGTTAACCAATCATTAAACAGCTGACGCGTTTCATCCGAAGGCGGACATCATCAGGGCTGATAAAATAAAACGAAAAAAAGAAACTCATTACATGACCATTTCAATATAACCTGTAGTTTCACACTTTGCAGTTACACTTATTTCAACATAATCATTTCAAGTCTTATATTTATTAAATTACACCTGCCTAATTAACAATCTAATGTTGATTCAATGTACTATTTATCCAACAGAACAGTACGTTTACTCCTCCAGAACTCACATTGTTTATACATATGTTGCATGCCTACCTCACAATGTTTACTATTCACAGAAACAGATTTCTTCTTCACAGCGTTTGTCAAAATGTTTGACAGCAATTATCAGTCTAAAAGGAAACCATGACAATAATATGCATAATCAGTACATATATTACTCATGTTAGGTCTCAAAATCCCATTATATAGTGGTAAGACTACAATGTACACGTAACCAGTACAGTACCCCATTTAGAACATGTCTATATCACTCAAAATCTGTCTTATGAGAATCCATGTACCCTAAAGAAGGTTCATATTTTTTTTCGAAGTATTCTCACCTAAATGCACAATTCAGTAAGTATACAGGCCTCAACTTCCCTTCCCCTGTTCTGTTGCCACTGTTGTGATCTCTAGAAAAATAAATAAAAAGGTCAATGAATCAACTAATACTTCGAGCCACCATGTCCTCGCTTATCCTGTTGCCCACCATGTTCCAAAACACGACATGACGCTTACCACTTTATTCGGTAGTTCCGTGCATCTGTTTGCATCTCTATTCATACATTTTACGTCCCACTCTAACAATTCTGTAAAAATATATACAAGGGCTTCAAGTCAGAAGACGTGCTTCTAATTCCAATAATTCCTTGAAGTACTCTCCAAAATTATCCTACTATACTCACCTGATCAAAACAATTCCAGTACATCTGATCCTGTTAAGAAAAAAAAAATAGTACCCTTATCACTTAACTGTTCTGAAAAGCTTTCCGAAAAAATAAAACTATATTCTCCACGCTATCTACCCCTTACCTATTCGAGTATCTCCAAATTCTAGTGGCGGGAAGTCTCAGCCGGCGACATCGGGCGTCCTGCAAGGCCTCTGTGCAACAACCTCTCTTAAGCTGCCGTTATTTAAACCATCTATCCACCAATCAACGAAACTCACCCATTCTCACTAAAATAAAATATCAGATTTCCTCACCGGTCCGACTAGTTTCATTTCCGCCCTGAAAGTTACATTCTGCAGTTCGCGATATAGTATTTCCTGTTTTCCACATGTTTTAACACATGTCAGAATTTGTAGATCTATTTTTGAAACCCCTGGTGATAAATCTTCCCTCGTATATCAGGGACACCATGGACGTCCTCAATAAATTGGAGGATATAACATGGGAGGAAGGGTACACCCTAGTCACCATGGATGTGGTGGGGTTGTATACTTGTATACATACGGACAAGGGCATGGTTGCATTGAAACACTTTCTTGGCAGTAGGAATGTGAGTTTAAGGGAACACTAACATGTTGGTTGAAATGGCCAGACTGATACTGGCAAACAACTATTTTTTGTTTGAAGACTCCTGTTTCTTTTTTTCGTTTTATTTTAACAGCCCTGATGATGTCCGCCTTCGGACGAAACGCGTCGGCTGTTTAATGTTTGGTTAACAGATGATTTTGATTTGCAAAAAATATTTGAATTTAATGAAAAATCTGTCGTCATTTCTGTTGGATATATGAATAAAGAAAAACTTTGGGAATCAACAACATTGACCCTGTGATACATTTGTGAAGTTGAAGTCCCTCCCTCAATTCATTGGATGTTACTTTGGACAGTTTGGGATCTTTAAACGGTGGATCCACATGAGGTTTTGAGCATACCGTGGACTAATAGGAGAACAATATCAAGGAATCAATTGAGAAATCCGGTTTATTTTCTGTGCTTCAGTGCTCAACCCTTACCGTTGTTCTTGTGATTAGTATATAGTTCCACCACCAAGGTGCCATCCACATGTTTGATTGTAATATCTAAAAAATTGACACTGTTCTGACTATAATTGGCAGTAAATTTAAGATTCTTATCCCCAAGGTTCAGCCAGGCAAGCAATTCGTTAATAGGACCGCGCCATATGAAAAAAATGTCGTATATGAACCTGACCCACTTGTGGACATTTTCATAGAAGGGGGAGACTTTGTTGTAAATACGTCTTTCCTCAAATGCCCCTACGTAGGTACATGGTAGACTCGGTGCACATGTGGCCCCCATGCTGGTGCCTTTCAACTGGATGTACAAGTCATATTTGATTAGAAAAATGTTGCTAAGTAGGACCATTGACACACACTTAACAATTAATTCTTTATGCGCTCCAATAATTTCAGCATTTACAAGAGTCCTTCTCACTTCCTCAATGGTGTCATGTTGCGGTATGTTAGTATATAATTCCTCGATATCAAGGGTCACCATATACTCACTATCAGCATTAAAGGAGAGGCCTTCTATGTTAGATATCATGTGTGATGTATCCTTAATCTAGGACTTTTGTTTCTGAACAAGTGGCTTTAAAAACTCATCAGCATACTTGCTGAGGGGCTCCAAAAGGGAATCAATAGAAGCTACTATGGGTCTAAGAGGGGGATTGTTAAAGATTTTATGGACTTTAGGCTGGTATCTTGGAGTGGCTATTCATAAGAAATTGATATTCATTGGAATGTATCCATTCCTCATTCTTTGCATATTCAACAAGCGATTCAACTTCAGTTCTGATTGTCTCAAGTCGTGATCAAGGAACCCGCTGGTAGCGTTCCTGATTACAGAGAAGATCCAATGCTTTCCGTTCATAATTCTCCGTATCGAAGACTACCACCCCGCCACCTTTGTCCGCTGGCTTTACTGGTATTTTGGTGTCACTGGACAAGGAATCTAAAGCGCGTTTCTGTGCTAGGGACATGTTGTATATGTGGTGCTGTGTTTCTTTTAGAAGGTT
This sequence comes from Lissotriton helveticus, assembly GCF_964261635.1. Taxonomy (NCBI): domain Eukaryota; kingdom Metazoa; phylum Chordata; class Amphibia; order Caudata; family Salamandridae; genus Lissotriton; species Lissotriton helveticus. The sequence continues at coordinate 218,938,940 of NC_136063.1, read as the reverse complement.
ATCTATTTCCATCCTAACAACTGCTTCAAAGATCTCCACATTCTTACCTACCATACCTAACCTAGGGGTAAACGTGGATTTCGGGGAAGACCTGAGTCAGCCACCTTTTCCTGACTTGGTCTATCCTCAAAGAACTTGCGTAATCTAATTTTTCTGGAAAATGCCTGCAGATCTTTATCCAGAAGAAGCTTATTTATACCTGTGGCAGGGACAAAACTAAAGCCTTTTTTAAGTACTCCCTCTTATGCTCTACTTAAAATTCTCTTAGACAGATTAATGATGGGGGTCTTTTCTATCGCCAATAGTTCTTGTTCCTTGTTCTGAGGTACTCTTACGGAGGTTGATTCCTCACATAATCTAGGGGTTGTTGATTGTGTCCATTTTGGCCACTCATGGGTATCCCCCTGCCTCTGTTTGAGTATCCCCTTTGGGGCCTCTGTTGTCTTTGTCTTAAAAAAAACCCTCAGGGTAATCTTTGTCTGATCCCTGTCTCGGCCCTTCTTCCCTATTTTGAACTACTTCATCCCCACTACTCTCTTGAGTGTCTTCTTATTCATCAGATATTCCCGATACCCGCACATATCTTGGTTTATCTCATCTAGTTTCTTTTTGGCTTCCCCTACGGCATTGCTCTGAGAGAGAGGTCTATTTTACTCTTGCCAGATTAAATTGTGGACTCTTTTTCGCTTCCGTTTTCAGATTTGTATGATGTATTCATATCTAAACATAATCTTGAAGCACATTCCCAGAGATTTCTCATTAGTAGAAGTCATATCATGCACCCGGGTAATGTAGTGTATGCATGAATATATGTGAATGGTGATAATCCTGTTTCTATGTACTATTCTGTTCTTATTCATTATTTTATTTACTACATTGACCACGATCCACCAGAGACAGTTTTATAGAGTCATCACTAGCACTTGATTATCTAATAAGTGTTTGCTAAGATGGATACAAAACAATACAGTCCTTTTGGGTCATGGCATTCGGGAAAATATTGTATTCATGTCATCGCTATCACTCAGAAATGTGCTGCTTGGCCCCGTATAAAGAAGGGATGTTGGAAATCAACCTTCTTTGAACAGTTCCTCCGTTTCCAGAGGAGCTGTCCAACAGGAAGATTCTCACAAAGGGACCTTGGGTGATGAATTTCAAATGTCAGCAGGGAATTCCTAGCCATGGACCTTTTGTATAATTCACTACCCAGTCTGCCATTAGATGGGCATATCCGGATCTTCAGGAAAGGCAAACTAACTTTGCTGTATTCTACAGTGAACTTAGGAAAGTTACTTTGCAAGTTCACCCAGGCGTGGAAATCCAAGATCATGGCTGCTGTACCACGGCAGACGAAAAAAATGTAATCTATGTATCTTTTCCACAGTAAAATCGGATCACGGAATGGATTACTGTGGTCCAGTACACAATCTTGTTCAAACCAATGGACATAAAGATTAGCCAGACTCAGCGCAAAAATGCTGCCCATAGATGTTCCAGATATTTGAAGATAGATGGTGTCTTCAAATTTAGGAAATGTTCAGTCATGGCTAATCTGGCTCACTCCATGATGAAGTGCACCGGATTGATGGTATCTAAGGGCCAGATGTAGGAAGCCTAATACCGGTCAGTAACGGCTAAAATTACTGATTTTCGTCCGTTATCGACTGGTATTAGGCATTTGAGATGTAGGGGCCTAATTTAAGGATTCAGTAATTTACCGAATCGGTAATTTAAGGAATTGGTAAATTACCAAATTCTTAAATACCGATTCGGTAAATTACCAAATCCTTAATGTAGGAAGCACTCAAGTGAGTGCCTTTCACTTGTAAGGATTCGTTATTTACCACCAACTACAAGTTGGTGGTAAATAACGAAAACCGTTAAAAAAGCAATTTTGTGCATTTTTTACAGTGCCATGTGGCAGACATACATGCCCTTAGGGCATATATTTGTGCCACATGTGCACCCATGCACTATTCAGGGGTGCAACAGGGTGTCAATATGACACCCTGCCACCCTTGAATGTGTTCCCCATTTTACCGAATCGGTATTTACCAACTCAGTAATTCCCATTCATTCCTATGGGCCTGGAGGCCCATAGGGATGAATGGGAAATGCCGAATCGGTAAATACCGATTCGGTATTTACCGAATCTTACCGATTCTGTAAAAAATACCGAATCGGTACCTACATCCCATTTACCGATTCTAAAATACCGAATTGGTCAAATTCGGTATTTTAGAATCGGTAAATCTGGATTACCTACATCTGACCCCAAGTCCTTTGCATCCAACAAACCTCGTATCGCATCAAGAGTTTCCTCCTGGGGAATACAGGTGTATAAGGATTCAACATCGAAAGACAAGGAAGTCAGTCACAATGTCAAATCCAATTTATGGCAGTAATCTAGGAACATCCTTAGTGTCCTGTAGATAGGTCGGCATTTCTTTTACAAGTGGTCGTAAAAAATGATCAACAAAGGTCAATAAGGGTTCTACCAGAGACCCTATCCCAGAAATAATGGGATGCCCAGTAGATGGTCTTTGGGTCTTGTGAATTTTAGGCAGTACATAAAAGTACGGCATCACCGGATGACTTGTAATAAGAAATTCAACCTCATGTGGTGTTATCCAGTTTTCAGTTTTAGCTTCTTCTACAAGGTCTCCAATTCTTTGGTGAGTCTGGGAGTGGGATCTACCACAAGTGGGCAATAAGCTCCCGTGTCCATCAATTGTCTTAGGCATCCAGCACGATACACATCCGTGTAAAAAAAAACAATCGCCCCGCCCTTGTCTGCGGGTTTGATTGTTAACATGGCCTCGTTAGCTAGTGTCCATAAAGCTTGTTTCTCAGTTGCAGGTAGATTCTGATAAGACTTGTTTTTGTTGGCATAGAGCATCCTAACATCTCGAGTCACTGCTTTCTCAAAGGTCAAGACTTGGTCAGGTACCAAATGTGTATGTGGATTAAAAATAGATCGGTTTTCAAGCCGGTGTTCATTGATGTAATGTATAACGTCATATCCCCCGTTTGCACCTTTCTAGATTAAAAAAAGAAATGTAAGCAAATTTTTCTAAAAAACATAGCTAATTCGCATCTCATCTGGAATGGGTCACCCATATGCATGGGGATAAAACCTAGACCTCTATGGAGAACTGTTTCTTCAACTGGTGTGAGTGTCCGTTAACTCAGGTTCACTACTAGATTGTCGTATCCGTGCTGGTCCCTGCTTGCTGCAGACCCCTTTTGCTGCATGTGTTTGGTAAGGATGCTTCTGAGTCCCAATGTACCTGGTGCTGTCCTCTTCTCCTGCCTCTGAGGCGTCCTCGGCCCTATCCTAAAAAAGGTTGGTTACCAAAGAATTGTTGTGGTTGTGGTTGATACTGGGGCATTGTGTACTGGAACTGGGAAAGCTGGAAGCTCCAAGGTGCCGGTGGCCACCATGGTCCTTGTTGTTCATATGGACCTGGTGCACAGCGCCTCCGGTTAAACCTGGTCTGTTGTCCCCTACCCTTATTCTGTTGTGCAATGGTGTTTGAGGAGTCAGGGTCACTCGAATAAGCATCTGACCCAGATGATGTATAATTTGAGCTATAACGCTTCCCTCTCTTATTAAACTCCGGAGGTGAATAATTCTCACTAGTGTACGGGTATACCTTTTCCAGTGAGAAACTGGCCAGCCCTTTCTAAAATTCTGTTTGGTCTTTAAACATTTTTCCCTAGGACCCCCTGTTTAAATTAGTTTGTTGTATTGTTAAAGAGAACAGACCAACAAACTTCTCCAGTACTTACTTGCAGGCTTTGTGCTGCTGGTCTGTCAATTTGGGAGCGAATACAACTCCCTCCAGTGACCCGTCTTGCACATCGTTGGAGAGGTGGTCTGGCACTGGCTCAGGTTCTTCCTTTCCTCCCCCCTTTGTGACCATTAACATGGGCATGTATGCCCAGTCTTGGGACGATTTCTGGGGGCAATAAGCTCTACCAGGTAGGTAACCTCACCCTTTTTCTCTAGGATTGGAAAGGGCCCAGTCCACTTTTCCTGGAGGCCCTGGGAGCCACCACACCAACGACCCTGGAGTGTAATCAGGCAGGACAGCCTTCTGGGTATAGCAGTGCTTCATGAGCTCCTGGCTAGCCTCCAGTTTCCTGTTTGTTTTAGACATTTTCTCTGCCATGCAAGATCTCTGACCTAGTACATAATCCAGCATATCGTCCTTGGCTTCCTTGAGAGGCTTTTTCCAAGACTCTTTAACCCGGTACAAATGGCCCTCTCACAGGGTACCCAAATAACAGCTAAAAGGGGCTGTCACCCCCGCCCTGGCTTTAAGGGGGTCTGCTTCAAGCTCTCAAGTGTTAGACACTCTCACTGTCCAGGCAAAACTTCTCTCTGGAGGGTCCACGTGGTCCTGTCAATTCTGCTAAACTGAAGGGCCTTGCAGGGATGGAATCCCTTCCTCAGAGGTCGGATCTTCCCCCTCAGGGTCAATTCCTGCTGCCCCTCCGGACTAATCTGGGCTGGCTCACCAAACCCATTGCTGGTTCCCTTGCCTTTGGATGCTTCGCCCATTGTTCCAGGGTCTAAGTGTCTAGCATTTCCCTTCTGGATAGGCTGTGACCTAGTCACGGCACATACCCATACAGGGATGTCCAGCATCCTTGCATTAACCATTCTCTCAAACCCTGACCAGTCAGATGCTTCAAGATCATTCTACTGAGAGTGCAGGAGATACAACTACCTTCTTAGGGCCTGTCACACATCCCCATTCCAAGCTCACCATTGCCATGGCATGGAGTTTGTCTCTGCTGTCTCTATAGGTTACCTGGTGATACACACCAGGTATGATCTTCCCTGGAGAAAACAGCTTATCTGTGACCATAGTCACACTGGCTCCTGAATCGCTCAGGCGCTCAACCTAAGTTCCATTGATCTTAGGCTTCTATCTGTACCTCTCCATGCTGGGATGCAAGGTGGCCAAGATTGCAATATCCACCCCACCCAAGGATAATAAAGTTGCCTCTATAAAACCCCACTCCAGCTCTGAGACAATCTCTTCCCCACACATACACTAGCATTCCCCAGGGACTGCCTCCAGTAGGGGGCTTCTTTGTGAAGACAGCATCTCCTTTCTTGTGCCCCGGCTGATTACAGTCATAGCACTTCCCTAGCAATGAACCTACTAGGTTTTTCCTGAAACCCCATCCCCTTTATGTTGGATTGGCTTGGGCCCCCCTCCTTGCATAGGTTTTTGTGGGTCTTGAGAGTACTCTTTCTATATTTCACCTTCTATTCCCTAGGCTTTTGCCTGGGGATTACTTGTCCTCACTTCTAATCATCAAATCCATGGTGCTGATTGGAAAACCGCAGTCTCAATCACTCATCAGCTAACTCCCTCAGCTCTCTGGGTGCTATTCAGCTTAGAATCCACGAGGTATTTGCGTATCTGCAGCACAGAAATGACACTCCAGAGTGTGGGTGTTCTTGTGTGTGCTCTTAGTTTGGTGAACCTCTGGTCAAAGGTTTTGAGATTAGGCTCAGATGATTGTACCAGTGTGATGCCATTCTTGTAGATTGATAATGCTACTTTGGCATCAAATAGGTTGGCAGGCGAGATAGATAAATTGAGACCATGGGGTATCTAGGTGGAGTTTTCAATTCCCTGTACATTGCATGAAGAAGATAATGTCTGATTTTATGAATTCTTTCTTTAAGCATAGGTAGGAGTAGGATATGAGTATTTCTGGGTGGGCTTTATAAGTCTGTGTTTGAGTTGTTTTGTTACATTCTTATAGAGGTTAGGTGGACAATTTATTTTGAAGGAATTAAGGACATATTTAGAGGAGTGGCTTTTTGTTGAGACATCTTGGTGCTAATAGATTTGTGTCCCTGTGATCTGTGTGTCCATGTGGTACTTCTTTAATATTGAGTTTCTTTTGTCTCACTAAGAGGTGTGAGCATCCAATATTGATTTATGTTACACACCATACCAAATTCCTATGCAGAAGACCTATATAAGTAGGAGCATAGTTGTTTACCCTTTAAATTATAAGCTCAAGTGAGTTCCGAGATGTCTGTCCTGTTCTGAGTTCTTTTTGTCCGAAGTACAGTTGTCCTTCCACGGTGTTTAGTTCTTTTTATGTGGATATCTCCTTCAAAGCTTTTAGACTTCTATGGAGATAGTAGTCCTTCCACAGTTTCTAGCAGCTGGTATCAGAGTGGAGGATCAGATTGAAAGAGGAAAATGAGAATTTCCCTTCCACAGTTTTGTTACATTAAAGGACGATAGTCTGTCTGCTATATTTAGACATACTATCGAATAGGGAGGCTCCAAGATGGATTCTTCCTGCCCAAATGTAGGGAAGGGGGTCATTCTCTGTACCTGCGCCCGGAGTCTCCCTGCTGCTGCCCTCAGGGAATGGGGAGAGTGGAGGCGGAAAAACAGAGAGTAGCAGAAAATGGCTTGTAGCTGGGACTCGCAGCTATCTCAAAGGGCTATTGAGTGTATGTCAGAGCAGCCGTGCCTCCAGCACTCTGCACGGGGCTGGGATTTCAATCAGGATAAAGTCCCATTGCTATTGTGCACCACTCTACCAGTACCACCGGGTGCTCACTCTATGGGTTTAGAGTGCTGCTCATCTTATCATCTGATGCTCAAAGCACTCCTCTCACAGCGCTACTTACTGGGTGAGCCTTTGCACTGTAACCAGCTCAGTTGCCACCTCCTCAAGTCACACAGAGGCAGTGGGTGTAGGGTAGTAGAGTGGCATGATGGGTTGCTGGCTGGGATCTGGCTGCTCACCCAACTCTTTCTTGTCTTCTCCCTTATTTAGTGCTGTGAGAAAGTTATCATTTTGGCCCTGATCACCCCTATGTTTACTGGTGGTAACTCCCTATTACTGTGGCCTGGGCTCAGCTTACCCGACCCAGGGACAGTGCTCTTATGTAAAGGTATATCATGGCTAGGTATAGTTGCAATTGGCAATGACAGCCCCCTGTAAGTTCCTAGTATATAGTAAGGCAAGGGGTATTTAAAACTACCTATAAATCCCTAGTACATAATAAGGCAGGGAGGTTGAGAGGCCCAGTAGACTTCCTGGACTGGAGTGTGCACTGCTGTGTTGTGTGCTGTCAATTTAAAGACAGCCCAGCTTTGCTGACTGTTTTTAGATTTAAAATATATGCAAATTAGAATTTGGAATTAAAGGTAGTTCCAAAATAGTATTCTACCTGATTATTTACATATAAGTCACCCCTGAAGGTCTCCCTTAGGTGCCCCATGGGTAGGTTGTCACATAACTATAAGAAGGGATATTGTAAAAGATGTTTGATAAGCCCCAATGTGGGAAAAACTGCTAAAATAATTTTCCCCATTGTCAATAATTAGCTCCGTAGGCTAACATTGGAATATTTAATTTAAGTATAAATATTGTTAAGAAAAAGCTCAAAATGTAATTCAAAGACTTACAATGATCGTTGTGTTTAACCCAACAACTTGCCACTGTTAGATGTATAATAAGTATCACAGAAAAGACATTATTAAACATTATTTTCTATAAGAACAAGCCAGCTTTCCAGCTGCTCTTTCATGATTGGATAGACTCTGCCAGGCTGACCTGACCTGTCTTAATGAGGTGTGAAGTAGCCTGCCACAGTGACAATGGGTTTCCTGTGGGAGGAGAATTGAAACAACAGAAGCAAATTGGTGTCGTATTTTTATTGTGTGTTGGCTCTTACTTATTTAATGTTTTGATGTTCTTAAATGTTTTACATACCTGTCTCCTAAGTTAAACCTGCCTATTTGTTGCTAACAACCAAGGGTTGAGCAAGGGAATAATGTATTGAGACCTTAACTGGACTTTTCTTTTGTTTTTGGGACCTTATTACAAGTGGTAAGTGTCAACCGAAACTCCTTCCTCGGGATCTGCTCAAAGATTGCTTCACCCACCTCCAGCCAGCTCCGACTTAGAAAGCTGTTACAGTGCTGAGTATTGGAGTGGGCAGGTGAGGGAAGGGTATGAAGGGGACTGTGGGGATGCAGATCTGAAAAGAAAAAGTGAAAACATACAAAAACACAATGCAGAACAAGTACAATTCACCCCAGTTGTGCATGGACAGTGACATACTTAATAGGTGACTTGACCACTTGTTTGTGAATGCTAGGATAACAGTCACAGGGATCTGCTTAGGAAAACACTTAATCAAAGTGCCTCAAGGTAAAATGTCCCTAAGAGAACCACTATTAAAATCCCCTCCAAACCTTCCTCTCCTGGTTAAATAGCTTTAGAGATAAGGATGCTAGAGGGATTCTAATGTTAACATTCAATCAATATCCTCAGGTAATCATGATCGCATTAAATCATGCATGAGGAGTGACAAAACTGTAAAATCACATTCTCTTCTTTCTGTACATAGAATGTGGAACTAAACCGCTGAAACAGTTAAACTACGCCCAAAGCCATGATGAAAAGCGTGTGGCCAAAGACATAGGAAGCAGCTGCTGGAGACTTCAGGAATGTTATGTTGTCAAGGAGACAGTTAACAAAGATCAGGACCAGTGATCAGGAAGATTCCAGAATAGTGAGCACGTGAGCATGGCCTGGCATCTTCTTACAGGCTTGTACTCACATTCAAGATGGCCACCGCTCCAGGCAAGATAAAAGCACTACAAGAAAAAACAAAGGGGAATGAAACATGCATGCATGTAAATTTCACCACACAGTAAACACATTCACTAAAGCATTGGACTAAGTGTTAAACATAAGAATAAAGCATAAAGTTGCACACTATGACCTATTCCCTGACAAGCACCGGGACTTTGCGCAGCATAACCACCACTGCGCCAGCTTTGCTTGTGAATGGATTTTTGCAGAAGGGCAACCTTGTGCCTTGTGCTTATAGTAGCACTGTAAAATTCTAGCCAAGAACACGTGAGTTGACCAAGAGCAAAAGGTGGTGGTTGGGGAGGGCCCTAGACTGTGCACTGCCACTTTAACAGTACTTCTCCCTCCCAAGAGCAGTCTATGGCCCGGCTTATGAGGATAACGGAGGTGGAGGCGATTTATTAATCGCTGAGAATATGTATGCTAAATGCAGGTTCCAGGAATCATTATCTGGGCCCTAACCCTTAGAGGAAATGAGAAACCAGAGAGTGGAGCCCCGCAATTTAGAGTCCAAAATTGCCCAATTCTCATACTACCCTTGAACCAACAGCTGAGGTGGCAGACCACCGCCTCCCAGGTGGTCGGCTTTAGCAGTGAAGGGTGGAACAAGGGATGGATCCGCAGGGTACAAGATAAAAGAAACGTATAAGTCGCCTGGTTGATTTGTTTTACTACTTTATATGGTCCAATAAATCTTGGGTGGAAAGGTGACTTCTTTCAAAATACTATGGGGGTCAATAGGATGACGGGCAGACTTTGTCCGCCCGCCATCATGTTGGAATTCGGGACCGCCCACCATAAGGGCGGGGGTCCCGTGGGGGGTATTAGGATGTGAACCGCCACAGTGGCGGGCACATCCTGCATTTTTATCATTGTGGCCGGTGGTGCTCTCTGCACCGCCCGCCACAATGCTAAAAATGCATTTCAGCATTTGCATTAACAAAGCGGCAGGCACCGTGCGGTGCCTGCCGCTTTGTTAATGCAAATGAAGGAGGTACCACAGGTACTCCCCGTGGGCACCCCCCACCTATACTTCACTCTGTGGGCCAGCAGGGGTTCCCCAGAGTGAAGACCGCATGCCTTTCCGTGGTGGCATCGCCGCCGCGGAAAGGCACCTAAAGACAACCATCATAATATGGCTAGCGGTGTCTGATAGACACCGCCACCATATTATTCCTTTTTCCGCCCCAGGGGCGGAAAAGCGGCGGACGGTCTGTCCGTCCGCCGAGGTCCCCCCCGCCATACTAATATGGCGGGGGGGAAAGAGTGTGGATCTCGGGCGGATTGCCCCTGCCAGGCTGGCGGGGGCAATCCACACAACATCATAATGAGCCCCTAAGTGTTTGATGGACAACCACACCTTGTCTCCGGGATGATATACTTGTCCCTTCTAACGGTGTTTGTCGCCATGTGTCTTGTACTTTTGTTTAGCTTTTTCTATGAATTGTTGTATGTCAGATTGTAGATGTGAGTCAGAGAATCCTGTATTGTCATGTTCATGACTACGATATCTGGTAAAGACACAGACAAAGTTTTGGGATGTAAACTGTACATACCAAAGAAGGGAGAAGACCCTCTTAGGGAATGATATGCGTTATTATACACCAGCTCAATAAGCCAAAGATGGTTTACCCAAGAATTTATTGTGTCTGTCACATAGCAGTGCAAGTATTGTTTAAGAGTCTGGTTCAGACCTCCGTCTGTCAATCTGTTTTGGGGATTATGTCTATTGGACAATCACATGGAAACCTGAAGAGCCTTGCACCATATCCGCCTAACTGAGCAGAGGGCTGCAACCCTCTAGTAGAAAGTATTTGGGAGGCCATGTAAGTGAACCACATGATGCAACAGTAACGCAGCTAATTGACTTTATGTAGGAAGATCTATGTAAGACAAAAGATGAGAGTATTTTGTCAGACTATCCACAATCACCAGAATCACCATACATTTTTGATCTTTAGGAAGACAAGTGATAAAATCCTTGGAGATCTGTTCCCAGGGAAGCGCTGGTGTAGGTAGTGGTTGCAATAAACCAATAGATTTTGAAGGGCTATATTTTGCACATGCACATATTACTCCTTGATCATTTGTTGTATATCTTTTTTTTTCCAGTCTGGCCAACAGAAGTATCGTTGTACCAAATCTAAAGTTTTTGGGAGCCCTGGCTGACCAGCTAGAGGATCCTTGCAAAACCATCCAAAGAACTTTGACGCAATTCTTTTGTAGGATGAAAAAGGCGGGACTCATACAATGGTGGACCATGTTCAATTTATCCATTAGCATCACCAGCTAGCCATTTTTTCCGTTCTGGAGTAAAAATGTTGGCCCTTACTTTATCAAAGAAGCTCTCAGCTGAGATTTAACACAGTATCTTCTGAGGGGCTCTGATTGCTTGTGGAACTCCCTTTGCATAGGTTGTCGTGGACTCTTGACGAGAAAAGGCATCTGCCTTTTTGGTACTTCCTGGTGTGTACATTACTATCATTTCAAATTATGCAAGGAAGACATCCAACGTCTGGGTAAGTCAGTATTGGGGCTCAAGGAAAGGCTAACTTCAATGTGGTGCATGCCTTATTTGCTGAAGTCAGTATTGGGGCTCAAGTAAAGGCTAACTTCAATGTGGTGAATGCATTATTTGCTGCCTCTGTCCATTTGAAGGGTGTCTTTTTGTGTAGAAGTCTTGCGACAGGTGCCACAGTGTGCAAGAAAGGATTTATAAATCGGTGGTAAAAGTTTGCAAACTGGGAAAACTTTGAATGTTTTGTATGTTTTGAAGTTCGGGCATTTGACTATGCATCCATCTTTCTTTCAGCCATTTGCATTCTGGAGAGGGTCAGAATCACACCAAGTAATTCTACTTAAGTGACCTGGAACTCGCATTTGCTAAGTTTACAATAAAGATGATTAACATTTCTATAACAAAAGCAAAGATGCACCACCACTCAATACTTAGGGAAAGCACGTATTCAATCTATTTCCAAACAGCCAAGTTATTCCAAAATTTCATTTATTCAATATCAAAAAGAGAGTTGTAAAATCAAGATCATGAACATCAGTTGTTGACAGTGGCACAGCCGACGCGTTTCGTCCTTGAAAGGACTTCTTCAGGGCGATTAATCCCCATATCGTAAGGGGTAGCACGGTTAGCAGAAATGTGGTTCCAATATAAGGTACTCAATACACCAAGATACACCTTCAAGCTCCCAACTGAAAACGATCCATCCTGTCATTTATCTAATTCCTAAGCTGCAAGGTCAGTTCAGAACCATTTCATTCCCAGGATTATCTATTTTATATTTTCAATGGCACTCAGCGATAAATGTGTCCCCTGTATATCATACCATATTTTAGATATCAAAAGAAATTGAAGGTCATATCAGACCTAGAGCCTCTTTTAACTGAGGTCAAGCGCTGTCAATTAATGGCTTGTAGCCGATACCAAGCTATCCAAATGCCGAACAGGATCCATACGAGTGCCAGGCGTAATAACTGGCAGACAGAGGCAGGGAGGATTATCATGTTAGGCTTCCAAAACCTTTTACACATGATATTCATGTAATTCCTCCCTGTCAGAATAAATAAGAATATCGTCTATATCCACTATATCGAATAAATACACAAAATCCTGCAAAGCATCTTTCAAAAAATATTGGAAGGTGGTCGGAGCATTGCATAGACCATAGGAAATCACTACATTTTCAAAAAGACCATATCAATTCTTGAAGGCTATTTTCCACTCGTCTCCCCGTCTCATGCATACTAAATGATAAGCACCCTTAAAATTCAGTTTGGTGTAAAAGACCACTGATTTTACTTGGTCCAAAAGCACTGGAAGGAGGGGGAGCGGATATCATTTATTTACTATCATTTTGTTAAGCTTTCTTTAATCAATGCAAGGATGCCAAGCTCTATTGGTCCTGGTAATGAAAAACATTCTTGTCCACCAACTAGAAACCTATCTCCACCCTCGCTCTTGCTCCCCCACCAATTGACCAAACTGACCCCCTTAAAGGGGTGGCATCTCCTTCACTGCAGGCACCTCACCCCCTGTCCCTAAACCTCTCTCTGCGATGAGTGAGGAGGCTATTGACCTCCTACAGAACATCAGCACTCCTGAATGCCATCCAGGGGCTTTTTTGCCACATGCAACAAATGGTAGCTTACCTGGAAGACATTCATAGTGCTACGTCTGGCCTGCAGAGATTATTTACAGGTCTAGCTTCCTCACTGATCACAGCCTCCCAACAAGCCCAAACTTGTGAAATAACTCAGGCACATTCCCCATCCCAATTCCCTATTCTCAGCCTTGTCCTAAGCACACACATTCCCCTGCACTGACCCTTTCCAACACCCACATATAAGCATAAAACATGGGCAAACACCCAAACAACATACAGACACCACACCCACACCTATCACTACTTCTACTACCAGCACACACACATCTAATATACCCACTACACCAACACCCACCACCCCACCACCATATCCACCACCCTCACAACCATCAGCACCATCAGCACACCCACAGATAACACCTGCACCACCATACTCACTACCACCACCAGCACAACCAGACACCACACTCACATGTACCACCACATCCACAAGCACCACAACCACACCCAGCACATCAACAGTTACCTTTCTGGTAAGGGGATACTTTTCCTTGCTGTGGCGCCTTCTCCTCACGCTGCTGCAGACGCGCTGCGCTTTAAAAAGTGCATTTTTATTCGTTTTGTATGTTGTGCATATTTGGCTGTTTTTAAATCAGGTTCTTACCTGTGCTTAATAGCGCGGTAGCGCCCTCATTCCTGCACCATAATTGTGCCCCCCACCGCTTGCAGAAGCGGAGCGCTGTCACCGGGCATTAGGGTTCTGGACAGGAAGTAGGGCCGCCATATTGGGGCTGCTGCCTTGAAGCGCGTCAATACACTCTGCGCTCTAGTTCTCCGAGGGGAGAGCGAGGAGGCGGTATTTAAGGCGAGCTGGTGGGAGCTGCTCGACCTTTCTGGTAAGGGGATACTTTTCCTTGCTGTGGCGCCTTCTCCTCACGCTGCTGCAGACGCGCTGCGCTTTAAAAAGTGCATTTTTACTCGTTTTGTATGTTGTGCATATTTGGCTGTTTTTAAATCAGGTTCTTACCTGTGCTTAATAGCGCGGTAGCGCCCTCATTCCTGCACCATAATTGTGCCCCCCAACGCTTGCAGAAGCGGAGCGCTGTCACCGGGCATTAGGGTTCTGGACAGGAAGTAGGGCCGCCATATTGGGGCTGCTGCCTTGAAGCGCGTCAATACACTCTGCGCTCTAGTTCTCCGAGGGGAGAGCGAGGAGGCGGTATTTAAGGCGAGCTGGTGGGAGCTGCTCGACCTTTCTGGTAAGGGGATACTTTTCCTTGCTGTGGCGCCTTCTCCTCACGCTGCTGCAGACGCGCTGCGCTTTAAAAAGTGCATTTTTACTCGTTTTGTATGTTGTGCATATTTGGCTGTTTTTAAATCAGGTTCTTACCTGTGCTTAATAGCGCGTTAGCGCCCTCATTCCTGCACCATAATTGTGCCCCCCACCGCTTGCAGAAGCGGAGCGCTGTCACCGGGCATTAGGGTTCTGGACAGGAAGTAGGGCCGCCATATTGGGGCTGCTGCCTTGAAGCGCGTCAATACACTCTGCGCTCTAGTTCTCCGAGGGGAGAGCGAAGAGGCGGTATTTAAGGCGAGCTGGTGGGAGCTGCTCGACCTTTCTGGTAAGGGGATACTTTTCCTTGCTGTGGCGCCTTCTCCTCACGCTGCTGCAGACGCGCTGCGCTTTAAAAAGTGCATTTTTACTCGTTTTGTATGTTGTGCATATTTGGCTGTTTTTAAATCAGGTTCTTACCTGTGCTTAATAGAGCGGTAGCGCCCTCATTCCTGCACCATAATTGTGCCCCCCACCGCTTGCAGAAGCGGAGCGCTGTCACCGGGCATTAGGGTTCTGGACAGGAAGTAGGGCCGCCATATTGGGGCTGCTGCCTTGAAGCGCGTCAATACACTCTGCGCTCTAGTTCTCCGAGGGGAGAGCGAGGAGGCGGTATTTAAAGCTCGCTCCCTCCGCGCAGCGGTGGCGCCTGACTCACGCCTGAGTCAAGCCAGAGTCCTGCCCGTCTGCGCCCGTCAGCGTCCCGGAGGCGTTGCGGGCGGCGGGTGGGGCTCTGCTCTTTTAGGATGTGTAAATCTGGCGCACGTTTGGTGCGGTACACACGTGAGGAGTTGCGCTCTCTGAATTATAGGGAGAGTTGTTGCTGTTCTGTCTTTCCGGGCCGCCACAGGGGCAAATCTCGCTGCCCGGGTTGTGGTTGGCGTCCTAACCGGGCTTTGTCTTCTACCCCGGCTAGTATCGTAGCTGGTGCAGAGTATGCTTGCATGCTGCTAAATACCAGATCAGCGGGCAGTCATGCGCAAGACATCTTTGAGCTTCTCGAGACAGAGAAGCCACTCTGCTTAATGTTGACGGAGACCTGGTGGGGAGAATCCTCCAACCCTGATGTGGCAATGGCGATCCCGTCTGAGTACAACATCTTCAGGAAGGACAGAGCGAGGGGTAGGGGCGGAGGGGTTGCTTTGGTGGTGAGGAAGGGCACGCTGTGCACCGTCTTGCCCACGGAGGATATCCGTGGATCGGAATCGCTGGCTTTTTCACTCACGCTTGCGCCGCACCAGTCAGTGAAGGGGCTGTTGGTTTATCGACCCCCTGGCCCGCTTGGAACTTTTTTTGCCGACCTCGATTCGGTGCTGTTGGGTCTGGCTCTGAGAGCAGAACACTGCTTAGTGGCGGGGGACTTTAACATCCGGATGGACCCTGCGGCCATAAAGCTTTCTGAAGCCATGAATCCGCTGGGCCTCATTCCTCATTTGCAGGGGCCGACTCATGCTAAGGGGCATACCCTTGACCAGGTTTTCTCTACATCCCCTCTGGTGGTGAAAGAGATTCTCCCGGTCTTGTGGTCGGATCACTGGCTTGCCAAGTTTGTGATCAGTGGCACTGCCAGGTCGTCCACCCCGGTCCCACAGCAACGGGGACGAGCGTTTAGAGCTTTTAGTAGAGTGACCCCTGAGATGTTGGCTCAGGCGGCGCGGATTCACCCCTGTCCTCTCTCAGGTGAGTTGGAGAGGGACTTAGAGGCCTTGCAAGATTGGTTCACGGAGAGGCTTAATGACCTGGCCCCGATGCAGCCCCCCGTTTGACATCAAAGCGGGTGTCGGCCCCTTGGTTTACTCCTGTACTGTGGGCTACGCGGCAGCAGTGCAAGGTAGCCGAGAGGGCCTGGTGGGCTCACTATGACAGCTTGGACAGGTCTGCCTATTAGGCTGCGGTTAAGGTCTACCATCGGGACATCCGCCTCGCTAAGAAGGCCTATCTGGCGGGGAGAATTGAAGCGGCGGGAAATTCCAGCAAGGAGATTTTTACCATCGTAAGAGAATTCATGTCCCCTCGGACCACCACGTCGGAAGAGGTGCCCTTAGGTTCCTGGGCGGCGGATCTTGCCTGTTTTTTTACTAGCAAGATAAAAATCATACAGGACTCTTTTTCATCTGTAGGACCTGTCAGGCCGCCGGTGTCCGAGGTTGGTTTGTTTTCTCTGGCTGTGCGGGGTGTTATGCTGGCCGAGTTCCCACCTCTGTCAGCCCCCGCCTCTCTAGCGCTTATGGGCTGCTTAAAATCTGGGTCGCCGTTGGACCCTTGCCCAGCTAAACTTTTGGGTAAATTGGCGGAGGTAATTAACCCACTGGCGAACCCTCTCCTCAACCTATCGTTGAGCTTGGGAGTGGTTCCGTCAGAGTGGAAGAAGGCCATGGTTATCCCGCTACTTAAAAAACCTGGCCTTGACCCAAAGGTCCCAGCTAACTATAGGCCGATTTCGCTGCTGCCGGCCTTGGTAAAAATCTTGGAGAAGCACGTCCAGTCGGTGCTCTCCAATTTTTTGGAGTCTCATGAGATTCTGCATGACTCTCAGTCAGGCTTTCGCTCTAATCGTAGCACCGAGACCGCGCTCCTTGAGGTTTCTGAAACCATTAAAGGGGTGTTGGATACCGGGGGCAAAGTCATGTTGGTGTTGTTGGACTTGTCGGCGGCTTTTGACACCGTCCCCCATGATGGCCTTCTCGCAAGACTCTTCGAGATTGGTCTCCGGGGGACGGTGCTCAAATGGTTTTCGTCTTTTTTAGCCGGCCGCCGGCAGACGGTCTGGACGCCACCTGACTCCGCCGTTATGCCGCAATTGGGAGTCGGGGTCCCTCAGGGCTCTATTTTGAGCCCGACCCTTTTTAACATCTTTATGACCCCACTGGCGGCGGTGGCGGAGTCGTTTGGTGCCCGGATCGTGTCGTATGCCGACGACACCCAGCTCCTCTTCTCTTGCGAGAGAGGGGCTGACTTTGACGGGGAGAGTATCCGGAGTTGCCTTGGGGCGGTGTTCGCATGGTTCCAACTGAACAGCCTCAAGTGCAACTCCGATAAATCGGAGGTACTCTTCTTCGGGTGCGATGTAGAGCCCAGCTGGCAGACCTGGTGGCCCGTCGACATGTTCCCACCATCCGGCTCCTCCCCTATGGCTAAAAACCTGGGGGTTAAGATGGATGTGGGGTTGACGATGAAGGCCCAGATTCTGGGGGTGACCGGCACCTGCTTTGGCCTATTAAAAATGCTGCGGAGGTTTTTGCCTCTTCTGTCTGAGGAGCACAGGAGGTTGACTGTGCAGGCTCTGATAGGCTCCAGGTTGGATTATGCCAACATTCTTTACCTGGGCCTACCAGAGTATCTGCTACAGCGGCTTCAAGTGGCGCAGAATGCGGCGGCCAGGGCCATTTTTGGTCTAAATAGACGCAGTAGCGTCTCTGGGCTACTGCTGGCGCTACATTGGCTACCCATCCGCAAGCGGATTGCCTTCAAGGCTATGACTTTGGCCTATAAGGCGCTCCATGCGGTGGGGGCGAAGTATCTCCAGAAGAGACTGGCCTTTTACCATCCGGCGCGGTCGTTGAGGTCTGAATCTCTACTCTTGGCGACGGTCCCTCGGGTTAAGAGGGCCCGCCTGGGTGGCCGTTCTTTTAGTTTATTGGCCCCACAGATGTGGAATTCGTTGCCGCTCCCACTTCGGGGGGCTACCTCTCTTTTTGAGTTTAGGAAAGGGCTTAAAACCCTGCTGTTCTCTCAGTAGGTTTCCAGGTTGTTCTTTTTTATTGTCTGTGTGCTGTTCATTTCTTTTAATCTGTGTTATGTTATTCTGCATTACTTCCCCTTACCTAAAGCGCCGGGACACTCTTTTTGAGTAACCGTTGCGCTATACAAAACTACAAATAACATAACATAACATAACAGCAAACGTATCCATATACACAGATATGTTAGGAACAACACCCACAAACAAAACAAACACCCACTTTCACCTGAACGACATACACCTAGGAAGAAACACACACCCAAAGATACATGACATACAGCAGACTCACATGCAACTGCAACCTCAACAGACACGCACACATCACCCATTGCCACTCTCTCTTCCTCCCAAACCCAGCCCGCTCCTAACATCTTAGTAATTTTCCCTGTGAAGAATATTTATTTGACCATGACTTGAAACCTTTCAAACCCCATTCCAACCCTCCCAAATGTCAAGTCACCGCTTCCAATTCCCAAGCCACCCCTCCCATACCCAAGACCATCCCTCCCAAAGCTAAAACCACCCCCGAAAGCCAAAGTTACCCCTCTCAAATCAAACACTTACCCTCCCAAATCCCCCCCAAATGAATATTAAGGTTCCTGCTCTCCGTCTTCTAGATGCCCCTTCCTGGGGAAGTTCCCATTGGTAGGCATTTAGGAGGCAACAGCACAACAGTGCACTGGACAGTATTATATATTGGACTGACTTTTATTAAAATGTTTTATTTGAGAGACATATCTTTTTGTTGTAGTAAACCAGCATTTGATTTCACCAAGGCTGTCCTGAAATTATTTTCCTTGCCAATTGTTTGATTCCTAGAAATGTTTATAACTAAAATGTGAAGTACATATTTTTATTCACAATTATGGCAGAAAAACAACATAGCTTTGATGTTTACTTTGTTAAGTGCATACACTGGTTAAATAGTATGTGATGGTCATGTGTATTTGGGGGCAGCCATTCACCCTGATAATGTACACTTGCAATAACAAATAGATGTTTGAAATATTTTTTTGAAATGTTACCACAGGTACATTTATTTCACCTTGATTACTGATACTAATAAACACAAATGTATTACACCTTAAAAGATAATGTGACCATTTAATTTGGATACAATACAGCACTTGCACTAGACAAGGGGAAATGTTACATGGATCAAAATGTTGTATGATTCAAATTTGGGACTTAAGTTGGAATCCAAATTATTGGGTCCCGAGACCTAGCTCAGGTGTAGGAAACTGAACTAGTTGATCAGTGTAACCTTACAAGAAAGAACAATTTCTTTCTAGTGTCCCCTCACTCACCGGGGTTGCCCCACGGTGACATGCATCATCATTGGGGCCATACCAGTTCTCTACGAAAAGGGGCGTGCTACGACTCATGAACTACGCAGGAGCACTTACAAATGAAAGACTATGTGTGGTGCCAAAAAGTGGTGGAGTGGATGTGGGTGAATTAAAAATACCGTGCTTAGTGGGCCTCAACACATTTATTATGCTCCTAGGCAGGTATATTAAAAGTGGGGTGAATATCACTGTAGACCAACCTTTAATGAGGATTGGTTCAGTGAAAATGAAATGGTCAACATGTTTCATGCTACCGCTAGCATTTCTTCAGGACCATGCTGGGACCAGCACTGCATTTGCCACTCCTATGTCCCTGGTTAGGGAGTGATAAATTAAGATGCCACTAGTAACACAATGTTCACAAACACACAAAATTCTCCACTGTTTTATCAACCTCTGGCATACCAAAATTCCTCTCTGACTCTTCATTTCATTGCACCTATGCCTAAATGCCCCTCATGGGCAATCTCAAGTACCTTCCTTCTCAAACTGGCTGGCATCATCAACTGTTCAAACCTTCTTACCAACCTTTCACCACAATTGCCATGTGCATATAAGGAATATATTCCATATCCAAGATTTTAGGGTTAGGCTAACCCTTTCAATCCATATCCTAACCTAGGACAAAACGTCATCTTGATCCAAGGCATGCCTCCATTCTGGCTCTGAAATCTCACAAATGTATAGCACTAGCACCTTATCTCTAGTAAACAAAAATCCCTCATCACTAATACCTAAACCCTCCACATCCAAAGGTAATTTAGATAACAAATCTAGAACTATATTCTTCGTCACAATCCAGAAATGATTTTCCTGTAACCGATATTGCCATTTGGCAATTTTGCATTTGGTCCTACCTCCTACCTTTGTACTGAGCAGATCTACCAATAATTTATAATCTTCACCAAAAACAATAGTAATACCCCATACATAAGTTCTAAAATGCTGTGTACCCCACTACAAAGACATTGCCTAGTTCTCTGTGGTGGAGTATGTCAATTGTGATGCTCGCAAAGATCTAGAGGCAAATGTAATTGTATCTTCTCTCCCAACCTTCCTTTGAAGTAACACCGCATCCAAACCATCATTACTAGCATAGGTTATGATAATGCTAATGTCTTTAGATGAAACAATTTCAACGGCATAGTGTTCGCTATTATTATTATCACAGCTTGTTGGCACTGATCACTCCAGATAAATGCACATCCTTTTCTCAACAATTTTCACAGCTGTGCAGTTTCCTGTGCAAAATGTGGAACACACTTGGAATAGTACTCTACTAATCCCAAGTATGATTTAAACTGTTCCTTGTTAGCAGGGACTGGTGCACTTTCAATATCTTTGATAATTTTTTCCTTAGGTTCCATGCTTTTAACACTAATGTGGTGGCCAAGATAGTCAACGCCACTGGCTTTAAACTTGCCTTTGTCTGCATGTAATGTTAAATCTCAATATTTCAATATCAACAAGGCTTTACACAATATCTCTTCATGCTCATCCTTGTCTTCACCAAACACCAGTATGTCATATTGGAAGCATAACACACCCACTTGTCCTTGAAACATCAATATAATGAGC
The DNA here is from genome assembly GCF_964261635.1 of Lissotriton helveticus. Taxonomy (NCBI): domain Eukaryota; kingdom Metazoa; phylum Chordata; class Amphibia; order Caudata; family Salamandridae; genus Lissotriton; species Lissotriton helveticus. The sequence goes on along the minus strand of NC_136063.1, from coordinate 218,918,162 downwards.
CTTTGAACAACTGAGGGGGCTGACGTTAGACCGAAAGGCATGCGTTTTTACCCAAAGGCCCCCTCAGGATTAATTAATGACATGAGTTGCTTGGCACCCTCAGTTAGGACTATCAGATGATATGCTGCAGACATATCAAGTGCAAAAACAACAGTTGATGGACAGAATGCAGAACAATGTCCTACATTCACCCCAGTAGAGAGATCTGGATCTAAATTCATCGTTTTTTTGCTCACCGTGCCATTTCAGTTTGAACCCAGCCATATGCAAATCAGTCTTGACCTTGTGCCTCGTAGGAACAGTCCAGCCCGAACGGCCAAGCCAAGTCCTCCTGGGACTGGAAACGAGCATCCTAGAACCGGTTTTGGGGTTTCAACCCTCTTCAGCCAGGATAGCTTGATTCTAGTGGCATGGAGAGCACGGGATCCATGTCTGGGCATACCCGTCTCACTCTGGGTGTCAAATGCAAAAACAACAGTTGATTTACAGAATGCACAACAATGTCATACATTCACCCCAGTACAGAGATTTGGGCCAAAACCCATCGTCTTTTTGCACACCATGCCATTCCAGTTTGAAATCAGCCATATGCAAATCAGTCTGGACCCTGTGCCTTATGGGAACAGTCCAGCCCGAACTGCCAAAGCCGGGTTTACCCTGGACTGGAAACAAGCATCCTAGGACCGGTTTCGGGGTTTCACCCTTCTTCAGCCAGGATAGCTTGATTCCAGTGGCAACAGGATCCTATGGTTGACGGTGTCATAAACTGCCAAGAGATCCAAAAGAATCAAGGCAGCTTTGTCACCACGATCTATGACTGTTCTTATATTTTATGCTGCCATTATAAGGGCAGTTTTGCTGCTGTGATCTTTACAAAAACTGAATTGTGCTATATCTGGAAAATTGATTTTGTTGATGAAATTTGATAGCTGAAGATTAAGTAATTCGTCAAAGAATTTAGTTGGGCGGGGTAAGCATGAAATAGGGCACTAGTTATTGGGCTCATGAGGGGAAAATCGTGTTTCTTTTTTTTAAATCAAATGCAGAATGGAAGCTATTTTCCAGGTTTTGGGAAATATTCCAGTGTGGAATATTTAATTTAGAATGGAGTGAGGTGAGCAGTGATCACCTCTGTTACCTGATGAAGAATTTTAGGGGACCAGGGCTCGCGGGTGAGTCAAGTTTGGTGCTGAGAATCAGTTGCAGTACTTGTTCGAAAGTGAGTGGGGAGAAGTTATTAAAAAGTCATTGGTTTTCATTCAGTTGGCATTGACTAGTGACCCTAGGTGAGCTAGATGTCCCAGAGGTGAAATCCTAAAAGAAACATATCACTTTCGATTGAAAAGTTGAAGCAAGTGTTTCACAAGTTTAGTTGACATGGGAATTGTCCAATACTAGTATATTAGACAGGGTTTTAACTGTCTTAAATAATTCTTTAGTGGAATTTTTGGCAAATTCTATCTTTTTTGTAAAATAGGTTGACTTTTCTTCTAAGGTTTGGACAATGTGTATGATGATGTGTTTTGTTAATGAATATACATGAACAACAAATAGACTTGAGTTTGTTTCATGTTAAAAGGGACAGCTGTACCAAACACCTGCTAAACTTAATTGTGTCAGTGTGATGCTCCTTCACTATTTTGAATGAAGTAAGTCTAGCCCTCTTACAGGTGCCATAGAATAAAATGCACTTATGATACAGTGGATGTTCCAAACTTCATATTGGTAGGTTGGCTTCATGCACACACAAATGTCTACATTGTATATTCCAATGTATCCCAAATGTGTGTTGATTGCAAAATACTATTTCATTCATGTTATAAGTGACAGATTTGCATGCTATCTTACTCCTTCACAAGTGTGTATGTATGTCAGTCTGTTTTTTTGGAAAATATGAGTGAGAGGCATACATTTTTTGGAACAACACTGACATGAATGTGTACACTATGGTGACAGAGTTTTACTGAAGTGGATTAGAAATGTATCAAGTCATATGTATTTACTTATGATATAGAAGTCATTTGACAATCCATCCCAAAAATGTTTCTTTAATTTAACAGCATAGATATCGAGTGCATGATACATTGATGAGCTACTTGAAGTAAGTGTTACCATTGTGGAATGCCCAAGCAGGGGACACAGACTTTCACCTTATACAAATATTGTTACAACATTGTAGTATTTGTGACACACATGAATTCATATTTTACTTTTTGTGAATGAAAATAATGCAGATGTTTGGGCCTTGTAAACACCCTGTGCAAAGGTATTTTTGGTTTATATCCTTTTTGGTAAGATAGGTTCACTGTTCTAACCAACAAAGCCCAACCATTCAGAGGTTTTAAGCAGTTGCTGCCGAGAACTAAAAATGGATAAGAAACAAGATCATGCATGAAATAAGAGCTATCATGAGGGATTACAAAAGTGTGATCAAATGGTTTCTGAAAATGTTGCTTACATGCATGAGCGTATGCTAATGTGGAATCAATGTTTGAGAGCCTTGAAGCAGGTGAAACTGCTTTGTGATCACAGTTCATGATCAGTTCTGTTTACACAGATTCAATAAAACTATTGTGAATGTCATTTCAGCATCATCAGGTGCAGGCAGAGGAGACATGGCCACGTAGGCTGGGAAGCAGCTAGCCACTGTAGTTTGTGTGCTGAGACCACCGACACAGCGGGACCCACTGGTACGGAGGGTGAGGGGAGTGCATCGGAGACTGCCAGCTCAACAACATCTTCTTCGGAGGCCTCCACATGTGAGGACTCTCCTGTGGTGGCGGACTCTATAGGAGTTCTACAAACTGCATTCTTGTCCACCAACCAGAAACCTATCTCCACCCTCGCTCTTGCTCCCCCACCAATTGACCAAACTGACCCCCTTAAAGGGGTGGCATCTCCTTCACTGCAGGCACCTCACCCCCTGTCCCTAAACCTCTCTCTGCGATGAGTGAGGAGGCTATTGACCTCCTACGGAAAATCAGCACTCCTGAATGCCATCCAGGGGCTTTTTTGCCACATTCAACAAATGGTAGCTTACCTGAAAGACATTCATAGTGCTACGTCTGGCCTGCAGAGATTATTTACAGGTCTAGCTTCCTCACTGATCACAGCCTCCCAACAAGCCCAAACTTGTGAAATAACTCAGGCACATTCCCCATCCCAATTCCCTATTCTCAGCCTTGTCCTAAGCACACACGTTCCCCTGCACTGACCCTTTCCAACACCCACATATAAGCATAAAACATGGGCAAACACCCAAACAACATACAGACACCACACCCACACCTATCACTACTTCTACTACCAGCACACACACATCTAATATACCCACTACACCAACACCCACCACCCCACCACCATATCCACCACCCTCACAACCACCACCACCATCAGCACACCCACAGATAAAACCTGCACCACCATACTCACTACCACCACCAGCACAACCAGACACCACACTCACATGTACCACCACATCCACATCCACAAGCACCACAACCACACCCAGCACATCAACAGCAAACGTATCCACATACACAGATATGTTAGGAACAACACCCACAAACAAAACAAACACCCACTTTCACCTGAATGACATACACCTAGGAAGAAACACACACCCAAACATACATGACATACAGCAGACTCACATGCAACTGCAACCTCAACAGACACGCACACATCACCCATTGCCACTCTCTCTTCCTCCCAAACCCAACCCGCTCCTAACATCTTAGTAATTTTCCCTGTGAAGATTATTTATTTGACCATGACTTGAAACCTTTCAAACCCCATTCCACCCCTCCCAAATGTCAAGTCACCGCTTCCAATTCCCAAGCCACCCCTCCCATACCCAAGACCACCCCTCCCAAAGCTAAAACCACCCCCGAAAGCCAAAGTTACCCCTCTCAAATCAAAAACTTACCCTCCCAAATCCCCCCCAAATGAATATTAAGGTTCCTGCTCTCCGTCTTCTAGATGCCCCTTCCTGGGGAAGTTCCCATTGGTAGGCATTTAGGAGGCAACAGCACAACAGGTGCACTGGACAGTATTATATATTGGACTGACTTTTATTAAAATGTTTTATTTGAGAGACATATCTTTTTGTTGTAGTAAACCAGCATTTGATTTCACCAAGGCTGTCCTGAAATTATTTTCCTTGCCAATTGTTTGATTCCTAGAAATGTTTATAACTAAAATGTGAAGTACATATTTTTATTCACAATTATGGCAGAAAAACAACATAGCTTTGATGTTTACTTTGTTAAGTGCATACACTGGTTAAATAGTATGTGATGGTCATGTGTATTTGGGGGCAGCCATTCACCCTGATAATGTACACTTGCAATAACAAATAGATGTTTGAAATATTTTTTTGAAATGTTACCACAGGTACATTTATTTCACCTTGATTACTGATACTAATAAACACAAATGTATTACACCTTAAAAAATAAAGTGACCATTTAATTTGGATACAATACAGCACTTGCACTAGACAAGGGGAAATGTTACATGGATCAAAATGTTGTATGATTCAAATTTGGGACTTAAGTTGGAATCCAAATTATTGGGTCCCGAGACCTAGCTCAGGTGTAGGAAACTGAACTAGTTGATCAGTGTAACCTTACAAGAAAGAACAATTTCTTTCTAGTGTCCCCTCACTCACCGGGGTTGCCCCACGGTGACATGCTTCATCATTGGGGCCATACCAGTTCTCTATGAAAAGGGGCGTGCTACGACTCACGAACTACGCAGGAGCACTTACAAATGAAAGACTATGGGCCAGATGTAGGTAAAAAATATTTACCGATTCTTAATTACCGAATTTTACCGATTCGGTAATTAAGAATCGGTAAATATGAAGGGTGGACATGTAGGTCCATCCAGATGTGTTTTTTACCGATTCGGTAAATATCTGTATTTACCGAATCGGTAAATACCGACCGGTAATGCCCCATTCATTCCTATGGGCTTTGAAGCCCATAGGAATGAATGGGGCATTACCGGTCGGTATTTACCGATTCGGTAAATACCGATTTTGACAAGGGTGCAGGGGGTGTCACTTTGACACCCTCTAGCACCCCCAAAAAAGGTTCGGGTGCCATGTGGCAGGCATACCTGCCCTAAGGGCAGGTCTGCCTGTCATATGGCACAGGTGTGCATGCACACATGTGCATGCACACCGGAATCGGTATTTTACCATCAAATTGAATTTGATGGTAAAATACCGATTTTGTAGGCCTTGTGGGACTCAGAAGAGTCCCACCTACATATCAATTTTACCGAATCGGTAAATATACCGGTCGGTAAATTTACCGACCGGTATATTTACCGAATCAGTAAAATTACCGATTTGCCCTGTTTCCGTGCCCCTACATCTCAATAGCCAAATACCGGTCGGTAACGGCCGAATTCGGCCGTTACCACCGGTATTTGGCTACCTACATCTGGCCCTTTGTGTGGTGCAAAAAAGTGGTGGAGTGGAGGTGGGTGAATTGAAAATACTGTGCTTAGTGGGCCTCAACACATTTATTATGCTCCTAGGCAGGTATATTAAAAGTGGGGTGAATATCACTGTAGACCAACCTTTAATGAGGATTGGTTCCGTGAAAATGAAATGGTCAACATGTTTCATGCTACCCCTAGCATTTCTTCAGGAACATGCCGGGACCAGCACTGCATTTGCCACTCCTATGTCCTATGCCACTAGTAACACAATGTTCACAAACACACCAAATTCTCCACTGTTTTATCAACCACTGGCATACCAAAATTCCTCTCTGACTCTTCATTTCATTGCACCTATGCCTAAATGCCCCTCATGGGCAATCTCAAGTACCTTCCTTCTCAAACTGGCTGGCATCATCAACTGTTCAAACCTTCTTACCAACCTTTCACCACAATTGCCATGTGCATATAAGGAATATATTCCATATCCAGGATTTTAGGGTTAGGCTAACCCTTTCAATCCGTATCCTGACCTAGGACAAAACGTCATCTTGATCCAAGGCACGCCTCCATTCTGGCTCTGAAATCTCACAAATGTATAACACTAGCACCTTATCTCTAGTAAACAAAAATACCTCATCACTAATACCTAAACCCTCTACATCCAAAGGTAATTTAGATAACAAATCTAGAACTATATTCTTCCTCACAATCCAGAAATGATTTTCCTGTAACCGATATTGCCATTTGGCAATTTTGCATTTGGTCCTACCTCCTACCTTTGTACTGAGCAGATCTAGCAATAATTTATAATCCTCACCAAAAACAATAGTAATACCCCATACATAAGTTCTAAAATGCTTTGTACGCCACTACAAAGAAATTGCCTAGTTCTCTGTGGTGGAGTATGTCAATTGTGATGCTCGCAAAGATCTAGAGGCAAATGTAATTGTATCTTCTCTCCCAACCTTCCTTTGAAGTAACACAGCATCCAAACCATCATTACTAGCATAGGTTATGATAATGCTAATGTCTTTAGGATGAAACAATTTCAACGGCATAGTGTTCGCTATTATTATTATCACAGCTTGTTGGCACTCTTCACTCCAGATAAATGCACATCCTTTTCTCAACAATTTTCACAGCTGTGCAGTTTCCTGTGCAAAATGTGGAACACACTTGGAATAGTACTCTACTAATCCCAAGTATGATTTAAACTGTTCCTTGTTAGCAGGGACTGGTGCACGTTCAATATCTTTGAATTTTTTTTCGTTAGGTTCCATGCTTTTAACACTAATGTGGTGGCCAAGATAGTTAACGCCACTGGCTTCAAACTTGCCTTTGTCTGCATGTAATGTTAAATCTCAATATTTCAATATCGACAAGGCTTTACACAATATCTCTTCATGCTCATCCTTGTCTTCACCAAACACCAGTATGTCATATTGGAAGCATAACACAGCCACTTGTCCTTGAAACATCAATATAATGAGCCTTTGAACAACTGAGGGGGCTGACGTTAGACCGAAAGGCATGCGTTTTTACCCAAAGGCCCCCTCAGGATTAATTAATGACATGAGTTGCTTGGCACCCTCAGTTAGGACTATCAGATGATATGCTGCAGACATATCAAGTGCAAAAACAACAGTTGATGGACAGAATGCAGAACAATGTCCTACATTCACCCCAGTAGAGAGATCTGGATCTAAATTCATCGTTTTTTTGCTCACCGTGCCATTTCAGTTTGAACCCAGCCATATGCAAATCAGTCTTGACCTTGTGCCTCGTGGGAACAGTCCAGCCCAAACGGCCAAGCCAAGTCCTCCTGGGACTGGAAACGAGCATCCTAGAACCGGTTTTGGGGTTTCATCCCTCTTCAGCCAGGATAGCTTGATTCTAGTGGCATGGAGAGCACGGGATCCATGTCTGGGCATACCCGTCTCACTCGGGGTGTCAAATGCAAAAACAACAGTTGATTTACAGAATGCACAACAATGTCATACATTCACCCCAGTACAGAGATTTGGGCCTAAATCCATCGTCTTTTTGCACACCATGCCATTCCAGTTTGAAATCAGCCATATGCAAATCAGTCTGGACCCTGTGCCTTATGGGAACAGTCCAGCCCGAACTGCCAAAGCCGGGTTTACCCTGGACTGGAAACAAGCATCCTAGGACCGGTTTCGGGGTTTCACCCTTCTTCAGCCAGGATAGCTTGATTCCAGTGGCAACAGGATCCTATGGTTGACGGTGTCATAAACTGCCAAAAGAATCAAGGCAGCTTTGTCACCACGATCTATGACTGTTCTTATATTTTCTGCTGCCATTATAAGGGCAGTTTTGCTGCTGTGATCTTTACAAAAACTGAATTGTGCTATATCTGGAAAATTGATTTTGTTGATGAAATTTGATAGCTGAAGATTAAGTAATTCGTCAAAGAATTTAGTTGGGCGGGTTAAGCATGAAATAGGGCACTAGTAATTGGGCTCATGAGGGGAAAATCGTGTTTTTTTTTTAAATCAAATGCAGAATGGAAGCTATTTTCCAGGTTTTGGGAAATATTCCAGTGTGGAATATTTAATTTAGAATGGAGTGAGGTGAGCAGTGATCACCTCTGTTACCTGATGAAGAATTTTAGGGGACCAGGGCTCGTCGGGTGAGTCAAGTTTGGTGCTGAGAATCAGTTGCAGTACTTGTTCGAAAGTGAGTGGGGAGAAGTTATTAAAAAGTCATTGGTTTTCATTCAGTTGGCATTGACTAGTGACCCTAGGTGAGCTAGATGTCCCAGAGGTGAAATCCTAAAAGAAACATATCACTTTCGATTGAAAAGTTAAAGCAAGTGTTTCACAAGTTTAGTTGACATGGGAATTGTCCAATACTAGTATATTAGACAGGGTTTTAACTGTCTTAAATAATTCTTTAGTGGAATTTTTGGCAAATTCTATCTTTTTTTGTAAAATAGGTTGACTTTTCTTCTAAGTTTTGAACAATGTGTATGATGATGTATTTTGTATATGAATATACATGAACAACAAATAGACTTGAGTTTGTTTCATGTTAAAAGGGCCAGCTGTACCAAACACCTGCTAAACTTAATTGTGTCAGGTGTGATGCTCCTTCACTATTTTGAATGAAGTAAGTCTAGCCCTCTTACAGGTGCCATAGAATAAAATGCACTTATGATACAGTGGATGTTCCAAACTTAATATTGGTAGGTTGGCTTCATGCACACACAAATGTCTACATTGTATATTCCAATGTATCCCAAATGTGTGTTGATTGCAAAATACTATTTCATTCATGTTATAAGTGACAGATTTGCATGCTATCTTACTCCTTCACAAGTGTGTATGTATGTCAGTCAGTTTTTTTGGAAAATATGTGTGAGAGGCATACATTTTTTGGAACAACACTGACATGAATGTGTACACTATGGTGAAAGAGTTTTACTGAAGTGGATTAGAAATGTATCAAGTCCTATGTATTTACTTATGCTATAGAAGTCATTTGACAATCCATCCCAAAAATGTTTCTTTAATTTAACTGCATAGATATCGAGTGCATGATACATTGATGAGCTACTTGAAGTAAGTGTTACCATTGTGGAATGCCCAAGCAGGGGACACAGACTTTCACCTTATACAAATATTGTTACAACATTGTAGTATTTGTGACACACATGAATTCATATTTTACTTTTTGTGAATGAAAATAATGCAGATGTTTGGGCCTTGTAAACACCCTGTGAAAAGGTATTTTTGGTTTATATCCTTTTTGGTAAGATAGGTTCACTGTTCTAACCAACAAAGCCCAACCATTCAGAGGTTTTAAGCAGTTGCTGCCGAGAACTAAAAATGGATAAGAAACAAGATCATGCATGAAATAAGAGCTATCATGAGGGATTACAAAAGTGTGATCAAATGGTTTCTGAAAATGTTGCCTACATGCATGAGCGTATGCTAATGTGGAATCAATGTTTGAGAGCCTTGAAGCAGGTGAAACTGCTTTGTGATCACAGTTCATGATCAGTTCTGTTTACACAGATTCAATAAAACTATTGTGAATGTCATTTCAGCATCATCAGGTGCAGGCAGAGGAGACATGGCCACGTAGGCTGGGAAGCAGCTAGCCACTGTAGTTTGTGTGCTGAGACCACCGACACAGCGGGACCCAATGGTACGGAGGGTGAGGGGAGTGCATCGGAGACTGCCAGCTCAACAACATCATCTTGGGAGGCCTCCACATGTGAGGACTCTCTTGTGGTGGCGGACTCTATAGGAGTTCTACAAACTGCATTCTTGTCCACCAACCAGAAACCTATCTCCACCCTCGCTCTTGCTCCCCCACCAATTGACCAAACTGACCCCCTTAAAGGGGTGGCATCTCCTTCACTGCAGGCACCTCACCCCCTGTCCCTAAACCTCTCTCTGCGATGAGTGAGGAGGCTATTGACCTCCTATGGAACATCAGCACTCCTGAATGCCATCCAGGGGCTTTTTTGCCACATGCAACAAATGGTAGCTTACCTGGAAGACATTCATAGTGCTACGTCTGGCCTGCAGAGATTATTTACAGGTCTAGCTTCCTCACTGATCACAGCCTCCCAACAAGCCCAAACTTGTGAAATAACTCAGGCACATTCCCCATCCCAATTCCCTATTCTCAGCCTTGTCCTAAGCACACACATTCCCCTGCACTGACCCTTTCCAACACCCACATATAAGCATAAAACATGGGCAAACACCCAAACAACATACAGACACCACACCTATCACTACTTCTACTACCAGCACACACACATCTAATATACCCACTACACCAACACCCACCACCCCACCACCATATCCACCACCCTCACAACCACCACCACCATCAGCACACCCACAGATAACACCTGCACCACCATACTCACTACCACCACCAGCACAACCAGACACCACACTCACATGTACCACCACATCCACAAGCACCACAACCACACCCAGCACATCAACAGCAAACGTATCGACATACACAGATATGTTATGTGGAAAATTAGTACGTTTTGGTGAACATTATCTGCGCCATCTTGCCTCTTCCCCTGATGCCACACTTTTGTCGTGCGCGCCCGCCATTTTAAGATGCCCCGATCAGAACAAACCCTTTTGCATGCCGCTGGCCCCTGACATAGCCCTTTGCCTTCACTAAGCCTGCACGCTGACCACCCCCTGCTTGCACCTGCCTTGAGTCATAAACCCCTCTTCGGCGCTGCTCTGCCCCAGGCCCTCATCCTGTTCCCAGCGCGACACCTCCCTGCTTTCCTTTCATGATCTCCGGCCCTTAGATGCAAACCCCCTTTTTCCCCGTGTGCCCGTTTTGTCCTCCCCGTTCCCAAGCCGACACCCAGCTCTGCCGATACCATCCTTGCCCCTCCCCGTACAATAGAAAGCTTCCCCCATCAAAGAATCCCCGGGTTGATCAAAGCCCCCCACCCCATGAGATCCGATCAAACTCCCCACATTCCGTGAATCGGCGGATTATCCAGCTGCGCGATGCTCATCACCTGTTGTGACTAGGGTGGGGACTTCAACTGTAAATGTGTGTGGGAACGGGCCCAAAGGGGAGTTCCGAGAATGTCTTTCATACATCAAAGCTTTAACATGTATGTGTAATCTACAATAAAGTCATAAATGTGGGTATAAGAGGCCAGGCCTCAGAAAATACAGTTAGAGCACCTCAGAACGATACCTTCTGTCCGTTTCGTTGTGTTCTCCTCCGGAGAGAATAAAAAAAACCTTGTTTCCTGCTTTCCAGTCTCCAGCGCCTGCCTCTTCATTGATTTAAATAACTAGGGGGTCACAGAGGCAATACCGCCGGGCAAATATCGATTGTCCCCGACCCGATTGAACTTTTTACAATTGGCGTCCCAAGCGTGGGGCCCATCAGCGACTCGTGGATCCAGTGGGAGAGGTCCCGACGACAGAGTGAACGACTGCAACGATCGGGAGAGCTCTTGCCCAATAGACCCTCGTCTGGCAGCCGATCATCCGAACTTCACTAGTTCCGAACAGACCTCTCTCGAGTGATCTACGGTCCTGACTGGGAACCATCAGGAGTGCCGTGAGAAATACGAGAAAAAGAGGACGATCGGGCGCTGGATTCGGAAGACAAGAAACTGTCCACATGGTCCGGGTAAGGTCGTGTTGCCACGACAAGTTGCGAAAAAATTTGTTTTGATTGCTTGATTGTTCAAAATACTAGTATTGCTCTGTTTATTTTTATTTGGAGATTCACTGTCTGCAAACGGAGAAACAACAGGCTCTCTCTCCCTTTGCAAGCAGTGGAGGATAGGTAGGGTAGCAGCCGTGCTTGTTCTTTTTCTCCCCCACTCAATAATTGCTTGAAACTGAACTGTTGTTCACAAAACTATTGTTTCCTGGAGATTCCCTGTCTGCAAGCAGGGAAGAGACCACCCTTTTTGCAGATAGTGAAAAGGGTAGGTAACGCAGATCTTTGCGGACCTACTCATTCTCCCCATTGTTATTTATTGGTCGTTTGGTTTTATATTTTTTTTTGATCCATGAGGTATTCACTACCTGCAAACAACGTAGAATAGAAATATTCTGTCTAGTCTTTGCACCTAGTGATAAGATAGGCAGTGCTGACTTTTTAGTCCCTCGTTACGAGCCGTCATGTCTGTCTTCTCCCCACTGATAAATAGCCTGTTTAGCCCGGACCGGGTGTTAGAGGTGGACCATATAGCTCCACTAGAAGGCACCCCTAATAAGGACATGTTCATAAACTATGGGTTAGTCACCATAGCTTATAATAAATTATGGCACAGGTATACCGAAGATAGCCAAGACAAACAGTGGCCACTGGCAGGATCCTTTGACCTTGATAAAATAGAAACGTTAGAAATAGCCCTTCGAAATAATAAGACGACGCCAATTATGCTCGATAGTCTCGGTATGTGGCGCAGAGAGGCTACTAAACGACAGAGAAAAGACGAGGATAAACCAAGTAGGGAAATATACCGACAGGACAACCCCAGGACACCGCTACCCACAACTTATCCCCCGACACTATGCAAAGGACGACCAGACTTAGGGTCAGACCAATGCGCTTTTTGTAGGTATGTCGGACACTGGAAAGCCCAATGCCCGACTCTACTGAGCGTGAGTAAAGGCAAAGGGCCGACAAGAACGACAGACCGACAGTACGAGAAAAGGCGCGAGACAGAGAAGAACCCGACTTACATAGACAGACCAGACAGAACCACCACGTTTGATTATGCCCGATGGCACAGATTTCGCCAGGAAAATCTCAGCGGCATGCTCAAGTTCTCCTAGGTCGGGCAATGTCAAGACGGGAACCCAGCCTCGTTTAAAATTCACAGACGGAAAGAGATAATTATGACCAATAACTGTTTTTATATTTGTCTTGGGTCTTTGTATGTCGTACTTGTACTGTCCCCCGTCTGAGTTTGTGTGTATGTAATGTACAAATCTGCGTCATCCCTCTACACGTGTTTCCGTGTTACTCGACCTCTGTTAGCAGAAACTTAGCATAAAAGCAACCTGGAAAGAAAGAAATGGTAAAACAAAATCCGTAGACCATTAATAAACTTGAACTTTTTTTTTAACACAACAAACAAGGAATAATAACGATAAACTGTAGAAAATGAAAGTCAAACAGAACATTCGCCCCCCCCCATTCTGGAACCTTCCAAAGTAGGGCAGGGTTACGGCTACGCCCAACCAACGGCAACCCATATAAGGCGAGCCCCGCCGCCAACTCTTGGTCAGGAAATCTTAACGTATGGGGGAGCCGGAGGAGAGGCAGGAGCCCGCAGCCTGGGCATTTGCAGGTAGTCCCGCCACATGTCTCCTTGGCCGGCCGCAACGGGCCTGGAAAGACTAAGGTAGTCCCGCCACATGTCCAGAGGAGAACGAGGCACCTCTTCCTTTTCTCTTCCATCACAGCCGCAGCAGTCCTGGACGGCGGGATGTCCTGCACTTACCTCCACAACAATTTGTCCAAGTTGGGCTGGGAGGGAGAGGCGACGCGGACGAGCCTCTCCCACCTCCACCGGTAGGAGGTTTCCCAGCCCCCAGCCCGACGCCGAACATCCCCAGTCAGGCGATGGTGCCCATACTTCCACAGCACCGAACACACCATGGTGGCACCCCAGTACTTGCGCAGCACCGAACGTACAATGGTGGCACCCCAGTATTTGCGCAGCACCGAACGTACAATGGTGGCACTTGGGGAACACCGGATGTGGAGAGGCCTTCATGCGGGGCGATGAAAAGGAGCGGCATGGAGTGCACCGGGAGAAGGAGACGATGTGAACGAGTCTCCCTCGCCCCCCCAGGTGGGGGCATCACAGCTGCACCCCAGCTGAACGTCCCGCTCTCACAAAACAGGGACCTCTTCCTTTCACTCCGAAGGGTCTCTTCCATTCTTGCAAACTCGACGAGAGTGGCCCCTGTAGGGCCTCAAAATGGCGTCTGGATCCGCTGGAAGGCGGGCCCCGGCCACTAGAGTAACTTTGGCCAGCCATACAACTCGAACATTTGTCCCATGGAGCACGAGCCCCCATCTCCGACAGCATCTCCGCAGCCTTGAAGATCATACAAAGGTCCCCGGCGGAACCTTCGGCCTTTGCAGGTTTCCGGTAAGGGACGGCTGCCTTGATCGCCAACGAAACAAACATGACATTGCCACACCTTCTGTTAGCGTGAATTCTAGAACTGCCGAAAAGGACTCTGGTCCAAACTGCCAGTAATGGAAACATTTCCCCCTGATGCTGCTTCCGGACTGTGCCGGCCCCGCCCAAAATGGCGCTGGTATCAATCGGAACTTACGAACACCTCGTGGTGTTCCTTCGCACTAATATAAACTTGATGTTCTGAGATTTTATATGATCCTTTGTACACTTGGCTAGAAAAGACGAAGAGAACTCACTCGACGAATAGTGTGAAAAGATCCCCGTTACAAATGTTGATTACGAATGTACAATGTATTATATTTTTATAACTGATGTAAACCCCATTTACGACGCACACGTACGGTATGCATATAGGAAATCTGATTACAACTGTTATGATTATGCTTCTAAATTATGAAAATATATGCCCCCGAACCCCCAGCCAATTAATAGACGTTTTAGTCTCTTACAAATGAATGAGTAAAACTTTCCGATGTTTTTATTGCTGCAAACGACACCCCCCACTGTACGCACTTTAGCCATTGCCACGACCGACCAAATACGACCGCACCCTCATAATCCATATGCTGAAATGATTTTGCAAAATAAAGTCTTTGAAACTATGGACGGGTATTGCATGCTTTATTTTAAAACAATATGGGATGGGTGGGAAAGTTCTTTTCTGTGCACCCTACTCTGCTCTCTCTTTAAGGTTAAAGGAAGATGGTTACCCAGCCCTGGAGGACGGATCGGATCAACAACACGACACTCCGCCTTCAAAGTACGCAACTGGCTCGTGAACTCTCGCGTAGAGGAAGACCTTGACTTCCAAGGATGGGTAAAACGAACGGTGTAAATGAGGGAATGTAAAAGGAGGGTGAAATGAAATAATGTAAGTGTTAGACAGTACAACGTTCCAAAGTATCAGGGAACGGAGCTGACCCAAGAACCGAAGAACCTTAGAACGCCACAGCGTTGAAAGAGGTTTAAGGACCCCGATAGTAAGATACATCCTTTGACTAGATACCTCGCACTAGGCACCTCTGGTTTCCTTTTTATGTTTCCCCGCACACGCCCTACATGAACGCACTACCCCCCCTCGACTCCGGAAACCATATCCCCGGGGACCCTGCCCCAAGGAGGAAAGACGAGTAAGAGGTAAGTAAAGGACTTATGAATCCATGTATTTGAATGCGCGCGAATGCTGTCTCCCCCACCCCCCCCCCCCCCCTTTTTTCCTCCTTCTGCAGGTTACATCAGAGATTACAGCTGAGGTGTGGCGAAGATCTGAGACCTTGCCATGTCTAAATACACGAAACGGACTAGCGCCGCAAGGTGGTGTCTAAGCACGCCTGCAAGCTACTCACGTATCGAACAAACCCGAAAAATTAGCACAACCTGATAAAAAGTGATCACCCTTAAACCAGACCGGACGAATGAACCCATGTCACGTATGATGCGAAACTGTGAGGGAATGTGTGTGTGTGTGACTGAGGCGTTGACCCAACTGGTCAAAGGACCGAGAATGCGAGAAAGTGCGACAAAATGGTACCTCCTTTTTTTCTTCTTTCCTTTTCTCAAAGCACGTCCCCTCTACCCTGTCTAATGCTCAAACTGCATGATTACAAGATTCTAACGCGGACTCGTGAATACCCTTTACTGTGTAATGCACTAAATAGCCTTTCTTGAATGCACTGCCACCCTCTCTGTTGCACGTGTACTATTTAGCCTGCCGTTGCACTCTCTCTCTCTCTCTCTCTCTCTCTCTCTCTCTCTCTCTCTCTCTCTCTCTCTCTCTCTCTCTCTCTCTCTCTCTCTCTCTCTCACTCTCTCTCTCTCTCTCTCTCTCTATTTTTGCACTACCACTCTTCCGAGTGGTTAGCCCCGAAATTGGCAGATTGCCACCCCTAGCACACCACCTAATTGGCTTCAAATACCGTCAGTATTTGCACAAACGCTTGTCTTTAATACAATCACCCTGAGGCCGCGTCATTACCTCTCCTTTTCCGCTAGAAGTCAATGAACCCAGGTTGGGCCGTAAGGGAAAGGACAGGTAAGACGACAGAGGTTCCCTAATCTGACCCGAAATAAGGGAACTACATGTCAACGGCTCCTATAGTATAAAACAAGGACCTCAGAATACGCGACCCTCCCCTCCCCGAATTGTCGCAATACCCAAACCAGAAAAACGATCACCCCCGTTACCTCCCCTGTCTATGTCCCTGGTTGTTTCCCATAAAACCCCTGTCCTTCCTAGTTAAGTAACCGGGCTGTAAAAGGTTACGTAGGACCCAGAATGATGTTTTACAAGGTTAACAGACTAGACCAAGGTAAAGAAATCATCAAAATGAACCCCGCAGTAGTTGAAAAACAGGATGCACCGATAGAAAGGAAATGTTTAGCCATGTTCGTCTCTCAGCAAAATACCTGTGTAGTATCATGTTGACGACTCACTGTACCCTTTTGTAAATGTAAAACTCTAGAGAACGGCATATCTTTGCCAGATTTGTCTCCCGAAGGTGGGTTACCATCAGATGAACTGTCATGCCTGTAATAAATAATTATGAAGGAAAGTCATAGTAAATCCAACAGGTCTGCCACCGGTCATTCATATGCCAGTTGTGAACATTAAATATAACGGACATTTTCATTCTTTGCCTGGAGCTGGGAGAGAAATAGACTTTTTGATTATCTTCATCTGCAAATTTTCTAAAGACTGTCTTTTCAAACTTGTTTAAGGGTACTGCTATTGGAGGAGAGAAGGACCGGATGTGGGAGCACGAGGCCCGACTGCAGACTAAGGAACACCTGCGACATTAGCCAAGGCGAGACCACGACTGAAAAGAGCTGCAGGACGAGGCACTGTTTTCGACAGCATGAAAAGAAAGGGTCGACCTGGTGCCCCTGCTCGACGTCCAGTGCCTGTCGACAAGTCCCCGCTCTCTGAATTCCGTCACACGCCCGCCTATTTGAAGTCTCTCGTTCCCCTAGTTTGTTCCCAATTTGGCCTTGCTCCATCCCCCTTTTTCCTCTGACCTACCCTATGGACTGTTTTGAACGCTCTTCTTCCATCGGAACTTTCTGACAATCACCTCAAAGGACACAGGGCGAAAAGGACCTTTCCGACCAGAAACGCGAGGAAAGGGTCGTGCCCTGCAACGCAGAACTTAGAACAGAGCTGGACTTGTAGCTCCACCGCCGGTGCTCAACAGCGCCAACGAAAGACCACAAAGAACAATGAGAACTCATAAAACTTCGAACATTTGACATCCTCAATCACCGTTTTTTTGCCTCATTTCTCTCCCAGCCGCCATTGTATTGATCCCGCTCCAATCCGAATCTGAAATATGTATTAACCTGCCAGTTCACGTTATGATATGTACTTGCTGCTCGCCGTTTTTGTATTTCATTCCTATGACTTTCCTGCTGAACAAATTTATCAAAGTTTATCAAATAGGTGCACCTCCTAAAAACTAGAAACCTCAAAATGTATTGTTTACAACTCTTTTTCATCTAGGGTTCCTACCGTTTTCTTTCTCATGCTCACTACAGTAGAACCAAATAGAAAATGAACCAGCAAGATGTCTTGAATATGTTAAAGGGAGGACTGTGGAAAATTAGTACGTTTTGGTGAACATTATCTGCGCCATCTTGCCTCTTCCCCTGATGCCACACTTTTGTCGTGCGCGCCCGCCATTTTAAGATGCCCCGATCAGAACAAACCCTTTTGCATGCCGCTGGCCCCTGACATAGCCCTTTGCCTTCACTAAGCCTGCACGCTGACCACCCCCTGCTTGCACCTGCCTTGAGTCATAAACCCCTCTTCGGCGCTGCTCTGCCCCAGGCCCTCATCCTGTTCCCAGCGCGACACCTCCCTGCTTTCCTTTCATGATCTCCGGCCCTTAGATGCAAACCCCCTTTTTCCCCGTGTGCCCGTTTTGTCCTCCCCGTTCCCAAGCCGACACCCAGCTCTGCCGATACCATCCTTGCCCCTCCCCGTACAATAGAAAGCTTCCCCCATCAAAGAATCCCCGGGTTGATCAAAGCCCCCCACCCCATGAGATCCGATCAAACTCCCCACATTCCGTGAATCGGCGGATTATCCAGCTGCGCGATGCTCATCACCTGTTGTGACTAGGGTGGGGACTTCAACTGTAAATGTGTGTGGGAACGGGCCCAAAGGGGAGTTCCGAGAATGTCTTTTCCGTACATCAAAGCTTTAACATGTATGTGTAATCTACAATAAAGTCATAAATGTGGGTATAAGAGGCCAGGCCTCAGAAAATACAGTTAGAGCACCTCAGAACGATACCTTCTGTCCGTTTCGTTGTGTTCTCCTCCGGAGAGAATAAAAAAAACCTTGTTTCCTGCTTTCCAGTCTCCAGCGCCTGCCTCTTCATTGATTTAAATAACTAGGGGGTCACAGAGGCAATACCGCCGGGCAAATATCGATTGTCCCCGACCCGATTGAACTTTTTACAGTTAGGAACAACACCCACAAACAAAACAAACACCCACTTTCACCTGAACGACATACACCTAGGAAGAAATGCACACCCAAACATACATGACATACAGCAGACTCACATGCAACTGCAACCTCAACAGACACGCACACATCACCCATTGCCACTCTCTCTTCCTCCCAAACCCAACCCGCTCCTAACATCTTAGTAATTTTCCCTGTGAAGATTATTTATTTGACCATGTTTTGAAACCTTTCAAACCCCATTCCACCCCTCCCAAATGTCAAGTCACCGCTTCCAATTCCCAAGCCACCCCTCCCATACCCAAGACCACCCCTCCCAAAGCTAAAACCACCCCCGAAAGCCAAAGTTACCCCTCTCAAATCAAACACTTACCCTCCCAAATCCCCCCCAAATGAATATTAAGGTTCCTGCTCTCCGTCTTCTAGATGCCCCTTCCTGGGGAAGTTCCCATTGGTAGGCATTTAGGAGGCAACAGCACAACAGGTGCACTGGACAGTATTATATATTGGACTGACTTTTATTAAAATGTTTTATTTGAGAGACATATCTTTTTGTTGTAGTAAACCAGCATTTGATTTCACCAAGGCTGTCCTGAAATTATTTTCCTTGCCAATTGTTTGATTCCTAGAAATGTTTATAACTAAAATGTGAAGTACATATTTTTATTCACAATTATGGCAGAAAAACAACATAGCTTTGATGTTTACTTTGTTAAGTGCATACACTGGTTAAATAGTATGTGATGGTCATGTGTATTTGGGGGCAGCCATTCACCCTGATAATGTACACTTGCAATAACAAATAGATGTTTGAAATATTTTTTTGAAATGTTACCACAGGTACATTTATTTCACCTTGATTACTGATACTAATAAACACAAATGTATTACACCTTAAAAAATAAAGTGACCATTTAATTTGGATACAATACAGCACTTGCACTAGACAAGGGGAAATGTTACATGGATCAAAATGTTGTATGATTCAAATTTGGGACTTAAGTTGGAATCCAAATTATTGGGTCCCGAGACCTAGCTCAGGTGTAGGAAAGTGAACTAGTTGATCAGTGTAACCTTACAAGAAAGAACAATTTCTTTCTAGTGTCCCCTCACTCACCGGGGTTGCCCCACGGTGACATGCATCATCATTGGGGCCATACCAGTTCTCTACGAAAAGGGGCGTGCTACGACTCACGAACTACGCAGGAGCACTTACAAATGAAAGACTATGTGTGGTGCAAAAAAGTGGTGGAGTGGATGTGGGTGAATTAAAAATACCGTGCTTAGTGGGCCTCAACACATTTATTATGCTCCTAGGCAGGTATATTAAAAGTGGGGTGAATATCACTGCAGACCAACCTTTAATGAGGATTGGTTCAGTGAAAATGAAATGGTCAACATGTTTCATGCTACCCCTAGCATTTCTTCAGGACCATGCCGTGACCAGCACTGCATTTGCCACTCCTATGTCCCTGGTTAGGGAGTGATAAATTAAGATAATACACTTATTAAAGGCATGCATTCACATCGGAGATACATACGTTTGTACCGAATTTCGATGCTGAAAAAAGAAAGCACATCATTAGTGGCATTCATCCCCTCCCTGTGGGAAGGGTCACATAGTGTTCTTTCATGCCGCACATATCCGATACTATAGTGGATGGTTGCACCATATTGGTGCGTGCAGGCTGTCATTCCAAGTGTTGGACATATTAACTGTGCTGGGTGATTCATGAATTCACACAGAAAAACAAGACAGGACTTAATGTGACCAAGACGATAGACACGTAGAACATATAGTAAGTACATAGATAAAAAGAGGACTCTCGATATTTACTTAGTATTGTGCTAAAAATACTTCATGGTCTCTCAGGGGGATCGATTCCACCTATTGGACTCACTGCTAGTGGTCCGAAAAAGGAAAGAAGATCGATATTTGTCAATTCGCCAAATGGTAATCAAAATCTGTTAAGACGCCTAAAGCGGTGTCTCATGGTTCCGTAAGGAAAGGTTACTTACTTCCGAAATGGTGAAAGTGCTCGGTAATACCTAATAGTCGCCTCCCCGGGACCGCATCTTACCCGTCTGCTGCTCCAGTAAAGTTAAATGGAGACAACCTTCCGGGTTCTTTCCAGAGATGCTAGACCACTAGACCGGGCGTACGCGGCGGCCATATTGGGTGTATGCTTTTACGTGGTATAATGAAGGATATTGATGTTTTTGTGACGGTTCTAATAGGGCAAGTTGTGCGGCAAAAATTAAGACCTACACGAAGGGTAGTTCAAAAGGATGGCATGGGAATGTAATTATCATCCACGTATATCGTAATAGGGGCATCGTTGAAACAAAAATAGAAAAAGGAGAAATGAAAAAAATGACTCCCATTCAATTATAATGAAACAAGGTTATGAGTTGGGCAGTTGTAGTTAAAATAGATTGTATGGATATAATTAAAAACATATTGTGATTATGAAGGAAATGATTACAGGGGACAGATCGTCTTTAGATAGCAGGCTCAACTCAGGTAGTGCAGTATCACAGCGCTTAATAAAGTGCTGTTGGTATATTCACAGTAAATGCTACAGCTAACATACTGACCAAATTTGGGACTGACATTGGTTTCACAGGTAAATATAAAGATTAAGGTTACACCTTGCAGAGTGCAATTTCTACTTCCAGTTACATAATTTCTTTTAACATTTATTTAAACACACCTGTATGGTGACTTTTAGATCGAAGACTACCTGGTGCTTCAAACTACCTAATTTACTCAATTTTTTCACCAGAAACATTGGGAACGTCTTGAATTGAATCCATGTTAGTTACATTGATGCAACGGTCACATTTCCCAATAGCTGCATTTTAGATATAACTCAATTCGGATGGTTAGGATCAAGAATTATATCTAATTTAACCTGATCACTCAAATCTAATATATTTGATCCAAACTTGGCCACATAAATGTCAGATTAGCGCTTTTGTTCTCAAATTCTAATCGATCATCAAATTTCCCTTCAACCTCAATCTTGGTTCTCCCGTAACCAAACAGTTATTCATTGGATGGCAATTCTGGGGACTGTGCTTTCTTAAACACCTCCAATCCCACAAAGGTGAAAGGAAAATCCAAATCTGCCACCATTTAGACAGATATTACAATTAAGAGGTTTCCTCCTTATGATGAAAACAAAATTCTTGGGAGATCCTTCTTCTAGTGCTGCTTTATGCTCTTCTTGATTATTCACATTGAGGACAACATAATTTTCATCCAAATTATGGGTCTCTCTTTTCCAATGCTTGATACTAGGGAATTACGTGACATATGACACACCCTGGAATAATGATCTTTCTTATTGCATCAGAAGCGTGTTTGAAATAAGTCTGGAGAGTTTTTAGTCACAGATGTTTGATTTTTACTACCACACCTGAAAAATACTAAAATGTTTTTGGTTTGCTGATCAACAATGTTTTCATTCTGCTTCCTTTTCTATCTCTCGGTACACATTCTAGGGACTGATAGATCCTTGAAGTAGGCATCATAATTCTCAACAGCTTTCACAAACTTAATGGCAAATTTCAAATCTGGATTTTCTGTAGACAGTAATTAATCTTGTAATTTCTATTGCATGCTTTCTTAATTAACTGGTCCCGAATAATTGAATCATGCATATTGCGATAATCACATGTGAGTGTCAAAGTGTTGCGTGCGGACACAAAGTCATCCACTGATTCATCATGCAATAGTGACCTCTGCTTCGCAAAAAAACTTGTCTAACACCTTTATAATTGTTGCATATTCATCGATAATGTCAGTTAGAGCATGTTCACCAGTTTCACTTTAGTGAGTTTGTACTCTTACATCAACTATAGGTAATGTTTTTTAAATTGTTATGTACTCAGGGCCTAAATTGTGTTTCAATAAGGCTTTATATTTTTTATTGGAGAAGGTATCACAATCCATCATATCTAAGTATCCTTCAAATTATTCCTTCCATCGTGTCAAATCCAAAGGCGGCTTGCTAGGCGTCGCTAAAAACAGTGACTGAGGAGGAATGCCTTCCATTCTACTAAAAGACTTTACAGGTGTAGCTTGAAAATTTAGTGATATATGTACCTGGATGTTTCCTTACATTAGATACACTTTTCCAGGCATGAAATATCACCACACAATCACTTAAATGCTCAATGGGGGCATTGTAACTTATATGTGTATATACAATTGAAACTTTCCTTTAAATTCTTGACTCCAAAATGGCTGTCACTTAAATTACAACAATGTACCTGCTCCAACTGACTATAAAATGTCAGCTTGTAAAATTACCACCAATATCTCGATTCCCCTTAACTTAAAAATGGGGGACTTCGAAATGGTGGGTGTAATACATCCAGTTAAAGTTTTATAAAGTCAAAAATGGCCTTAATCCAAAACAGGAATAATACTGATTCCCAGTAGACTACCAGAAGTCTAGAAAACATGCAAGTAGTGATGGCGCCTCCAAAGTTCACTATAGGCCCTCAGTCAACTCTTGTCTGATCCAGCAAGTATGGCAGGCCACCAGGGATACTGATAATGCTTCGCTCTGACTCATCGCCACTGAAAAGGGGATGAAGCAGATCAGGTAGGTGAAAGTCTGTATATTTCTTGTAGTAGACCACACAGCTGGGTGATGACCACCAGCCCCTCTCTTTCTCTTCCAGCTCCCCTGAAGCCGCCTTACATGGAATCTTCAGTACAAAGATTCCATGGAAGCTGCAGACACAACCCTAAGGTTTAGGGACTTACGGGCAAGATGTAAAAATAGTGGGAATGTGATTACCTAATTGAGATTCTCTGCGAATTCCAATTAGGTAATTGCTATTCCTATTGTATGTAAGAGTTTCGTTTAGCGATTCCTAGTAGGTCAAAAATGGACCTACTTCATGAATATCAATGAGGAAGGTCGCAATTTGCTATCCATTATGAATTGCTAAAATCACAGGGATGGTGGCCTGCAGGGATTCGCAGAACATCATGTCCATAATTGATTTTAAATAAATAATTTTTTTTTTAAATGCAGCCCATTTTACTTAGAAGAAAATGGGTGCGTTTAAAAAAGAAAAATTAAAGGTTTTCTTTTCATTTTCTACGAGCAGGCAGAGATCCGTTGTACCACTACCTACTCTGAAACAACTTTTTCGTTACCATTTACAAAGGGAAAGGGGTTCTTGGGGACCTCTTCCCATTTGCAAATGGGTTGCCACCCACTTGAAGAAGGTGGTAAAATACTAATGTTTTGCAACCGCATTTTGGTCACGAAATATTCGTACATACCACTGCAATTCGGTATTAGGAAGGGATGCCCTAATAACGCACCTTCTTAATACACAATTGGTATGCCTTCACAATTCCAAATTGCGATTCAGTAACATGTTATGGAATTCACTCCTACCCAAATGCATTTTATGGTTCGCAAATGGCCCGATTCACACCATTATAATGCATGATACATATGGTCCCACAACTGGCCAGAACTTATGATGGTTTTTATATTTAATCTCAAGCAGCTTTCCACCAGAAAACGTGGGATTTTCAATCTTGCCACATCTCCTCTCAGGTTAAGTGAACACATTCCTAAATGTAATGTATGAACATCCAGTAGATTGTTTAAATTTTACACTTAAAGTGTCACCATTTCATGGAACATTTCTGGAGTATGATCAGCTTCCTTGCAGCTGTCGCCCTGCTCTCCCATGATATCTGTCTTTTCTCATAGTGTTGTTTTCACAAAAATGATATTTGCCGAACATGTGCATGCTCAGCAGCATATTTAGTGAAGTTTTTACTTTCTGTAAATGTTTTAATTTTAGCTATGGATTGGTTGGGATGGATGCATTTTTCCCTCACATATTAGGTGATATACATCTGATTGGTGATCTGTGTGAAAGTGGTATCAAGGGCATACCTTACATACAAAATCATACACGACATTGACTGAACATTGGTAACGAGAAGAAAGCATCTCTCATTCACAGATCAAAAGTGTCACACATTTCTGTGAGAACATTTCTGCTCAATCAATCAATCAATCAAGGAATTGGTAAGGTGCATTACATACCCCACAGTGTCTCAAGGTGCTGGGGGGGGGGGAGCTGCTACTGATCAAAGAGCCAGGTCTTGAGAAGTCTTCTGAAGGCCAGCAGGTCTTGGTTCTGTTGAAGGTTGGTGGGGAGGGTGTTCCAGGTCTTGGCGGCGAGGTGGGAGAAGGATCTGCCGGCGACGGTCGTTTTCCGGATGCGTGAGACCGTGTCGAGGGCGAGGCTGGCTGAGCGGAGGCTGCGGGTGGGGGTGTAGAAGCTGAGTCGTCCGTTGAGGTATGCTGGTCCAGCGTTGTGTAGGGCTTTGTGTGCGTGGATGAGGAGTTTGAAGGTTATCCTCTTGTTGATGGGGAGCCAGTGTAGGTCTCTCAGGTGGGGGGGGTGATGTGGCTGCATCGGGGGATGTTGAGGACCAGTCGTGCAGAGGCGTTCTGGAAGCGTTGCAGCCGTCTCAGGGGCTTGGTTGTTGTTCCTGAGTAGAGCGCGTTTCCGTAGTCACGCCTGCTGGTGACGAGGGCCTGGGTGATGTTTTTTCTCATTTCGGAGGGGATCCACTTGAAGATCCTGGGGAGCATTCGGAGGGTGTTGAAGCAGGATGTGGATTCGGCGTTGATCTGCTTGGTCATGGAGAAGGTGGAGTCGAGGGTGACCCCCAGGTTGCATGCGTGGTTGGTGGATGCTGGGGCTGTTCCCAGCGAGGTGGGCCACCAGGAGTCGTCCCAGGCTGAGGGGGTGGAGCCGAGAATGAGGAACTCCGTCTTGTCAGAATTCAGCTTCAGCCTGCTGTCCTTCATCCATTCGGCGGCGATAAGGGCGGTTTCTGTGCTGTGGTTGCTGTGGTTGCTGCGGAAGCCGGACTGGGATGCGTCCAGGATGTTGTTGTCTTCGAGGTATCAGGTCAGTTGTCTGTTGACAATTTTCTCTGTGACTTTCGCCGGGAACGGGAGCAGGGAGATGGGCCCGAAATTCTTGAGGACCTTGGGGTCCGCCTTAAGTTACTTCAGTAAGGCGTTGATCTCGGCGTGCTTCCAGCTTTCCGGGAAGGTTGCTGTCTTGAAGGAGATGTTGATCGTTTTCCGGAAATGGGGGGCGATGGCTGTGCTGGCTTTATTGAAAATGTGGAGTGGGCATGGGTCAGACGGGGATCCAGAGTGGATGGAGTTCATGGTCTTGATGGTGTCTTCGTCTCTGATGTTGGACCAGGCGATTAGGCAGCTGGTGCGCATGGTGGTAGCAGGGGTGGTGGGCTTGGCGGTGGATGTGGGGGTTGTGGATGTCGGCGATCTTGCGGTGGGAGAAGTTGGCCAGTGAGTCGCACAGGTCTTGAGAGGGGGGAATGTCGTTAGTTTTGGAGCTGGGGTTGGAGAGTTCTTTCACAATGTTTCTACTTATTAAATGCCATTTATGCTTTCCTTGGCACTCTGCTTGAGTGATTGCTTAATCAGGTGCAGCAAATTACCTGCCCCCCAAGTTCATGTTCTAGGATGGGGTGCTGGGTTTTTAACCCTCTCTTGTTTACGCCACAGTATGAAGCTGGACACTGGATGTGTTTTCTATACTAACTGGAATCTGGTGAGTAGAGACCTAAATACTATAGGAACCTCTCTATTCAGGAAGTCCACTGCTTAGCGTGGGCTAGGCATTCTCCTGTTGTCATGGAGCACACAAAGGGGTATGTGTACCACACTAGGTTTCAGCGCCATATTTGTATCTCAAAATTTACGCTTAATCTTTTTTTTACAAATTTGCTTTCAGTGCTAAACTTGTGCTGGAAATTCACTTGAAATTAGCGCAAAGCAGTGAATAGTGCTGCTATGCATTAATTAGCACTGATAGGGCATACCATGGGTAGTGAATGGTCATTCCCATGCAACAACCCAAGGATTTTGATGCTAAGCCCTATATGATTTTTAAAAAAGTAGACAAGGTTTAGCATCAGGAAATAGCACCCATTTGAGATAGGCACTAGAATGGAGAAATTATTTTTTGTTTCCTTTCTGTACCAATGTACATGCGTGCTGCACTGTGCTGCACAGATAAAATGTGGGAAAGGTTTAAAGTTAGTCTAAGTATAATATTTTGTACAGGAAGATATAATTCCAGTATAAAACGTGTGCTAAACTCAAGGAGACACCCTTGCACTATGGGGTAAAGGTGTGTCCATGGCACACAGCAGCATATTTCTGCACCGACACTAAGGCGAGGGGAGGAGAGTACCACATTCCTGTACACATGGCATTCTCCTGCTCTTGCCTTCTCATGCAGTGGAGCATTTGCAGCTGCTGCAGTGTGCCGCCTGAAAATCTAGTAAATCTGGGCATATGTGCACCCAGAGAAGGCATAATGGTCAAGAGGAGGAGGAAGATTAAGTAATTACTCTTTCCAAGAGTGATTTATAGTTAGTGATTGAGGAGGCTGTGTCTTTAGACTTAAGTGAAGTGGCAACCAAGAAACATTTACTCAAATGCACAAATGAAGAGGATCAGTTTTCTGGCCCTAAGGGAGAATGTATGCAAGGAGCACATTTTCAGCAAATGTCAATGTACATTAGGGCTGTACTGTGTTTTCAGTCCTTGCCTCAGGAGACAGAAGAAGGGTTCTTTGTGCAGTTTGAGGCCCAAAATACAGCCCAGGTTACTTTAATGACATATTGAAAAACATTTTAATGAGTGAATGGAAAGAGCTGGATAATCAAAGTTTCCTTATTCATTATTTAAGATATTCTATAAAAAAACTTTGAAAGTGACTTTCCTCATGTGCCTAAACTTAATTTATACTACCCAGCATGGTGTCCTCCTCCTCCTCTTTGTTCTCTAAAGAGTCCCTCTTAAATGGTCCTTCTAAAAAGAAGTAGAGAGTAGTTTGACAGGAGTATATGCTGCATCTACATTTTCTATGAGAACCAGTTTGTATGCAGCTCATGCTCTACAGATGCTGTTAACTGGTTTCCTGTCCTTGTCTGACTGTCTGCAGGAAGAAGAGGCTCTGATGGCAATCCTAGGTATTATAGAACTTCTGCCAACATTTCTGTTGGGTACTACCTTTGACTCCTTATGATCATGATCCACTGTTGCAGGCACCTCATTAGCAGCAATGAGTGTTTTTGCTCATTATAAGGAAGCTGGATGCTCCACAGCGAGCACTCATTCATCATCTTCCTTATATGGGTCAAAAGCATTTGGGTCATGGTTTGTCACTGAAGACCGCAGATAAAAATTCTCAGGCTTTTAATGACTTTTTCAGATAAAACATACTAAAAGAAAGTTGGGACCATTTTCCCAGCAGCCAAAACGTCCTTAGGTCGGGGAGCACCCCTGTCTCACCCTCTGAAATCCAAACTATTAAGGAGTTATAGTGGAAGCGTGGATTACCAATCATTGTGATGCATGGTGTCAACAGATCAGAGTCAAATGGAAGCTTTCAGTAGAAAACTTGGCTATACAATTAAGCTAAAGGAACATCTGCAACCATGGTTTTGAGAGACTCCTATTAATTGCATGAAAAAAGAGTACATACTGAAGGGAATTTCAAGTCTAGTTCTGGAAAGGCAGTAATCGTAGTACCTTATCTGCAAAGAAAGCAGGGAGTGCATTCAATTTTATTTGATTGGAACCTTCTGGCAAGTCTTCAACTTGAAATGGTTGATTCAGTTTGTCTAGTAGTTTCCGTTCAATATGATGACACTACAGGTGGTCATGCCAATGATTGATGAAGGAGATTTCTTGATGACCCTAGATCTCCAATGCACTTTCTTATATTTGCTAATTAATGAGAAGAGCCAGAGCCTGGTGAGCTTTGTATGTGGGAGGTTGATACTTCCTTTTGAAAGCACTTCCATTCAGGTTATCGTTGGCTCACAAGAAGTTTTACAAAGGTACGGGTACCTGCAGTAGCCCTATTACATTTGAAGGGAATGCAGACATCACCTTCCCTAGATTACTGGTTAATTGATTCTCCTTCTCTTTTTTAGGGGTCATTCAGATGTATCAAGTGTGTTGGAGTATCTACCCAGCGTAGGGTTCATTCTGAACTTAAAGATACTTTATAATTTTTATCGCATGCTTTTCAATACAGTGACAGCCTGGTTTTTCCTGCCCAATACAATGATCTGAACATTATAAGAGAAGTGAATGGATCTGCTGTCTCACCAGCAAGTACATGCAAGGATGTTTTTAGGGCACATGGGTTATTGGCAGCCACCACAGCAGTCATTTCATGGCCTAGCCTCCAGCTCAAGCCACCTTTTCCCCACCTGCTAGCCCACTGGTCTCCACATTTAATAGATTTCAAAGCAATGGTACTAGAAGTTGTTGCTTCGAGAACTCAGTTGGTGTTGAGTGCAGACAATCTTCTAAAGGGATCATCCCTAGTTCAGAATTCCCGCCAGTAATAACATCAGATGCAAATCACAGGGTTGAGGTGTGAATTTAGGTTGACATAAACTCCCAAAGTCAGATTCCATTTTGAGACATTAAGTCCATCTTTTTCCGCATTCAGTTTGTCAAAATATTATTTTTCTACTTCTGGACCCTCAGACAGAATCAATAAGTAGAAGCACATTCAAAAACATATGAATAGGATCCGCAGGAGATGTATTGCAAGTCCAACAAGAATGAGAACAAGTATGACTTATCTTATGTAAAACAGAAGGTGTAAATAGCAGGCGATTATAAATAAGGAATACATTTTGAATAACATTGGCTGCTCTTGAAGATTTTCTAATTTTGAGCAAAATTGTATTCCAAATAGGAATAGAAAAAGAAACACCTATATCTCATCCCCATTTCAATTCCACATCAGTCTTTTCTCTAACTTCTGGTGGAAGCAAAGTTCATAATAAATTTGTGACACTGAAGGGAAGGAAGATAAGTGAAAAGTCAGATGAGCTAAGAGAGCAATATAAGAGAAATCTTCTGATAAAATGGGTATATGCGGAGTGAAAAACTGATAATAAAGAATCATCTTTTGTTGAAATAGTCAACAGAAAGGAGAGCTACTAGCAATGAATCCATTTCAGACCTTTAATATACCAAGCTTTCCAGAAGATAGTTCTATTTTTTAATTTAACAAATTTATTGTGCCAAATAGAGGAATTTAGGAATTGAGCTCTAGAATTGCTAGGATGTATAAAAATTGGAAGTAAAAGTTTACAATTTTTTTTTAAAAAATAGGCAGATACCAGGGACGCGGCTTTTAAGAGAAAGAGACACATTCTTGAAAAGAAAAAGGATAGATAAGAAAATGCTTAGTATTCACCAAGATGGGAGGTTGAATAGTAATGTCTGCATTGAGGATAAATGTAGTTTGTTTAAGAAAAAAGGCAGCGATAGCCACAAAATTCTGGACAAATTAACTCCTCCTAATTACGTGGGATGCTTAATTCTTTGAAGAGACGTAAACTTTTTTATAATTCAAGATGAAATTAGATGGTAATGAATAAAAATAAATTAAATAAAAAGGAAGAATATTACTAGGAATGTTAGACAAAACAGACAATATTAAAGGGATGGGCATCATTTTTAAGGTCTCTACCTAACCCACTATGAAAAAATAGACGTTTCAATTAAGAAGTAAGAGAATAGATAGAAGGAAGAACCTGATTCATGTTGGTAGAGACTATATATTTAATAGTGGAGGAAATCCAAAGACCCAGATATTTTATTTCATGTTGATTTCAGTGAAAATTAGAGTCAGTAAAATCAAAGTGATAACATTTATTTAAAGGATGAATTTCACATTTCTCTGATTTCAACTTACTGCTGGAAAAAGGAGCAACATTCTTGACTTCACTAAAAAGGCCAGCAAAGAGCTTAGAGGTGATGAAAGAATATATTTTGTGTAGTAAGTAAATTGTAATTGTTGATCACCATCTTGAAAGCTATAAAAAGCTGTATTTAGACATAGCTTGGATACAAAAGTTTCTAAAGCAAGAATAAATAGGAGTTGAGATAAAGGACATACTTTGCCAACACCTATATAGAGGGAAAATTGTGAAGAAAAAAAAAACATTAACTGCCTTAGGGAGGAGATATAAATATTGAAATACTTGCCAAAGTCAAACCAAGATAAAATAGAAAAAATAAAAGGCTAGCCAACATGGTCAAAGTCTTTCTCTGCATCTAATGCAGTAGTGGCTAAGAATTGTTGATAGAGTCTGAAATTACTTTAATAAAGCCAGACTGCTCCCTGCCTATTAACTGAGGAACTAAGAGAATCAAGACGAAGAGAAAGAATTTTGGCAAAATGTTTGTAATCTAAATTGGCCAGGAAGATGGGCCTACAATTTTTATACAATTCGAGGTCTTTGTTTGACTGAGGGATGAGACAAATTAGCACATCTTGAAATGAACCTGAGTCTGGACAATATATAGTGAGAAATGATAGAATGTAATTTAGGTGCTAAAAGTTTGGAAAAGTGCAAATATAATTCAACGTAAAACCCATCTGGGCCATGAGTTACCTTTTTTAAGTGAATGCATTGCAGTAGAAGAAGGTGTTGTGATGGAGTTTAAATATTGTAAAATATAATCTTGAGAAGTTTGGAATTTGGGGGCATAGAGAGTGCTAAAATAATTAGTAATTTGAAGTAAAATATCTCCATTGTTATGAACAAGGATATTAGAAGGAGACAAAATAGCATCAATTTTACAAAAATCTTTTTTAATCTTAAGATAATTGGCCAATTATTACCCCCGATTATTTGTTGTCAGTCATAATATTTAGCACTAGATTAAAGCAAATAAGAATTAGCAGTTCCTGTGGAATGTTTATCAAAAGTGAATTTGGCTTGAATTAAATGATCTAAACATTCTTATGACGTAGCTAAATAAATGTAGGGCTCTCATTGCTTGATATGATTCAAAGGTTTAAATATTTGTTTAGAAGAAGAGTTTCCCCTTCTGTGTCACAAAAAAGATAAGAAAATATCTGGACGCAGCTTTAACCCATTCAATGCTAGGCCTTTTCTCCCCTTGTTCTAAGCCTTTTTTTGGCTATTTGGGGTAGTCTGCCCTTAGGCCCCCGTACCTTTTCGTCGACATAAGGTATCCATGCTAATTTTGCTTCCATTTTTTCCAACATCCTGGGGATTGTAAAGGTACCCAGTGTTTGTAAATGCTACTGGAGGGGACTGAGAAACTAGCCAAAATACAGGTACATTTTGGGTTTAGGGCAAACATGGGAAAAAGGTGTGGCAGAAGAAAGCATCTGGTTTTTCACTGCAAATGGTAGCAACAAAGGGTTTGCAGTAATACAATCACCATCTTCCCAGCTTTCCTAAACAGGCAGAACTTTATATGAAAAACAAATCTTTCAAAACAGCTTTGGCTTTTTCCTGGGACATAGCCTATTTTTCCTATATTTGCACTGTCAACCTCCTTCCAATTAGTGGTAGAAACGTGTGTGAAACCTATAATGAATCCCACAAAGCTATACATTTCTGAAAGATAGACAACATTCTGAATTCAGCAATTGGCCAATTGTGTAGATTCGTCAACGTTTTGGTTTCAAAAGTAACAGTTGAAATACATAAATGTTGAAATTGAGTAAAAAAAACAGCAGTTTGTGCCTATGTTTTCGCATGTAACTTCTAACTTGGTAGAGTTTTTAACCCAATATACCATTACATCTACTGGACCCATATAGTTTTAGGGATATTTAGGGCTTGTAGGTTCACCAAGAACGCTAGGTACCCAGAGCCAATAACTTGGTTGAACCTTGCAATGGCTTTTTATTGTGTACCTGCTATACAGCAATTCATTTGGTAAAATACAAAGAGTGAATAATAAGTATCAAGGAAACCTATGTGTTTCCGAAATAGAAGCAATATATGGAGTTTAGAAGCAGTGGTTATTTGCACACCTCTGAATTTGTGGTACCCATACTAGCATGTGAATTAGAGGGTATTTTGCAAAATGACCTAATTTTCCACACTATCTTAAATTTAGAAGGGAGAAATGCATAGAAAGACAATTGGTAATAACACTTTTTCTACCATTCTGTTTTCAACTAAGTCTCCCAAAATAAATGGCACCTCACTTTTGTGGGTAGGCCTAGTGCCCGTGGCAAGAAACATCCCAAAACACAATGTAGACACATCACATTTTTCCACTGAAAACGTACCTTTTTTTAACAACCTGCCTATCTGTGGGTTTTGGGCCCTATTTTGGCTGGCACCTAGAGAAACTTAGCAAACCTGTACATTTTTTAAAACTAAATACCAAGTAAAATCCAGGATGGGGTGGCTTGTGTGGCTCTCACTAGGTTATATTACCCCGAATCCCTTGCAAACCTCAAATTATAAAAAAAAATGTAAACACATTTTCCTTGCATTTCTGTGATGGAACTTTTTGGAACCTCTTCAGAGCCAAAAACTTTCACTCACCCAGCATTCTCCCAAGTCTCCCGACGAAAATGGTACCTCACTTGTATAAGAAGGCCTAGTTCCCGTGACAGGAAATGGCCCTGATACTACTGTGGAGACATCAAAATGTATATCAAAAAATGACGTGGTTTTGCAAGAGAGTAACCTGCATTTCAGTCCCAGGCTTAGCAGCCATCTAGGGAAACCTACTAAACTCAGACTTTTCTGAAAACTAGGCACCCGGGAAGTCCAGGGAGGAGAGACTTGCATGGATCCTCCAAAGTATTCTTACCTAGAAACCATCACATTTACCTCACACTTTTGTGGGGGAAGGTTGTGGGATTGCCAGGCTGACACAAATTTCCCACCACCTAGCATTCTCACAGGTCTTCTGATAATAATGGTACTTCACTTTGTGGGTGGGCCAAGTGCCTGTGACAGGGAAGGGCCCACAACATATTGTGGAGACATCAAAACTATCTATTACAAAACAATCTTTCATATTGTGAGAAATCATTATAAACCAGAAGCAGAAATGTGCTAAACTAGTAAAATCAAAAATAATTATATATTAGAAATAGAGAAGGATCTTCATAAGTGGTAGTTTTATTATTATAAGTCACTTTGAAAAAACAAGGGTGAAAATACCATATTTTGCTGTGAAAGAACAGAGAGCTGGACACATATCAAGAAAGTTCTTCCTTCTATCAGCTATGGCTTTTCGAAATCCTGTGCAAAATATAGAGTAAACTCAGACCAGAATTAACGTTGTTGACTTGAACCCCTTTTGCTTCAGATGGCCCCCGGCCGTCATACGTCACGGTCGGCGTGTGCGGAGGACGTCCGGGGGCCATCCGAATCCCACCCACTCTCTAAATCGCCCGCACAGGGGGAAAATCGGCACCACGCGCAAGGGGTTTATAACTTTAAGATCAAGGTATGCCAAAAAATATATGATAACGTCTCTGGGTTTGTATGAGGGTGATGCAGCATGAGAAAGGTGACCTTGTCTATGCACATGCTGTATGTTTAAAGAAGTCTCAGGAGGAAGGTCCAAAATCTATGAAAGAAATGTTTTGAAGAAGGAGATGAAATCTGGACCATAAAGGAATAAACTATTTCTCTTATTGCGATTCTCCATGTTTTCCATGTGCTTTTTAGAGCTATCACCTCATCTTGCAATGTACTTATAATCTGCACTGAGTCATGAAGATGCTCCACCTTCTGCTCCACTTGAGTGACTCTCTTTTCTATGAAAGACCATCTATTATCTAAAAGCTCGAGCTGTTTATTAGTATTCTCTATATAAGGCGTAAGTGCCCTAATCTCATCCAGGAGCAGCTCAATGGATATTATTGCGTTAGATTTAGTGGGAGAGGGCAGATTTTATTTTAACTCTTTTGGATGCAGGAGTAGCAAAGGTTGAAATTAATTTAGAAGACAACTTAGTATTACATGTGGATACAGCAGATAAATTAGTGGAAGATGCCGGAATATCATGACCGATAGTTATATTGTCCTCCATATTTTCCATAAAAGAATATGTATTAACAGTATCAACGATGGCAGTAGAACAGGCAGTTGAAGATGAAGGAGCATGTATTTTTAAATTCCTGGGTTTGTCCATATGTGGAGCTCTCATCTATATATTACAGCAATTACCACCAGAAGATTATTGAAATACAGGAGCAATATACAGTTAAACAGCTGGTAAACTGTAACAACATCCAAAAATATCACTTATGATAGATAGCCACTAAAAATCAATGACAAATATGGCAAAAGCAACTTTGAGATCAACAAGCATTCCCTCGTCACGTTTTTCTGCTTGTTTTATCCCAGATGCATTGAATTTTATGGGGAAGAAAAAGAAAATGGCAGCAGGAATTCCATCAGAATGTTGACTAAAACCTATAGAAATGCCAATCAGACTTGCCAAGCAGGATACAAGCAAACCAAATAGTTTCCCAAGAAGACTGTGGTTGAAAATAACCAAGGAGGAATGTCCATCCAATAAAACTGTAGACAAATTAGCAGAAAGCAGTTTCGTGAGGAAGAGCACTGTTAAAAACAAAATGGTGAGCACATGCCTCAGTTGACTGCGCCCGCTGATTTTATAAAGAAAAGTGTCTTCATGCAGCTGAAAATGCACATTGCATCCTAATCATCTGGTTTGGCACATGTTGGTGGTCCTTGGACTGTTGTTGCAATCTGGCGGTCCGACTGCCTGCATACCTGGTGGTCTGACCGCTGAATTAGACCGCAGTTAGACCACTGCAAGACCACCACCAGACCACCAGGATGTCTGGTCCTGGGGTGGCAGCTGTGGGGAAAGCGGCCATACTTTTCAGCCCCAATTATATAAAACGGCACTCTGGGGAACTGGAGGTAACATCCTGGCCCCGGTGTAGTTCCTTTAGGTTATTCAGCCAAGGGGACACCTTGATGCAGTGAATACAGAATAGCTTATTTTTTCCACAAGGAAGGAGGATTTCTTTACGTGCTCAATTTTGATTGCCCTAACATGCTTATATACTCACAGAGTGTGATTGAGGCTTGCCTTGCCACCGGAGGACCTATGGAGCAAAACTTTTGCCTTATGTATGTAGCGCCTCATTTAGAACAACTGACGCATCACTGCGTTGCATCAGCGATGGTTCAAAATGAGGTTTGTTTCGCTATGTCACTTTTAAATTCCATGGATGAGTCATATTTAAGGTATGGCGCACCATGATGCAAGGATCAGGCAGTGTAAAAAAATTGATGCTGCTGTGGGTGTGTTGTTGCAGTGGAAACTGACACATCGGGAGGAACTCTGACAAAAGGCTAGTTTATGGCACATAAAGAGACTCTAACCACCCTAGCGTGATTCATTGTGTCAAGTATCACACAACTTTAAAAAGTTACACTTTGAGAGAAAAAAACATTGGCACACTTCACAGAAGGCAGCCACAGTTATGTTATGTTATGTTATTTTTGATTTCTATAGCGCACGGCTACTCCATTGGAGTGTCCCGGCGCTTTTTATTGGCAGATTGTAAGCATAAAAACATAACACAGTGGGATAAAAGAAGAACAACAAAACAAAGGAGGGAACATGCTAAGGGGCAAAGAGACAAGTTTTGAGGCCCTTCCTAAAGGTCAGCAAATTAGAAATGCTACGTAGAGCCAATGGCAAAGCATTCCAAAGCTGCGATGCCTTCAGCTTGAAGGAGCGACCCCCTACGCGGGCCCTTTTTACTCGAGGGACCACCGCAAGGAAGAGAGATTCGGATCGCAGAGATCGGGCCGGGCGATAAAAGGTAAGCCTCCGTTGCAGATATTTCGCGCCCGAGGCATAAAGAGCCTTATGAGCCAGTGTCAACGCCTTGAAAACTATCTGCTTCCGGATAGGCAGCCAGTGAAGCGACTGCAAGAGGCCGGACAATCTGGCTCGCCTGTGAAGGCCAAAAATGGCCCGAGCAGCCGAATTCTGCACCACCGGAAGGCGCTGTAGTAGATACTCCGGTAGGCCCAGATATAGGACGTTGGAATAGTCCAATCTGGAGCCAATTAAGGCCTGCACAGTGATCCTCCTGTGCTCTTCTGAAAGCAAAGGAATAAACTTCCGGAGCATCTTCAGGAGGCCAAAACATGTTCCCGTAAGACCGAGGATCTGAGATCTCAATGTCAGACCATTGTCGATCTTAATTCCCAGATTTTTTGCCTGCTGGGAGGAATGTGCAGGAGGGAACATATTAATCGGCCACCATTCCTGCCAATAAGGATCAGAAGTACAACCAAAAAAGAGTACCTCAGACTTGTCTGAGTTGCATTTGAGGCTGTTCAGCTGGAACCAATTGAAAACAGCCCCAAGGCACTCACGATTACTCTCTCCGTCAAACTCCTCTCCTTTCCCACACGTAAAGAGGAGCTGGGTATCATTGGCATAGGATACGATCTGGGCCCCCAAGGACTCCGCCAGTGCCGCCAATGGAGTCATAAAGATGTTAAAAAGAGTCGGACTCAGCACAGAGCCCTGCGGGACTCCGACTCCCAAAGGCGGCATCACGGCAGAGCATGAGGAGGCCCAGACCGTTTGTCGACGGCCCGCTAAGAATGATCTAAACCAGCTGAACACCGTCCCCCTCAGACCGATCTCATGAAGTCTGACGAGGAGACCCTCGTGGGGGACGGTGTCAAAGGCCGCCGACAAATCAAGCATGACAAGCATAGCTTTACCTCCTGAATCCAGTACCTCCCTAATGGCTTCAGACACCTCCAAAAGCGCCGTCTTGGTACTTAAATTGGGGCGGAAGCCAGATTGAGTGGGATGAAGCAGATCGTTGGTTTCCAGAAAGCCAGAGAGCACGGTATGCACGTGCTTCTCCACAATTTTAGCCAGCGCAGGAAGGAGAGAGATTGGCCTGTAATTGGCAAACGCCTCAGGGTCTAGGCCAGGCTTCTTGAGGAGGGGGATCACCATCGCCTGCTTCCAAGCCTGCGGGACCACCCCCTCACACAGAGAGAGATTCAGGAGTGGATTTGCCAAAGGATTTACCACCGCCGCCATTTTCGCCAAAAATTTGGCAGGGCATGGGTCAATAGGCGACCCAGATTTAAGATTGGCCATAAGTTCCAATGACGACGCAGCTGATATAGGCGGAAAATCGGCCAAGATGGACTCCAAGGGAGCCGATGGAACTGGCCCATCCATGAAGCTGGGGCACGCTTCAACCATCCTTGAGGGAAAGGAGTCCTGAATCAACATTATCTTAGCCGTGAAGAAATTGGCAAGAGCAGAAACCCATGACTCGGTGGGCACGGCCTGGGTTAAATTAGACCGTGGAGTCGTAAACTCCCTCACGATGGTGAAAATCTCCTTGCAAGAATTTGAGGCAGCCTCTATCCTCCTGGCAAAATAACCCTTTTTCTCAAGGAGGATATCGCGATGGTATGTTTTAATCGCAGTCCTATAAACCAGCCTGGCCGCCGGGTCATAATGTGAGCGCCACGCCCTCTCAGCCACCTTGCACTGCCGGCGAGAAGCTGACAGTGCCTCCGTAAACCAAGGGGCAGAAACCCGCTTCAATGTCGGATTATCATGACCGATAGTTATATTGTCCTCCATATTTTCCATAAAAGAATATGTATTAACAGTATCAACGATGGCAGTAGAACAGGCAGTTGAAGATGAAGGAGCATGTATTTTTAAATTCCTGGGTTTTGCTTATTAAAATCAGTTATATCAAGCTTGCTCCACCGGCGTATGAGCAAATCCTTACTACTATTGTCGCTAGTCAGGATTTTGGTCCGGGATAGGGTAAAATGTACGGCATAGTGGTCCGACCATTCCAAAGTACGTGCGGAAGGGGAACATTCAAATAGGAGATTAGAAAGAACGGGGTCCAACAAATGCCCTGCAGAGTGTGTTGGTCCTGAATTGCGTAACAAAATGTTGAGAGCTTCTAGCTTGGATAAAAACAGTTTACTGACACTACATTGGGGATCGTCCAAATGAAGGTTCAGGTCGCCAAAGATGCTAACATTGGCAGCCTTCAAGGACAGAGGAGCAATGGTTTACCACTGTGTTGCTTCTCTCCAGCACAGTAGTTCCCCTCGCCGATTTAGACTACCCCCGCATGTACCCCTGCACAGGAAACAGATAGAGCTCCACTGCTGCATGGCCCCTATTTTCCTCAAAAGTACACCTTAGAAAATATGGGGTCCTCCCATCCGTGGGCACCATGCCTGATATTCCTTGGCTGGAGCCCAGTTGAGCCTGAAACCACTACTGCTCGATGCATCACTACTTCACTGGCTTCTGCTGGTGCATGCGCCAAAGCAGGCTCAGCTTAGATCCCTGGAAAAGAGTAGAGGATAATATCTTGCAAATGTGTTGTGAACCAGAAAATCCAACAACAGGTGCATAATTAATGGCCCATAAATAATCATGGCTTTCCATATAACTCCTTTCTGTTCACTATTTTGAGCATTTACTTAACTGTTATCTATTGTGCCCTTAGGTTATTCTGCAAAAAAGGCTTGTTTATTGAGATGACTTTAGCGCACACTTCATTTTTGTATTAGGATCATACTTATTATAAAGCCAGTGGTTTGATTACCACAGTTCTCTGTACTGTGGGTATATTGTGCAGACAGCAAATGGCACATAGATAACGGAAAAGTCACTGGAATGAAGGGCTGCATTCTAGTAAAGTACAAATACAATGCGAGGCTCTGATAATTTAGTTTTTTTCTATTTTGTCCTCTCCACATCAGATTTATGTCTGTGAGAGCCGAGCGAGCTGTGCAGGCAATTTTTGTAAAAACATCCGATAATGTTAGGTTCATTGTGCCTTGCGAATCTAAGCAAGATCTTGGCACTGTCTTTTCAGATGTATTGAATGTTCTCGCAATTTCTAAATTCCAACAATTGGTGTCTGATTCCAGATTTCATTAATGCACTATGCATTTTGAATTAGCATTAGAAGGGCAGCCCTCTATGCTAGCCTACAATATAGAT
Organism: Lissotriton helveticus; assembly: GCF_964261635.1. Taxonomy (NCBI): domain Eukaryota; kingdom Metazoa; phylum Chordata; class Amphibia; order Caudata; family Salamandridae; genus Lissotriton; species Lissotriton helveticus. Next base: position 218,878,588 of record NC_136063.1, on the reverse strand, counting down.
AGATATGCTGATGGGAGTAGAGTGTTTTGCAATACTCGCCCGCACACTGGACTCCAGGAATTTGGCTGAGTTTTTTTGGTAGCTCCACAGAATTCCACAGAGTGAAACTCTGCAAGCTCTGCCCAGGCATACTTTCTATGTGTGCTGCATTCTGCAGCCCTCTTAGAAAGAGGAAGCTCCTCCATGGATTGTTTTTGAGTAGCAAGGTTTTCCTTCCTGCACAAAAGCAATCCAGCCAACAATGCAGACACCCTTGAACCATGGTGTAAGAGTGCGTGCATTGGCACTAGGAATCAAATTGTGTGCCGCCGCAGGCAGAAAGGAAAGAAATGTGCCATATATCAATACTGTGCATTTTGCATTTTCCATTTTGACTCAGGGCAGCGCAACAAAGTAACTTGATGCACTGCCCTGCATCCAAAACTCTTAAATGAGGCCCGGAGTGGAACAGCACCTCGTGCATGGACACATTAGCCTACCTGTTACAGAGCTGGCCACCTTGCACCATGATGCCCCGGTGTGTAACTTGAGCCCATGCACCCAAATCTGGATTGTAAACCAATATAATTCAATGGGGTTGTCTGAGGAGAAACTGCACACCTGAGAGGCGGGTTCAGGTGTGGGGCATGTGAAGGATTAACACATGGGAACATTCCAAAACAAATGAGCATATTAAAATGCACGAAACTACAAAACACACAGCTGTCCTGATGAGGGTGATGAGAGGACACAGGTACCTGCTCATATGGTAGGGACCTGCCAAACTCCTGTCATTACCAGACTGGGTTTGGAAGTGAAGGCAAGTGATGTACACCAGAGGGCCGTGTTGAAATAAAAGATGATGTGTGGGCCCCTGATAGCACAGTGCATTGTAGGCGCTGGCTGAGCATGTCGAACTGCCACTGTATGTGAAAGGTGAGACTGTGCATATCAAGGAGGTGGGAAGGGATATGTGTACTGCAAAGTACCCTGACCAAGACACATGCATTGCTGTATCGGACAGTCTCACACTTGTGGCACAGCTGGGAAGGAGTGAAGATGTAGCATGTGGCATTAGGGAATCTGAAGGCAATATATCTCACCATGCCACATATGTCAAAGTCGGAGGCTATGAAACAGGTATCTGTCAAGGTATAAGATGAACTAATTTGCCTCCACATGGAACAAGAGTCAAGGATGGTATGAGGCTGAGATGGATGGACCCAGTTGTGTGGGAAACCTGGCTAGGTACGTGTCACCAATTATAGCACTACTACCATGTAGGCTACAGCTCAGCCCATAGCCCTAAAAACAGCTAGTCATGTCAGGCCAATTGATATGGTCACGCATATTCTTAGTGTTGTAGGGCCATGAGAGTCAATGCATCGTCTAGGTACCATCAGTGTGTGGCAGTAAGTTGACTGCCTGGCCCAAAATCAGGTATGCCAGAGGATGTAAATAATGATGGAGTATGAGTAGTAAGATGTGTGAAACTCTGCAAAGAACCTATTCTGTCAATGATGACCTGAGTGTCAGTGTTATCAATCTACCTAGTGTGACCTTGCCCATACGCTCAGAGTTGCTACAAAGTGCCCAATGTCGACAAATATGGAGTCAACTATATTTTCGATGAAATCCCATGAGTATTCACAAATAGTAAATCCATGGCAAGTACATGCTCTCACAAATTCCTTTCAGTGCTTCAAGACTGGAAGCTGTGCAGAGGCGGGCAGAAAGTGTGTAAAATATAACCCTTGTGTAGGAAAGTAGGATCTGCTTCTAATGGTTAACCCCACTTTTTGCTTGATGTGATGCTGTTTTTGACTAGTCTGACTGGGATCTTGCTAATCAGGACCCCAGTCTATCTGCTTTCTTCTTAAACTGTTGTGTTATTTACTTAGGTACACCCCAGATTGGATACTTGGTTACCTTTGTCAGACCCCAGCATATGGTACCCATGTACCCAGGGCATAGGTACCACAGAGGTCTCCCATGGGCTGAAGCATGTATTATGCCACCCCTGAGAGACCATTCACAATGGAACTACAGGCCTGCCATTCCAGCATGTGTACGTTGGTGCATGCACCACTTATTAAAGATATAGGTTTACAATATTTAAGGGTCACTGCACTTAAAACCTATAATTCACCCCTATAGCAGCCTTTACAATCCTGAGGTAGGGCGCTTGGTTCGAAGTGAGAGGGCACCCTTGCATGAGCAGGGCACCCCTGCAGCTTCTCTCAGATTGTCAGTGAAGCAGTCATATACTATATAGAGGGGCACAACGTAAATGCACGATGACCATCTCGAAAACGCCTGCAACTAATTGTATTGTGTTTGGTATGATTCCAAGCACTGGAAGAGCCATCCGTTAGGCTCTCAGGGCCCAATTCACAAAAGTAATGTAAATGTAGTATACTTGTAAAGCGCACAGCTGCCCCAGCAACGGGGCGTCCCGGCACTGTATAACTCTGGGGAACCCGTCCTGGCTTTCCCTGTGGGATGGTCCCTTGCTGGGAGTCCCCAAGGTAGAGCCAGGCATCCCCAGAATTGGTGGGGCCATTGTGGAGATTAGGCAAGCTAATGCCCAGAGTTGCCGAGTGGAACCCCTGATTAGAGTAAGCACCAAAGCGAGAATTATCGAGTCCGCTGACCAAGGTCCACGACCCTGCCACGTCGGGAATTGAATCCTGGTCCCGGGCTGACTTCTGCTCTCAGCCCTGCAGCCTCTAACCAGTGAGCCACACTACTCCACTGAGACAAAATTCTAACTTTACAACTTTTGGTATTCACAAAAGGCTTTTAATAGTAGTAAAGTTAAAATTCCTAACTTTACTCCTACTAAATGCATTTTGTGAATACTAAAAGTCATAAAGCTAGGATTTTGTCTCAGATTACTTTTCTGAATCGGGCCCTCAGTGTTCCCGGTACCTACCTTCTAGTCCCAGACCGCACAATATGCTAAAATGGTTGCTGCCGACCAGAGACACATTTCTGCCTTCCTGCTGCTGAGCCAAGCTCGTGCAGGGGAAGGCAGAACAATAGGCATCCAGACACAGGGAGATGTGACCACCTCACAGACAGGATTTAGTGTATTAGGGCTAGGTGGGTGCGCTTGCAAGCTCCCGAATGTCTAAATGAGGGGCACATTTGGTGTCCCTGTGCATAGTCCAGTTCAAACCAGTCCTGGGAGCCTTTGGCTCCTCCTCGGGTGCAAAACTAGACACAGGACATGGGAGTAACCTCCCCCTGTTCAGGCCCTATGGTGGGAGGGTCCCCTGAATCTTCCCAACCCTTTCCCTAGGGTACTTAAGGGCTTACCTGGGTGTAGGTCCCTAGATCCATCGTGGGATAAGATTCAGAACTGAAACCACTGCACTTCTACTGTCTGCTGCATTGTCTGTGCATCATACAGGAACCTTCCAATGCATATGAAGCATCAGAGGCAACCAAAGTAATCTCCGTTGGAGTGAAGGAGTCACTCCCCTGCCTTTACAGGCATCGCAACTAAGTCAACCGGTCTGCAGATCCCGAGCTCCTCTGGACTCCGTGGGCTCTGCACCACAGGTGGTGGTTTTTCTCAGCTCCTGAGGCCTGCTCTACCCTTTTACCAAGTGTGAGGCCAGTTGTCCTTGTGGGGGTTGGAATAACCAAACCTCTGGGTTGCACATCCCCTTTGCAGTTGCAAAGGTTTGTTGACATCTTTGCAAGAAGATCGTCAGGCTCCAAGTAGCCCCAACCTCGGGCACCTGCAGTGACCAGAATCTATGGCCACACTGCATTGTGTGCCTGCCTCTTTTGGTTAGCTGCTTGAGGTCCTCTCGCGACTACTGTGCCTTTGTCCCGTGGGTTCATTTGAGGGTCACCTTTGTTTAACTTGCGCTCCCCAGGTTGGTCAGGGCCTGCCCTGACTTCCCTGCTTGTGGTGAGTCTCCTGGACCTTGCTGTACCCAACCATGCACCTTCTTGAATTCCTGCGAGAGTTGCAGTTGCCAAGTCTTGTTGGAGCTCCCGCCGGACACCGACTCCTCAGCACTCCACATCCTTCATGGGACAGCTCCTATCCAGGTCATGGTCATCCTCATTGTTGCCTGGTCCTTGCAGCTGTAGAGTCAGGGTCACTGTCATCTTACCTGAAGCACCCGACATCGCAAGGGATCCGTCTTCCAAGTCTCCTGGTCACCCCGCAGTGACATAGACACTGTCCCCTCTGCTTTCAGGTACTCCTCTTCAAAAATCCAGATTTGGATTCCCCAAGTCATTTTCCGCCCTTCCAGCAGCGGCACTTTCCTGAAATCCCTGATTGGGTTTGACGGCGGTTTCCGATACCACATCACACCTATTCAGCTAGCTTCCCTAGGATAGGTAACTTGGGTACCACGGTATCCATGGGTGGGCTGGCTCTCCAACCTTCTGTCTTCTACAGGCTTTCTTCAGGGTCCATTAGGAAGAGTCCCTAATCTTTAAAAATCCAACCACGACTTCCACATAGACTTGCATGGAGCACGTAGTTACGTTCACACACTGCACACGCACTCCATGGGGCCTCTAGCTCCTTACCTTGGGTGGTTCTGTGGGTCCCCAGCAAGTCTATGTCCTCTTGACATCATCCTGACTCAAGTCATGGTTCTTATATATTCTATATATATGGCTTAGTCCCCCCTGGGTGTGTATTAGTGCTCTTTGCTGTGATTTCTTTGCTAAAATATTGTGTGCTTTGTGTCCCTCTTCATGTAGGCAATACTGTCACATACTAGATAGTGTTATATAAAAAATACATATTTTTATAAATACTTTGTGTGGTTCTTTTTCATTTAATCTATACTATAAGTTTGCATTCTGGTAAAACAAGCTTCTTTACACTCCTTCAAGACTAAGCCTGAAGGCTGCTTGCCACAGATAGCACTTGGATAGCTTTCTAAGGTTGTCTAAGACCTCTAGAACCACCATAAGGGTTATCTGGACTGGTTTAGGGTGCCCACTTACATTAGTGGATATCACATACAAGGACAGCTTGTCACACCTTGGCCACATGAAAGCAAAATGTGCATGTAAGACAGTACAACAAGGCAGAGTGGCATGCTGTACCGTGTGAAAGGCAGAATGCAGGCTCATAACGAATTCATGAGCAAACCCACTTCCCTTTCACAGGAGGTGTGGGCTGAGTACTGGTCACAGAAAATGGAGGCACCCTGGGGATTAGGTGCAATGTGCACAGTAGAGGCGGCAATACGTCAAAGCACTATCAGTATAGGAATCATGAAAAAGAAAGCTAATCACCAAGTGTACCTCACATCACACATGCAGGAAGGGCAGGGCCAGCAAGCTGTGTATCTGTGTTGCAACATGTGTCATGACTCTACTGGTCAGCCCTGTCACACAGTGGTTGTGTGAACAGTGCAGAGATACTGCCATCTGAAAGGCAACTACACTGCAATTTGGCCTCTAATCTTATATAGCAAAGGTGTCCTAAGCATACATTTTGACTTGACATGGAATTAGTAGGAAGTTGGAATTGCAACCAGATTAATCATGCCTCCATCTAACACAGATTTACAATAAAAAAATATGTATTTAAATGGAGAGGATGTACCAACTATTTCTGACCTGATGCTTGTTCTGGATTTGGATCCTGTTGGTAATGACAGCCTGCAAGCCTTCGACCAAGACACCCTCCAGAAAAATCCTGTACTCCATTTGGACATGAACTCTGATTACAAGAAGAGCCATCAGCATCACAATCAATCAATCAATCAATAATTTGTAACGCGCACTACTCACCCGTGAGGGTCTCAAGGCACTGATGGGGGGGAGGAGGGAGGGTTACTACTGCTCGCACAGCCAGGTCTTGAGCAGTCTCCGGATGGTCAGTAGTTACTGGGTCTGACGTAGGTCAATGGGGAGGGTTTTTCAGGTCTTGGCGGTGAGGTGGGAGAATGATCTTCTGCCGGTGGTCATTTTTCGGATGCGTGGGAAGGTAGCGAGGGCAAGGTCAGCGGAGGGGAGTTGGCAATCGGGGTGTAGAAGGAGAGTCGTGTGTTGAGGTATGCTGGTCTGGTGTTGTGGAGTGACTTGTGAGCGTGGGTGAGCATGGATGAGGAGAAGGTGACGGGAGCCAGTGTAGGTCTCTCAGGTGTTCTGTAATATGGCTGTAGCGGGGGATGTTGAGGATGAGTCGTGCAGAGGCATTCTGTATGCGTTGGAGTCGCTTCTGGAGTTTGACCATGGTTCCCGCATAGAGAGAGTTGCATTAAACCAGTCTGCTGCTGACGAGGTCCTGGGTGACTGTCCTTCTGGTTTCGGTGAGGATCCATTTGTAGATCTTGCGGAGCATGCGGAGCAGGAGGATGAGATGGCGTTGATTTGCTGGGTCATTGATAGCGATGAGTCTAGGATGATTCCCAGGTTGCGTGCGTGCGTGGTCGGTGGGTGTCAGTGTGGCTCCCGGTGTGGCTGACCGCCAGGAGTCATCCCAGGCAGAGGGGGTGGGTCTGAGGATGAGGACCTCCATCTTGCCCGATCAGCTTCAGGTGGTTATTCTTCAACCATTCGCCGACGGCCTTCATTTCCTCATGGAGGTTGGTTTTGGCAGCTGGGTGTCGTCAGCGTATGAGATGATTCTGAGGTCGTGCGATTGGACGATGTTGGCGAGCGGTGCCATGTAGACCTTAAAGAGTGTCGGGCTGATTGATGATCCTTGGGGTACGCCGGAGATGATATTGATGGCTTCTGAGCGGAAGAGGGGGAAAGGCGGACACTCTGTGTTCTGCCGGTGAGGAAGGAGGTGGTCCAGTCTAGGGCTTTGTCGCAGATCACCGTGTTGTGGAAGCGTGTACATAGGGTGTGGTGGCAGACGGTGTCGAAGGCAGCTGACGAGTCCAGGAGGATGAGGGCCGTGGTTTCACCGTTGTCTAGCAGGATCCTGATGTCGTCGGTGGTGGCAATGAGGGTTGTTTCGATGCTGTGATTGTTGCGGAATCCCGAATGGAATGCGTCCAGAGCATTGTTTTCTTTGAGCAAGCGTGTCAGTTGCTTGTTGACCATCTTCTCGATAACTTTTGCCAGGAACGGGAGCAGGGAGATGGGCGTGAAGTTCTTGGGGTCCTTGGGGTCCGCCTTGGGTTTCTTGAGTAAGGCGTTGATCTCAGCGTGCTTCCAGCTTTCTGGGAAGGTGGCAGTCTCAAAGGAGCTGTTGACAATCTTGCGGAGGTGGGGTGCAATGATGGTGCTTGCTTTGTTGAAGATGTGGTGAGGGCAGGGGTCAGACGGAGATCTGGAGTGGATGGTGCTTAAGGTTTTGATGGTGCCATCATCGTTGACGTGGGTCCAGGAGAGCAGGAGGTCAGTGTGGCTGGGGGGGGCAGTGATTCTGTGGTGTCATGGCTTTCAGGGGGTTCTGTGTGTTGAAGTTGTTGTGGATGTCTGCAATTTTACAGTGGAAGAAGGTGGCCAAAGTGTTGCAGAGGTCTTGCGACGGTGGGAAGTCGTTGGAGTTGGAGAGTTCCTTCCTGTGTTGAAGAGCTCTTTGCTGTTGTGTGCGTTGTTGTCGATGTGTTCCTTGAAGGAGGTCCTTTTGGTGATTCAGATGAGTTAGTGGTGCCTGCGGATGGAGTTATTGTGGGCTGTGTTGTTATCTGGTGTCTGTTTGTGGTGCAGTTTCTTCTCGAGTCTTCAGCAGGTCTGTTTGGATGCCTGGAGGTTGGTGGAGAACCAGATGGCTTTTTTGTTGATGTGTCTGTTGGAGGGTTGCTTGAACCGGGCAAGGGTGTTGGCATAGTCGTCGATCCATTGCCTGAGGTTGTGGGCAGTGGTGTTGGTGTCCACAGCGTCAGTTGGTGGGTTTCGGGTGAGGGTGGCAATTAGTTGGTCTTTGGTGACCTTGGTCCAGCTGCGGTGGGGGGTCCATAGAGGGTTGTGATGTGTGGTGGGTTTCTTGAAGGTGAAGTGGACGCAGAGGTGGTCAGTCCACTGGAGCTCTGTGGTGTGGCTGAAGGTGACATTGCTACTGGCGGAGAAGATGGGGACGAGCTGGTGTCCAGTGGAGTTTGTGGGAGTCGTGATGAGCTGTTTGAGTCCAATGTTGTTGAGGTTGTAGAGCAGGGTGGTGGAGTTGCTATTGTGGGCGTTCTTGAGGGGGATGTTCAGGTCTTTGAGGAGAATGTAGTCAGTGGAAGCGAGGGCGTGCCTGCTGACGAGGTCGGTGATGGCGTCGCTGAACTGTGGCCATGTTCTTGGGGTCTGTAGACAAGGGTTCCTCTGAGGGTGGAGTTTGGGTCAATGTGGATCTGGAAGTGCAGGTGTTTTGGGGCGCTGAGGGTGTCATTGGTGTTGGTCATGATATTGAGGGTGTCCTTGTGGACGATGGTGATTCCTCCTCTAACTCTGTTGGTGCGGTCCCTGCAGGTGATTTTGTAGCCATCTGGGATGGCAATGGCGATGTTGGGTTCTGAGGAGAGGTTCATCCAGGTCTCTGTCAGGAAGGTGACGTCCGGGGAGGATGAGTCAAGTATGTCCCAGAGTTCGATGGCGTACTTGTGTGCACGGCGGGTGTTGAGTAGTATGCAATTGAGTTTTTTGCGTCCAGCCCTGGTCGTTGCGGTTGTAGCTTGGAGGCCAGTAAAGCTGCAGTTCCGGCAGGAGAAGAGGTCTTGGGTGTGGCCTGGAAGCAGGAGGAAGAGCCGTCGGCATTGAGTGCGTGGAGGAAGTGGGCATCGTAGCGGCGTTGGGGGGGGGCAGGGGGCCTGACGCAGGGCGCGGTCCAAGGCGTGGATGGGCGCCGATGGGCTTGTCTCAGAGACGCTCCAGCTGCGCACATCTACTGCACGGCTGCACTATCTCTAAGGGATCCGCCTATCACTCAATAAACACCATCAGTGGGAAACATCCATTACAACGCAGGCATTACATTGCAATGCCTTTACAACACAACTTTTACAACGCAAGTGCCTTTACATTGCATGCAATTACAACACATGCCATTACAACGCATGTCATTACAACGCATGCTATCACGACGCATTATAGGGTTAGTAATGGAGATTTTTAAGTTTTTGGGTGGGTATAGGTTTTGGGGGTAGTTGGGAATAGTACTTTTTACACCTACGCTATCGAACACTTTCCCTACTGTTGCACTCTCTGGAGTGGGATTAGTAATTTTTACCCTTAAGCTATCCAACACTTTCCCTACAGTTCCACTCACTGGAGAGGGAATAGTACATTTTACCCCTACGCTATCCAACACTTACCCTACTGTTGCACTAAAAGTATTATGCATTGTAATGGCATGCGTTGTAATGGAAAGCGTAGTAATGGTAGTAATGGTATCTCATAGATACAGTTCATTCCTGCCTTTTTTTTGTTATGGCGGAGGGCAGCGCACAAATGTCTTTGCCGTCCTGCCCTACGTCAAAACTTCATAAATGAGGCCCTATTTGTTTAACACACCATAAAAAACGTATTATAATCTGAAAATCTATGACCAACACTAATTATTCCTATTTAAACTATGCCTAAACTATCCTATGCTAACTAACTTAAAACTAATCTTAACTTTTCCTACTCTACTCATGTACCACAAAAGACAGAAAAAAACATCAACCCCACCCCCCTTAATACACAATCACACATGAAACAAACATGAACAACACCGATACACATACTACCTGAACAACACAACCTTTTTTGCTACTTTTTTTAACAAGATCTACATATTACCCCACCCACTTACCACCCCACCCACCCATATCCCCACCTGAAAACAGATCAGTCTTAAAAGCTATAAATACACTAAAATTAAAATTTTCTTAACCTATCCTATCCTATGCTAAAAGTCTGAACAATAATAACAAGCAATATAATTTGTGGAGGGAAAGAATGTTGGAGGGAGGGAAACATGTCTGGTGAATAAGGTTCACAGTTTGTTGTAAGCTACAAAACATTTGCATAGGGGTTACCTCCTGCAGTCGTAGTCCTGCCAGCTTCAAATTTGTCTCTTGATGTGCCTTCAGAAACTGCCTCTCAAACTGAATTGGATGAGTGGATGTACTGGTGCCTCTGCTGGTGGGGCTGTAGAGTATCCTTGAACTGCCCCTGGACCACCACGATGGGAAACCTCCACTTGTGGACTGTTGCTTGCTCTGCCCCTTGATTCGTGTCCATGAGGTGACGACTTCCTGGTCCTTGCTGCCCTTGATTTTTCAAAATTGTGCCCTATGCACCTGAATGCCTTGGCAACTTGCCATGTATTGTCAGTTTCTTTCAAGGTGCATCCAACAGGATTCCTCCTGACCAGAGGGCCATGTTACTATTAGAGTAGCAAGTGGCATGTCCAGCCAAAAAATACATCTAGGGAACGAATCATGACCAACCATCATGAGAAGCATGTACTTCCCCTAAAATTACAATGTTAAAGTACTCTTGTCTTGGCCTTGTAGGTACAGTAAATGGCAGTGTCTGGCCACATAAACGTGTACTCATATGCATATGAAGACAGATTTTGAACAATGATGTTGTGTACACATGGACTGGTACACATGATCCATCTACGTACTCCCTGGGGATTGTCATGCAACACCACTGCCTGCTCTTAAAAATGCTGTAACAAACATTCATAAAGGGGAAGGGGTCCCGTTGGGATCCCTACCCATTTACAAATGGGTTACGACCTTCTTAAAGTAGTTGGTAGAATACAAATGATTTATGACTGCATTTCTGTCACAAAACATTCCTAAATACAGATCCGATTTGGTATTAGGAAGAGAACCCTAAACACGCCCCTTCCTAATAGTGAATCACAAACGCATTTTACGATTCGTTACCGAATCACAGAATAGGGTTTGCTGCATCTGACAAGTATTTTTTGCAATTGAGAATCGGCCCGTTTGTGAATTCAAAAATGCTTGATGCATGTGCCCCATAGAGTGCATTGAACCCTCCATTAATATCGGGACACGTAGGGTCAGGCTCTACCTGGCTTTTTATATGCTGTACTGTTCCTAAAACTCTTCTTAATTTACACATACAGCTAAACTCTGTATCGCAATTTGGAGCTTTAAGGAACACCTTGCTTCTAAAGTTAGCTAATACTAGCTGATTATTCCATTACATTTTGATCCTGGTTATGGATTTGTTGATGACCTCAACAACTGCTGTGACTATGTAGTAATAGCCGCGAGGAATGCCAGTGTGGCTGAACCAGGGGTCCTGATCACACTTTACAGTAAATTTGGCATGGAGCATTCAGAGAGTCCATCATACTCACACACCCTGCAGGGAGTTGGCGAGCACCCAACTGTTACATTTCTCTGGTCACCCCTCCATTTGACAAAGGCCTGTCTGTTGGACCTTCTATCGTTCCTTTTCAGAATCTTTTCAACCCTGTATTAAACCTGGGCGTAGTTTGTGTAGTAGCGCTATATGTAGCTACGCAAAGGGCACTACGCACGTTACTCGTAGCTACACGCACTGCGTAGTGCGGTAGGGAATATGCTGTTCGCACTGATTGCACAGTGCCAAATGCTTGTCTGCACTGTGCAATCATTGCAAACAGCATCTTGCACACTGCAAGCGGTCATTTTCGTTTTCTACCGCTCGAGTAGATTTGTACTCGAGCAGCAGCTTTCTCAACGCGGACTGGTAGTTTCTCATCGCAAGCATACACGCCCACTCACAATGAAAAAACTGACCTCCCCATGTTAAGAATCTTGCCTGGAGGTTTATTTTCCATGCTCGCGATCGGCAACTTGATGTTGAGGAAAGGAGGAAAAAGTCTGACCGGGATGGTGATTTTGCTCGCTTGCGGTCGCCAACTTGACGTTGAGGACCACGAGCGAGCAAAAAATGCCTATACACTATGCTACGCTACGTGTTTTTGCACTGTGCTGCGTGCAATCCGCGTAGCGTATAGTTGCGCAAACACCATTTTACTATAATAATCCTTTAACCTGTAAATATAGATACCTTCTTTAAGCTCCACACTCTCACTATAAATAATTTTGTATTAAAAGTCTGCTGGGAGACCTTCATAAAGACCCCTTTCATCTTTGAAACTCTAACATGATCACCTTCTTTTAAAAAAGCTGTTTTACCTTGGTAGCGAAACAGCTCCTGCACATCATTGTCCACAGCGCTACGGAATTATCAGTCTTTACCTCTATGAGAGACGTTTTTATGGTTCTCTGATAACTGGCATCATAAGCATCTATTAACGCCTGTCCACATATCAGTAGGTGTTTTGGGGTGTTTGAAATATCTCCACATCTTAGATTTTAAAGATCTGTTAAAATCAGTGGCAGCTGGCACAGGTAAAAGTGGTGGGGTGGGGGCGGGGCAGGGTAGGGTTCTGGGAATTTAACATATGAGGGGATAAGTTAATTTAAATTAAAAAAATAATAAAAGCACTTACCCTGTGCTCTCCACATCACCGACTCAGCATTGTGGCGAATGCAAGGTTTGTGGTTTTATTATTTTTTTACATTTAATTTAACTCATCCCGTCAGATGTCGACTTCTAAGACCCCCACCTCTGTGCCGCCTCACCGCTCTTACCTGTGCCAGCTGCAACTGGTTAAAATGCTCTATAGCAGCAGCCTTTACCTCTTGTGCATTACAACATGATGAACAGAGTGCAGTTTTAATATTTCTGAAGGAAAAATTTTCAATTTTATTTTCCAGCACCTATTTGCAGTTTTTGAGGAGTTCGTCCATTCCTGAAGATGGCTTTAAAGGCTGTGGTCATGCTACCACCACTTTTATCATGTTGCACTTCTGAAAAGGTGTCCTTGGGCAATACATCTAATACCGTTAACATATATTGAGTTTCGTTATTATGCTTGACTAGATCTTGAAGACAGTCTGCTCTTAAAATGCCTCCTGTCTGGCTTGTTGAGTCAATACACCTCTTCCCCAGATAACCGGGTCTTCACCTGCGCTCTGTTCATAGGCTCGTTTTCATCTAGAGCCCTTCTAAATAGAGCTTCTCTCTTGAAACTTTTAATGATGTAAAGCTTCCTCAACCCGTCCCCAGACATGTTATCAGCCCCGCCGTCCCATGAATTCAAAGACAATGGTTTTGCGTAAATGCATTTTATTTAAAACTAAGAATGTTAGCAACACATAAACAGGGCATATTTTACAGTTTCATGGTACAGGTGAGGTCGTTGTTGTTGGACAGTTTGCTAACTTTTCACTACGTATACATGATATGACACATGCTACATACATTACTAGGGGTCGGCAGATCATTTGCCTCAGCATCATAACCTTTGATATTTTTACAGCTATAAACTCAACAGCTCTAGTCTTCCCACTTACCCCTCTCATAACTTAGTACACTCAAGATACTGACATAATTCATACAGATCTCTGTCATACAAAATAAAACCTTTATTACTGAAATAATCTTGGACCAAAAGCTCCAAGGTGATATGTAAGCTGGTCAACGACGATAGTATTAACTCCCTCATAAGGCTCGTTTATACACTCTAGTATTCATCTGTTGTAGGTAGGCACACATTGATACGTCAGTTGGTTATGCATGTAGAACTTTCTCCCTGCATTGCTGTGGGCAGATCACCAAGATTTAGATAGGTACAGGTTGTATTTCAGCTATTCTTTCTTTAGACAACACATATACCAATCTTGCAATACATATGTATCCTGGACGTAACTCAGAACCTTCTTGCGCACCAACATTCTGATGCTTGACCTAAAAAAGAGTAGGTAGACGTCTATAGAGGGGGTCCTCGTGGGCATTAGGGATTCGTCCCATGAGCATCAAACCAGAGCTGATAAGGCCATTATGTGGACATGCATAGTGGCTGCGAAGATTACAATTGTGGTGGCATGGAAGAAAAGAGAATCTCCCACCGTCTCCATATGGCACTCCAAGCTCTGGAAACTACTCTGTCTTGTGAGAATGACAGACATTTTCCGGGACGATTATATATTTTTTTAATACAAATTGGGACCGTTAGTTGCTTATCTCACACAGGGACTACCATTGGCAGTATGTCAGCCCTCGGTTAGAAATATGCACCTTTTTAAGTTCTACCACCCGGCACATGACACGATCACAGACTACTCTAGAGACTTTTACAAGAAAGCTAGTACAGCACACCCTTATTATTTTAAATTAATCCAAAACAAATGTGTTTGACATTTGTTCATCATAACATAAAATGATCAATCCCTAAAGTCATAAAGTCATAAATCCACGAACACCTTCCATTGAAAAATTATTTTTATTAATGTTAAAGAAATTCCCAGCAAATACTGAAGCCAACACATGTTTCGTCTGTACACATCTGTATTCAGACTTTCTCATGGCACAATAACAATGTTGTAGGCAGAAGATCCACGACACAACGGATGATAAGTACGAATGAAGATCTTGTATGAACTCAAAACGATCATGTAAGAAGACTGACTTTCCAAAGACATAGCCGCTAGTACAAACAAGAGCTAATATATGTTAACCGCAGTGACGTCCTTCATCAAATAAGCAAAGTGTAATGATTGCTAGTGGAGCACATGCTCATGAAGTGGTGAAAGAGCATCAAAAGGCCGGACCATGATACGTCCATCACCTAAAGAAAAAAGTAGAAATGGTCCTACGGACGTATCATGGTCTGGCCTTTTGTGCAAATGCATGTTATTTGTAACGTGCTGATAGTACCGTTTGGTAGTAGGTGCCCTTAGCTACCATAGCACCCCGATATACTTACATTCAATTACTATTCATGCTTGTACTTGTTATTTGTCACACTGTCTTTTTTGATGTGCGTTTTTTTTTCATTTCAGGGAACGCTACTACCAACTTTTTTGATTGTTGAACACTAGAGACTTGTCGCCACCACCACTTGAATTGTTTTTTGGGAGGGGGGGTGCTCAGCCAGTGTGAATGTGATGCATGGAATGTTGGAGTGAGAGTCTTGAATGGAATGTTTGGGTGCCTGGATGCTTGAGTTTGTCAGTCGGAGTATGGGCTGAGCGGCAGGCAGACTGCTCCTGGTGGTGCTGTATCTATACTACTCATCTACATGTAACTGGTCTCATTAAATCCACTTGAAATTACATCCCGGCTACAGACTTCATCACTACAGATTTTTGGCGACAATTCTTGAAACAAAACTACACATGTTTTAAACAGGTTTTACTGAAACAAGAAATCTCTAAAGGAAAGCTACAGAAACTAAGAAGAAACCTCCAGTCTGTAGAACAAGGCGTGCCAGCCCCACCAGTGTCTCTTTCACCAGACATCCCCAGCCTGTTTGTACTTCTTTGGCCTAAAGGATTGCTAACAGGATTGTTATTTCCTCTACTGGTTCAGTAAGTGTGATCCTGAGCACCTTCTCTGCTCTTCGTTGGTTTTCCTCACACTGGCCAGCCTCAACACAAGCGTGAAGTGCTTACAGCTCCAGCACAGTGCTCTACAACTCAACACAAGAATAATAGCTCAATTGTTCAACACATAATCATTTGTGAGTCATTGAATGGAATTAGTGGTAACAAATGCTACATTTTTAAACGTCAGCATTTTGTAGTTATTTTGGGCTGGGCCTGCATTACTGGCAGTGTGATGAATTGCCATCTTCAGTGTTCAATTGTAACAAGAGCATGCCCTGTTATTTAACAGAATATTGGTGCGGGACCGGCAGCCCAACTTAGGCCGCAAATGTACTGCTAGTACTCCATTTTTTTTTAAAAATGGAATTTCTATGATGCCCGCTGCTGTTTGAACATTGAAGCAAACCGTTACTTCAGTGCGAGATATGCACGTGGTTGTCCTGTTTACCAGCTGTGAGGCTCATCTTGGTGCAAGGTGAAATGTTCTGGTCTAGCTGTGTGTAACAGGCGTGAGTCTTACCTCATAGAATGCTCACAGTCATGCCTCCATGAAGTCCCTCAAACCTCCAATGGTAATGATCTTCCGCTCCAGTTCGTCTTCACTACTGCGCTGCACTTTTTGGTGCATGCATGCACCTGGAGCCGCCGACTTTCCATCTGGTAGGTTCGGATGTATGACGTTACAACGCAGGCTATTACAACGCCTGCCTTTACAACGCAGTTTTTACATCGCATACCATTACAACGCATAGCGCTTTTGGGTGTTGGATAGTGAATAGTTTAATTTACTATTCCAACTCCAGTCCCCGTGGACACTAGGGAAGGTTATTGGATAGTAAATTAACCTATTCCTTATCCTAGAGCGCCCCCCAGCGCAATGCGTTGTAATAGTTTGCGTTGTAATGACCATGTTGTAATGGTAGTGCGTTGTAAAAGTTTCGTTGTAAGTGATGTTTACTGGTAGGTGCTGCCATCTTGGTTGGGTAAGGCACTTTACTGTCTCACCTAGCAGAAGAAGCCTGCGTTCTTCAGTGTGGGTGTGCATCAGCTGCGCTGTGTTTGTTCTGTAGGTGAATTTCCTTCTGTAAAGATCAAGTGTTCCATGGGAAACATATTTATTTTTTCTTGTTCTTGCCATGGTTCGATCCATTTCAACTGTGACTGTGAGTCAAATGCCAAAGTTGTAAGTACTTCACTATCTTTGCTTGTTACACCATCTAGCACAGTGATGCACACTCTCTTTGGAGGACATGTTATGTTCAGTGACAGCGTGTTTATACTCACACCACCAGGTTCTGTGTTCGATTTTCCTTGAGATGTTTTTCTTATTTCATTTGTTCATAGTGTCAGTGCTGTGACATGCTGATTTGGCAACAATGAAGTCTATCAGTAGGTTTTACAGTGTTCTGCATACAGTTTATGTTATGCTCTGCACTGCCTTACGGCTTGTCTTCACCTGCTCCTGGCGGCTCAAGGGTGAACAATTTTCCTGGACATGTGAGTTAACTATCTGAAATGACAAAATGGCATGACACGGCTGAGAAGTCGAACACCGGCGAAGGATTTAGCTAATGGTCATTTTGTTTAATTTGGATATGTTCTGCTTTGCATTTATGTTTTGTTTCTTAGTCTCAGAATGTGTAGAATGTATCATTTTATGTTCTTGTGTTTTATTTTGATTGACATGCATGCATTTTGGTACGCATCTTTTTAAGTAGATCCACACTATTTTTTTCCTCAAGCTTCAATCCAAATGACACTTTACCCTTACAGGAGGGGTGTTTTAAGGGGTGTCTCTCTCTTGTCACTGTTGATGTGTTTTAGTCCCTTTCAATGTATCTTCACAGTTCATGGTGTAGTTACCTGCTGTTTCATGTTTTTGTAGTGGGTTTTAGTAACATCTAAGCAGTTTGTAGCCGGTGTTAGTCTCATCTACATAGTTTCTAATGGGTACAAGTCCCATGTTTTTGTAGTGGGTGTTAGTCCCATTTATGCAGTTCTAATGGGCACAAGTCCCATGTTTTTGTAGTGGGTTTTAGCCCCATCTACGCAGTTTGTAGGTATAAGTCCCATGTTTTCTGCTGTTTCCTTCACGTTTCTAACCTCCTCACAGGGGTTCTTTTGGGTACGAGTCCCATGTGTTCTTGTGTTCTGTGCACTTTTCTAACCTTCATTTAGAAGTTCTTATGGGTATGAGTCTCATGTGTTTTATTGTTATGTACACTTTTCTAACCTTCATTTCGAGCTTCTAATGGGTTTGAGTCCCATGTGTATCATTGTATGTGCGTACTTTGTGCACACTCGTTGGTTGTCTGACCCTAGGCCTGATTAGCTGTATGGTTAGCAGTCAACATTTCTTTCCTCTTAATAATTTTTTTTTGTTCATGTTTGGTGTAGATGTTCCATGTTTCTGGTCCATTTATTCACCTGTATGTTGGGGCACGTCAGTTCGGGTCTCCATCACCCATTTCTAATGTTTTTGTTCAATTATTGGTGGATGATGGGTGGGTAATATACATTTTATGTAAATTTATCTTTGCATCTCCTCTACATTGTGGAGAAGCGTGGCTCAGTGGTTAGAGGCGGCAGACCCGGAAGCTGAGATCGACCGTGGACCAGGGTTCGATTCCCCACCTCGGCGGGTCTCGGGCTCAAAAAATTCCACGGACTCGACAATTCTCACTCCGGTGCCTACTCAAATCACAGGGTCACAC
Organism: Lissotriton helveticus; assembly: GCF_964261635.1. Classification (NCBI taxonomy): domain Eukaryota; kingdom Metazoa; phylum Chordata; class Amphibia; order Caudata; family Salamandridae; genus Lissotriton; species Lissotriton helveticus. The sequence goes on along the minus strand of NC_136063.1, from coordinate 218,860,551 downwards.
TCTGCAACTCTGGGCAATAGCTTGCTTAATCTCCACTACGGCCCCTCGCGGCGGGATGCCTGGCTTTCACCTTGTGGACACCCTGCCGGGGTTTCTCACAGGGGAATACCAGGACGGGTTCCCTAAGCAAGCGCCAGGATGCCCTTTGGGTGACAGGTTTGCGCTATATATTTACATTGTTTATTTTTATTGCATGTACTTTTTGTATATCTCATGTATATTTTCTCTGAGTTCGCATTCCTTTCTCTTGTACTTCGGTCTTAACCTTTCATTTCAGTTTCTCTTGTTTTTACTCTTGCATATCTCCAGTTTATTTTCTTCCTTTCTCAGGCTTGATTTTTTTTGCCATATTTGCTATGATCCCTTCATGTTTGGGTTCACTTTCTTCTTCATTTTTCTCGACTTTTCCATTTTTTTATTTCTTGAGATTCTCTTTGTTTGAGCCTTTTTCTTCTTTGTGATTTTCATTTTTGTTTTGTGGAAGAAGGGAAGGTATGTTGTAACCCGTGATGTATTTATCTGGTTATTTTCTCCCTGCTCCTCAGCCAGTGTGAATGTGATGCATGGAATGTTAGTGTGTGAGTCTTGAATGGAATGTGTGGGTGCCTGGATGCTTGAGTGTGTCAGTTGGATTATTGGCAGAGCAGCAAACAGACTGCTCCTGGTGGGGCAGTAACTCTATAACTCATCTAATTGTAACTAACTCAATAAATCTATCTCGCATATATCGGGGCTACCTGGAGTCAGTTACTACACATTGCCTCTGGTGTAAGGCTACGATAATATCCATCAATAGTGTTCAAACCTCCATCAAAGACCTCTTTTTGATGAGATGGCTATATCTCTTCATAATGACCAAACAATATCTTTCTGGAGGACAGCTTCTAGGTTCGGCATAGGCTGCTTAGGGCCTCAACACCACATTATCCTTACTATCACAAACTACAAACATACACTCACTCCCACCTTCCTGAATACACAAATGATAAAAGCTATGAACAAACACTAATGCTAAGCTTTCTTCCCCTACACCTAACACATAAACAGCAACTCCCTTTTAACTGCCTCTCACCCATTAGACAATTTAGAGCCTTACATACTACACACCACCTGGAACTCATACACCTACCACCCTAAACAGACAAACACAATAAGCAACATGCCACTCCTCACAACTTTCTTTTCCATGTCTACTGCACAACAAGGCTACACTACAAAAACATTACAGCTCACCAACTCACTGTCAACCACCATCTCCACCACCTACACACTCAGACCCATAAAATGCCTTCTTAGTCTGCTTTGCAGGGAATACAATACAGACATGCTATACTATTGATCTCCTCATACAGCTAATACCAGCACTAAGGTCACACCTGCTTCAAGCCAACAAAATACTGCTCACTCTTCTATAAATCAAAGTCACTATCACCAAAGCACATTCTCTAAACTCCCTACTCATAAATACTTAATCGCTCTCTAAAAACAAGCATCACATCTACAACCTTCTCATTGACACAAAATCTGACATACTCTTCATGACTGTATCATGGTTGTGAGATGATATGGCTCCAGTCTTACAAGAAGCCATTCCTCTAAGCTATCAGATTATCACAAAAAATTGTGCAGGCAAAAGAAGAGGTGGCCTACCTGTTGTGTTCAGGCAAACAATAAATACAACTAAAACTGACGATATCTCCATGCGAGATTGTGAGGTCCTCTTCACCCGATGCAACCCTACACCATCTACCTCCTGTAACTTCTTGCTCCGCTACAGACCTCCACTTAGCAAAACAATATTCCCAGAAACACTTCTCTACAAGGTTTCAAACCTTATCACACTACACTCCAACCTATGCATTCTGGGTGACCTCAACATTTGGTTTGACAAACCCTATATGCCCTATCCAAAAGCAATCATTACTGGCCACATGCACTGTATCTGCATCAGATCTCCCCCAAACCCTCACACATTGCTGCGGACATCTTAGATGTCATTTTTGCAAATACAGAACTACTTACCTTTCAAACAATGACTCCACTCACGTGGTCAGACCACCATTTGCTTGCTTTCCAACATAAAGCAACAGTAAGCGACATACCTAAAACCACCTTACTTGCATCAACCGTGGACAAAACTCAATTTTGAACACTTAGAAGAACAGCTATCATCTAATACAGATCTAGGCACAATAAATTCCATTCAAAAATATATGTGTGGATACAGGAACCTTTTGATGTCCTAATACGACTAAAAACAACACAACAGAATAAAAAAAACAGGCACCTTGGAGAAGTACAGAGATGAAACAACAAATTAGAGTGCTGCAACGTTCCTATGCTCAAAAACAAACACCAGTTAAGACAAATTTTGCCTACCATCAAAAACAAAAAAAAAGGATAATATTCAGACAGAATTCAAAATGTTGAATGTGCATATAAAGAATTCTATAAAATTCTCACAGAATTTTGCTAACCACATTGCCTATAATAAGATCATCCCATTAATCAAGATTTCTTAGACAAACTGGTACATCATTACAAGGCCAAAGCAGACATGTTGGACTCATATGTAAAACACAAAAAACCTTCAGCATCGACCCTTTTCCCAAACAAAACCCAAGAACGTGCTATCCCAGCCTCTCTATTCCTTCCAGCAAATTTCACACAATGATTTTATGGACCTGGTTAAAGCAAGCAGGCCTGCCATCAGGCCGTTTGATTCCTGCCCACCACAATCCTTCAAGGAAATTCTTCTACCAACCTCTGCTGCCACACCAGTAAGAAGAATCACCAACAATTCCTTAACTACGGGAATATTTCCAGAAGAACTAAAAAATTCATACATATGCCCATTACTAAAGAAAGAAAACTGGGTCCGCTGAACCCTGACAACTGCAGACCGATTACAAATGGACCTTTCTTGGGCAAACTGAAAGGAAGAGCAGCATTTGCCTAGATCTCACAATTCATTGACGATAATGCCATACTTTCAGACTTCCAAACGGGTTTCTGTCTAGGAAGACACACAGAATCAGCCCTTCTTGCCATCTGGGATAATCTTAAGAACACAGATGACCCGAACGGGGTTGCTGCACTACTTCTCTTGGCCCTCTCTGCTGCCTTTGACACGGTTAACCATGACACTGTGATACAAAGACTCCAAGAAGCCGGCATAGAGTGGCCTACTCTCGACCGGATCACATCCTACTTTCACAACAGAACTAATGTCATCCATACCCCACTTTCTCTTCCAAACTGTACTTCACAAAAGCAGGGATCCCTCAAGACTCCATCATCTCACCCATGCATTTCAACATCTAGATGAAGTCATTTCCAGCACTGATCAATCAATTTTACCTCTCATGCTACAACTATGCAGATGACATACAAATACTCCATCAACTGGAATGCCCTAAAGACATTGGAAACTCCCTAATGTTCTGTTGTCTCAGAGCCGTGGATCAAGGAAAGACATGACGCTATCTCAAATTGAATGCTTCCAAAGCAGAAATACTCATGTGTGGCGAATGGAAAGATTATGGCCCTTTTGACGCATTGCCTGATGATCTGGGAACACTGCCTAAAGTATCAAAAGAAGTAAGAAACCTCCTAATGACCATGGAGTCCAAGCTATCAATAAATGCCCAGGTGCAAAAAAAGCAAGATCAAACTTTGTTACTATAACAATTCTGCGATGCATCTTCCCCTACCTGGGATTCCCACACAAGGTCCAGGCTGCCATCTCTCCTGTTCTGTCCAAACTCGATTACACCAATAGCCTCTACCACAGATCAACTTTAACAACTTTGAAAAGACTACAATGGATTCAAAACTTTGCTCCCAGACTACTCTTACATATAAAACTGCAAGCCCATATCTCCCCTCCCTAGAAAGCCCTACATTGGTTACCTGATGCCAATATATCCACATTTATGCTGCTTTGTATCACCCAGAAAGCGTACATGGACCAGGACTGCTCTTCACCAGGAATACAATCACCAAATACATTCAAAAAGGGAACCTCAGTTCTAGATTGGCACCTCTCCTCAAAATCCTATAGCACAAAAAAAACATGGGTGGCATATTTTTCTCTGTTCAAGCAGCCAAACTATGAAACTCTTTACCCACAAACATGAGATCCACCAATAACCACCTTCTCTTCAAAAGATTACTTAAGAATTGTCTCTTCCAAAATAGAGACCATGCTCAAAAATAAAAATACATGATATCCATCTGTATATAAGCATTAATTTGGACTATTGATGTGGACCTACATATGTGTACTGCTTTGTATAAACATATATAATATATTTACGTTTTTAAAGATATAGATAATTGTTAGTTCTGCTTAACAAATGTGCATATTACTTATAGTTACATTATTCTATGTTTAACATGTATAAAGATGACTGCATGAATAAGTAAATCTTTTATCATAATGATTTATCTACAATTGCCTTTCTAATAAATTAGAAAAAATAAATAAAAATAAATAAAGTAAAGCAACACTTGAAAATCTGAGTTTTTTAAATGCACTTTAATGTACCTGTATCAACGTCCTTATACCTATAAACTCACATGTACTTATTATGTACCTTTCATGTACTTATGTATCTTTATATTTATTATTGCTCTTCTAATTCAGCATATCCAATGCACTATTCTATATCTCACCCTTTATCTCTTACAATATATCCTCTACCTCCACTCTGACTCATCTCAACCATCATTGCACAACTATCTCCAATGCACTAGCCTATTTCTCACCCTATACCCCTCTAAATATATACTCTACCTTAACTCGTTGACTCATCTCAAACCTCATTCTACTACTCTTTCCAATGCACTACCTTATTTCTCACACTATACCGTCTCTCAATATATCCTCTAATTCCACTCTCCCATTCATCCCAAACCTCATACCACTACTATGATCCCTACAACAACCTATTGTGGACTCTTCCCTCCTCTACGACTCCTTGCATGATCTCACACCTCTTTTACTATTCGAATCTCCCGAATAAGCCTTTCTAAACCCTTACCTCTGAATTTCCCCCCTCCGCCTTCCTCTTAACTCATCCCAAACTCCCTCCTACTGTTATGAATTTCCCAAAAAATAGAATGTCTAGACCCTTTCTTCTTCTATCCCTCCACTATTCCTTTTACAACCCAAATAAAAGACTAACATGCATGCCACTCAAACCAAGTTAACTCATAGTTCCATACACAAATCCAGCACCTTTTTGGGTTCCAGAGTAGCCTGCTACTCGCCGAAAAGTGCTTGAACACCTGATCATGGGAGCAAGCGCTATATAGATGCAAATCCTTCCCTCTTCCATCTCTCCACTAGCATTTTCAATCCAAATAACGGACTAACATGTCCGCGGCTCAAATTAATTGCATATTTCCCTAGACTAATTTACCACTAATACTTTTTTGGTTCCAGAGTAGCATGCTACCTGCCAAAAAGCACTTCAACTCCTCATCACGGGTAGTATGCACTATATAAATGAAAACCTTTTTCCTCTTCTGTCCCTCTACTATCCTTCTCAATCAAAATAACTGACTAACATATCCACTGCTCAAATTAATTTCATTTTTCACCATACTATTTCATCACTAATCCTTTTTGGGCTCCAGAGTAGCATGCTACTTTGCTGAAAAAGCGCTTTGATGACTCATATGGGGTAGTAAGCACTATCTAAATACAATTACATACAATACAATTCTAAGCATAATAAAAATGAGGCGTACTCTGCAACAACACCTCATGGTCACCTGATCTCTAGGGGCTCTGTTTCTTTGAGGGATGCCACGCAGCCCTAACTATGTGGTAGCACCATGAGCATGTGACTATCAGGTGACCAAGGTGATGTCCCAACACACGTGACCCCCAGAAGTGACATCACTGCTGTAGAGGGCCGCCAGGGGCCCAGATGTCCCAGTAACGGAAGTGACGTTCCTTCCAGGGTGGGACAGCTGTAATTTTATGCATGATGAGAGAAGGTATCCCTCCCTTGATGGAACATGTCCTAAATGGGCACCCATGGCAGTGGAGGGTTATATAAATAAAGTCTCACATTTTTTTTACACCCTGCAGGTGGTTAGCACACACGGGCTCTAATTTATTTTTTTCTGGAAATATATACGGGGGAATTCCTATATTTGGCTGCAAAACATAACTGAGAAAAGAATGAAGGCAAATGTCAATAAAATATGTCAGCCTTCCGAAAGGTGTTATGCCACAGGCGGAAAGAACAGAATCAAGCCAGCAATCCTTGAATTTTTTGCACGAAAACTGACCCTGCGTTTCTGGTATAAACTGGTACGTGCTTCACATCTAAACATGTCTTTCATGTGTGCAACAGTGAGCTGCAATCGGCAAAAATGTTAAGAGCTCAACTTTTGGAAATAGCAGAAAGTTTAAAGAATATTTATTTTAAGGTGGTGGAGCACTCGCTCCTTTCAAAACAAGCATTAGCATAACCAATAGGTCTCGCCTTTGGGACCTTATAAGTGTTTAGTTATCCAGCACAATACCCTTGGTGCAACAATATCAAGTGTTACATGGCTAAACACTTATAAGTTCCCAAAGACAAGACCTATTGGCTATGCAAATGCTTGTTTTGAGTGAGTGGCTTGTGCAGGTATGCCACTGTGAGGTAGAGATGCTGCGTGCACTTTTACAGAAGCCCCTGTGACTTTGCACCTCTTCAAAATGTATCTTGAGTCTGGTGTAATACTTCTAGCCTCTATTCCTGCACCCAATGCATCCTTAAATGTCCCATGGACAGCCAGGGTTGACACTCCTATAACCCCTGCCCTCCAGTGACACTTTAACCATCACGGGTGGTGGTGGTGGACGCGGTGGTGGTGGTGGACGTGGTGGTGGACGAGGTGGTGGTGGCTGACATGGTGGTGGACGTGATGGTGGACATGGTGGAGGACGAGGTGGTGGTGGAGGACGTGGTGGTGGTGGGGGAGGACGTGGTGGTGGAGGACTTGGTGGTGGAGGACATGGTGGTGGAAGATGTGGTGGTGGTGGACATGGTGGTGGGGGACGTGGTGGTGGTGGTGGGAACAGATGTGGCAGCCTCTAGTAGAATATGTTTACTTAAGAGACACATATGGGGTGTCCAAGATCCCTCAGATCATTGAGACTAGTTGATGAGCCCGACCTTTAAGAGGGGATGCGATTTTACAATCACAGGTTGGATGAGTCTACGGCCAACCTGTTGGAGAACGTAGTTGAGGGAGGGCATTCTGTTTCTTCTTTGATTAGGGACCCAAATAAACCTTGGTGTATTTTGAAAATTGTAACATACATATCTTTTGAAGAAAAAAGTAAAGCATTTAAAACTAGCATTGACAAAGCCAATAGGTCTGGGTTTGATGTGCTAACATACGCAGCATTGACACATCACAGAGCCACGTGAGGAAGCCAGCAGAGAGGACACAGAGGGCTACTATTGTAAAATTAAGCCTCATACGGTTAAATGCAAGCCCTCAAGTGGAAGCAGAAGGATAACCCAAATAAGCAATGGCATCAGACAGATGAATAGTATCCTGGGCTGAGCAAAGACGTGATTAACAAAGTCTCATGGCAATGGCTAAAAGAGGCTGGTTGAGGAACAATTTTTTAACCTTTTCGCTGCGGGGGTATTTCCCCCTCTGTGCTGGGGGGCAGGGGGCGCTCACAGCGCCCGCATGCTCATGACGAACTCAGCTCGTCATGAGGCACGGCGCTCCTGTGCTAATGACGAGCTGAGCTCGTCACAGGTGCACCAGCTCCTGTGGAATGCTCAGCACAGCAGGGGAATTCTCCCCGCACCTGAGCGCTCCACGGCTCATGAGGAGCTGAGCTCATCATGAGCACCAGAGCACCGTGGTTCATGACGAGCTCAACTCGTCATGAACATGGAAAAGGTTAATGGGGCAGATCCAAAATCAACTCCGTGTAAGCAACAGGTCTGATGGACAGATTCACTCTTAAATCCAAGGCCTAAAAAAGTACTTCAGGTTTTATCTTGGGTCTATGGGTGAAGTCTTATAACAGTGTCAAAGGTTAAGGTTTCCAATGGCAGTGGTGTGAATGAAAGAAAGCCTCTCTCTGTCCACTTTGAGAAATCCACAGGTATAAACGGACAAAGAATAGACCATGTTTTACTGGGCACTGCAACTTGCAATCTTCATCAATTAATGTTTGTTGTGAAACATAGTCTCCCCTTAAAACATTGAGGGACAGATGTAGGAGCCCTTATACCGGTCGGAAACGGCCGATTTTGGCCGTTTCCGACCGGTATTAGGGTTTTCAGATGTAGGGCATGCATTTACAGAATCGGTATTTTACCGATTCTGTATTTACCGATTCGGTAAAATTACCGAATCGGTAAAATGTGTGCATGCACACCTGTGCCATGTGACACACAGACATGCCCTAAGGGCATGTCTGTGTGCCACATGGCTCACATGCCCGTCTTTGGGGTGCTAGAGGGTTTCAAAGTGACACCCCCTGCACCCTTGCTAAAATTGGTATTTACCGATTCTGTAATTACAGAATCGGTATTTCCCATTGATTCCTATGGGCTTCAAAGCCCATAGGAATCAATGGGAAATACCGAATCTGTAATTACAGAATCGGTAAATACCGAATCTTAACGATTCGGTATTTACAGAATCTGTAATACCTACATCTCCCCCCTTCATATTTACCGACTCTTAAATACCGAGGGGCAGATTTATGTTAACTGGCGCATCCCCAGGGATGCGCCAGTTAATGTGCGCCACAGTGCGCCACAGCTCCGCCACCCATGGTGCGCCGCATTTACAATACGGCGCACCATGGTGCAAGGCAGGGAAGATGCGTGACGCATCTTCCGGCGTACGGGCGGCGCATTGCTGGAGTCATGTCGCAAGTGCGACATGACTCCTGCAATGCACAGGGGCCACCCCTACAATGTATGGTGCGTCACCCTTAAGTCTGCTTCAAGCAGGCGTAAGGAATTGACGTAGAAAGTGACTGAGTGAAATCTCATAGATTTCACACAGCCACTTTTAGGAGGCGTTCCTGCGCAGGAACGCCCCCCCCCCCCCCCTGCGCAGGAACACCTCCTTATGGCGCAGGGCTTTCGAACGTGACGCATCTCCTAGATGACACCATCCAAGTTCTTGAGAACACCTTGGAGAACACCGATTGGCCACACAAAACCCCAAGAGCCTTCATCCTGGAATGCGCTAAAATGGCTCTAAAATGCAACTACTTCGAATTTGAGGGTACTCTCTACTTACAGACGGGGGGTACATCAATGGGAAGTGTTTTTGCCCCAAGCGTGGCCGGACTATACGTCCACGACTTTGAACAGAAGTTCATCCTTAATGACAGCAATCCCTTTCGCGAAAATCTGATGTTCTGGAAACGCTACATCGATGATGTTCTAGCAATTTGGCAGGGACCTACCGAACAATTGGATCAATTCATCGCCTGGATTAACACTTGTGATGGAAACTTGAGATTTACAAACTGCTATGACAAAGAAAAAATTGTGTTTCTGGATGTGGTGATTAGCAAAGAGAACAACCGACTAGAGACCCGCACTCACTACAAGCCAACTGCAAAAAATAACCTCCTAAGGTTTGAGAGCTTCCACCCTCGCCCACTCAGGGAAAATTTACCATACGGACAATTCCTCAGATTGAGAAGGAACTGTAGTAAAATATCTGAATACAAGGAACAAGCAAACGATCTATCCGAAAAGTTGCGAAAACGCGGATACCCTAACAAGATTGTAAATAAATGCCAGAAAAGGGCCAGGAACCAACCAAGAGAGGCACTACTTGAAGAAAGAATGAATGCCAACAACTCCATACCACTAACCTGCGTAACTACATACAATGCAGTTTCTAATCAGGTGACTAGGAGCATAAATAAACACTGGGCGATTATCAACTCTGGAAATCTACATTGGGAGAAACCCCTTTTTTCCTTCAAAAAGTCGCATAGTCTAAAGGACACCTTGGTAAAAACCAGGCCCACAGCAAAGGCTGTTCCTACAAATCAATCCATCACTGAAATCTGGGGCCTTCCCAATGTGACTGGACATTATCGCTGTGGCAACTGCTGTGTTTGCCACCTTACGAGAAACACTAAGACATTGGATCTTGAAGAAGGAAAAATATGGAGACAAATTGCTCACACGAACTGCAATAGCAATAATGTTGTCTATTTGATCGAATGCATTTGCAAAAAACAGTATGTAGGGATGACCACCCGTAAGATCAAGAAACGAATCTGCGAACACCGCAGCACCATTCGCTGCAAAAAAAGTGCAACCAGATTGACGGACCACTTTCTAGAGAAGAACCACACACCCAACGACATGGTATGGACTATCATTGAACAACTACCAGCCGGGCCCAACCTACAGAAACATCTGTATGAAAAAGAACAAAGATGGGTTTATAGACTGTCCACACATAACAATGGTCTCAACGATAATATTCAATGGGCGAATGTTCTGTAAAAACTCTCTCATCTATATGTATACATAATGCCTCCACACTCAATGTTGTAGAATTATTATCTTTCAGTAATTTTTTTCATACAGTTTCTACAACATGTCCCTGTGGACTATGACTATCCCTGTCACGTTTCTCATAAGGAATTTATATTACAACTACGTGTAATGTTCTCCTATGTCCATGCTAGTTTAAGACATCCCATGTGCTATGTCTCTTGGGCTTCCCCGAGTAAGGATCTCTCTCCCTGTTTTTTCCCGTCTTTTCCCATTTCGCCTTTACAAGTACACGGGGCGCTACTCTCCCCTTTCATCATGAACGCTGATACTTCGGTGTCCCGACTAACCCCGTTATGTCCTTTGTTTACTGACGACGATGTTACCATGGTAACTGATCAGTTTGTACACATGAGGCTCCCGTAGTGAACGCCCGGGCCTTTGCGTGACGTCAGCACGTCTGGTCAGCCACGCCCTTCACTACCGCGATGGCGGCCGTCTTAATGCAGGCATAACGCTCGATCTCGTTACGGGCGCACGAGGGACTCCATAGGTATAATGCCATGCCAGACCTGCGAGAACTGTAAGTAGAGACCCCCAGCATCCCTAGGAAACGCTAAGTCCCATGCGTTTCAACTCGAGTTTTTCGAGTACATTTTATCACTCGGCTAGGTACTCAGCACCACCCTTATTCGTTTTTTATTACAGAATATGTTTTCAACTACAGGCCTCTTCTCCCTCTTAATCCCGTGCTGCCCATTGACCCCTCAATAGGAGTAAGCACTTCTACTATGTGTTTGATGTTGTGTTTGTTCGTATTGTCCTGTGTTGAATCTAGAGACAATAAAGACACCTCGTTATGCCTTTCACCTAGTAGGATGTGATTGTGGCATAGTCACGCACCTATAGTTTTCGGAAGCGTATGAATGACTAATAAATCTCAGACCTCTTTTCACCAAGCACTCTATGATTGATAGGTGTGCCAGGAAGTCTAGTCGACAAATCTGCGCCAATATTTTATTTGGATAATTTTGAGCTGCACTATGCACCCTAGAATTAATGCACAACAATAGTTCGCATTAACTCAGTGTGGGATGAACTATGAAACACAAAGACAGGAGATTCCTTCACTTCACTACGTTACAGGCTTGTAACGAGTTTTCTTGTGATCAATACTTCTTTTTCTCCACAGGTCTTTTTATTTTTAGGATAACCACCTCCGGGTTATACCTTTTTGACTTTTTTTGCCTGGTTTCACAAATTTGGTAACCTAGGCACAAAGGAATGACGGCACGGCAGGGTGTTAGTGTACCCTGACCACCCATTTCTTTGCTCTGGTCCTGAAGAAAAACCGGTAATTCCCATTACGGTTTGAAACATGTAGACCCTCCACATATAATCCAGATACACTTGGTCATAATTATACCTGTTATTGTATCTACACACAGATTTTAACATTGTCCAGTAGTCTTAAGAATACATTTTTTTCTAAAATAAGCCATACCAGGACAATTTTTAACACACCCACTCTCTTTTTTCTACATTCATCACCCACAAACCAGCTCCACTGTATTTCAGGTGTTGTAGCACACCTTGATGGCACTCGGCCATCGAGGTGGCCCCGATGATGAAGCATGTCACCGACCAGGTCGGTGAGTGAGGGGTTATTAAAAAACAAAGAAGGACTCTCTTCTTTCTGAAATTGAATCATCCCGCCGAAATCGCTCTGTCGAGCATTTTTTTCAGGTGGTACTCCTTCTTTTTGTTTATTTAGATACCTAACCCAGGGGACCAGGAGTATTATTCCGTCCACTTCGGTGGATAAAATCCCTACACTCTCTCCTTTTGTTTATATTATAAGTTTGTGAGCCCCTATCATCAAGCTAACGCCAAATTTCGAGAGGTTATCGTTGGTTTTCCAGCGATAATCTCTCATTTGGCAGTTAGCGCGAGGATTTTTATCACTTCTGAGATAAACCTTGCTAATAGCAAGTTATCTCTGCGATATTTTCCGGCGATGCGTAGCGATAAAAAATTCGTTGCTAAGCCTTGTTAGCGATAAATATCGCTAATCGTTGGTAATATGCCCCTATAATCTTAAATTGTCTCAGAAAAGTATCGGAGCATAGGACACCAATAAAAAATGTGATCAGTACTACTATTGCTGTATTAACAAAAAAACTGTATTTTGTAGGGCTGCTCAGAGGAAATGGATGGGTATAGGTACCCAACTCAATAGTACTAATTTCATCAACTGCAGAAGGATGAAAAACGCAGTGCACCAGCCGTGGCTAGAACCTGGGATCATAGTGACAAACACATATCCCTGCAGCACTTGTATTAGTCCACTAAGACACCAAACTAGATATCTGAAACACTCTGATTTAGAGGTTGACATAAATGGTGTGGCTACGCAGATCAAAGCAAAGATCTGTTATTGGTTAATTTTGTGTAAGGAGTTATTGCTGGCTTAAGAGCAGGAACCTCTTTTAGGAGTTACTGTGTTATGAGATATCAAGATTCTCTACCCCATCAGTTTTCAGCAATTTGGTAGCCTTCGAATCCCAGGAGGTCAGAGGTCGCTACCTCCTCATATTTGGGCCGCGGCGGTGGACTGTATTTGGGGCGGTATTATTAGTAAGAGGAGAGAGTAGTCTTCAGATCTAAAGATAACCAAGCCCTGTTTGGGAAACGTTGAGGAGCTATCACATCTTAAATATAATTAAGACAACTGCCCAAGTCAGCTAAATATTTGCACACAAACATTTGGGGGTGACTTGCCTTGTACGATTGAAAAACAGACACATTCTAAGTTGATTGGTTTGAAACAGTGATAATAGCTAGGGTAGGATATATGCCAAACTGTAAATAAACTTTACAGTCAGAAGTTTTTATGACCAAAGGTTGTGCATTATCGGTGGAGTCCTCTTAGTTTTAATTGTGTTCGCACACTGTGCTACATGCGCACGGAGGGATTTCAGGATACCACCACATTTAGCTAAGCAGAGCCCCCTTACTGTAGCTTTAAAAACCTCTCATACTGCCCCCTCACTGTCCACCGAGCCCAGTTTGAACTGGAATATATACGTATGTGTTTGCATCTCTTCCGTAAGTCACTAATTAAGCCTGGATCATGTATTGTGGGCCACTGAATAGAAATGTCCCTCTTTGTGCTGGGGATGACATTGCCTCCAAACATCCACCAGTTTGTGATCTTGTATTATTAGAGAAAGGTGCCTCGAGGCTAATGAGTCTAATGAGGGCAATTTTGTATTTATCCTACATCTGTCCATGCTGTCTTGAAAAGTGCAATTGAAATCTGTTCCCCACCATATTGTACCTGGATCTGTAGAGAGCATCCTTTCCCATAGAGTGTTAAAGAAGGCAGAGTCATTAATGTTGGGGCAATAACAATAGACTATATTAACTGATTCAGTCATCAATCTTCCCCAGAGGATAACATAACGGCCGAGTGTTAGTGCAGAAGTCTAAGATGGCAACTTCACTGGCATATGTAAAGCAAAGGGATGTCCTTGTTTTTACAAACAAGGGAGCCGAATATGGGGTGAAGTGTGTTTCCTGTAGCAGGGCTAACTGACATGATGCCTGTCCAAACTCTTTTTTCCTGGAGTTACCCAGGCATCTATAATTCCAGGGGCTGCATTACATATACAGTGCATTTTCAAAAGATGTGTCCAACGCTAACTAGGAAAATGCGCTGCGTTATAGTGAATGCGCTGCTCACGGGGCAGTCGCAAACTCACTTTGCCCTCGGGCAGCGCATTCTTGTGAAAAATGGAGCAGCTGCTTTGAAGCCACTCCGTGTTTTCACAGTGCAGGCGGCAACCCGACTGCACTTTTAAAGGGGATTCGAAATCCTGTTACCGGCGGGTCCAGTGAGTGACTGCACCCACCTACAAGGGGATGTCAGAGCGGTCCACAGGATCACCTTTTCCCCCTCAAGGAGGCTGCTATCAGGGGACGGACTGTCAGTGTCCCCTTTTTAGGTGGCGCAATGTCAGTTCGCCTCCTGACAGTTTATTTGGCTCTGCACCCACATCTATATTATGACGCGGGCACAGAGGCAAAGGGATTCCCTCATTTTCATGGGGCCCCCATGCAAATGAGGAGGCGCCCTCTTGAGGAAGCTACAGTGCTGTATATGTACCAGCACTTTCAGTATCACAGACGTGGCATCACAAGCATCTGCACTCCTCCTGTAATACCAAAGAACCCCAGGGGGCACGCAAAGCAGGTGCAAACGCCTGTTGTGCCCCCAAATTACTTTGGTAATACATCGCCAGATCCGGCAATACTGTTTTTCGGTAATGCTATACATTGGCATATTTATTATCTACAAAAAAGTGGATAGTGTAGTACTAAACTCATTCGGTTTAACTTGTATTCAAGGTGAGATATGCCTGCAATATCTGTGCAGTTAGAATTTAACATCCCCCCCCAGGCCACCCACACTGATGGCACTTTCCATCAGGACAATCCTTCAATACCCAACGCTTATTGGTCAAGACCCCACAATACCTCAGCAACCTGGCAAAGGTCAGCACAATCTGTAGCCATACAGGCTAGAAATTGCTAGGTTATACACTTGGAGGTCACCAGTGAGATCAACAGAGAACGCTCTGAACATTTAGAGCAAGGGATTGTTGTTCCACTTGACCAGTCCGCAGGAGAAGATAAAGTTTCAATCTCTCTGGAGTTTTGAAAGTTGAATTTTGTTTTTGTTTCTTGTGACCCGGCCAAACAGGGTAAGAAACCATCAACAGCTTCATTAATTAGGTGGTCAAGGCAAGCTATTTCTACATCTTATTTGGTAGAAAATTGCAGGCTACAGGTGGTATACAAGTGAGGTCTACCAAAGGGGTAGACAATATTAATTGAGGTCTTGAGTGCTAATGTCTTTTATGAAGTAAATAGCAGTTTTTATTTAAAATGTTATAAGTAAAGTTGTCTGTTGTATTTGTTGGCACTATAATGTTGTAAAAGGGTAAGGGCCGAATTCGACCAAGAACCCTTCAGTATTTGCCCGGCGTTAGCCGCCTCTCATACCATTCGAGATTACCAAACAAAGAGGCAGGCGCTGGAGACAGAAGGCAGGAAACAGGAGTTTATTCCGACGGAGCAGAACACGTCAAATCAGACAACAGGGTATCTTCTCGAGGTGCTCTAACCGCATCTCTGAGGCCTGGCCTCTTATACACAGGTTTATGGCTTTATTACATACACTGCATCCGTAATGTTTCTTCGAAGGACAGAAAAGACATCCTCGGAATCCCCGGTCCAGGCCTGTTTCCACACATATCTACAGTAGAGTTCCCACCCAGATCTCAGCATGTGGTGGTTATCGCGCAGCTGGACGTTCCGCTGGGAACGGGGATGTGTGTGAACAGTCGGATCTTCGGGGTGCGAAAGCATTGATTAATCCCCGCTCCTTTGATGTGAGGCGAGGTCCTACTGTAGGGGGTAATAAACTGCACCTGTTGGGCTAGGTGATGGCCTGGGATCAGGCCGGACAATCGGGCAGGGAGGAAGAGGTTATCAAAAGGGCCTGTTCTCTGAATGAGATGAAAGAGCGAGGGGGTTCAGCACGGGATGTGGCTCGGAGACAGGGTCGCGTTAGAGGTGCGTTTATGGCCCAAGCAGGAGAGACTGGGGGCTGTCGGGGCGCGGGGGAATGCTTGCGAGGCCAGGGGAGTGAGGGGGAGAGAGACACGCAGGCTATTGGCAGTGGGCAGAGAGGCCACGACACACAAAATGGTTGCCACTTACGTGCATGATGGGGCCTAAAAGGGACAAGATGGCGTGGCCACTGTTTCATGATTTTCACTTTACTTTCAACAGTGGCTGGGGTGAACATAAATGAACGCCGCTTATATATACCTAATTTTAGTCATTTTCCACAATGTGTTGGTAATTGTTTTGTTTGTATTTGAAGAATTGCAGAAAATAATATTGTATAAATCTTTATACTGTGTTGACTCTGACTGGGAGGAGGGTTTGATGGTCAATGAACATATTACTTGCCACTAAGCTTTATTAACCTGGACCTTAATTTTCCCTATAAGAGTCCTGTTTAGCAGCTGGATCTATTCCTTATTCCTCAAATTGAACTTTAGTATGAAATAATGTTACAAAGAAGGGGGACTGGTGATATAAAGGAAGAGGAGGGAGAAAGGTATAAAAACTGAATAAAGACTTCCATTTGTTGTAGCAGGAATAAGTGTCTATCTGGGAGATGGGGACACCATATATGGTATTGATTGTGACAGGCAGGATTACGGCCCAGGGTATTGGAAACTAGCAGTAAGTAATATGTTCATTACCCTGAAAAAGCATAATTGTGTTGTTGTGCAGTTTCTCCCACTCCGTAGTACCTGCGCATTGTTCGGAGTACATAAACTAAGGGCCTGGTAACCAGACTGATTCCATATATTCCCCACAGGATATGTTGGCCTATAGACCAGCTAGCTCACGCTGCCACTATAAGCCCCCCTAACCTACCAGGGATCATATGGTTTCTGACAACCACTGAACATGACAACCCTAACCCCTCAGGGATCTAAAAACTGTACAGTATCTTTCGCTCAGTCACTTGTGCTTACTTATTCTCAGAGAGAAAGATTCAGAGAATACACAGTGGGACTTTTTCAATAATATTTATTGAACCAATGTTATTTTTGCATAAAATGCATGTGCTGAAAAGATCAGTAGACAGAAGCAGATAAACATGAATACAAGCACCAAAAGTGTAAAGAGTAGATGTAGTTCTACCATGGTGCTGAACAATTGTATATATGCAGGCATATAAACAAGGCAGTACTCAGTGAGAAAGAGGGTCCAGAGATTCTTTTTTTAGGATAGTCTTGTCAAATTACGGTGGGAGGAGGTTAACTCGAGGTACTGGACCTTGCTGACCTCTTAATATGAGAAGTTGTAAGAATAAATGAGTGCATGCTCCTCCTTAATAGATATTAACATTCTTCCAGTCTGTAGAAATTCACACCACCCCAAAAACTTTTTTTTTTCTGCTTTCATTCTTCAATTCTGTATCCTGGTTCATAAATGGTCATCATATTTAAGAGATTTGTAGGAATAGTTAGGTTTGATAGTTCAACGGTCAGTTGTATATAGACATACAACAGACAGCCGACACGTGGTTCACCCTGAGTGGTCATTTGGACCCGGGCTTTCTCAAGGCTAGAAATAAAAAATTGCCTTTTGTACTTGAAGCTGTAGGTATGAGCATTTCACATAATGTCGAAGAGAGTACATTACATTAAACAGGAAACACGGATGGTTTCGAGTCAGCACGCCGCAGGTCCTGGGTGTATTCCCTTGCCTGATCAAATGGGGTATAGAAACAAGGCATTAATCTAGCCTACTCCTACTATGCAAACCCTACTATAAGTATACCTAGAGTGTGTGTAGGTGTGGAGCCAAGAATGCCCCCAAGTGACGATCCAGCCCCATTACCTCATGGGATATAGTGAAGGACCCTGTCTTGGTCACTAACTGGAAGCCCCTCATGAGATGTCAGACCACAGTGTGGTGATTTCTTAGCATGCAAGGACCCTTTGTGTTAGTGGAAGTACCTCCCCATCTAATCTATCGGGATGCTCATCTTTTATAATAACAGCAGCCTAGCGATGTGCGCATAGATTAGTGATGTTATGGATATGTAGATAGCCCTGTCGCCTAGTGGATGAAGATAGTGATGACATTTTGTACGTAGTGTGAAACAAGACCTTATACGTGGTGTTCAGGGTGTTGTGATAATGTTGCACAAAGCTAAATGTGAAAACAAGTTTAGTTTCAAAGAAACTAATCCAACATTATCGTGCATTCAAATATGTGCAACAGAGCACAGCTGGAAATGTTATTTGTGAGCACAATGTAAGAAATAAGCTGCTTCGCAACATGGGCCTAACTCGGGAATATAACAGTGTGAGAGAAAAAAATTGCAGAAATCATAAAACCCAACATTTATGAAGTATGCAATATTTCTCTTTTTTTGTTATGGGTTTCTAAACATATTTTTGTATAAGTGTTTCATTTCACAGTTCAGTGGATAATTGTTGTTATGTGGTTGAACAGACTCTCGTATCTCCTTGATCCATTTGGTCCAATTGTTCCCAAGAGTATATTTAGAAGCAATAGGTACATCCACTCAATCACATTTTGGCTCCTATACTTACCATTACACCACAGGAGAAATTCAGCAATACATATCAGGAGACCCCCTACAATGTAAAAACTACAGACCTATGTCCCTTCTTCCAGGACTCAGCAAAATACTGGAACTTTTTTTTAGACGGAATCTGTTGTTAGACCAGACAGCCTTAGGGGGGTCTTTCCCCAACATTTTGCCTTCATTCTCCATTTTTCAGTACTAGTTTTGCTGGCTTTAGGACTCTGTGCACTTTACCACCGCTAGTAAGTGCTAAAGTGTTTGTTCTCTCTCTACTAAACATGGTAGCATTTGCTCATACCAAATTGGCAAATTGAATTTGCTTATAAGTCCCTAGTAAAGTGCACTGCATGTGCCCAGGGCCTGTAAATTAAATGCTACTAGTAGGCCTGCAGCACTGATTGTGCCACCCACATATGTAGCCCCTTAACCATGTCTCAGGCCAGCCACTGCAGTGCCTGCGTGAGTGCAGGTTACCGTCAATTCGACTTGGCATTTAAAACTACTTGCCAAGCATTAAACTCCCCTTTTTCTAAATATAAGTCACCCCTAAGGAAGGTCCTTGGTAACCCAAAGGGCAGGGCACTATGTAAGTTAAAGGCAGGCCATGCATTTCCGTGTTTTACATGTCCTGGTAGTGACAAACAGCTACATTTGTTTTCCACTGCTGTGAGGCCTATTCCTCTCATAAGCTAGAACTGGGAATTCCTTAAAATACCTTTAAGCTATAGTTCTTGATCAGAAATTAGTAGATTTTTCATATTTCCTATCTTTGGAATTATAATGATAAATCTTCTTTAATAGTAAGGTTGGATTTAACATTACTATTTTAGAAATGCCACTTTTAGAAAGTGGACATTTTTCTGCCCGTACTGCTCTGTATGCCTTACAGACTTTCTCCAATGCATGTCTGGGCCAGGTGACCGATACCTCTGTACATTCCTTCTGGACAGCCAGAGACACAGGAAAGGGCTGGATGTGATTTAGCACCCATCTGCATTCATCTGCATTCGGTTGGGTCTCCTGGGCAGACGGGACGAAGGGTCTTTCCCATACCCTCCAAAGGTTAGTGGCCTGACACCATACAAAGGACTGATAAAACCCTACTGGTGTTTTGGAGTGAGGAGAGGGATAATGGTGCACTTCCAAACCACTCTTTGAAGTTTCCTTCACATCAATGGCCCATTTGGGTATAAGTACTGGGTCTCTAGCACCATCAAATCAGCCACTTCTAGATCTACACTGAATCTCTCTCAGAAGGCATGCGGTACTGCGCAAAGGACTCAGCAGGACTGTTTTTCTGGAAGAACTGAGTCCTTGCTGGTTGCCCTGCAACCTGCTCCTCTCTGACTCTGTCTGGAAGGAGAGATAGACTCTGCCTTCCGTCCAAAGTAAGCTTAAAGGGTTTGTTAGCTTGATTCCTGTGTCTGAAGTGTCAGGGACACAAAAGACTTCCTGCAGGTCTGCTGGTCATCTCGGACTCTGCCTTCAGTGAGTCCTACCTTTGCCTGAGGTGCATACTCCAAGTTCTAAGCCTTGGAAGTGGGCTTTTACCAAATCTGATGCCAAGCAACAAGAAGCCCCCAAAATCCTCCAGGTACAGCTGACAGCTCTCGGAACCGAAACCGTACAATGCAAAGCCTCGCAAAGCCTAGCCGCACAGACTGCACCCCAAGAACCAAGGTACTGTGTTCAGCGGGCCTAATTGGTTCCCTGTAGCCGGCCTGCGATCCATCACAATTTGCACGGGTCCCTCATGACCTGAATTAACCATTTTAGCGCTACCTGCTTCTAAGCACTTTTTGGATTTATTTCTTCACATTCAATAATTTGACTCCTAGTTCATGTATTTTTATTGTTTCGGACTTGTTTTACTTGGATAAATATTCTCAATTTTTCCAAATGTTTATGGAGTCCTTCTGTGGTGTATTTACTGTGTTTTTGTATGAGTTATTGCACAAATACTTTACACATTGCCTTCTAAGTTCAGCCTACCTGCTGTATTCCAAGCTACCAGGGGGTGAGCACAGGATAATTAAGGATTGTGTTGTAACTTGTCCCTACTTGGACAGGGTGCATACCTCTGTGAACTAAAGACCCGATTTCTAACAAATGGGTTCTACACCCTTCTGAAATAGGTTTCAAACCAGGAAACAGCACAGAAAATACTCTGCTTATCGCCACAGCAGAACTAAGAGCCATCCTGGACCAAGGCCACTCTGCATACTTAATTTTGTTAGACCTGAGTGTGCCTTTTGAAATAATCTCATCCAATACTGATTTAAAGGCTGGAAAAATCAGGCATTGCAGAAACAGCACAAAGATCACTTTCCTCCTTTCTTCAACACAGAACATTTTAAGTGTGAATAGGCAATGAAGCCCAAATGTCACTCTTGAAAATGTAGGGTGTCTAAGGGCTCTTCCCTTAGCCCACTCTGTTTAATCTGTATGCCCTCCCACTGGCAGAGATTGTTCAAACATGTGGCTTTTCAATATTATCTTCCGTGGATGACCCACACATTGTCTCTCAGCATACAGAAAAAACACCCATCCAACTTAACAGCTGATTAAGGCATGTAGTAGACTGGATGTCTGAAAACAAATTGAGAGAAGACGGAAGGGCTAGTGGTGGGAAACAATCCGGCCAGATGTAGGGAGATGAACTGGCCAGATCCTCTTGGCACTCAACCCAACCCCAGATCAGAGGTAAAGATCCGGGGTTTTGTGGTTGATAGCACGCTATCCATGGAAGTCCAAGCAAAGAAATTGGCATGAAACTGCTCTGGACTACCCAGAACCCTGACAGCTGTCTGAAACATCACGTAGAGTAGTAGTGCAAGGCTTATCAACTTCTAGACTCAACTATGGGAAATCCCTATATTTAAGGAGCCCCAAATCTGAAGTAAAAAGACATAAAGTAATACCAAATGCCACAGCTCGTACCCTACTGAAAATACCCAAACATCAGTCAGCCACAGCTGCCCTGGTTAGTCTACATTGGCTTCCACTGGTGAAGGGAATCTGGTTTAAGTCACTCTGCATGGTTCATTGAGCAATGTACAAAAAAGGACCTTGGATGATTTAAAAAATGCTAATGTCTTACTTTCCTGTGAGAGCGCTGTGTTCCACAGACCAAAAATTGATGGTAGTCTCCACGATTAAGAAAACCAGGTGTGGAGGGAGTTGCTTCACCTGCTTCACCTACTTCACCTGCACCTTGCTTCAAAACTCAGAAAATTCTTGAAAGTTGTTCTCTTCAGCTAACATGTCCGCACTAGGCTATTTCACCTGAATACTGTCGTAGCATTGGCAGGCCCTTCTGGGTTGCCATGCGCTTTAGAAATCCGGAAGAATAGAATAGAAATCCTTGATGTTAAAAGCATTTCTCTCGGTGTGTTTTACGCAGTCAGTTTCTCAAACTTTAAGAGTCTCTTCAACGAAAAATAAAAAGGTTGCCAGGAACGTTTATGTTCCATTCTCTTGGTCTGCCCTTTACCTGACACATATTTGCATACTAAGTGCATGAAACGTTGGTTACTGAATTCTCAGCATCCTACACTAAATAAATGTATTTATGCATCCTTGTTTGCTTAAGCTGTCAAAAGGGTAAGACAGTTTTCTGTAAGCAACTCCTAACATAAAAGAAATGTAGATCATTGTGTGTGGAGTGTGAATCCGATAGACGAAAGAATGACAGACTTAAAGGATGCTTAGAAAGCCTTTCAATAGCTGGCTGGTTGAAAAGAAAAGTACAACAGAACAATGCACCGTTCAAAAGAATGAAAAAAAACATAATTCAGTACTCTATCTCTGTATCATTTTGATTGGAGCTGACATATACAGTCTCTATAATCATCACTGTAGTGATGACTTCAATTATTCACGGTAGTTACATCTATTCATCGTTATTCCCCCTGGGAAGAAACATACTGCATATAGGCCCACAATACATGCACAGCAGTAATTGTGCTGCAGTTATTTGCCCCAGAAAGTATTAAATGCTGAAGATGTTGGTAATGCAGAATTACCTTATGAAGACTTCCAGAGTTACCAATAATGTGTATACACGTTACTCTGGGAGTGAGAAAAAGCCAATCCATTATGGCTTGGGCCCTGAGGATCCACTAGCAAATTAGGCATTACTGGGGGTATCAGTAATTACACGTCTGATTTACCTTGTAATTACCCATTTTGGACTGGATTTGCAGCCAAAGACTTTGACTGCTTCATCAACCTAAACCTCAGAGTAAAAGTTAAGGGGCCTGCATTGTTTCCACAGATCTTAATATTCCAATGGGGCTGGTAAATCCTGTTACTAGCCCTACTGTAATTAAGAGACAATACTTAATGAGGAACTTGGTGGCAGGAGCACAGAAGAAGCAGTTACCACGTCTCACCTGATTGATCTTTCTGGTTGACTGAAATGTGAAAGGGAGTCGACATCCACATAAACAATTTAAAGTTTGTGAAAACCATTTGGCGACACAATAGAGACTAGGAATCGGTAACTAAAGTAAAATGGGTTTACAAGTTTATAGTCATTCCAATAAATGCATAAATCAAGAACATGTTCTAAACGTAAAGAATTACGACAAGGAAATTAAGGTTTTGAAGCAAATTCCGACACAATAGCATAAAGCATACAGTAATGATAGACAGAACATTACAGAGGCCAAGAATTAGGAACTGGTGTTCCTTTAAGAACTCCACTCCTACCTAAACATGAATGGGTCTTAAAATATATATTGCAATCAGGTTATAAGGAAGAGTCTCAAAGAATACAGGAAAATGAGGTGTGAGCATAGTGAAGATTTCTGTAGAAATCTTCTAAAAAAGGAACACCTGTTTAGCATAAAGCCACACTCACAAGTAGAAAAGAAGCAACATGGTCTGCATCTCTCTTATTCCAAAGAGATTTGCCCAAACTCCAATGGCACATATATTAGCAAAAACGCACAATTACTCCACGTTAGTCATATCTCTCTGCAGGTACCAATGGCATTAAACTTGACATTATGCAATGGCAACATCTCCAGACTTTCCCATCAAACAGAACTTGGATAGACACAATAATCTTGGGTCTCCCTCTGTTCCTGATACACAATGAATCGGAGGTTTCTTCTGCTCATTAAATCGTCCCATTCTTGCCAGGATTTCTATTGTCAGGCCTCACTATCTCTAATACAAAATGCTTCTTTCTCTAGCTATGAAATCACAAAAATGCACCTGCAAAGGAAAAGAACATGTAGGGCAAGAAGAAATACAAGCTAACTTTAGTTAAGCATTTTCAATGTGCATGTTTATAAAATGGCTACAGATGCACATATAACTTCAAAATAAATGCTAAATGATGAATACGTTCATGGTTACATATGCAATACGCTTTGAATAAATGCAATAAGACTTGAGACATAAGTATATATATAAATGAAAACTACATGTTTTCATGATTCAGCTAAACATTAATGTGCAAACAAAGTACATTTGAATGTTTCACTCCATATTAATAAAGTTAGGCACTGAGAGTATATAGTTGAGTGTATATATAGAACACTGTGTAAGGGTGGAGCAAAAATTACACCACTCCAATCCCCCTTTAATGGTGAATGTAGCCATCACAATCAAGATTGTATCCTTATCAGATGGACCAATTAATACCTCATAGGTTTCATAAATTTGTGTCATCATAGTATCTACTCTGCGTCTCCTTTAATTCTAAATCAGCTCTCTTTCTTTTCAATCCCTCCCTTACGTTTGCACTTGTATGCCCCATAAAGATTGCAACAGCAAAATATTGCACAAACAGCAATTATCACAAGTGCTTCAAGATTCCAACTTTCCAAGTTTCCTAACCATTTGCCTACAGCATCAAATCCATTTCCCAGCCCTTTCCAAGTACTTATCTGTTCTTATTCCTTTAAATATTCCTTCAAACTAATAATATTCTTCACATACAGCTTCAAGTCTTTGCTCTTGTCAGGGATGTAGTTACTGCACTGCTGGACCTTTAGCATTCTGCCGACTCCACCCTCTTTAGTGAGGAGAATATCTAACGCAAGTCTATATTGCAAAATAATGTATCTCATAGTTACTATTTCAGGTATCTACAACTAATACAGATTCTGTGGTACCCCATGTCAGTTTATCCACTATGGTGGACAACTTTTTAAATCTTTATGTCATTTAAAATCACAACTACAGATGGAATCACTGCACCAAAAATGTGTCCCACTATCTCTCCAGCAGTAGCACCTTCTTTAGATCTGGAATTCGCTTCCCAAACAGGATCACTGAAATGTTCCACATGATATATTTTTGGAAAAACTGCACCTAAATAACATAAGCCATACCATCCTTTGGTCAACTTGAAATATGCATGTCTCCACAAATATAGTAAACTACAGGAATAACAGGATCTTTATCTGCCAAAAATAATTTCCAATTTCCTCTAACCTCTAAGTTGTGATCACATTCACTCCTCCCCATGACTTTAGCTTCAACTGGAGATTTATTTGTAAGTATGCATAATTTCCCTTTACTTTTCCAATCCAATGCCATTGCTGCTTGATTTCCTGCCATGTGATGCTCTATTTCATTCTCTAGCCCACGTATGTTGATTCTTCTGGTCTCTGTCTGCTTTTGACTTAGATTCCATATCGCTGCTCCTATCTTCAAATAAATGTAGACATTTCTGTTCAGCATTGTAGGAGAGTAGGATCTTCTTACTATGGTTACCCCCACTTTTTGCTGGTGTTCCACTCTTTTTCGACTATAGTCTGGCTGAGGCCCTGCTATCCAGGACCCCAGCCTAGCTGCTTCCTCTCTAAAATGATTGTATGTACTTTGGGTACACTCCAGATTGGGTACTGGGTTACCATTTTGAGTCCCTAGTACATAGTACCTTAGGTAACCCAGAGGCCTACCAGGGGCTAAAACATATATTATGCCACCCCTGGGAAGCCTTCCAAAATGGCACCACAGGGCTGCTACTGCAACCTGGGTAAGGTGGTGCAGGCACCCTTTACTAAGATATGGGTTATCTATATCTACCTTTATTCACTGACACATATAAACCTATATGTCACTCCTATGGCAGGCCTTATCAATCCTGAAGGCACAGTGCATGGTGTTGTGTAAGAGGGTGCCCTTGTATGAGCTGGGCCCCTCTGCAGCTTTCGGGGCCCATTCTCTGAGGCTGTTCTGTGATGCAGCTAGACCATATACTCTTTAGTGCATTATAACCTCGCGGTAAATGGGAACTTCGGAATGACTGCATGGAAACATGTCGTCTTTGGTGTCAAACACTTTGGAATCCGACCCCTCACCTGTCCTGGCGGCGGGAGTAGAATTCCACCCTTCTAGAGGGAGAGACATGTACACACTGGTCTAACCGGTAATAGTTAAAAAGAGCCCTGGCATCACCAAATGGTTGCCACAGACACGGGTCTGACCTCCTGCTGCTGAAACTCTGGCAGGAGAGGCCTGGATAATAGGTCTCCTGTCACAGGGAGGTGTAACCACCTCCCAGACAGGCTTTAGGTTATTGGGGCTGGGTGGGTGCATACAGAGAATGCTTTTCAGACAGTGCTGGGGGCACACGTGGGGTCCGAATTCTCAGTATCCTCTGGAATTGTGGGTGGCAGACATTCGTATGGCACACTTATTCTCTCTCTCTCGTTTCGTTCTTGCCAATATTTCACTTCTCTGACCTCACTATCTCTAATACAAAACACTCCTTTCTCTAGCTTTGAAATCCCTAAAACACACCTGCAAAGGAAAAGAACATGCAGAGCAAGGAACAATACATGTAATGTTAAAAAATAACGGTCTACTCAGTCAAGCTAACTTCAATTAAGCATTTTCAATGTGCACTTTGATTACATGACTATAGAGGCACATAAACATAACTGCAAAATGAATATTGCGTTCATGGTTTCATGGTGACATATGCAATATGCAGCAAACAAATGCTTGACTTGAGACATAAGTATAAATATAAATGAGAGCCACGTGTTTTCATGGTTAAGCTAAACATTAATGTGCGCACGTTCATGAGTCTCAAATTTTCTACAGAGAATACACTTCAGGAGTATATTTGAATGCTTCACTTCACATTAAAAAAAATTAGGCACAGAGATTATATGGTTGAGTATATGTAATAACAAAGTTTCTGTGACGCATAAGGGTGGAGCATAAACTATGCGGCTCCAGTGGTTTCTCTCTAGTTTATTCCTGGGGAGAATGTTCATCTGAGTTTGGTAATGAAGTATTGAGGGATAATACCATTTGGATTTTACTTAATTATTTACTGTTGCCCGAAATTACACAATTCGGGACCTTCTACTGTCTGAATTTCGCACTCATTCTGGAAGGTCAAAGTGGGTGTAAACAAAGTGCAGAATTGTGCTCAAATACATAAAATACAGCAGTGATTCCTAGAGGGGCATCTACGGACTATGCATCAGTTATTGCTGCTGTTTTCTAAGCACAAGTTATCACTTAAGAGACTGCGGGAGAAAAAAAGAATAAATCAAACGCTAAAATAAGCTCACTACACAGAAGGTCCTCATTTCATAAAGAATTTGATTTTGACTTTTATTTACATGTTAAGTGCCATAAGCTGCACACAGGCTCACAGCCCTCAGGCAAGAAAAGCCATTGACAGTAAACAACGCAAATACATCTCAACAGATAACAGCAAAAATCCAATTAATTCTACTGCAGATGTCATTTCAGCAACATCCCACAGAGTTTTGTTCGGATTCTGCTCCTCAGTGTGGAGCCTAAGAACCCTAGGCCTAGATTTACTGTGCATTTATTGCAACAGACACAGGGCAATTTTGTGCCAAAATATGGGAACTTTTGCGCCACATCATTGCACTTTTAGCAGCATTTTTGCACTACTCTATTTTAATCTCATTTATTAGTTTTCAATAGGTTTGCTTTCGATGTAAACTGAGTTATCTTGGTCGAAGATATCAAGTTTCTTTTAAATCCAAAAAGTATTTTCCATTAACATGAGCCTATCAGCTTCAAACATCGGATTATAGCACTGCATTGAGCATTATGTATTAAACGTTTTTAAACATGAACTTAGAAACATTTCTGACCCCCTCACTCTCTCGCCCTGAAAACAAACCTATTAGTGATCTTTGAAGGAAATCAGTTGTCATGTGTACCCTATATGCAGTGTAGATTCTTAGTATAGAAGAAGCAGCATTATAATCTATTAAAACAAACAAAGGGTGTTTTTTATACAACGCACTCCCTGAGTTCATATATTTAAAGTGTTTGTCACGTGATTATAAAGAAAAAGGAGGTTTAGTGAAATACAGTGTGCCTATTATCACATATTTTAGTCAGCTGGTGAAGCCAGGATTGATCCCAGGTTTTCTGGTGTATTTGTCCAATACATTCTCCCCTCTTAAGCAGTGGCGGCCCGTGCAGGCAAGCACGGCAGGGTGGGCATGCAGGGGTGGGGAGTGGAAGTGACAAACAACGTAATAAATGAAAATAAATAAATAAATAAATAAAACCATTTGCCTAGTGCTTGCTGCACCACCAAGTTGGCGATGCGGCAAGCATAGAGTAAGTGATTTTATTTATTTTGTTTTGCTTATTCCATCCTTTGCAAGTTCTACCCACCCCACAATCACCCCAAAGCTCCACCACGCTTATCTGCCTGGGACACCAATGCTGTTTTGCATCAAAGGTTAATTTAACTGTCCAATTAGGCATTGAGATATGCTCTCTTAGTCCTGCTCAGTCTCTAAGAGACACACTAGAGTCCTTGTTCCCCCTACCAATTACTGTAGCAGGGAGGAGGAGGAGCAGGGAGCTGCCTTTCTGCTGTGTCTGTCACGCATTCTTGTAGCTCAATTTGTCCCATCCTCGGTCAAAAGGTCAGCTTTTATGTTAAATGATGATAATCCAGGATTACAGCAGAATTCAAGTAGAAGTTTACTAATAAATTACTCCACCCTGTACACGGAGCGCCTTTCAAGCAGAAAGCCCAACGGTGACTACCAGTCATTGCTAAAACCCTCACTGAACGGACCCACCATGCATAAGCCACATATTTGAACAATAACAATTCAGCAAGGAACAATGGGCGTGGTATGCGCGTGAACAATTAAGAACATTTAGACATTGCGCGGGTGTCCGCGCAATGTACACTTACCACTACATTTTATCATGGCAAATGTATTTAAAATAGCTGGTATTGCATTCCTCCAGAAACATTCACTGTAAAATCGCAAAATCACGAAAAAAACGAGAACTCTGACTAAGCAACACGAATATATGTTGTTACAGCACAAACAATTACATCGCATGATTTTGCAACGCATGCCATTACCATGCATTTTTTTCAAACTACCATTCCAACACATTCCATTACAACGCACACCATTACATGCGCATACCATTACAACCCATAATATTTTTAGGGCAACAGTAGGGGAAGTGTTGGATAGTGTAGGCGCAATGTACACTTACCACTACAGTTTAAAATAGCGGGTATTGCATTCCTCCAGAAACATTCACTGTAAAATCGCAAAATCACGAAAAAACTGAGAACTCTGACTAAGCAACACAAATATATGTTGTTACAACACAAAAATTACATCGCATGATTTTGCAACGTATGCCATTACCATGCATTTTTCAAAACTACCATTCCAACACATTCCATTACAACGCACACCATTACATGCGCATACCATTACAACCCATAATACTTTTAGGGCAACAGTAGGGTAAGTGTTGGATAGTGTAGGGGTAAAAATTACTATTCCCACTCCAGTGAGTGCAACAGTAGGGAAAGTGTTGGCTAGTGTAGGGGTAAAAATTACTATTCCCATCTACCCCAAAATTCATACCCACCCTACAATTTAAAAATCTCCATAACTTACCTTATAATGTGTTGTAATAGCATGTATTATAACGGTATACGTTTTAATGGCATGTGTTGTAGTGACATGCGTTGTAATGGCATGTGATGGAAAGGCAGCTGTGTTGTAACAGTTATGTTGTAAAAGCAGTCTGATGTAATGACTGCATTCTAATGGATGTTTCCCAAGCAACACACATGGCAGAGTTGATAAGCAGCCTTGAGCAAAATATATTTTTCACCAAATAATGACACATGCACAATACCAAATTATGTCAAGCTAAACATATCTATGAATATGGTCAGGCTTCTTGAATAATCCTGACACCAAATAAAACCTGGTTCAAACAACGAGCAAGTGGACTATTGCATGACTTTTCCATGCAAACAAAGAGCCATTTCCAAGAAGCTGCACAGTTTATGTGGCTTTACCTTGGGTGGATGTCATTGTTTATCAATTTATACTGGAGAGTGGACCTCAAGCACAAATGTCACAATAGACTTCACGGTCATGCCTTTGTGCTGGGACACAAATCTTATTATTGTTCTAAAACAGCAGTCTTGCAGGAGCATGGCTGTTAGACCCGACACCCATTGTGGTAATACCCCAAACATTTTGCCTTCACCCTTTCTATGGTGCTGAATTAGTTTGTGTTGCTTTTAGAGCTCCATGCACTTTACCACTACTAACTAGTAATCAGTATGTATGTCCTCTCCTTAAAACATGCAAAAAGAAGCTATCCTGGCTGATGACGTTTTTGCATATGCCGCCCTAAGTGGGAAGGGTATGCCCATACGTGGGTCCCGTGTTCACTGCACCACTGGATTCAAGCTAGCCTGGCTGATGAAGGCTGATGCCCTGAAACCGGTCCCAGGATGCTTGTTTCCGGTCCAGGGAGGACCTGGCTTGGCAGTTCGGGCTAGACTGTTCCCACAAGGAACTGGGTCAAGATTGATTTGCATATGGCTGGGTCCAAACTGGGGTGGTATTATGAGCAAAAGAATGATGGATTAAACCCAGATCCTTGTGACTGGGGGTGAATGTCTGCATTGTCCAGCATTACGTCCATCAATTGTTTTTTTTTGCATAGCTCTCCTTAAAACATGGTAAAATTAACCTACTCCTAATGAAATAAAATCGCATTTTTGAGTCTTTATTCATGTACTACAGCCATATCCATAGGATCATGCGCTGAGGGTCCCACATTCAGAGCCCAAGAATAAAAGCCCCAGCTGTAAGAGTGTTTTCACATTTTCTTGTGGCAAAGAATTTTATAACCCTAGAGACTTTAGTTAATTTTTTTGTGATATATTCTTATGGGTCCGCTGTTCTCCTAGCACTTGCAAAGTCATTGGTGGTGCCACTGCTAAGTTTGGGGACACAAGCAAAATGAAACTTCTAAATAAACCCTCTCAGGGCATGGTGGCGCGCTCATCACAAACTTCAGTGCATATGAAATGAGCAACTTGCTAAGCTCAATCGTCTATTTAGCGACCATAGTTCTCATGTTTTCCTCTGTTTTTATTTTGTATTTTATTTTTATTTTGTATCCGGTTTGGAGCCCACTCCCAGCTGCTCCTCAGACTCCCCATTCGTGCGTGCACCTCTGGTGCAACACGCAGGAACCAGCAATTCCTCTGCTGCTAATGTTAATGTTTACTCTTTGTTGCTCCGACCCTCGGCCCAGGATTGAAAAGGAGGTAGGGTGGAGCCCACATGCTCGGTCTCTTGTTTTCCTTTATTTTTCCGGGCAAATCTCTAAAAATGCATTACTCTGGCCCAGTAAGTCTGATTTTCTTCATCTTGGAGTCATTTGGTAATGGTGGGCAGGAGCATTTTCAGCAGGCCTTCTGGACTCTAAAAGGGAACATTTTGCACAGAGCTGAATTTTCTGGCTCCCTGCGCCAGTCTACTCCTGTGCCTAGCACTTGGTGCTCCCCTCCTGCTGGTGGGGGCGTCTTGTGCAGCCCTTCTGTAAAAAGTCATCATAACACACTGCTGTTCACACTTGCCAGTCCCAATGGACTCCTGGTCATCTTGTAGGGCACCTGTAGGGGGCATTGTTGTCTAGGTTTTTTACCCAACCGTGACTGAGGTGGCATTTGCCCCTAAAGAGACTCCTCCTAGCCCTGGGAATAATCTAGAGTCAAAGTGTCTATTCCTCCTTTGCAGGCCTTCAGCTGGCTGCTCTTTCCAGCTAGGCATTCTTTCTTCCATAATCAACTCCCAGATCTAGGGTCATCTCAACTGTCTCTCCCTTGTGCAGGGCTTTTTAATTGTGGGATGGAAAGTTTTAGTGACCAGGCACCATGGGCCAATCCAATGATGCCGCATCATCCCTCCACCCTGTCTCAACCCACCTGCACAGCATTTTGGGAAAATCCAAAATGGAGACTTTATTTCCAGAAAAAAAGATCTTCTGAAAGCATCTCATTCACCCTAGCTGGCAGAGCTGCATGATCCCTTTCCACCGAAATGTCAAAGGTGGGCACCTCCTGTGTTGGCTCCAGAGGTCACTGATAATTGCTTTTTTTATGTGGCGAAACCTTTGCTCTTTTGCTCCCTTTGCTGGGGAGCCGAGTAATTAACTTGGCCTAGTAGGAAGGGACAAAGACCTGGATCTGATTATGAGTTGAGACAGAAAGCTATGATAAATCCAGAAGTCCCTGAATATGTTGATCCTTTTGATTGGGAACAGCATGTTCAAACTTAGCGTGCATGTGTTGCAACAATTTTATACCACGCTGGACCCTGCAGGCTTAAGTGGGGTGGAACAGTACTTCAGGCAGATATCGCCCATTTATGTACAATATGGTGAAAACACTACAGACCTTCACTATGAATGCCCACCCATATTAGAAGGCCTACCACAGGTCAGCACCTATCCTTGCAGAGTCTCTTCTGTGACAGGATACCTGTCCACAGATACCGGGAAGTGACCGATGATATTATCTCACTCACAGCCCACACATGTATGAACACAAGTTCACATGTAACTATCCTAGTGCCTTTTACCCTAGCTGTGCTGTAGCAACCTTATTCTAAAAGCCTGCCACTGGTAGTTAACACACCAGTTCAATTACCATGAATTTACTGTGAGACTCATGTACTGTGTCTCACTCACGGTAAAAATTCCCAAAATCATATAGTCAAAAGGGAAAAACCTAGTGGAGTAAATATGTGGAACCCATTTACTACACTCCCACTTTTTGCATGGCCAAATCCTTTACCCAGGCTGTAACCTAGGAGGTGTTTTGCGCATCCACCACATAGCAATGTAACATTGCACAAATAGTGGCTCCAGGCCAATAAAGTGCAATCATGTAGTTGTTTGGAAGACAACCCTACTAAAACAAACAATAGTTCCCTGTCAATATGAATCCTTATAATTCGGCAATGTCCCAAAGATTGCTTGACCAAAATGTATCACACAGAGAGCAAGGCCAGACGATGTTATAAAGATATTCATCAGGATTAGCACATCTTGCAAAGGTGGAAATGGTTTCTAAGTTAAATATTTTCATGATATATTTATGAAGGCAGCAACAAGAAAGCCAATGAAAACATCCTGTACAAGTTAATCAAAACAGTGTTAGAGTGCCCACAAATGTCTCTCCCCTGATCATCAGTAAATTAGCATTGTAAATCCTGGTCTCATTTTGTATTAACACTTATGGAATTACACCTTCTTATATACTGAGTAATAGTGTAAAAAAGCCAGCAGCCATCACAACAGCAATGTATATGGAAAAAATGAAAGTGCGGATTAATCAGGGTTCTTGAGGTATTGCATCACAACATGCCCACATATTGGCTCTCAGTGATTCACTGTTTGCTACTAAAGTTGTTAAATATGTTCTCCAGATCTCTAAGTGAAATCCATAAACCTGTCTATCTTAGTGTGCACACCATTGGCAAACCCAGTGAAGACATCTTCACATATCATTGGAAGCACCGCATAGCAACAAGTCAGTAAATAATGGACTGCAGAGCACATCAGCGTTGGATTGCGTCAAAGAAACTTTCTTCCCCCTGGGGTTCCGCAGTATTGGAGTGGTTTCGGCATTTGAATTAAATATGGAAGAACACACATAGCACAGTGGTCATTCACACCAAAATGTCATCTTTCCATTAATTCATCATCACCATAATAATACACAATGTGTTGCAGGTGGGCAATAGGGAAATATGGATGTATGACATTACAACACATGCTTTTACCACGCATGCCTTTACAACGCTGTTTTTACAACGCATGCCTTTACAACGCATAGTGCTTGGCGGCGCTGGATAGTGAATAGTTTAATTTACTATTCCAACTCCAGTCCCCGTGGATAGTAGGGAAGGTGTTGGATAGTAAATTAAACCTATTCCCTATCCTAGAGCGCCCCCCCCAGCGCAATGCGTTGTAATGGTTTGCGTTGTAAAAGTTGCATCGTAAAGGCAGTGTGTCGTAAAAGTTGCGTTGTAAAGGATGTTTCCCAGGAAATATGATTATAGGTTTGGAGCTCTGACTCTTGCTACAATCCTCAAGTATATCAGTGTCTCCAAAGAACTTCCAGTACGTACTCCTGCAAACCTACACAAGTCAAGACAAAATGGATTTGTACTTTGTAAATAAGTAGACTGTTTCTGAAGAAAACGTAATTGAGGACATCAGCGTCTTAACTAGGCTCACCCAGGCAGCCATTTCTACTGGCAATTGGATCCGTTTCTGGATGAGAAATTTGATATCACTGTTTCCTCCATGTTCCTATTGATCAGTAAATGAAATATCTTTGACAATTGAGGATATTAAGGACTCTATTAGCCACAATAATATTGCCTGCAATCTACAACCTTTATAGCATCCCCTGAGGTTCAACAGCAATACTACAAATGAAATATTTGGAGAGACATGATGAGTGTTCATGAAATAAGTGTGCTCAGCGAGTGCACCAAAGGTGCAGCCAAAGTAGTTAATCTGTGCCCATGCGCACCTCGGGAGCGACAATTGTTGGGTGTTGGAAGATGGCCATCTCTGAAGGGTCATCACAAATATTTTGCCTACTGCTCCTCTTTTTCTTACCTCGTTTTTAGTGGCTTTAGGACTTTGGTCGCTTTACCATTGCTAACCAGTCTTTGACACTTGAGGATATTAAGGACTCAATAATTAGCCACAATAATATTGCCTGCCATCTACAACATTTATAGCATCCCCTGAGGTTCAACAGCAATACTACAAATTAAATATTTGGAGAGACAAGATGAGTGTTCATGCAATAAGTGTACTCAGCGAGTCATTCCAAATATTTTGCCTACTGCTCCTCTTTTTCTTACCTCGTTTTTGTTGGCTTTAGGATTCTTTTTTTTTTTACAGAGTTTTATATAGCGCAAACTTGACCCGAATCGGGTTTCAGAGCGCTTTACATAGCACCAGTTGCATTACATGAGTACACATTCATTTTTTGATTTTTTTTTCGATAGGCACGGGGAGATTACGTGATTTGCCCAGAATCACAGGATGTCCGGCGTCATTGCTAAGACTCCAATCCAGTTCCCCAGATTCAAAGTCGACCGCCCTAGCCATTAGGCCAACTCCTCAGGTCACTTAACCATTGCTAACCAGTGCTAAAGTGCATGTGCTCTCTCCCCTAAACATGGTTTAATTAATGTATCCACAATTGCCACATTTCATTTACTCATAAGTCACTAGGAAAGTTTACTACCTGTGCCTATGGCCTATAAATTAAATACTACAAGTTGGACTGCAGCACTGATTGTGCCACTAATACAACTAGCCCTTTATACATGTATCAGACCTGCTACTGAATGTCAAGCTACACTGGCATGTCTACTTGGCATTTAAAAACCCTTGCCAAGCCTTAATCTGCCCTTTTATTACATATAAGTCTCCCCTAAGGTAGGTCCTAGGTAGCCCATAGGGCCGGGTGCTGTGTAACTAAAAGGTAAGACATTACTATTTTAGAAATTTCCCTTTTAGCAAGCTACCATTTCTCTGTTTGTAAAGCTCTGTGTGCCTGCAGCCTGTCTCCAATACACATCTGGGGTGGGTGAATTCTGGACTTTGTCCATTCTCTCTAGATAGCCACACACAAAGGAAGTGTAGGCACGACTGAGTGTCCATCTGCATTCTGATGGTTCATCCTTGGCAGGCTGGGAGAGAGGAGTTGACACTAACGCATGAATGGGCAGTGTTTTATCTCCAAACAAAGGATTGATTACACCACCCCTGTAATGAGTCTGGAGCCAGGGAAGAGAAGACCTCTCTTCGCTTCATAGCCCCTCTTTGAAGTCACTTCCACTTCGAAGGCACAACTGGGAATAAGTACTTGGTCTCTGACCTCACCAATTCAGGCTCTTCTGGACATTCTGTCAGGAAGAGGGATTGTCCCTCTACTGGCCTGCTTCTCTGGATGAACTGCTTTTCTGCTGAGCTGCCCTGATGCCTGCTACCCTCTGACCCTGCTGAGCAGGACTCTGGAATCGTCTTGAAACCAGATTGATCTCCAAAGACTTGTTGGCTTGCCTCCTGTTTTTGAGACTCAGTGATATCAATGTCTCACCACCTGCTCCTGTGCCTGGTCCATAGGAAGTGGACTAAGGTGCTTTCTCCAGTCGAACAGTCGAGCAGAACCAATGCATCGTCACTTCTGTGGGAGCAGAATCGTTTCATCACACTCGAAACCAGTACATCGCCTTAAGGAACCGATGCATTAGAACCAATGCGCCGCAACTGCTGCAGTGTGGGAAGATCAAAGTATCCCATCGACTGTGTGGAGATACCTGGTGCATCATCTGTAGAACCAATGCCTCTTGGCTTGGCGCATCACCTTCGGAACCATTGCATCGCCACCACGGTGTGTAGAAACTGCTGGATCAACACCGACGCATCGCTCAGCTGCACCACGCATCTCGCTAGCACTTTGTTCAGCTGGCCTTGCATGGCTCCTCTATCCGGCCCACTCTCTATTGTGGTCTGTCTGAACTATTGACTTTGTTCCAGTCAAGCATGAACAGTTAACCACCACATGCACTTGCTGCTTCTAAGAACTATGTTTACATTTATTTTTTAAAAGTTAATATCTCAATTTCTAATTATTTGATTAATGTCGTTTTGGTCTGGTTTAATTAATAAAATTACGATCTATTTTGTTATAACTGGTGGTGAGTTGTTTTGTAATATTTTCATTGTGTTACTGTTTGAAGTGTTGCATAACATACTTTACACCTTGACTCTTAAGGTGAGCCTGCCTGCTCTGTGCCAGCTACTAGACTGTGAGCAGAGGTTAATTTAAAGTGTGTTTCTGGCTTACACTGACTAGGATTGTAGTTCTTGCTTGGACAGGGTTCATGCCTGTGCCGACCAGAAACCCAATTCCTAACACTGAGCATGCTGCACCTTGTTTCCCTCCTCATTTGTGCTACACCAATGAAGAACTTCTGGCATTTTAATATTTTACAAAAAACTATACTACCTCACTGAACAATGGCTCAACCTCAAAAGGATTTGCTTAATTTGCCATTAAACACCATCACATAACTGTAAGTCGCGCCCTCTAGGCAATATGTAAACTGCAGGTTATTGAAGGTTTTATTCCTTTTATGCCACACTAGTAACTCACTATGTTTAATAAGTCACTAATCTAGCTCTTTTATCTTTTCTGAATCATAGATTTTAGATTCTTGTGGCCGCTATCTTGCCATTACAGAAAGCTATTAGACTATTAGAAAGGACTCTCTCAATCGAGTCGAAAGAGGTCTGGAATTTATTTTACACTCTTGCCTCTTTTTGGTTCCTTTGAGTGGCCTTTCTTCTGTGTTTGCTGACACTTTTTTAAACTAATGCTACTGCCTAATTTCTCCATTTCTACCCCAACCACACACTTGGCATTGCCTTAGCCTAATTTATCTTGCTCTTGTGCTCAAATACTCTAACTTTCTCATTCTGGAAGACTGTAACAGCTGGTTAGATTCTTCTAACAGGACCAACACTTTAACACTGATTGACTCCATATATATCTTAGGTCTTACCCAGCTGACCTCTCTAGCTACCCATAGAGAAGGCCACATCCTTCACAATATATTATTCTAAGGCAGATTCATTAATGTTTGCATACCCTTTGTTTTCCCTTGGAATTACTACATGTGGTTTCTATTTCTTTGTTCATTCCAGCTCCCCATAAAGGTGAGATCAACCCAGTGTGGATGGAATAGACTTTCATGTCCATGAGGCAAAATTAGCTCTTCAAGGTCGGCTCTGATTTGAAAGAAAAAAACGTGCCCACAAGATATTTATCTCAGAAATGAACACAAATGGGGTTCAATTTAATACCAAGGTATTTTTTTTAAATGAGTGCTCTCCAACTTAAGAAAAACAATAGTGTCAGACCTGACAGCCTCAGGACGGTCTTCCCCCAACTTTTGCCTGCCTCCCACCACTTTTATGACCTAGTTTTTGCTGGTTTTAGGACTCTGCTCATTTTACCCCTGCTAACATACATAGAGTATAAATGTGCCTGAATGGTCATCTGCATGCAGATGGGCCATCCTGAGCACTAGGGGAGGGAGGAGCTGACACCTACACCTGAAAGGACTGTGGTCTGTCCCCACACAAATAAGTGATTACCCTCTTGTACTGTTTGTGGAGCCAGGTAAAGAAGGGAGAACCTCTGTGCACTTCAAAGCTTTCTTTGAATTCTCTCACCCGCTTCAAAGTCACCACTGGATATGAGTACTGGACCTCTGGCACTACCTAATTAGTACACTTTTGGACCTGTGACTGCTGCGCCAGGGAGAAGAGCTGCTGTGCTGCTGAAAGCACTGCTACTATGCAGGACTGCTGGTTTGCTGAACAATTCTGCCTTGCTGTGCAACAATGCTGATGGTTTCTCAAGATGTTTCCACCTTGCTGAGCTGCCCAGCTGCCTACTATTCTCTTGCCAGGGTGAGAAGGACTAGATAGTGATCATATGAACCTACACTGACTCCAAGAGCTTTTTGGCTTGCCTCCTGTACCCAAGTCTCAGGAATATCAAAGATTTGAATCACCAGTATCTGCACCTGGCCTCTGTAAGCTCTGAGTCTGTCCTGCCAAGTGGTGCCACTCCAGTCCTGAACCCTTGGAAGTGAGGCCTATGGTACTTTCATCAACCTGAACCTATGCATCCTCATTGGAACTGGTGCATCTCCTCCTTTGAATGTAGAAAACCGACGCATCTCGTCCAATGCATGGCTCGACACTGATGCTTCGCCTCGGCTGCACCGCTTATCCTCGTCAACAACGACGCATCCCTGATCAAGCTACTTTCGTTCTGCTGGCCTAAGTGGGTCCCTGTATCTATCCCATGCTCCATTGTAGTCGGTTTGATCATTCGACTTGGACCCTGTCTAGCTCGACTTGATAACCCCATTTAATCACGTATTACTACTAAGCACTGTATATTAAAAATCAATATCTCGATCTTCTGCACATTGGATTTTTTTTGTTTTCGTCGTGTTTTATTTATAAAATCATAATCTATTTCTCTAACCTTGTGTGGAATCTTTTTGTATTGTTTTCACTATCTTGTATGATGTGTTGAACAAATACTTTACATATTGCCTCTTAAGTTAAGCATGACTGATCTGCGCCAAGCTACCAGAGGGTGAGCACAGGAAAATTTAGGGTGTGTTGTGACTTACCCTGACTAAGATTGTGGTTCCTGCTTGGACAGGGTGCATTTCGCTGCCATCCAGAAACCTAATTTCCAACAAACAGCAACAGGGCAAATGTATCCATGGGTGGAATTTCCTAAACATAAGTTCCTTCATTTCATTGCTGTTTACTGCAAATGTATTAGCAATGCAAGAATTAGAAAGAGCGCCAATGTTACATTGCAATTAGGCCTGTGCAAAATCTTAATTATACCTGCATAATTTGTGTAATTTTGAGAATTTTGCGTTATGCTTGATACCCAAAATCCAAAAATAATGGCATTGCACAACATCACAAAATTACATACCTTTTGTGGCAAAATTATATCAAGACGGCATGAGAATACCCCGAACAGCCACAACAATAGTCTATTGCTCATCACTCTTGTGTTTATCGCTCAATTTTTTTACAATGAAAAGAGGTTAAATGACAGATTTGCATTTTGCATAATTAATAAAATGTTGCGTACTCTTCCAGAAAATAAATAATTACGTAAAAGCAAATTGCATGAAGTTCACTCACTCCTAATTTCAATCCCATTCATGTATAACGAAGTCATGAAAGATAGCGCAAGACAACATTAGATCAGAAAGAATGTGCATTGCCCACAACATCATGAAAGTCTGGCAAATAATCCTCAAACATGATTTGCATCAATGCAAAGACATGCCTGAGCCTTATAGAGAACTTGACCCTGCTGGACAAACTGAAATTCACATCTAACTGTACTTGCATCAAATTTGCCGAATATAACATTTGGAGGGCTGCAAGAAGCCTATCAGGAATTTTGAGGACTTCAATCTTGACAATTAAAATGTTTGGTCCAACTTATTGAATACATCTCAGAAGATGACAAAGCAGTAGTGGAGCTTCTTTGACACTTTAGTGAACAGTTCAGCTATTGACTAGAGAACGGATTGTTCTATAGTGTTATGCTCACATTAAAATATGCCTTGTAATTAGGAATTATGTGATAACCTTACACCCACAAATCTAGTTGCTGCTAAACTACCTTTTCAAATACTTGTGATTTTTGCATGAAGTAATGCAAATGATATGAGATTGCTTGAAGAGCCTTGTGAAAATCAATCTTAAATAACAGATTTAACTTTGAAACTGACTTTGGAATATCATCAGGGGCCACCACATATGAACATTTAATTTCAATATCAAAGCATGTTTATTGCTGATGTAATAATCCATAAACGACATTGCAACAAAGTTAAAAATATAAAACACATTGCAACAAAGTTAAAAATATAAAACAATCAATCTAGTTTAAAAAATAATATATACCATAGATCACTTGCAAAGTGTCAGTGCCATTGTCATAAGAACGCATGATAAATAGGACAAGGAACTGCACAGACATATTGAAAAACAGCATTCAGTGAAAATACAGATGCAATACATCTAAGAATAAAGAGCTCATATGAATAAAAAGAAGAAAAATACCATTAAAACATTTCAACACTTCATCACTTTTGCATTACGAATACAGATGAACCAAGCAGTATGTAAAAATGTTGTCATTGCAACAACAATCATCTCTCTATGTCAGAGCGTAAAGTGCAGAGTGCAGGCACATATTGACTTAAACCCAAGAGTTTACATTCAGGCTTTGATCATTGTTTGTGTGGCCAGGCATGTGTAAGAAAAAAATAGGCAAAATGATGAAGACTTTCCTCCGCTAGATTACAAGAGGGGCTCTTTCCAGAACTACAATACTTCAAACCCCATTTATCACAAAAGCTATTCACAGGCAGGACCCAGTACCTCCATTTTAAATAAAGTTACAATGAGGTGGATCATGGGAGCATATCAAAAAACGACTCATAAACAGGGGTGATCTTTATATATGGAAACTGGTCTGTTAGGCTCTGCGCTTTCACACATTTCAGTTCCTTCAGCTACAAATGCTCCTTTAAGCGATCTTTAATCAAGGAGTGAGGTGCTAGCTTCACAATGTCCAAGGGTATCCCACAATGAAGGCAAGCATATTTCATATAACACTGACTTAATAATATAGGCAAACCAGGTGATCTACTCACAACCCGGGGATTTTAGTAGTGCCTTAGATGAGAATTATAGGTTTCATCTGTTGACCAAAGTCAATGCCAGTCCATAATAGGTCGTGTCCTATTTGGGTGGTTAATCGGAGGGATGCCTGCATCAAAAAGTTGGGGGAACCAGGAAGTACTCTGCAGGAGATTAAGGATAATCCTCACAAATGTGTTTATAGTTTAACAAACATCATCGATCCTGGCATGTCCCCACA
The DNA here is from genome assembly GCF_964261635.1 of Lissotriton helveticus. Taxonomy (NCBI): domain Eukaryota; kingdom Metazoa; phylum Chordata; class Amphibia; order Caudata; family Salamandridae; genus Lissotriton; species Lissotriton helveticus. The sequence goes on along the minus strand of NC_136063.1, from coordinate 218,818,964 downwards.
ATGCTGTACCATACATAGCTGTACTTTTCGCTTTAAGATTATATATATCTCCACCACTGGTGCAAGAGAACATGTATGGGCTTTCTTATGCAATTTCAACACAGCACCAGCTTCTTGTTGAAGTTTCAATGTACTCTTTCCAATGTGCGTAGACCAGCTTATACTAGGAGTTAAACAGCTCCCCAAATACACAAACTCCTGCACTTGTTCAAGAGGAACGCCCTGTCCAGTAATATTTGCTCTGGCCATTTCATATGGATTAAATGCCATAAATGTAGTTTGGTTGATGTTGAGCTTGAGGCCCTGAGTGCTGCAAAAAGTTAAAAAGCGGTCAAATATTGCCTGCAGACTGGGGAGAGTTTTAGAAATTAAAATCATCTGCAAAGAGCAGGATTGCAATTTAGCGAGGGCCCAATTTAGGTGCATCATTTCAGGAAAAACAAGTGCTTGGACTAAGTCATTGATAAAAAGCGTAAACAGTGTTGGGGCCAACATACAGCCCTGAGATACCAGTTTCAATATTAAAAGGGTATGTAAGCTCGCCATTGTTGCCAAATATAAGTCAAGCAGTGTTATGAGCATGCAGACTGGCTAAGGCAGACATGATGTTGGGAGAAACACCAATCTTTTTTAAAACTTCCCACAGCCTGGCCTTGGGAATAGAGTTCAAAGCTGACCTTAAATCGACAAAGACCACATACAAGTGACCTTTGTTGAGCGTACATCTTGTTCAGTAAGCACACAGAAGCAAAGGATTTGATCCAACGAGCTAACACTTTTTTTATAGCCTCCAGCATGTCAGAAAGAATGGAATTGTCCTACACCCAATCCAGCAAGTGGCTTAAAATAAGAAGGGAGAAGAGTTTCTGGTAGGTGTCAATAAGACTGATGGGCTTAGAATTCCCTGGGTTGTCTTTGCAGCTTTTTTCATAAATTGAAACAATTTTAGCAGTCTTTCAAGACCTAGGAATCTGACCACCTTCCATTAGGGAGCATGCAACAAATCAGTTGGGAATAGGAGACCCAGATCAAAGTTTAAGTTATCAAAAGATCCCCAGGGATGGTGTCAGGGCCTGGCACTTTATGAGCATCACAATCTGCTTATGCTTGAGAATCAGAGGAGCACTTTCACTTAAAAAGGGGAAAGTGACATTTTCCAACTCTGTTCCCACAGTCTGGCTTAGCTGCATAGATTTTTGGAAATGATCCACCCAGGTCTGAGGTTGGAGATTGTAATTGACACAAGTGATGGCATTACATTTACCATGGGTCACTCTCCCCTAAAATGATTTAGTGCTCCCTGCCATGACAGTCACAACCAGATCCTCACACATCTCTCGTTCCCAAACTAATTTGACGTGCAAGAGTTCCTCCTTATAGTGCTTCTTGTCTCTAATGATGTCTTGCCTATTGACAGCTTTTAGGGTCTGTATTAGAGTGTGCCTTGACTTCCTCCAGCTGCTATTGAACCATACGTAGCTAGTATGTAACCTAGGAGCAATGCAAACATCTCTGCTAAGGAAGGCTTTGAGAGTCATGAACAATTTCTCATGGGTCTTAATGATAGAAACAAGAGCAGGGATTCAGGACCTACTAGTGACCAGAACCTCCAGAGTGTCAGCAACCTGGCAATAGACCTGGGCCAGCACATTGGGTATTTGCAAACAACCTCCCATTTTAGTTTCCCGCAGCATACATGTATCAAGTGAATCAATGAATGTCCTCCAGTCCGGATCTGACAACTTGGAGTTGATACCAGCGACATTCCAGGAGAGAATATTCCAAGGTTTGTCATGTGATCTTGAGGTGGGGGGCAATAGAGATTGTTCTGTAAAGGTAGGCAGATCTACAATGTGGGTACATGACCCCTTCATAAAATCCTGGTTTGTAGTGGCAACTGTCTCTATGGCTTTATCACCCTGTTTATCTCCCAAATATGTGGATGTTCCATAGGCACCAGATTGGGATCTTATGAGAGGAGGGGTCTGCTGAGCAGCTAGAGATGTCTTTGATGGAATCTGGGCTAGGTATAATGGTTGAATATCGGAGACTCACTTATGGACACTCATGGCCGAGAGTGATCCAGCAAGATAAGAGCCAGATTCAGACACCATCAGTCTTGGCCATCCAAAAGTGAAAGAGGTTAGAAGGAGTTTTTTGTGGCGATGTTGAAAATTGTGTTGGCAAGAATACCATGTCTACTATCTGGCCTGGGCACATCCCTTATAAAGTAGTGTGAGCAAGACGCCTAAAAGAATAACCCAAAGATAGAGCCTTGAATTGGCCTGAGAAAAATGTAATTAGATTTAGTCGTCCCAGAAAAGGTTCCATGGTTAGAGGGGCCTTAATATTCACCCGTACACATTTCCTGGCACAATCTTTAGGATGAATACAGAGCCAGTGTGCTCTTTTGACTGATAACATGTCTTAGGCTAGGTCCTGGGCCACCTGGTGTTGGTTTATAACCAATGGACTGTTTTGTTCCTTAAATTCTCAAAGTTTTTACTTGTGCAAGGGGGCATTTCAGGGACATCTTTAGGGACAATCAGATATAGCATGCATTCTGGAGGAAGTTGAGGGAAACCTATGTAAAGTCAATCATAATGGATAGTTCAAGAATGCCTCCCGCCCTACTTACTGGGTTCTGTACCATGCTATTGGCTCTACCTTGTCCCCCTGGTTTGCTCTATAAGCTCTGACTACCACTGGTCTCTGGAACAGAAGACACATAAGGTGAAGTAGATTAATTGGGTCCAATTTGTGCCTGCTGTGCTGTGGAGGCTCTGAGTTAGATAGAAGACCATTCCCTGCATCTGGGCATGATGGCGCCTTTAAAGCCTCTAATTTCCCTTCCAGCCTATCAAGGCGAGCCACTAAAAAATCAAGTTCTACCTTTAGGATGACCCTGAATTTTTCAAGAGAACTATCCAGGAACCCATTTAAGAGCTCCTGGAAGAGTATCTTAGTGTCCTCGGTAGACCCACCAGGGAGTGAAGGGAAACTGTAGTAGCTGCACTGAGAGGATTTATCGACTGGGTGCTTAGGTTGATTTATTTGTTTAGAATCAATACCCTTCAAGCTCTTGCCAGATTGTTGTTCACTTCATATTAGAAGCCAACAGGACAGCATGGCCAAAAAAACAGCGCTATCTATCTTTGTTCCTGATTATTAAAGGAGTCTGGGAAGGAACAGAGAGAGAACCATATAATGGTGAAGTGACTGTATCAGATACTGAAGGGGACTCTGGACTGCAATGGTAGACCAGGGGGGAGAGCCTAGGTTCAATAATAGGCATCTTTATGAGAGAGCAATCTCAGTACTCAAAACCCAGATTGGAATGGAGGAGAGTTTGGCTGTGGGGGTATGTGATGAGGCTACCGCTTTGAGCATTTTTTCCCCATCACTTCCCCTAAGCACTAGGGGGCTGATTATGATGGCAGGCGGATCACCACCGTCAGGCCATCAGCGGTGGTCAGTTCGCCTATAGCCCGTCAGTCCGACCGCCAGTTTAAAATACTTGTGGTCAGACTGACTTGCAGTCTCCACCAGGATCAATGATCCCGAAAAGTCTGCAGTCAGATTCTTAGTGCCAAAAGGTGGTGGTGCCGAGGCAGGCACTGCCATCTGGATTATGATTACCCTTTCGACAATTCTTGAGTATGATTTGCCTAAATGTATTTAAATCCGGACAAAACGTTGTCACACATACTAGTCTGTCAAGCTCTTTCTTCTCTTTCACTTGAAGAAGGCTTTCTCGTGGTGTGAACCTCGCTCTTTTTGTAGAGCGCTTTAGTAGCTTTTTTGGGTATCCTTTTTGGTCATTTCTTTATAGAAGGTGGCTGCATGTTCTTCAAAGGCCCTAATCTCAGTGCAGTTTCTCCTGATTCTTATTAGCTGCCCATATGGGAGGATTTCTTTAAGCCTTCTAGGATGAGCACATTTATGATGCAGGATAGCGTTTTTTTCCGTCTCTTTTTCATAGAGAGATGTTTTCAACTGATTCACTGCTGAAGTGATCTTAACATGTAGGAGAGTTATTTTAGTTTTGCTAGACTCTACAGAAAACTTGATGTCCTTGTGTTATGCATTCAGCCATTCATGGAACGACTTTAGCTCTATATGACTCCCCTGCCACAGGAGACAGATATCGTCGATGTATCGTAACCACTGTATTATTTTACTTCTGAAGGGATTGTTCTTTTCAATGAATCTCTTTTCATACTGAGCCATAAAGAGCACCACCATTTCTGGGGCATAAGGACATCCCTTGGCGGTGCCTTTGACTTTGATCTTCAAATCTGAAATAGTTATTTTTAAGAGGCACCTCTGCTAGTTGTAAGATGAATGTTGTTGGGACCCTATGGGGTCGCTCCCTACTCTCCAAATGTAGTTCCATCACTTCTAGCGCCTCGTCTTTGAATATCTGTGTGTAAAGCGATGTGACGTCAAGCGTCTCCTTCATTTTTGCCTATTCATCAAATGGTGTACCTTCTACTTTTGTAATGAAGTCTGTTGTGCCTCGTAGATATGACTGTACTTCTTTCAAAAGCAGTTTTAGAAAGAAATCTACATATTTAGAGATTGGCTCCAAAATTGAATCACAGCCCGAGACTATTTGTCTCCCCGGGGTCTTTTCAAGATTTTTATGAATCTTTGGCAAGAAGTACAATATTGGGGTTCTCTGGAACTTTTTGATTAAAAAGTCATGTTCTATGGGTCCCTCCTTCGGTACCTAGTTGTAGAATTTTAGAGATTATGTCTTGTATGGACTGGACTGGATCTTCTTTGACTGGTCAGCACCAGGTTTGATTGTTGACCTGGCCTCTCCCTTCATTAAGATACATATCGCGAGGCCAGATAACTACTGTCCATCTTTATCGGCCTGTTTGATAACCACTGAAGTATCTAATCTAAGATTTTGTATCGCTGTTTGTTGCTTCAGATTTATGTTTCTATGAACATACCTTGTTGTTTTTTTAATTTATTGAAGGATGATAGTACCGTTTGTTCAAATGCATGTATTTGTTTAGGGATGTTTTGAGTTGGAATAAATTTAGATTTATTTCTAAAGCCAGTCACTTCACTGTTTGTCATTGGTTCATTATTGGCAAAAAAGGCTTTTAATCTGATCATTCTACAAAACTCTATTGCTTCTAGTTTGAGTTTTGTATAATCTGTTGATTTACATGGATCTGTTGATTTACATGGAACAAATGTTAACCCCAAGATTAAGACAGTCTGGAAAGTTGTTTTGTGGCAAATTAACTATAGTAGATGTTTCTATGACTTGTAGAACCGGTTTTGGGTTTGCATTTCCCATGGAGGTTTGAACCTTCCTTTTTGTTGCTGCCCACTCTTGTCTAAAAAATACACCTGTTTTTTAGGGTTGCTTTCTCTAGGGTCTGATCCTGAAGATTCAGAGGATGATGTATCTGAAAAGGTAGAGAAATGATTCTTTGATCTTCCTTGATAGGTAGTAAGGGCTCTACGTGATTCAATAGAGGTGTAATAGTCTTCTTTGAGAAATGGGTACACTTGCTCTATATTAAATGTCTTCGAATCTTTTTCAAATGTGGCACTCTTTATATTGATGGTATTATCCTTGAACATTTGAATGACCTTCTCTATTTTTTCAAGGAGAGCTTTTGTCTCTGTAGCAGATTGATTATTTTTGATGGTCTGTGTAAGTTCCTCAAGGTCTTCTAGTTCTTTCTTTCATAGCCTTTGGGCTGTTTCTATTGTGTGGACCATTAGGGTCTCGACTACACTTTGTGGTGATAAAGCTGAAGCCTTTCTTGTATTCGGCGTCCTCTATGAATATCACTGATCCACTAGTAGCATTTAATTTATAGGTTCTAGGTGCATGTGGTACCACTTCTACTAGGGACTTATAAGTAAATTAAATATGCCAATAGGAGACAAGCCAATGTTACCATGTTTAAAGGAGTGAGCACACACACTTTAGCAGGGGTGAGCAGTGGTAAAGTGCAAAGATTCCAGAGGCCAACAAAAATAAGATCATGAAAATATAGGGGAGCAAGGCAAACTGTTTGTGGGATGACCACCCTAAAACTGACAGGTCTTAAACACTTGGAATGTAAAGGAGGTTCATTACAGGTAGATGTATTTGTGTCTACAGTCCATTACTATTTTACGTCATCTAATTTGGAAACATCTAAATTTGAATCAAGATTCTTTCTTAGAATTTTGATAACTGAATAGTAAAATACTAATGTAAAATAGAATATTTTGCTTGTATAATTCACACTGATAAGTTATAACCAGAAGAAAACTAGATGATATATTACTAGAAAGAGGAGAGATCAAATCTATCTATGAGTGTGAGCAATATGGCTTCAAGGCAAATCAACTTCTTTCTTCCAGAGAGAAAGAAACTAATAAGATCACCAAGAAAAATAAAAGTTAAACTTCAGAAAAAACTCTTGGGTATATTGTAGGATTGCGCCTAGCATGATATAAAAATGGCAGCATAGTAGACAATAAGACTAGTTTGGTCAAGCTATATGCATCATGAAATCCCTTAAACTAATATTGATTCCTAAAAGTGCCTGGATTGAGTAGGTTGCTGGTTTGTATGACATTAATGATATCATTCATTGAACATGTTTTCTCATTCAAAATCTCTTACAGTTATTTATTGTTGTCCACCAGGAAAACCAGATTGGTAAAGACCATACAACACAATAGAACCCAATCAAATCCCAATTCCTGCAATAAAAAAACCATTGTGAACTCCAAGGAGATTTCATGTACCCTGTCTTTAATAAGTGTTATATTGAAGGCATCATTCGAAACAGCTGACAAAGCAGTGTAATTATGCCTACATATGAAAAAAAGATTGTAAAGCAATTCTCAAATTTTTTAGATATATTGCCTTCCTGGGTGCATGTGGTAAAAGTATACTAGAACTAGGCAGCAGAAAAAATCCATTATACCTGTGGAACAATCTGAATTTAGAACTAATTAATCTAAACATGTTAGGCAGAGATGTCAAGCTGTCTTTGCAATTTGTATTGACTTTTCCACCATATTTGGCAATGTAGACAGACTTATGCTCTTGGCAGAAATGGGAAGCTTTAGAAATCCTTTAGAAATCTATAGTGGTCTTTTAACTTCGAAGTGCATACGGCAACCAGGTATAAGATTGTGATGGGAGCCGAAAGAGGCCTTTCTTCTTGTGTTCCAGCTGAGAACGGGCTGTCTTCTACCCCCAATTTCTTTTAACATTATAATTATATGATTAATAGATGGACACAGCCTGCATACGCTAATATATGCAGATGGCATTACACTTTTCCAATTAACCACTAAAGGATTGCAACATACTTTAAAAACACTTAAGCAACATATTGATTCACAATTTTAGACTTTAACTTTGTTAAAAGCCAAATCATAACTTTAAACATGCATGTCAAAATACTTTTTTTAAATTAGTATCTAATGGGAGAAAAATTTGAAAAGGCAAATATGTACAGTAACTTAGGAATTATTTTAACTTTTAATTTGAGTTACATACAAATCATGTCTCCTCCAAAGACAAATTGCAAAATCCCCTTCAACTCTACTTTATAGTTTTGAATATATGCCTCTTGAAAGTTTGAATTTTTACGTTATGTTGAAGGGAAAATATTACATTAACTTTGCTAAACGAGAAAGTCACCTCAGTCTAATCATTGAAATTCAAAATTCTGTCTAATTAATATATCCATGTAAAAGGACTGGCGGTCATCTTCAGAGGGGTTTATCATATTCTACGTGCTATAGAGGAATCCTTGAAAGATTGTGCGCAGCTCAAATTGAATTCACTTGAATGAAAAATGAAAAACTTGAATTTACTCCAACTTTCAGGTGGTGCGACAAATCTAATGTATTTCTTTGAAAGACGTAGACGATTGGAATTCGTACATCTTCACAATTGTAAAAGATGTAATGTTAAATATTAGCTTTAGTACAGACTCTCAACACTGGCTTAGTTTGAGAACCGATGTTGATCAGCTCAGTTATTTGAGGTTGGGAATGTTTGCATTTTAGAGATTGTATATGTAATGTATGCCACTTTGCCAAACAAGACGTAAACCATGCTTTATTTGTCTGCTGAGCATAGTTTCGATAATAGACCCAATTACTTGGACTGCTATTATCCAATACAAATTTGAAACTTCTGAAGTTTCCACCTCCTAATTATATCTCCACCTGATTATTTCATCTGTTTCTGTCTTTTTTCAATCCTTTAGTACTTTACTAAAACTGTACTTAAGTGAATTATTTATGAAACTATATGAAATTGTGTGTTTTTATCTTTTATATTACTCATAAATAATTGTTAATGATATGCTGTCCTGTGGTTGAGACCTACATGATTTTTACAAAGAAATAACTAAAATTAAAGAAAATATACAACCTTATCCCACAAAACAGAATAATTTCACACAAAGTGTAAACATAAATGTAACCATTTTACCCTACTCAATAACAGTACTCTAGTAAAAAATCCTATCTGCTTTCAGAAAAAAATGTAAAAACAAGAGCACTTTGCACGTGCATCCACTAGATGTATTACCCTTTTGAACAAAAACATCTTCGTATATTTTTGAGGGAGAATTCACATTTTATATTTAGTTTTAGCATGTAGCGTTTTGAACATTTCAAGAATTTCAGTTGTAGAAGTTATTTTATCAGCCTACCTTTCAAAGCCACTGATATGGAGTCAGAGTTACTGAAGCTACACTATAGAAAGGTCACCCATGTAATGACATGTCAGAGGCTAGAGCACAGCATGGGCAGAAGTCATTGATGAGTGCCAGGACAAGCTGGCGTGGAGTGACGAATCTGTCGGCCATCTTACTGGTGTCCCGACTCCTATCAATAGGAATGAAGATGCCATTGCTTTTGCTTGAGCGCTCAACTTTCACGACCATGTCTATTTGAGAAAACGCAGGAGAGACTGAATTCCGCGTTGAGCTGCTTACTCGTGAACAATATATACCGTTTCATCGCAAAACAGCTGAAATATCTATTGCTTCGTCGCACTACAACTGAAATGTCTATTGTTTCATCGCACTACTGCAAAAAACTGTTGTACCTTTTCATGTTATTTTTTCCTTTGTGCCAAGTAGAAAATGGATGAAGAAAAATGAATGGAGAAAAATAAAGTCCAGATATTAATGCAAATTGCATGAACCCGCTGTTCTTATATTCCTGTGGGAGATTCAATGAACAATTAATCATAATTTACTTGATGAGATGTGAGACTATTTATATTTCTGTGTAATTAAATACTACTAATTGTTGGGCTGCGTTTAAATAATTCAATAAAACAAAAAATGACATACAGGTTTATAGCTCTTAATGTGTATAAGCCGCATGGGAATGTAATAAGGGGCACACATACTATAAGATTCATGCAAATAATTATACTGACAGCAAGCATTAAACCTTGACGGACACACATTTGTAGATCTATTAGACACGGTTGCCACATGCCGGTATTATTACCTAAAAAAGACATGTACTACATTTTAAAACTGTATTATTCAAAACTGTTTTGCACAATATAACAGATCAGGTATCTTCAACATTCAAGATTTTCTATGAACTCAATATTAAATCTCAATAGGGCATTTGAATCTTTGTTATGGAGTTGGCTTTGTCTCGCTCTCCCCTCCCACGTAACAACAAAAATATCTGAGGATGTGGAATGATAACCTGTCCTATTATGATACCCAAGTGTCCTTATATATTGCACCTTGGATGCTGAAACCAGAGGTGTGTCTTTGTTGCTACTTTTTCTCCATCTTTTACATACAGAAGTGGATATATGGCACTTTCCAGCATGCCACAAAAGGTCATAGTGCTTCAGCATATTTATGTGGATAGTGTCCTCCTTGATAAAGTGTCAGGAAAGCTCTCTGGTATCGGAAGGACTCAAAGCGAGTAAGCAAAGAACTTACGAATTTACAAGCTTTAGTTCAAAAGTATTTACTATGTCATATTTTGCTCTGGATGTGTTGAAGTTCACTATTCTTAATGCAATCAGTTGATTCTTTTTCACAACACTCTTCCTTGAGGGTAGGCTTAACTTTGCAAATGTAGCCTACTCAGCAAAGGGGCCCCACTCATTATTGTTTTAACCCATGATGCTGCATTTTATGGGATGTCTGGGGACAGCAAAGACAAAGTTGTCCCACTAGTACCAAACACTTTCACAACATAAAGCCACACCAATTGTCTTTGTCAATGTTTGTTGTGATTTTATTATCACAGGGTAGCAAGACCATATAGCCAAGGCTTACTCTTGGAGGGTAATGTAGGTTTAGAAACTCAGATACATGTATCACATAAACGACATGCAATAACTAGAATACACTATGATAAAGAATTATAATGAGAACTATGACTACAGGTTTAGTAATTCTTTAAAAAAAATGAATGGCTGAAAGATGATGTGTTCATCCGAAAAATATAAATGTTGGCTATCAGATATGGGTCATCTACAATATGCAAATCCTCGATTAACGCACAAGGGAAAATCTGAAGATTTGCAGCTACTCATGCAGCCTCAGGGCTGCCTGTAGGGCTGGATCAAACACTTGAAATGATTTTTGTACATTTTAACCTTCATCATTAAAAGATTTGGTGCATGTATGCTCACCAGATACAAGGGATAGATACTTTGAAATGTGGGCGGTCCAAGGATCTGTGTTCCATTTTGCCTGTCAGACAGTGGACACTTTGTCCAAGCGGCAGTGCTGGAGTAAAATGTAGTTATTAACAGGTCATGGCCACCGGAGACACACCTAAACACAGTGTAGGTTATTTCCTGAAATGTCTGCAGTAATAGTGGTGATGTGATGTGAGGAGGTTGAGACAGACCCTGAGTGTAGGTGCAGGGAGATATATACCCTCAATTACTGGGCGGAACAGTGGACATCTGGAAGCAGTAGCCCTGGGGGACTGCGATCAGCACACACAGGGACAAAATTCAAGTGAAAGAGAACTCACTGCAGCAGAAAAAAGAATGAGTGGTTTGACAAAGGGGTTCTTTACCTCTTTTCTATGTATTTTGCAGATGCTCATAAGAAAGAGGACAGAACTCTCTCTCAGGAGAGACTCTGGAAGTAAGGTAGTGATTTAATAATTATTTTAATGAAATATGTCCTTATTCTTACTTGATAGGCGACCATATTCTTCTGTAACCACAGACTTTCTCATGTCTAGAACCTAATCCAGGCTCTTAAAGGAAGTCAGAAACAACAGGTGGTGCCCCAGCTTCTAATGATTTTTGTCGTGCTCGCGAGTAGAGCGTCAACATGTGTACTGACAGTCTGGAACCCAGGATCATTTGTTATCCAATAGCTGTGACACTTGGTAGCAGGCAGGCCAATCGTGTAGTAGGCTGCAAATCTACATTTTAAAATGTGGAGAAAGCCGACCACCCACAAGTGTATCTTTATTGAATATATTTTAATACCATAATGATAAGACATCACACAATAGTGCATAGAAACGATGATGATGTCCAACATCCCATAATACATTGAGGTCATGTGAATTCACTTCAAGTAGTTGGACTCGGAATATAGTCTCATGCTGAGTCTACATCTTATCGTCTTACAATTGGAAATGGGCAGAGCGTGAATGGGTTTGTTTCGATTAATGGCATGTGCACGTAACTGTGACCTCTCTGTGTAGTGTTGCATTTTGTGGGCCGCAAGGAGATCCATTTGAATCTCCCTCAAGCTAGGGAGGTAAATATTAAGAGATACTTTCTGCCCCCTAGTGACATTTGTTGATCCAGCCCTCACATACTACACCCTGTGCAGCGGTGAACTATTCATAGGGGAGGCGGGGGGGGGGGCGATGAGGGGCGCAGTGACATCGTGGGGATAATAGTAGACAGATACTAAAGCCAATCCCTTAACATGGGCACACGATGATTTGAACATGCGAAGCTGGGCACTCCTGGTCCTATTGGACAGGCAATCACCCTGAACACATATATGATATACCCTGGAGGAAGTGAGAGATGCAAATGAAACCGTATTATGTGCCTTTGCAAGAGAGGAGCAGTATTCAGCATCTTCATGGGACTTTGAGTGACAATTAATATGCATCCATTGATATGATCAAAAGCATCTCAGAGCTTGGTGAGAGGGACAACCTTTTGGTTAACCTCCATCAGCAGTGACAAAGAACATACTGGAATCACAGTACTACATTTGTTAGGAAACTCCAAACATGGGCCTCTTTCTCAGGTACAATATTGAAATGCTGGCATGGCATAGATAAAGACTGGGATGGTATGGGTGTGCTTCAAAAGAGACTTCCATCCCTTCACATGTAGGGGTATATTCACAAGGACGTAACTCCGATTTATCCCCACCGTACTGCATCAAAAGTGGAGATAGATTTAACACCTCTTTCAGAAGCCTGATGCAAACTGCGGCCATTGCCAGTATTCCCGCGATAACTACCTCAAAATGTATCTCCACGGTGGACACCACCAACTAACCCTAATGAGATGCAGAGTAGGCATTCCTGTGCAAAACTTTCGCGATGAAATGCCAGATCCGTGAAGTGCCACAAAAACAGGCAAAAAGCCGTGGTAGCAGCAGGGATTTAACACGTGCCTTTTGCTGGTGCTAAGCAAGACTACTACCCCCAGCCTGAAAGGGAGCCCACCCAGAGCCACACCTGAAGACCCACAGATGTCACGGAGACAATGATCATGCAATAGCAGGATGTGAGGAGAGGCATGGAGCAGGAATGGGCGAGAACTGCAAGTGATCAAGGAATGTGAACCTACCCAATGCCAGGTGTGGTGTGGAGGAGCCTGACAGACCACAGAGTGTAAACCACGGAAATGCCCATCTGGTAAGCAACTGCTGGTGCATAGAGTGCAGTAGCCAGTGGACGCTACCATGTCCCCACAGGCTGTGGGGCAGAAAGCAGAAATACTGCACATTACGTCTCCCCCTGCATGCACTTGCATAGTGGGTTGGACCTGCATACGCCAGGCCTGCGTAGGGATGTGAACAAAAAAGCCCTCGCACTGCTCGATGGTTCTCATTCTGAATAGACAACACGTCTTCCAGGGCAGCACCTCTCAGCCCACCACTAGTCCTGCGCTGAGCGCGGCGGGGCCTGCGTCCCGGTGCGCCTGCTGCAGCCCGGGCCGCTGATCCACAGATTCCTCAAGCCTGCCCCAGCACACCAACGAGGTTCCGATCACCTGCCTACACCAGAGTGTGTCAAAGAGGGCCCACCATGTGTCGGTGCAAGCTCAAAGCACCAAGCCCGCTACCTCTGCAACATCCGCAGAGCATCTATGGCCCCCCGACGCTGGCCCACAGTACTCATTTCCATTTACCTACTCCACTGGCGTCCTCTTCGGCCCAGTAGGCCCCACATGTGGAACTGTGTCCTGAGTCCTGATGGCAGTGTCACCAAGTCTGTGGCAGCGGCCACAGCACCAGACCCCCTTCAATCAGTGAGGCATAATTCCATATGGCAGGCCTGCTACACGTGGTGCATCCAACCCTGTTCAATGCAGACCAGCGACACGTGGTGCCACTAATCCTGTTCAACGCAAACCGGTGACACGTGGTGCCACTAATCCTGTTCAACGCAAGTCTGTGTCCCGTGGTGCCACTGCACCTGCACTAAGCAGGCCTGTGGGGCCATCTATCTTAAGCTGGCGACACTCGGTGAATGGCCGGTGCTTACCACTGCCTCGGACCTACACTGCAGTCGAATAAGTCACACACAATTTTGAATTCAGCCTTGATTCATTTATGGCAAACTAGATGTAATTGTACAGGCCTCATTGCAGACTGCCTCCCCTTTCAGCCCCAGTGCCACTAAGTCTGTTTCCCGAGACATACAACACATTCTGGTTGGACTCTGGGGGCGACTGTCCATGGACCTGGGTTTGTCGCCGCCATCATGTCAGTGAAAACTTTGCAGTGCCAATCCATTCCTCAATTTGTTGCCTCCAGAGAGCCTCCACCCTCTGCATCATGCCCTGGAGGACACCTTCCACTGTCCCTCTCAACCCTCTGCCACATACACCTTGGACATTGAAGAAGACCCACTCAGGTTGCATGGCCCATCTGACTGCACCGCAAGTCACCGTCCCGGGGTGATATGCCTGTTCTGGCCACAGTGAATCTAGGGCCACGAAGTCCGTGCGCAATGAGACAAGGGCAGTTTCTGGTTGGACATTGGTGGTGGCTGAGTCTATGACCTGGTGGTCTCCAGCATCTTCATCTGGCTGGACCGGACTTGGTGCCCGACATGTGTCTGTTCCGTTCAGCTCCACCATAGTGACAGTTTCAGCGTGGTCTTGCCCTCTGCATCATGCCCTGGGGTACACCTTTCACTGTCCACCAAAACACTCTGCAACAAGCTCCTTTCACATCTATGGGAACCTGCTCTGCACTGGTGACACTACCCCAGTTTCCCACAGGTCAGTGTCCCCTGGCGGTGATCCTGTGTCTGCTGCAGTGCATCTGGGGCCAATAACTGTGCAGCACAAGTCATGGGGCCTTTATGGTTGTATGGTTATGACGTTACAAGGTACACTGTTGTTGAATTCTGACTGCACCCAGGCAGCCCTTGTCAGCTGGTGTGCACACACCCCACACACATCCAACACAGGTGTCACTTGGTATGTGCGCCTGCTAATAAATGTGGCCGTTTGCACGTGCACATAGCCAACTACACCATCTGAGCAAGTGTGTCCATGTGGTCTTTGTGTCAGCATAATGGGCACTGGTCCTGCAATGCCACAGTGTTCTGTTGTCAGCAGATGCTACCATGTCACCTTGGTGTTAGCAGTGACCCTGGACAGATTGCTGCACACACACCACCCTGCATGCACAAGTGGCGTGTGCTCATCTGGTGTACGTCAGGTCACCGCAGGGGTGGGTTGATTCGGCAGGGGCAGCAGGTCATAGCTCAGACCTGGCCTCGTGCAGGAGGTGTGGTAAGTGTGTCTCTGTGTTGGAGTGTAGTCACCACCAGGGCCACAGTAGTCGATGTTGCAATGTAGCATGCACCAGGAGGGCGGGCCTGCACAGACGGGGACACGTAGGAAGGCAGCGCATGCAAGTGAGGAGCTCATGGGAGGGAGGAGCAGCTGTGTGGCCACGTAACACACAGTGGGGCCGCTCGTGTGCCACGTGCTGGGCATACCATCCATATTTCCTAGGTCACAGACATCCCACCACACCCCCAACAGGCCTCTGTACATTTCCTTTTGCATGCAGATGGTAAAGTTACTGTAGGGATGATAGGTCTTTTGTCTGCACCATCAGGCGGTAGCCCATCTGCAGCTCGGAGCAGGAACTTGCATGTGGCCAGCACCAATTGACAGATACAATAGCATTTGCTTGTGACTCTCACACTACTTACTGCTGCAGGAGTCCTTGATCGTATTTAGCGTGTGTGCAATGGCTATCACACGTACTCCGACCTCATCCAGGCCTGCACCCATTGCACGCAGACACTGCTCATTGCACGAGCTGTGCCATTTCATCCACAAGTCTGGCGCAAGGCAAGCAGCGACAATGATGCAATGGAAGACCATCCTGGACACATGCTTGACTCCAGTCACGTGGAGCTGTAGCGTGGATGTCTGCTGCATGTTCTGGGGCACTGCCCCTGGCAGTGCTGCAGATAAATTACCGGCTGAGCTTTTGCCTTGCGGACGTCACCTGCGTTCAGCCTGTGTTGCATTGCCGCTCGTGAATATTCGAGTGGTCCATGGATGTCTGCCTCTCCAACGTCACAGTGGCTGACCTGAACTTTGACCTGTGTTTGCACTCCCTGTTGGCCCACGACCAGGAGTGTCACTGTGAAGCCCGTTTATGGCATGCATGGATGTTTGCCATGCAGTTTGGGAACTGGGACTGGAAGTCTTCGTGTGCAGTTAGCACATAGAGCCACTACCTGATTGGGTTTTGGTGCGCATTGGGTCGAGTGGTTGGAGTCAGCACATCTCTCCGAGTCAGCAGATGGATTCAGTCGACGACATGTTGAATGTGGTAGACGACAGCTCATTAGAGCTGTTGGCCTATGCTGCTGCACGAGTGATAAGGTACCTGCAGCCACGACTGGATGTGACCAATTGCACATGGCCCGACGCCTGTTTGCAGCTGGTGGATCTGGTTACATGTCCCAAGTCGACAGAGGACATGGCTGCATTGTCCTGGACACATGTTCTCAGTGCGGACAACCAATGCGGCTTGGCATAGATTTGTGATTGTGATGGAATCCCCTGAGGTGGACTTGGGTGCTTGCCTACGTTTCTCATTCAGGCATGCTGCTGCATTGGTCTGCATATCGTGGTACTTTTCTTGGCTGTACTGACACACACTTGTTGATAAAGTTTGCGCACATTCAGTTGTCTCCAACTGTGTTGTGTCTTGATTTGTATGCCAATGTGTGTGTTACGGACTCTCTGGCTGCCTGCAATGAGTGCATTGCTACCCCATCAGGACTGTGGGTTTGTACTTGTGCATTCTTGCGTCCCTGTTTCATGCTTTGCCAGGTGCTTCTGGCCGTTTCCCGGCCACAGGCGGGTTCACTTGTGTCCTGTGTTCGTTTGTGCAAATGTTGGCGTTTGTACCACATTGTGTTTGATGTTGGGGTGCTATGCTTCCTATGTGTGTGTGCTGCATTGTGTGTGGGATGCCCCTTTGGCTCTGATTTGGCTCACCCTTCTCCTTTTCGGGCAGTGTGGTTTTCACTTCTGTGTGTGTCGCGGACCTGGTGGTGCTTATCCCTGCTTTCCTCATTGTGAATGGGCTATTTGCGTGTTTTTTCATGTTGGGGTTTGTGTTTTTATCTCTGTCGCAGTGGTTGTATCGCAGACATTGGCCGCGTGTTTGGCGAACTATTGCATGGTACCGTGGGGTTGTGAATTCCATGTTTACACAGGGTTATATTCCCGCGATCGGCTGCGATGAGCAAAGACGCGTTAGCATTTTTTGGTGATATTTAGCACACATTCTTGCGTAGTCTGCTAAAAAGCACGCGTTCAGTGACAAAGACCAATACTGCTGATCTAGGTTGCTGTAGAGATTGCTTCTTCTTCCAACTACTCAGTACTCATAGGAAAAAAACAAGGAGAAATAAAGATCTTTCTCCTCTTTTTGCCACCCCTGCGGAGGCGTATAGTTCCCAGGTTTACAGATCCTTGTAAATCTGTGAATGAATCAAAACCCATGTGTGTTATGTGGAAAAACCCATCACAATGCCCATGCAATGATCCCCTGACGCAGTGTAAGGCAATGCAGAGACTTGCGCTGCATTGCCTTACACCATATCTAAGTAAATAAGCCCCCTAGTTTAGAAGATTGGCAGAGTAAGCAAGTTTTCATCTCTTTAAAAATTGTTAAATGTTTTCCTTAATATAGTGGACAGATGGGAGCAACATTAGTATACAGTGCTTCTTAAATTTGAAAAGTATCATTTTATCGCCTATCTACCTCATATAAACATGGCAATCATGCTCTGGAAAGGTAAACATGTCCGGTAAATTTTAAGGGTGGGAGAAGTTGCGTTTTTTTTCTTATGAATATGACACTTTCTTCTCTAGTTTCCAAAGTTTTCTTTTGTGTTCCCTTTAGGCTGGTTCAAGCAAATAAGAGATTGCAAACATGCACAGAGCCTCAATTATCAGAAGAATTTTTTTTTTTAAGTTAATACTTCAGAATACGGTACATACATTTTTAACACCAATTACCACAAATGCAGTGGTGTAGCAAGGAGGGGAGGGAGTACCGCCCTCGGTGGCACCTGTTTTTTTGGTGTGACGCCTCCCCCAGGTCTTGCCTGCAGTCTCGGACGGCAACCACCAGCACTAACACTTTCCACCTACTGCCTGATCTTCCGTATATGGGCCAGCACCCCTCCTAAGCCCACGGTGGTTGGCAAAGGCTGGGGACGCCCAGGGCTGTCTAAGGTGTAGCTACGCCACTGCACTTATGAGGCAGCATTGGCACGCTCAAGCGAATATGACCAGTTCGCAGGAAAACCTTTGTAAAAAAAAAGTTTGGAACTCCATAAAATAAAGGTAGGACAATAATCAGGAACTATGCAAGATTATGGCTACCATAATAAAAACTAGACAAAGCAATAATCAAATTCATACCAAGCAATCAGAAAATGACCAAGCAGTGTGCTGGTAATAATCTGCTGGTAATATCACCCACAATCTGTTGAGTTCCAAAAATGTCTCCTGAAGCCTTTTGCTGCTTTTGGGGATGTTTTGGTAATGGCCTGGCAAACCAATGTTTCCACCTGTTATTCCAGTGAATCTTTTGGAGATGTGTGGAATATTGTGGTAAGGACTACTGATAATTTAAAAGCAGACCTGTCCATAATAGTTATGAGGAAATTCTGAATTGGGACCAATGGAGAGTCTTTCAGCCTATACGAGCTTAGCTTGCAGTATAGATTTATCAGCATACACTAGCTTGAACAATAAGAAGTATTTCTGTCCGGATTTAGTAAAATATGCTATTACAACTCTTGTAACTTGGAACTATGTCTGGTTTTAAAATACCTATATTGAGAACATTGACTAACCTTTCGTTCCCAAACCTATAATACTAAAATCATGCACCTACAACTATTTTCCAGGCGATACATTTACTTATTTCATGCAGTTTCAGATTAGGTTAAAAATACTTGCCATATTTTTAAATTAACTTTAGAAAGTTTTTCCTCTCAATATTTTAATCTAGGGCCCTCTCCAATAATGCTTTTGAAAAAACCTGGCCTGATTGCAGCTCCTTCCTAAAGTTGTTGCACCATTTGTGTCCAGGCTTTCCAGCTCTAAGATAAAATTGCAGATAAATGATAGGAAACACACTGAGACACATTTACAATGACCCTAAATCTTACATCTGTGTGGGAGTGCACTACCTTTAAACCCTTCTGCGCAAATTTTTACACTGTGCGAGGGTTTTAATTTTTTATTTATTTATTTATTTGCAGAGTTTCATATAGCGCGAACTAGACCCGAACCGAATCAGGTATCAGAGCGCTTTACATAGCACCAGTTACGTTACATGATCATTTTTTCTTTTTTTAGGCACAGGGAGATTAAGTGATTTGCCCAGAATCACAGGAGGTTTTGGCGTCGTTACCGAGACTCGAACCCAGATCCCCAGGTCCGAGGTCCCCTAAACCTCTCTCCTTAACTCTATCTACCTAATAAACTTGCTTTTAAAACAGTTAATTCCTCCACCTCTTTTTCACTAGCCACCCTAGTTCCTGCATCCACTAAACCTGCCTCCTGCTTTCAAATCTGCTCTTCCATGACTGACACTCTACTATAATATAATCACCTTTTCTTTGCTGCCAAGGCTCCTAATCTACCCCTTAACCCCTTCGCAGCGGGGGTAATTCCCCCGCGGTGCGGGGGGGGGGGGGAGGGCGCGGTGGTGCTCATGCAGCAATAGTAAGGGAATTGCTGCAGCATTTCATGGTCATTTCGGGAAGGTCTATAAGGAAGATTTGGTTGTCAAAGAACGGGATGTGCTGAAATAGATGGAGTATATGGACCCTTTATCAGACGATCTAAAGGATATTTTGCATCAAGAGATCTAATGAGGAGATTGAGGAGATTATAAATGGGGGAAAAAAAGGAAAGGCACCAGAGCCAGATGGC
The DNA here is from genome assembly GCF_964261635.1 of Lissotriton helveticus. Lineage (NCBI taxonomy): Eukaryota > Metazoa > Chordata > Amphibia > Caudata > Salamandridae > Lissotriton > Lissotriton helveticus. Next base: position 218,799,262 of record NC_136063.1, on the reverse strand, counting down.
CTCCCAGTTGAGGTTTATAAAACTCTGGTCGGTGTTTTAACATCTATCTTGAGGCAGTTATTTAACAAGATTTTCCTGTTGGATGTTCCTTTGCCGCTTTCTTGGAATGAGGCCAATATAACTTTGATACCCAAGCTAGGGTAGACACCAAAGAGTGTGGATTTGTACATGGCTATTTCTTTATTAAACGCTGACTACAGGCTTTTTGCTAAAACTATAGCAAGGAGAATGAACATTGTTATGTCATACTTGGTTCATGAGGATCAGAAGGGTTTTCTCAAGGGTAGATCTTTGAAAGAGCTGAATTTTTCCCTCATTAGTTGCATAGACATGGCTACGTCATACGATCTTCCCTTGGTGGTTATTGCTTTAGATGCTACCAAGGAGTTCAATCGTGTTAATTGGGTATATTTGCAGACGTTGGCTAAACAGCTCAATCTGGGATTAAATGTGTGTAAAACGCTGACAGCTATATATTTGGCCCCTATAGCTAGAGTGTTGGTTAATGGGGTGTTGGCCCAGCCAGTTCAGATTACACAGGGAACTAGGCAAGGGTGCCCTCTGTTTCCACTTTTTTTTAATTTATATATCGAGCCTTTGGCTCGGAAAATAAGGGGTACTGAGGGTATCGTGCCTTTTGAATTTGAAGGCTCGAGCAAGAAGATTGGTCTCTATGCTGATAAAATTATAATTTATAAACTCAAATTATAACAAACCATGACTTTTTTCCTAGATATAACTAGTGAGTTTGGAAGTATTTCAGGCTATTATATGAACAAGCAGAAAACAGAGGTTATGGCTTGGAATATGAGTACTGAGGGTGTACTGGGGGTTTTCCCTGCAAAAACGATATGAGGTATTTTGCAGTTAGTATAGCTGATTTTACTAAAACTAATTTTGACAGGCTTAAAAAGGAGATTAGTGCTAATCTACGGGGTTGGATGCACTTACCTCTCACAATATTTGGCCAAGTAAATTTAGTGAAAATGATGATCCTTCCAAAGCTAACATTTTTATTTGAAACAATCCCCTTGACCTATAAGAAGGAGTGGTTCATGAGATTGCAGGGTGAGATTAGTTTGTTTCTTTGGGCATCAAAATGCCACGTCTTTCTTGGAAGAAGCTTAGGAGGAGGCTAGTGAAGGGGGGATTAGCATTGCTAAACTTGCAGCTTTATTCTTGGGCATTTTTGTAAAAAAATGCCAGGATGCCACTGGGTACCCCTATTGATACAGAAATAGGTAGAATGTTAAGAGAGATGCTGAAGAAGCAGGAAAGCGCTGAAAATGGGTTTATGTGCAAATTTGCTGATCCGAAATATTTTAAGAAGGTTAGGTTAAAGTTTTAAGGGATATGGCGGAAACATGGTATAGAATCAGAAGGGCTTTAAAAATTCCATAATTTAGCCAGTTGGCTCCGATATGGGATGCACCAGCGTCTCCACTTTGGACTAAGGACTTATTGGCTAGATCCTTAAAGGAGATGGGTCTTTTGAGATGAAAGCAGTTATTTCCGGATGGACAACTAATTTCGTGGGGTCAGTGTGAGGAGGATTGTGCCCCCAGTTTTTCTAGATTTAAATTCCTTCAGATTCAAAGCTGGTATGCGGTATCGGGCGATTTAATAGGAACCTCTAATGAACTGGAGGAGAAGCTTTTTTCTAATCCTTCATTTAAAAAAGAAATTGCACTATGGTATTAGCTGATACTCGAGATGGAGGATGGTCCATTCATGTAACCGGAGAGCCTATGCTTTATAAAACAGTAAAACCTGCATATTTCAGGAGGAACCATTTTGTTTACAATGGACAGGGCCTACTGTACTCCACAGGGGGTTTTGAAAATTGGCTCAGGTGGAGTGGTGGCATTTCCTAAGTGCGGAAGCCCGAATCGAAGATGACCTGCATATGTTTCTGCAGTGCCCGAAGAAACAGACTTTTTAGGAGGAAGTGAGTAGTTGCCCCAGTTTTTCTAGATTTAAATTCCTTCAGATACAAAGCTGGTATGCGGTATCGGGCGATTTAATAGGAACCTCTAATGAACTGGAGGAGAAGCTTTTTTCTAATCCTTCATTTAAAAAATAAATTGCACTATGGTATTAGCTGATACTCGAGATGGAGGATGGTCCATTCATGTAACCGGAGAGCCTATGCTTTATAAAACAGTAAAACCTGCATATTTCAGGAGGAACCATTTTTTTACAATGGACAGGGCCTACTGTACTCCACAGGGGGTTTTGAAATTTGGCTCAGGTGGAGTGGTGGCATATCCTAAGTGCGGAAGCCTGAATCGAAGATGACCTGCATATGTTTCTGCAGTGCCCGAAGATTCAGACTTTTTAGGAGGAAGTGAGTAGTTGCCTGTCAAGTGCCCTAGGTTTGCAGATCAAGGTAAGCGCTGAGCTGGTTATATTTGGAAGATAAGATCTGCAAGGTAGGGGCACGAGTGACAGTGCAAAGCATGTATTTTATGCTGTGCTTCTGGCTCGAAGAGAGCTATGTAAACTTTGGATCTCCCCTGTCACCCCAACAGAGGGTGGTTGGTTACAATCAATGAGATTTGTTGCTAAGTTGGATATTTCGGATCAGACGAGAAAAATATACAATTTCTGGAAGCCTTTTCTAGTAGGATATGAGTGAAAGTTGGGGTTGTGGTTTTGATTTTACAGTCCAATGATTAAGCCTTTATCTGCCTCTGCTGGTGGAAATCTCTTCTGTGTATGCAGGAAGATAGGGGACAGGGTTTCATGGCGTGTCTGGGGAGGAGGACCTCCAGTGGTTATCGAGGGTGCTCAGGTTGTTGGGGCCTCTGTTTTCTAAGCTTTTATCTACCCCCTTCCTCCCCCGGTATCCTGCAAATGAGGTTGAAAACCCAGGGCGGTTTCATAAGAAGAAGGGTGGCAACAAGGCAAATGAAGATCAAAAAAATAAAAAAGGATGCCTGCATTACAAGCAGGTGTCCCTTCCTGCACAAAAACAATCCTCTAAGACTTTTACCTCTTTCTATCAGTGTTACAGAATACAGCACAAGTAGAAAAAGGAGAAAGCATGGAGGAATAATTATACTTCTCCTCGCTACACCTCACCTAGGGAGGTGCAGCATTCTAAAGCACTCCCAGGTCTAACCGTTTTGGTAAATCTGGGAATGCTTCAGAATCCATGGGTGGATGTGTGTGAACACCCAAGCTCCACCCATGGAACGCCTCCCTGGGGAGCAGTAACGCAAGGTTGCAACTTGCACTGCCTTGCATTACTCCAGATCTACCAAGCACCGCAGTGCCACACAAGGTGGCCTTGCATGGCTTGATAAATAGCATTTGAGGTTTTGTATTGCCTTTGATAAATATGGCCTAAATGTTTAAAAATCACACATATGTAGGTAAATTAGGCACTTCTACTCCCAGCAGCAGCTCCTCCTTTAAGGCGGAGAAGCATTGCCTCATTGCCCTCTGAGCAGTACAAAAAAGAAACGCAAAATGATAATACCACAGTGTTTAGGGTGGGGTTGGGCTAGTCTGTTCTCACGCAGGGAGGAGTGGTGTGCACTACAAGTGTGCATGACAGTTTGGCCGGATATCTCAGGATGGCGAAACCAACATGCGCACTTAGCATTTCTCCAACCAGCTGGGTTGGACAGACAGGTGGAGAACAGTAGCGGGTTCCCAGGCACTGTCTGAGCGGCAAACCTAGCCACTCAGAGAAATCATGACAAATGCTATTATGAGCATGACAGCAGCATCGTGATTGGCTTAGGAGAGTCTGGGAGTCTGTGTGCTGCTGCGAGTCAGGAACAGAAGAGGACAGAGGAGAAACATGGCCTGGCTGGTAAGTATTTTTTTTTTTATTCACCCATAACCAACCCCATTCTGCCCCCCACTTCTGTTAACTAGCAGCTACAACGCCTATACCACTGATAAATGCAAGTTTGTGAATGTCGGTAAATACAGGATAATACTGGCAAGCATAAGTCTGTTTTAGGCCAGCAAATTTATTTTTTTCTATGTATAAAAATGATAATTGTCACTGCCAGGAGAAATAAGCTATATAGCACCATTTCCACAAATTCTATATGGTAGACAGCAGCTTCAAAAGTGCTAGCATAAGACATTCACATATCAAACATGATGCAGAGATTCTGCAAGGCATGATTCAAAAATCAACTACAGCCATGAATGATGATGAACTAATAAAGGCTTCTCTTCATTATTTAGCACTTACATCAGGCAGACACTTTTTATGAGTATTTATCAATAAATCAAGTTGACCCCTGGGTAGAATTCTTTGACAAGTATTTCCGATTGGCTGGCACGATCCTTTGAAGCAAGAACGACATTTATTTCCAGAGCTGGAATAACAACAGGAGCAGTGCGGACGGAACAAATGCGCTGCCTGCAAAAGATTATTATTTGTTTGCTAAAACATGAGCTGGGTCAGCAGGAAATGCAGTGTGCGGGATGGGGAGAACAGATAGAAGCAATCAGCCCAGGGTGAGTGATGGAGGACTTCATTTGCTTTCCAGGAAGAAACCCGATGTGGGAAAATAATGCTTCCCTCCTGACAGAAGTCACTATGCAATTTCAAAAACTAATGAGGGTGAACAACTCGGTGGCTTTCTGATGAAAAACTATGAGATTATCCATAAAATTATGCTTAGGGTGGAGGGATAATCATTTTAAAACGGCTGCCCATAACCAAACACTATTGAATGGGATATGAAGAATGGTGTTAGAGTGAGCGATATTTTGCGGTCACAGGGAAACCAAAACCGCAGTAACTCACTCTTTTCTACAATTGTATCAGACCTCAATAACTCCAGGAATGGCAGAGCGCAGAGTTATGAAGAGCATAGTTAAATGTTAAATGTTGTATACTTGTAAAGCGCACAGCTGCCCCAGCAAAGGGGCGTCCCGGCGCTGTATACCGCTGGGGAACCCGTCCTGGCTTTCCCTGTGGGATGGTCCCTGCTGGGAATCCCCAAGGTGGAGCCAGGCATCCCCGGCGTTGATGGGGCCGTTGTGGAGATTAGGCAAGCTAATGCCCAGAGTTGCCGAGTGGGACCCCAGGTTAGAGTAGGTACCGAGGCGAGAATTGTCAAGTCCGCTGACCCTGGTCCACGACCCTGCCGCGTCGGGAATTGAACCCTGGTCCCGGGCCGACTTCTGCTCCCGGGTCTGCTGCCTCTAACCAGTGAGCCACACCACTCCACGTTCTTTCTCTGCTGCAATGGCCCGGCCACCACCCATGTCCTTAATTAGTGGCCACTCGCCACCGCCCAGTGGCACAGCCCGTGAGTCATGGGGCCTGGTGCATGAAAGGATATTGTCCCCTGACTTCTATTGGAACTCTGAAATACAGCAATAATCAGGCTTGAGTGGACCCCTCAGGCTTCTGGGCCCTGGAGCCACTGCACATGCTGCACCCCAGGCTGGTTGACACGCGTAGCTGCCCCTTGTCCTGCTTTCGCCTGAGTCAGGGGAGATGAAAGGCGCACCATTAAGAGGAAGTAAGAAGGGCTTTTATGTAAGTAGCTTCCCTAGCCCTTCTCCAAACACCGCTTAAGCAAATTCGAGGTTTTTGTAGGACTAAGAGAGGGACTTACGGTGCTATTTAGGGTTAATTTCACTACCCTTTAACATATGCTGCATTGACCCCCACATGCATCCTACTGGATTTCAATCATGTGTTTAAAAAAATATATTTTAATCTAGTTTCACCAGTGAAAGTGCTATCTATCAATCACTGGACCAAATGCCCATCCTCGGTAACATTTAAAGTTTGCCTTTGTCCTAGTGGTAGTACAGAGGTGGCCAATGTACAAGTCGAATTTGAGCTTATTTTACCACTTTTCTGTATTTGCCTATCACGGCTATAGAATCTAACAATGTTATCACAATGTCATCACATCACAGTTGAAATTAATGAAAGGAACAAGCATTGACAATGGCAATTGACCATGCTTTAATGTGTTTCCCTGCAATCTCACAGGCACAGCTCTCCCCCTGCACTCACATGGCCACAGTCTTTTACCTCTGGTGTACTGGGTACAGGAATGAGACCAAAGAAAGCATGGATCACGGACACAAGCGAGGGGTATATTTACAAGCCACTATCGCCATGGAACATCGTTTTTTAGGATGTTCCTGTGGCATTAGGGGCTTTACCTTGTTTACAAGGCAGTGTTAAGCCACTTAATGTGGCTTAATGCTGCCTTGTTATTAAGGCCCCTTTTCACGTTATGCTTAGCAAGAAAGGGGAGTGTAATGGGTGTTGCTGTGGGTGTTCCATCGCAACATTGATTCTGAAGCTGCCCCCTGTTTACAAGGGGGGTGGAAATAGGAGACAGCGCCAGAATTAAGAACAGGGAAAACCTGGTCTTACCCTGGCGCAGGATAAATGTTTCATTTCTCCTCATTTTTGCTGCTTTCATGTGTGATGCGTTGTGGAGCACACATGAAAACAGCAAAAGGCCAATTATTGTTGTTTAAGTACAGGAAGATCCCCCTACCTGCACATAAAAAATCATTTTAAAAAATGCAGTTTTGCAACTTCTATGTATGCCGCATTAAGCAGCACACATAGAAGTTACAAAAAAGCTGTTAAAGATTGTTTATGTAATCTTACCCTGCACACAGACGCGTTGGCGCTAGGCTGCTAAGTGTAACGCCATCGCAGGGGGAAACGCAGGGCTACGCCATATTCTGGTAAATATGGTGCAGCCCCGCGCTTCTGAAGTGGTGGAGTGAGGCACTGAGCCAGGAAGGCTAACGTCTCACTCTGCCACTTCCCTTGTACATATGCCCCCAAGAGCGCATGAGAAAAATAACTGTGAATGTCAGAAGGCACCTAAGGCTGAAGTAAGAACTGAGACACTCAGATTAAGTGCCGGCCAGAGCCTTATGCACCATGCAAAGTGTCTTAAACAAGATCCTATAATCCAAACAGGATGAGATAGTGGCCTGGTATGCCCAGACGTGGGTTCCGGGCTCACTGTGCCACTGGATTCAAGTTATCCTGGTTGATATGGGTGAAACCCCGAAACCGGTCTGACGATGCTTGTTTCCAGTCCAGGGAGGACATGGCTTGGCAGTTCGGATTGGACTGTTCCCATGAGGCACAGTGTCAAGACTGATTTGCATATGGCCAGGTCTGAACTGAGGGGGCATGGTGAGCAAAAGAATGATGGATTCAACCCAGATCTCTTGACTGGAGGTGAATGTTTTTATTTGTTCTACATTCCATGCATCAATTGTGTCTTTTTTGCTTTCTTGCCCTAAGTGCACTGGGAATGCCTGACATGGGTCCAGGGCTCACTGTGCCACTGGAATCAAGCTATGCTGGCTAATGAGGGGTGAAACCCCGATACCGGTCCAAGGATGCTTGTTTCTGGTCCAGGGATGACCTGGCTTGGCATTTTGTCCTGGGCTGTTCCCATGAGGCACAGGGTCAAGACTGATTTGCATATGGCCAGGTATGAACTGGGTGGCATGGTAAGCAAAGGAATAATGGATTTAATCCAGATCTCTTGACTGGGGGTGAATGTTTTGATTTGTTCTGCCTTCTGCCCATCGATATTTTGTCTTTTGCTTTCTCGCCCTAAGTGCACCGGGCATACCCAGACGCGGGTCCCGGGCTCACTGTGCTACTGGAATCAAGCTATCCTGGCTCATGAGGGGTGAGCCCCTGAAACTGGTCCTAGGATGCTCGTTTCTGGTCCAGGGAGGACCTGGCTTGACAGTGCAGGCTGGACTGTTCCCATGAGGCACATGGTCAAGACTGATCTGCATAGAGCCAAGTCTGAAATGGGGTGGCATGGTGAGCAAAAGAATAATGGATTTAATCCAGATCTCTTGACGGTGGGTGAATGTTTTGATTTGTTCTGCCTTCTGCCCATCAATATTTTGTCTTTTGCTTTCTCACCCTAAGTGTGCCGGGTATACCCAGATGTGGGTCACAGGCTCACTGTGCCACTGGAATCAAGCTATCCTGGCTGATGAGGGGTGAAACCCCAAAACCGGTCCTAGGATGCATGTTTGTGGTCCTGGGAGGACCTGGCTTGGCAGTTCGGGCTGGACTGTTCCCATGAGGCACAGGGTGAAGACTGATTTGTATATGGCCTGGTCTGAACTGTTGTGGCATGGTCAGCAAAAGAATGATGGATTTAGCCCAGATCTCTTGACTGGGGGTGAATGTTTTGATTTGTATTTCATTCGTCCATCAATTGTGTGTCTTTTGCTTTCTCGCACTAAGTGCGCTGGTTATGCCCATATGTGGGTTCTGGATTCACTGTGCCATTGGAATCAAGCTAAACTGGCTGATGAGGGGTGAAACCCCAAAACCGGCCCTAGGATGCTTGTTTGCGGTCCAATGAGGCCCTGGCTTGGCAGTTCAGGCTGGATTGTTCCCATGAGGCACAGGGTCAAGACTGATTTGCATATGGCCAGATCTGAACTGTTGTGGCATGGTCAGCAAAAGAATGATGGATTAAACCCAGGTCTCTTGACTGGGGGTGAATGTTTTTATTTGTTCTGCATACCGTCCATCAATTGTGTATCTTTTGCTTTCTCGCTTTAAGTGTGCCGGAAACATGTACTTGCGATATTGTTGACATGCTAGCAGAAGGTAAGATTACTGCTGATAGTAACAGAAACATGTTTGGTCATTATGATTTCCTGGAACCAATATCTCCATTTTATCTTCCTTCAAGTTCAAAGGGTTATGGATCATGGTTATGGATTATGTGACAAAAGCAAGAATGTCCCAACTTCTAATAAGAAAGTCAAAATATCTTCTACTTTGTCGCAATCTGAATATCAACTGTATAATTAAAAAAGTAAGGTAAAAAAAATATTAAAGCAACTAAAGGCAACAAATACACATTGAAAATCTCCACAAAATGCTCAACAATTCTTAATAAAACAATGTTCAGTGTTTTCGATTTTAAAAATTAAGAAAGTATTTGAATTCACATAAAATAAATATAAAATTTTAAATTGCAAATATGCAAAAGACATCCTTAGCACTAACTCAACTAGCCTTGTTGCCTGAAGGTGTCTTGTATAGCCCCTCCCTGTGCAGTGTTTGTCAATGAATTCACAACAGGAAGTAGTTGTCAGATTCCTCAATGAAAAAACAAGCTTTGTTGTGTTTCTTAGGGAGTTCAAGCAAATCAGGGAGGTGTTGTGGGTTAGAACCTCAGAAATTAGCAACAGAAAATTAACACAAAATAAATCAGCATCAGACTCTTGCTTGTCTTTTAATAAGGGGAAATATTTAATTGACACACAACTAAAACTATACCCAAAGTAACAAATATTCACAAAATTGCAGGTGGAATTAGAAACTGGAACCCCTCCAAAAGGTGCCTTCCAGATTAACGAGTATGCAATTTATGTATCCTAAATAGATATAATAGGAGACAACGTGCCCTGTAGATTGAGTCTGCTTGTGTTATTTGTGTGTTACCATGTGACAAATTGTGCACCAGTAGTTTTAATCATAAAAAACAGCAATGGCTCTACGTGGGCCTAGTGGAAAACATAGGGGTTTTCATAATCAAAACGATACGTCTACAGGCTTTGTCAAGGTGATCAATATGTAAAATGAGATGCAGTCTGCTTTTGTCCTCAATAAAGGGAACCTGTTGGCTCTAACTTGAACATAAACATAACCATGCTGTCTCTGTCTGGAGGGGCAAATCAAACAATTTTAATTAGAAAGGGGAAATCAGTGCCTAGCCTATACCTCCTGCCTTCTTTAACCTCTTGGACTCTCATGACGAGCTGAGCTCGTCACGAGCCACGGCGCTCTGGTACTCATGACGAGCTGAGCTCGTCATGACCGCGCCCGTTAGATGGAACACTCGCACGCTGAGCTGATTCCCCTGCTGTGCTGAATGTTCCATTGGTCCGGGCGCGGTCATGACGAGCTCAGCTCGTCATGAGCACCGGATTGCCGTGGCTCATGATGAGCTGACCTCGTCATGAGCATGGGGTGCTGTACGCATCCCCCCCACCCCCCAGCACAGCTGGGGAATCCCGCCAGTGGCGAAGGGGTTAAAGGATGTCAGTCACCCTTCTGTTTGTCTTGTTGCACATAGGTAGATATCTGGCACGATTTTGCCAATCTGATCTCTATTAATCTACTTTACCACATCATCCATCTTTTTGCTTCAGTCTTTTTTTGAATGAAAGTCAGTTGTGAGCAATCTGGCTTTGTCTCCATAAATAAATGCAAAACATTTCAATGTACTTCCATTGTTTATTGGAGTGCATTATTGAAACTTCTGGCCTTCATCAACCATTGGCCTATCTCCTTTGAAGACAGAACTCAGTAGCAAAAGTTGCCAAGTTCCATGCCCATAAGTTCTAGCACGTATTATGTAGTTTTGATCTGTCCATACCTCATCTCATTGAAAAACCTCTAAACCCCTGTACGCAGTTCTGTATAAGTTAGGATTGCCATGTCTCAATGGTTTGTGCATATTAAGCACAGGGAAAAAGAGGGAGATGTGGCCACTTTCTGTCCTTTTTTTGCCTATGATAATACTAGCAGAATAGGCGACGTGTTTCAACATCAAAAAAATACAACTGTAGCCTAAAATAACATAAATGTCTGAAAACCATTGCTTCTCCCCTCATATCTACCGCCACCGCATTAGCATCTGGGAATGAACCCTCTGAGATGTTCAGGCAGGAGGCTCTGGCCTCTCAGGGGTGGTAGGAAGCAAGGCCGTGCTCCTTGGGCCAGAAAAGAATGGTAGAGAGCAGAACAAGTTCATGCTTTTCGAATTGGGTGTCTCATAGGTAAAGTACTTTATTGAGGGTGTCCAATGCTTGTGATAATTTCAAGTTAGAAGAGGATCTATGATGGTTGTGTCACAAATACATATTACTAGAACATGCATTAGAGGAAGATATTATAACTGTTTCATTGCTAAGCTAGATGCTGCTCAACTGTCAACTCATAAGAAGAAAGTAGCATTTTTGAGTGATGTAGAACATGTTAGACGGCATGCTTTCAGTTCACTATGTTTCCAGCTGGTGTGGTGGCCTTCTGCAGCTCAGACAGTTCATGTCGTAGTGTGTCGCCTCTTGCCTCAGTTTTATATTGTCCTATTAACAGCAACTGATTAAATTCTGCCATGGGATGGGGCAGACATGCATGCACTGTCTGCGAATTATCTGAGTTTTAGCATTGGGAGAAGTTGATGGGCAGTTAGTTTCACAAGAAATCCCTAGCACATGGCCACTATCATACCTTGACTGTGACAAGATAGTTGTGAAGGACAAGAATAAACTTTTGTATTTCCCCATTCTCTGCTTTCCTTTGTTTTATGTGTGCAATAACTCATATATTGAGGCGATGCTCATGCTGGCTGTTGGGCTGGATGATACATAGATCAGGAACATGCCAAGTAAGACTCTCAAAAGTTTTCATTTTGATGTTTGAGGCTCCATCCCCTTGGTTTGGGATGACTCATGGTGGCCGCCTGCACTGGGAGCATTACCAACACCCACCGACCACGCACGCAACCTAGGGTTCATCCTAGACTCAACACTCTCCATGACCAAGCAAGTCAACGCCGTATCGTCCTCCTGATTTAACACCCTCTGCATGCTCCACAGGATCTACAGGTGGATCCCCACCAAAACAAGAAGAATGGTCACCCAGGCCCTCGTCAGCAGCAGGTTAGACTACGGAAATGTCCTCTACACAGGAGCCTCGGCCAAACACCTGAAACGACTACAATGCATACTGAACGCCTCTCCATGCTTGATCCTCGATATCCCTCGCTGCAGCCACATCACACCCCACCTGAGAGACCAGCAATGGCTTCACGTGAACAAGAGGATCACCTTCAAGCTCCTCACCCATGCACACAAAGCACTCCACAACACCGGACCAGCTTACCTCAATAGGCGACTCACCTTCTACACCCCGAACCGCCAGCTCTGCTCCGCCGACCTCGCCCTCGCCACCGTCCCCAGGATCCAAAGAGCAACCTCCGGGTGCAGATCTTTCTCCCACCTTGCCGCCAACACTTGGAACACCCTCCCCTTCCTCCTACCGCAGACCCAGGACCTACTTACATTCAGGAGGCTACTTAAGATCTGGCTAATCGAGCAGTAGCAGCACTCCCCACGCCTTGAGTCCCTCACGGGTGAGTAGTACGCCTTACAAATGTACTGATTGATTAATTGATTCATTTTAGATCACACTGTGTCCTGTATTCCTAACTAAGTTAAAAAAAAAAAATTCACAACCTAAAGTGAAACTAACTGAGTTTTCATCCAAATACATGTGTGTGTTCATTGGAATGCCCAAGCTGTGCTAGGTGATGTCTTGCATCACATTGTATTTTCTTATCCACATAAAGTCATACAAAGTGGATTTTCTTAGATTAGTAAACTAAAACAATTATTTTGCAGAGGGGCTGCACCACAAAAGTGACACAACCACAAAATCATAGTAAATCTGCGCCTATTTGTCACTGTCTATAGAATCATGTGCTGTCTGGGGGCTTTCAGAAAGGCAAGGACTGCAGCATCCACACAGGCCAAAAGAAATTTAGCAGGGCATCAGTCTCAGTCCCAGCTTTGGATATATGGGAATCAACAGTGGTAGGTCAGGAAGATGGAAGTCTGGTCCATGCACATCTAAATTCGTGTAGATCTATCTTGAGCGGGAGCGGGTCTCATGTTTATATTCAGAGTCCACATGTGTACCTTCCAAGAAAGCGTAGTAGAAGGACTTATGTGCCTAGTAGCCCATTGACTGACAGCTAACAGGAAGAAGTAGTTGTATTTAGCACACTCTCTGTTCTCCTGACTGCTCACAGTCCTCCCCATTATCTAGGCTGATTGAAAAACTTCCACCACAATGCATAAGGAAAGTATTTTCATGTGTATGTCTTTACAAAAAAACAGCAGATTTTTCTACTGAGTGTGGGGAGACCATTCATAAAAGAAGCACTGTGTGGCACATGCATGAACTATTTCTTTGATACTATTTTATTCTGTTGTCCATCGAAGGTAGTCTGGGACTGACAATCCCCTTCAACACTTTGGGGCCGATTATGATGGCGGACGGACCTGAGTCCGTCCGCCACCATAGAGTAGGGGGGAATGTCCGCATGGGCAGCGGCGTTCCCCCCGTGAAGATTAAGATGTGACCGCCAGGGTGGCGGTCACATCCTCAATCCTTAACATTGCGGCGGGTGCAGCTTCAAGCTGCACCCGCCGCAATGTTAAAAATGCATACTTTGCATTTGTATGCAGAAAGCGGCAGGCACCGCGCGGTGCCTGCCGATCTCTGCATACAAATGCAGGGGGGTACCATAGGTACCCCCCATGTGCACCCCCCACCCCCCCTTCACCTAGGGGGCCCGCAACGGGCCCCCGCAGTGAAGTTTCACATGCTTTTCCACGGCGGAAAATCCGCCGCGGAAAAGCATGTTTTTTAAGCATTTCCTAATATGGTGGACGGTGTCTGAGAGACACCGTCACCATATTAGAGCTTTTCCTCTGCGGGACCGCGGAGGAAAAGCTGCGTACGGACTTCCCGACCCCCCTGCCATCCTAATCTGGCGGGGGGTCTTGTGAATCACCGCAGCGGTGAATCCGCATCCTCGGGGCCGGCGGTGGCTTCCGCCGGCCCCGAGGATGCGGATTCACCGCAATCATAATAGGCCCCTAAGTCATCATGAGACACATACAAAGGCTTGTTTAGTGAAGGTGTATTAGTGGAGTGACTGGGGATCGACAGTAGAAGTATATATGGAGCTCCAAATTTCCAGCAGAATAGGTCAAAACCATTGATACAATCAGTCTCTTCAGCTTGAAGAAAATCCCATTCAAAGGCCTCATTGAGTCTTTTGTGTTCTTTCGGTCCTTCAATCATGATCTGAGTCAGGCCAGATTGTGGATAGGGCCTTTCACATTGCTACTTTTAGCATTCAGTGGAGTGCAGTTTAATTCACTAATTGTACTCTGACACTATCCATTCCTGGACACCCTTTCCCTCCTGGGTAGGGTAGGCCATGTCCGGCTCCAAGAATCCAATGGCCGAGGAAAGGACTTCTTCAAAAAATCAGAAAGATAAAATCTTCATGGGATTGACTTGGTAGGACATTTTGTGTGTCTGAAGACAAAGGAAGCAGAGAGGGAGATAAAAGATGAATGCACAGTCCTTGTTGTTTCACTTTGGACTGCAGCCTTTATCAGTCCTGCATTCACTTTTCCACATTCTGTGAATTTTTGTGATCACCTCAAGGCAACACAACATCATATTAGATACTAAAAACATCTCACACTGCCAACATAGTTTGCCCAAGTAGATTACCCAGAGTTCATATTGCAGGCGTCTTATCATCCCTGACGGTTGGTATTAAGGGGCAAAAGAGGCGCTAACCACCCAGTATAGCAGAAGGAGCGGGAGGAGAGGAAACACACCCAGCAGCAGCTTGACGCAGGGCTACGTACTTTTGTGCTCTGGCTCGTGACCGTTGCGTGTTTCAAGTCCTGGGGTTGAAGCGCACGCATGTGATTGGCGGCCTCTTGCTTGTCCTCGATGTACAAGACAGTTACATGATGTCAGGTTGGAGGGCAAGGCTTTTTCTACTATCGAAGGAAATGGTTGCCTGGAGGCATTCAATATGATTGCCTAGGACGGGACGGGATTAGATTCCTAGCAGCATTAACATGGAAAAGGGCAGGATGGGTTGTTACAACTCAACCTGGAGTGGGAGGCAACCGGGTGGAGGTAGTCTGGGTCTGAGCTTCACCCATCTTATAATTTAGATGCCGGAAGTAGGGTCAAGGTAGGTGCCCAGTAGCTACTTCTGGGAATCTTCAACTCAAGCAGTACAGTGTGAAATGCTAGGCTTCAGAGATTGTCCCTCCTCGAGTTGCTTGTCCCTGCTAGAGCTCTCCAAACAGCCTGGTGGAGCCTCACCGTGGCTCTCCAAAGAAGGCCACGGTGAGGCCTTCTGTGTTTTGTCTGCAGCAGACTTTGGGGCCTAAAACTCAGGCTATCCAACAGAAAGTTTAAAACAGGGAAGCTGCAGAAATCACGCGCTCTGGTCTCACTCTCTACCACTGGTGGCCATAATTTCCAAGACTGCAGACTCACCTCTTACATGACATTAGGGCTGATAAAGAGTCTGATGTCAGGCTCATCTCAAGAGCATTGCTCAAATTTAAAATATTCCATCATTCAAATCTCAGGCTCACCAGCTCTGACTTACTTAAGGTCGAAAGGTGATGTCACATAACAAGCTGATCTGACTTCTCTAAGATCTGAAGAGGGCAGGGGCTGCTGTACAATGCAACTGACTCAACCGCAGCGCTACCACTTCAGAGCTGCACATTGCTTTTCCACAATCTACTGGTTGAAATGCCTTTGGGAGTATCAGACTCCCTGATCTGTCTGTTGCTCAACACTGGTGAATAACAGTCACGCATGCATTTGCAGAGTGTGAATCTAGCAATGGAGCAGTGGCGTATCCTCCGCCTTGGAGGAGTAGCGTCCTCCCCTCCTGCCATCCTCGAAACTTTTAAAATAAAACAATAATAAAATGGGTTTAATATTGTTCATTTTTCAAGTTCTAAGGGCTGGACAAGTCTTGGGGGCAGAACTATCACGGGGCATTCACAATGTGGGGACACTGTATCAGTGCTCATTTCAGTTCGACCGGCCGTCTCTGGATGGCCAAACCGACATGCGCACCGAGCTGTCTCCAACCCAAGCAGCATTGCCAGGTTGGAGACAGCAAGCACAGGTCTCTATTTCTCTGGGAGCACAGATTCAGGACACTCAGGTCAATCTTGATGCTGCTTTCAAGCATGAGAACAGCATCAGGATTGGCCACAAAGGGAGTCTGTGCTGCAGCGAGTACATGGAGCAGAAGAGCGACAGGTGGCAGGTAAGTACATCTTTCCCCTTTTTAATGTTTTCTTTATGGTCCATCATTCCTCCCACCTCCCTGTAGGCATTCATCATCCCCCACCACGCCACTCCACCCGTATATCAACCGCTAGTGCAGCAGAGTGTTGTGCAAAAGAGGAGGGTCTTTCTGTTTTCACTCTGTGTAACTGCCTGCATCTATGTCTGCCTTGCCCTTTGTGTATGAGTGTGTGTATACCTGTGTCTAAGTCAAGTTATGTATGTGTTTGTGCCTTTCTGTTTGTTTGTGTGTGTGTTTTGTATATGTGGTGTTGCTACTTTATGCCCCTATTGTCTTCTTTTCTATGTGGTGTTGTGTGGGTGTGTCTGTATTTGACATCTTGTGTAATCTTGCCTGTCTCTTGTGTGTGTCTGCATATGTGTCTGTGTACAGAGCTGTGTTACCACTGCCTGGCCAGCTGCCTTATTCTTTCATTGTATATATTTTCTGTTTTGCCATTTTGTGTGCTCGTGTGTGTTTATATTTGTGCAATCAAGCTTCTGTAAATTCATTGTGTGCTGCATTTGGCAGTGTGCAGCTGGCTGCCTCATCCTTTGTGAATATGGGGTTTCATCTTTATGTGTGCTTTTGTGTGTTTATATTTCTGTAATTGATGACACCCATTGTAATTCTTTGGGAAATTATTGGTGACATCACTGACGTGTTGTTCTCATTCAAATATCCCCCACTAAGTCCATAAATGGTGGTCGTGCTCTCTCAATTTGCCCTTTTACAATTAGAGGAAAGAATTTATGCCTCAGCAGTTTGAAAATTCACCAGCTACTGCTTATTATCCCTTAGTACTCATCAAGATTCCTGAACACACTTGTAACACCCGCATTATTATGTATCTCCAAGCGAAACACAGAGAAGCAGAAGAAAAACCACATCCAGGTTTAAAATCTTTTTCCTTATTTATGTAGCAGACACTAAAGGAAGAACTGTTGTAACTAGGAAAAGGGGGCATACTTGATTCTTGAGGTGATTACATTCTTCCATCTGAAGGATTCCAAGCCTTGTGGGACTTGATCAGTTCTGGGAGATCCTGCTGACCTAAAATTGGCAACTAGTCAAGCTGTCTCTTAGGGTTTCATGTCCCTTAGCTTTAAGAAACACTTGAGTAGAGTGTCCTGTCCTTCTGGTGGCATGTCCGCTAGAAGAAACTCTCATACAGGTCATAACTTTGAGGGATTTTCTGCGGCCAATCTTGTTCGGGGTCGTTATTTGATCCATGCCTCTGTCCAGAGTAGCATGTTTGCTCATGTGAATAGAAGGTTAGTGCATGAATACATATGTGTTTATGGATATAACAAATATGGAAAGAGTCTTTATCTATTTTTCATAAATACATTGTTCCAGGGAGCCTGGAGCATGAGAGGTGATAAAAAAGTGTATGAGAGTTTAGCACCTCAGCGAAACCAACAATTGTGTGGGAGAAACTAACACACATCCTGTGACTGTAACCTCTTCTAGAGGACATCTCGAGCTCCCCAAATGCTTTTTCTACCTCCGCCTGCACAGAAGCAGCAGCAAAGTTTAGGTTGAGCCTAGACAGCGCTAGCGCTGTCTGAAAAATCGGTTGTATGTACTTTGTGGGATACTAAGTTCAGCCCTAGGACTTGTCTACTTCTGCCTTTGCTTAGGGACTTTTTTTCTGTTCAACTGCCTCTATTTAACTCTACTGATAGAAAACGACCAGTAGAGGTCAGTAAAACACCAGAATTGCTTTCTGCTTAGGGACTTTCTTTTTTTAGTTTTTTTGGGCAATTGCCTCTATTTAACTTTCTTTTTTTTGTAAAACAGTTTTTATTGAGAAAAACAGACATCAGCATCAGCAAAGCGGTACAGAGAGAGTGATATGATAAGCGACAGTGGTACAGTAGGTGTTAACACAAAATACAATCAGTCATGATGGAAGGTCTAGGGTGATGGAGGGTCATCCAGTGCAGGGGTCAAGGGAGGCTGACATATTTCCCCACGATAGGAGATCCACGGGCCTCACACACAAGACCATTTTTTAGGATATCCACGTGCTACATACACCGTCTTTTCTCTAAACATTGCCCAGTCCAAGTCATTTTCCCAATCCTGTACCGTAGGCAAGACCTGAGCCCCCCCACCGCTGGGCAATACTCCTATTGGCCAGCATTAGCCCCAATGTTACCCACTGCGTCAGACAAACATTCAAATTAGTCGGTTCCCAGATGTTAAGGAGACACCGACGGGCCTCCACACAGAGCTGCACCGACAGAACAGCATTAATGATGTCATGGATGTCGCGCCAGTAGGGCTGAATCTGTGCACATTCCCAAACTATGGGAAAGAAGGTCCCCAGCTGGCCCCATTCCCTCCCTGCAGGCACCTTCCCTAACCCTTCCCATTCGCACCAGTAGTGGCCCCGTTACATAAATACAGTGGAGAAGTTTTAGTTGGACAAGGCGAAGGTGGGCTGGTATTGCTACGACTCTGGGAGAAGAGAATGCCTCCTGCTATTCCTCATCATCCATTTCTATGCCATCCCTAGTCCACTTCTCTCTCAGGGCCAGGAGAGGATCCTAGATATTGTTGACTAATTTTTTATATGTCAGGGAAATAGTGCTGTCAGGGAGATGACCATCCAGCACTCTATCCTCCAGTGGGGATGATTCTGGCAGTGCGGTCCTGGGCTGTAAGTGAGTACAAAGTGCATGTCGAACTTGCATGCATCGGAAATTATCTGATTTGACCATGTTATATTGTTGCTGCAGTGTTGCAAAAGACTTAGGGGCCCATTAGGATGTCGGGCGGATTGCCCCCGCCAGGCTGGCGGTAGCCACCGCCAGGCTGGCGGGGGCAATCCGCCCGACATCCACACTCGTTTTCCCCCCGCCATATTAGTATGGCGGACGGGACCTCGGCGGACGGAAAGACCGTCCGCCGCTTTTCCGCCTTTTTCGCCTGAATAATATGGTGGCGGTGTCTATCAGACACCGCCAGCCATATTATGATGGCTGTATTTAGGTGCCTTTCCACGGCGGCGATGCCGCAACGGAAAGGCATGCGGTCTTCATTCTGGGGTCCCCCTGCGGGCCCCCAGAGTGAAGTATGGGTGGGGGGTGCACAAGGGGGGTGCCTGTGATACCCTCCTTCATTTGTATTTACAAAGCAGCAGGCACCGCGCGGTGCCTGACGCTTTGTAAATGCAAATGCTGAAATGCATTTTTAGCATTGTGGAGGGCGGTGCAGAGAGCACCGCCCTCCACAATGCTAAAAATGCAGGATGTGCCCGCCACTGTGGCGGGCACATCCTAATACCCCCTGTCACAATTTGCTTCCTGTGTTCTCCTGTCCACCACCAGGGGGCTGAACTGTGGGACTCTCCAGTGTTCTAATATGCTTCCTGATACTCCCCTGCATGCATATCTTGACTTCCAGCCATTTGGACACTCTTTGGGAATTGACATCCTTTCCCAATCCAGGCCGGGTTTTGTGAAAGCCAGCCTGCTTAGACTTAAAGCCAGCCTACTCATGCCTGAAACTCCATTACCCAGAACTCCCTGCTCACTGCTTTGTCTCCACCCCTGCAGGCCAAGGATGGGTGGAGGAATTCAGCTCACCTGTGGCTGGCTGCTGCTAGCCTGCTCACACCAGCTGCATGTGATTACTGTAAGCTCTTTTAAGCCCCAGCTCCCTTCAGGCAAAGGTTGGTCATTGTAGCTGTTTACCGGTGAGACCGATCCTTGTTTCCATTGCTCCCTGAGCTGTTGCTATCCCCGTTTCCTGAGCTTTAGCTATGCCTTGTTCCTGACCTGCTGCCGTTTTCTTTGTTCCTGAATTAGCACTGCTTGCAGTGCTACCTTGACTTCTGAGCCTTAGCATTCCTTGTTCCTGAACTGCAGCAGTTTCCCTTCTCCTGAATTAACACTGCTTTCAGTGCTACCTTGTTTCCTGAGTTCCTGAGCTATAGCTATTCCTTGTACCTGGATTAGCACTGCCTGCAGTGTTCTTGTTTCCTGAGTTCCTGAGCTATAGTTATTTTGTGTTCCTGTGCTTCAGCTAGTTCTTGTTCCTGATGTGCACTGCTTGCAGTGCTCTCTTGACTCCTTGTTTCCTGAGCTGTAGCCATTCCCTGTTTCCTTGTAATAGCACTGCCTGCAGTGCTACCTTGACCCCGAAGCTTTAATAATGCTCCTGTTCCTGAACTAGCACTGCCTGCAGTGCTACCATGACTCCTGAAGCTTTGGTATTCCCTGTTCCTGAACCGGCACTGTCTGCAGTGCTGCCTTAGCTCACTACTTGTTCCTGCCCCAGCACTGCCTACTATGTTACTTTGTTTGTCTTGAATCCTTAACCTGCACTATTCTAGTATACCTTTGTAGCCTCTCCTTCTGTACACCCCTTTCCAGTCCCTGCCTTTCTTCCCATTTCCTTGGTTCCAGTTCTAGTTTGCTGTCTTTGTATTCTGCTGTCTTGCTTCTGTTGCCTTGTATGTTTGTTACCTGCTTTCTGCCAAGTGTGCCCTGTGATTTCCTTCCTTTCCTGTTAAGCACTCCTCCTTGCTAGCTCCTTGTCCATTGTGCTTGTGTTTAGTTCTACCCCCTTGCTGTTACCGCCTTGCGTGTTCCTGTTCGATCGCCAGGATCCGTGGGCACAGCTGACTACCTAGGTGGTGTTTCTTGTTCACTGTGAGTATTGTCTTTGAGTTACATTTATAACATCACCATAGGTATAAGCTCCACAGACCCTGCTTTTGCATGCATATCCTACATGTGGGTATTTGCAGTCAGTATCTGTAACAGCAACTGTGGGTAAGAAACTTACTGAGCTTCAGTCTTACTGGGTGGAGCTTCTGGGTGCTTTACCCCACACCCCCCTTTATTGTTAATGTTGTTATATATATAAATCTTGCACATTTGTCCTGGGTGTAGTTATTCTGAATGCTAAATTGCTTTGTGAGTGCCCTTCCTTTCTATGTCTTACCCATTTTGTTCACTTGTACAGGCTTCCCCTTTGGATCCCTCTTTCTCCCCAGCGCTGTACTCTTCTTCCTGTATACGTTTTCTACCCAGTGCCCAGTTCTTGTCCAAGTCCCTGACTGTGTTCCCCACATAGTCCCGGACAGTCCCTGACACCCCCCACAGGATCCCCGCCCTTATGGCGGGCGGTCCCGAATACCAACAGGATGGTGGGCGGACAAAGTCCGCCCGTCATCGTAATGACCCCCTTAATATCTAATTTGTCCCACAAATCCCTTACACAAGCAATACCTATGAGATCCTATTTGTCAAATCCCTTACTTCTCCACAGGTCACCCAGTTGCTCAGAATCCCATAATGGCATTGCGAGCGTTAGTTTGTCTCCCGCTCAGGCGAGCGGTAGCTGCATGCTAAACATGTACAGCGTGCTTAGTGAGGCACATAAGGGGATATCGCCGGGGCCTAGAGTAAATGGATCTACTGAAGGTTCCTCCAGGGAGGAGCCATCTATCCATGTTATAACCCGGGTCGGAAGGCTGGGCATAGGTGCAATGGTTAATGGAGGACAGGTGAGACGCCCAGTAATACAATTTGATATTTGGGAGGCTGATGCCTCCATCATACCAATTCAGGGAAAGTTTGCAGAGAGCGATGCGAGGCTTACCGTTCCATAGTAAGTCTCGTTGGAGACTTTCTACCTCTCGGAGATATGACGCGGGTATCGGATCCATAGCAATCTGAAGGGTGTACAGGAACCCAGGCAGGGACATCATTTTAAGAAGGGATGCCTTACCTAGCAGGGACAGGGGAAGTGACTTCCGCCTGGCCATATCCTTGCACAGCTGGAGCAGTGGGGGCTGGAGGTTACGGGACTAGCGAAGAGAAGGATCCAAAGAAAGGAAGATTCCCAGATATGTAAACTCTTCGGTACAAGTTTGTAGTGGGCACCCGTGTGGCGGGATCGGAGGCTCGCACGGCACTACGAACAGGAGGGATTTATTCCGGTTTATGGAATAACCGGAGTATCGTCCAAAGATCATGAAGATATCTAAAACCACTAGCAAGGATCTCTTAGGAGAGGACAAATACAGAAGGATATTGTCCGCGTAAAGGACTTCCCAGTCTGAGGACCAGCGCATACACCTGATCAATAGATATTTACGTATCCAAGCTGCCAACGGCTCCAACGCTAGGGCAAACAGCAATGGGGACAAGGGGCAGCCTTGGCGGGTCCCTCTGCCGAGTTTGAAGGCGGCCGACCTCTTGTTATTACCCACCACTTGGGTCATAGGTTGGGAATATATCAACTGCACCCATTGCATGAACTTGGGACCAAATCCCAGCTTCTTCAAAACCACCCACAGGTACGGCCATTCGATGGTGTCAAAGGCAATGGCTGTGTCCAAAGAAACTATAATCGCTGGTTCCAATATAGAGGCCGCCCTGCCCAAGACCTCATGGACCCTACGTAGGTTCAGTGCTGTGTTACGGTGCGGTATGAAACCGGATTGGTCCGGGTGGACCAAAGTCCCAATCACTGTCAAGAGGCGAGTAGCGAGGAGCTTAGCCAGGATATTGGGCTCATGTTCAAGAGGGATATCGGTCATTCAGTCCTAGGCTTCCCCTCCTTGTGACTTGTAACTATAGTGGAAGTGCGCTGGTCTAATGGCAAAATGCCAGCTTGCCTCGAGTCCTCGTACATGGCTCTCAGGTACGGGGCCAATTTGTCTGGTTTCAGCTTGTACAATTCAATTGGTAGCCCGTTTAGGCCAGTGGCTTTACCCGGCTTGAGCGACCATATTGCCGCCACTATTTCATCGTTATACATGTCGCTGTCCATGAGGTCTGGGGAGAATCGTCTATGGGGTATGGGGCTACCGAGGTGTAGACAACCTTGAAGTGGGACGCAAAGAAGTCCACAATTGCTTGCGGATCTCACAAGGAGTTGCCCTCTAGACTTCGGAGTTCAGGTATTAGTCTGCTTGCCCACTCTTTCTTATCCAACCAGGCCATTAGTTTCCTGGCCTTGTCAATCACCTCATACAGTCATCCCTGAACGGCTCTACCCATGGCCTTTGCTTGGTCTGTCTCTAGTGCCCTATATTCCTGTTGTTTGAGCTTGAGAAGGTGGAGCTTACCGGGTGTGATGTCCATTTCTAAATCCGCTTCCAGTCTCCCTACCTCTGCCTCCAGCACCACCAACTCTTTGCGCTGTTCCTTCTTTTTCCCAGTGATTAAGGAAAGGGCCTGGGCCCCTATCACTGTCTTAAACGCTTCCCATAGCACCTGGGGAGATTCCACCGAGCCATCATTTTCATTGAAATAATTATTAATGGCCTTAAGGAGTTCTCGCCGAATATGGGGATCATGCAAATACCATAGATTGATGGGGGCCACCAGTCCCACCTGTTGGTGACCGAATGTCAACTGAAGCCACACCGGCGAGTGATCTGAGAAACCCTTGGCCAGGTGTTTAACCTCCCGGACATGGGGTGCTTGGGTTGCGGGTAAGAGAAAATAGTCAATTCTGCATAGACTCCAGTGAGCCCCGGAGTGGAAGGTATACTGGAATATGTCAGGGAGAAAAATTCTCCACCCATCCACCAGTCCCATAGAGTTCAGGAAGTCGGGCAGCCAGTTTTGCGAACGAGGGAGGTCCCGTGGAGGGTATTGATCTAGATCCCCTGAAACCACCAAATTTAAGTCCCCTCCCAGCACTAAAAGACTCTCCGGGACCCCTAGCAACAGTATACCCAAGTCCCTGAACATGGTCGCATGAAGGCCTGGGGGCACATAAATCGAAAGGAAGGTGACAGGGTGACCCTCCCATGTGCTCGAGACTCCAACATACCGCCCTCCAGCATACGACCAGGTGTCCAGCACCACAAAAGGAAAAGATTTTTTCATCAATATGCCAACCCCCCAGGAGCCCATGGTAAACCCTGCATGTGCCAGTAAGACGTAACCCCTTCTGATTAGCGCCCTACATATATTTCCACTAGATGGGTTTCTTGCAGTAGGACAATGTTCGGGGCCCGGCGTTTAATACATTGGAGAACCACACTATGCTTAATCTTGTCCCCCAGCCCATTGACGTTCCAACTCAGCAGTTTAACCACACTCTCCCCAACTGGTGCCATATCCAAATGTTACTCAATTCACTAAATGCCATGTCTCTCCCCCAATCAATGTGTCAGTTGCAGTTGCTGATGTAATCAAAACTTCAAACAAAAAATTAAACAATCCCACCCAACAACCACCCACCCTGCTGCCCTGCCCTCTGGGCTTTGAACTGCCCATGAAAAAACTTGCAGAGTGCCTGCCGCCCTAGAAAGGTTTTCAAGAAAGAAGAGAGAAAAACCCTAGGGGGGAAGTCACAGTCCGCCACCGTCTTAGCCCAACAGGACTACAGTATACCCATACTAAATAAATAAAACAGATTCAAGTAAGTTCACTTACCAAACGACAAAGAAACCAGAAGCTCCCCACCCACTCCCTTCACCAACCACTCAGAACAAAAAGTGTCAGCCCAACCACATGACTGGTAACCTCTCGGACCGGTTGGCTATTGTCAGGGCCACCCCCTCCCTGGTCGGCCGAGGTTCTTGCTCCCCTGCTCTCGATCCAGTCCGCTACCGCCTCGGGATGATCAAATGACCACACTCGTCCATCTGCTTCAATCCGGAGATGGGCAGGGAACAGCATGGAATACTTCATCCCCTGGTCTCTAAGGACGTGTTTGTTTGACATAAACGAACGTCTTTGTCGCTGTACTCATTGGGTAAAATCCGGAAAAAAGGAAATGCCAGATTTCTCATAGCGCAGGGGGGCACCGGCCCAGGAGTTTTGGAGGATAACGTCTCTATCTTGGAAGTTCAAGACCCGCACCAACATGGGCCACGGGGAGCGCCCGGTCTGGAATGGCCTGTGGGCGTGCTCAATGACAAAGAACTTACTGAGGCCTTTAGGTTGCCAATGTTTGAGGATGAGATCTTCCACAAAGAGGTCCAGTGTTTGCCCCTCCGCTTTCTCCGGAACCCCAAGGATGCATAGGGTATTTTGATGCAGACGGCCTTCGTAGTCATCCAGCTTGAGGTCAGTAAATTTGAGGAAGTCCTGGAGTTTCATAACCCCCCCTTGGAGCTGTGAGACATCTTCAACAAGGCTAGCCATTGTGAGTTCCACATGTCTGACCTTTTCATTCAGTTTGCCATGTCCGCCCTAATGAGGTCGACCTCGATTGCCACAGTGTCCAAAGAAGTCTTGACTCCAGTGATGGCGGCTATTACATCTTTAAGTGAAATTTCTTGTTCCTCCTCGCCCGGTCCCCGGATCCAGAGTCCCTGGGTGATCGGGTCTGTTGCGCATCCTTGGGAACAGTATAGCGGCCCAGTTTGTTTGACCGCTCAAGCAGGTAAGTCACAGAAGACGGTGAGGCATCCCTGGGTAGGATATCAAGGACCTTTCTGCAGCTGAGCGAGGACGGCAGGGACAAAGCAGGCGGAGGATACTCTTCACCTTCAGGGGCTCATTGCTCCCAGTGACCACCACGCTGCATCTGCATCCACCATGTAGATCACCATACACCCCGCTGCTCCTCAGGTGCATCGCAGCAGGATCCTGACTTTGCCACTTCCTCCAGTCCCCCTATCCCCTCCTGATTGTGTTAACCACAGGCCCCCCAGCGGTTAATGCAGAAGGGGCTGTGAAGCCATGCCCCAGGAACAGTGTCAGGCTATGATATTCCCAAGGATCAAGGCAGACAGGGGGCAAACTCAGGCGTATGCACTGCTGTTTCCGGGCACCATCAGACATCCCCAACTAGAGGGGGGGGGCCCGAGCACACGCTCCACACCCCTGGCCGAATTCCCCAACAAAGGAGTGGCCCCACTATCCAAATTAGCAGCGCAGGCAGAACAAAAGTCCCTGGTAATGATAGGTGGGTGAGTGCTGCTGGCTACACAAGCCACACTGACCTGCTGAGTCTTGCTGCACCACCTGCACAAAAGTACATATGCTGGGGTACGGGGGCAAGCACCTCCCATAGGTCGATATCCCTCGCGCCAGGTGTTCTGACAGGTCTCCCCCGGCCTATTCCACTATTGCCGTAGATCACCGCAGCCTGCTTGACAATGAGTCAACGTCATATAAAATAGAGGGAAGACGTCCAAGAGCGTCTCGTCGGGGGGTCACAGTCAGCAGGGGGTGCGAGCTGCAGGCCCCAAGGCAGCAACAAACAGTCTAGGGGCAGATTGAGGTCCCGATAGTGCGGGGACAACAAGAGGCTCCCTCAGCTAGGGACGCTCTGCTGCCATTGTCCTCCTTGTGGCAGTTGCGCCCTGTGTTACCACAATCAATGAGTCCTGCTCCGCTCTAGGACTCGATCGCTGCACCCCATGCAAAAACGCCACCTGTGTGCAACATTCGCCTGGATACCGCCTAGGTCTTGCAGGGCTGGGATCCTTGCATTGGCTCCCAAGTCGTGGTACCCCCGCCGGGTGGCAACGGGCAGGACGTAGCTCTTCGCCCGGCAGGGCACTTCACTGTGGTTCCCGGCTTCAGACCATGGCGCAGGCCGGAGCTTCCGGGAACTATTTCTATGCGGTGGTGCAAGCTGCAGGCACCGGAGCAAGCGGGATGGGCTCCGTTAGTGTTCCGGTCCTTCAAACGAGCAAAGGGCAAGACGGATCAATAGACAGTATAGCCGTGGGCTTGGACGGTCGGCGGAGCCCCCTTACTGCATGGCCATCTTCAGCCCGTGCTTGGCCACGCCCCCTCTATTTAACTTTCTTGATAGAAAACAGCCAGCGGAGGTCAGTAAAATACTGGAATCACTTTAGCATTCCCTAGATTTCAGGCCAAAGAAAGTTGTATTCAATGAGCACCCATAGACACTGATATTTTTTTCAAATCTTGTATTTTCAGTGAGATGACCACCAAAGGGGCTGATTTTATATTAAAAACAGAGCTTTGGACAATACAATTTCCCGCAGTATTTCTCTCCATGTGTTCCCATACCTGGTGTGTTCTGCAGCTTGGTGCTTACTTTACCCCCATGTTAAAGAACAGTAGATGTTTTAGCACCCAGGCTAATGTGATGCATAGCTAAATACATATAAGGTCCCGAGGGCGAGACCAATTACATTGCAAATGCTTGTGTTTTCCTGTGTCCCTATATAATTGTGAGCATCTCAGGGTGGTGTGTAGTGCACAAAATAGCCTGACCGCACTGGTTTCTTTATTATGCACGTAGCATCTTACTGAATAGGTAAAAGACTCCTCAGCCGCCCCCAAATTTGGGCTCACGCCTCTTTCTGTATTACCAAGACGTAAATTCAAATTAAAATAACCTAGAAGACGTAAGCATGCAACCTGTTTTTTTAAATCGATTTGAGGCTGAAACATATTCGAAAATATCTATTATTAAGTTAACTGAGCGATGTCTCTATTAGAAATTTGCTATAACTTCAGTAACAAAGAATTAGTTCTAGATATATTCAGACACATTTACGCCACCTTCCCCAGGGCATTATTAGATGGTGTAAGGCATCTTCAATGTAATAATTCGCTGAATACGGCTCCCATGCATTGGAGTGTGTTTCTTCACAGGAAGGCCCAGAGTTACCCCCTCTGCTTCAGGCTTTTTAACCATCTGTGATGCTCCTCCTGATACGCCAGCACGTTTAAAATCATACATGGATCAATTACTGACACCTGCAGCGTTTCCCTTATTTATAATTTCCTCTTATGGTATTCTTGGCAGATATAAAAAGACTGCCACTGCGTGAACAAAATGAATTGCTCACATTAGCCCAGGCTTCCCGCATGAAAATATCAAGCTTTTCAGTGCGGAATTCTTTACGATGTTTCGTTTTCTTCCAAATGTCATCTTCATTATTTCATTTCTAATACAATAAAAGCTTTAAATCTACAGAAACTCATAATCCATACTTTTATTGTAACAATTTCGCATGAGTTTCGCCACACACTTTCGTTACACATTATGTTTATGTGTGTCGGAAACAGCTCTTCTCATAGAATCAATCCGAGCAGATTATAAAAGCTGTCAAACTGAGGCTCACATTCTTCATCAGTATTGGCCAAATAAAGATGCAAATTGCATAATACTTTTCGCTTTTATTGAAAATCAAACATTTTCTGAAAAAAATTCCCGATTCTTGTCCATATAGATTAATACTTTTCTTAGGTAATCACCTGCATTGAGTGGTGTTGTGTATGGAGGATGTATGCCTATTGTAAGAAAGTGGAATGTTCTTGTGTGTGTGTGTGTGTGTGTGTGGTCGCCCACCTCTAGGAATAATAACAATAATTTGTCACTGTGAACCACGCAGTCTGTGATTTAACCTGAGCTCAACCCCTGGTAGCTATGGCACAGTGGAAAGGCTTAATTTAGGGCAAAATCACAAACCAAATTAAAAGAATAGAGACAATGGGCATAGTTACGATGTCATGAGGAAAGTCTCTGACCAGCTGTCAGAGGCTTCACGCACAAAATTATAGGTTTCAGTCCGACTGCCGTATTACGATGATGGCGGTCAGGGTGAAACCGGAGGGGAGATTCTTTTTTTTTTTTTTTTTAAATATCTTTATTCAAGAAATTTTTTCCCCCCCCATTTTTCTGTTACAACCAATGTGTTTTTATACATTTACATATTCTTTTATAACAAATACAGATTGGTACTGCTAAATAATAGTAAAGATAATTTGCAGATTTAGAATGCTAATATTCAAAGACATAAATGTGGCACATAATACAACATCTCTATTTAACCTTCTGTCTTCAAC
The DNA here is from genome assembly GCF_964261635.1 of Lissotriton helveticus. Classification (NCBI taxonomy): domain Eukaryota; kingdom Metazoa; phylum Chordata; class Amphibia; order Caudata; family Salamandridae; genus Lissotriton; species Lissotriton helveticus. The sequence goes on along the minus strand of NC_136063.1, from coordinate 218,770,560 downwards.
ACAATTCTCAATTATTGCCGCACACCATTTCTCCTATTCTTCCACTGATCAATGGGAGACCATATCTTGCACCCCATAGCTTTTGCCTTCCTTCCTTTCCTGTCATAAATAGCCCTCTCCAGGTTATATGTAGATAATAATCTTGCAACCCAGGTCTGGAATATTGGTGCAGTTTTGTCCTTCCATGCTTTTGCGACAATTATCCTATATACTGCTGCAGCCATGAATAAGAATTCTGGGTATGTTATATTATCCTCTGAGCTTACCCCCAGGATTATTAATTCCTCAGATAGTTTGATTTTCATATCCAGTGTATTCTCTAGAAACTCTTCTATTGCCAGTTTTAAAGTGTATAATTGTGGACATTGTGCGAACATATGTGTTATATTAGCTTGGGCTGAATTACACCTTGGACACGTTATTCCCGTGGAACCCCCCCAACTGGCTATTCTGGCTGGTGTATAATATAATGAATAAACTGTTTTGTAGTGTTGTGTTTGGAGTGTAGCAGAGCATAAGATAGTTCTACCAAAATCTAAGGAGATCTGTAAGTCTTCAGGTCTTGCATTTACCTGCTCTCTCCATTTACTACTGAATTTCTCTCTGTCATCAGTTTTATAGGCTTGTAATTCCGCATACAGCTGTCTTATTGAGCATGAGAAATTGCTTCCCAAATAATCCATAATCTTACATCTCGCCATCCCTCCTGCACCCCCCGTTTTGGTATAGAAGTAACTCCTCGCTTGTAGGTATTTAAAGAAGCTATGTCCAGTTATTTTATACCTATGCTGTACGTTTTGGAACGTTAAGATTGCTCCCCCTTCATCCATTAAATCTCCCAGTTTCTTGATCCCTTTCTCGTCCCATTCTCTCATAACTGTATCCCAAAAGATTTCTATCGGAAGGCTATCATTTCTATAAAGCCTTAAATATCGATTGTACCTTCCCAGTCCCAGTTTTTTCCTTATCGCTTTCCAAACTTTGTATATCGCAGTCAGTGTCTTAAATCTTGTGTGCTTAAAATATACAAAATCCACCGTTGCAACCAAGGCGTTTTCTGCCGCTTTACCTAGAAGTGCTTTATATACATTCTCCGGCCCTTTCCTCCCCATCTCCTCCTCCTGATCACTTCCGCCTAATAATCCTTTGGAATATTGTAGAGCTGCCGCCCAGTAGTAAAATCTAAAATCAGGTGCTCCCCAACCTCCTCTCTCGCGCGGTAGTGTTAAAAACCGATATGCTCTGCGTGTTTTCCCATGTGCCCAGATTAACTTATTTACAGCCGATTCTATTCTATTAAACCAAATCCCTTCGAAAAAAAGTGGGATTGCCCTGAACAGATATAAAAACTTCGGAAAAGTAACCATTTTGATAAAGTTGATTCTACCCATGAGAGTCAGATGTAAGTTATTTACTCTCTCCAAGTTGCTTTTAACTTTGGCTAGCAGTGGTTCCATATTTATCTCTACTAGTTTTTCTAGGTCTGCCGTAACCCTGACACCCAAGTACTTTGTGTCTGAGACAACTCTTGCGTCTACAAATGTAGTGTATATGTTCTGAACGACCTGTGTTTTCCCCCTGTTTATTGAATACCCAGAAACCTCTCCGAATTTCCTGGCCTCCTGTTCAATTTCAGCCAGTGACTCCTCTGGTGTCGGTGTTATGACAGCCACATCATCTGCGTAGGCAAATAACTTATATTCTTTCCCGTGTAATATAACTGGGGTAATCGTCCTATTTATTGACAGTCTTCTCAGATAGGGGTCCAGATATATTGCAAATAATAGTGGTGAGACTGGACAACCCTGCCTGGTCCCTCGTCTAATCTGCACTGCGTTAGAGTATGATCTATTAATACGGATCCTTGCGCTAGGATGTTTATATAATGCCTGGACTGCCTTTATGTATCCTCGACCTATACCAGCCCACTCCATAGCCTTCCAAAGGTAAACCCAGGAGACCCTGTCGAAAGCCTTCTCGGCATCCAAAAAGATAGCCGCGACAGGATCTCCTGCGGCCGCTACAGCGTCCAGAATGGTTATCAGCTGTCTAGTGTGTTCCGTGGTTCCCTTCCCTGGTATAAACCCATGTTGTATAGGGGAGACCACCTTCTCTATCACCTTGCTCAGTCTGTTGGCCAGTGCCTTGGAGAATATCTTCGCATCAGCATTAAGCAGTGTGATAGGCCTATAAGAACCCGGTTCAGTGGGGGGTTTATCTTTTTTCAATAATACGATTATGTCGGCCCCCGCCCAAGAGTGAGGAACCGTTCTGCCTCCTTGTGCCAAGCAACAAATTATCCAGATATCTTTAGCTAGTACATCCCAGAAAGTTTTGTAAAATTCTACTGGGATCTGATCTTGACCCGTAGCTTTCCCAGATGGTAGACTAAATGTTGCGTCTCTTATCTCCTGTAGTGTTAGTTGTGTATCAAGTTTATCCCTATCCTCTATGCACAACCCCTCCTGTTGGCCTTGCCTTAGATATTCCAAGCTCTTTGCTTCCATCTCCTCATCTTTTTTATCCTGCTCATATAGTCTCTCGTAAAACCTCCTGAACTCCTCCTGCACCTCCTCCACTTTATTAACAATTATCCCATTACAATCCTTAATTTCTTTGATTTCTCCTGCCGCTAGGGTTTGCCTAGTTCTAATCGCAAGCAGATGTCCCACCCTCTCGTTACATTCATAACATTTCTCTTTGTGTGCTAAGTATTTTCTTGCTGTTTTTTGTGCCAGAGTAGTCCCTGTTTCTGATCTCTGCATCTCTATGGCCACTAAGATCTGTTCAATAGGTTCTTGTTTTTCTATTGCTTCTACTAGCATTTTTTCCATCTCCAGCAGCTTTCTAATATCCTCATCCATCTTGTCTTTTTCCTTTTTACTTCTTGTCAGCGAAAAGCTTAATGTCTCTCCCCTTACTCCTGCTTTAAAACTGTCCCACACCATATCTGCTGAGGTTGAGTATCTATTAATGTCCCAAAATTGAGTCAACCATTCTTGCATCCTTGCGACATAGTCCTCATCCTTCAACAAACCTCTCTCAAATGTCCATGCCGGGTTTGTTTTTTCCTCTTTTTGTAGTGTTGCTAAGCTTAACACCAGCGGATTATGATCCGACATTATCCTTGGGAGACAGTCTATTCTAGCCCTATTAACTATTGAGCTAGAGATAAGGAAATAGTCCAAACGGGCAACTGTTTGATGTGGAGCTGAATAATAAGTACTACCTGATCCTAATGGATTAAGCTCCAGCCATATATCCACCAACGCGTTGTGTCTAGCGAGATTTTGTATTGCTTTATGCACCTTTTTTTTTCTTCCTTGATAACCACCTCCGCTTGCACCTATTACCCCATACAGCCCATTGATATTAAAATCCCCGCAGCAAATCACAGGCTCTGGCCACAAAGCTAACTCGCTATCCAGGAATTCTAATAAATCTGATTCGTCTTCATTTGGACCGTATAGTGAGACCAAAGTACATCTTCCCGCTGTTGTTTCTAGGTCTAGCATCACCCATCTCCCTTCGGGATCCACTTTTTTCCTTTTAATTTTCACCACCCCTTTTCTGGCCAGGACTGCCACCCCCTTGTTTCGCTCTTCTTGTCCTGTATTAGCAAGAATATCCAACCCCATCTGACCAAGCAGGAATTTATCCCCAGCTGCTACGTGCGTTTCCTGTATACAGGTTATATCAATTTTCCAAAATCGCAGCAGTGCGGAGAGCTTCTGTCTTTTCTCCAAATTGTTTAGACCACAGATGTTAATTGACATTATCCTAAGTGCCATGTTTCTAGTTTAGCTTTTACCATCGCCTCAGATATTTTTTTGCCTTTTTCTATATGCTCATTTACTACACTTCTACATTCTTTACAAATCTGTATTAACTTACACCAACACCTTTCCCCCGTGAATTCTTCCCTTCCCCCCCCCTTTAAGCCCCCCCGCCCCGGCTGCTGCCCCTCCCCCCCTGTGACAGGCAAATAGGTCATCCCTGACCTATGTGTGTCCGCTTGACGTTGTAGAGTCGCTCCCCCTCTCCTCCCCTCTTATCAACTACTACATTGAACTATCAGGCATTTAGTCGCCATGTATGTATACTTTAAATTTCTTCTACTCCCTTCCTTGCCTATTTCCTTCTAGCCCCCCCTTTTTCTTTTAACTCTGTCAAAAACTCCCCCGCTTTTATTTCAGAAAAAAACATTCTGTTACGGCCCGCTACGACAACCTTAAGCTTTGCTGGGAACAATAGGTATGCCTCTGCTCCTTGGGCCTGAAATGCATTGATCAATTGTCTTAGCCGCCACCTCCTCTCCACTGTTATATGGCAAAAGTCAGGTCTTGCGAAAAAAGTTATCCCTTCCACCGTTTTTTTGGCATCAGGTCTGGCTCTCTCCATTAGCTCCTGCCTTGCGAGAAAGTTTCCAAAGAAGACTAACATAGCCCTGGGGAGTGTGTTTGAACCTTCCTTGTGTGATTTTTTTACGAAAAGTGGATATCTATGGGCTCTCTGCACTTCTTGGTCCCAGATCCATGGTGCTTCTGGGAACGCACCCTTTAACAACTTGACGACGAAGCCTCTCGGATCTTGGCCTTCAATCCCTTCCTCTATTCCGAGGAGTCTGACATTGTTTCGCCTCTGGCGATTCTCCAAGTCCTCCACTTTCCACTGCAGATCTTCCATGACCTTAGTCTGCCCCTCTCTAACTGATTGCCACTCAGTTGCATCGTCTTCTAGGCGTCCGGTTCTTTCCTCGACTCCAATAATTCTTTCCTCAACTTCTTCAAACTTTTTGTTTATCTTCCTTATTGAGGCTTGGGTTTTTTTCGTGTCGTGCCTAGCCCTCCGACTTTCAGCCCTGGCTTCCATTTGCATCTGTTTCAGCATAGCAAACATTAGGTCCAGTTTCCCTCCATCTTTTTGTACCTCATTCTCGTCTTCCTTGTATATGCTGGAGGTGGCAGAATAATCCCATGCTAGCTTTTTCTCTGTCCCCTTATGGAAGTTCTGGGGGGAGCCTGCTCTTCTAGATGATATTTTACGCTTTTTTTGTGTACCTCTGCCCCTCGAGCTGTCGCTAGCCTCTGAACTCGATAGTGAGTCAGAAAAGTCTCTTTCTTCCTCGCTGCTTGCCAAAGTTGAGTCTGATCCCTCAGGGACAGAGAAAAAATCTCCATCAGCTCCATCAGCCCCATCAGCCCCATCAGCACGAACCGTTTCTGCCAAACTAGCTTGTTTTTGCTCCTCGCGTATTTCAGCTTCTACCTCAATGAGGGCCTCAAGCATTAGCCCTGTGTTCAGCGTCTCACCCTCACCCCCACAGTCGGCCTCTCTCACCTCTTTGTTTGCATCAGAGTCTTGGGTTTCGTTCTGTTCTTTCTGGAGCTGCGGCTGTTCCTGCTCTGGCCCAGCGTCATCTTGCTCCGCTGCTGCTTGACTCACCACTCGGATCTCTGCGGGCAGCGTGAGCACCGTAGCCTCCGGTTGCATAGCAACGCCTCCGCTTGCGTCCTCGAGGACGCTCTGAGCAGCTCCTGCGGGCGGCCCGGTTGTTGTACTCTGCTGGGCTCCCGATGTTCCTGAAGCCCGTGCTGCCTCTGCGTGGATTTTGGCTCCGAAGACCTCGGATACAGAAGGTTGCCGATATCCAGTATCAGGTTTCTTTTTTTCCCCCGCTGCATCCCGCGTCGTTGTTGTGATACCGGTGCTTCTCACGTCTTTTGGTTGAGTCAGCATTTTTTCCTTTTCTCCGGCTCTCTCCAGTTTACGTAGCTGTGCTTTCGTGAGGGAAGAGACCGTGGGGGTTATCTTCTTGTTGCTGGATGGCACCTTTGTTTTTGGAATAGCGCCCAGTTTACCTGAGTCCTTTTGTATAAGATCTTTGTTTGTGACGCCTGGTATGGGTACTTGTTGCTGTGATTTCTCCTTTCCTCGGGTACCCATTTCTGCCAGTAATATTTTACGGAGCCTTAAGTACCAAAATTTTGCTTTTTCCAGTAAGTCTGCGAGATTAATAGTTCCTCTGTGTTGGATTATAGCGGCGAATTGCATGCTGCTTTCAAATCCCCATTAGTGCCTGAATTTTCTGCTTAACTTCAGGAGAGGGGTCTGGTTGCGACTTACTCCCACAGCGCCTCGGCGGCCATCTTGCCACCTCCCCCGGAGGGGAGATTCTGATGATCTTCCGACAGGCTCCAGGAGCCCATCGGAAGGCCCCATAATCCCCATATGACAGCAGAGCCACGTTCCACTCCACGGTTGGGATTTAAAGTTTTAAGTGAAAGTTAAATACAAACTGAAACCTATTTACACTTTGAGGCTGACCACAATGGATCTCAAGGTCAGATACACCAAATGGGACGGCCCGGTCAAGGATTTTCGAAATCACTCAGTGGGGCAAGGCGGGAGGGTATATCCAGGAAGGTCTCAATGAAGTTAAATAGGTTTCGAGCAAACTCCAGCTGAATATTTTGATTTTGGTAGGAATAGTTTGAATTTTCCCTCTAGAGAACTTGTCATTTCACCTGGATACTTTGACTCCTTACTTCATTTTCTACTGTGGAATTTAGGGCAGAAGGAGTAATGGAAAACAGGGCTTCCACCATGCTTTTATTCAACTGTCCAAGTTTACTGATATCTTCCAGCCTGGCAGACACTCCATATACAGTGACAAGACAAGCTGTCCTGACCATCTAACCAACCACTTTAGATAGGGAGGTCGGTCAATGGGTTACTTACAATGGCAGCTACTCCCTCGGCCACTGAAGGAAGGTTTACATTGACAGAGTAAATTTGACTCCATTGGTGTAACCCTGGAAGTCCTCCCGCTTTGAAATTGGGTGGCGGACAGACAGTTTGGTACAGAGTGTACTCCATCACTAGCCCGTAGTCTTTATTTTAGACATTGTATTTCTCCAGCAGTGCAAGGCAGCAGGCTGTATCCGAACCGGGCTCCACAAGGCAGAGTAACTTCTTACTGACGTCCTGATGAAAGGGATTTGCTGCTGCAAAGAGACTCCAAGTGATACTCACCTATTTCTTCAGTCTTGGGGGGTATGCCTTCCCCAGATTGACTCTGGTAGTTGGTCCAGGTCCTCCAAATGTCAGGAAGTCCAAAAATGTTTTGTTCTTCTGCCGGGCCAGAAAGACTTTTGAGGAGGGTACGTTGAGGTGCCATAATTATGGTTTTCACCAGCATGTGAGGGGTTGGAAGTACTGGCTCCTCTCTAACCAATGAGGTTAAAATTACATGGGGCAACCCTACTCACGTTTACAGCAGTTCATGTTTGCCCTATTGCAAATAATCCCACAGTGCACATTACTCCTAAAAGTCTGTTATATTCCAGAGTTAGGCCCATGTATCAAGGCAGCTTATTCCTCACATTGTCCTAAGAAAATAATGTTTCAGCACTGACCTTTTGCACACATTGGCATGTATGACAATGTTGAATTTGTGTCTCTGAAATTTGTTTACACATCAAGCTTCGCACAACATTGTCACAATGTCCTTAACATCATGTACTAGGCCTCTCTATGCATTAGGTCATCCTATTTTCATCCACAGGGTGACAGTGCTATCAAAATATCCATAGCATCATTAATCTAGTGCGCACATTGCGAAGGCTGCTTTTTAAAAATAAATATTAAGCATCTTGATAGATTGTAAAGGAGGCACTTTTGCTGACCCCGAAGGTCCCTGCCTGCTGAGAAACCACTACACACCGATATGACACTCCGTGAAGGGTAACCAACTCGAGACCAAGATGGGGTAATTAACTCTATCCTATCAGGTAATGGGATTGGATCATCCCTGGTGAGGATTCTTGGCTCTACACATACATACACTCTAGTTAAACTTAGCGTAGGGTTCAAGGTAAACTAGTCATAATATCGAATCCAAAATATCGAAAAGACAAAATATTGAGTAAAAAATATCAAGAATAGGTAAATATCGACAGTAAGAATATCGAGGAAGAAAATATAGTTATATTTAATGGTAAAAAAATATCGAGTACAAAAATATCGTGTCCAAAATATCGAGTAGTATTGATATCGATTTTTAGTAATAGGAAAAAATATCGAAAATGTAGAGATAAAATGTAAATAATAAGTTAAAAATATTATAAAAAATGTTAAAATTGTAAAAAAATAAAAAAGATTAATATTGTATTAATATTTGTTCAGTTATCAATGTGTAATTTGTTAAAAAATATGTTAAATTAGGGACGGGATGTTGGGTTAATAGGGGATAAGGGTGGGGAGTGTTTTAAAATATTAATAAAAAGATGTAATGTTAACAAAATTATATTAATATTAATTAAAAATAAATTAAATATTGAAATTTATGTCAATGTTTAGGAGCGGGATGTTGGGTTAATAGGGGATAAGGGTGGGGAGTAATTTAAAAATATGATAGAACATTTTAAAATATTATTTTAATATTTAGATTTTTCCAAATAAAAAATATTTTTTAACAAAAAGTAAAAAATTATTTAGGTATTTTAATTTTGAAAATAATTTTATAAAAAATGAACACAAATTTAGAAATAAAATATAAAAAAATGGGATTTTTTAAAAAAAATAAAAATTAAAACATTTATAAAAATCAATAAAAATAAAATTAACAAATATTTTTTAATTTTTAAAAAATAAAAAAAATATAAAAACTTATTAAAAAAATTATAAAATATATATTAAATTAAAAATATTACAAAATTAAAAAATTTATTTAACATTCATAAAATTATAAATATATAAATAGACAAAAAAATATAAACATTTATTTTTGTTTTTCAAATATAGAAAAAAATACAAATAAATTAAAAATAAAAGTATAAATATATTAATTATTAATAAAAAAATTATAATTAAAAAAAATCATAATGAATAAATTTTCAATATTAATTTCTTAATTAATTAAGTTTTTTAAAATTTTTAAATAATTTAAACTAATTTAGAATTTTTATAAACAATGTATATTTTATTTAAAACATAAACATTACATTTTTTAATTTTAATAACAAATTTATATATAAATATATAAATAAATTTAAAAAAAAAATGGTAAGAAAAATTAATATGTGGTAACATTTATATTGGATCAGTGTCCACCACCTACCTTGATATATGCCTGACTGGAGTTGGAATAGTAAATTATAATTGGTCAGTGTCCAGCACCTTCCCTGATATATGCTTGACTGGAGTTGGAATACTAAATTATAATTGGTCAGTGTCCAGCACCTTCCCTGATATTTGCGTGACTGGAGTAGGAATAGTAATTTATAATTGGTCAGTGTCCAGCACCTTCCCTGATATTTGCCTGACTGGAGTTCGAATAGTAAATTATAATTGGTCAGTGTCCAGCACCTCCCCTGATATTTGCTTGACTGGAGTTAGAATAGTAAATTATAATTGGTCAGTGTCCAGCACCTTCCCTGATATTTGCTTGACTGGAGTTGGAATAGTAAATTATAATTGGTCAGTGTCCAGCACCTTCCCTGATATTTGCCTGACTGGAGTTGGAATAGTAAATTATAATTGGTCAGTGTCCAGCACCTTCCCTGTTATATGCCTGACTGGAGTTGGAATAGTAAATTATAATTGGTCAGTTTCCAGCACCTTCCCTGATATATGCTTGACTGGAGTTGGAATAGTACATTATAATTGGTCAGTGTCCAGCACCTTCCCTTATATTTGCCTGACTGGAGTTGGAATAGTAAATTATAATTGGTCAGTGTCCAGCAACTTCCCTGATATATGCCTGACTGGATTTGGAATAGTAAATTATAATTGGTCAGTGTCCAGCACCTTCCATGATATTTGCCTGATTGGAGTTGGAATAGCAAATTATAATTGGTTAGTGTCCAGCAGCTTCCCTGATATTTGTTTGACTGGAGTTAGAATAGTAAATTATAATTGGTTAGTGTCCAGCACCTTCCCTGATATTTGCTTGACTGGAGTTGGAATAGTAAATTATAATTGGTCAGTGTCCAGCACCTTCCCCGATATTTGCCTGACTGGAGTTGGAATAGTAAATTATAATTGGTCAGTGTGCAGCACCTTCCCTGATATTTGCTTGACTGGAGTTGGAATAGTAAATTATAATTGGTCAGTGTCCAGCACCTTCCCTGATATTTGCCTGACTGGAGATGGAATAGTAAATTAAAATTGGTCAGTGTCCAGCACCTTCCCTGATATATGTCTGACTGGAGTTGGAATAGTAAATTATAATTGGTCAGTGTCCAGCACCTTCCCTGATATTTGCCTGACTGGAGTTGGAATAGTAAATTATAATTGGTCAGTGTGCAGCACCTTCCCTGATATTTGCTTGACTGGAGTTGGAATAGTAAATTATAATTGGTCAGTGTCCAGCACCTTCCCTGATATATGTCTGACTGGAGTTGGAATAGTAAATTATAATTGGTCAGTGTCCAGCACCTTCCCTGATATTTGCCTGACTGGAGTTGGAATAGTAAATTATAATTGGTCAGTGTCCAGCACCTTCCCTGATATTTTCCTGACTGGAGTTGGAATAGTAAATTATAATTGGTCAGTGTCCAGCACCTTCCCTGATATTTGCTTGACTGGAGTTGGAATAGTAAATTATAATTGGTCAGTGTCCAGCACCCTCCCAGAAATTGTAACATAACTGTGTCATAATCTTAGAAAAATAAGTACACATGGATGTTTTTAAAATGTTTATTGTCAACTTGTATTTATAACATGTACAGTACAATATTCGAAAAAATTAACATTTAATATAGGTAGTTAGGAAAATAGGATGTATTGAATTACATTTATTTTGATTTATAAATGTTGTACATTTTCAAAAAATATATTTTTCACTGTATTTATATAAAAAATATGAAAAGTTTTCATAATTATATTTGGGTAACAATTAGTAATATTTATAACAAATTATATCACATTTTTTAACAGCCTGTTAAATATTTATTTAATAATGTTAATATATTATATATTAATATTATTAAATATACATGTCTGATATATAAATTATTATAAACTAATAAGAAAGTAAATATATGTTTTAAAGATTTAATACAAAAAACTGTATAATACTTTGATAGATATTAAATACAATGTTCTTAATAAACAATAAATAAACCTTAATTATTGTTATATGTATACAATTATTTTTGCAAAAAACATAATTCCTAATACTATATCAAATAGTAAAACAATGACTTAGTTGGATATAATGTTTCTGATAAAATTTTTATTATTTACATACATGGTTAGAATAATTAATAATAATAATTAATATTTTATATTAATTATTAAAATTAATTTACAATTGTTAACTAATTATAACATTTTTTACAAATTAAAAAAAATACATTCTGCAAATAGTAACTCAATGTTATAGTTGTAATTGTATTTATTTCCTATTGACATATTTAAATTATATTAATAATAAAAATAAATAATATTTATTATTTATTTATATTATTAATTTACAAATGCAATAAAAATCTACATTCACTTAAATAAAGGAAAAATTATTTATGATAAATATAAATGAACATTAAATATTTAATATATATTTATTACGTTTATATATTTTTTGTAATATTAATATTAAATAATATTCTAAAAATATTATTTAATATTAATTAAGAAAGGATATCTAAGCTAATTAAATTGCAATTTGTGTTACAAAATTTACTTAGAAATTATAAGTGTGGGTATGTATTTTATTTCTTATTAGAACATTGTATTTAGTGTGTTTACGTTTCTAGTATGGTTTAAGGGGACTACTTTTTTACCGCGTAAGGTTATTTTGCTTCATTCAGGACTGGAGAAGCTCGCGGTTGGGAGCTGCTTCGCGTTGAGAAAGGTAAGGTGAATTTTAACTAATATTTCTTAGAGAGTAGTAGTGCTTGAGGGTATATTAGAAGTTTGTAGTGTTATTGTGTGTATGTAGTCATGGTTTTGGTATGTTTTAGGTGAAACTTCGTTGTTACGGAGGCGTCGTGTGTGTTTGAGACCTAGTGTTATTTTATGCTTAGGATATGTGTTTTTAAATGTTTTACATTAATTTTAATGTGTATTTTGAAATGTTTGGGGGTTTGTGTGGGTGGGTTACTTTATGTATGCTTTTTTACAGGTTCCGGAACATCGCAGTATAATTCCATGGAAGGATGCGTTTTTTTTGGGGGGGAGAAAAGAGTGTATTACTCATAAATGTAATATTTTAACATCTCTCTCCTTTTTTCGTGATTTCTTGGAGCGATTTTTATTCTTTTTCACTATTTTTCGGGTTTTTATGGTTGTTCGTTTGGAATGGATTAGGAGAACATAGTGCGTTTTTTTTTAAACTAAGGGCTCCATTAGGATGACGGGCGGACATTGTCCGCCCGCCACCCTATCGTAGAACGGTACCGCCCGCCATAAGGGCGGGGGTCCCGTGGGGGGAATTAGGATGTGCCCGCCACAGCGGCAGGCACATCCTGTAGTTTTAGCATTGTGGCGGGCGGTGCACTCTGCACCGCCCGTCACATTGTGAAAAATGCTTTTTTGACATTTGCATATGCAAAGCGGCAGGCACCGCGCGGTGCCTGCCGATTTGCATATGCAAATGTGGGGGGGTACTATAGGTACCCCGCATGTGCCCCCCGACAGTGGTCGCAACCTGGGGGCCCTGCAGGGGGCCCCCGCACCAATCTCCGCCTGCCTTTCCGTGGCGGCATTGCCGCCGCGGAAAGGCCTCTACTTATTGCCATTGTAATATGGCTGGCGGTGTCCATTGGACACCGCCACCATATTAATCTATGCGACCGCGGCGATAAAGCGGCGGACGGTCTTTCCGTCCGCCATTGTCCCCTCCGCCATCCTAATCAGGCGGAGGGGAAAACGAGAGTGGTTGTCGGGCGGATTGCCTCCGCCAGGGTGGCGGTGGCCACCGCCACCCTGGCGGAGGCAATCCGCCCGATATCCTAATGGAGCCCTAAGTGTGTGTATGTTCATATTTTAAATGAATTCAACACACTTGGTTTAGTCCGTATTTCCTGGAGCGAATTTTTTAATATTTTACTATATTTCGGGTTTTTGTAGGGTGTCGCATTGGATTGGGAGAAGAATATGCGTTTTTTACAAGGTGTGTGTATATCACTTTAAATAAAAAAGTGTCCACACTTGTTTTATCGGGATTTCCTGGAGCGTTTTTTACAAATTTTAATTATTTTCGGGTTTTTGAGGGTTTCGAAAATTGGATTTGTACTGGATTGTAAGGGATTGTATGGATTATACGTGGCTGGATTACATTTTCTTCTGCTACATAAATTGTAAGTGTTTATAATTTATTTTATTTGGGTGGGAAATGTCGATTTAAATGTTATTGGCATGTTTGATTTAATTATAAATATTGCATATTTGTCAACAAAATGTTTAAATTTTTTTTATAAATATGTTAAACAAATATGTATTATTTATTATTAAATCAAAATGGTAATTTGTGTTACCTTTTACGTAATTATCAGAAGCTATTGTGAATTTTGGTCTGATACTTTATAGTAGGCTTTTAGCTATTAGTGATAGGTACTCTAGACCTCTGGTTGAAGGATATAGTGTCACTTGGCTTTGGAGGAGTCTGAACATTTGTTTGTTTTGTTTTGTTAGTTTAGGTCCAATTTGTGTAACAGATTGTTCTATCCTTAGCTCTTGGTAGCTTTGTTCTTTTTGTAAAGCTTCTATTAGATTTTGGAAGGTGGGTTTGGCTCTGCTAGTGGTAGCTTGGAATGCATTGTGCCATCCTTCAACACTGTTATTAGTTTTTGCCTCTTGGTTTAATGTACTTAGATATACATTCCACCAAGGTATGTGGAATTTTGGCTGGCGTCGGTGCCCAGATCTATGTAACCTTCCCACCCAAGTATCCTCAAAATAGTTTAGTAGTGGGGCCGGTTTTTCATCATACTTTTTGTAGTATGCGCTGTCAATTAGTAAGTTATAGTGTTCCGCTACATCAGTAACTGGAACATAGGCTAGTGCTATTCATTTTTTTATTTGGTATGCAAAGTTGCTATCAGTTGAGTATTGAATGCTTAAGGTCGATTTCTGGAGATGTCTCCGTATACTTTGATTGAAGTGATAGTAGCAACCTTGGATTGCTGTACGGGGGAAATGTTTTCAAAATGCTATTGATCATAGCTAGCTCGAAATCAATAATTATTTTCTCGGGAAAATAATTATTGATTTCATTTTTGATTACATTTAATATTTCAGTGTATGTATTTTGTTATTTGTTAGGTAACAAACAGTAAATAAAAGGAATATTGTAGTGATGGCATAATCCATGTATGGTATATAGCTGATAAAATGGTTTGGGACATGGTTTAAAAGTCCCATCCATCATCCATTGTTCGCATTGTTGTATTTTCCTTAAATTTGTTGCAGTTGCAAACATTATTATTCTGTTGGTGGGGCTTTCATTGTCAAAAAGTACAAATTTTTCATTACTGTGTGTTACGCTCATTTCTGGTGAAATTACAATTTCTTCAAAGGTTGTAGGGTTAGGTTGTGTTGTGGTAGTTAGTCTTTTTGTGCGTGCTATTGTACGTTTAAGGGAGTCAATTGAGGGTAGCTGCCCTGAAGCATGGGCTGGGATTTTTAACAGTTCTTCTTTTAGGATTTGTGTGGTAGGTTTGTCACTCCCTGTGCTAGCTGTTTTTATAGTTTCCAAAGCATCCCTTATCTCTATCTCTGTGACATTGGGGGGATGATTGTGTTCCCTGGTAAATAATACATTTGTCTCTTCAGTAGTAGCCCTACCATAGCATTTGTTTGAATAGTATTTGGTACATTTCCAGAATACTTGTCTTCCTGTTTGTCTTTCTTGATTATAAACATACCCCATATAACATAACAACAATTTATTTTTCTGTGACATTACAAATTCTGCACCTTCAGTCATTTTGTATTACTTGTTCTGGGAAAGATTAGAAAGAAACATGTTTAAATGTAAAATATTTTTGTTTGTGTTTTACACATTTATATTTCACTGTTTATACTTACAGTTGGTAAATCTTGTTTTGAGAAATCCAGAAACCGTGTTTTCAATGTATTTCTTGTATGTTCTTCTTGTTTTCCTGTTGATAGGAAAAGTAAAAAATTATAAGCGATTTAAAAAAAAAAAATTGATTTTTTTCTAGGAGAAAGCTGTATTATATTTAGCTTTTTAGGGTATTTTAGGAAATTATTAGATATACTTACTTGTTAAAATTGTTGAGTGTTTGCCTTTGGTGGAGTAGATGAAGGATGTAATGTGAATATCTGTAGAGAAGATAGAATAAACAAGAAATGCTTATTAATAAATAGATTTATAATTTTAGGGACTTTGAGGAAGTAAATACATATACTTACTTGTTTAAATTGTGTAGTGTTTGCTTTAGGTAGAGTAGATGTAGGATGTATTCTGAATATCTGTAGAGAAGATAGAATAAATATTAAATGGTGTTTAGAAGATAGCTTTAGCATTTTAGGGTCTTTTAGGAATTCTACAAATATACTTACTTTTTTAAATTGTGTAGTCTTTGCCTTTGGTATAGTAGATGTAGGATGTCTTTAGAATATCTGTAAGGAAGATAGAATAAACAAGAAATGGTGTTTAGAAAATTGCTTTAGTATTTTAGGTCCTTTTGCGAAATGTACACATATACTTACTTGTTTAACTTGCGTAGTCTTTAAATTTAGTTGAGTAGAATTAGGATGTTTTCTGATTATCTGTTAAGAAGATAGAGTAAATAATAAATGGCTATTAGAAAATAGTTTTTAAGATCGGCAGTTGGTGTATTAGAGAACATTTATATATACTTACAATCAGTAATTAGTGGTAAAGAAATAGGAGCAGGTTTTTTGATGTGTTTAGGAGATGTCTATATAAGAAATTTTGAATGAGAGAAATAAATGTTATTTAAACAGTTAGGAGATATAGTTACATTTTTAGCCTAGTACTTGTGTATTATAAAAATAAAGTTTAACTTACTTGATTAATTTGGTAGCAATCTTGATTTGTAATGTAGATTCATCAGGAACCAGTTGGCCAAAGTGTTGCCTTCTTCTTTCTATAGTTAGCAGCAACAAATGGTAGTAGGCATGTACTCCTTTTATAGTGTGTATTTTTTGTGTTCTCTCATTTTATTGGATGTTTTAAGAAAGGGAGCATTTTATTGGCTAGTTTGAATTTTTTTTACAATTAATTGGTTTGTTTGTTGATGTGGGAATGGTGATCTGTGAAGAGTTCTGCATTAAAGCTGGTTAGTTATTTAATTTATTTTAAATATATGTAATAATAATGTGATAATATATGTAGAATGATTTAGAAATATTTATATATTAATTGCAATGTTTTCATGATATGTTGGAAAAATGTTAACACATTTAAATGTCTTAAAAAAATGTTATTTAACATGTTATATTTAATTTGGATTGTGTAATGTATTTTACAAGAAGATATATATAGTATTTTACATATTTAATGTTTATAATCCTAAGTCGATAATCATCAAAAGACGATATTTTTGTTGTCTATATATTTGCTGTCGATATTTTTGTAGTGTTAGGTTTATTTAGCTTAAAAACGATATATTTGTAGCTGATATATTGGTTGTCTATATTAGTGATGTCGATTTTTTTTAGACTCGATATTTTTTAATCAATATTTTTGTAGTTTGTTTAATAAGTATAGAAAGTCGATATTATTGCTGTTGATAATTTGTCAACGATATTTTGGCAACTCGATATATTGTTCATCGATAATATTTCAGTGATCCAGGGTTAAAATCGAATGTGTTTGTTAGATTACCATTTTTGCATATATGTCTGCATATATTCATTTCTTCAGCACCACGATAGAAATGTGTCTACTGTTTACTCTCTAGGTGCTTGTAATCTCCCTCATTTGCTTTGTCTCCTAATCATTGCAACACACCTATTTTATGCAAAAAGAACATTGGTTCATTAAATAATACTGATAACGTCCCACAATGTATTCCCTGCATATTTCTCTGAGAACAAGTGAGCACGAGTGACTGCGGAATCAGGTTTGTCATGTTCAGTGGTTGTCAGAAACTGTTTGATCCTTGGTAAGTTAGAGGGGCTTGCAGTGGCACTGTGAGTTAGCTTGTCTATATTTCTTTATGTATTTATTTATAATGCATTTTGTAGAGCGCACAAATACCCGAAGGTGTCTTGGCGCTGATGGACTGGCGACAAGATGGCAATCATAGTGAATCATTGATTGAAGAGCCAAGTCTTTATCTGTTTTCTAAAGATGAGGAGGGTGGGGCTGGTCTTGATGTGGAAGGCAAGCCTGTTCCAGAGTTTGGTAGTGGCAGCAATAAACGATCTGTTGCCCCAGGAGACTTTTTTTGTGCGGGGGACCAAAAGAAGGTAAGTGTTGGAGGAACGCAATTGTCTGGGGGGATTGTAGGGTCGGAGAGACTGTTTGAGAAAGTCAGGACCAGTATTGTGAATGGCCTTATGAGCGATGCAGAGAGCTTTAAACTTGGATCTGCTTCTAATTGGTAGGCAGTGAAGTTGGCGGACTACGCTTGAGATGGGCTTGAATTTAGGAGTGACTGTCAGCAGCCTAGCTGCTGCGTTTTGAATCAGCTGGAGTTTTTTAAGAACTATTTCGTGGGTATTGATGAATAAACCATTACAATAGTCCACTTTGGACATAACAAGTGTGCTGATCAATGTTTCAGCGGCTGAGGAAGGGAGGTATGGGAGAAGTTTCTTTATGAGTTTGATGATGTGGAAGGCTGATGATACCACCGAATTGGCATGGTACATAAAAGTCAGATTGGCATCAAAAATGACTCCAAGGTTTCTAACCTTTGCCATTGGAGCAGAGGGTGTACCGAGGGCGGTTGGCCACCAAAGAGCGGACCAAGATGGTGAGAGATTACCGAAGACCATAACTTCGGCCTTACTGGAGTTCAATCTCAGGGAGTTGTCAGACATCCAGGAGCTTATGGCAAGCATTCCCTTCTGGAAGTTGGCTGTGATCTTTGCACGATCATTACGTATTGCCAACACTAGTTGGGTGTCATCCGCGTATGAGGTAAGCTCCTGGTTGTATGTTTTAATGAGCCTCGCCAAGTCCGACACGTAGATATTAAATAGTGTTGGGCTTAGCGAGGATCCCTGGGGTACCCCACATGGAAAATAGAATGAGGGGGAGGAGAAGGTGCTAAGCGTGACTGATTGAGAGCGATCAGCCAAGAAAGAGGCGAGGAGGGCCCACTGGCATTGTGACAAATACCTAGTGCAGTGACACGGTCGATCAAGGTGGTGTGGTCAACCGTGTCAAATGCTGCTGAGAGGTCCAGCAGTACGAGAACTGCCGCACCACCAGCATCCATGATTTTTTTTATCTCATCTGATGCTTTGATGAGGGCGGTTCCGTGCCATGTCCCCGTCTAAAGTCAAATTGTGTGTCATCTAGTAAGTGATGTTGCTCGATGAAACTTGTCAATTGAGAGTTCATTACCTTCTCTGCAATTTTAGCAGGTAGAGGCAGCGAAGCAATGGGTCTGTAACTGGCTGTGTCAGCTGGGTAAAGGTTGGCTTTTTTTATGAGTGACTTGATCACCGTCTTTTCCCATGTGGAAGGGTATATACCGGTTTTGAACATTGAGTTGATTATTTTGGCCAGACTGGATCCTATGAGATCAGGATTGAGTTTAAGGGTGGCAGGCGGACATGGATCTTCGGGGGACCCTGATTTCATGGAACAGATGAGATGTGAGATGAGGACCGGATTGATTTCATTGAATTCTTCAAAAATAGGGTTTTGGGGAGTGTGAGTAATAGTGTTTTCTTGGATACTTGGGGGATCTGTTGGTGTGCTTGGATTTGTCGGGGTTGGCCAAGGAACTTTCTCTTGGAAATATGTGGCTAGTGAGTTGCAAAGTGAGTGGCAGCGATAGGGGGGGTTGAGCCCTGCCCTGCCAGTTTGGATACTACTTGGAACAATTGTTTGGCTGAGTTTTTTGCCGAGTCAATTTGATTACAATAGAAATTACTTTTAGCTGAAATCAGGAGGCGTTTATAGTTGGCAAGGGATTGTTTGTAGAGAACTTTCTTGGCGGGATCATAGTGTGAGCGCCAGCTGCGTTCTAGATGTTGGTATTTTTGCTTTTCGCATCTTAGGGCCTCCGAGAACCAAGGTGCAGAGACGGAGGCTCGGTTATTGGACCTGCATTTGATGGGTACTGATGTGGCAACTGCATCATTAATCCAGCTCGTCTATATGATGGCCGCTGCTTCGGGGTCAGTAGGGGGAAGGTCAGGTTGATTTGTGAATAAGGAGGAATGAAATTCTAGGGAATCAATATTACTCCAGGCTTTAAACTGTCTAGGGAGTTAGGTTTTTATGAGGGTGCAGGGGTTTTTGCTAAAGTGAATGTCAAAGAGAATAACGTGATGGCCTGTCCAAGGTAGCAGCAGAGTGTACCTTAGGTCAAGGCATGGATGGTTGGAGAAGATTCCATCTAGCGTATGTCCCGCAGAATGGGTGGGTAAGGTGACAATTTCAGTGAGGCCTACCACCTCTAATGTGGCCAGTAGAGATATTGTGTCTTGGTCGTCCTGTGGCTCCAGGTGAAAGTTAAAGTCTCCTAAGATGGCGAAATTATTTTCACCTGAGACTAACTATAATAAGTTGCCTAAAGAGGACAGGAATTCCGCACGAGATCCTGGGGGTCGCTATAGTAGAATACATTTGAAAGGCGGAAATTGTGGGATTGTAATGGAGAAGTAACAGGCTTCGCTAATATTGGTGGGGGCTAGTTCTGCTTTGATGACACAGATTTCCCGATATATGATAGCAAACCCTCCTTCTTTTTTATTTTGTCTATCAAATTTGCAGATATTGTATCCTTCTGGTGTAGCCGTGTGGAAGTCAGGCCCGCAGCCGAATCTCCCCAGGTTTCAATTATCATCAGGATGTCTAGTTTCTGATTCTCTTTTTTTAAATTTTTTTATTAAGCAACTCCAATTTGTACATATAGAAAGAACAAAATTTACATTGTATATCAAATAAATAAATATATAAATATATACATGATTAATGGAGAGAGGTATTGGTCGTAAAAATAAAAAAAAAGAGAGCTTCACATAGAATCATGACCGTCCAAGTTGGTACATATATAACTTTTTCACTAATTTCTTACACCATTTATCCAGGCCGTGATAGGTGACCAGATCTTATTGCCACGAAGTCTAGATCGTATCCCTCTGGTAGCAAAGATAGCTTTCTCTTGATTATACACTCCCAAAAACGTAGCTAGCCACATTTGAAAGCTAGGGGGATCAGCATCCTTCCACTGTGCTGCCAATAATATTCTATAGACAGCTGTCCCTTTAAAGAGACATGCCACCATATGCCCAAATACCTCCTCCCAATATCCTAACAACATGCTCTTAAGTGGTATTAATGTGGAACAATCGAACAAAATATGTGGCAAAGTGGCTGGCCCTGACCCATATCTAGGACAAGAATCGTCTATTCTCTTTCCCCATATAAACAGCTTAGCAGGGGTAAAATATAAATTAAAAATAGTCTTGTAGAGCTGAGCTTTCAAATTAGAGGATACAAGTAGTCATGATGTTAGAGGTAAGCTCATGTCAATATCAATATTGGGATTAGCCAATTTACTAGCCCAAGATGCTTCTATATGATCTAAGTCATCTGGGAGCTTTTCCAGGAGTAAACCATATATTGTTCCAATTCGAGTTGAGTTCTTAAGTATACTATCCAAGAATGGAATATTTTCCAATGAGACCAACGGGGTCTTGGAGCCTAAAATAGTACTGACCTGAATGAATTTAAAATAATCATTACTAGAGATTCCAAAAGTACTCTGTAAATTCAGAAATCTACTAATGGCCTCTCCCCCCAGGAAATCCCATATAGTTCTTACCCCCACCCTTTCCCACCTTTTAGCAATATCATCATTAGCTTGTAGGGATAAAGCAGAGAATTGCCAAAGACAGGTATATCTATGATTTTCGAAATTGACATAAATTTAGCTACCTGCCTCCAAACTTTCCAGGCACTAGTAATGCCCTTGAGTCTGACTTTTTTGTAGTAACTTGATTCTGTTTGCCTCAGCAGAAGCCCTTGAGCTTTCTTTCCTAGTGATAATTCATATATAGAGGGTATTTCTATGCTCTGCCTATTTTCATTACCCATACAAGTATCAAAGAGAGGTATCATTTGATAGAGCAAGGCAGCCTAGTGATATAGCATTATATTTGGAACGGCTAACCACCCCCTATTTTGTGGTAGGGACAGATATTTCAGCGATCTCCTAATCTTCCCTTACTGCCAAATAAAGTTGCACATTTTTGACTCAAGCGTTTTAATGATTGTATCCTCTAAGATTAAAGGGATGGCCCAAAACAGATGTAATATCCTGGGAAGTATTTTCATTTTTAAAAAATTACCTCTACCAATAATTGAGAGATGTAAGCTATTGACTCTTGCAAGATCTTTCCTGATGTTCTTAATTAATGGTTCGTAATTCAGGTGATTCATATTTTCAATCTTTGAACTAATGCATACTCCCAGGTAGGTGGCCTTTTCTGTTTTCCTGGGGTCAACATAATCAGTATTTTCAGTACATAAAATGACCGTCTTATCTTTATTAAGGGAGTATCCAGAATACTGCCCGGATTGCTGGGTAATTGTTTCTATTTCTAATATAGCCTCAGTGGGGTCCGATGTTAAAACTGCCACATCATCGGCATAAGCTAATATTTTGGTCTTGTATGTTCCTACCGTAACTGGTTTTATTTTCTGGGTTTGTAGCAATTTAATAATCAACAGATTAATATATAGAGCAAACAATATCAGGGAGCAGGGACACCCCTGTCTAGTTCCTCTCTATATAATAATAGGTCGAGATTCTATACCCATTAACTGGAGCCTAGCTTTTGGTTGTTGGTACATGGCTCTGATTTACTTAATAAACCCAGGCACGAAGTTGTTTTTCTCTAGAACACCCCAAAGAAACCGCCCGACACCCGGTCAAAAGCCTTCTCGGCATCTAGGAGGATCATTGACATCTGATCCCCCGTCCTGGACATGATATCAAACAGTGAAATAACTCTGCAAGTGTGATCCGTTGTACACTTGCCAGGGACAAAACCATGTTGCCGGGGGAGATCAGCCAGTATTTTAGCATAGAGCTTGGAGTCAGAATTGATCAGGGAGATTGGTTGATATGATGAAGGAGTATCAACGGGTTTGCTATATTCGTCTCCTACCAGGAGTCTGGCGGATTACCACTCAGCTGTATGCCGATAAACAGATCTAATAGATCTAATAGATAGGGTAATATATGTGCTCCTAGTATTTTATAGAGTTCAAGAGGGATTTAATCGGGGCCAGCCGCTTTCCCAGAGGCTAGACCCGTCAAGGCTAATTGCAGCTGTGTAATATTGATTTCTTTTTCGAGATCTTCTCTAATTGTGCTATCTAGAAGTTTGCTCCCTCCAGTATTTAATGTAAATTCCCTTAAAAATGTCAACATTTCCTCTGAGTCAGCTAGGATGTCACTTTGATATAGCTTTTGATAGTATTGTTGGAAAACTTCAGTTATATCACCGGAGCTTGTGTACTCATGATTATCTATTTTAATAAAGGTTATAGTATTGCAAGAGATCTTCCGCCAGGTGTGCAGAGCCAGCTGTTTACCCACCCTCTCTCAGTTTTCATAAATACTGCTTTGGTGTGATTGGAAAGTCTCTGCTGCTTTCTGGGCCAACCAGTTATTTAGCTCTGTTTTTAAAACAAGTATGCGACGCAGAGTGTGTGCCCCGTCTTTCCCCTGAGTTATTAAAGATATGTGTTCCTCTTCGGCTCTGGTCAGATCATGCATCAGTAGATGGTTTTCCCTATCGTGCTTTTTTTTGTTCTCACCACATAGCTGGTCGTTTCCCCTCTAAGGGTAGCTTTAAAACAGTCCCAAACAACCCCCCTAGATGCTGCGCTATAACGATTCATAACAAAGTAGGATTGTGCCCAAACTTTAATAAATTTAATATAAGCTTGATTTACTAAAAGCTTCCTGTCAAAAGTCCAACTTGAGCGAGGTCTGGAAAAGTTGGCTTGTTGTATTGACAAAATTAGGGAGTTATGGTCCGAGATTAATTTAGGGCACTTGGTAATTTCTGCTTGGTCAGCTAGATCACCTGTCACCAGTATATAATCTATCCTGACATATTTGTTATGGGGAAATGAAAAGTATGTATACCCAGGGTCTGGTTGATTCTTGGTATCCCACACATCGATTAAGCCATAGCTATCTTTAAGTTGACTAATAGCTCTATATACCTTTGGTTTTCGGCCTAAGTATCTTTCATAGTTTTGCTTCCTATAAGAAGACCCCAGGGAGATATTAAAATCTCCACAGAGAACTAGTGATCTTGGACACGAGGCGAGCTCTACTTGGAGATCCTCAAATATTTGAGGGTTATCTTGGTTTGAGCCATAGACTGAGCAAATAGTGACACCAGAAGTTAATTCTATAATGGCCCATCTCCCAAGGGTGTCGACTGCCTTACGTAGCACTGATCCTAGAGATACTTTGGCTAGAATGGCTACCCCCGAGTATTTGATGTTTGTGTTGTGCAAGCTATAATATTATAGCCTCTGACCCTTAGTAGATCTTTCTTATCCCAGGGTAGGTGTGTCTCTTGGAGACAGATTATATCCGAGGGTTTCTGTTTATTTATTTCTGCCAGCCGAGCCCTTTTGCTCCTATCGTTTAGACCTGCCACATTCCATGAGCTAGTTTTAATTCTCCCCATCACAGTTTGCCAATTGATTTCCTGGAGCTTACTAGCCAAATCTCAAAGCCTTGAAAATATCTTGTATCTTTTGTTTCTCATTCACCAATAAAGTCATTCTACTTATTTCAACTGCTACGTCGATATTATTATTGTTGGAGTTGCTTTTTTTATTTTAGCCCTCTGCCCCTCACCACACCCCCACCCACCACAGGCCCCCCACCCTCCCAACACCCAATGTGAGGCATACAGTCTCCAGTGAGTCTGTTAGTGATGAGCATGCACTACATAACCAGAGCTCTGTAGCTACATAAGTGATGCCAATGTTGAGTTCATTTATCGGCAATATTTTTTATTTTTCACCCATTCTTTTTGTTTTATATATATTTTTTTATTTTGTATTATTGTATTATTTATCGAATTTTTTAATTTCCCGCCTTCCCTTTTCTTTTTAAACATCAAAGAAGGGGTTTACATTATTTATCCTACAAAAGCGCTCGAACGCATTGACCTCAGGCAGCCTACTTTAGCCCGTCAAGATATTCTTTGGCTTTGATTTCTGAGTGAAAGAATTGAATACCCCCCCCCCCCCAGATCACTTTAAGCAGAGCAGGGTTGTTAAGATACGCCTGTCCCTTCTTATCCTGAAATGGTCTAATTAATTGGCACAGCCTCTGCCCCCTTTCGACTGTGGAGTGGCAGAAATCTGGGTGGACAAAATAGGAAATATAATTTCTAATTCGTTTAGATTCAGGCCTGGCCTTTTCAAAACACGCCTGACGAAGCAAGAAATTGCCAAAAAGTACCACAATGGCCCAGGGATAAGCCCTGGGTTTAAGCGGTTGTTTTAGAGTAAAAGGCATACAGTGATCCCGTTGGATTTCTGAAGCCCAGTCCCAGTTAGAGAGTTATGGCATAGAGTCACGAAAAAGGTCAATCATTAAGGAGCGAATGTCTCCCCCCCTCCACCCCCTCGGGAACCCCCAAGACTCAAAGATTGTTCCTGCGCTGGCGGTTTTCAAACTCTTCCAGCTTCCATCTAACATCCGCCTACTCTGCTTCATGAGAACCAGTTTGTGCAGAGTTCGTTGCAGTCTCAGTTTCGTTGGAGACAATCCTAGATTCCAAATCGGTTAAGCATTCTCCGAATGTGCAGCAAATCCTAGTCAATTTGCGCACAACACCTTGGACCTTACGTAAGCCAGCTTGAGCTTTATGCCCATCCTGAGATGTTTCCTCACGATGTGCTGCTATAGCCTGGAGAATAGTGTCCAGGTTTGGAACAGCTGGATCTAAATAAGCTGGATGATCAAGTTGCTGTTATGAGTTAGGCACAGAGCAGCGGTTGATCAATTGGTTAGTTGGAGTATAATCCCAGGCCAGATCCTTTGAGCCACGATGGTTCTTTTTTTTCTTTAAAACAGTTTTTAGATTAGGCCCAGTGTCTTTGTTTTTTTCTTCGGTCCTACTCTCATCAGTGGTATAGGAGGCAGTGTCATCGGACCACTCAGCTCCATCCGAGAGGGAAAATAAATCGCTGGGGTCTAGCTCTGTATCTGGGTCAGCGCTGTTTTCAATATTCTCATTAACACAGTCTGTGTTTGGCACATTGTTTGGATCATTGATTAATATCTGTAGTCTTTGGGGTGTATAGGTTGGATCAATTAAGTTACTTAACTTGCCTGGCAGAGCTGCACACCCAAAATTGCCCCCATCACCAGTATCAATACCAGTACTAGTATCTGGATGACCTATCTCAGCAGATACACATTTTTCAGAGTCTGTTACAGGAGGGGGTATCGATTAGATCATACCTCCATTACAGCCGAGAGCAGCTCCTGACCAAGACCTCACAATTTGATCAGGCGTGTTTGCCAGGCTGCTGTCTCCCCCGACGGCATCACAGGCACCACAGATGTAGGTAAGGCAATTGCCAGGGCCGTGTTTCCATCTCCAGTGAGAACAGCCACAGCAGGCTCCGTGTCCGCCTCCGAGTCGCCGATTGACCAGGCTCCGCTCTTCCCCTCCTGATCCGGAAGCATTTTTGCCGGGGGCTTCAGAAGTAGGTCAGCCACTGAGGGGCCGGTCTCGATCCCTTTTTGCTTAGCAGCGCTCCCATGTTTCGGCATCCTAGAGGTCCCCCGTAGCTCATCCGCAGCCCCGTCTGTCCCCTGGCTCGGCGAGTTCCCGTTGTGCCTGTCACACTGCCCTTGCCTTAGCCGCTGCTGCTTGTTTAGGTGCCGTGAGGGCGTTGGATTCAGCACAAGTGTGGGTGCGGTAACCGGATTCCGGGAGAGTCCTTTTTGCCGCTTTTGAATTAGAATATTCTCTCCAGAGATAGCATAGGACTATAATCCCAATGATAGTCCCGAGCGTAAATAAGTGATTCCTAACTGGCTTCTCCTCCTCAGAGCGAGTCTCCGCAATCATTTCTTGATTTAAAATAGCCTTTGTTCAGCATAACCGATCATTTTCCTTAGCGAGCTCTGGTCAGTGTGCACTGCGGTCTCAGTCAACCGCCATTTTGCCTCCTCCTAGTTTCTGATTCTCAATGAAAAACTGGATTTCGTATTTGTGTTTTGGTAGGGAGCGAACATTTATCAGAGTGGACTGCATGTTTATGGGTGAGGGGATGATGCAGGCTGAGTAATGTTTTACCTGGTGAATATTCATGGAGAAGCTACAGTTAGGACAGCACATTGCGTGCTGACAAGCAGGGTTCCAGATTTCAAAACTGGGGCAGTTGGTAGGATAGTTACAGGATGAA
Organism: Lissotriton helveticus; assembly: GCF_964261635.1. NCBI lineage: Eukaryota > Metazoa > Chordata > Amphibia > Caudata > Salamandridae > Lissotriton > Lissotriton helveticus. The sequence continues at coordinate 218,743,970 of NC_136063.1, read as the reverse complement.
CGTATAGATGTCAGTCTTTCGGATGTATACTGCAATTGTTCATTACAGATTGACTGGACGGGCTGCACGGGGGAGTGGCCTTGGGACCGGTACAGGCACGAACAGGCGCAGACGGGCTTGTCTTTGGCGAGCTGCAGGCGCGCCCGCTGCGGGCGTCCGCTGCCCCAACGGAAAGGCATTGTTCTTTTACAGCAGGACAGGGCAGAACAGCTACCCTGCTGACCTACGTGCCGCAAGCAAGGAGGAAGTAGTATTCACTTCCGGGACGCCTTCCTACCACACCAATCTGACTAGGTCAGCGGTGGACCGGGGAAGGGGGTGCTTGATCAGGTAGGAGCAACGTGATTAAAAACAAAGTTAACTGTTAAAAAATACAATGCACTAAAGCTCAAATGCAGCAGTTGACTAACATATCCTGCGAGGGTGTCCGGTATTAGTAGGAACTACACGACAATTCAGGATGGAGAAACCCTTCCAACCTTGTGCGGAACCTGTGCATTCTACCAGAGTGTGGTCAGGGAAATGAGCAGTCCCCTCCTCTATATTCATTCTATACCAGTTCTGGGGGTCGGTCCCCTCCCACTGGGTCTGCTGCCAGCCTTCATGGGGGACAAAGGGTGGCCTTCTTCAGGTGTAAACTTAAATTAATTGTGAAAGGGTAGTCCCCTTTGCAAGTTAATTAAGATCCTAGGTCCACCCTTGTCTTCCTGCAAGGTGGAGAAAACCCCTTCACCCACGCTCTCCATTGTGCCTGCTCGGAGAGCTGTTTTCTGATCTCATCAAGACCAGGCACTGACAGACCAGTTGTCAGTAGGCTAGTTTTAATTAGCTTAACAGAGGTTCAGGCAGGTAAAATGGAACTTTCCAAAGATACTTTCCATACATATTTATTGAAATCTGACTGTACCATAACATTGGATAATAATAAATATGAAAAATAGCCTTTGAATGACTTTTTCATCTGTCCTGTCATAAATTACAGATTAAAATACCTAATCTGTATGTTGACACTTTCTAGGATTCAGCTACCCCGCCCTTGAATGTAGCTTGTGACGGCTAGTTACTAGAGGACCATGGCAATTTTTTCAGGGAATCACTTTTTAATTATAGGCTGAGTACCTTGTGGACAACAACGTGTACTTAGGGGTAACAGATTAATATTTAAAAGCAGGGTTTCCTGACGGTCACAAACGGTTATTTTGACAGCATGTTGTTAGGTTTCTATGGTCAGACTTCATATAGGAGACCTGATGCTATGTGTTCCAGGCCCAGTCTGTGGCTGGCATTATATAGTGTATACTAGGAACTTATATGCAAGTTAAATAAGTCACTAAGTGGCAAACCAATTTAACTATGTAAAGGGGAATATATACACTTCATTCCTGTTTAGCAGGAGTAAAGTGCACAGACTTCTAATTCCAGAAAAATAGATACCCACACATTGGGGAGAAACCATGCACAAAATTGCCTTTTTCTACAATTTTGAATAGAATAATGCTGACCAAAATGGCATCTCAATATCTCCACGTGTCTCTGGATAAGGGCACTTAGCCATCACTATCAGAGCACTGATAGCTCCATTCTATAATGATGGACTCAAATGTGACCTGACTAATTACCAGTGGCTGAGAATAATTGAGTTCCATCCTTCACTTTTTGTATACTTCTGTGTGTCACCCCCAAATTTGATGCATATGCTCAGACATGGGCCCTGTGTACACTGTGTCAATGGAAACTAGCTACACCTGGCTGATGGGTCTTAATCAGAGTGGAACTGGTCCTAGGTTGCTTGTGTTCCGTTTCAGGGAAGATATGGTCTGACAGTTTAGGCTGAACTGTTCCCATTGGAGCAGGGTCAAGAATGATTTGCATATGGCTGGGCCTAAACTGAGGTTGCTTAGTGTGCAAAATAATGATTGACTGGGATGTGGCCGGAGTAATTGCCAATGGCTGAGATTAATTCAAGCATTCCATTCATCACTTTTTGTATACTTCAGTGTGTCACTCAAGTGCGATGAGTATTCCCAGATGTGCACCCTGTATCACTGTAACTGAGCTACATGTGGTTGACTAGCCATAATCAAGGCAAAACCGGTCCTATGTTGCTTGTTTCTTGGTTCAAGGAGGACCTGGCCTGGCATTTGAGATTGGACAGTTCCCATTGTTCAAGATGGCTTGGTCGAAACTGAAGTGGCATGGTGTTCAAAACAGTGATGGACTGTAATGTGACCCCAAGTAACTACAAGTAGCAGAGAATAATTCAAGCACTCGTCCATCACTTTTTTATATTTCAGTGTGTCACCACAAGTGGGGTGGTTATGCCCAGACATCTTATGCACACTACATCACTGGAACCAAGCTATTCCTGGCAGATGAGCCCTAATCAGGGCCAAACTTGTTCTAGGTTGCTTGTGTTCCAGTTTTGGGAGACCGGGCCTGGCAGTTAAGGATAAACTTGTCCCAATGGAGCAAGGTCAAGGGTGATTTGCAAATGGCTGGGTGTTAGGGTTAGCGCAGTAAACATGGCTCAGCCTCATACTGTGCATTTATCCCGGGCTGAATAGACTTATTATTGTGTATTCCTTTTGTTTACCTTTGGTATTTGCAATGGCATTTGATGTATATTCATGAGAATTCCTGTTAATTCCTGCAACTCATGAGTTAACTTGGGCAAAGCATGGACACGCAGGAAATACCACAGTTGACATGTGCCTGCATTCAGTTATTCATTTACATAGGCTGCACGTGAACTCTGTTTCTGTTGAGCCGTGTGCAGCACGTTCTTGCCACCCCACCCAAGCTGGAACCCCACCCTACATGCAACTATAAAAGGCTTAAGAGTTTAACGAGAGACTTGCGCACATTATTACAGTCTCTGCTTACCCGAGATTCTTCGTTGAGCTGCCACGCTGATCCAGTCTTCTCTTCGGTTCCCGAAGGCCCTCGTCAGCCTCCATTGCAACGCGGTGACTCTGCAGCTTCCTGAACTTCAGTTCAGCTCCGAAAGTGTTTCGACCTGAAACAGAGATAAAAATCAGTACAAGTAAGGCAATCCGCTTCTGGCACTCTTTCTGGAGAAAGCGCTTACAAGACAAAACAGGTATTTGACATTTGCTATTTTATATTTACTTATATTTGTTTCTTGAGTTTGCAAAGGAAGCAATTCAGGTACCGATGCCTGTTTCAGGAGAACAGTGACTTCTAAACAAAAGAATAAAGAGAAAGAGTTAGAGACTTTAACAAAAGGAAATCAAAGACTCATTTGAACATTTTTCCAATGTACACTTTCTGATTATTTTTTTTAATTCATTCTGTTATCATTATAGGAGGCACAAGTGTTATTGCATGGTAAGTGAGACGCAATATAACAAATAAGTTCTAGTTGGTGTTTATGCGAGAGAGTGACCAATAATATTTTATTTCTGCAGAAAAAAACACATTCCAGTACAAGCATCAATGATCTGATTAAGAAAAAAGTATTCCTATGGTTAATAGAACAACGCATTTAATCACAGGTATAATGTTGTGTGTAATATAAGACAAAAAAGAAGCAAATGACAACCTTATTGCTTAGTCAATTTAATGTTATTATTTTTTACATGTAGATGTTTGATCATTGAAGATCTGCAGTATACAGCACCTGTTCACGAACCATCAAGTGGAGAAACAGTTGCATCGACCCAGAGCTGAATCTCGCAGAGGGTTTTCTTTCTGTTCTTTTTTATTTTGTCCCATTTTCCCCTTCCCCAGGAGATCTGTTTTTGTTAAACTGTGTTTTACGTACGGTTTGGACAGGCATAGATTTCAAGGGGCATAGAGAACAATTGTCTATCTCTCAAGTTGAACATCCTGGATTTCAGGTGAGTGGAGACTTGACACTGGGTCCAATCAGAGGTAGAGTGGTGTGTAAAATGATGATGGACTTAGATGTAACCCCAAGTAATCACCCGTGGCAGATATTAATCCAAACATTCCATCCATCAATTTTTGTATATCTTGCACTGCTTACGACCTCACATGTTACAACACTCAAGACATGTTAAACAACAATATTTATGACATCACTCATGACAGGATCCCCCTGCCACCCTTCTGCCTTTCCTTCGTTCACCATCTGCACACCCTTGTTCCATCCCTTCAGTCTACCTCAGAGCAAAACTCTAACTTAACTACTTTTTGGAATTCACAAAGATAAGTTACTACTAGTAACTCTCCTACTAGCAATTTTACTAGTAGTAACTTTACTTGTAGTAACTTTACTATTTGTAATGTTACTAGTAGTAGCTTATCTTTGTGAATGCCGAAAATTAGTAAAGTTAGAATTTTGGTCTGAATTAGACTTTTGGTCTAACTTTTGACCACACAAAGCCTGTACTAGGCAAGCCTTATACAGAATGAATAATTGCAGATTTCAGAATGTTCTGAATACTTTGATGATTTCAAATCTAATGCCCCTTTAAAATCACAATTTAAAATCACAGCTTATGATAATGTTAGATTTTAAATCAGTTTGGCAAATACCACTTTTAGAAAGTTGGCAGGTACTTACATTAGTCATGTGTAGCCTGCTGCCTAACTCTGTTCATTTTGGGTTAGGTGGCAGCTTGGTTTTATGTATTCCCTCTAGACAGCCACACAGAAAAGGAGCTTAGGTTTGTCTTGATGGAGCATCCTGGTAGATAAGAGGGAGGAGCTGGGCACAGCCTAACACTTACACCTGAATAGGCTGAGTCCATACACAAAGGGATGCATACCTCCCTTGTGGTGAGTCTGAAGCAGGACAGGAACGGAGGACCTGTGTACACTTCAAAGCTTTCTTTGACCTTTCCCCCATTTCAAAGTTACAACTGGGTATAAGTACGGGGCCTCTGACACCATGAATCAAGTACATTTCTGGACCTGTGACCACTCTGCCAGGAAGAATAACTGCTGTGCTGCTGGAAGGACTGACACTCTGCTGGACTGCTGCCTTACTGGACTCTTCCCTTGCTGTGCTCTTACCTTGCTGAGCTGCCCTGTTGACTGTGGTTCTCCTGTCTGGGTGACAAGGATTGGGCCTACATCACTTTAACCAAGACTGACTCTAAGGGCTTGCTGGCTTGCCTCCTGATTGTAGTCTCAGGGTTACAAATTACTTCCAACTCCCTACATTTGCATCTGGACTCCGCAAGCTGTGACTCTTCCTTTCCAAGTGGTGCCACCACAGTCCTGGACCCTTGGAAGTGAGGCCCAAGGCACTTTCTCAAGCCAACCCACAAATCCTTATCCGAACGGTTGTATCTTCGCATTTGAGTAGGTCGGAATCGGTGCATTCCCATCTAAGCGTGTAACGGAGCCTGGGGCATCTCACTCAGAACCAGTGCATCACCTTCTGAATTGACGTATTGACTGCTGTGTGAGCAGTAGTTGCGCATCACCTTCGGAACCAATGCATCGCTGCCTTTGCATGGAGAATCTTGACTCATCTCGGTCCGCATTGCTTCAGCTGCACCTCGCAGCTTCTTTTAAATTGACGCAATCCCAGATCGAGGTACTATTGTTCAGTGGGACTAAGTGGGTCCCTGTATCCGGCCTGCGCCCCATCACATTCAGCCTTAACTTTTACTTTGCCCCGGTCCAGCAATAGATATCCTATTTAAGGGCTTATCACTTCGAAGCTCATTTGACATTTTATTCTTCGAAAATTTGTATCTCAACTTCCACTTGGCTGATTTATGTTGTTTTTGCCTTGTTGTATTTAGAAGATTATTTTCTATTTTCTAACCTGGTTTATAGTTTTTAGTGGGTTTTTCACTGTGTTACTGTTTGAAGTGTTGCACAAATACTTTACACATTGCCTCTTAAGTTATACCTGACTGCTGAGTGCCAAGCTACCAAAGGTGAGCACAGGAGAATTTCGGGTGTGTTGTGACTTACCCTGACTAGGATTGTGGTTCCTGCTTGGATAGAGTGCATACCTTTGCCAACCAGAAACTTATAGGATTCACAAATCCAATCAGAAATACTTAAGGTATTATAGTTTTCATTTTGCAGCTAAATCAACATTTGATTATTGAGACTTTATATGGTGAAACAAAATGTCAAGTACGAATTCATAGTCGATAATAGGGGAAGACAAGTGTGGCTATAAGAGCAGAGTGTTAAGATATAAACTTTACATTTTAATAGACATGGAAAAGAAGGAAATGATTCATGTTTAGTTAAACTCTCTTTTACAAGACTTAGGGCTAGATGTAGGTGGCTAAATACCGGTTGGTAAAGCCGAAATTTGGAACATTTCTGCGTTAGCGACCGGTATTTAGCCCTGTGCAATGTAGGTATTAATGAATGCCATCGGTATTAATGAATCATTAAAGTAAAGGAAACCAATTACCGATTCATTATTTACCGTTCGGTCAACACCGAAATCTCAAAATACCGAATCGGTAAATAACGAATTGGTAAAAATTCGGTAATGCGATGTAGCAAAATTCGGTAATACAAAATTTTTCCAAATTCGGTATTAAAAAATCGGCAATTACCACTGTCCCAGAGCAGGTGGTAATCAGGTGCAGTGCATACATAAAAACAGCCCTAAAATGCAACAGTGTGAATACAATAGCGGCCCTCTATGTCATAGCAAGGCAGGTACGTTTGCGAGCAGCAGGACAGAGGGTTTGGAGACGGGAAGAGCGTGTGTACAGACTGCGTGTCACACTGTTCCAAATGACTGAGCCAGAAATCCATGACAGGTACTGGCTACACCCACACACCATCCTTGACCTGATACGGGACCTGCAACCATACCTGGAGCATCTGACATCAAGGGCGCATGCAATACCCACCCATGTACAGGTACTCTGTTGCCTGTACCTCCTGACATCAGGAAGTTACCAGAGTGTGATAGCCGCAGCAGGTGGTGTGTCACAGAGCTGCCTGTCCCGTTTCTTCAACTACTTTCTGGACACCATGATGCTTAGAATGCATCACTACATACACTTCCTCAGCACACAGGCGGAGCTGCAGCAGACCAAGCTGGATTTCTACCAAAAGGCACAGTTCCCACATGTAATAGGCTGCACCAATGGGACCCACATACCAATCTGCCCACCTGCAGCTACAGAATACATATACCGCAACCGCAAATCCTTTCACTCCATCAACGTGCAGGTGATGTGTGATGCAAACTTCATCATTACTGACATTGTGGCCAAATTCCCAGGGAGTACCCATGACTCCTACATATTCAGGAACAGTGGGATCTATACACATCTGGCTGCTGGTGAATTCGGACAAGGATACTTACTAGGTAAATCAATGTGACACACCCTGATGTATACCTTGGATTAACGTATTGGTGACCCAAATTAATGGCACTTTCTTTCCCATTTAAGTGACAGCACATATGCCCTCCGGTCATTCATACTAACTCAATACCTCAACCCATCCACCCCAAGGGAGAGGAGATACAATGTGGCACATAAAAGTATGCGCAACGTTGTGGAGCGCACATTTGGACTGCTAAAAAGCAACTATTTCTGAGTGAGTAAAGAGACATAGCCAGTTACTGTATTTGAATGATGGTGTTTAATGACCAGTGCACACCACCAAGATCTGAAACAGTCTCCATACCCCCATGGGTTACATCACCCATTAATGTACTACCTTGGCTGGCTCTATTTTATACGCCTACGCTCTGCACTGCCACGTTCCTTGGACCCACTGTCTGCACTGCCAGTATGTTCTTGGGCAGCGCTGTGGCATTTTCTGCGCCTCCTGGTCTTGGTGGGAGAGGGCGTAATGCTACTATGGCTAGTAGCCACCTCACTGTCCCACCCTCTGCTGTAGTGGCCACCTTCTGTTTGTAGCAGTTCAAGTGCTGAGGTTATTGTGACCAACCCCCTAGCCACATCCCGACTACAGTGTGCAATCTCCTCCTGCATGGCAATAGAGCATCTGCACATGAGGGAGGTAGCAGTGGACAGGCGGTTCACAGCCTTGGTGTATGCATCCAGTCTCTGCCTCTCCCTGCGCCTAGACAGGCGGTCCTCCTCAAACATGCTGCAGAGCTGCCTCACAGCCAACGCCACGTCACTCATGCCCTCAGACATGGTGTTGTTAATTGCACTGATGCCGTTTTCGATGCGATGCATGTGTGCATTCATGTGTGACATCTCCCGCTGCACTGACCGCATCGCTCTCCATTGCAGGCGCTGGACCTTCAGCATGTTGCCTTCCAGCCCAGCGAACACACTGTCACCTTGGCCCCAGAATGGAGGACTGGCTGTCCTTGCCCTGCGGCGTCTGGAGGATGTGTAGGCACGCTCTGATGGGGTCTCTGATCTTTTCCTGTTACTGTCCTCAGTCACTGTTGACTATTGGTCCCCTGTGCTCTGCTCCTCCGACACCTCCATCTGCTGGACGGTGTCCATGGCATGCCTCCTTCCTGACTGTGGTGGTGGTGTTGATTGTGGCAGTGGTGATGGCGTTGTTGGTGATGGCGGCGTTGTCTGGAGCTGTGGTGATGGTGGGGATGGCGACGTTGGTTGTGGTGGTGGTGGTGGGTTGTGTGCCCTGCAGGTGACTGCTCCTCCTGCTGTTGTCTCCCCTCTGACCTGGGTGCCTTCCCTCTGCTCCCCTCTGCTGCACTGCGAGATGTCTCGCCTGTAAAGACAGAATGCAGATATACTCACTTATCTGGCAGCATTTGCATTGCATTAAACATTATGCCCGCCAATCACACTGACTGTCTTCTGCTTGCTAATTGCTGTCACATGCCTTTGGGTTTGCTAGACTGACTGTTCTGAACATGTGTTACTTATAACTACATCTCCCATAATGCATTGCAGGTAATGAGTGAAACATGGACCGGAGTGGGAGTACCTATGCCTCTCTGGGGATTGGGGTTGGGGAGGGGGGTGCACAGCATGCTGTGCATGAAGCTTACCTTGTTTGCTGGCAGCTCTGGCAGAGTTGTCTGCGTCACCGATCCCACTCACACTCTCTGGCTGGAGGGTGGACTCAACCATGAGCTCCAGGGCTGTTGGTGCAGGTGCTCTGCTCCTCCCTCCACCAGTTTTGCTAGCCTGCCTCTGCCTCTCCGCCATCCTCGCCTTCACAGTCTTCCTCAGGTCCTACCACCTTTTCTTTATGTCCTCAATGGAGCTCTGGGTGACCCCAATGGCATTAATCTTGCTCTGAATCGCAAGCCAGATCTGGCTCTTCTGCGATTCTGGCACATGGAGGGACTGCTTCCCAAACAGCTTCTCATGGTCCTTGGGGACTTCTTCAATGAGGACCTCCATCACCTTTTCATTAAACTTCTGTTTTCGTTTTCCTTCAGCTCCCTCCTTCTCTCTCTCCTGGTTTGCCATTTTGCTAGTTTTTCTCTTTTTTGCAAACAGAGGCTGTGTTGCTCCTGGCTCCTCTGCTCAGGTACCTGCCTCACAGTTAGCTCCAGGTTCAGTGCAGCTGCCTGGGTGTGGCCACTTCCTTTTTGGGAGGTAATTGGGATGCACAGGATTGACTGATTCAACAAATTCCGAATTTTTAAATTGTTACCGATTCGGTATTGGATTCGGTATTTACGAATCGGTATTGGGGTTATTGTTTTTTCTACCGAAATCTTCAGAATCGCTATTTTTTACCGAATGATACCGATTCAGTCATTTTTACCGAATGTTTAGGTACAGCGGAGATACCGATTCCTTAATACCGAATCAGTAAAATTCGGTATTAAGGAATCGGTATTTCACGTTTACCTACATCTAGCCCTTAGTCATTTAGAGTATGAATGTGAGGTCTACTAGGCTAGGTTTGTTCAATTGCTTTTATGTATGACCTATCTAAAAATGTACAACAATAATTCTTGTGATACATGTGAATTTTTATTGATATATGAGGGAATTTGGGGTGCTAATGAATTGATTGATATAGGTGCAATTTGTTGTTGATTTGCACGTTTTATGTGTCTAGATACCTAAATAAATGTTGCATCTACCCTGTTGTTATGATTGATATTGAACTACATCTGACTGGCAAAAGGATCCCAAAGTCTTCTAAATAAGACCACTCTTCCTGCCTGTAGTCCTAGCAACCCACACTATCCACCTCTTGTAAAGTTTCTGTGTATCCAGAAAAGCATTCCAAGGGCACCCTTCAAAGGACCTGTCTGCAGAATCAAGTTCACCCGCCTTCAGACAGTTGACCCTCTATTGACCCAGAGACGGTACCGGAAAACTAGTGCCACTAGCTCTGGAAAGACAGTCCACAAGAGTGTTAGAATAGCAGTCCAAACTGTGAACCCCTCACTCTAAACAAGGGTGCATCAGCAACCCTTGTTTTCCTGTCCTTGGTCAGTTCTCAGCTTTACTCCCTGTGCAGGGTGGTATAACACGGGTATTCCCTATCCTGTAATGCAAAATTAACCTTCCACACATAACTGGTCCTTCTAGAGATTAACCCCCAGGGTGTTTCAGCCCTTCCACTATATTCAGGGAATAACTGAAAATAGCAGTCGCTCCAAAATGTGCAGCACGCCACTCTTCTGAGCTCAGCTCCACACATCCAGGCCTGGATTCCTTCCTCTCAAACTGCAAAGAGGTTTCTTGAGGGGAATAGAGCCAGAGGTCAAATTGTACTCTCTGTGCCCCATGTGGCAAAATTCTCCAATTACATTTTAAAGGATGCTCTTCGTAAAGCATTGCAGATTCCACCCCAGCTCCTTTCCTCTGTTGTGAGCAGCATAAACTGCAAATCTCCATACAATGGGTCCACTTTGCTCAGTGAGCTGTAATATATTTTCTGGGACATCAGCGCAATTGACTTTCCCTGAAAGGCAGCCCAAAGCACAAAAATCATTAATGCTGGCTCAAGGGAATTATTACTCATATGAAGAAATTCAAATATGCCAAACCTCATCTCACATTTCAATTCCGGACCCACTCATTGGGATCCAGAGCAGTGACTGTCACCTTTGTACCATAAACCAATAGGTGACAACAAAACATATAATCTGTCATCTAGGACAACAAAGCAGTTATCTCTCCTAGCAAGGCAGGCCAATGCATGAATATCATTATGGTTTATACCAAAAAACCAACTTGGTGATAGTAATAAACAATTTACACATAAAGTTTAACAGTAAAAAAATTATCAATTCACAACATGTAGGAATCTGCCTTTGCATATGGTATTATTACCCGGTGGTAATAGCATACACATAATCCAGGGGTTCCCCAAAAGTGTAGAGGGCTCAATGTAAATCCCAAATCCTATTGGTGGTAGTGTGGTCAAGCAGCCTTAGGCCTAACACAGAGGATTGTAAGAAATGTGTGGCTCAACAGTGATCAATAATAGACACACTACTAATGTATGGGATCCAGAACAATTTAGGAAAATTATACTTTGTTTATATTTTATTTTTAAGGCCATCAAAGTAAGTTATGTATAACACTTACAGTTACCAATCAGCCTTCTGATGTCTCAGGCCAAAACTGCAGGCAATGTTGGTCGTAGGGAACCGGGGGCACCCAAGCATTGCAGGATTCAGTATCTACACCGTGGTGGTCAATACTGGCAATGGGATTTACCGTTGCGGTCCCCAAAGAGCAATGAAGCGGGTTGGTTTTCAGCAGACCTCCAAAACAGCTACAGTCCCGGTTGCCCTGGCGGCTGGCTGCTGTCGATTGGATGGAGAAGTTCTGTTGTTGTTGGACCATCATGGGGAGGCGAGGGTGGGCAGGCAGTGCAGGAGCTAGCAGGGCAACTTGCAGGAGGGTACGGACTCTCGGGCTCAGGTCGTGTGATAGAAAGGATCCCTTGTGGTCCTGGAGGCATTCCTGCTGCAGGGTGTTCTTTTGACCAGCAGAGTTGCGTTGACACAAGTGCTGGTCCTCTACTGCTGGGGTCATGAAGTTCTTTTGTAGTGTAGTTCCTATAGTCCCAATAGGCTCTGGGCATTGGAATAATATCTTCAGTAGTTTAGACGTAGGACTGAGGTTATCTAGGTCTCTACTGACTATATTAGACTTAAGTTTTTTGCCAGCTAGCTCAGAGTTCACTAGAAACTTTCTCGAATAGGCGAGGAGGAGTTTAACCTCCCTGGATAGACAAGAAGGGATTTACTTTCTGACAACCATAAAACATGACAACTTTGCTCTCCCTGAATAAGAGTATATCTCTAGAGTCGTGTGAAAACAAAAGACAGCTATTTCACTCAGTCAAAGGTGCGTACTTAGTTTCACCAGATTGCGGAGAAAAAGAGAGACGGGCGTTTTCAATAAAAGATGTTATTTATTGAGCAGTCTCTTTCCTCATACAAGAGAAATGAATTGCTACAATTGCAATACTTATAGTTAAGTAAAGTGCATACATTAAAAGCAGGATTATAAAATAATACTGTAAAATCATTGATATGGTTTCTTAGCCATATGATACTTTAAATGGATAAAATAGATACATACATATATACATTGACTAATCGTACTCAACTGGCGCTTCTAACTACGCCTACCCCGGTGTACCTGACCTAGGCCTAATACGTGGGAGGGAGTAAGTAAGTAGCAGTTTAAGTTAAGTTTGTTTGCCAAGAATCTGACTCAAGAATTCTCTGTAAGGGTTTAGTCAGTTCAGTACCTGGGTATTAGAAGGCAGGAGGGCTGGTATCTCTCTCTCAGGACTCGGTATCCCAGTCACCCGCAAGGGTAAGCTGGAAACGCCGGAGGCTGGATTTCTCGGGAGGAGAAAAGACAGCGTCTTTCTCAGCGCATCAAAAGGGAGGGGCAGCGTCCGTGGGCTCTCTCATCAGCTGGGCTCTTCGGAAGTAGATAGCTGCTCTGCTCCAGGATTACCACCGCGTGTTTGCTTAAGGCAACGTTGGTATATTTATACCTGAAAGGTGCCGGGTTTGACGTAAGGCTGGACATAAGACGTCAATAAAGATGTCACTAAGAACTGGTCGTTCTTACAGTGCTTTACAGGAGTTCTCGGACGAAATCAAAACAAAGCAGCGGGGATTTTCCCAGGTTGCTGGAGGCTTGGATTTGTTTAAGAACTCGGTGTGCTTTCTAGGGGGCTGGAGGAATAGGCTTGCTTAATGTGACAGCATGCGCTATGACTGAATTATGAAAAGGGTTTCTATGCCGTTGTAGGGATATTATTGATTTATAACTGGACAAGGGCGAAGTATAGGAATATCGATTCAGGTACCTAGATAAACACACTACACCCACTCCACGAATTCATGTCCATAATTACTAAAAACTAAGCAATAGTAAACATATCTAATGGTGCATGTGTATACCGATCCACCCCAAAATACATCGTTTGCATCTGAAATGGCATATGGGAAATACACGAAAAATGAGTATAGGTACAGTATTTCAAGCAGAGTAATCATTCATAAAATAGGATGCATATATATATCAGCATGAATGATTTGCAAAATTTACACATGAAATGGCTCTTAATACAGAAAAAAAAGTGCGAGACCATTCCATCACATATAAATACAGTTATTTGTAAATATGCTAGAGGCTGAGGTAATATATTGTCTCTAGAGTTCCTAAAAATAGAAGCTCTGTTCTCCAAGAATAGTTCTACTTTAAGCAGAGGATGAGTGCCAAAATAAAAGTGAATATTTTGGAATCGAGAAAAAAATAATTTTGTTTTTCAAGGGAAGAAGTCAAAACTGTTCCAAATATTTTCAGTAGCTTTTGTTTTTCAAAGCTGAAGGCCAAATTCAGAGTTCAGGGAACGCTAAGTGCTCGTTTGCTTAAAAGTTATTCTTTCTGTTCAGGGGAGAACATCATTTCAGACAGACTTTCAAAAAAGCAGTCTACCACTTCAGGTGAAAGTTCGACCAAGTTGGAAAATGCCGCAACTGTGCAGTCGTGAGAATGATTGCTATCATCGATGTATTGATCAGCATTGCTCACAGAAGGTCGTACCTGGTTGATGCTGCTCTCATCTTGCACTTCACTACCCTTTAATCGCAGTGGTGAAGTCTCAACGAATGCCGTCATCAGGATGGGTAACCGCTGGGGACAACACGATGCATGAGCCTTTACTGGACTTAGCAAAGTATCTGTATCCAACGGTACTTCTGATTGTAGTGTGAGACAGACGTCTAACACGCATTCTTCTCCGCACAGCATACATCTTAACACAGGTAAGATACAGTTCTGCCAGATGGGTCTGAATGAAAGAAACCAGGTCATATTCAGATCTCTTAGCCGGGCTAATCCAAGGACTTTAGTTATGCGGTCCCGATAGCGTATAGCTAGGATCATTTCTTCCATTGTTGCTGGAGTCTTGTCTGTGACATGGCTTGCCATAACGAAGCAGGAGTAGCAAAAATAAAATGCCTGCTACGAGTCCCAACAGGAGTGGAAGGCCGCCAAAGATTGAATGGACAAAATTAGGAAAGATGCCTAGGACTGCTTTGAAAGGTGTCAACAGTCCTGAAAAAATTGTCTTAAATACACTCGCGATACCATTCGTATCAGAAATGTTTAAGATTTTGTTTAGCATTTCTGCGAAGTGTAAGGGGCAATTTGTTGATAAAAGGTTATGTATCTCTGCCGTTGTCCTTGCAACTTGGAGATCATACGTTTCTTTTGATGACGTCAAGGGCACTGGTGTCTGTAGAAGAATAGACTTAATTCTGCTTAAAGTATCAATTCGAATAGAAGAGATTTTCAAACTGGGCCAAATTTTTCCCTCCCTGTCTGGAGTGTCGTTCGGATACAATACTTGCAAACAGCAAGTGACCCTGGAGGAAACGCTTACCAGATAAGCTTTTCCTGGCACCAAGCCACAACATCTGTGGTCCACTATTAGAATGTCGCTCCCGTTCGAAAGCCGTCTAAAGAATGGCTCTATTCGAGTTGCAGGTGTGCCAAGCTGGTGACATGAAAGGTTATTTGAAGTCCCCTCACAGGCCCCATGTAAATTTATACCCTGACACAGAAGTATACCACTTAGTGATTTTTCACAATTATTACCACTAAGAAATACATTCTGTCCTTTTTCACTATAACATGTGTGTGTGTAAGGTAATTTCCATGTTGACTTAATGTATCCTTTACCCAACCTTTCATACTGGCCTGCCTGTATATACTTTTGGTAGTATCGAAATTGGAAAGTTGTTATCGGAATAGTTATTATTCCATGTATTATCCATTCAATGACAGGTCGTTCTGACATTGTCAATGGTAATCTCTCAAGTTTTTCAATGCTCAGAATTGTATATTCTGCTCCTTTTTGTGCCAAGCTGATTTGTATATCAGTAAGGTTAAAGATAGAGAACAGTGATGTTGTGTTGATTAAACGCCAAGGCACGTAGCCTGAACGCAGATTTTGTAACGTCCAGCCAAGCTGTACAATAGAACGCATTTGGGACTGACCATGTTGTAACATTAGTAAGTCCTGCTCTATTATATCGATTGCAGATGATACAATACTGTCCAGTGAATATATTCTGGAAGACAGAGTCATTAACCCATTGTCCACAACAGAAAGTGATTTTTCCAAATTAATACGGTCAATTTCTCGTATTTTCTCTGCTGTTTCAATTTGAGTTTCTTTCCAAGCTTCGTTGTAAGCTGCATATAAAGAGGCCGCAATGAAACGTTTTCGACGCTGTTTGCGTGGTCCCTTAATGAAATCACGCAAGTCAGCACCTTCTTTAAGTAAAGTTAAGTGTTGCTTAACTTCTGCCAGTGTGGATGTATGTAGCTATTTAAGGCAAAGTTTTCCTACACTGTATGTTGTTACTATCCCTGGATGTTGTCGCTGGGAGTATCTAGGGTCTGGCCTGGTCAATTTGAACCCCTGTATTTTGTTCAGGAATCTATCTTGACAGTTATTTGTGTCTGTGGGCCAGATCAACCATTTTTTCCAATCAGGATGTGTTCTGTTTTGGTTTAAAATATGGGATACGTCTATCTCAACATCTGTAGTGCTATTACTGTCAGGTGTTGGCTTTGGAATAGACGGTTTGTTTAAGTCTTTAATTTTGGCTAGGCCAAGACAGGTTGTTTGTTGAATTGTGCCATTCAAAAATATAATTTGTTCTGGGATCATGCAGGCTCTGAACAATGAATCTATACCTTGCACTTGCCAATCTTTAGTACCCCAGATGGTTTTTGTCTCAATGTTATTGTTCCAAAAATCAAAACCAAATGTATTCATTTTTTCCCCAAAAAAATTCTGAATAGATTAATTTTGTATTCGTCAGCATTGTTTTCATTCCTGTCTTATTCAACAGTTTGAAATAAAACGTTTCTGCTTCACTTGTGTTAAACCCTGAAAAGTATGGAAATTTCTCATAAAATGTTTTTGAACTACCCTTTGGTGGAGTTGCACAATGTTCCCATTGATTATAATTTAAAACATTTCTAGGTTGAGCAGATTTATGCAAATAATGGTTACCATAGTGGTTGTAGCAGTACATTTGATCATAATTTGATGAACCTTGTAAATAATCATGATCTGTAAATTTTGCTGACATAACTAAGTCTGACATCATATCATTAATACTTTCAAAATCCCAATCATCAGAGAATGTACTCGGTTTTACAAAGTCACTTAATGAAACCTTAAATTGATGAGGATACTTCTTTTTTTTTTTTTTTTTTTAAACGTTTTTATTGTTTGCAAGAAGTGACAAAAATCATAGCAGATCAATTCCATAGTTAACATACAGTTATAAATTCATAGCATTGAGGAATGAAAACATTGTACAATATTTCGTAAATCAAACTTCACATTGTTACTACAGATTAAGCCTAATCACGGCTCTTGACCAACAAAAAAATTCTTCCAAATCTTTTCTTTTTTCAATAGGGCTTTAGGGCCTCTAAGCTTAGCTAGAGAAAACTCCATAGTTCTAATTTCGTATACAAGAGTTAGCCAGTCTGCTACCCTGGGGGGTTATTTAGAAATCCAGACCCTAGCTATAATTAATCTAGCACATGCTATCAAAATTGTTAAAAGATCTTTATTGGGACAGTTCCTATCTTGAATATCTAACAAAACCCATTGTACCGTAAAATCCAAAGAGCTTATTTGAAAAAATTGAAGATAGTACGATATACGATTCCAAAAATTAGAGAGTGCGGGGCAATAAAATAACATATGTTCAATACCAGCCGCGGCAGTATCACATTTAGCACACTTTGATTTATCGGTCAAGGAACTACCTTGTGACCAGCTGGATATCCTTTGAGGCGTGTAGTAGAGCTCCGTAACTGTCCTATATAGTTGCATTTTCAAGTTGGAAGAGTGAACTAAATCGTTTAGATGGGTTAGAGCATTACCAATGTGAGCCGAATTAATGTTTTGGTCTAATCTACGAGACCATTTAGCTGCAATTTGAGTGGTGTTTTCAGCCTTCTCCTTAATAAGCCATTGATATCCCCATTTAATCAATGATTTAGTTTTTTCTGAGTAAATACCCTCAAGAATTTCAGATTGTCCAACTTCCACTAACTTCAATTTATTACAAAAGAAATCTCTAAGTTGTCTATATTTAAAGTACATATCATCAGTGAGCCCATTCGTAATTTTTAAATTCTCAAAATCCATCAAACCATTAATACCATACATGTCTCCTAGTGTATTTATACCTAGTCTCCTCCACCGATTGCCCAAACCATCCGAAAAAATGCCAGGAAGGCCAGGGTTATTCCATAGTCTCAGCTCAGCGTTATAAAATGAGCATTTACTAATGTGCAGGATTTTGTTCCAAATTCTGATAGCATGTTTAGCCGTCTTAAATTTTACTCTTTTAAAGTAATTAGGGTCATGAACCCGTAATAGAAATTGGTTGGCCTCTGCCCCCAGCATAAATTGATGAAAAAATAAAGAAGGAGTACTCTTTAATAAGCTCCTAATACGCAAAAAAAAAGTAGCTAAAAAGTAGAGATTAAAATCCGGAAAAGTAAGTCCCCCCTTAGAAATAGGTAATGTCAAAAATTTGACCGCCCTCCGTGCCTTTTTATACCCCCAGATAAAGCTGCTACAGATACCATCCAATTTCTTAAAAAACAACTTATTTGGCAGTAGTGGTATAGCTCTACACAGATAGAGTAGCTTAGGTAAAATTTTCATTTTAATCAGATTTAACCTCCCTAGTAAACTCAGAGGTATCTTATGCCATTTTTTAAAGCTCGCAGTTGTCTCTTTGAGAAATGCCCCATAGTTTATTTCAACAATTTTCTCCACTTTAACCATAAGCTTAATACCTAGATATACAGCTTCTTTGCAGATCTTATAGTTACATGCAGCCGGGGTGTAATTAAGTATAATTTGGGTTTTGTTAACATTTAATTTATACCCAGAGATTTCCCCATACTTGTGAGCTTCCTCTATAATTGCTGGCATAGCCTTACACACATCCGAAGTATATATTGCGATATCATCCGCAAAAGCTGTTAATTTAAGGGTTATGTCCCCATGTTGAGCGGGTATTATATTTGTTTGGGCATTTAAAGCATTTAAAAAAGGTTCTAAGGATAAAGCAAATAATAATGGTGAAAGGGGGCATCCCTGCCTAGTACCTCTAGAAATCTTAAAGTTGTTAGAATCTGTGCCTCCGTAGCTAATCACCGCCCGTGGTTCATCATAAATTGACATAACCCAGTCTAAGTAAGGGCCATTTATACCCATTTTTCTTAATACTGTCCATAGATATTCCCACCCCACTCGGTCAAATGCCTTTTCCGCATCTAACATTATCATACCGAGTGGGGTGTTTGTAGTTTCTGCAACATCCAAGGCAATTATGGAAGTATTAACATGCATCGTGGTATCTCTACCTATCACAAAGCCATGTTGTTGGGGATTAACAATATCTGGCATATGGGGCGCTAGCCGATTAGCTAGAATCTTAGCAAAAATTTTTACATCGGAATTTAGTAGAGATATGGGCCGGTACGATCCACACTCTTTTTCTGGCTTCCCCTTTTTCAAAAAAAATATAATTTTAGCGAGTTTCCAAGAAGAAGGAGCTTGTTTGGAAACAATAATAGAGTTAATAACTGTTTGTAGTAATGGAGCCAACTCCTGGTAACAGAGTTTATATACTTCTCCTGGTATGCAATCTTCCCCAACTGCCTTGCCTAAGGGTATATGATCGATAGCTATTTTAATCTCCTCAATAGTAATATTTGAATTCAGATGTTGAATTGTTTCATGTTTAAGTTCTTGCGTTGAGCTTAAATGTTGATCAAGATATTTTTCAATATTTGATTTGCTCGGTAGCTCCTCTGGGGGATGAGGATACTTCAAGAGCTCGACCGGGCCATATATATCGTAATCTGTTTTGTCCCATGCTACCCCACCGGGTATTGGATTGGCTGTGAAGTTTACTGAAGAAAGTTCTCTTTTCTCGATGTGTGAAGACTTGTGTGGCTTTAGGACCAGGTTGATATTCTGGCTTGCTGTGTCCATTGTAACATATTTTCCCTCAATGAAGTGTCCCAAGCATAGCACCATGATGAGCCAAAGCAGGAGGAAAAGTACACCTAGCACCACCCAAAATTCAATCCATGCGGAAATCAGATAGGTTTCTTGTAGTTGATGAAAGAGTTCTTTAGTTTTGCCATTTAAAATATTTAGTTGTTTTTAGCTGTTCCTCAGGTTCGCTCGGATCCTCAGAAAAGTTATCGAAATCGATGAAGTAGCCTGATGCAGTTCTGTCAATTGTTGGAATTGCTTCTGCATTTTTCTTTGTTACATTAGCATAGTCTGTGGCTACATCGTTGTAGACAGGTGTTTCTTGACGAATTGTTGCAATTTGGGTTTCAAGAGGCAGAAGTTCCATGGCTTTGTTGCATAGTCCTTGTTGATTCACTGTAGGTTTATCAAATGTGATTAGTCTCTCAGTTTGAACCTCTTGATTTGTAGCAAACTTTGGTGTTCTGCTATTTCTTGGGAGTCCACTTGGCCTACTACTTATTATTGGCCACATGATTGTGGTTTAACCAGGTCGATGGATACAACTCGGTTCTCCTTTTTACCAGAAAGGGGCGGTAGTACAACTGATCTTGTTCCATTGACAGCTAAGACAGGTACTGCTTTTCTGTAAGAAGGCCCAAATTCCTTCTTCACCGCGATTTTCTCTCTGACCAGATCCCCAATCTTTGGAATCCAGACAGGCCTTGCTGGGACAGGTGGTTTCTCTTCAGTGGCTGTTGGCTGTTGTTTCAACTTTATGTTGCTCAGGTCTTTTCTTGTTTCATTTAAGTCCTGTAAAATAGCCAAACGATCTTTGATATCAAAGCATTTTCTTTCTACCACTGAAGTTTGACTATCGAGATCCTGGATATGCATTCTAGTCCCGAACAATAGTTCGTACGGACTGAAACCTTTTAGAGAATTTCTTGGCAGATTATTAAGACTACGTTGGACACTTATTAAATGTTTGACCCACCCAACCCCCGAACCTAATACCTTTGCCGTTATAGATTGCTTTATGTCTCGTTTTTTTCTTTCCACCATCCCATTTCCCTCAGGAAGGAAGTGATAAGATTACCGCAATGCAATGCCCATGCTGGTCATGGCCTCCTTATAAGCTCGAGAGCTAAAAGCAGGACCCTGGTCAGAGTGTAGCATGCCAATTGCGTCTTGCGCTATAGACTCGCGAATCTTTTATAACAGTTCAGACGTCAGCCAAGAGCTGGGGTCTACATTTTAAGTGAATCTAGTCTTAAATAGTATTAATTGGGACGCATGTTTCCTGGGTATCTTCGTATTGATATTCTTGTGATCTCTAAAAGAAGGGCATTGGTACTACTCCTGGTGGTTCGCCACTGCGATTTCTGTTGCAGTTTTTACAGTAAAATGCAAATTTGTAGTTTTGCAGGCTCATTCCTGGCCACCAGTATATTGATTGTAATTCTTTCAGAGATTCCTTAATCCTAAGGTGTCTTAGACCCTCACCCATATGTGCGTCTGCTATTAATAAGTTTCTCCTGTTCGTGTTTGGAATTACTCTATCCCCCACTCCAGGGATTTGAGCAAAAGGAACTGAGTTCGCATCGATTATGTATGTATAATTGAGTGGATAGTTGATGGGTAGCACTGCACAGTAGCCTTTTGATGACGTTTTTACCGCCAGCATCGTTTCCCAGTCTATGTATTTTTCTGAACGCTTTTTTGTAGCTACGGAAGCCGGCTTAGTTGCTTCCGCTGTGGCTGTCTCAGCCAATGAATTCCCTGAAACGTGAACGCCATCACGTTCATGACTCAGTGTATGTATCACGTGAGTCTTTGGTAGTTCTTTCTGTGAAAGAACTACTTGTTCCCAAAGCGATTTTTGCTTTATTGTTATGATTTGACGCAGTAATATGAATCGCACACTATTAGTGTCGGGAATTCGCGATCGGCATTATCTAGCGTCATTTTTAACACTATCACTTCAGTTTGTTGATCTGAATTGTTTTCTACAGAGTGTGATATTGTTACCAGAGGTCTCAATTTACCTCCGCGCCACACGTATTTAACAATCTCGCATGTGGCGTTATAGGCTTGTTTTCCCCAAACTGAGGGTTGTGCATATCCGTCTGTATATATTACACAGGCGTACTGTTGTATGGGCAGAATGTCGATTGGCAGAGGATATTCTCTTTCATATTCTAGATTTTTTAATCTTTTCATGTTTGGGTCAAAATAGTATTTCACTTTGTCTGTAGCAAGAGAATTTTCCCATTGTATCCATTTTGGATTTAATGCCACTGTAGTTAAATTACATGGGCGGATTTTGCTGTTATAACAGGAATCCGTCTGCCTTCGGCTTGGTCTCTTTCTTTTGCTACAGCTGTTTGAACCACATGTACAATGTTTTCCTTAATACTGAATGTTTTTTCAGCTTCTGTGTACAAATGTGATGTGTATGCTATTGGTACCGTTTCTCCCTCATTAGAGGTTAGGTATGTGAATCCGCATCTTCCTGGGATGACTCGGATTACAAGGTTGCGTGTATTATCGCGTGTTTGCAATTTTGTTTTAGCTAACATGTCTGTTTGCAATGATCTCAAAATTTCTGTGTGTTTTTTGAGTCCAATAGATTGTTTTAAAATCTGGTTTTATTAGTTCGTAGAGAGGTTTAACCCTCTCTGCATAATTTAGAATGTAAGTTCTTCCGAAATTCAGGAAACCTAGAATTGATTGTAAGTTTTTCAGCGTTCTTGGTGTTTGGATTACAGCACATTTCTCTAAATAATTGTCTGCCAGGCTTTTGCCTTCACTTGATAATTCATATCCTAAAAACAGGACAGTTAGATGGGCAATTCGTGACTTTTTAAAGTTGAATTTGTAACCCTCTGCTGCGAACCCAAGTATTATGGTGTTCACTCTTTTCAAGTGAGTATCCAAGTCATCATCTGTTAGATAGATGTCAACGACATAAGATAATGCCTCATCATCATACATTTGTAGTAACTCTGTTACTCTTGCTGAGAATAATCCTGGGCTGTACTTGAACCTCTGTGGGAGTCGACAGATTTTTCTGAGAGCCCATTATTGAGAAAGTGGTCAAATACCTGCTTTCAGGTGCTATGTTTTGACAAAAGAATCCATTAGGGATGTCTAATGTTGTTTTGTATTTTTTGCGCACGATGTTATTCATTACTGCTGCACTATGTGAGTTTTGTACTGCAAAAGTTTTGCAACATGAGTTAAGGTGTCTGTAGTCCAAAACTAGACGATATGAATCGTCTGGCTTGGAGACAGGAAACAAAGGATTGTTCATTTGTGAGGTGCATGTTTCAATCACCCCCTGGTATTCATGTTGATCTAAGATCTCCCTGACCTGTTTTTTAGCTTCTTGCTTAATTGGGTTCTGTCTCTGTGCAGTTGGTTGACATTTTAACTGGATTTTGTGAGGAGGAGAGTCCTCATCCCATCCAACATGGTTTTTATATAATGCAGGAGCTTGTGCTACTGCCCACTTTCTTGCAAGTGTATATTTTTTATGAATTGGAATGTGATTTGAGAAGGCAGGCATAATCATTTCTTCGCCGTGAGGGCACTCCCTGACAAACTCCGGTGGCCAGTCTTTTTCAGCTAAAAGGATGTCATAGCCTTTTGAGAGGTTATCCCAAAATAGACCCCTTATTTTCCTAGGCTTATCTCCCTCTATACGTAATGTTATTTCGTGTATTTTATGAGGTTTGCTAACTCTGGTATCCGCAGTTTCCACCTGAATGTATTCGTTCGTGTCCACTGTCTCCAGATGATTCATCAGGATCTTGCGAGCTATGCTCACTTCTGCTGCGCTGTCTAGCATTGGCTGAGCCCACTCTCCGTTTTTCAGCTGTGTCCTTAGGATCCTCGGCATATTTGATTATTTTAATACTGGCTACCTTCTTTTTTGGAAATTGTAATTTTTTACTTTGATGAGCAGGTTCCTTGTCTTTGGACTTGACGTGCTCTTCCCTGTGTTCTGACCGTCCTCTTCTTTCCAATTTCTGCGAGGAAGTCTGAAAAGATCGAGAGGGACGTGTATCAATATCTTGATATCTATCAGGTTTCTTCAAATTATCCCTATTTCTAAGGTTGTATCTTTTCTCAGAGGGCTCCCTCTGGGGAGACTTGTGTCCTTGGTCCGGAGATCTTTCTCTCCGCCGAGGAGACCTTCCTCTGGACTGGAATCTTTTTTCTTTGGGAGTGGATTGTTTATTTCCAACCCAGCTCTTTTCTGGAGTGTTTAGATTATTTTTAATAAATATCTTTTCAGGATTTTCAGTTAGTTGGGGTTTTACTGGTTTCCCACCCAAACTATCTCTTCCTAGTTCTTCATAGGATTTTTCTATGATTCTGGCAAGTTCAAATGGTTGTTCTGCTATATCTGTTTCCTTCAATTTCTGACGGATCGCCACAGATGCTGCTTCTCCTTTTATGTTAGATAATAATAAAGCTGAGACCTGCTTGCAGTCTTTCAGTAATTTCATACCCAGAGTTAAAGCAGGTTCTGGACCGTATTCATTCTGAATCTGTCTTAGCACATCTGGTATTACCGCCATGGACGGAACACCATGTGTTTTTGTGTAAATGGAAGCAAAGACTGTGCCACAAGTGTCACAGTCCTCCACATGTGGTGCGATCCCCATTGGAAGGCAGATAGTCAGAATTCTGTGTTTCTCAGTAGGGGTAGTATCCGGAAACACTGCCTCTATTTGAGTGATTTTTTGTGCTAACCAGATGGAATTTGTTCCCGTTTTATGGGTACTGTACCCAGACATGACTGTATGTTCTGTGGTGTTATTTTATTTGTATTTCCCTGATGAGGGGTCAGCTGTGGAATGTTAATAGCTGGTTGGACTGTCGAAGTCCGCATTACATATTGGACTAATTGTCTATGTATTTTAATCAGTTGTTTTAGCTGTGCTAAAAGTTATGGTATTGACATTTTTTCAATGTCTGGATGTGGTGTGTAGCTGGCTAGAACCGGCCACGTTGCTCCTGATCTACCTAGTGGACCGAGCCTGGTGATGTGATTATTATGTTTTAGGGCGCCTTTAAACCAGAGCAGGTGCTCTTGGTATTTTAATGGGATTTCCACCTCCTCGAAAGGAGTGTACTCATCCGGTGGTTCCTCTATTTTGTAATAGTGGAATTCATGTGTGACAGCGTTTGCTGCTGGAAAGTTTATCCATGAATAGAATACCTCTGTCTGCCGATATTCATGTGCCTCAATTACGAATATGACTGTACCACCTCTCGATGTTAGTCCATTTTTTATAAGTTTAATAGTTATAGTTTTTCTTATGTTGACCGGGATGAGTATTGCATCCGGGTCGGTTTGCAGGAGACTATTGTCGTCCTCTAGGAGACGAGCTGCTATTCTAGCTGTCTCCCTCTCTGCTTCACCGTCGGACATTTTACTGACAGGAAGGTTTTTGTTGCAGATCAAGTTTCAAGGAAACAAAGATTAGGTGCACAATATTTTGGAACACTGTATCCTTCAACGTTGAATAAACCAAAAACTATACATAGAAATCTCTTCCTACTAAGTTCCGGCGGATTTTAACCTTTGACCCACTCCAGACATCTTTGGAGTATTTACGGGAGAAAGGGTCTGTGTGAAAAAGCACGACTGAGTTACTCTAACGTCTTGCGTTAGATTTATCGCCTTACCAAACGTTGGGCGCCATGTAGTGTAGTTCCTATAGTCCCAATAGGCTCTGCGCATTGGAATAATATCTTCAGTAGTTTAGACGTAGGACTGAGGTTATCTAGGTCTCTACTGACTATATTAGACTTAAGTTTTTTGCCAGCTAGCTCAGAGTTCACTAGAAGCTTTCTCAAATAGGCGAGGAGGAGTTTAACCTCCCTGGATAGACAAGAAGGGATTTAGTTTCTGACAACCATAAAACATGACAACTTTGCTCTCCCTGAATAAGAGTATATATCTAGAGTCGTGTGAAAACAAAAGACAGCTATTTCACTCAGTCAAAGGTGCGTACTTAGTTTCACCAGATTGCAGAGAAAAAGAGAGACGGGCGTTTTCAATAAAAGATGTTAATTATTGAGCAGTCTCTTTCCTCATACAAGAGAAATGAATTGCTACAATTGCAATACTTATAGTTAAGTAAAGTGCATACAGTAAAAGCAGGATTATGAAATAATACTGTAAAAGCATTGATATGGTTTCTTAGCCATATGATACTTTAAAATGGATAAAATAGATACATACATATATACATTGACTAATCGTACTCAACTGGTGCTTCTAACTACGCCTACCCCGGTGTACCTGACCTAGGCCTAATACATGGGAGGGAGTAAGTAAGTAGCAGTTTAAGTTAAGTTTGTTTTGCCAAGAATCTGACTCAAGAATTCTCTGTAAGGGTTTAGTCAGTTCAGTACCTGGGTATTAGAAGGCAGGAGGGCTGGTATCTCTCTCTCAGGACTCGGTATCCCAGTCACCCGCAAGGGTAAGCTGGAAACGCCGGAGGCTGGATTTCTCGGCAGGAGAAAAGACAGCGTCTTTCTCAGCGCGTCAAAAGGGAGGGGCAGCGTCCGTGGGCTCTCGCATCAGCTGGGCTCTTCGGAAGTAGATAGCTGCTCTGCTCCAGGATTACCACCGTATGTTTGCTTAAGGCAACGTTGGTATATTTATACCTGAAAGGTGCCGGGTTTGACGTAAGGCTGGACATAAGACGTCAATAAAGATGTCACTAAGAACTGGTCATTCTTACAGTGCTTTACAGGAGTTCTCGGACGAAATCAAAACAAAGCAGCGGGGATTTTCCCAGGTTGCTGGAGGCTTGGATTTGTTTAAGAACTCGTGTGCTTTCTAGGGGGCTGGAGGAATAGGCTTGCTTAATGTGACAGCATGCGCTATGACTGAATTATGAAAAGGGTTTCTATGCCGTTGTAGGGATATTATTGATTTATAACAGGACAAGGGCGAAGAATAGGAATATCGATTCAGGTACCTAGATAAACACACTACACTTTGGTAGGAGAGAGTTGCGTCAACTCAAGGGTCGGTCCTCACCACTGTGGTACTGGTGCCGGCAGATGCCGGGGAGTAGACCCTTTAATCAGAAGGGATAGTCTTGGCAATTTGGTGAAGGTTGGAATGTCTCCCGAATTTCTTGCAGGCCTTGCAGAGTTTCTGGAAGAACAGCAGGTCCAGTGGTCGAACCAGTTGCAGGTGGTGGGTTTCTTGCCAGGGTTTGTCGGCAGTGGTTCGGTTTCTGGCCCAACAACAATAATCATCCATCTTCTTCTTTGGTCCATCAAATCTAAGGGTCAGGTCTGCATGTAGCTGTCAGAACAACAAGCACTCTTACCTGTCAGATGCTTGTTTGGTAGTATCGCAGAGACGCTATGAGCTGACTTCCCAGCACCCTAAACTATAACCATTCTGTTGATCTTCTCACTAAGGCTACATGGTCGTGTTCGGGGAGGAGGGCCAGATTCTGGAAGCTGGCTGATTCCTGTTGTCGACCTGTGAGGCAACAAGGCAATTCATAACTAAAGCGTCTTTTAATGAAAGGGTTTCACTTTTGTAGCAATTCTTCTTTATTAAAAGGCCTATCCAATCGGAGATGTCTCCTACCTGCTATCTAGGAATGTAAAGAGTATTGTCCTTGTAGTCTTGTGATGGCCTTGTTTGAAGCAGAGGGGGGAAAGTGGTGTAGTAGTCATTAGACGTGGTTACAATAAGGAGAACGTGCACTGCTCCAGTCTATGAGTTAAGGATAAATTGAATAAGTTACTTGTTTTCAATATCCATTTACTAATACCCAACACTGTAACTATTTCACATTCTTATATGACACTCACTTGTAACATGCCCCCACAAAACGCTCCATCACGACCTGTGTAAAAGAAGAAAAATGCGCAACAAACCTACAACAGTCTTTTTCTCATTGAGAGAATCCCAATTTTACAGTCTTGAGATTTAGCATCAAATAACGTTTTTTTAATGTTCTGTGAATTCACAATGTTCAAAATAGTCTTTAAGTTCCATGTTTTTTCCCCTTCAAGAAAAAACGTTCAAAAAATTGTTCCGTATAAATCTACATGTCAGTAGAACTCGATTCCTGCTTTCTTGTGTTGGGCGCCTTAGATTGGAGGAAACGTTCACTTCGCTTTCTGTTTCTTTTCCAGGGTCCTGCGACATCTGAGATCCCAAGGGCTGTGCTTTTGAAGAACCAAAGTCAGCTGGAAAGCAGAAGGATCCCGTGACGAAGACCAGGTGAGGGTGTTGTCTCCCTGACAACCGGTGGAAGGCTAAGCGCCTTCCAGAATGTGGGTGTGGCAAAATATAGTCTTGCCACACCCAAGATGGCCACCAGACATTGCATGCAACGTAACGTGCATGTCACTTGAACTTTGTTTGTGCTTTGAAAGCATACTGCTGCTGAGTTTCATGCCGCATCTCGTAACACAATCGTAAGTTCCATGCAGAATTTCGTTACAATTTTTTTCAAGGGCAAACCAACGTAGAACACAAAATGAAAGGCAATATAGGAACGAAGTACAAACTTGATATATATTTCCGGAAGATCATTATCAGAGAACATATTGTCCCCCCTATTACATACATGGTCATTGTGACGTGCTGGTTGCACAGGGCAGGGGTGGATTTTAATCCTAGGAAAAAACTTGAGAATGAGCATAGAAATGCAGCCTGCCCTGGACTGCACACATGCTCAGGGTGAAGGGGGAGACTAGAGGTGGAGGCAAGAGGTGGTGGCATGACAGTAGCTTGCTAAATACAAAATGTAGGAGGCGTTTTAGGAGAGTAGCAGGTAGGGCCAATGGGTACCTTAACTTGGGTGAGTACACCCTCTATTATGCCCCTTCTCTGGTGGGAGGGAGGCATAGGTCTAGTCTTAAATGGAAGGGTTCCCTATCTTCAAGATGGCAGTGACTGAAAATTGGAGTTCACCTTGCTTCCCCCACCTTAGGGGTGGGGTTGGAAGAGGTGAGCACACATCCTATCTTTTTTAATTTTCCCACTGGTTTTCCTGCCTTAAGTTGGGGTGTAAACCAGGGACTGCCATCTGCTGCTAGTAGCAGAGGCTGAGGGTTGCATTATAAAGGCTGCCGGATTTCGAAGCTTCCCTTCTTCGAACACTGGCCTATTTTGGCAGAGGAGGCATGACACCTCTGTGCAGGACATGTATTGTTTCTGGCCCCAGAGAGCAGAGGCTCTCTACCAGGGGTCGAGAAACTTGTCTGATGGTGGCTGTCTGTCTACAGCTGGTCAGAGACTACACCAGGGTTGGTAGGTATTTAGGGGGCACCTCTGAGGTGCTCTCTGGGTACATGGCACAATAAATCCCACACTGGCATCAGTGTTGGATTTTTAGAATGAGTAGTTCATTACCAAACACTCCTGTATTCAGTAAGGCCATCATGCTGCTGTGGAAATTGAGTTGTCGAGCGCCCATCCCATGTACTCTCTATTGCTTCACTGGCACTTACAATATTAGGAGATGGTGCCCAATATTGTAGGGGCATATCTGCTCATGATGATATGCCCTCACCTGTAGTGTAGTGCACCCTGCCTTCCTGCTGTGAGGCCTGCTAGAGGGGTGATTGACTTAACTATGCTGCCAGGCAGGGCTTGGTGGCATAGCACCAAGGAAGTGTGCCATGTCAGCTTTGTCGTTTACTCCCTCACAGGGGCATGCAGGTTGCAAGGGGCAGTGGTATGCTCCCTGTGAGGTGGGTTCCAAGGGACCCTCTTCAGCTCTTAGGCCCTAGGGCACCATTTACTAAGGACTTACAGAGGACAGAAGTACCAATTGGGAGTTTGTTTTAGGAAAGGAGCACTGGCACAGGAGACCCGGTTGGCATGCACCCTCTACACTGAATTTGAAACCACATCAAAATGGAATAGTTCGTTCCTTATTGTTCTCCAACTAAATAATAATAATTTAGTCCAGGCCCTATTTGCCAGCATTTTCCTTGCTCCTTGCTTATCTTGAACACATCTGCATATGTTTATGTGCAAATTGTCACGAAGCATCTTTCCCCAGCTGCACAGCACCTGATCTTATTTAAAATGGAGACTGGAGGTTACAGCCCCAAATCAATTTTTACAAGAGCTTACAGGGGCTACACTGTGCTAGCCCTTATTATCTTAGCTGATGTAAGAGCTCCATAAATGTATGTTATGTGCTGATATTTTCCTTTAGCCAACTATCATGCTGCTATCTGAACATGAAATACATAGGGGATTAACATATACTTTTCCACACCTGAAATACTTGGTTATTGGACTTATCTAGCTATGTATGAAACATTTAACATATAATTCTCAAATTGTTAACATTACCAGGGTTTTCATGAACTCTGTGTCGTATTGCATAAGAATACTTTTACGGATAGTTACCAGGGACCTACCTTCTCTAAATAACTGGGAAAGTTGTATATTTCATGGGTTATCAACAAGATAATGGAATTATGTATGGCATCAAGCTATTTGTATTCGGCAACATATGTCAGTGAATTCTTGGCATCCTCACTTTGAAGTGATATTTTATAATGCTAAACATATATGACATTCATAATATTTTGAGTCACTTTACCCCTAAATCCTTTCAAAGCTAGGTTTGAAGACCAGCATGGTGGGAGATTTGACTTTCTTACAAAAAGTGCTTGAAAGAAAGGAATGTTCATGACTATGAGTATCTCTAGATTGTGTGTTTCAGATGGCCAAGCCCTCGTGGATGGTTTCAGAGCAGCAAGAAAACCAGTGTTGCATTTATCTCCGAAGAGCTTTAGTGTAAGGAGAGAGCTGCAGGTCTGGAGTGATCCTATAGGACAACGGCTCTTCAGAAAGGAGGGCATTCACTCTTAACTTAGGGACTAATTTAGATCTTGCCGGACAGATTATTCAGTCAAAATGTGACAGATATCCCGTCAGCCGAAATAAAATTCCCATAGGATATAATGAGATTTATGTTGCGGTGGACGGAATATCCATCCCAGTTGTGACAGAGTAAACCCTCTGCGAAGATCTAAATCAAGTCTCTAGTCAAATGATGAATTTACAAAATACAGATGTCTGGACAAAAACGATTGCCTACCGCACACAGCAAATATGTTTGCCACTCAATGACTATGCGTAATCACTAGAGTTTTTAGTCTAGCAGTGACTGAGGGCTCACCACCTACATGGGGTCAATCGGTCATTATTCCCATTCATAAAAAAGGGAATAAATAGGAAGCTAAAAACTAACACCCCATTTCACTCCTAGACTCATCAGTAAAAGTGATGAGTAGAGTTTTATTAGCAAGATTGGAGGAGTGTGTCACTGAGAATTATATTTTATCATTGGCACAATATGGTTTCAGAAATGGGCTAGGTATGACAGAGCAATGTATTAATTTAGAGCTTTTAATAGGTACATATAGGTGTGCAAAACAAGGGAGCCTGTATTTATGTTTTGCAGACCTCAGTAGTGCTTTTGATCTTGTTGACCATGCTATCCTTTGGCCAGTTTTGCTTAACCTTGGAGCTCCAGATCCTTTTATCTTTTTTTCTTGTAAGGTTGTATGAGAGATTAACATCCAGAGTTCGGTATGGTCAAATTGGTGAGTTCCCCCAAATTTTGAGGTCAAACGAGGCATCCGCCAAGGCTGTGTTTTAGCTCCATTGCTTTTTACTTTATTTATAAATGAGGTTGACACAGCCATTAAGTCAGTGCAGGCGGATGCACCCCAAGTTGCAGGTCGTGCTATTTATGCTATACTGGTTCTTTTTTCTGCAGATGATGCTGTGCTTCTGTCTAGAACCCCGGTCAGCCTACAACAACTAATAGACAAATTTAGAGCTCTTAATATCAATAGGAAGTTGGTAATTAACAAAGCAAAAACCTTCACTATGGTATGTGGTTTAAAACCTAAGAAGCAAAAAACCTTTTTTTATAGACAGCACTGGAGTGGAAACTGTTAACAATTTTTGCTATTTGGGACTGACTTTTTCAGGCAATGGTAACTGGTCTCACAAATTAACTAATGTCTGTTTAAAGATACTAAAGAGTGCACATGGGGTCTTCCAAATTGAATCCAAATTGGGAGACTGCTGAATTAAGGACATGATAGATATTTATACGGCCAGATGTGCTTCCATTGCATTATATGGTGACGGAGTGTAGGGTCACATTACCAGTCCGGCATTACAACTAGAGGAAAATTCTTTCCTAAAACACCCGTTATGTCTGCCCCATCCACATCTACAGAGATAGCACACCAGGTAGTAGGAATTAGATACCTATCAGACTTGATTGCTAAGCGACCATTAATGCCCTAGAGATCTATCTGGGAAAGTACGAGACAACATTCAGTCAAACAATTATCCAGGATTGCTTACAATTGGGCAATAGTCTATCTATCCCTTGGATAAAATATGTCACGGATCTACATAATGAATTATTTAAGATTAAGATCTATGAAAACCCAGTACATGCGATAGGTCTGTCCAAGCAAGAAATAAAGGAAATATTCTTGGCCCACAAAAACGAAATGCGTATGAGAACAGTTGGGAAGCAAACTACATACTTGTTTTACAAAACAATTGTACATAGTGGTGGTTTTTAAAGCTATCTATCTTTTGTTACTAAACCCTCACATTGTTTTGTATTAATAAGGCTAAGACTAGGAATTGTTAATCACCTAGTTGCCTTCCCTGAAATGAAAACGTGGCCTAGAACCCTATGTCCATGTGGTGAGCACGCCAAACAGAGCCCTATGCACTTTCTACTCTTTTGTGATTTTTACTTGTATTTTACACTTATCTATTTAAAACCATTGTTTTAAAACACAATGTAACAACAACTAATGGTGCTATGAATCTATTAATTACACTAAATGACCCTGGGATATGTATTTATGTTGCGTCATTTATTTGAAAATCAATTTGTGTGAGAAAAAGCCTTATGATTCCTGACTGATTTTACTGTAACTAATTAACTGGATCGTTTCTGTGTAACCAAATGTGTTTTAAGCAATAGGATTAATCTGTTTGTATACATATATTTGTTAATTTTCTGGTTGTACTACATAAGGAATAAAGCTTGCTGAACGGAACCGAACCGACTATGCGTAATCATATCTATTGTTATGACTTAGTATAAAAAAAAATCATAAAGCAGTTTTAGCCTTTATGATCATGTACTTTATGAATTGCAAGGAAGTGGATGCAAAATACATGAGGGTGTACTGTAAAAAGCACGACCATTTCGGCCACAAAGATAAGTTTACCTGTGGCCAATTACTCTGATACACTGTATTTTCTAGCCATGATTGGCAAATGCACTTCACTCTTGAAAATATGTTATTTCTCTGTTGAAATTATGCTTTATCAAGTCATGATTTCATTCCCATCTAGAATACACTTGACGGAGCAGTACTGCAATATTATTGATATGACATTTAGAGGTCAGCACGACCTTGACTTTGGCAACGTTTTTGAGTGTCAAGAGGACGTTGCTGTTTACCGACTGATTGCAGGCTTTAGATTGTTTCTTTTCTTGGTAATTGTGTGTTTTGCGAAGAATATACAGAGTGTAGTTTAAGAGCTAACTTCCAGGGAAAATGGCTGGTTTCGTTTCTCTCCGAAAATGAAACTTGTAACAATAATGTTCTCTCTCTTCTTCTCTGTCTCTTTCTCTCCTTCTCTCTCTTTCCCTCTCTCTCTCTATCTCTATCTCTCTCTCTCCTTCTCTCTCTTTCTCTCTCCTTCTCTCTCTTTCTCTCTCTCGTTCTCGCTCTCCTCTCTTTCTCTCTTTCCCTCTCTCTTTCTCTCGCTCTCTTTTTATTCTTCTCTGTCTCTTTCTCTCCTCTCTCGTTCTCTCTCTCGTTCTCTTTCTTTCTCTCTCTTTCTCACTCTCTATCTCTCTCTTTCTCTCTGGCTTGCTCTCTTCCTCGCCGTATGAAGGCATGGGTAAAGTAAGCAACTGCACAGGGCCCAATGGTAAATGAATGAAAACAGTATAAATAATCTCTCTCTCTCTTTCTTTCTCTCTCTCCTCTCTCTTTCTCTCTCTCCTTCTCTCTCTTTCTCTCCCTCCTTCTCTCTCTTTCTCCCTCTCTCATTCTCTCTCTTTCTCTCTCTCTCTTTCCCTCTCTCCTTCTCTCTCTTTCTCTCTCTTTCTCTCCCTCCTCTCGCACTTTGACTCGCACTTTCCCTCTCTCTCTTTCTCTCTATCCTCTCTCTCTTTCTCTCTCCTCTCGCTCTTTCCCTCACTCTGTCCTGCCTTCTCTCTCTCTTTGTTCTCTCCCTCACTCATTCTCTCTCTCATTCTCTCTCTCTTTCCCTCTCTCTCTCTCTCTTCTTCTCTGTCTCTTTCTCTTGTTCACTTTTTCTCTCTCTTCCTCTCTCTCTCTCTTTCTCTCTCTCTCCCCTCTCTCTCCTTCTCTCTCTTTCTCTCTCTCTCTCTCTCTTTCTCTCTCTCCTCCTCTTTCTTTCTCTCTCTTTCTCTCTTTCTCTCTCTTCCTCTCTCTCTCTCTTTCTCTCTCTCTCCCCTCTCTCTCCTTCTCTCTCTTTCTCTCTCTCTCTCTCTCTCTTTCTCTCTCTCCTCCTCTTTCTTTCTCTCTCTTTCTCTCTTTCTCTCTCTTCCTCTCTCTCTCTCTTTCTCTCTCTCTCCCCTCTCTCTCCTTCTCTCTCTCTATCTCTCTCTCTCTCTCTTTCTCTCTCCTCCTCTTTCTTTCTCTCTCTTTCTCTCTCTTTCTTTCTCGGTGGCTTGTTCTATTTCTCTCTCTCTCCATACCTCACAATCATCATCCACATTTCTCTCCCTCACATTACTATTTCATCAAGGTAAGTAGATAGAGCCGGTTTAGACTTAGGGCATCATTTAGAGTTCTACGGATGGGATAGTTCGTCACAAACGTAAGTGATATCCTATCCGCTATATTAAAAGTATATTAGCCCATGGCACATGTTATATGGCGGGCACGATATGCGTCATGTTTGTGACGGCCTATCGCATTCGCCGAACTCTAAATCAGGCCCATACCTTTCTTAACTCCACATCTGCTCACCCTGACAGTACACCTATGCTTGACTGATACCTTAGATACGGTGTAGTTGCAGATCGACATTTCTCCCACTGGTTTGCTATACTTCCTCTTCTGAAAGTTTAACTTATAGATCAGACTTTTATCATGAGGGCTTGAATTATCTGAAAACGTGGATCTCAAAATATGTTTTCCGGGACCCCAAAATTCCATAAGATTAAACTCTGTTGTGACGATGTTATGCGTGCTTTGAGGGGATTGTGTTATTGAGCTTTCACCAGAAGTGGAACATTGCAGTGGTTTTTGCCTTTAATGTGTTATTCACAATGCCCTTTCTGATGAAGCCTTTCAACAAAGATGTGTTTTCTGAAAGGCATGAGCTTAGTGATTGCCTTCTAAATTAATCTTTTTAGTGATTCTGTCTTCATATTTCAGTGCATTGGTCCAGAAGTGAGAGCATTTTTTAGATAGTGTTTTGTCGCATGTACGTTGAATCTGCTTAAAACATAAAAAATAAAATGACAAGGACAGTCCCAAATATACTTATCCCATTCATACTCATGATTAATGATAAGTGAAAACATGGTGTAAACATGTGAACCAAAATATGCATCAAGACAATTGTCATTGCCCTATGCGTAATTGAGTGCATAAATATGTCCCAAGTGTTTTGATAATCAAACCCAACCCAAACAACGCAAACAAGAATTTCCAGATATATTGGAAGCATTTTAATGTAAGCTGAACAAGTTATAAAACACCAGTTAGTTGTTGTGGTCGTTTGTGCCAGTGCTAGCTGGTAAGTCCCACCTCCCTTTATGTCTGCCCTCTCTAGGGTCTTTATACCGACAGCACACTGAAAGCACTGGGCTGAGGGCTTAAAGACTCATTTCAATGACAGTTGGCATCACCATCACAGAACACTGCTTTCATCAGCTCTGTCCCTGCATATACAGACAGATTTACTTATGTTCTGGTAACATTAAGCCTCGGCACATGTGAAAATACGTATCTGGGCTGTCACGCTCACACTGAAAATACAGACATGCAAAACCATGTGTTTGTAGCAGTGGTGAAAGCCGACCACGGAAGGAACGGAAGTGAAGCCAGGATGGTGCCATGATCCTTCAGTGGTGCTCTACTGTCTCCTGCACGGTGGTTGTTGGTCTGTGCAAACTGTGGGGTTGCGTCTGCTTTGTGCTGTCTGTTTGGCTCTGGAACCGGATGGACGGGGACAGCTTTCTCTGAACTCTCCCCTTCTCTCCGCCCTTTTTTAATGTTTTACGGGCTCCTTCTGAATCCATGGCGTCCAACATGCTTTTGTGAGCAGGCCGCAATCATTGCCTCGAAATCCCAGACTCCCGAAATGATCTAGCCCACCGTGGAAATGCGGAGTGGAATAAAAGGCCAGTCAGGCAGACAACATCACAGATCAATGCAAGGCAAATAAAGAGAATATAAGAACAAACGAAGAGGGAATGACGCACACACACATGTCCCAATTCACAAACGTAAAGTTTGACCAAAAGTCTAACTGTACTACTTTTCGATATTCACATATTTAAGTTATGAGTAGTATCGTTACGACTGCAATGTTACGCACTCTGATTCGGCCCTGAGTGCAGAACCTCCACCCCAAGGGCAGAATTTCCACAGTTGTATAGATACTAC
This sequence comes from Lissotriton helveticus, assembly GCF_964261635.1. NCBI lineage: Eukaryota > Metazoa > Chordata > Amphibia > Caudata > Salamandridae > Lissotriton > Lissotriton helveticus. The sequence continues at coordinate 218,707,823 of NC_136063.1, read as the reverse complement.
TCGTAACTTAACTCGGTGAACACCAAAAAATAGTAAAGTTAGACTTTTGGTATAAATTAGGGGCAGATTTACAAGAAACGGACGCTTCTCTACAGATGCGTCAGTTTCCCTGCGCTAGCCTGAGATACTTTTGGCCACCATGAATGCGCCATATTTACAATACGGCACACCATAGCACAAGGATTGAAAGATGCGTCAGAAATTCTGACTCATCTGTTGGGGCAAAAGTCATGCATTGCAGGAGTCGTGTCGGAAGAGACGGAGCAACTCCAGCAATGCATGGTGGAGCCTATACTCATTATACTTTGTCACTCCTTATGCCTGTTTCAAGCAGCCAGAAGGTTTTGACGCAGTGGCATCCTAAAAGTGGCGCAGTGAAATATTGTAGATTTCACTGCATCACTTCTATGAGGCTTTCCTGAGTGGGAACGCCTACCCTGCATACATTTTACCTGACGCAGGCATGATGTGATGCAGGGCTTTGCAACATGACGCATCTCCCTAGATATGTCAAATTGGCTGCATGGTTTGCACCAACACTGTGTCACAAAAGTGACGCAATGGTGGCGCAAAAGTGACGCAAGGGGCTTGTAAATCTACCCCTTAGACTTTTGGTTTAACTTTACCTTTGGGAATCGGGTGCTATGAGTGCATGTGCAAAAAATGCCACTGAGTGTTGGGATCCCGTCTGAGTGCGTGCAATCTTTGTGTTCCTAATTAGAGTATTTATGTTTAGAAGTCTTGGAGATATATGATGTACTGAAAAAACTAAGGTGCATAATCTGTGATGGACCAAATTGGCACAGGTAGTGAAGTTTGTCAAGACAGAGAATGTGACAACTTAAAAGATTGACGCATTTGTGCCAGTTTGAGAGAATGCATCAAATGTGACAGATTACGAGCCATTACTGTGGGTCAACAAAGGTCCAATAGGCATGGCAATTGGTTCACTGACACTGAGCCAGGGTTTTCAAACCTGGAGTGCTCCCTCCAGGTTCACAAACCTTGGCTTGAGGCCCATGAACACGGAACACAATTTATATTTCTTCTTTTTATTTTGACCCTGGGGGTTCTCCTTGCCCCGCCCACCCCACTCCTGAGCCAGTAGTTCATCGGATCCTCTCCCTACTCCCTTATGTCAAAAAAATAAAATCAGGTTAGATGAACCTAGGAGTGCATCCTGTAATGGGGTTGTGGCAATATTTTTTCTCTTGCAGTCAGCCAACAAGAATGCTTCAGGTCCCCGTATTTGGCATTGGATCTGCGACCTGTAATGGATGAAGATTTAAAATGGTCTGATGGATGGTCCCAGAACTCATGTTCGAGGACCTCCGCAGAGTAACTGTGCAGATATCTGCAAAGTATAACCCTTTGAAACCCACTTTATGAAATTACTGATTTCTATAAAACGACTAAAAGGATTTATACCAGAGCCAGAAAAAGCATTTCTCTAAGTAACATTCCAAGTTCAAACTAAGTTTGAGGTGATTCTGATCAGTTGGTTAATTCTGCAGTGGAAACAAAAGATTTGTATTGGGACTTAAAATTGGAACGAGACATTTATTTACGCCTTTTGATCTCCTTAACAGATCGATATGAAATGAGCCATGGTGAACCCCAATGGAGGCTTGGGAATCAGCTACGCACAGTCTGTGTGTTGGTATCTGATCATTGATTTATAGTCACAATTTCTGTTGCACACCATGCACACATACCTTTGCATCCAAAAAATAAAAGGAAGTGCCTGCTTCATGCTCCTTTCTATTTGTGATTCAAACACATCATTGTATCTCACGAAAAGTTTTGAAAAATGGAATAGTAGTAGGGATGAGTAGGGACTTACCATTAGTAATAAGTTCACACTCACAATAAAAGGTCCAGTCACGGTCTCAAGAAATGATTCCCTTGCTCAACCCTTGGTACCTGGCAACGAGCAGGCAGGGTTATCCTAGGAGACAGGTGTGTAGAGCATTTAAAAACACCAATACATTAAACACGTAAGACAGAGTACATAATAAAAATCCAACACCAATGTATAAACATAGGTTATATTTTTATGAACAAATAGACACAAAAAAACAGGTCCTGGTTTCTTCCAAAAAGGTATTTTTTAGTCAAGACCCTTGGGATTTTGGCATTGCTGCCTTTGCAACAATAAAATTGTTTGTACTTTAACTCTGAGTCCGTAGGGCATAGACCATTGTTTTGCCTTCATAACATCCGATCACTTATGTGGCCAATGCCATTCAAGGTCCAAAAAATCATAGCAACATTTTTTACATAATTCTTTATTAACATACAACACACAAATGTAATTCCTAACCTTTAAATCAATTCATATGTGCAATTAGGAAAGCTACTAAATTAGTCACAAAAATACTTTTTTGCATCTTTGCTCTAACAAAACAACATAACATCTCACCTCAGACTAATCTCCTCAGCTCCAATGCTAGAAAAATTATCTTTTGGAGTAAAAAGAGAAATTGCTTGGGGATACACCATTCTCAATAGCATAATACTCCAGAGTTTGAGGAGAAGCATTTTTCAAGTGTGTTTAGGGTACCTAATACATATCCGCATTCTCTATGTATTATACCATCATTTAATTTACTAATAACATCTATGGTTTTTGTTTTAGTTACTAACTCAATACAAATGTCTCTTTAGTTTCCTTATATTACCAAAGAGGTGATATGTGTGTTATTTTTCTCAGAGCCCTGTTTCCCTATTCTTTTAAATTAATATTTCTACACAGCGAAGGCAGAGACCTCAGTCTCTATTATGTAGTAAAACATTAAGCAGGTTTTTGTCTAAAATCCTCTCACACAGTTATGCTTTGACTGTACCTGTCTTCACCCCTTCTTGTAAGAGAGTGAGAGCACATTCCCATTCTAATAGATGTAAATCTGCTCCTAGAGTTGCTAAATTTCATATAGGTGTAGATTTATGCCTAGGAATATATATAAATCTACTTGTTTAGCAACGTATGCCCATAGATTTGCCTTTGTGAACTGAGCTCAACATAAACAGCATGTATCCAAACATGTAATTAATTGACACTTTAATTCATTTATTCATAAGTTCTTGTGAACAGATTTCACTTTTTCAGATAGTGCCCAAATTAGGCACTATCTGCTCTCCCGTCCCCTATAAATTACATTCAGAAATTCAAATCAGGTAGGCCTAGGTTAACTTTACACTGTCAAGTCTAACTTTCACCCTTTAAACTCACACCCCCATTCAAAGACATATTTAATCTATGTAATTAATTAAAAGATAAATAATCATAACAGTGTTTTTTTTTCTCACATGTAAAAGATAAGCAATATTCCTTAATATTAGTTAATGAAACAGGTATCTATAGTACACACTGGAACATAAACAAATGCACGTTTGGGAAAAGACTACCAGGGCAAATGCCCTTTGAGTCAGATGTCATGCTACCACCTCCGGTCCATGGAAGGCCTGCTGGGCCATAACAGTGCTTATGGAAGGACAGTAGGTGCCGGGGTAGAGTCTGTGGCATTCAAGGTTCATCAATGATTACCCCGTGCCAAGAGTAGGCCAGGTTAAAACAGCGAGTTTGAGTAGAAATTTGGAAATTTTCCAAATTGCGTAATTACGTGCAATTCGTTGTAAAAAGGTTACCACAATCGCACCGCAAAAAAATGCAAATGACACAACATGAGTGGCTGATGTTTGTAATGCTGTTGTTTTCATGCACTATATTTTTTGCATCTTCTTGCAACTAAAAGGAAGTGAGGACGCATTTTGCACTAAACTACATTGCCACATGCCAGTTTTGATTTTGAATAATTTCAATTTTTTTTACAAACATTTGCAGAATTATACAAAAGCTAATTATGCAAATTATGAACAACCCTAGTGAGAAGCACCTGTGCTGTGTCTGTCTCACTCTCAACTTTCCTCTACTCCCCCTGCTACTACAACTTCTATTGATTTCCAAAATTATTTCCACTAAGAACAAATCAAACATTTGCTGGGGCAGATGTGGTGTGAGCAATCCTAACCCTCTCCAGGACAAGAGCATAAATAAATTGAATGTCACACACAGTAGCCCACCACTCTTACCATTTGATATCCTGATGCTGGAGATTGTCTGTGGTAGGCTTAGCCTAAGTATTCTGTTCTTGTCTTTTCTTAATCGGTGCCCCACAGAGAATCTGATGTAGATGGCGAACTTTGCATGACTGCATGATGGCTAAAACCTTCTAATGTATACACAAGTTGAAACAATAATATATACTTAGCCTGCCATTAGATATATAACTTATAAAAAAAGAAGTTATGTTTATATATTTGGAATACATTTCTATTTGGAAAGTATTATGCCTGGGTAAATACACATTTCTCTAGTTTAATTTGTGTCATTTCAGGTTATGTTTGTTACATTAAATTTCAGAAATTTCGCCACTACACGATTTCATGTTAATATGTACTATTCCTTGTAAACATTTACCCAACAAAAAGTTACCACAAATGCACAGCAACAGCAAAACACAGTTGTTGTTTGGGATTACTTTGCACTATTTTTTAGAGGGAAATGCGCTATCGGGCTAAAATATTGTGCAAAAAACAAAATGCAAAAGAATAGAATAGCATTTTACAAAATCACCCATAATTTCAAGTAATTTTGCAGAAACTTTATGTAATTATGGTAAAGCAAATTACTCACTTCTAAAACATAGGGGCTTGATTTCCCTTAAGGCCAATGTCGTAGTCAATACTATTAATTATGCTAGAATTTGTTTTCGGTGTATCACTGACTTTGTCTTCCTTCATGTTATTGCAGAATCCTTTTGCTGCTACACTTTGCTTTATGTAGCTTACTCTCTTTTTTTCTGTTCGGTCAGGTAGTTGGAGTATATATTGCCTGCCCCAGGTCCCCTGAAATAGGCAGTTGAGAATGACATAATGATTCATGCAGCAATGGTTACATGTAGGTAATTTCTGAGTGGAACCCTGCATATTCACAGATAAGGGGTGTTTGTGTTCGGTGGATGACGGTGTAGTAAGACAATTTCTCAATGAGTTTTTCTGTTCCCGTATTCAGGTTAGGGTAATGGAGGCATACTTTTCAGAAAACGTGTATTTTCTTCACTTCGTTGATTTTATTTACTCTTCATATCCCTCAATTCTCTTGTGTACCGACCAGTTATTATTCCAGTATCAGCTTCTGAGTTTTTACAATACCTCTTTCCATCATTCTAACAAAAACGTATGGTGTCCCACACCTGGGTTGCTGATATTATGTTATGTTGTTAAGGGGTGTGCATCTTCTTTTCTCATATCCTTCTTCTATCTCTTTCTCTCTTGTTGTCCCAGAGCTGCTAATCAGGAATTTGGGTAAAATACACAATTAAAAGTTGTAACCTGAGGACTGTGGTCTCTGTCTTGTTGGGTAATTATTGTAAAGGAGATTATCTGTTGAAAATAGGTGTAATCTAACAGGTTGTCTCTGGTTCAGAGTAGTGAGTAGCTCTAGCTGGGATACTGTGATGTTTTATTCCGTTTAGACACCTTAGTAAACAAAATGGCAGCTGATGCCAAAAGCTTACACTTTACCCATGTCTTCTTTTGAAGGATACATTCATATCTGGAATCCCCTACGAGTCGTCTGTTTCCCTTGTTAATTCTAATGGCTTTGAGGATGAATGAAGGGTAATAGACATCAATGAAACCATCAGTAAATGAAAAAAATGTCCTTTGGATTTTTTATAATCTGTAGTTCCATAAAATGTAATAGAGTTTTTTCGCCTTACCATAAATGAAATATTTTTCCTGCAAGTTTTCTTTGATTTAAACCCAAGGAGTGTATGATCTGCAATACTTTGTAAATATCCCTGGAAGAGCAAGCTGCTGATCTATTTGTTCATTTGTTGCAGCCCTGAAGAAGCTGCTTACAACTGCAAAGCACATGTTGGCTGCAATGATTTAGTGGATCTTTATGAGATTTCAACATTACTTTACTGTGAAGATCAGTTCTGTTCCTACCCATCATCAGGACCATTGCATTTTCATTGAATTGTGTCATTGAACATAACGGATTTGAGACTACTATTCTATTTTGCTGACATTTTTTGAACAAAAGAACGATTTTTATAATTTCTTTCAATCAATTATGTAATAAATGAAACCCAATTATAATCTTGTTCATGTAGCTAATTCTCCCCAAGTCTATATACTTTGGTATATGAAATGATGTCAGTAGGGTTACTGACTTAATGGATAAGAGCATCAGCACAGCCACTGATCATCAAAAAACCCACATTTAATATAAATATAATTAATTCAATTACAAATTAACACAGTTAATAGAATAATGAATTATTAAAAAGTATATGCATTTAAAGTAAAAGCCTACCCTGCCATCAGGCCCTATGGCAATACCCCCAACATACTGCCAACCCAGTGCTGCCCACACCCTTTGGTGTTAGTGGTGCAGAGTTGTCCTTCCGGCCCTTGGTATTCGGGACCTCATCCCCAGAGGCTAGCACATATATATTAAAAAGAGGGCGGCATGTAGCCCCCCTCTCTGAGCCTTATTTGGCCCCAGGGACCGAATCCCCAGTGGGCCAGTTTCAATAAACAGAGATGGGGGCAATGTGGCCTTTCTCCCCCAGACTTAAATTGCCTCGGAGACTCCATCTCCCAGGTCAAAATACAATTAAACAGGGGAAGGGGTTGTGCAGTCCGTCCAAGAGCCTTCTTGGGCCCCGGGGACCCCACCTCCAGGGCTAAAATCTAAGGAGATGGTGCTTGGAGCCCACATACCCGATGCCTAATAGACCCCAGGAACCGCACATGGGGGTCAAATACAATAATAAAGGGGAGGGGGTACCCCTCATCGGGCCCTAATAGGCCCCAAGGACCCCATCCCCATGCCCCAAATATGAAAAAAGGGAAGGTGCCTCCTCCCTGAGACTTATAAGGACATGGGGACAGCAACTCCTGGGCATTCATTTTTTTAAAGAGGGGGCCGCACAGAACCCCTCCCCAAGCCTCTTTGGGGTCTGGGAATCTCATGCCCCAGGGTTGTCCATTTTTTAAAAGAGGAGAGGTTATGTGGCCCTTTTACTGGAGCATGGTCAGGTCCAGGACCCAATCCTCAGGTGCCACATTACATTATAAAGGGTAGAGGGATGCGTAGTTCCTCTACATTAGCATTATTAGGCCACGGGGACCTCATCCTCTAGAGCCATATACTTAGCAGCCCCCTTCCCTGACCCTATTTTGGCTCTGGCAAACCCATCCCCTGGGGATATCTGTTTTTTTGTTTTTAAAGGAAGGGTGGCCACATGATTCCCTCCCTGAGCCTACTTTAGAGCCCATTCCCAAGGACCTCAATTATTTTTAGGTAGGTACTTTGGTGATCACCCAGGGCACCCACCAAGCACAACATGGGTGTTGAGGGGGGGCTCAGGGTCAAGTCGCCCCAGCCAACTCCCCACATGCTATGAAAGCCAGCATTGCTCCCCTCCAGGTGGAAGCAACATGTGTTCTGTTTCCCTGCCTGCAACAGTGCGGGGAGGGAAACAGATCGTAAATCCGCTCCGAGCCGCAGGAGCATTTTTCAAGCTTCCAACGGCTGGGAACAGACTTAGGGCCTTATTTATGAAGGCCTTGCGCCGCCGGTGCGTCACTTTTAACATGGGAAAAAGTTACGCATCGGTGGCGCAAGGCTTTCATAAATCTGGCCCTTAGTCTTTGCTCCCATTTGACAGTAGGTTTGAAAATGCTCCCGCAAGAGGAAAGCAGGCACATGTTTCCCTGTCCACTGTAGTGCATGCAGAGAAAATACAGCGTCCTGGGGTGGGCTCACCAGGACACAGTCAGTGAGCTGGCTCCAAAGGATTGGGTCCTCTTGGCCATTAAAGGCTCAGTTAGAAGGTCACCCTTTTCTTTTAATTTAGGCAACAGTCCTGGTGGATGCAGTCCCTGAGGCTATTTTAAGGCTTGAGGCGGGGGCTACGTGTCCACCCTCCCTTAATAAATACGTGGGGCCCAATGGGATGGGGTTCAGAAGCCTGAAAACGAGAAACCCTCTACCCTTAATATTTGCATTGGGTCCCCAGGGATGGGGCCCCCAGGGCTGAATTAGCTCGGGGAAGGTGGCAGCACATCACCCTCCCTTTATTAAATACATTGCTCACCAGGGCATAGGGTCCCAGGAGACGAAAACGGCTCAGGGAGGGGGTCATGTGTCCGTTTCCCTGTAAATATAACAAGAACTGGGGGATGGAGTCACCAGGGCCCTAAATGGACTTGGTAAGGGGGGCTAGGGATCCCCCACTCTCCATACATATATTATAAAATGGCTGCCACCAATTATTTTCTTTTTCCCACAATCCTGTAGGGCGTCTGCAGGATCATAGCAAAATTTGACAATTTATTTCAATCTTTTGGCGCCGGGGAGGTTCCCTCTGGGCCTACCATGAGGCCTAAGGGAGTAGGATATCCCTACCCTGTTCCCTTATATCATTTCTTTTTTAAACTTCAGCCCCAGAGTCCTGTAATGTCCACCAGCAACATTTTTCTCATTTTGCTGGCTGCCAATCAGAGCACTCACTACTTCAGGATTCAAACTCCCACGGGGAACTAGATGGCCCAAGTGAAAAAAAGCTCCCTGGTGAATGAGAACGCGCTTAAGAGACTCTCGCAGACCACACCAACCAGATATATAAATATTTTTATACCGTAATTCCTGAAAACTACTGAATGGATTTACACCAAACTGCACACCAAGATCTAACTTCCTACTAAATGTGGTGTCATTTTATTGAGCAGTTTTTGTGGTAACACTTCTTAAAGAAGACTATGGAAAATGCATAGGGAGTTTTGTGTTTTCGAACTCCCCTTTTTTTCTCTGCCCCCGATTGACAGATCACCCCAACACTTTCCAGGAAGGAGCTGAAGTGAATATGCTTGTTTTCTTCGAAGGTTTCATGACGATTCATCAAATAGCACCAAAGGTAATAGCAAACCAAAAAATGCCTTGTCCATGGAAAGGCAACCCTAACTATAACTACCCAGTGGCAACCACCACTGGGCAATATGGATATCTAGATCTATATCTATCCATAATGATAGCAGGGATTCGTCTTTCTTCTGTGCCTGCCTGTTGAGACTGGACCCTTGTTGCTGGTGTAGCGCACTGGCGCTGTGAAACCCTGAGTGCCCCTTCTCCTAAAAGCGCTACTTCTCGCCGGACCCGCTTCGCGGGTCCCGCTTCAAGGCGCTGGACTTTTGTGGGTGTTGGGGAGTAGGAGTCATCAAGACTGCTGTGGGCGTAAGTTATAGCAGGGCTGCGAGCGTGCTGGCAACTGGACTCCGGTTCCCAGGAGTCCTTGCTGTTGCTGACCTGCCCGAGTCACCTGGGCAGCTCTCCCTGTTTTGACACGCCCACCTTATCGCGGCCAAAACCACCGGACCTGTAACCATCGTGGGATTCGTCTTTCTTCTGTGCCTGCCTGTTGAGACTGGACCCTTGTTGCTGGTGTAGCGCACTGGCGCTGTGAAACCCTGAGTGCCCCTTCACCTAAAAGCGCTACTTCTCGCCGGACCCGCTTCGCGGGTCCCGCTTCGAGGCGCTGGACTTTTGTGGGTGTTGGGGAGTAGGAGTCATCAAGACTGCTGTGGGCGTAAGTTATAGCAGGGCTGCGAGTGTGCTGGCAACTGGACTCCGGTTCCCAGGAGTCCTTGCTGTTGCTGACCTGCCCGAGTCACCTGGGCAGCTCTCCCTGTTTTGACACACCCACCTTATCGCGACCAAAACCACCGGACCTGTAACCATCATGGGATTCGTCTTTCTTCTGTGCCTGCCTGTTGAGACTGGACCCTTGTTGCTGGTGTAGCGCACTGGCGCTGTGAAACCCTGAGTGCTCCTTCTCCTAAAAGCGCTACTTCTCGCCGGACCCGCTTCGCGGGTCCCGCTTCGAGGCGCTGGACTTTTGTGGGTGTTGGGGAGTAGAAGTCATCAAGACTGCTGTGGGCGTAAGTTATAGCCGGACTGCGAGCGTGCTGGCAACTGGACTCCGGTTCCCAGGAGTCCTTGCTGTTGCTGACCTGCCCGAGTCAACTGGGCAGCTCTCCCTGTTTTGACACGCCCACCTTATCGCGGCCAAAACCACCGGACCTGTAACCATCGTGGGATTCGTCTTTCTTCTGTGCCTGCCTGTTGAGACTGGACCCTTGTTGCTGGTGTAGCGCACAGGCGCTGTGAAACCCTGAGTGCCCCTTCTCCTAAAAGCGCTACTTCTCGCCGGACCCGCTTCGAGGCGCTGGACTTTTGTGGGTGTTGGGGAGTAGGAGTCATCAAGACTGCTGTGGGCGTAAGTTATAGCAGGGCTGCGAGCGTGCTGGCAACTGGACTCCGGTTCCCAGGAGTCCTTGCTGTTGCTGACCTGCCCAAGTCACCTGGGCAGCTCTCCCTGTTTTGACACGGCCATCTTATCGCGGCCAAAACCACCGGACCTGCAACCATCGTGGGATTCGTCTTTCTTCTGTGCCTGCCTGTTGAGACTGGACCCTTGTTGCTGGTGTAGCGCACTGGTGCTGTAAAACCCTGAGTGCCCCTTCTCCTAAAAGCGCTACTTCTCGCCGGACCCGCTTCGCGGGTCCCGCTTTGAGGCGCTGGACTTTTGTGGGTGTTGGGGAGTAGGAGTCATCAAGACTGCTGTGGGCGTAAGTTATAGCAGGGCTGCGAGCGTGCTGGCAACTGGACTCCGGTTCCCAGGAGTCCTTGCTGTTGCTGACCTGCCCGAGTCACCTGGGCAGCTCTCCCTGTTTTGACACGCCCACCTTATCGCGGCCAAAACCACCGGACCTGTAACCATCGTGGGATTCGTCTTTCTTCTGTGCCTGCCTGTTGAGACTGGACCCTTGTTGCTGGTGTAGCGCACTGGCGCTGTGAAACCCTGAGTGCCCCTTCACCTAAAAGCGCTACTTCTCGCCGGACCCGCTTCGCGGGTCCCGCTTCGAGGCGCTGGACTTTTGTGGGTGTTGGGGAGTAGGAGTCATCAAGACTGCTGTGGGCGTAAGTTATAGCAGGGCTGCGAGCGAGCTGGCAACTGGACTCCGGTTCCCAGGAGTCCTTGCTGTTGCTGACCTGCCCGAGTCAACTGGGCAGCTCTCCCTGTTTTGACACGCCCACCTTATCGCGGCCAAAACCACCGGACCTGTAACCATCGTGGGATTCGTCTTTCTTCTGTGCCTGCCTGTTGAGACTGGACCCTTGTTGCTGGTGTAGCGCACAGGCGCTGTGAAACCCTGAGTGCCCCTTCTCCTAAAAGCGCTACTTCTCGCCGGACCCGCTTCAAGGCGCTGGACTTTTGTGGGTGTTGGGGAGTAGGAGTCATCAAGACTGCTGTGGGCGTAAGTTATAGCAGGGCTGCGAGCGTGCTGGCAACTGGACTCCGGTTCCCAGGAGTCCTTGCTGTTGCTGACCTGCCCAAGTCACCTGGGCAGCTCTCCCTGTTTTGACACGGCCATCTTATCGCGGCCAAAACCACCGGACCTGCAACCATCGTGGGATTCGTCTTTCTTCTGTGCCTGCCTGTTGAGACTGGACCCTTGTTGCTGGTGTAGCGCACTGGCGCTGTAAAACCCTGAGTGCCCCTTCTCCTAAAAGCGCTACTTCTCGCCGGACCCGCTTCGCGGGTCCCGCTTCGAGGCGCTGGACTTTTGTGGGTGTTGGGGAGTAGGAGTCATCAAGACTGCTGTCGGCGTAAGTTATAGCAGGGCTGCGAGCGTGCTGGCAACTGGACTCCGGTTCCCAGGAGTCCTTGCTGTTGCTGACCTGCCAGAGTCACCTGGGCAGCTCTCCCTGTTTTGACACGCCCACCTTATCGCGGCCAAAACCACCGGACCTGTAACCATCGTGGGATTCGTCTTTCTTCTGTGCCTGCCTGTTGAGACTGGACCCTTGTTGCTGGTGTAGCGCACTGGCGCTGTGAAACCCTGAGTGCCCCTTCTCCTAAAAGCGCTACTTCTCGCCGGACCCGCTTCGCGGGTCCCGCTTCGAGGCGCTGGACTTTTGTGGGTGTTGGGGAGTAGGAGTCATCAAGACTGCTGTGGGGGTAAGTTATAGCAGGGCTGCGAGCGTGCTGGCAACTGGACTCCGGTTCCCAGGAGTCCTTGCTGTTGCTGACCTGCCCGAGTCACCTGGGCAGCTCTCCCTGTTTTGACACGCCCACCTTTATCGCTCCCCCTATAAACAGCGGATGTCATCTCCGCTGCGCGGGAGCGTCCCGGGAGAAGCCCGGGACAAGGGCGGGGCCGTCTGTGGCCGTCAGGGGCCGAGGGTGGCCGGGCTGGGCCCGGTCCCTAAGATTTTATATACTGCTCCAGTCGCATTTGGGTCAGTTTGCTTTCATATTTTTCAATATTATAAAACTTGTCACAGACATGTCTAACTCCCTACCATCTTGTGTTGGAGTCTCAATTTTAGGGCCTCTTGACAAATACTTTGAGAAAGCTAATAGGGAAATAGACAAGCAACTTCTCTTAGAAGAGAAACGTGCCGAGCGACGCAGATCCATTGAACATCTGAAACAGAATCCTCTACCCCCCATTATTAATAAAAGTGTCACCCAGGACATGGGAAGTACATGTGGGTCGGACAGAGATGCCGATCTATTTTGTACTGACCATTTACCTACCATTTTCCGTGACCTCAATACTTATGTTATTAACACTGGCAACAATAATGTCGACAATTGCATTAGTCCGTCTATTGATTTAAATAGTCTTATAGACCTTAATACCCCTGTAGCTCCATCTATAGTTCCACAACTACACTCTTCCTTAACTAATCAATCGATCGATAGTGTAGCCCTAATTAAGCCAACCCATAATAAAACAACGTCTTCACATAGTAAAAATGTTAATGGAGCCAAACCCATGAATTTACGTAGGGTCGATCATTCCCCGCCTAGAAAAAGGAGGAAAAAAGGGGGCGTCAAAAGGAAAAGTTCTACCACACAGGCCCCCCCATCCCCGCTGGGAGAAACATTTAAGTTTAAAAAAAGTGTACCCCCAGCGAGGGTGGTTTTGCCAGGTTCTTTTTCCCAATCCACTCCACCCGTTAATTATGATCCTTTACATATGTCAAAAAAAGAGACTATAGATCTCTTTGATCAAATCTGTTAAAATCCTATATGCTCCCTCTTATGGAGAGGATTAGGATTTTGGGGGAGAAAATGGATAACCTCTTATTAACAGCTGACCCGACTAAAACACTTCAGCCAACATTCCCTACGGATCAGCCTCAATTGAAGGTGATCCCACCCACCTCTACATTGATTCAAAGCACATCACTTAAAACCTTTGCTAATTCAGCTAGTGAGAAAACCAAAGTCATCCCATCACCCAAACCGTCATTAGTACATAAATCAGCTAATGAGAAGCATGTGTTGGTCTCCAAACAAACATCCATTGCTAATAGTCAGACACTGCCATTGTGGGCTGCCAAAGCTAAAACTCTATCCCAAAGACCTCTCCCAAATCTTAAGAATATAGTGGACCTACCTCCTGAATCTTCAAATTTTGTGATCGTCTTAACTGGAGTTCCTCCGATCACAAATGGTAACCGTGAGGCCAATGCAAATTTGAAAAATAAAGTCATCCTTTGGTTGAGTAATTATAGACCCTTACCAGCCCATCTTAACGGAGATATCATCTCAGTAAGAAGGTGTAACTGGGTGGGTCTCCGTCCAAAAGATTTAGAGGGTGACATCGTGATTGTTAACTTCAAAGATCACAGAGTGGTCTCCCACATAAGCGATTGGTTTCCCGGGAATAACGAGGCTGGTGTATCCACAAGAAACCTGAGTTACTTCTATCCAGAGCCCTTGCTCAGACCTCAGGTTTATCGTGGTGCTAGTGGTTACACTCCCTTTCTGAATACCCCGAAACCCTTCCCGTCCTTTTCATATCCTACCAATAACTTTAACCTTCCATGTCCCCCAAATTTTCGTTGCTACCCGCCCAAATATCTCCCCATAACAAGCAATCATTCAAATTCAAACTGGCTCAATGAGCATTGGAATATCCCACTGAAAAATGTTTATGAACCTCTGACAGGGATGGATCTAAATGACTGACTTGATTCTCTTTTTCAAGTTGACAGGGACACTTTAGACCCTACGGGTATTTTTATTACCCCAGAATCTGCCTGTTATTTTGGAGCTATCTTCAGCCAGAAACACACTCATTGTGGTAAGGAGAAGCATGATTCTCCCGGTAGGGTTTGGGGTAGGAACCAGGATATAGAAAGGGTAACACAGATAGTAGAGGCTGATGATGTGGTGATTGATAATGACGGTGGGTTATGTAATGGGGTCTGTTTGTTAGAGTTGGGAGTTGATGGAGGGGTCGAATTGGATAAGAGTAGAGATAAAGCGCCCCCAATGGACAGATCCAACTATACGGGTGCTATGGATGATGACATAGTGAAGGTGCATAGTACCCCAGGGGTTGTTCTAAGCGGGACCAAGTTTGGCCCTTGGAATATTGCTGGGCTTGAGTCCCGTCTGTATAACACGGAATGGGTGGATTTCATTAATCAAAGTGATGTCTGGTCATTCCAGGAAACCTGGACACTCCCAGCGGTGTTTCTTGTTGGCTACCTAAATTTTAGTAAGTCAGCAATCAAAGGGCATAGAGGACGTGCAAAGGGAGGTCTGACCACCTGGGTCCGACAGTATGAGGGTGTAAGAGCTGAGGAGGTGCAAATTGATAGTCCCGACATACTGATAGTTAGAATAAGATCCATTAAAGGCCTAGATATCCTGTTGATAAATATTTATGCCAGGAGTTCCCAGGGTGGAAGGGTTGCCTCAAGCCTTCATATTTTGGATACATTTCTCTCTGACACAAATGTAAAAGGTTCAACGGTTGTAATGGGGGACCTTAACTCCTTTTTTGAACCCCTGAGTATAGGTGACGATTTACTCACCGAGGCTGAGGACATGACATGGGGGATTCCCCAGCTTGAGTTGGCCCCGATTAGAAAATGGACGCAATCTGCCATATTTATTAAAGGGTTTTGTCTGGACAAGGGACTGCGAGCACTCAACGGTAGGGTACAATCCGATAGGATAGGTAGACACACTTTTTCTAATGGCAGATCTAGCAGTAGGATTGACTATATTTTGGTTGATGTTAAGATGTGTGCCACAGTGGAAGATATGGTGGTTACAATTCGACCTGAAAGTGACCACGATCCATTGGTGATGGAATTATGGGAACATAGCTTTCAGGGGTTAGACAGAAATCGCCTGAATGTTGTAGAGAACGAAGTTGTGCTTAGTAACGACATGAGAAGGGTCCGGTGGCCAAAAGTTTCAGTTAATGTTGAGGCACGCAAGGAGATTAGAAGCTTGGTTTCAAGCTCTTTGGAAGAAATTGTGGGTCGTAAGTCCCAAGATGATATTATTGTGAATATCACTGATATCCACAATAATTTATTTTTAGAGCTAAAAAAACTCTTTGTTAAAACCATAGCTAAGCAGGGTAGGAGGGGAAAACAGAAAACCATATCTTGGTTTAACAAAGATTGTCGCCGAACTCATGGGGATCTGTTTAATTCATTAAAGCTTAAAAATTATAGCTTAATTAGGGACTGTAGGAAGGCTTATAAAAAAGCTAGGGATAAAGCTAAGTCCAACTGGGATGATGAAGGTTGGGCAATGTTAACCGAAGCGTGTAGTCTTCGTAACATGTGTCAGTTTTGGCACCTGTTAAAATGGGGCAAATCTCAGGAAGATCGCCCAAGCCCCGCCTCGGTTGGTCAACACCAGTGGGTATGTTACTTTGAAGATCAATTTAAGAACTGTAGTAACACACAGGTTGATATTCCTTGTCTTATTCCCAGTCCCCCCCTCAAATTTACAAGTATTGAAGTAAAACATACCCCGCAGTCTATCCCAAGTGGCAAGGCCCCAGGTCCGGACTGCATTCCTGCCGACCTATTCCAACAGGATCAGGACCTTTGGGTCCCCTATTTAGTCCACTTGGCAAATGCTCTAGCTTCAGGTGCTAAGGTCCCCGAATCATGGTTTGGGGCTGAAATCCTGCCAATCTACAAGAAAGGCGATCGGTCGGTTCCTTCCAACTACCGGCCGATCAGCCAAATTGATGCGGTGCAAAAAATCATTGCCCGCCTTGTTCTTGGCAGGATCCAAGAATGGATTGATGAGTCTAATGCTCTTACATCCCTTCAGGCGGGTTTTCGGGCACATGTGAGCACCCTAGATCAGGCTCTTCGATTTACTCTTCTCCATTGGAAGACTGTCACCTTAGGTAAAGGTAATCTCTATGCAGCCTTTGTGGACTTAAGGTCTGCATTTGACCTTGTCCCAAGGGCTAAGCTGTGGGATTGCCTTGCAAAGTTGGGTATGCCATCTTCCCTTCTACGCCTATTGGTTAATCTACATGCCCATACATTTGCCCAAGTACGCTGGGGTAAACCAGGCGAGGTACCAGACAAATTTCCAGTTGCAAAAGGTGTAAGGCAAGGGTGCGTTTTAGCACCCACCCTGTTTTCCTTATATATAAACGGGGTTATGCAGTATTTTACGAACCAGCCCACCGATGCCCCGTCCCTGGCCGGATTGAAAATCCCACTGCTCATGTTCGCAGACGATACTCTCTTAATATCTAAGACCAGACAGGGCCTTCAACAAGCCCTGTCTAGGTTTGATTTATTCTGCTGCGAACATGAGCTAGAGGTAAACGTGACTAAAACAAAATGTATGGTTTTAAGAGGACATTCCCCGACCACAGCCAGGGTTACTATGGGAGGTATACCACTGGAACAGACTAAGTTGTTTACCTACCTTGGTGTTACATTTAGTGAGACCCTTGGTTGGTCCCATCAAGTCGACTTAATGGCACTGAAGCACTCGCAGATAGGAGGAGCACTGCTCAAAGAACATAAAAGCTCCTTTTCTAGGCCCATGTTGCCCCTAATTAAAATCTATGGCATGAAAATGTTACCATCAGTTCTATATGGAGCTGAGCTTTGGGGCTATAGCAACCTTGAACCCCTGAAGGTTGCCCAAAATAAATTTCTAAGGTTAGCCACTGGCCTCCCGCAGTCCTCCCCGCAACTTCCGCTTTTGTATGACCTTGGGTGCCAGCCGGTGGAGGATATGGCCAGATTGCGTCCACTGGCGTTTTGGCGGCGCCTATGGACTACGCCAGAGCTTCAGTTGTATGCTAGAGCATGTTTAGAGGTTAAGAATCTCCCAGGCTCTTCTAACATCAGCTGGTTCAAGGCTTTAAGAACCACCCTATGTAATATGGGCTACGGGGATCTTTGGTCAAATCCTGCCAACGCAACCTTTCCCTCAAAAAAGGATTTAAAGTTGCACTATTGGGAATGGGTGGCAACTAAAAGACACTCTGGTCTAACACACAATAACCTTACTGGCATTTATTTTGCTAAGAAAGATGTCTCCAGTTTCGAAAACTACTGGGAAATAATAACTAAGCCCCTGGACCGCAAACTCTTTCACCAATTTAGGTGTGGTTCTCTGCCCTTAAGGGAATTCACTAATAAATGGGGTAAGGGAGGCCCGGGAAATTGTCCAAGCTGCTATGGACAGGAAGAGAATATTGATTATTTTCTTTTTGTCTGTCCGTTATACGTTGCCCCTAGAGCAAAGTGGCTAAGCCCAGTTTGTAGGACTCTGGGAACTCGCTCAGCAGCAAACGATAGCAGGATACTAAAGTCTGACCTGTCACCCCTAATTGTAATAGGAGTAGCTAAATATATTGGGTGGGCTTGGATCCTCAGAGCCAGATATATTAATCTGTTATAGGTTATACTGTTAAGCCTTTAGAACTGTTAGTGGTTATGTGTAACTGTGGATCTCTCAACTGCCCTAGGATCACTGCCAAGGTCACTTGACTTAGGATCTATTGCAAACTTTCTTTTAATGTATTTCAAAGTTGTCTAACATTAGTGATTTAATATGGTCTTACTGTTTTTATACATACACAATCTATTTTATGGAATGTACATGTATTTTTAGAAATTTGTTTTTGTGTACATGTCTTTTATGATTTAATTATCGAATAAAGACTTCTTGAAATTGAAAAATTGAAATTGATAGCAGATGCTGACTGGCTCCAAAACGTTGTCAGTGCCTGGCTGCTGACAGTGTTGCGGTACCTGTTTTCAAGTGCCCAAATCTCTATGCTATAGATATTGATTACCTACTGGCGATAGCCAGTAGGTATATATAGTTAGGATTTTTTTCCTATGGGATTTTTGAAAATTCTATGTCGAATAACTTTGGCGTTTGAGGACAGAATTGGCTGAAATTTTCAGGAAAATGGAACATTTTGTTTCTGAGCAGCCCCTGAATGCTTTTCCCATGCAATTTTCCATAGGGTGGTTGGCCTCACTTTTAGCCCGAACGGCTGAATGGATTTACACCAAACTTGGCAAAATTGTAGGGACTGGTAGCCCGATGTGCCTTTGCTATGTCTCAAGATATATGCTCCAGTGGTTTTTACGAAAATTAACTTTGAAAAATATATATTGGGCTACATTGGGCTATATATATGTTGGAGCCCAAATGTAGCCCAATGTAGCCCAATGTAGCCCAAAGATGGCCACCAGAGACAAAAAAAAAACAAATGTAGCCCAAATATCAGCCAGATGTAGCCCAACTATAGCCCAATGACAGAATGTCCCAGAGTGTTCTAAAGAACAACTAGAGTGCTAACAGTCCTACTTATTACAAAGGTATGGCACACCTGAAGCCATCTTGATTGGAATAAAGTGCTAACTCTTAAAACATTTAATTTAAAAAGGAGCAAAATGAGGGGGTTCATTTTGCCATAGAAAGTATGATTAGCGAATATATGACGAAATCCCGCATACCATCAGTCCCCATACCATCAGTCCGCAAAAAAAATCCCGCATGTACTATTAGGCCGCAAATTAAAATAACGAAAACTTTTAGAATGAATATGCCTTTAGCATACACTAAACAACTAAACTACCCTAAACCCTAAAACACTACCCCCAGCATGACCCTACACTACACAAACACTACAACACTACCCTAAACCCTAAAACACTACCCCCAGCATGACCCTACACTACGCAAACACTACAACACTACCCTAAACCCTAAAACACTACCCTCAGCATGACCCTACACTACGCAAACACTACAACACTACCCAAAACCCTAAAACACTACACCCCAGCATGACCCTACACTATGCAAACAATACAACACTACCCTAAACCCTAAAACACTACCCCCAGCATGACCCTACACTATGCAAACACTACAACACAACCCTAAACCCTAAAACACTACCCCCAGCATGACCCTACACTATGCAAACACTACAACACTACCCTAAACTCTAAAACACTACCCCCAGCATGACCCTACACTACGCAAACACTACAACACTACCCTAAACCCTAAAACACTACACCCCAGCATGACCCTACACTACGCAAACACTACAACACTACCCTAAACCCTAAAACACTACCCCCAGCATGACCCTACACTACGCAAACACTACAACACTACCCTAAACCCTAAAACACTACACCCCAGCATGACCCTACACTACGCAAACACTACAACACTACCCAAAACCCTAAAACACTACACCCCAGCATGATCCTACACTACGCAAACACTACAACACTACCCTAAACCCTAAAACACTACCCCCAGCATGACCCTACACTACGCAAACACTACAACACAACCCTAAACCCTAAAACACTACCCCCAGCATGACCCTACACTGCGCAAACACTACAACACTACCCTAAACCCTAAAACACTACACCCCAGCATGACCCTACACTGCGCAAACACTGCAACACTACCCTAAACCCTAAAACACTACCCCCAGCATGACCCTACACTACGCAAACACTACAACACTACCCTAAACCCTAAAACACTACCCCCAGCATGACCCTACACTGCGCAAACACTACAACACTACCCAAAACCCTAAAACACTACACCCCAGCATGAACCTACACTGCGCAAACACTACAACACTACCCTAAACCCTAAAACACTACCACAGCATGACCCTACACTACGCAAACACTACAACACTACCCTAAACCCTGAAACACTACCCTCAGCATGACCCTACACTACGCAAACACTACAACACTACCCAAAACCCTAAAACACTACCCCCAGCATGACCCTACACTACGCAAACACTACAACACTACCCAAAACCCTAAAACACTACCCCCCAGCATGACCCTACACTACCCAAACACTACAACACTACCCTAAACCCTAAAACACTAGCCCCAGCATGACCCTACACTACGCAAACACTACACCACTACCCAAAACCCTAAAACACTAGCCCCAGCATGACCCTACACTACGCAAACACTACAACACAACCCTAAACCCTAAAACACTACCCCCAGCATGACCCTACACTACGCAAACACTACAACACAACCCTAAACCCTAAACACTACCCCCAGCATGACCCTACACTAAACAACCACCACAACTCTACACTACACTAACACAACACTACACTACACAACACTACACTACACAATAACTAACCCACGAAAAAATTAACACAAACCCACTTACCTCTCTCGTCATCGTGGTTTTCACAACGCAAATGCATTTACCATACATACCTTTAAAACGTAATTCTTTGTAAAGGCATGCGTGATAAATGCACATGCGTTTTGAAAAAATGCGGGATAATGGTATGCGAGGTCAATGACCTTGCGGGATAATGGTATGCGGACTGAAAGTCCGCGGGATAAAAAATGCGGGAAAATGGCTGCAAACCATGATTAGCAGCAGACTTCCCTGGTGAGCACTAGCTTTACTACAGTGATCTAATGAGCAACTAGAGTGCTAACATTCAGAATTTATTGCAAATGTGTGACACATCTGAATGCCTTCTTGATAGAACCAAAGTAAACAAGCATTGAAAATGCAATAGATCTCGCCCTCGTTTAAGTTAAAGCCATTCTGTTTGTAATGAGGTGGCTTTTTAGCTTTGCTTTTATTAGTGTTTTTAAAACTTTCATGTAAATAACATGCATATGTATGCATATATGTATATGTATGCATGCATTTATATTTATATAGATATGCAGATTATATATGTTTATATATGTATATTACCTACTGGCGATAGCCAGTGTGTATATATAGTTAGGATTTTTTCTCTATGGGATTTCTGAAAATTCTATGTCTAATAACTTTGGCGTTTGTGGACGGAATTGGCTGAAATTTTCAGGAAAATGGCACATTTTGTTTATGAGCAGCCCCTGGAAATTTGGGGGGGTTTCGTCAAGGGGGGGCCAAGAAAAAAGGGGGGTCCCAAAACGCGTTTTTCCCATTCATTTTTCCATAGGGCGGTTGGACTCACTTTTAGCTCGAATGGCTGAATGGATTTACATGAAACTTGGCAAAATTGTAGATATGGTTTGCCCTACGTGCCTTTGCTATGTCTTAATATATGTGCTCCAGTGGATTTTGAGAAATTAACGTTTAAAAAAATATATATATCTGTGACAGCGCTCCGGTTAGCGCCCCGGTTCGCGTACCTGACGCGTAACGGAACTTCGCGAAGCGAAGCTGATTGGCTCTCCGGTGTCTGTCAACATTCTAAACAGTCCGGAGCGGCCGCCATCTTGTCTCTCGGTAGGATCGAGAGACAAGATGTGGTGAAAAACGAAGGGGGAAATGAAGGAAAGGGGGCAAGGTAGACCCCTCCTGACCCCCTAGGATTGATGAGGGGGATATTAAAGTGCCCCGCGGGGCAAAAAAAAATAAAAATATTTTTTTGCGATTTTACGCCGTAGAGGCGCGTCCCGGTACGTGAACCGGGCAGCTCACCGGGCAGCTAACCGGGCAGCTAACCGGCAGCGTAGCTGTCAACATTGTAAACAGTCCGGAGCGGCCGCCATCTTGTCTCTCGGTAGGTTCGAGAGATACAAGGCCCGGAAATCTCACACGTCTGGCGGGAAAATACACTATAAAACCTACAGAAATGACACACCAGGAATAATCCAAAACACGTAGCAACATGGATGCACCTTGAGCACAGAAGCCAACGCGAACCCCACAACCCCCACAGACCACCAGCAAGGAACAACGGGGACGGCCAAGGAGAAGAGGGAGAGGAAGAAGGGGTGCAGTCCGCAGCAAAACCAGACCAGCGTCACAGAGGTGATAGAACACCACCATCAACTGACCCACAAGTAGACCACCGGGATTGCAGTCTGATTGTCGAGGAGGCCAATCAAGGAGGCCAAGAGCTGCAGGCATGATGTGATAATCTAAACTAGGCACAAACCCGCTGCCAACAGGAAGGTAGGAACAGCGACAGGAGGTGAGAGTCCTGTGCCACAGGAGGAGCTGGAGGAAATGAAGGCCACAGTCATCAGTGTGGAGATGGTGCAAGGAGTAGGGAGTATGGACACAGCTCGAGAGGACCGGACACAACATCAACAGGGTGAGTAACGACCAGGGACTGGGGGGACGGGGAGGACCGGACACAACATCAACAAGGTAAGTAACCACCAGGGACCTGGGGGACGGGGGAAGATGAGCACAATGGCACACATGCACAATGAGGTGTAGCACACTGCACACCCACAATGACCCTGGATCATGTCCCTGATCCCCATGGCACACTCCAGCACACACACATTGCAAGAACATCACATGCACATTGACGACAATGTGGTACAATGCGCAAACCCGACACTGCAGAAAAGAGGACACAACAACTTCCGCACATGCGCAGAAACAGACCTACTACATCTGACAGAGCTGTAAACTGTGAAATGGAAATTTATGCGTATAACCTCTCATCTGTCATTTAGTCCAAATGTACATGGTCCCGCATCCAAATCTTGCACCTCCCAAACAGTCACAATGTTCATTGTCATACAGTCTGTATGTAAACAAGAACAATGTGCCAACAAACATGTCAACACAATGTCAACATGCATCTCCCCTTCACGTTGTAGAGTGACACACACCACCTCCAGAAGAGCACAGAAAACCACACATGAGTGATGCCGGAGAGGACCACCACACCTTCGACACCTTCCACCTACAACAGCCCATGGACATCCCACGCAACCCACCACCAGGATCAGGGCAGCCAAGCTACTTAGAGGAGAACAAATACCCTGCAACAGACCACACAGCAGGAAGCACCCGCAAGCCCGACTGGCTCACAACACTTTACTGACCCACACCTAATGCCAGGTGTCAGAACGCCAAAAGGAGGAGGCCCTCCTTTTGCAACAGGCTCCAGCCGAGGCCTCTGATGGGACAACGCTATGCACAACAGGGTTCCTAAAGGATGTTTACTACACCACCGTCTACAGGAATGTGCACGAAAGACAACATCTCCTAAACGAACGCAAACCGCGCTGCAGAGCCGGCAGCCCCACGAGTGCATGACTTCTTGAGAAGCAGCTGCCTTCCCCGACATCATGAATGCCCCTCAGACCGCGCAGAAGGCCTTTCTATACATCCGCAACCGCATGCTGCAGCTGTGGCTGGAGAACCCCCGCATTCAGCTGACCTTCGAGGCAACCCTACAGCAGATGGAGGCGCCCTACAACAGCGACACCGTACTGGCCCACCGTATACATAATTACCTGGAGAGACACGGTCTCATCAACTTTGGTGTCTACAAGAGGGTAAAGCCATTGCCAACCCAAAAGACCGGGAAGGTGATCATCATAGTACTCGAACTTCAGTCGGTGACTTTTATATTAATTTTATTTTTTTACTTTCACTTTATTTATTTTACAGGCCCTGTATGTATTTAAATACTATGGACTCCTCAACATAGTTGTTTAATTTAAAATGGCCGCTTGCTGGTGTGTTCCCACTACCCTATGACAACTGAAAGAGCACCATAGTCCCTACAATCACTAAACAGAGTAATAGGACTCACCAATGCTGGACACTAACAAAGCACTATATATCCGGGCAACAAGTCATACTAAGGATTCGGCCATCTTGGAATGTCCTCATTACATTGCTTTAGACTGATCTCTCACATAGGTACCCCAAAGACTAGACTTTTTGACCACCTCCTGATCCTCACTCTATTGGGGCGGAGTCCGAAACGCATACATGACCGACTCCCGGTGGACCTGCTCCTACAGCTATAGGGGACACTGGCTCTGGCACACCGCTATGGCCGTCACCTACCCAGCCGGACTTTGGACATTTGTCTCATTTTCTTCCCCGCTGCTGTCTCCTCCTGTGGTTTACCAGCTTCCCCGTTCTTTCTGATCTTGATTTTCATGTTCATCTGTTTTGTTTTTTTTTTTATTTTTTTTTGGAACCTTATGTAAAGCCGTTGAGACGTCATGGCCATTGCCCGGTGAAGCCGCTTGGTTCGGCTATAGAGGAGTCTGGCGCCCGTGGCCGTCACCTACCCAGCCGGACATTGGTGCATGGCACTCCTCTTCCTTTCGCTGCTGTCTCTTTATATCTTCCTCCGAGGACCTCCTCTCCCTCTCTCAGAATCCCTTCTCTTGTCCCCATCTTCCTTCTCACCCTCTCCTCTGATCCTGACCTGCCATCTTGTTCCGTCCTTTGTCCGTTCCTTTCTCCCTGCTCCCACTCATTCCCACGTTTCCCTTCTCTTCTCCCCCTTTTCCCTGACCCCTTTTTTCCTCGCTCCCATTGCAACTTTATATCTTTTGTTTTTGTAATGATCTAATCATTAGATGTAGCTGTATAACCTTGTTTTTCCTCTTCCTCGCAACGATCTGTCATGTAAATTTTGTAACGTTTGTAATATGCTAAATGCTAAATTCCTCATGTAACTTGTAACTGGTGTAATTCTATAATTTTGTGGAAACTTATGTAAAGACGTTGAGACGACATGGCCGATGCCCGGTGGAGCCGCTTGGTTCGGCTATAGAGGAGTCTGGCGCCCGTGGCCGTCACCTACCCAGCCGGACATTGGTGCATGGCACTCCTCGTCCTTTCGCTGCTGTCTCCTTATATCTTCCTCCGATGACCTCCTCTCCCTCTCTCAGAACCCCTTTTCTTGTCCCCATCTTCCTTCTCACTCTCTCCTCTGATCCTGACCTGCCGTCTTGTTCCGTCCTTTGTCAGTTCCTTTCTCCCTGCTCCCACTCATTCCCACGTTTCCCTTCTCCCTCTTTTCCCTTACGCCTATTTTTCCCTCGCTCCCATTGCTCCTTAATATCCTCTGTTTTTGTAATGATCTAATCATTAGATGTATTTGTATAACCTTGTTTTTCCTCTTCCTCACAACGATCTTTCATGTAAATTTTGTAACGTTTGTAATATGCTAAATGCTAAATTCCTCATGTAAAGCGCTCTGATACCTCCGGGTCTAGCAGCGCTATATAAAACTCTTAAAATAAAATAAATAAATAAATAAAATAAGATCAGGTGCGGGTGGAGTCCGATCTAAGAACTAGATCACATACGTGGGTGTGTATTATCCTTCAGGGACCTCCTGGACCCACAAAGGAGACCCACACTCCCATAGTTGCTCATTCCTAGAACAGAACCATGCCCAGGGACACACAAATATCAGTCACACAACCACGTTGACTCTGCGTACGATGGCCCAGGCCACTCCTCTTATGAATTGAGTGGGTGATGACAAAGCTACATGTCCAAGCTCCAACCCGCTGCCTGCGGTGACATGTCTGCGCCAGCTGTACACAGCACAATGTAATGTCACAGGGCCTAGGGCCCTCATGCATACAACAACAGGGACACACGCAGATATTATGTTGAACTGGCTACAGGCACGTGCACCCGGCCCCTTTATTGGCAGGGCCACATGTACAGTGAAGCCTGTGCTGGATGTGTGTGGGGTGAGTGTAAGCCAGCTCGCACAGAGTGCTTGGTGCTGGCAACAACTTGAACAGTGGACACGAGTGCAACAGAAACTGAAAACACCTGCATAACTAATTAAACTGCTGAGCAACATGGAGGGAGCCGGAGCAAGTACAGCGGTCACCCAACATGCAAACAGAAGTGTCCGTGAGTTGCAGTGCACTGAGGTTAGGGCACTAGAGCTGAGCGCGCTCATGTGATGAAAATGACTGAGATTGTGTCCATTCGGGATATTCCTGATGCAGATGCAGTGGGGTGTGCTAGACCTGAATCATCTTCCTCATCAAGGTCCCAGGTCTCTCACACTGCCTGAGCTGACATTGCTGTGCAACCTCTCCACAGCACAAAACTCAATCAGCAACGGTCCATGGGTTGCAGTGCACTGAGTCAGTGGCACCTGAAGTGCTGAGCAGGAGATCAGACAGATGATGGCATCCACAACTGGTGTGAGCAACTCCGTTAGTCTGCCAGTACCACTGTTTCAACTCTGGCAGATGCTGGTTGGAGTTACCCCATGCGATGGTGGCGTGTGCCTCCTGAGGTGATACGACGTCCGGGCCGGTTAGGACTCATTTGATGTGTGAACCCTGGATGTAAGTTAGTAGGGTCTGCTTCCTATGGTCACCCCCTTTTTTTTGCTGTGATTCTCTGGTTTTTCAACTTTAGTGTGGCAGTGGGCCTGCTAATCAGACACACAGCCCAGCTGTTCTCTCTCTAAACTGATACCATTTACTTAAGGTACATACCTGATTGGGAATTGGGTCACCTTTGTGAGCCCTGTATAGTGTACCATAGGTACCGAGGGCATAGGCGCGTCCAAAGCCTACCAGGGGCTGCAGCATGTATTATGCCACCCCTGGCTGACCATCCAAACTGACACCACAGGCTGATCACTAAGCTTGGGTAAGGTGGTGTAATCACCCCTTACTTAGATATAGTATACCTATATCTACCCTTATATATAGACACATACATACCTATACGTCACTCCTATGGCAGGCCTTGACAATCCTGAAGGCAGAGTGCTTGGTTTTATGTGAGAGGGTGTTCTAGCATGAGCTGAGCCCTTCTGCAGCTTTCTGAACCATCTCCTTATAGCTGTTCTATGATATAGCCATACCATATACTCTTAAGTGCATTATAATCCTCGCGGTTAATGCTAACTTTGGTTAGGCTTTATCAAAACATGTCGTGTCAGGTGTCAAACACTTTGGAATACTACCCCACACCAGTTCTGGTGGCGGGGGTAGCATTCCACCCTTCTAGAGGGAAAAGAGATGTAGTTACTGCTTTACCCGGTTAAAGTTAAACAGAGCCTCAGCATCACAAAATGGATGCTGCTGCCACAGACAGGAGTCTGACCTCCTGCTGCTGGACGAAACTCCGGCAAGGGAGGCCTGGACAATAGGTTTCCTGTCAGGGGAGGTGCTATCACCTCCCCAGACAGCCTGTAGTGTATTGTGGCAGGGTGGGTTGAATGGAAAGATGCTTTTCCAGACAATGCCTGGGGCACACAAGGTGCTCAATGCATAGCCCGGTTTAAATCAGTTGCTGGGGCACTCCAGCCCAGCTCTGGCTCTGGCGTGAAACTGGATAAAATGAAAGGGGTGTAACCACCCCTTCTCAGGTTCCAGCCATAGGAGGGACCTAGCAGGTAATCCAGCCCCTAAAATCAGTATAAAGATAGGAGCTGAGTCTAGAGACTTTTGATTAATCCTGGAAGAAACTTTGACATGAACTCTTGGACCTTCGACGTTCTATATCGACTAGAAGACTGAAGACATCTCCCTTGTGGTCAAGGAGTGACCACCCTGTGCAAACAGGCACCACCAGTAACTTGCTAGTTTGCTTATTCGACGCTCCTGCCGGAACCCAAAGACTTAGCTACTCAGGAACTGGACTTCCAGACATCTCCGACTCCGACCCACATCCACAGCAAAGCTGAGACCCGTGGCGGATACGAGAGATGTGGGACCGGACACCCTGAACATCCTGCACTTTGCTAACAGTGCAACTACCAAGGCACCTTCGATGTTGGTCATTGGGGTTTGGGAAGCCCCAAACCCGAGCTCCATTTGCACCAAAGCTCAGCCCTCTACACTCCATGAGTGCCGCGTGGGACCTGCTCCAGCATTTCAGCTCGATGCGTCTTCCCGGTTGCTAGCCCGTTGGCTAGTAAGCCCCCTGAAGAGGAACCTTTGAATTTACACCACTGGCCGGGTTGCTCCAGGCTTTCCCCAGCTTCCCTCCAAAGGAGAAGCTCCCCAGACCTTGCTGGTCTGACCTGTAGCCAATCTTCACTTCCTTCGTGGATTGCGGTTACCAAGGCTTGTTGGGATACCGACAACGCAGTCGACTAGATCCTTCGTGGGACAGCTCGAATCCAGCTCCTGATCATCGTCGATGCCTCCTGGTCCTCGTGGCTGCAGAGACAAGCTTCACCTCTTCACCTGAAATCAACTCGACATCGCCTGGTTCCTTTCTGGTTCCTTCCTGGTCACTGGCTAGTGACCCAGACTCTGTCCCCTCTGCTTTCGGGTTCTTCTCGTCTCCGATCCACCCGGACACTTTTCCTCTGGTCGCCTGCAGCACTTCTTTGCAGATCTCCATAGAAAACATCGACGAAACCCGACACGAAAAGACACCTATGCACCCGGCTTCCCTGGGTGAGGTAACTCGAGTACTCCGCTGCTCCCGTGGGTTTTGACTCTCGAAGTTTCAATCAGTAACTTTGTAACTTCTTTGCTCTCCATTATAAGTCAATGATAACTCGCTACTGTGTTTAGACACTGCATGCGTCTCCTACTTCCTAACACTTGGTTGTCTAGTGTAGCCCCAGCGATTCCCTAGGCTCTAGGCCTATTCCCTATTCCTGAAGTGGTTCTTATACCACTTACTTAGTATATGGTTTGTGAGGCCCCTAGGGCAGAACTGTATTTGTGCAACTTATAGTATGCTTAATGAGTAACTTGTGATGTATTTCGATCTCTGACCTCATAAAGAGTTCAGAGGGGTTGTGTTAGAAATAAATACAGATATATTTGATATATCCCTTGTGTGGTGTCCTTTCATTTGGTACCCAAGGGATTATAATTGGTAAAACAGCTTGCTTCACATGCTCTCTGAGGTTTTAGCCTAAGACTGCTGGTCCATGCTACCACTAGGATAGCTTGTCTATAAGGTTGACTTTACAACCACCATCAATAAGGGTCGTTTAGACTGGTGCAAGGTGCCCACTAGAATAGTGGACATCATACGCCAGGCTAACTTCTCACATTGGTGGACCGCAGTTGAAGCCGGTGGCAGAGTGGGCTAAAGAACGGTGATGGATTAAACCCAGATCTGTTGACTGGGTGTGAGTGTTTGATTGGTTCAGATGCTCCGTCCGTCACCACCCCCTTTTGTACCGCCCTTCAGGTGTGGCTCTGGGCTGGGGTCCCTTTTCTGATGCAGGTTGTCATCCGACTTTACACCAGGTCAGGGAAGGTGTTACTTTCCTGCAGCTAACATGCCTTATCGCATGTTTTGCAGTCTTTTTGCTGATCTGGCTGGTCGTTGAGAATGTTGCGACGTGGTGTTGTCGCGGCTTTTGTCACAGGACCGCCTACTCTGCTTCTCATTATCGATAGTTGCCGGGGTCGTCTGTTGCGATGTTTTTGCGACTGCTATCGTGGGTACACTGGTGCTATGGGCTGTTAGCACCAGCTTGTGAATGGGGCGATAAATATATCACTACTTTGGCTGTGATAAAGTGCCGTTAACTTGGGGATGACTCCTTGAGAATATGTCCCACAGTTACAGTCGCATTTCACTACTAATTCTGGGGAATGAGAAAAACATTAAAGGGATGATCTGCAGCCCCAAAAAGAGCAAGAATAAGAGGATGCAGCTTGTGCCAAACCGTGATAATCCACCAAACTATTGCATTAAATACGGAATTACTGCCTGTCGTTTGTATACAGCAAAGCTAGCTGGAAGTCATCACAGCACAGTACAAGATTAAAGGCAAGGCAAAACAAAAATGTGGCTGTAGGGGTAGCAAGGCTGGGGAAGGCATGGTGCACGTGGGGGTATCTTTCCTGTTGTCTTGGATTTTTTTTCTTTTTTGCATTTTATAAATGCCTTTTTTCTTACTATGTCCTTGCTGCAGGTGAGCTGAAAGCCACCGAAGAAGGCAAATGTGTCAGCTTGATAGTCATATGTGCCATCCGTGATGGTTTGTTAAATGATGTCGCTGGTTTTTAAGATGGCGCGAGCTGGCAAGCAGAGCCGGGCTATTCCATCAGGGTGGAAATGATGTAAGCAACGGTGTAGTAACGTTGAATTAGCCATTTCTTGAAACATTTTCTGCTCCTTTAAATGCAACATTGGATGAAGCTGACAAGACCCCTGTAGAATCCGAGACATGAGGGCCTGCAGAGCCCAGAAGGCCACCATCACTGGGAGGGCTGGCATTCCCAATGGGCTCGCAAATTGCGAGAGGCTCATTAATATTAATGAACCTCACAATTTGCGACCCCATTGGGAATCCCAAACAGTGTTAAACACACTGTTGTACATTTCATTTAGCACCTCGCAATTCGCCACTCGCAATATGTCGCCAATTGTGAGGCGCTAAAAGAAATGGTCATACATCTGGCCCCAAAATCCTTATGGGCAGATTTACAATCCCCTTGCGCCACTTAAGCGTCATTTTTAACATGGGAAAAATGACGCAAAAGTGGTGCAAGGGGCTTGTAAATCTGCCCCTTAGTACTTTGAGTATTTGTTTTGTGTGCACATGTGTGTATTTTTTTCGAATTACTGTTTTAATGTTTGAAATTTAACTCATACAAATTGCTTGGGGGTCCCCGGCTTCCAGTGGTGACTCAATGGGGGTCCTCAGGAGTCAAAAGTTTGGGAACCACTGCTGTAGATCACACACCTGGATTATTCCAATGATGTCTACACTAGGCGCAATGATGGAAGACTTCAAGGAATACAGAACGAGAGGACCATCATCTGTTTCAGCCTCCAAAACCGAGACCACCGAACATGGGGTCAGTCGACTGACTGCTGGCTAGTGAATACTTGCATTCAGGATTCAGTGCACTATAAACAATGCTTTAATAAACAAAGAACGAACTTGCGAAATGGTGCTTTACCAGTGGCCTTAAGCAAGTGTGAGACAGGAATTGGTGATGATGAACTCAGAATTACGGACTAAATGCATGATATATCAGAATTATTAGGGAATTTATTCCGGTCATTATGATTATATGTCTGAGAAAGGTAAATGCAGAAAATGTTGGCCTCCCTCACTCTGTTCCATTTAGAACATGGGATTCGACGTTGCCTCTCTGTAATTCATTGCTGGAACCCACACCGTCTATCTTACATCTATGCAAGAGGCTAACGTATTATATAACGTTTTGAGACATGTGATTGATTAACGTAAATGGAACATAACATAATTTGTTTTAAGCATCACACGTTATAATTTTATTAAATGTGATTTTGTAAAACGAGAACAACCAGGATAAGTATCATTTGCTGGCATTATCATACTTTGTATTCTGGGATGCTAGCTTCATTTTGTTTCTTTCATCTGAAGTAATGAGAATTTCGTTTAATGTGCCCGAGTATAAGAAAAACAAATTAACTAAAGCAAATGTTATGAAAACAAATTTGCAAAGAACAGTTAAAGGATTCTGAGAATCATCTATCTTATTTGACTTGCAAAAAGGTAAAAGCCAAACATATTATTAGCGAAACAATTAAAATAATACATCAAAGACTTTGCTATAGGAACTAAGAGTACATTATATTTGTGGTCATTACACTCAATAAAATGCAAATGAATTGTAGTTCATAAATTCATACACTAGACCATACTCTTAAAACTATTTATTATTATAAGCAAGTCTTAAAGGTTGTAAAATGCTTGCTGGATTGTGGTTGAGATCATATTCACAACTTTACATTATGTCCTACGAGCCATGGTGAAATCCGTTTGAAAAAACCCCATGGCCGCCACATGCAGGAAAAAAACCTTCCTACTCATTAATAACACTGAGTTTTTCATTTTCAAAAACAAACCCCGTGCTTTGGGGGTTTAATTGTAAAACACGCACAACAGAACATGATGGGTTCAAGGTGTAATTATACACGGAAGACAACTATATTCTGCCCAAGTTTATAAATAGTTTGGGTGTTTGATTTACTTTTAATCCCAATTTGTATTGGCTTGTGGTTTGAAACCCAAAGTAACACAACTCAGCACAATTGGCACTCTTCTATTACTTTTCGTCCTGGGGACACTCCATCAACATATATAAAGCAGGCCTATTATCTTTGCCAAAAAATCCCAAATAACTATATTTAAAAAAATAATTCATTAATTAATAAAACTGGAATGCTTAATAAAAGTGTTTGGCTGAAACCGTGTTTCATAAAGTTTTACTAAAAAATTCAACATGTCGTGAGTCTTTCTTTTTTTCATTTTTCAGCCAACAAAATGCACACAAGAGAGCCCTGCACCCCAGCGGAAGAGCATACAGCTCCAGCTGGGAATACTTTACAAACAAATGGCAAGCTATCCTGGGTTCATGGATTTAATGTCCCAGGAAACGTATTTTGTTTTTTTTAATGTTGCTAGAGAGCTTTAGCCACCCACAACATGAAACAAATACTTGGTGGTGCCCCTCCTCCTTCTATGGGGACCACCAAGATAAAAAAATGTAAATAAAAAGCAGTCGAAGGGCATTATGGGGCACTCCATGCCGTTGAAGGGAATAAAACATGAGCACCTCTTCATGCTCATTTACTCAGATCTATGTCACTCCACTCTACACAACTCAACTTTACGACACTCCACTGTATGCCACTTCCCTCTAAGTGACTCCATG
Source organism: Lissotriton helveticus (assembly GCF_964261635.1). Classification (NCBI taxonomy): domain Eukaryota; kingdom Metazoa; phylum Chordata; class Amphibia; order Caudata; family Salamandridae; genus Lissotriton; species Lissotriton helveticus. Next base: position 218,674,999 of record NC_136063.1, on the reverse strand, counting down.
CTACACTATTCCACTCTATACCACAGTCCATGACAATCAAGTCTATGCTACTTCACTCTATGCCACTGCACTCTGTACCACTCCACTCTATGCTATACCACTTTACACCACTCTACCCTACACCTCTACACTATACACCACTCCAATGTACACCACTCCTCTCTGCATTTCAGCTCTACGCAGCTCCACTCAATGCCACCCTATTGTATGTCACTCCACTGTACACCGCTCCAGTGTACGGCACTCAACTCTATGCCACTCCACTCTAAGACATTCCACTATATGTCACTCCACTCTATGCCACTCCACTCTATACCACCTGACTCTATACCACTCCTCTCTAGGCCACTTCATGTTACGCTATTCTACTTTACACCACTCCACTCTATGCAGCTCCACTCTGTGCAGTGACACTGTACTCGAGTCCACGATACGACACTCCACTCTACAGCGTTCCACTTTTTGGCACTCCACTCTATGCCACTCCACACTATACCACCCCACTCTATACCACTCTACTCTATGCCACTTCATGTTATGCTATTCTACTTTACACCACTCCACTCTATGCGGCTCCACTCTATGCCATGACGCTGTACTCTAGTCCATGATACGACACTCCACTCTATGGCGTTCCACTTGTTGGCACTTCACTCTATGCCACTGAACTCTAAGCCGCTCCACTCTGCACCACCAAACTGTATGCCACTCCACTTTGTTTATGCCACTCCTCTCTATGCTACTAAACTCTATGCTATTCAAAATAATGCTACTTCACTCAGTGCTACTCTGCTATATGCCACTCCACTGTACACCACTCCACTGTAAGCCACTCCACTCTACACCACTCCATGCTATAGCTCGAAACTCTATACTAGTCCACTCTATGCCACTTCAGTCTATGCCACTCAAATCCATGCAACTCAACTATACACCACACCACTCCATGCCACTCCACTTCATGCCAATTCACTCTCAGCAATTCCACTCTATGGCTTTCCACTCTACACCACTACATTCTATTTCATTCAACTGTACCTCACTCCTCTCTAGGCCTCTCCATTATCTGCTATTCGACTCAATGTCACTCAACTCACCGCCACTCAACCGTACACCACTTCACCACTCTGTGGCATTCAACTGTATACCACTCTACGCTACTCCATTCTATGCTATTCCACTCTATGCCACTCCACTCTATGCCACTGGACTCTAATCAACTTCACTCAATGCCACTCCAAACTATGCCACTCGCCTACCTATATGTGACCCCCCTCTACGGTGCTTCACTCTCCGCTGGTCCACTCTATATCACACCACTCTATGCTATTACACTCTCCATTACACTCTCCACCACATATGGCATAAGAGAATAATATATGTATGACCTTATTACATAGCCGCCATGGCCACTGTGTAGTCATAGTTAGGTCAAACGTTCCAAAGGAAGAGCACATTTTGGCTTGCTAAGAACAACTTTAAAGTGCATCGACCTCAAGTCCTTCCTGGAAAGTTTCAGAGTAATCGGTCAATTGGAGGCCCACAAAAATTGGGCGGTTAAAAATATAAATTTTCTGCCATAGCTACAGAAAATAAAACAGCTCAACAGAATTAAACAAAATTTGGAAAAACTGTAGGACTTTAGTCAAAAGTCATGTTTTTTTAATGATTTGATGAAAATCCGTTCAGCCATTTTCAAGAAACTTGGGTTTCAAATGTGCTCCCAATAATCATAAAGGGGTTAGACAAAAAGGTTTGTCTGGAATGTTGGTGTCCAAATATGCTAAAATTGGTCACTCAATCTATATTAGCTTGTCTCAACCTGAACAATCTGTTGTAATAGCCTTTACAGGCCTTTGGAAATTGATTGCTGCTTCCTGAAAATGAGTTAAAAAAAATATAAGGAGGCAGGGTGAGCACTCCTTTATCCCAAAGGGCATGTGGGGGACAGGCAAAAGGCAGACCACAATGTGGTAAATAAATAAATAATACCTCTATTTTTGACTAGATATACGATAACAGATAGCTCAATAAATAAGAGTCAAGATTCGAGGTAGTAGGAGTTTGCAGGTTTAATACAGCATAAAGGACAGGAACAGGACAACCTGCACGGGAATAGGATGGCAGCGCTGCACGGGGCAGGGACAAAGGAATGGAATGGCATGGGAACTTTTAATAACAGTGCACAAGTATATATACTTAAACAAAATACATGGTATTCAATACAATAGGCATAGCAGTGGGCAGGGCCTGTAGCAGTCGCGAGAGATAAGGCAGAAAGTAGGTGTAACAAGAGGCGTGAACAGGGCGTATACATAGACATGTGATGTAAACGTAACGGAATATGTCACAAATGGGGCGGAAACATGGAGGGGGCTACCTAAGGAGCCGGGACCTCTAACCTAGTGGTGCGCGCAAGCTGGCAATGACGTGTTACTAGGGAGAAGCTGGGGGCTATGACTTCTGAGCTAGAAGGAGAGACGAAAGTCTGGAGAGTCAGAGCGACATGTACCTAAACACTATCTAGTATCTGATGTTTAGAGAACATGTTGATAGAATCCAAAAGTTATCAGAGCAAAGGCTAACAGACACTAAGACTGGTGCATGCATTATTCTACATGTAGTGTGTGTTGAGGAATATTAAATGACCATAAATACAGTATTTCTCTTACATGGAGACGTAAAGGCTAGACGATGACTGAAACTATTGATGCGATTCAGTAGCTTAGGAATGCAGAGAAGGAGGGCTGGACTGATAACTAGAATCATAACATACTCTTGGCAGACTGGCAGGCAGAGCCAGGCCGAGCCGGGCACTGTGAGGCAGGAAGTAAGTGAAGGGTCAGGGATACAGGTGGGGGCTGTATCGCTCCTCGGAGAGGGTTCAGGAGACAGGAGCTGAATCTGAGTCCGGGCCCTTTTGAGGCCTAGAAACGGGGACTTTCAATGAAATAACGTGCACACTGAGAAACGTGGCAATGTAGCTTTACATAGGCCTAATACTCGTAGCTTTCACGAGGACTGGAAACTGGCATACTAGAGTTGGACACAACTGTAATTGCGTCTTTAATCGATCATGGGGAATACATATGCATATTAATCATGCACATATAGCATAAGATGGGGAACACGTAGGGACACAGAACATGGCAAAATTTACTTTTCCACATTCCCTCCTTGTCACTACGTTTCCATCAGGAAACATCAATATTCATGATACCATCTATCATTTCATACAGTATCATTTGCTCGTCTCGAAATTTCTTGGAATGGGATCTAGGACGGGACTTGGGACTAGGAATACAAGAGGTAGCACAAATGCCGCAAATCGCAGGGCCACATTGTATACAGAGGCAGCAACTGAATATGATCGCTACTGCAATACCTAGAAAGGACAATACTTTCCATCCCCAGGCAGAAATTATACTCCAAAACCAACCGGACCATGTCCAGGTGCCTGGATTCTGGTGTAACTGATGGGCAATTTTATGAAGTCTGGTTATAGCTGAATAAACAGACGGCGCGTTATTAGGAATGAAAATGCAGCAACTAGATCCGATGACTCTACATGCTCCTCCTCTATCGGCCAGTATGACGTCAAGAACGAGACGATTTTGGAGCACGACAAATCTCATAGCAGATTGCTCTTCGGTTAAGTTACCTAGAGCAGAGGCAGTCTCATTCACTACTGCCTCAAGGGTTCTGGTTAATCTACGGATTAACTTACTATTCTGGATAGGTCCTATAAAGAAAAAGAATCCTCTATTGAAATCTGTATACTGTTCTAGAGCAGTTTCAGTTTGATCGACAATCGGGGACTCGATCTCCCTTCTATGTCTAATGTGTACTAGATGTGTGTTTCTGTGATAATCAGATGGGGCTAGAAAAACTGGTGGCAGTAGGACGGCAATGTAACAGGTTCCCTCCCAATCGAGGGGCAGACGAACATATGCGGTCTGACCACAAACAAAATAAGAATGACGTGAAGCTTTGAAAATAGATTTCCTACTGTCACTATACTCGACAATAGTAGTACAATCACTATGTCCTACATGTACGGAACCATTATTTCGGACACATAATTCGCCTTTGACTGGTAATACTGAAATAGCAGGTAAGTCTGGAGTAGGATCAGACTGAACATTCAGAACCATGAAATTCGAAGAATAATTACCCAAATTATAAACTTCATTTTCTAGATCTAACCCTGTTCTGTGGGGAAGACCTTGCTTGTCTGGAAAACATGTACTGTTCAGAAGGGACATATCAGTTGAGGAGGACGTTAACGTGGACCATGCTCCACATGAACCATTATGTGAAAACGGATAAGGAAAGAGTGGCAGAAACCCCTTCGGTGTCTGGAAAGGGGGGAGTCGACCACACACCCAACAATTAGTGGCATTGCTGGTCTGGTGTGAATAATGCAACATACGGATAAATGTGTTATTGAGCATAGCAAGACGATAGGATAGTTCGTGAGGAGGCAGATCACTAAATGTGTGCTCTACTGTAGCATTAGAAAACATATTTACATGAGAAATTGGAAAACATAAATGAAATGCATAACTCGTGCAGGTAACCATTAAGCTTAAAAACAATATAAAACTTAGAAAAACGATACATCGGATAGAGTTTTGACTAACTCTCTCACTATGGGGGTCTATCTCATACATGTCAGATACCTGTCTAACCGTTTCACCTAGGGGAGGACTTAGACAATTAAACTGGCTGACTTATTTTACTAGACCGTAGCTTACTTTTATACTCCTGCTGCGGAGTTTTCTCTAACAGGGAGGGCTTGATATCAATGTCATTTGCGGGACAGTCCTTAAGAATAGTGTCTTGGCAGTCTTTAAAATCTTGACAATCCTTGGAAATGTTCTTGGAAACAGTTTTTAGTCCGTGAAATTTCTTGACGTGTGACAGGTGCACCCACCCCTTCCTGCCTTCCAACTTGACGGCAGTGCGGGTGGTTAGAAGGACTAACTTCGGCTCCTTCCAGCGAGCCTCCAGCGGACTTGAACGATCAAAATTGCGGACGAGGACCAGGGTGCCGGGAAGGATCTCGTGTGGCTTGACTTCAGTATTGTCGGGAAATGCAGCGGCAACCTGTGAACGACAAGAGTGTAGGGCAGACATCAAGGAAGCTAGGTAATCTGTCAGCATATTACTGGAAACATCTGTAATACTTCGGGGTCTAGGTGTACCCCACATATTCGGGGGCGGCCGAATACGACCTCATAAGGGGACAGACCTGATCTGGAGTGTACGACCATGCGCATATAAAACAAAGCGACTGGCAGAGCAACTAACCAGTCTACACCTTTTTCTTGACAGATTTTGGCAATGCGGATTTTCAAGGTTTGATTATGTCTCTCTACGAGACCAGCTGCTTCTGGATGGCGTACACAATGGAACTTCCACTGGTACCCTAACAAAAGGGAAACGTGCTTCATTAGTTCAGATGAGAATGGCTGGCCGTTATCAGAATACACGACCCTAGGGAGTCCATAACGGGGGAAGAATTCACGAACCAACTGCTTGGCAGTGGTCGCGGCTGTGTAATCTGGGACTGGATATGCTTCTGTCCACCTGGACAAAGCGCATACAACTACAAGGACATACTTGAAACCTCGACATCGCTCCATCTGAATATAATCCATCTGGAGGACTTCAAAAGGGTGGTCAGGAGGTTGAAATCCACCTTGTTCCACCGGGACACTTTTACCTGGATTGACCTGGCAACATATCATACAGGTACGGACTTTCTGCTTGGCTGCAGCTCGTAAATGCTTGTTAAACCAAATGTTCTGGATACTGTCTAACATGGCTTTTTCTCCTAAGTGTGCTGGACTATGTGCGGTATTGATAATGACTTGAACCATTGAGTCGGGGAGAAACCATGTGGCTTTTCCCCTCGTCAACCATCCCTGATCTGTCTGGACCCCTCCTTGTTCGGACCATTTCTTAATTTCCTTGGGAGTAGCATGTAACTGGATATCTATGACATCTTGAGTAGGGTCCTTAACTGTCATACAAGTAGTCTGTTCGAGAGTGGATGTCGGTGTCTTGTTAACTGGTATGTCTGGTGTCTGTGCTGTAAGCTTGGCTGTTCGATCTGCTAGATCATTACCTTGGGAAATAATGTCAGTAACTTTCGTATGTGCCTTGCACTTCATGATAGCGATAGATGTCGGTAAATGTATTGCATCTAACAGAGCTTGAATAAGGAGACCATGCTGAATCTTGGTTCCATGAGAAGTCATGAAACCTCTCTCCTGCCAGAGCACTCCGAAGTCGTGTACAACTCCGAATGCGTAGCGTGAATCTGTGTAAATATTAACTTTCAGGTTCTTGGCGTGTATGCAGGCTTGAGTCAGAGCAACTAGCTCTGCTGCTTGAGCAGACAGGGTGTCAATACGGTGTGTTTCAATAACTTCAGTGTCAGTAGTCACTGCATACGCGGCTACTAGTTCTCCTGTACTCGTTCTCATACATGAACCATCCACATAAAGTGTCAGGTCGGGGTCTGGTAATGGAATATCTGTCAGGTCTTGTCTCGGCTTAGTCATAGTGTTGACTACTTCCACACAGTCATGTGTGGCAGGATTTGAAGTAACTGACGGTAACAGTGTAGCAGGATTTAGAACGTTGCAGCGTCTGATTTCTATGTGTGGCTGGAACAGTGTCAGTTCATAACCTGTCAAACGTGCAATTGTCAAGTGCTGAGTCTGTGTTCGGTTTAAAAGAACTTCCACGGAGTGTGGAACTTGTACTGTCAAGGAATGTCCTAATACTATGGAATCACTTTGTCTAATAGCTAGTGCTGTGGCTGCAACTGACTTGAGGCACGCAGGCAGCGCCTGGGCTACTGGATCTAATGTGCTCGAAAAATAAGCACAGGGCTTGTATTGTCCGGCTTGATCTTGTGTGAGAACAGATAATGCTGTACCATCGCGTTCTGTGACAAAAAGTGTAAAAGGCTTACTGTAGTTCGGTGTAGCTAGAACGGGAGCTTGGCATAAAGCTTTCTTTAACTCATTGAAACTAAGTGTATGTTCAGATGTCCAAGGGAGGACAGTCGATACGGCTGCCTCCTGTGTCGTTAACTGTATCAGTGGCTTGGCTAGAAATGCATACTGAGGAATCCATTGTCTGCAATAAGAAGTAAGGCCGATAAAAGCACGTACCTCCTTCTGTGTCTTGGGCTGAGGAAGACTCGCTATTAACTGGATACGGTCGGGTGTCAACTGCCTACCCCACTTGGACAGTAAGTGGCCTAAGTAGATCACTTGCTGGACACAGAATTGAAGTTTTGAAGGGGACACCTTGTGCCCCATCTCGGCTAGGTAATACAGAACTGTGAGTGACGCTCGCTCGCAAGCACGTTCAGAACGGGCAGTGATCAGTAGATCATCGACATATTGGAGCAGGGCAGTGTCAGTTGGCATGTGAATATTGTCTAGTTGTCTCTTAAGTGCTTGACTGTAAATACTAGGACTTTCTGTGAAACCTTGAGGAGCTCGTGTGAATTTATAGCTCCTTCCATTTAAACAGAATCCGAAAAGGTACTGGCTGTCTGGATGAATGGGGACACTGAAAAATGCATTCTTGAGGTCGATTACGGTAAAGAATATTGCCTCAGAATCAATGGCTGTCAATAGAGATGAGATATCTGGAACAACTGGGTACTGAGGAATGATACATTTATTGAGTTCTCGAAGGTCAATCACTAATCGATATACTGGGGGTGCATTTGGATCAGTACGTTTCATGACTGGAATGATAGGAGAATTACATACATTGGAGTCAGTTTCTACAACTACTCCTTGAGCCATAAGCTCGCCAATAATTTTGGATAAGGCTGCTACAGCCTCAGGTGGCAATCTGTACTGTCTGATTCGTGGCAAGACTATACCTTGCTTGAGAGTCACACGATGGGGTGTGATTTGCATGAAACCAACATCAGTTGGACCTTGCGCCCATAGATGTTGCGGGACATTTGACAATCTCGGATCAAAATCTCGTAATACATAGTGACCCTTGAAGTCACGTAAAAACAAACGTATCCCCTCTGGGGAACAGCAAATAACTGCACCTAATTCTTTCAGTGTCTTAATACCTAACAAATTTTCTGGACATGACTTCGTAAGCAATAAATCAGTAGTTCGGGACAATGGACCTACTTCTAGAGTAACTGGCTTTGATATCTCGTTTACAATAGGCTTTCCTGAAAATCCAAGGGAAACATTTCTAGAGCCTGAGAGCGGAGCCCCTGGAACCTCGTCGTGACTAATGGTAGTCCTACTTGCCCCTGTATCAATCAGAAACTTTCTGTCTTTCCCTAATACTTGACTGTGAACATAGGGACCTTCTTGATCTACAGGAATCTCGATGAGAGGCAAGCCTACCTCCCTCTCTAGGCTATTTCATGAATACGCTTGATACTCTGGATACTCGGATTGTGCATACTGGTACATCTGCTGTGTAACATGCTGTGTTGCAGCTATAGGCGGCGGTGCTGGAACTGTCTGTTGTGCATTCTGTGGTGACTGAGAAGTCTGTGAAACTTGTTCTTGTCTAGGCGGACGTGGTCTTTCTTTAGTTTTACCAGTGGTTATATTGTGTTTCAGAACTGCACACTCGTTTATAAAATGACCTGGTTGTTTACAATAATTGCATGTCCCTTTAACGGGAGCTGCAGGATGACTGGCTTGATTCACTTGATTCGGACCCCTCTTCTGACTGTCTTGAGGAACAGATTGTGCAACTAGTACTTTCATTTTTGTGTCTTTCATACGTCTTCTCTCGTGTTCTTGCTCTTCTCTGATTCTATTCTGGTGATACTGGAGCATTTGGAGCATCTGGGACGGGGTACTAGCTTGCCAAGTACTTTCGACTTTCAAAACTCGATTTTTAACTTGTGGACTTGAATTCTCGACTAATTTAGTAACAAAAAGATGGGGGTATGACTCGCTACTCGTCTTCAAACCACTGTTTATTATAAAACATTTCTCGAATCTAGAATAGAAATCACTAGTGTCTTTGTCTTGTTTCTGTTTACAGGCTGAGATTGCATCCCAGTCTTCCTTTTTAGTGGCTAATAATCTAGGTAAAACTTGTATTAATAATTCTGGTAATTCTTTACATTTGTCTCCAAGACCGGTACCTGGTACACGTATCTTATCTTCAGCTTCTAGAGCTGTCCAATCGATCTTTTTCTCTCCCACCTCCCAATCTTTTTCCTTGAGTTTTTCGTAAATGCCCGCAGGCAACAGGACTTTTAACATTTTAATAATATCTGGATACGTGTATTCTCCCATACGGAGCATGTCTTTTAATTCTCGGTGGAACCCTGCTGGATCTTTGTCGTGACAGGGAATTAATTTCTTCATCTCTAAGAGTTCCATCTTGGTAACTGGGGTGTAAACAAATACTCGTTGCATTTCACCACCCGCTGTCCTAACTGGGTGTACTTCTCGTAACGGATGCTGTCTATCTATATAAAACGGTTTACTTTCTTGAGGTGAGACATGAACAAAATGCGGATTTAGGAACGTTCTATATTTGTGGCGCTGTTCTAGAATGACACTAATTAAATCGGTGCCTAAACCTTTCCATCTATACTGGAGTAACTCGTTCAGGACATCATGTAACGGACCTGGATCAGAATGTTGACCCTCATACAGAGTAATGAGGTGTTGGATCATATACATACCCACCAGTCGCTGCTCGGCTGGGGGCAGTTTCAGAAACATTTGTGCCACTATTTCGTCTGGAAAAGTGGTAGAATCAGTAATCCATCGGACTGCTGATCGGGCTAGTTCTTGTTCATGCATGGTCCTTAACTCACTATAACCGATTCGTGATTTCAGAATGTGATCGGTAGCTTGAAATACTTGTTCTAGAGAACCTTGTTCTGGTGCTGGAAGAGGAACAGTTTTCTTGTGTTCTAGGCGTAAATGTCGGTCTGGAAATCTAGATTTACCTACATACGCTATTCTGGCGGTGTTCTCGTCGTCTACCTCTTCAGTAGGAGAGTCATTTTCTTTCTCGCTTCCTAGAGCTTCTTTGCGTTGTTCGTGTAACCTTATTATTTCTTTACGTATTTTCTTGTACATACTCTCTATACTATTGAGTGTCTTGTGCTTACCCTCGGCTATATTATCACTCCACTTTGTCAGAATTTTCATTTCGGTCGGATCTTTAGTCGGGGAATCTTGTTCCCTAATTAAACAATTGATCAGAAACTTTAACAGCATGAACTGGATCTCAGATTTTCTGTGAGACATGACTTCACCAATACTTTCTGGATCTTGTCCTGTACGAATGAAACGATACATTCTGTCTAGATCTTCTTTCATATTCGGTAGGGTGTCCAAATACTCGGTCACCCGTCTTACACGTAATGAATATATAACCATACTATCATCACCTGGGACCGGATCATAACGGCATTCGGTAAGAGCTCGTCTGATATCTGCAACAGACTGATGTTTGGGCGTGCGCTGTAACGCACGTTCATGTAACTCGACTGACGTTACACGTTTGTGTGGCGGCGGGGTTCCCGGAGGACCTCCTCCCGCGGCCCCTAAACTGGAATCGTCGACTGATACTCTTCGTGCTGGCAGAGTGACCAGTGTAGCGGGTACTTGTAATGTAGGCTGGACCGGGGGTACCGTAACAGGTGCTGTAACAGGTGCCCCGGTGACTGGAGGAGCAGGATTTACATTATTTACAGGAGCTGGCGGAACAGGATTTGCATATTCTGGGACTGTGTCGTCCAAATAGGACGAGAGAAAAATATCAGCTGCGGTCGGTTTGTGACGTAGCTTGGTCGGAACTAAGGGTGGCGGAAAATTACTGGATGCTTCCGGGGTTGCTTTTGGCAAGCCCTCGGCAAGAAGAGGATACATACCCTTAATGAGGGCATTCCTCTGTCTGTCTGACTGTTCGGTTTTAACTCGTTCACCTATTTCGATTAATTCCCTTTCTTGGGCTCTTTCTAAGGATTCTCTACTTAATTCTGACTTTCTGATTTCTTTTTCGGTTCTTTTATGAGATTTTTTGCGCCATAACTCGATGGCATCTTTCTGTGACTGTCTGGCTTTCTTTTTCCATAATGCTTCTTCTACTCGCATGATGCACTCGGCATCCCATGTACCCGATACGGGCCATCTATACTTTTCTTCTAACTGTTTGGTGTACTCCACCCACAAATCTAGATATAATATGGCACTTATGCCATGCTTTTGATACATAAAATGACCTGGACTGTCCCTAGGCGGGACAGGAACTGCTTCTTCTAACAGACCTTTTCTAGTTCTTAACTGACGTAACTTTGAAAACAATGGCATGACTGGGCTGGAGTCTAGACACAATACAATACACAATGAACACGATAATTACTGCAGAAACACCACTTTCATACCACGACATTGAAATACATGAATGACATTTAAAATAACAGTTCGGACAAAATACTACCTGGAATACTGGAAACAGAATACATGAATTTCTCGAGAACAGAACGGACTAGAACAGAAACGAGATGCACTGCTAAAACAGTACGAAACTTACCGGTCTCATAAAGAGACACGTCAGGACCCGCATCCACCTAAGTGGACACTTCGTGTTGGATCTGTGTACCCAAACCCACGGACCAGAGACAATGCAATTGACCCTGTCTAGATACTACCCCAGCAACGGTACTCACCGGGCAGCAAGAACGGAAGGCCTCGGACTGGACTGGACTGCTACGACGACGGACGGACGAACTTCGGACTTCAGTTACAGGTGGGCCTCCGGATACCTCGGACCTTGGACTCTCGGCTTGGGCTCTGGTCGGGACTCGCCGCGTTCCTCCACCGCCTCGTCTGGACGCTGGACCGCAACCTCCGTCTCCTCCGTGGGCCTGGGGGATACTTGAAGCAGAAATATCTGCACGTGGCCGGTATGGTTCCGTCACGGCTGCAGAGGATCAGGGGGCTTGCGTGGCTTCACCAGCGCGTGGGGAAAGGGCAAGTCCCTGTTCGGGCGCCATTATGTGGTAAATAAATAAATAATACCTCTATTTTTGACTAGATATACGATAACAGATAGCTCAATAAATAAGAGTCAAGATTCGAGGTAGTAGGAGTTTGCAGGTTTAATACAGCATAAAGGACAGGAACAGGACAACCTGCACGGGAATAGGATGGCAGCGCTGCACGGGGCAGGGACAAAGGAATGGAATGGCATGGGAACTTTTAATAACAGTGCACAAGTATATATACTTAAACAAAATACATGGTATTCAATACAATAGGCGTAGCAGTGGGCAGGGCCTGTAGCAGTCGCGAGAGATAAGGCAGAAAGTAGGTGTAACAAGAGGCGTGAACAGGGCGTATACATAGACATGTGATGTAAACGTAACGGAATATGTCACAAATGGGGCGGAAACATGGAGGGGGCTACCTAAGGAGCCGGGACCTCTAACCTAGTGGTGCGCGCAAGCTGGCAATGACGTGTTACTAGGGAGAAGCTGGGGGCTATGACTTCTGAGCTAGAAGGAGAGACGAAAGTCTGGAGAGTCAGAGCGACATGTACCTAAACACTATCTAGTATCTGATGTTTAGAGAACATGTTGATAGAATCCAAAAGTTATCAGAGCAAAGGCTAACAGACACTAAGACTGGTGCATGCATTATTCTACATGTAGTGTGTGTTGAGGAATATTAAATGACCATAAATACAGTATTTCTCTTACATGGAGACGTAAAGGCTAGACGATGACTGAAACTATTGATGCGATTCAGTAGCTTAGGAATGCAGAGAAGGAGGGCTGGACTGATAACTAGAATCATAACATACTCTTGGCAGACTGGCAGGCAGAGCCAGGCCGAGCCGGGCACTGTGAGGCAGGAAGTAAGTGAAGGGTCAGGGATACAGGTGGGGGCTGTATCGCTCCTCGGAGAGGGTTCAGGAGACAGGAGCTGAATCTGAGTCCGGGCCCTTTTGAGGCCTAGAAACGGGGACTTTCAATGAAATAACGTGCACACTGAGAAACGTGGCAATGTAGCTTTACATAGGCCTAATACTCGTAGCTTTCACGAGGACTGGAAACTGGCATACTAGAGTTGGACACAACTGTAATTGCGTCTTTAATCGATCATGGGGAATACATATGCATATTAATCATGCACATATAGCATAAGATGGGGAACACGTAGGGACACAGAACATGGCAAAATTTACTTTTCCACAACAACATGGACAACATGTTAGGGCAACCATTACAGGACTCTGTGTCTAAAAAGGAGCACATATAAAGGGTGATACCAGATTTTAACCACAATATAAATCATTTGTTGGTGGTAGCATATAATGTTAGTGCATTTGGTGTACTCTAGAGTAATTTTCTCTGGTTAAAACAATGCTTAACCTCTTTTGGGATTTGATGAACCATATTTGAAAGAAAACTGCTTTCTATTGTGAGTTTCTCAAAGATATTATGGAAGGTGCTCCAGAAGTGAAAATGTGAGCAGATTTTCCATAATGCCATGATATCTTTCTGAGCTATGTGAGAATTCAGTCTGATATTCTGAGTAAAAAATTTACTTTCAACAGTAGCAGCAGTCTGTCAGTTAATTTCCCAAGTGTTCTATTGCAGCTTTCCATGGTTTTCTAAGGAACAAGTAGAGTGCTAACAGTCTATATTTATATATCTATATTTATGACAAAACTGTTGCACGCCTAAAGCCAATTTGAGGGAATAAAACCTGCAAAACTTAAAGCATTCCCTTTAGAAATGAACAATATGAGGGGATTTGTATGTCTTAGAAACGATGGTAAGTCCTTTAGATATCTATAATGAGAACACTTTTCCATGAGTTCTCAAATATCTCTCTCATCATGTCAGAACATGCAGACCGAAACATACTTTCAATACCAGCAGCAGTACGTCAGTTAACTCCTTAGTGTTCTACTGTAGCTTCACATAATAAAGAACTAGAGGGCTAACATTATGCATTTATAGCAAAAGTATAGAAGACTTGAAGCCAAAGTGATGAAATTGAAGCTGTATAACTTAAAGCATTTCCTCCATAAAGGAACAACCTGAGGGGGTTCTTTTTGTCTTACTAATAAGACTTGGTGCTCTGAAAGGCTAAAATGAGAACATATTTTCTATGAGTTCTCCAATATCGTCTCCATTCTTTTTGATAAAGCATTCTGTCATGTAGACTGAAATGTATTTCCAAGATCAGTATCAGTCCTTCGATTAACTCCCTAGTAAACAACTGAATTTTACAACTATGTTCTAATGAACAATAAGAGTTCTAACATTCTGTATTTATGGCATATGTGTGGCACACCTGAACATTTTGATGGAATCAAAGCTGTAAAGCTTAAAACATTTCCTTTACAAATGAGTACAAATGAGGGGTTTCTTTTTGTCATCCAAATTACAGTTAGTGCCTTAGAAAGCTAAAATAAAGATCCATTTTCATTGAGTTCTCAAATATCTTCACCATCCATTTCAGTTAAACAATCTGACATGCAAACTGAAATGGAGTTTCAACATCAACAGCTGCCTGTCAGTTAACTTTATGTTGAGCTTATAGATGAGTATGTATCGCCCAGGATGCAAGGGGGCCAGAGATCCATAATTAACTCACTGCCCATGGCCTGGTTGATTTACTTCAATAATTGATTATATGTTTGTAAGCTCCAATCTAATATCATGGTTCTCTAAAGGAGAGAGTTTACCCATAGCTTGGAAAGACTGTAATGCCCTTTGTGTCTTGATGTTGTTACTGATTTAGGAACATCCGTGTACCATTAACTGAGTTTCTGTCACACAACATTCAACGGATGGACTAAGATTAGTATGGCGTCTGAATGAACACCTAGAATCATTGTCCATTCTAGGCTTGTTTCTTAATTGCCTAGCAGATAGTACACATGAGTTGATGCCTTACATTATAACAGGTTAATATGTAGCATTAGGGAGTCTATGCTTAAGCCAATCCACCCAGTCAAGGTAGATTCTAAGTGGTCTGATGGCGCCTGTTCTAAAGTGAATCATATTTTGAATAAAGCCTTAAATGCACTGCAGAGGGTAAGGTTTGCGATTCTTCAGGCACATCACAAATATAAAGCCACTCACTCACACAGTAAGAGGGAACTATATAAATGGGACTGGGAGTTGCTGGAAAGCAGAGCCTTGGAGAAGGACAGTAAGTTGTTTTAGGAACTAATAAAACAAATTAGAACAAGGAATTCCCCTACTAATCCTTTCTTGCAAAACAATATTTTAGGCTAAGACTGGGTTACACACATTGCCTCTATCCATCAAATTGAGGACGATGTGAGTATGCTAGCCTCTCTGTGTAACTGTCCCTCTTAATATCTTTGCAGGAAGTTAAACTGGCCATCCAACACAGCACAGGCGGGAAAGCGCCAGGCCCTGACGGGGTAACGGTGGATTTGTTTAAATGTATGCCTGAGATATGGGGTATCCTTATTACCAAACATTCACCTCTTTCCTAAAAACTGCTATTCCTCATTCCTGGTCCACTGCAACTGTAGTGCCAATATTCAAATAGGGTGATCGATTGTCTCCAAAGTGTTATCGCCCTTTATCACTTATTGATAGCACAATTAAAATCATTAGCAGAGTCATATATTACCGCTTAGTTAAATGAGCTGCTGACAAGGGCATTCTTTCGCTGTTCAATTTGGTTTTCGTCCAAATGTAGATACAACCGAACCTGGATCTGACAATTTCCAACTACACCCACGCCAGATGTTGACCTATTTATCTCACCTTTATGGATCTGTCCACTGCCTTTGACTCAGTAAATAGAATCAAGTTGTGGTTAATGTTGCTAGACATTGGAGTGTACACTCCCCTGGTGAACTTCCTTTACTCTTTACCCACAGATCTTTCAGCTAGAGTCTGTTTAAATGCTCACGGCGAGATCTCATCTGATTTCCCATTGAAGAGCGGATTGCAGCAGAGGTGCAGATTGGCACCCCTACTCTTTATTTTTTATATAAATTGACTAACAGCTCAGTTAACATTCACCCAAATAAATACACCCAAAATAGCTGGCACTTTGGTGCATGCTTTACTCGACACGGATGATGCAGTCCTGCTAGCTCTTACTCCTAATGCAGGTGGAGAATTTTGCTATCTTTATGCAAGATCTTGAATTAAACATTAATTACACTAAGCAGCACATTATGTCCTGTGGATCCGGTAAATCAAGGTTAAATAAAATCCTTATTAAGGGGCAAGCATGAACAAGTGCTGATAACCTTTGTTATCCAGGCTTGACCTTTAGTTCCTCAGGGTCTTGGAATTCCTGGAAGCTTACTCAGTCCAGCCTTAAGCTTACTAGAACTGCAGGGACAGTTTGTAATCTTATTAAACCAGGATCCAGAGGGACTATCTTGCCAGCACTGAATGTGTACAATTCCCAGTGAATTAGTGTAGCTACGTATGGTGCAGGTGTGAGGGGGAGTAACAAAAGCTGTTCCTTACAGGTAGAGGTAAACTGTTTCTCTGGCAAAAGTAAAACTTTCCTCCTATTAACTCTAGTTTTATCAATCAATCTGAGCTAAACCAAGGGTTTTATCTCTGACAAGGTCCTTTTGGAGCCTCTTTTGCTATTGGTTAGCATTTGGGCAAACCAAGCAGCAACACTATGTAGAGATATCATCCTGGATTGTCTCTGCCTGGATAAGGCTTTTTGTATTCCATGGCTGAGATAAATTCCTGTTCACTCTAGTAATCCAGGGTTTATCTACTTTGATGACTGAACCTAGCAGTATTTCCAAATCTGATAACCCTTGTTACGCAAACTAGGGTTTCAATAGTGTAGAGTAGCCTTGCTCCACTTACAATGTTTAACTTTGTTTAAAACTTGTTACCACTTCTTTGCCTATTTTAATTCAGCCATATTCGGGCTAGAAAAACTACGATAGAATAATTGTACCCAGGTCTCTGTATTGTTTTATACTTCTTTATTGTGTTGATTTGCATTTGGTCAGTGTTCCTCTGCAGCTGTCCTGCTCGGTGCGTAAACTAGCCAACTACCAGTGTCTTTGTTTGACCATTGAGGCAGCATTTGTTGGGATATCCCCTGGGTTGTCCCAAAACTCTATGAAACCTAACTCAAGTCATGCACTTCTCAGATTCTTTAGCCATCCAATCTTCGATGTTACTTGCCTGCTCTGAAGAACATCAATGAGACCAGACCTTTAACTATGCAGGTTGCTCGTGGTCCACAGCGAGACCCAAACAGTCTTAGGGCTGGAAGCTGCAAGCCGCAAGCTCAACAAAAGGATGGGTTCCCAGATCCACTGTTAGAAGCAACAGGTGGGTCCCTTTCCCCATCCCTCTGATAGCTCTGAAAAGGTTATTCTCATTGACAGCCTGGATGCTCAGATTACACTGGCCACAGAGTTCTGCCGCATATATGGCTGTGCCCTCTGTCTGCATGTCAGAAATATCTTTCACAGGATTCACTGGGAACCATTGGGGGAGCCTGGATCCAGAGTACGCCAATCTCACACCTTGATAATCAGTCTCAGCAACCCTTTCCAGTATCTTGTTATTGAATGAAACCAAACCATGCAGTCTCTTATTTTTTGTGTAAACCATCAACTGAGTCTTAGCAATGTTTGCTTCTAAGCTAAAATCATTGCAAAATCTCCAGAAGCTATTCACTAAGTTTTACAGCCCCATCCTAGTTTTGGCTAATAAAAGAGTATTGTCTGCATAAAATAGTCCAGGGATTTTTTGTCCAGCTAATGAAGGGAAATCCTTAACACATTTGGGTACATACTCTATGCAATTATTGATATAGAGGAGGAAGCGTGTAGGGTTGCAGCCCTGTCAGACACTCTTGTTGACAATTGCCGGGTTTGTTAATTCCCCCATAGTACCGTAGCGAATCGTGTCATTGTTCTCTTCATGCATATGTACAATGATGTTTATTAATTCTTTCGGGACCCCCATCTCTCACAGAGTAGCCCACGACCTTCCTCTAGGGTCTAAATAACAGGCCTGGGTGTAGTTTGCTGAGTTTTGCTACGCGAAACTCTACGAAGTTACAAAAAACTCAGCGAAGTTCCATGAGTGGCCTAGTGCAGTACGAACTGCAGTTTGTGCTGGTATTCCTGCTGCTTGGGTAGAAATTCTACCGGCGCGACAGCTCGCGCTCTCAAACTTAGTTAGCGATCGCGAGCGGAGAAAAAACTCAGCTGCACATCGCGAAGCACAGTTTTCTGCACTCCGCGAAATCCACGGAGTGAGAAGTGCAGAAAGCTCGCAAACTCCATGGACGGAGCAAAGTTCACCGCCCAGGCCTACTAAATAGACATCACCAGAGAGATCTACCAAAGCCACCAATAGATCTTTGCCTCCTAGATCCACAGTCTTCCTCTTGATCTGCATGAATCTGAAGAATTAGTCAATAGCTGAGGGTTTGAATCCAGCTCCATTAACCTATCCAGAATTTGTTTACAAAAATATTTCTGGAGGTTATCCAGATGGCCTATTGGACAGAAGTTAGATGAATAACAGGGACTACTCTTTTTAAATATGGGCAGAATGTCGGCCCCCTTCCACGTTTGAGGAATTGGGGCACGAGCTGTAATTGCATTTGTAATAACATTAATTCATGTCACCTAGATATTGGTGTTAGATTTATATAAATAACCTAGGATTCTGTCCAAGCCAGGAGCCTCTTTTTGTTTTACTGCACTGACTGTTGTTAAGGTTTCTGTTAATGTAAAGTATCACACTGCGGGGTCACTAGGATGCAATTTCAATCTGAAGATGAAGAGTAGAGATGCTTAAGTTAAGTTCACAGGCAGTTCTCGTGTGTGAGACATAGAGTATCAACATTGTCCCAATGTGAGTGGTTTTACATGCAGGTGTGTGATTCAGAGTGTGGGAGATTGTAAGACGGGTTAAATCGTGTGCAAGGTATGGTAGTGATAGGTAGATGTGATACGGGTATAACAAGCTAGACAAAGTTTGAATATGGCAGGAGATAAGAGCTGTAGTCTGTGGCACCATTGTGAGAGATGACTGTAACAGAACAGTTTCAATGTTTGAGGATAGTTGTTTATGTGCATAAGTCAACAGGGGTATTGAGCATGGAAGTCATATGTGGATGTGACAGGGCCACTGTGGTACAAGGTTAAACTTGTCATATTTAACAACGTGGAGAAGTGTATGCAGGGGGTACACACCAGGGTGCTGAACAGCGAAATGTGTGGTGTTGTATAGTTGATGTATGTTGTGTTTTCATCTGTGTATGCATCTGTTTTAGAAATGACAATCTGTAGAACTCAAGCAGAGTAGGGTGGATGTGTGGTGATATGTGAATGACTGAGGACATGTTAATTGAGCAATGTAAGTGTCTTGTTGTGAGATGTCGTGATTTATAACGTGTGCATGTCAGAGTGGACTGTGATGCTGCACGTTGTCATAGGAGTGCAGTCCAAGACCTTACTTAGGGTGCAACTGGTGATGAGAGTGGTCCATTTGAGATGTTATGTTTGACATCTGCTGAGGAGGTGATGAGTACAGTACTTTGTTAGCATGTTATGTATGTGAGAGGTGTTGTGTACATAGTGATGAAAAGTGGTGCTGTGCATGTAGGTGTGGATGTGAGTAGGGCAGCGCCAGTGTGAGATTGTAAGAATTGCATTGAATAGTTTGAGTACGAGGCTGTAGCTTGTAGGGCAGACACGATTTTCTGGCAACCTGCACCAGAGGGGGCTTATGACGTGTTTGAGTGTATGATAGTTTAGAAAGATGAGCATGTACTCACCCCCTCCATGCTGCTGTGTGGCTTTTAACTGCCCATCAAGGACAGGTAAGACCACCGCTAAGATGCGGAGCATAAGGAAGGTCGAAGTTCAGCGCCCGCCTCTCTGGCCTGGAAGTTACAGGCCTAGCTGGACTTCCGCAATCTTCTTGGGCACGCCTCGAAGGTCCTGTCACCTCGTGCGGCAATGACGGTCTCATCGCGTTTCGGAGCGCACATTCCGCGTGATGGTCCTCCACATCTTGACCTTTTGATGGGAGTTGACCTGTAAGGATGACATGGTGACAGACCCTTAGTTTACATTCAACATGTTTCTGAGTCAGACACTTGTTCACATAGGTCATGGCCAGATTGGCAACAATGTCTATGGGGTAGGCAAGTGGCATTATGTGCAGTTGTCCTGTGTTCAATGATGACTCCATCCCATGAGAACAGTGATAAGATGTTTACCCTAGTACACACACTTCTACAGCAGTGTGTCGGCACAGAACAGTCATCTACACACTTTTCAACTTACAAAAAACAGTTTACATGCGTGCCTATGAGATTCCTAATGATAGTAGTGCATGGTAATTGCCCATGTCCAAAGGAAATGCAGTGTGATCATCACTCACCTGCTCCTCTGGTTTGCCATACAGCTGGCTGTACAGTGGCAGGAGGGTGTCCAGCAGGGCCTGGTTTTCCTCTTCTGTGAAAGGTGGGGCCCTGTACACTATATGTGCCATAGTAGCTCACAGAAGATGAGGACATAGCAGCAGAGAGATGGGGAGGTGCAGGAATGATGCAGGTAGTGCAGGCAAGTGAAGTTGTTAGGGTTCGCATCGGTAGCATTTTCTGAATCAGTTCAAAGCATAACATTGCTTACAGCAACACGTCTTCCGCGATCTTCAAGAACTCATCGGACCATGAGTGATACATTGGTGATTGAAGGTTATACGGATCTGTAACCATAACAACTTGCAGCCTATGGCTGTGTTCGAATCAGTTCGGATGCGGCTACCATGTCCTTTGAATTCTCACCCGTGTCTATCGCCAAAACAACTTGCCGCCTATGGCTGTGTCCGAATCTGTTGGGATGCGGCTGCCGCATCCTTTGAATACTCATCCGAGCCTATCACCATAGCAACTTGCAGCCTATGGCTGTGTCCAAATTGGTTCGGTGGCAGCTACCCCGTCCTTTGAATACTCACTGCGTCTATCACCATAGCAACTTGCAGCCTATGGCTGAGTCCGAATCGGTTCAGATGCGAATACTGCGTCGTTTCAATAATCGGTCGGCAGGGCACACACGACTGTTACTGATGTATTGGGGTGCATGACATGTGTGGATGCAGTTTTTTGTTAATTAAATGGACCTTTAAATGAATAGGACACACTCCCATGAGGAGCTAACCTTAATGGGCACATGACACAATGATCCCAAACTTAAGTGGATGGTGTTGTAACATGTATCTGCAACTCCAACATTGTACATGATTTGTGTATGTGATTGTATGTGTAATGTAGACATGACAACATGACAGTGTCCACCCTGTGACAGTGGTGGGCATGCTTAACTTTGTGAGACGCTGTGTTGTATCAGGTGTCACACATCTCTGGCGTTACATGGTCCTATTATGTGCACCTTTTAATCATGTAATTGTTCTCACAAACATGAATGTTGACTTATTTTTTGGGGAGTTGTGGAGTATGTGATGCTTGATCACATTAATGGTGACAGACACTAGAGATTTTTATACTACAGCACTCTAATTTTTGTGTCACCATACCTTGGTAACCTCTCTGGGAAGGGTTGTGATGCTATGATATATATCTAAGGTCAGCATTTTTTATTAAAATTTGTATTTCCAAAGTTCAGTAGCTTCAGTTGTGTTCACATTTCATGTCCTGTTTGTCTCAATGAATGTTGCTTTGTACTTTGTGACCTGACACCATCTGTGTTTATACTCTACACTTAGGTATTGCAGATGACCTCCAGTCTACAGGCCCTTTAAAGACCTACAGACCAAGGAAAAACATGACACAATCAGGAAATGTCGATTTACCAGGCCAATAATTGAACATTTGTCTGAGCAGTTGTCACCTCATCTGCTGCCTGGATGCACTTACCCAATTGCGCTGACACCCAAAGTGAAGGTTAAAGCAGCATTACATTTCTTTGCCACTGGTTCTTTCCAAAACACAGTGGCAACATCTGGTGGAATGTCACAAACCATGTTCAGCCATGTCCTTCGTGATGTTATGGAGGCCTTGCTCCATTACCTGGACACATACATAAAGTTCCCAACACCTGGAGAGTTGTCAATCATCAAGGGGGAAATCTATATCTTAGGACGGATACCATATGTCATTAGCTCTATTGATGGCAAACACATTTGATTTGTCCTACCACAAGCAAATGAACAAACATATTTTAACCGTAAGCATTACCACTCAATCAATGTCCAGGTGGTATGTTTTGCTAACATGTTGAACTCCTATGTCTGCGCACGTTTCCCTGGCAAGGCACATGATGCCTACATCCTGAGAAACAGTGTCATCCACCATTTGTTGTCTCAGCTGCAACCTGACCTGGCCTGGCATGTTGGTAGGTGATGATGTATGTTTATGTTGTGATGTGTGTTGTTTGTATGTCAGATAGTGCTCTATTGTGAGACAACAGAAGCATTTTCTTGTTCAATGTAGGAGACTCTGGATACTCCAACCAGCCTTGGTTGCTGAAACCACACCGTAACCCAGTCACCTCTGCAGAAGTGGGGTTTAATGAGGCCCATGGCAGGACCCTGCAAGTCATGGAGCAGACTTTTGACCTCCTGAAGACAAGATTCCACTGTTTGGATCGGATAGGAGGGGCCCTCCAATATGGCCATTTGAAGGTGTGCAAGATCACAGCTTGCTGCATGCTCCACAGCCGGGCTACACGGAAGGAAATACCTCTCAAAAAACGACGATGGAGACCAGCAGTCACCAGCGAGGGAGTATTCTGGACTTGGACATGATGAAAGTGGTGATGATGATGATGATGATGGCATGGATTTGAGACAACAGCTTATCCACAACCTTTTCACATGAGTGTAAGTATGCAATGAGAGGAGGTGACTACCCCCAATTGTTTGTTGTTCTGTTGCTTGTGGATAATGTGCATGTATGCTTTTGTGTGTCTGAAAATTGTTCTTAGTTTCTTTGTAAGATGTTTTTTTTTTTTTAAATGGTCAATGCTTCTTTTTCATTCCTTCTGTGGGGCCAAAGAGAATGCTAGATGACATACTATTCTCACCATATAGTAAAACCATTGACATTGTGGTCTATTTCATACTCACCCTACACTGGGATAGTTCAGAGTGTTAGATTCAATTTCACTCATCAGTCATATGCTATAACAACACGTATCTTTGTTTGACGTTTGTTTCTCTTTGACGGTTACACTAAGGGAAGTCCTTGAACTAGAATGAGTTGAGTGTATGAGAGCGGACAGTGGATTTGCCATGTTAAATACCACACTCTGACTCCACTGCCTGAAGGTACAGCAGAGGACACATTTAAAGTTGTCTGTAATTGCTTTCTTATCATCTCTTGACCTAATTAGGATGAGGATGTGGAGATTTTGGCCGTGGCTAAGTCTCCGCCACCGGCCGGAATCTCCACCTCCGGGTCGAAATCTCCACTTCCGGGCCGGAATCTCCACCTCTGGGCCGGAATCTCTGCCACTGGGCCGGAATGTCCGGCCCGGGTGTGGATGTAAAGTTAATAGTCATAAATCCATTATGTGAATACCATAAGCAGTAAGTGCATTCTGTGAATACCAAAAGCAGTAAGTTTAGGATTTTGTCTTAAGTTAGTTCTGTGAATCGGGCCCTCAGTTGAGAAGACCTTTACCAGTGATTACAGGTCTCTGGAGATGCATTGTTGTCAATGGAGCTCTCAACATTCCAATGCTCTAATATGGGTTATGTGATAACCTGTTTGTGACTATCTATCATTCTGCGTCAGGTTACGCTAACTCACAAGCAAGTAGTTAACATTTCTGAAGTGATTCCTTATGCATTGTTGATGACACTTTCTTCTTTGTAATTTTGTGTGTCATTTCAATCTGTACATTTGGGATTCAAAGTCACGACATGAGAAAGTATTTTGTACGAAGTGATTTATTTTAGTGCATGACGTAATGATTACTATCCGCACAATGGGTGAGTGATCAGCAAAACATAAAAAACAAAGTTCGGAGAGGAGTTGGTAGTGTTCGTAGAAGAAGTCTTCAAAAGTAAATTCACAGTTAATTGAGTCCAAAGTCCAACATAGACCCTCCAGTCAATGTGGAACAGGACAATAAAAGTCAATAAAGTGAAAGTTTGGCACACAATGGAGAATATTGTAATATGGCCGTTTGGGTCATTGTCGACATTGCTTAGTTAGCATGAGCTCTGCTGCCATGATACTGCTTTGTGCATAATACTACATGAGTTTATTTTGCAAGGCTCTATTTGTTCCTTTCACATGAGAAAGGTCTGCTTTCTGTGTTCTCTGCCTGTTCCTGGAGTTTAGTCAGAACAAGGAGTGCAAGGGCGATAAACAATGCCCATTGTTATTCTTTTCTGGTCAGTCAATAGCACTTTGACGAAACATGCTACACAGCTGCGGCTGTTGGGAACTTGAGCTTTGATATTACGGGATTGTATGTTGGTTTAACACACACATGAAGAGGGAACTTTCCAGGGAGAAGAGCAATGCTGTTCCTCTGATGTAAAACTACAATCTAGGCACTAAGTTATGGGGTCTGCTGACAAAGCCCAGAGATCTTCCTTTATATAATAAAACCTCTTCTTTCCAAGGGGAGGGTGGTTAGGCCTTATAGTCCTTAATCCACTGTCTGTATACAATGACATCCTCTTTCATAGTCTATGGACTTGCTACAATGCTAACTGTTTTAGGTTTAAGCGTTTTGCAGCTGGTAGTGGCTCATATACTGCATTATACAGGAGTATAGTTAAAATAAATATTTTGAACTATAACAGTGACTCTGTCAATTCTTATTGTGGACAAGTATGAGTGAGTAAGCAAAAAGCAAAAGCTTTGTGATTATGTAGGAGAATGAATGAGACACTGTAGCTAGTCGGTTCTGGGATTTTGGGTACTGACTCAGTAGGGAGGCTTAGCCCCTTCACACCGAGGTTGTGGTAAATAAAATAATTACCCTGGCATAATTTCTAGGCATTAACAATTAGCATGTATCAAATGAGAGGCAGAGAGTCCGTGGTGTCCAAGTTAAAAGGGCTTTATTCCAATAACTCGAGTTAAGGGAGAATCTGTTCCATCACCACTGAGGTTCAGGAAGGGTCTTCTAACATTTAATAACAAATGAACAACATATATACATTTTGACTTGTACATAGGGCGTAGGAAGGAACGCAGAGCAGAGAAAGAAACAGATAAGAGCATGTGGGCGTACATGTGGGTGTACACTTTATGAGTCATAGGTAGGTGATAGGTAGGTGTCATAGGTGGGTGGTACACAGAGGAGGAGTTTGCATGACCAGCTGGAACTTTGCCCTACTTGTGCACGCAATTTGAGCATGACGTGCAATTGACGTGTAACTGGGAGGAGAGCTGACTTTAAGTCTAGTAGAGAGATCTTTAGTGTCAAGGCGACCAGCACATCTGGTACTATCTGATATCTTGATATCTAGAGTCGGGGATGTATTATCTGAAGTAAAGGTTGCTCGTCACTAGGAATCAGAAAAAGCATACATTTCTTCGTTCATTGCATGGGGGCTGTGAGCTTTTTACAGATGCAAGTACTGTAATTTAATTTAACCAGAGACAGAAAAGCTGGGCCCTATCTCAGCAGACGGGTTCTGTTTACCTTTTTCACCGGGCATGCAGATAACTGTTAAGCAAAATATACTGTCTTGGCAGCCCTTGCTGGATTTCTTTCGGCTGAGCTAGAAGCATGGGAGGTCAGAGATACGTAATTGCAGCTTTCAGTGTGTCAGGAGTCATGAAAAACCCTTATTTCAGAAAGTGGCTCAGCTGAACCACAAAAAAGGTTTCATCGTGATTTATTTAAAAGTGCACAATGTAAATACATGGGCCTTCATGTTAGCTTAATATTTCTTACATGGGAGACTTGATTTCTGGCATCCTAAAGCAGGACGTGATTGCAGAGGCCTCTTTGTTCAGGCCACTGAAAGAAATATGCATGGGTGACATGCACATATATGTAACACACATGTAACATAGGGTACACGTAGGGGACATCTTGGTCAGGCAAAATTTCATTTTCTTCATTCCCTCCTTGTCCCCTACGTAACCCTTCAGGATACATCTATATTCATGAGACCGTATAGTTGATCATACAGCGTCATTTGTTCATCCTTAACCCTTTGTATACTTGGATGTGGAATACATGCAGTTGCACACAGGCCGCAAATGGCCGGGCCACACTGCAGACAGAGACAGCAACCAAATATCAGGAGTAGGATCATTCCTAGGAAGGACAACACTTTCCATCCCCAAGCAGATATCACACCCCAGAGCCAACTGGACCAAGTCCATGTGCCTGGGTCTTGATGTATATCATGAGCAATCTTGTGGAGCCTTGTTATCGCTGCATACACAGATGGCGCGTTATTTGGGATGAAAACGCAACAACTAGATCGGATCACGCTACAAGCTCCGCCCCTATCCGCCAAGATGACGTCTAGAACGAGGCGATTTTGAAGAACAACAAGTCTCATAGCAGACTGTTCCTGGGTCAAGTTCGCCAGGGCAGATGCAGTCACATTCACTACTGCTTCAAGAGTCCTTGTTAACTTGCGTATCAGTTTACTGTTTTGGACGGGACCTATGAAGAAGAAGGAATCCTTTGTTAAAATCTGTATATTGCTCCCAAGTCGTTTCAGTCTGATCAATCCCTGAGGCATCTGTCTCTCTCTTCACTCTCACATGTTCCAGTCGTGAATCTCTATGATAATGGAATGGGGCCAAGAATACAGGTGGCAATAAGAATGCTATATAACAAGTTCCACCCCAGTCTAAGGGCAGATGTACATAGGCTGTCTGACCGCAAATGAAATAGGTATGGCGTGATGTTTTGAAAGAAGAAAGTCCTTTATCATTAAACTCTACTACAACTTTACACTCGCTGTGTCCCATATGTACTGAACCTTTCTTTCTAACACATAAATCACCTTTTGCTGGTAGAACTGAAATAAAAGGTGGACCTGTATTTTGCTTGGGCTGAACATTTAACATTATAAAATTAACGGATGCATTTCCCTGCTCGTACTCTTCATTCTCTAGATCGGTTCCCTTCCTTTGAGGAAATCCGTCTTTGTCTGGAAAACATGCTTGATTCATTACTTTATTCAGGTTTCCATATATCCAGCCACCTGGATAAGCTATGTACTTTCTATCTATTGAGGTCATTAAGGCAAACCATGCTCCACATGAACCATTGTGTGAGAACGGCAGAGGATAGAAGGGCAGAACTCCCTTCGCCTTTTGATAAGGTGACAGTTGGCCACATACCCAGCAATTAGTCGCATTGCTGGTCTGATGAGAATGGTGTAACATTTGAATAAAAGTATTGTTACGCATTGCAAGTCGATATGACAGTTCATGAGGTGGCAGGTCACTGAATGTATGCTCTACAGTATTGTTAAGGGATGAGTGCACATGTGAGGCAAGAGGAAAGAAAACATGTAGTAATAAACTGACACAGATTATAACAATGCACAGAATAAAAAGAATGATCAAAGTAACTATACATCTACTGCGTAATAACTTGCAGTACTTTTCTCTCATTTTTCTCTTCTTACTATTCTCGTATGTGATCTTATACATGTCAGAAATCTTAGTCTAACCGATTCACCACCGAGTGGACTTAGAAAATTAAACTACGTCTGACTTACTAGATCTTAACTTAGATTTATACTCCTGCTGTGGAGTCTTTTTTAGTAAAGGCGGCGCAAGCCGCGCAAAGTCTGTATTTATTTTTTAATGTTTTTAGTATCTGTATCAGATTGTCCAAAGTGTCTTTTATAGTGTTGAGCGTGAAGTTTCACTTGCGTCCTTCGACTTTCAGCGCGGTCCTCGTGGTCAGTAGCACCAACTTCGGCGTCTTCCAACGTGGCTCAAGGGGGCTTGATCGATCAAAGTTCCGGACACAAAAAATGAAGTCCCCAGGGACTATGGCGTGTTCCGTGACCTGGGTGTTGTCAGGGAAGGCGGAAGCAACCTGTGAATGACAAGAGAGTAGTGCAGACATCAAGGAAGCCAGGTAACCTGTCAGCATGTTACTGTCAACATCAGTTATATTTTTTGGCATAGGCGTACCCCACAAATCTTTGCTAGTTTCGTCTTGATTATCTGATTATGTCTTTCTACAAGGCCTGTTGCTTCAGGGTGTCTTACACAATGGAATTTCCAAGTATATCCTAACAGAAGAGACACTTGTTTCATTAATTCAGAGGAGAATGGCTGACCGTTATCAGAATAGACGACCCGAGGTAATCCATACCTGGGGAAGTACTCGCGCACTAATTGCCTGGCTGTTGTCACAGCAGTATAATCTGGAACTGGATATGCTTCTGTCCATCTAGATAGTGCACACACAACTACCAAGACATACTTGTAACCTCTACATCTGTTCATTTGGATATAATCCATCTGGAGGACCTCAAAAAGGGTGGTCAGGAGGATGAAATCCGCCTCGTTCCACCGGAATGCCTTTACCTAGATTGAACTGGCAACAGATCATACTTGTCTATCATTGCCTTTTCTCCCAAGTGTGCTGGACTATGTGCTGTGTTTATGATTACTTGTACCATAGAATCTGGAAGAAACCATGTACCTTTTCCCTTAGTCATCCAACCTTGGTCAGTCTGGACCCCTCCTTGTTCAGTCCATTTCTTTATCTCATCTGCAGTGGCATGTGTCTGTATGTCGAGTACATCTTGAGTGGGATCCCTGACCGTCATACATGTTGTCAGTAATGGTACCTCTGTCCTTGTCGTGTCTGTTGGTGTCTGGGCTGTCTGGGCTGTAAGTTTAGCTGTTCGGTCTGCCAGGTCATTACCCTGGGAAATGGTGTTTGTAACTTTGGTGTGAGCTTTGCACTTCAGGATAGAAATAGCTGTAGGTAAATGTATTGCTTCTAACAAGGCTTGAATAAGCGGGTCGTGCTGAATCTTGGTCCCATGGGAGGTCAAGAAACCTCTTTCCCTCCAAAGTACCCCGAAATCATGAACTATGCCAAAGGCATATTGTGAATCGGTATAAATGTTTACTTTCAAGTGCTTAGCTCTTATGCAGGCTTGTGTCAGAGCGATGAGCTCTGCTGCTTGTGCTGATAGTGTGTCTATTTTCTGTGTCTCTTATGATTTTAGTAGCAGTGGTCACAGCATAAGCTGCTGCTACTAACTCTCCTGCACTCGTTCTCATGCATGATCCATCTACATAGAGCGTTAAGTCTGGGTCTGGAAGTGCAATATCTGTCAGGTCTTGTCTTGGTTTCGTCACTATATTCATTACTTCCACACAGTCATGTGGTGGTGCATTTACTGTACTTGAGGGCAAAAGTGTTGCAGGATTTAGAATATTACAACGTCTGATCTCTATGTGTGGCTGAAATAATGTCAGTTCATATCCTGTCAGTCTTGCTATAGTCAAATGTTGTGTCTGTGTCCTGTTTAAGAGAACTAGCAACATGTACGAAGGGACCCCCTCAAAAAGTTAAATGTGGCCAAGGAACAGAGAGGAGCATAAACACTACAATGTGGGGACGTTCCTACAATGGCCTTATAATTTAGTTGTGCAAATACATCTGTAAATATTCCAAACCGGTGACAAAAAGAAGGGTAGTATACTAAGTTAATTCAAAACATAACAAATTTTATTTTTTTCTTATTTTTTCAGTTCATATAAATACTGTTATTCATCAGGGATCACAAAGACAATAATTTCAATTCATATCGAAAATCATGAAAAATACAATTAGGTCA
Source organism: Lissotriton helveticus (assembly GCF_964261635.1). NCBI lineage: Eukaryota > Metazoa > Chordata > Amphibia > Caudata > Salamandridae > Lissotriton > Lissotriton helveticus. The sequence goes on along the minus strand of NC_136063.1, from coordinate 218,645,169 downwards.
TAAATATGTACAAGACGAATAATATATAAAATTTACCCCTTGGTAGCAAACATGTCTCTCAGCATACTCACGTGCTCACAATCATACCACACTCAACCTCATACTAAGATGGAGAAAGGAACCGAAATAATAATTAGCAAGATGACAATGCTAGAATGTGGGCCACCAGGTGTACTATTTGGCCCTTGCAGCAGGTCTACGCGCGTTTCGGCAGCTCTAGGCCACCTTCATCAGGACCTTTTTCCTCGTGATAGTGTAGATACCAAGGGATCAATGGCACCAACAGCGGTAGAGTCACAAAAACCGTCTTCAGTAATTATCAAGGGGCAGGGCGTCCTATTTTTCCTTGAATTAACTTTTGATGTTAATGAACATGCTGAAGTAATTGTGTATGTTTAATGTTTATGTTTAATGATATTTGTCGAGCGCGTACAATTACCCATGGGCGTCTCGGCGCTAAAATGCATTGTTGTCTCACCATGATCAGGAAGTACAGGGATGTAGATTACTGATTGAATAACCACGTTTTCAGTTTTTTTCTGAACTGAAGAAGAGAAGGGCATGTTTTTATGTGATTTGGAAGGGTGTTCCAAAGTCTAGGGGCCGCAATTGAGAAGCGGCGATCACCCCAGGAAGCTGTTCGACTACGTTGAACCACTAGTTGGTTAAGTGAGGTGGATCGGAGGGTTCTCGATGGGTTGTAGGGAATCAGTTGCTTTTTAAGGAAACGAGGTCCTTGATCCTGTAGTATCTTATAGACTGTGCACAAAGCTTTGAATTTTACCCTGTTGTGGATGGACAACCAGTGGTAGTTTTTCAAGGTGTCTGAGATAGGTGCAAATTTGGGTTTTTTTGACAGTACGCGAGCGGCAGCATTCTGTACGGTCTGTAATTTTTTGGTGACTCTGCTCTGAGCATTGAGCAGCAGACCGTTGCAGTAATCTAGTGATGTCAAAACTAGAGTAGTGACTAACGTTTTGGCTGCTGAATCTGGTAGATACGGTATAATTTTTCTTACCGTTCTAAGCTTGAAATGGGCGTTGGCTGCCACCTTGTTTGCATGGGCCATAAAGTTAAGCTGGTCATCAAAAGTAACACCTAAGTTTCTAACTTTGACCGTGGGGGAGGGAGGTGTACCTAAGGCCGATGGCCACCAAGCGGCAGACCAAACTGGTGAGAGATTGCCAAAGATAACCACCTCCGTTTTATCAATCAATCAATCAATCAATCAATCAAGTCATTTATAGAGCGCGCTACTCACCCGTAGGGTCTCAAGGCGCTAGGAGGGGGGGGTGCCGTTACTGCTCGAACAGCCAGGTCTTGAGCTTCTTCCTGAAGGATAGATGGTCTTGGGTCAGGCGCAGGTCGGTCGGGAGTGAGTTCCAGGTCTTGGCGGTCAGGTAGGAGAAGGACCTTCCTCCTGTTGTCGCTCTCCGGATGCGGGGCACGGCGGCGAGGGCGTGGCTGGTTGATCTGAGGTGGCGCTTGGGAGTGTAGAAGTTGATTCGGTTGTTGAGGTAGCTTGGGCCTTGGTCGTGTAGGGCTTTGTGTGCGTGGGTGAGGAGACGGAAGGTGATTCTTTTGTTGACGGGGAGCCAGTGCAGGTCTCTCAGATGTCCGGAGATGTGGCTGTTTCGTGGGATGTCGAGGATGAGTCTGGCTGAGGCGTTCTGGATCCGCTGGAGTCTCTTCTGGAGCTTGGCGGTGGTTCCGGTGTAGAGGGCGTTGCCGTAGTCCAGTCGGCTGGTGACGAGGGCCTGGGTGACAGTCTTCCTGGTCTCGGTGGGGATCCACCAGAAGATCTTCCGTAGCATGCGTAGGATGTTGAAGCATGACGAGGAGACGGCGTTGACTTGTCTGGTCATGGAGAGGGAGGAGTCCAGGATGAAGCCCAGGTTGCGTGCGTGGTCCGTCGGTTTGGGTGCGGTGCCCAGGGCGGGGGGCCACCAGGAGTCGTCCCAGGCGGAGGGCGAGGAGCCCAGGATGAGGACCTCCGTCTTGTCTGAGTTCAGTTTCAGGCGGCTGGTCGTCATCCATTCGGCTACATCTCTCATCCCTTCGTGCAGGTTGGCTCTGGCGGCGGCGGGGTCGTTGGTCAGGGAGAGGATCAGCTGGGTGTCGTCGGCGTAGGAGATTATGTTGAGGTTGTGTTGACGTGCGATGGCCGCGAGGGGGCTCATGTAGACATTGAAGAGGGTGGGGCTCAACGAGGATCCTTGAGGGACGCCGCAGATGACTTCGGTGGTCTCTGACTTGTACGGTGGTAGGCGGACTCTCTGTGTTCTTCCGTCGAGGAAGGAGGTGATCCATTCCGATGTTGCCGAGGCGCTGCACTAGGGTGCGGTGGCAGACAGTGTCGAAAGCCGCGGAGAGGTCCAGGAGGATGAGGGCCGCTGTTTCTCCGTTGTCCATCAGGGTTCGGATGTCATCGGTGGCAGCGATGAGGGCGGTCTCGGGGCTGTGGTTGGCTCGGAAGCCAGACTGTGAGGGGTCGAGGGATCCATTCGTCTCGAGGAAGGCGGCCAGCTGTTTGTTGACGGTCTTTTCGATGACTTTGGCCGGGAACGGGAGGAGCGAGATGGGACGGTAATTCTTGAGTTCGGTGGGGTCCGCTGTAGGTTTCTTGAGGAGAGCGCTGAGTTCTGCGTGCTTCCAGCTCTCCGGGAAGGTGGCGGTGTTGAAGGAGGTGTTGATAATGTCCCGCAGGTGGGGTGCGATGACAGCGTCGGCCTTGTTGAAGATGTGGTGAGGGCAGGGGTCAGTCGGAGATCCGGAGTGGACGGAGTTCATTGTGCGGATGGTGTCTTCGGTGCTGATCGCAGTCCAGGTGCGGAGGGTGGTGGTGGGTTGCGTTGCTGCAGTTGTGGCGTGCGTTGGTTGGAAGCTGAAGCTGTTGTGTATGTCCGCGATCTTGTTGTGGAAGTAGGACGCGAGGGAGTTGCAGAGGTCTTGCGACGGGGTGATGTCGTTGTTTCCGGCGTTGGGGTTGGAGAGCTCTTTCACGATGTTGAAGAGTTCCTTGCAGTTGTGTGCGTTCTTGTCCAGCCAGTCCTTGTATGTATTTTTCTTGGTGGCGCGGATCAGTTGGTGGTGTTTCCGGGTGGCGAGCTTGAGGGTGGTCATGTTGTCCGTTGTTGGTTCCCTTCTCCATACTTTCTTGAGGGCTCGGCAGTTCTTCTTGGAGCTCTTGAGTTCGTCGGTGAACCATGGGGTTTTTCTGCTGCCGGGTCTGCTGGGCGGGGTTCTCAGAGGGGCGAGTTCGTCCGCGCAGTTGCTGATCCACTTCGTGAGGTTGTCGGCGGCCTGGCTGGGGTTCGCTGAGCCGGCAGGAGGGTGCTGGCTCAGGGAGGCGGTGAGCTGGTCGGCTGTGATCTTGTTCCAGCTTCTTCGGGCAACCTGTTGCTGGTGGTGGTGGATCGTCGTTCTTTTGAAGGTGAAGTGGACGCAGCTGTGGTCCGTCCAGTAGAGTCCTGTTGCGTGGCTGAAGGTGACGTCTTTGCTGGATGAGAAGACGGCGTCGAGTGTGTGTCCGGCGAGGTGGGTGGGGGTGGACACCAGCTGCTTGAGTCCGAGGTTGGCGAGGTTGTCGAGCAGGGTGATGGTGTTGCGGTCGTTGTTGTTTTCCAGGTGGAAGTTGAGGTGGAAGTTTTATCGGAGTTGAGCTTCAGGCAATTCCTTGCCATCCACTCACCGATAGTAATCATCCCATTTTGAAATCTCTCTGCCACCCTCTGTCCATCACCCTTTATTGCCAGCACCAGCTGAGTGTCGTCAGCGTATGAGGTTAGGCTCATCCCATGCGCTTTGATGACACTAGTTCAATGGCTCAATGTCACAGTTGGTTCTTTGATGTTTGTAGTCAGGAAGTGGTTTGGGACATAGGCGGTCAGCGGGGAATCAGATAAAATCATACCATAATTTCGATTTATGAGGGAAATCCCATTTATGAGTGAAGTTGCTCCGTAGTCAGCGTCCCTTTAACAAATGCCCGTGGCGTCGTGTAACCGCACCGTCAGTCACCTCTACCGACAGACGATTTAGCCATGGTATCCTCCCTGTTTTTAAGTTGGTCACCGGTTTGGAATATTTACAGATGTATTTGCACAACTAAATTATAAGGCCATTGTAGGAACGTCCCCACATTGTACTGTTTAAGAGAACTTCCACTGCATGTGGTACACTAAAAAATAAAAACTGGCGCTTGACATAATGCTCTTTTTAATTCCTCAAATGCCAAGGTATGTTCTTGTGTCCTGTGTTGTCAATTGTATGAGTGGTTTGGCTAGATAGGCATACTGGGGAATCCATTGCCTACAGTATGAAGTGAGGCCAATGAAGGCCCGTACTTCTTTCTGTGTCTTGGGCTGTGAAAGGCTAGAAATTAACTGAATGAAAGGCTTGTGTTAGCTGTCTACCCTCCTTGGAAAGTAAGTGTCCAAGGTACACCACTTGCTTTTCACAGAATTGCAACTTTGAAGGGGACACCCTGTGCCCCTTGTCAGCCAGAAAGTGTATAACTGTCAGTGATGCATTTGCGCATTCTGGTTCTGAACGTGCTGTAATTAGGATGTCATCTACGTACTGTAGTAGGGCAGTGTTGGGAGGCATATAAATACTGTCTACGTAATGAGACTGAGCGTGTGTGAGACCGCACTACAGGACGCACGGCTCTAACTGAGTGAGCTGCAGAGCGGGGGGGCGAGACTGATGCACCTCACACAGGGCTCTAACTGAGACTGAGCTCCAGGGCTGAAGGGTGTGTGAGACTGGGCTGCAGGGCCCTGACTGTCTTTTTAATGCCTGACTGTAAATACTAGGGCTCATTGCAAGAGCGAAAACTCCTGCCAATTATTCTGTTTACACTACGAGGGAAAAACTATTCATTGCAAGCATGCTTTATCTGAAGCCAATGAAGCTTTCAGTGCTGGCTGTAAGGAAGAGCAACTTGACCCCCACTTTATATAAACAATTTCTCTGCGGCTCATCAAGTTTTATCTTTTTATATTGTTTTTTTTTCTACACTGGCTTCCCCTTCATCGTGATGTCACCCACAGGGCGGTTCCTCCACCCTTTCAAAACTCGGAGAGCTAAGAACAGCTGCCAAGTGTCCGCGAAAAAGAATTGGAGTATGGCCAATGAAAACAAGACAGGCACTGCTCGGAGCTCCAAGAGGGAAAAGCCCTCCCTTCACAAAATATCTTTCCCTGCGAGTCAGGCAACTTCAAGGTCGAAAAACACATTCTCTGTAATTCAAAACATATCTGTACCCAGGCCTCCTAAAATCAGTAATTAATAAGGACATATTTTTATTTTTTTTTGTAACCTAGACACATGCTAGCATTTGAAAATAATTATATCATAAAATATTGTTACTAGCTGCAAAGGAAAAAAAAAAAACAGAACATGACATGGAAACACATCACATTTTACTTTTTGAAAATAACATGTGAAAATCCCATAATTTTGCATTGCAGAACCAAGATTTTCATAATTAAGTGTGCAAGCTCTTCTATACTACCTACTAAAAGGGCCAGATTCATTATTTTTCAAAGATCCATGTTTTCTAATTGAGGTTAAAAAAAACATGTTGTCTAAATGAGTGGATTAACTGTCACACGCTATACTAAAGGGCAGCTTGCATTGGAAAAAAATAATAATGTATATTTTGTAGAACAAATTTTAATTTAAAAAAAACACACACGGTTGCATTACACTAATTAAAAGCACATTCTATGATGGGTCTGTTTTATATTTCCTTCTCAACCGTGAAAACATTAAAGCACCCTCCGTGCAAACCCTTATCTCAATCCGACTGGTTTACTTTCCATGCAAGATGTTACCATTCAGTCAGCAAACTGACAAAGCACATAGGCAGACCCAGCAACCACTGAAAAAATTAAATCAACCATCATTCATCTAAAACACTCACTGACATTTAGTGTCAGCTCACATAACCATGCATGTGAGCTACACAGCCATGAAATCGTGTCAAAAACGCACTTCCAAACTATGCCAAAAATCCCCAAAATTCAGCACATCTGGCCATCCACCTCCTCTACCGCTGATCCAACCCCCGGGCCCCTAGCACACCTGGAACACCCCCAAAATAATTTCTCAATTTTCAGAAAAACGCCCATTGGATAACATGGCAAATCGCACCTCCGCACAAAACATGCTTTTTCCACCACTTCCACAGCTCAGATCCTTATCAAATTTGGCATCACAGTAGTCCAAGCGATTCCCTAAATCCTCACCAAAAAGCAACCAAATCCATCCACTGGAACGGGTACTAATTTCCGCTCAAAAACGCGCCCCCCTGCAAACACCAAAAACGGCCATAAATCGGCCAAATCTCGACCAAAAACGCCAAAACCCCTCAACACTTTGTTAAACAGCATGTTAAAACAAATACTGCCCTCTCAATACAAGACATTAACTCTTTGGCAGCTGAAGCACAATCATTCCCCAATGACTGCAGTACATGGGAAAGTCATGAACTCATCTCTCCACGTTATCACATAACACGTACGCACATCTTCAAAACGTTTTCTCCAAGCACTTGAAAGAGATCCAGCTCTCTCCTGCCTAACGTAATGATAACAAGCTCTGCACAAACCATAACCACATGGCGCTATTCACAAGCCATATTCACAAGAAACTTAACAAGTTATAATAATGACATGCTCTTCATAAACCATATTTACAAGGAGCTATTTACAAGGAACTCTGATGCTGTCAGCTTCTTTCTACATACTCTAAAGGGTACAGGTGGTGGCGTTCGCGACCTACTGGGTGTTTCTGAGGAGGTCACTCTAGCTAGTTCTTTTTCTTTCGCTTTTTCCACTGCTTGTTTAGTTCTCTCTACTTTATTAAATTCTTGCTCTATTCTCCTATGTGACTCTTTGCGCCACAATTCAATGGCATCTTTCTGAGAGGGTCTTGATTTCTTTTTCCATAGCGATTCCTCTACTCTCATAATGCATTCAGGATCCCATGTTCCTGAGATAGGCCATCTATACTTCTCCTCTAAACCCTTGGTGTACTCTACCCATTAGTCTAAAAACAAAATGGCGTCTAGTCCATGCTTATTATACATATAATGACCAGGTGTGTCTCTAGGCGGGATGTTAACTGACTCTTCTAGTATGCCTTTTCTGGTCCCTATCTGACGCAATTTTGAAAACAGTGGCATGTTGAAACCAACACAATGGAAATACAATACACAAAAATAGACTGAAACAATCAACAATCATTCACACTAAAACATCATAACATTAAAACAAACATGATCTAAACCAATACAGAGAACTAAACATGTACTTGAAAAACTATATGCACTGGAATACAGTACAACCATACCGGTCTCAAAAATGAGACACGTCTTGACCGTGCCCACATTTACCATGGACCCGTCTTGACCGTGAACATGTGAATGGACACGTCTTGACCGTGCTCATATAAATGAGACACGTCTTTACCGTTTTCACGAATAACGTGAACCCGTCTTGACCGTTTCCACGAATAACGTGGATCCGTCTTGACCGTGTTCATATAAAATGAACACGTCTTGAAACTTTATGCATTCCCCATAGTGGTACTCACCGGGAAGCAGAACTTGAAGGCCTCGGAAACTTGATACTGGATACTTCTACTTCTACGCATGCGCCTTGGAACAGGTGGACCTCTGGAGACCTCGGACCTTGCTCTCTCACGGGTTGGGCTCTGGTTGGGATGATCCGCGATCCTCACCGCCTCGTGTGGACGCCTGGTCGCAGTCCGTCTCCTCCGTGGGCCTGAGGGAGTAAGCAGGAAATCCCGCTGCGTGCACTTCGGAGTCCGTCACGGCTGTAGAAGGGGGCAAAAGCTGGACCTACGTCGCCGGCGCGTGGGGAAAGGGACAGTCCTGGTCGGGCGCCAAATTAATGTGGTAAATAAAATAATTACCCTGGCATAATTTCTAGGCATTAACAATTAGCATGTATCAAATGAGAGGCAGAGAGTCCGTGGTGTCCAAGTTAAAAGGGCTTTATTCCAATAACTCGAGTTAAGGGAGAATCTGTTCCATCACCACTGAGGTTCAGGAAGGGTCTTCTAACATTTAATAACAAATGAACAACATATATACATTTTGTCTTGTGCATAGGGCGTATGAAGGAACGCAGAGCAGAGAAAGAAACAGATAAGAGCATGTGGGCGTACATGTGGGTGTACACTTTATGAGTCATAGGTAGGTGATAGGTAGGTGTCATAGGTGGGTGGTACACAGAGGAGGAGTTTGCATGACCAGCTGGAACTTTGCCCTACTTGTGCACGCAATTTGAGCATGACGTGCAATTGACGTGTAACTGGGAGGAGAGCTGACTTTAAGTCTAGTAGAGAGATCTTTAGTGTCAAGGCGACCAGCACATCTGGTACTATCTGATATCTTGATATCTAGAGTCGGGGATGTATTATCTGAAGTAAAGGTTGCTCGTCACTAGGAATCAGAAAAAGCATACATTTCTTCGTTCATTGCATGGGGGCTGTGAGCTTTTTACAGATGCAAGTACTGTAATTTCATTTAACCAGAGACAGAAAAGCTGGGCCCTATCTCAGCAGACGGGTTCTGTTTACCTTTTTCACCGGGCATGCAGATAACTGTTAAGCAAAATATACTGTCTTGGCAGCCCTTGCTGGATTTCTTTCGGCTGAGCTAGAAGCATGCGAGGTCAGAGATACGTAATTGCAGCTTTCAGTGTGTCAGGAGTCATGAAAAACACTTATTTCAGAAAGTGGCTCAGCTGAACCACAAAAAAGGTTTCATCGTGATTTATTTAAAAGTGCACAATGTAAATACATGGGCCTTCATGTTAGCTTAATATTTCTTACATGGGAGACTTGATTTCTGGCATCCTAAAGCAGGACGTGATTGCAGAGGCCTCTTTGTTCAGGCCACTGAAAGAAATATGCATGGGTGACATGCACATATATGTAACACACATGTAACATAGGGTACACGTAGGGGACATCTTGGTCAGGCAAAATTTCATTTTCCTCAAGGTCCTGTTTTCCTGCACATAGTTCTGTGTATGTGCAGTATCCCCACAACAATATCAGGAGCAGTTTGTCACTTCCTGGGAATAATGTCGCCAACGTTTGGTCTGGTACTTATCTGCGAGACTCCTGAGTAGTGCTTGTGCTTGTCCACAATCCCCTCACTTCAGTTTCTGGAAACGGATGTGACGGTTTAGCCTCTTTTTGTTGAAATATTATAGGTTTTTCAAGCCTGAATTTTAAAATGTCTTTATCTTTTTCTAGCACAGTGTTGTGCAGCAGCTAGTAGGTTGTTATAATATTCTTTCAGAATGGCGTTTGCCATAACAGCTCCTAACCGCGCCCCAATAACAGCTTATTTGATTCAACATGGAGTCCCTAATGCTGGTTATTGTTGTTGAGGCGGATGCAGCTCACCGCTTTGAGGTATTTTATTCTCAGGTCACCTTTCCAGCAGTGGATGGAAATGGTCATTTCTTTCACACATATACTGCCACTGCACTTCCATAGGATTATCGCCCTTGTAGATGTCTTGAAGTTCCATTAACATCTTGGCAACATACCATTTGGCATAATGGCACCCTTCTACACCCTGTAACAGTGGTCCATTTAGGCCCCTTGTCAATTGATGAGGCCACATGGCCTGTTTTCGCTGGGTATACCCCACATCCAAATTGTCTTAAAGTTCCTGTCGCAGAGCTACACGTATTACATACTTCATTAATATATGTCCATAGAGTTGTTATACAGTTCATGTCATGCAACATACAGGTGGGAACACCTGGAGTTGCTGCATACCCACCGGGACTCTGTGGTGTAATTATCAGTCCTGTCATGATTATTTCAGTGATGGGCAAGCATCCGAAAAACAAGGAAGAACTTTCTTATTGGCTTGCTGAAAGATTTGAACAACTCGAAGCTGTTTTTCCAAATAACTCACCTGTGGAGAAACACATGATTCTGACCATGAGTTTACCAAAAGGCCTTGTTCCCAAGTTACTTGGGGTAGAATGTTTGCAGTGGTATCTTCAATGTGTTTTGGCATTTCCTCCATGACCGTTCTCCCTTCCATGATAAAACGTGTTCAGAATGAACATAGGGCTCTGAAGTTGGGGATGAGACTAGTGGGAGTGTTCGATATTGTTTGCGATATGATCCTTGCTAATGTAAAAGGCGATGCAGTAAGCTTGCAAGTGGCGCAATGCTTGGAGGCTGCTGCTGATGCATACAAACAGTGTGAATTACCAAAGATTATCGTTAAAGCATATAAAGCCTTAGGATGCAATAGTTTGGGAATGAAGGACTAGATGTAGGTAAATAGGATATAACGATTCTAAAATACCGAATTTTACCGATTCGGTATTTTAGAATCGGTAAATCCTATGAAGCTAATAATTTGGTAAAAATTACCGAATCGTTAAGATTCGGTATTTACCGAATCGGTATTTACCGATTCGGTAATTGCCAGTCATTCCTATGGGCCTGGAGGCCCATAGGAATGAATGTCAATTACCGAATCGGTAATTACCGATTTGGTAAAATAGGGAAAGAGTCAAGGGTGGCAGGGTGTCACTTTGACACCCTGTTGCACCCCTGAATAGTGCTTGTGTGCACATGTGGCACACATACATGCCCTAAGGGCATGTATGTCTGTCACATGGCACAGGTGTACATGCACAGGTTTGCATTTACAGAGGTATTCATTATTTACCACAAACTAATAGTTGATGGTAAATAACGAATTCTTTAATCACAGACGCACTCTTCAAAGTGCTTCCTACATGTCATTTACCGATTTGGTAAATACCGAATCAGTAAATGATGATTCGGTAAATACCGAATCGGTAAATACAGATTCGTTATTTACAGAATCCTCCCCTACATCCCAAATGCCCAATACCGGTTGGTAACGGCCGAAATTCGGTAATCTTGGCCGTTACCGACCTGTATTGGGCCACCTACATCTGGCCCTAAGTCTTTTACTCAACCTCAAACTCAACAAAAACCCAAACTGAAAAGGATGGGCCCCTGTTCTTTTCTAAGAAGGATTGAGAAAAACAAAAAAAAGGGGCAGCAACAACATAAGCAATAGTTGCGTGCTGGTTCACCGACACCTGAGTCTTCTGAGCAAACTTATGATTTGCGCAAATTAAGTCTCCTGATCGATTTCAAGTCTCTGATCAGTGCTCTCCTTGTTCTTTATAGGACTCATCGAACTCTCGAGATAGTGGAGGGGAGCATCAGGATCACTGCAAAGGTGCGACCACTCAACATGGACGTCATCAACCTGGCCAGTTTGACTTGAAGGCGAAACAAGAGGGACTGCCTCGTTTTGGGCCCCCGTATCAAAAGAAGCAAGTTGCCGCTTTAACAGCAAAATATGCCTCAGACGGTGAGGATGCTACTCATAGACTGGCAATGGCAGTGACTCTGCTCAACAGCGCTGCGAAGGTTACCATAGTGTGGGAGGCACTGCAACCCTGTCTTGAGACAAGAGAAACTGATACATTTATTACAGTAGAAACAGCAGATACTCGAATTGCTCCCCCGGATCGACGCTACGAAATACAGTGTATAATTATGGCGGTTTTCTGGGAAAATCTCACTTCTGACATTTTGTTGGTGGAGGCAGATTGGCTTCCACCATTTGTTTTGGCCGCGGGGAAGACGTGATACTTAAGGGTTTTTCACCACACGTCCCAGAGGACGCTAAATAGGCATACGCATCGGAATGGGCTTGCCCTGGCAGTGTACCGTAATCAAATGGGCTGGTATAGCGATTCGCCGGCACACGAGACTCCATTTCGATCTATGCCACAGCCACAACCACAATATCCAATCAGGCGGGAGGCTAAAGCTCCTGTTTGTGACATTCTGACTCAATTGAAATATCAAGGTGTAATTCAGTCCTGTGTATCACCAATGAATAATCAGCTTTTTCTGGTATCGAAACAGGACGGTTCATAACGCATTGTATTAGATTATCGACATTTGAATAGTCATTGTTGTAAATTTACGGTACAGCACACTCACAGCGCTGCGCTAGTGAACAGCATTGTACATAAAATATATAAGACAACACTAGATATATCCAATGGTTTCTTCAGTTACATTTTGGCTCCTGAGAGCAGTGACTTGACAGTATTTACCGCCATCAGAAATCAGAAAAAATGTACACGTTTGCCTATGGGGTATAAAAATAGCCCAGAGCTTGTGCTGCATTGGTGTGTCTTTGTTACACAGCATAGACCTAGATGTGTTCTCGTACGTAGATGATATTTACCTGACAGATGACGAACTGATACTGCATCTTGTCCGAGTCTACTGAATTATTCGGTCGTTTGCCAACTATGGATACAAATTTAATTTTGCTAACTCACACATCGTTTGCTTTGTGGTACTCTTTTTGGGCTAAAAGCTCAGTAATTAAGGTAGCAGGTTAGCCCTCCACTTTCTGGAGAAATGTGCACAATTGCAACCTCCTAGACCGAAGAAGCTTCAGTCTTTGCTGGGATTTTTGCATTTCGGAAGGATATATATTCCAGATTATGCCCAGTGCATCAAACCGCTCTATGCATTGATACAACCTACATTTACTTCTGCCTTCTGGGTATTGGAACAAATCTCTATTCTACAATATTTGCAGTCTGACCGGCTGGAGACTAACTTCTTGTTGACATGTGATAATTCTATGAACCTGTCATACGTATTGTACCAGGGACGGTGGGTTTCACGTACTTAACGTTCAGCGAAGGTGACACAGTACCTATTGCATACAAATCACATTTGAACACAGCAGTGGAAATGCACTTTTCAAATGTTTATTTTACTCATTTGTAAGACACACAAATCATCCCCAAGGGGATCTCTCGGAGCCCAGAGAAGGAGGCAGATGGAGGTGAGAGGACTGTTCACTCTTTAGAATAGCCAGGTCTTGAGCAACTTTTTAAATTGTGATAAATGCAGGCACGGAGAGGATCGGGAGCTCATTCCAATATTTGGGGGCCTGATAAGAAAATGCCCGACCCCTCATTTCAACTTTCCTAATTCTTCTACCACGGAGCAGGCTGCAATTGCTGGATCTAAGTTGTTGCGCAGGTTGGTAGCATGCGATTTTGTTTGTCAGATAGACCGGGCCCGGCCCGTACAGAGACTTATAGACCATGCAGAGTAGTTTGAAGATGTTGCACTTCCTTACAGGGAGCCATTGTAGAAGGCGCAAAAGAGGGAGAGAAGGAGTTTGTGTTGGTTTGTTAAGAGCCAGACGGGCTGCGGTATTCTGCACCACCTGCAGCTTAGATAGCAGGTCTTCCCTAATTCCTACCAACAAGGAATTGCCGTAATCGAGGCAGCTCATAAGGAGCGACTGGATAAGGGTCCTTCTAGCGTTCAATGGAATCCAGGGAAATATCTTTCTGAGTAACCGCATGGCCCCATAGCAGGTACCTGCGAGGGTTTTTACCTGTTCTTCCATTGAAGGTTTATTATCTATTTTGACCCCTAAGTTCTTTGCCCAGCCCCTGGGGGCAGGGGTTTCTCCTAATTCTGTTGGCCACCAATTGGCACTCCACAGTTCCTCTGCCTTGGCGAACAACAGAATCTCCCTTTTAGAGGAGTAAAGTTGCAAAAAGTTCTTCCTCATCCAGCTGGCTATATTCATCATACAAGCAATAAACTTAGCCCTATTGTCTGCAGGTTTTTTCTCAATGTGTACTATCAACTGCGTATCATCTGCGTAGGAGATGGTTTCAACCCCATAATTTCTGATGATAGAGGCCAAGGGAGCCACATAAAGATTGAACAGCGTGTTGCTCAGTATAGAGCCCTGTGGGACCCCCTTGTCCACTGCAGTTGTAGGTGACACAAATGAGTCCAACTGAACACATTGTGTTCTATCTGTCAGGTAACTCTGAATCCAGTCAAATGCCGGCCCTCTGACACCAATCTTCCTAAGCCTGTTCAACAGGATATGGTGATAGATGCTGTCAAAGGCCGCCAACAGATCAAGCAGCACCAGCATGACAGGAGAGTATCTGTCCAATCACATCTTAAGCGTATCCGTAACCTCTAAAAGGGCAGCCTCAGTGCTGTGGGAGGCACGGAAGCCAGACTGGGATGGGTCTAATATTTTATTCTGTTATAAATAGCTGGAAAGATGTTGATTAATTATTGTCTCCAAGATCTTAAAACAGCACGGAAGGTGAGATATTGGCCTATAGTTCTGGAGGTCTATAGGGTCTGCTGCGGCCTTTTTTAGCAGAGGCTTAAGATGTGCGTTCTTCCATTTACGTGGGAAAGTCACCATCGCTACTGAGGTCTTACATATCTCTGCAAGTGAGTCGGTTATGACCAAGGATAATTCTGACATAACCGCAGGTGGTACCTGGCCTAAAACTGACCCCGATTTCACCTGGGCTAAGAGAGCGCCTACCTGTTCACTGGTAATGATAGGAAAGCATTCTAAAGTCGGGGAACATGGGTTTTCCTGGAGGGGGACTCCCTCGTTTTCTTCCAGCCCAAAAGAGTGGTAAATTATGTCAATTTTATTAGTGAAGTGTGTCGCTAGGTTGTTGCATAATTCCTGCTTTGATTGCGGTAGTGGGTTATTTGCCCCAGGATTAGTAAATTCCATCAATATAGCAAAAAACTTGCTTGAGGAGTCCTTAGGTTATGTAATGCGCGAGCCTAAATAGGTTCTACTAGCTGCATTACAGCTGTTTAGGTAGGTTCTATGGGCCTCTCAATAGCTCGTTTCATCCTGTTCAGAATTAAACTTTCTCCATTTCCTTTCCTTTGTCCTTCACAGGGCCTTCTCCCTTCTAAGTGAGTCAGAATACCATGGTGCCGGGGCTTCCTTAGTCAGTATCTTTACCAGCTTCAGCAGTGCAACATAGTCAAGAGCCTCTATAATGGCGGCCTCAAATGTTTCTAAGGCCAAGTCACTGTTGGTGCAGTTCCTGAGGATGGGGGGGGGTAAAAGCCCTACTGAAAGCCGGGGATGTCACCTTTTTCCAGCCTCTGCAAAGCTCTTTGCGTGGTTGCAAATTTCCATTAGGTTTTGAGAGGGCCCAGAAGGAACTCAAGATCGCATGATACGTCCAGCCGACCCTCTTTGGGGGTTCAACTGATAGTTCTAATATATTCGAAAAAATAGTGTCCAATACATGGCCCTCCACATGCGTTGGACTATCTACCCCTGAGGAGAGATCCAGAGATTCCATGGCTGCAAGCAAACAGGCAGAGTCTGCCTTATTAAGTGCCTCCAGGTGATGATTAAAATCACCCACAAGTAGGAACTTGTCAGTTTTCAACGTGAAGGGAGCCAGCCTCTCTAATACTGCTGCACAGAAATCTCTCCTATTTCCTCCTGGAGGGTGGTACAGAAAGGCTCCCGTCCATTCGGTCTTAAGTCCTCACTGTAATTTGAAAATCAGCAGCTCTAGGTTGGAATTAGATACAGAATCCAGGGGCATATTATCAAGGACAGGCGATACATTATCGCTGCTTTTATCGGCAGGAAACTGCAGATAAAGCGGCGATAATGGCCTTGATAATATGCTCTATGAATTCCAATCGAGGCCCATGTTAGATGTGAACACATCTAACATGGGCTTCGATTGGAATTCACATCTAACATGGGCTTCGATTGGAATTCATAGAGCATATTATCAAGGCCATTATCGCCGCTTTATCGGCAGTTTCCTGCCGATATAAGCGGCGATAATGTATCGCCTGTCCTTGATAATATGCCCCCAAGAGTCTTAATATGAAATGGGGCACGCGTAGCGATTGCCAGCCCTACACCCCTCTTTCCCGATCTGTCTTTACGCACAACTGAGTAATCCACTGGATTGCTGAAAAGATTTTGACTGTGGTCCAAATGGCGATTTTGAAGGAACGCTCGCTGGCGCAGGGAAAAAGCATTCTTGTGGTTTCGTATATCCCGTCTTTAGAAGTAGTGACTAGGGCAAGTGTACCAAACTCTAAAGCTTTACATCCCCGTTGGATACAATGGGCTACTTCTTTGACATTGGCTGAGGTCTTGGTTATATTTGATCCTGCTCTGCAGACACAGGGGAATCTACAGTATGAACATGTTCATCCTCCTCCATTGGATGAATACAAATGTATCATTTACAACAACGGCTCGACTCAACCGGCCATCGATCCAAACATGCCTATTCCGCCCCTTGCCCTATTGTTGCTGGTTCAATTGTAAATGGTGAATTTAATTCTTCGATGGTGCATGCGCAAGCGCTTGGAGACTATATGGCACAATTGGCGGAGCTGCCTGCTCTTGTTCTAGCTATCAAGTTTGCAGATCCTGATGTGAATATTCTTATTGTGTGCAATTCTTACTACTATGTCCAGTTTTTTAATGACTACTTTTTCTTTTGGTCTCAAAATGATTATCGAGAGTCTAAGCACCGCGCAATGAAGCATAAAATGCTCTGGGTTCAAGCTTAAAAAACTCTCACCAGTTATTCATACCCTTGGCCATCAGCGTGTGGGAGCACATGATGTTGGTAATTCTTTGGCTGACGAGGCAGCCAAATCTGCTGTAGCCACGTGTTCCATTGCAGCAGTAACAAGGTCCATGACTCAGATAGATAATGAAATGTTGGCAGCTATAGCTGCTTCGAAGGATGAACTGCTTACCTGCAGGGCTGTCCTTCCAAATATTCTTATCATTTGTCTCCTGAACAAGTTCCTTATTCTACAATTCCGTAAGTTGGGGAACGGCTGATTCCCAACATGGAACACAGACTTCCTTTGATCATAGCAGCACATGAAGGTATTGCGTCTGCACATGCAGGAGTGTGTGCCACTGTGTCTATTCTACAACAACGTTATTGGTGGCGTGGCTTATATAAACAAACCTGTAATTATGTGCTTTCTTGTGATGTTTGTCAACAAAGCAAACCTTCTATGTTTTCGCGTCCACCACCGACACAGCTGTGTATATCAAATCAGCCGTTCGTCTGTAAATATCTTGATCACTGCGGTCTATTGACTTCTGATACTGCATATAAATGTATTTTTGTTGCAGTTGATTAGTGCACTAGATTCCTATGGGTTTGGCCACAACGCTGTGCTGACGCTTGAAATGTCATTAGAGCTTTGCATGTCTTAGTCTGGACATTTGCCTGTGGCACTTTCCATTCGGACAAAGGTTCAGCGTTTGCCTCTAAGGGGTACAAGGACGCAATGAAGTCTTTGGGGATGCTTGTGCAGTTTTCGTCTCCATACAGGCCTGAAGGCAATTCTATTGTGGAGCGAATGAACCGTGACTTAAAGCAATCGTTGACAGCTAGAGTCTTAGGTACTGGCCCATTTGTATGGGCTTCAACGTGCACTTGATAATCTCCCAAGAAGATCACTGGGTGGGCGGCCCCATACAAAATGCTCTTTGGCATTAAAATGTTTGTGCCTGACCTTGATACTATTCTACTATGTTACAGGACCTACAACAGACCTGTGACAGCTACACACTGACAATATCGCCGTCTGGCTTCCTAAGATCGGAGATCTGGTACGAGAAAAGCTGGAGAACAATAAATAATTTGGTCCCTCCTATCATGTACTGGTCCCAGTTTTTGGACTGAAGGGTACTCATAAAGTGATACTGCCCCCTTTGTCTGGTCACAAAGAAAACAGATACATTTCGATTGACCGTGTCAAACTACACCTTCTTGCCGATTCTGAATAGTGTGACTCTGAGTGTTTTATGTATCGCTATTTCTTTGAATCTATGGACGCCTGCATCTTTAAATAATCCCTGTGTCGTTTAGGTTGAAATGGAGACGACAGCTAGCCTTTTACCAGCTGTGCCTTCATTGACTGTGCCTTCCAAAGTGGACATGGAGTATACTTATCCTGCCGTCCCTCGGGAAGATTAAGCGAGCTATTGCCCAGAGTTGCATCGTGCTGGGCTAGCATGCCGCAAGCACCAAGGATCGATCCGTGAACCCTTCCACGAATTATGGCATCATTTGGGATGAAGTGGCATTCGAAATCCATTGTCCGACATTGGTCCTCAAGTTACCACACTGTTTCGCATTTCCCTAGGAGATGTGGTAACACAGGACATACATTCTGATGATTGAGATGTACAAGCAGTACATTAATTGTTTAATGATTTAAAATAGTATGCTGCTTTTGATGCTGAAGATTTGTATTGAAATACTGCCAATTATGCTGATTAATTCTGTTATCAACATTATGGCCACCATTTCTTGCACAAAACAAACACCTTAAGACCTACTTCTAATTACACACAGTAAGAACAATGTCCAACACCCTGACAGAAAAGTTCAAAAACACTTAAAAATAAGTTCACCTATTTCACTGATTACAACACGTCCAATCCAGACTCCTATTTCTTTAAATTGAAATTGCTGTCTCAATCCAAAAAAATGTTTACACACAAAGTTAATATATTCAAATTCTTTTAGAACTGAATTTGCCTTACAGGGTTATGATCACTGGAAGAATACCATTGAAATCGATTTGGGGCACTAAGTTTTGGCAGGTCAAGGGGACCGAAGCTTTGCATTGTGCTTGCCTCATTCCGAATCAAATCTTATTTTTAAATGACACGGTGCACCAAACTACTTGTTTTGGCCTGGCTACTCTAAAAAAAAATGAATATTTGTTCATTCCCTCATTGGATGAGTATGATAATTGGCAGAAACACACCAATTATACAAAGGATGTCCTAA
The DNA here is from genome assembly GCF_964261635.1 of Lissotriton helveticus. Lineage (NCBI taxonomy): Eukaryota > Metazoa > Chordata > Amphibia > Caudata > Salamandridae > Lissotriton > Lissotriton helveticus. The sequence continues at coordinate 218,626,414 of NC_136063.1, read as the reverse complement.
AAGCTCTGTTTCAAAATGACAGTTTCAATATCTCTGATGTTGATCCTTCAGGATGGTTGTTGTGGCAAACCAATTCTAATGTTTGTCAACTGCGTTTTTAAAATGCAACGACTGGTTTCACACAAACTAGAAAAAGTTATAATACGCACTACCCAGCAGTGCGTGTTCTAACTTTTTCTTCGTTCATGAACATTCTGATCTCAGAACACGGCACACCAACACATTAGTCATCATAGCATATGAAGATATTTCCAATTTGACTGAACTGAGAGCAGACACATTTGCATTCACAGATGAAGACGCTATGAAGATGTACGCTGTGATACAAGAGGAAACCACGCCATTATCAACCACCAAAAATAGAGAGTAACATTAGACAATTACTTTATCTAAAAAAGAGAGAAATTAATCAGAGATTGCACGCTAGCACACACATAAGATATCATTGTGCACAGAGAATCCCAAGAGGACTACGGATCCCACTAAAACCTTTACTTTGTAAAAACAGTCCAAGATTTGTCGAGAAGTGGTATGCTATCCTTCCCTCGACCATATTCTATTGATTATTGAAGAACTGTCAAGAATTCTTGAATAACTTTCCAAGGATATCCCACAAACCAAAACTGAACTTACCAACATAATGGACGCTGGCGATTTTTCCAAAATTTTGAAAGATAGTAATGTTCAACTGAACAAATACACACAAGAAATAAACTAAAGCAAAATACGCAAGTACAAGTGTGATACTATTGATTATAAACTGAGAGAAATTAACTTATGGGCAGAAGTTTACGTGAAACGTAGACAGAATCGACCATACAGTCAAAATACCGAAACTGAAACGTCATCTTCAGGAAGTGATAACCGTACAAGACCTTTGCAAACAACACCCATGCAACATTCCATCACAGCTAGTACAGAAGAGCCACACACCTCTGGTGTCTCTTTTTTAGAGGAAGGTACAAGAGACAAGTACAACCCAGGAGGAGACAAAGAAAAAGAAAAAGAGAACACAAAAGTAAAGAGCCTCCCAGCAACCAGCAAGAGACTCAAAGAAAAGAAGAATTAGATCCTAACAATTTGGTAATTATCATCTCTTCCTACACACTGAGTCCAATTGACATCAAAACGCTACAAAAAGGTACAACCTTTGTACCAACATGTCACACCAACTCTCTTCAGCTGGAGATCAGCTTATTCAGACTCATGTACAATTTACGCTTGAGAAAGTTTTTTGAAAACAGCGCTTAACCATGAGAGTCCGAAAGAGGAGGATTTATTAAAAAGTTTTAGACCAAGAAGTACATTTATGCCTGCTGTGAGCCACAAAAACCTTGATACATCCAAAACTCCAGTCAAACATGACATATTGTCATTTAACTTTTGGAAGAAATCCAAATTTGACACAAACTAATCCAAGATCACCAGTAATGTACATGTTACAAAAAGTACATAGGAGCATACATCAACCACTATTCAGACCCATCGTTTCCACGAGAGGAAGTCTTCTTGAACCAGTTGACAATTTTTTGGACAATTACCTGCAACCTTTTGTTTTAAACATGGGAACCTACATCAGAGACAATACAGATTTAATTTCCAAAATCAACGAAATCTCACTTAAGGAGGAGGAAGAACTTTGGCTATGCACAGTATATGTAAAGTTGTTATATGCCTCAATTCCACATGACTTGGGCATCGCTGCCATTTAAAAAGTTTTACTACATTCAAATCTTGATTCCAACTTGCAACTTTTCCTCATGGAATTACTCCACTTCACACTTTATCAAAGCTACTTCAAGTGGGAGGACCAGTGGTTCCTACAACTCGCTAGGACATCATCCATGGGCAACTGTGCTGCTCCAACGTATGATAATATTTTTATGCATAAATTCAAGGAAGACAATATCTTGAGTTAAAACGCCAGAAAGAACATGCCTTATTTTTTTTTAGATACATTGATGATATTTTTATCTTATGGAGAGGGCCACAACAGAAATTGATTGTTGCACTGAATGCTTTGAATGAAGTCAACAGCAGCATTCAATTTACCTTTGAGGTTCATCAAAATACCATGAAATTTTTGGATATCCAAATCAGTAGAATCTCCAACAAGCTGGAAACCAATATTTCTCGAAAAACCAGAGACAGGAACAATCTCTTACATTTTAACAGTTTTCACAAAAAATCCCTCAAAAATCATCTTCCATTCTCGCAATTGTTGCAAGTCAAACAAATTGTATCTCAACCGGAATCCTGTGCTGAACAAATGGATGCTATGCCTATGAGATTTGCACATCGTGGTTATCCTGAGAACATATTGGAGCAAGTGAAATCTCACAGTGCTTCAAAAACACGGATTGACTTACTCACCAAGACCCAGAAGCCGGTCCACAACTGGATGGTGGTGGTGCCTAGATTTTCTACTATGAGTCACCATTTCAAACAAACCAGTACCAGACATTGGCCCATATTAGCCATGGCACCAGATTTCAAGGGGCTCTTTTCTGAAAAACTCATCTTCGCATTCAACAGAGGTAAGAATGTTAAGGAATTGCTCACCCAACCACCTAAAGAAATTCAAACAACTACCCGCAGAGGAATTACACCTTGTTACAGTTGCAGTAATTGAAATAATATTATTAAAGGATCATGTATGTCACATCCCATGAGAGGGACGAAAATCAACTTAAAGGTGACTGCTACCTGTAACACTGCCAACGTTGTATATCTGTTGAAATGCCCCTGTGGCTTTGTCTATGTTGTCAAAACCGAAAGAAAAGTAAAGACAAGAATCCTTGAGCACATCAGTAGTGACCGCCCACTTTGTAGAACATCACCACAACACAAGTCAACTCTGATTTCTGTTACTGGAAACAGTGGAAAAAATTGAAGGTTGAGACAATAACAACTGTCTCCTTCAAAGGGAAAATCATTGGATCAAATTCTTGAATTCTCTTAAGCCTTACTAAAGACATATGGCTTGAACGAAAGAATGGAATTCTTGTGCTACCTGTAACTCTCATGATCGATTCTCTCTCCTTGTTAGCATTTTCCTTTGTCAGCCTTTTTTAGCTTATTTACTTTAGGATTGACTATTTTCCTATTTTTCTCTTCTTTTCTTGTACCATTCCTTGTTCTTTACTTTCTCAAACTTTTACCTACTTTCACCCTTTTGGTATTTTTTTGTCTTAACGCATTTTTTCACTTTTCTGTCACTCACTGTCATGTTTGATTGGTATCCACTAGTTCCTAGAATATCGGTCAAGACATTGGTTTTACTTTCTTCCCCCCAATTTTGCGATGTATATCTTACATCTATCTGTATTCTGCCCACACGTTTGAGCAACTTTGTTAAAAAAAAAAGTTTAAACAATGATATGTCAGTATGTGCATTGGTCCAAGATGGCGCTTGGCAGCAGACACCCTGTATATTTTAGTTATTTCAGGGACTTGCACACTGTCTATTAATCTTTTTGATTCTACTTTTTTCATTGTTATGCATAATTTGTGCTGCGACTTAGTTTCATGGTTTTGGTGAAAAAGGTAAACGTTTTTACTGTTCCAACATGGCGCTCGTTAATTCACTTGGTAAATGGCTCCAGTCCTCTTTTACTGGTTTCCTTGTCTTCTACATATCACAGGACTCTCAATCGTGGTTACAATTTTCAGATCATTTTAAACACAAGAATCTGTGCTGCATGTGAGTACCCCGTGCCGAGCATGTTACTTTTGTTTATCTGTATACTGATATGCCTTTGGGTGTACAGTATCATGTCAGAAGTCGCCCGTTTAGTCTTTCTGTCATCTGGTTTTTGGTAACGGCGTTCCATTCACTATTCAACCAACTACTGATGTTCCTGTCTGGAGATTCAATCAGATACACAATTTTGCTTATCATAGCTCACGGCTAACAAGTTGTGTTCTTCTTTTTCACCCTTAAGTTTTGTTGCTTCTGGTATCACGCATGCATTTGAGCTTGGCCTCATGTTAACATGGGGGTGTACTTGCGTTATACGAGTTTATTCCTCATATTGTACACATTCTTTCTGTTTAATTTCGTTTGCACTCGGTTGGTTTATTCTTAGTACAGTATGTTAGTATTATTTACTTGGGTTGGTGCCCACTTACAATCATTGCTTTTTAATCTTGTATAGAACATGTTCCCTGACGAAGGGCTGAAATAGCCCGAAATGCATCAGGAGATATATACCCAAATGTTTTGACTGACGTTGTCAAAGTTCACTGTGACAGTTCTGATATGAAGACCATAATATTGAATATTCAATGAATACAAAACATTTATATCACTTTGCTGAGGACAAAAGTTTGTGTCCTTGTTTTTCATCAACTTTAATACCCAGGTTGTGGGTTCTACTACGCTGTGCTCAGCGGGACGTCCCCTAACCAAGAGACGCTACTTGCTTCACATAAACTAGGCCGGATCCCCGATACCCACTCGGTCATCACATATTCAGTGGGAAAATTGTGTCAACAAAAATAGTTGGAACACTCCACTCTTTCGTGAAACATCACCTGTCATTCTTGTCAAGCGACATCAATTTGACTGATTTTCTCTTGGATCCTAAAGCTTCCAGATCAAAAAGATTTTTCTATGCCTCCTATAATAAAATATGTAAATTATCTCAGATGGAGGCAGAATTTCGTCCATGACGAAGCAAATTTGGAGAAGATTCTTGCAGTAGTCGACAATAGCATAAATGCACTGTCTTCCCGCATTTATACTTTAGATAATATTGTTTTGTCTGTTATTGACATTGTTCAAAGTGATGTGTCTGTGTTATATCATAGTCAAAATCAATTACGATCTGTTATGCAATTTGCATGGACTTCACATACTCTCAAAACGGGAAAAGTACCATGGGATTATTTGAACACTTCTGCTTTGTTTTTACCATTTAATCTAACTGATGATCAGAGAAGCATGTCCATGAAAGACGCTACATGCACGCTGTTATACATTGAACAATTAGAACACTTACTGTTTTCTTTTGCGGACCGTTTCGGTGTAGGGTTAATTCATGGCATTATCTCTCTGTCATTTTCGCTGTTTCAATTTAAATCTTGCATGAAACATTTTCCTATAGGCCGCTTTGAACCCATGGGTAGTGCTTTTTTCCATGAATTATGGTCCCTACCTTTCACCTACAGACGTCAACGGAAGGGTATGAAAGTTTTCCTAACAGGGGAGGACTGAGATTCCACAATAGGACATTCCATAGTTTGCAAACAAGTTAAGTTGCACGGTGCTTGTAATGGGTCCGCACCTAATCTGGCTTGTTTTTTTAAAGAAACGCCTGTCCCAACAATAATTCCCACTCTCACAATGCTTTCTTCTTCTTTTGAATAACAACAACTGCTGTGGCTTACAGACAGGCATCCCGTATATAGTAACAGTTTCTCAGCATCTTACTTGTTGGATCAATGTGCTTTTTCCGCCCCCACATGGGCCTGTAGATAGTTTCAATAGGCCTTCCATTTCGATTTTGAAAACAGATTTCAATAAATGAAGCAGACTCAAAGCGCTATTGTTTCAACAAGAAGTGGCTCTCACTTCGGCTCAAGAGACCTTCGAATTGCAGGTGGCTAGAACATCTAGTGAGATTCAGTCACTGCTGAACACGAATCTCCCACTTCATTTTGGAGAACTGATACATGAATATTTAATGCATCTGATACAGAAGTCCATGCTCATTTCTTCAAACTTGTGGGATCTGGCCTTGTGACTTCTTTTCAGACGATTTTTGGAGTAATCCTGGCCTTTATAAATTCTATTTTTTCCAGCACCTTCGGGGGTTGCCCTTAAGACTGACGCTGGCGGCTGGTGTGCTGATACTTCTGCTCCTGTTACACAATGGATGCCCATCTTATGGTACTGCACAGACCCGGCCAATTGCAATTGTACTGTGACCGAATGCAGCACTTTTTTTGGATGCTTGCAACTAGCGACGCATAGCCTGAGTTATGGACTAACTTTTCACTTTGCCTACTTCACTTGCATGCAACCTGTGTTCTACTGCCAGCAGTGCCCTTTCTATTGAGCCTTGTATTTATGCCTCTCCAATACGTCATATATGGATCTGGATTATGACCTGTTAATGAGTCCAATTGTGGCCCATGACCAGACCTGTTCTCGGGATGATGGTATGGCGCATGTGGCTGCACTTGAAGTGTTGGCTGAGTGGAATATCTGTGCAGCTGCACAGCACCTCTTGCAACAGAGTTTCATCGAATATCACGCAAGTTGCCCGGATATGCTCTTGGAGGCATCGGATTAGGAATAACATGTGTGTTCCTTCAAGCTACTTGATTGGTGTAACTGCAACAAATGATGGACGGAATGCTGAATGATTCAAACATTCTCTCCAGTCAAGGGACCTGGGTTAAATCCGTCGTTTTTGTTACCACTATGCCACCCCAGTTTGGACCCAGCCATATGCAAATCAGTCTTGACCTTGTGCCTCATGGCACCAGTCCAGACCGAACTGCCAAGCCAGGTCCTCCGTGTACCAGAAACAAGCATCCTGGAAGCGGTTTCGAGGTATGTCACTATTCATCAGCCAGGCTAGCTTGAATCCAGTGGCACAGTGAACAAGGGACCCACATCTGGGCATACCCATCCCACTCAGGGTGAAAAGTGTAACTCCAACAAATGATGGACGGAATGCTGAATGATTCAAATGATGGAGTTAGGCCCAGATCTCTCTACTGGGGTGACTGTATGACATTGTTCTTCATTCTGTCCATCATTTGTTTTTTTTACTTGATCGGATGGGATCCCTTTTAACTACGACTGAAAGGGATGACCTCTTGGAATGGACTGCATTCCATTCTTGTGTTCACTTACTTTGATGAATTCTGCAACTCTTAATCAATACCGTTCTCAATGAACAACATTTAAACGATATTTTTTTTTCTATTTTTTTATCTTTTATTTTCCCAAATTTTTTCAAGCGCTTCTTGACTCTGCTTCTCTTTGAACTCTGTTTGGGTCTTTTATATCTATATGCTATGACCTTGCCATGCGGAGGGTGTTATTTGGCCATTGGGGTCATTGTTGACATTGCTAAGTTAGCAAACGCTCTGCATGACTTTATTTTGCAAGGCTCTGTTTGTGCCTTTCACATGAGAACTGTCTGCTTTATGCGTTCTCTGCCTGTTGCTGGAGTTTAGTTTAAACACAGATTGCAAGTTTGATAAACAATGCTCCTTGTTATTCTGTTCTGTTCTGGTCAGTCCCTAGCACTTAGACAAAACATGCTACACAGCTGCTACACAGCTGCGGCTGTTGGAAACTCAAGCTTTGATATTACGGGAATGCATATTGGTTTAACACACACTTGGAGAGGGACCTTTCCAGGTAGAAGAGCTATGTTGTTCCTATGATGTAAAACTACCATCTAGGCAGTAAGGTATGGGGCCTGCTGATAAAGCCCAGAGATCTTCCTTTATAAAATAAAACTTCTTCTTTCCAAGGGGAGGGTGGCTAGGCCTTATAGTCCTTTATCCATTGTCTGTATACGATGACATCCCCTTTCATAGTGTATGAACTTGCTACAATGCTAATGGTTTTAGGTTTATGCGCTTTTCTGCTGGTAGTGGCTCATATACTGCATTATAGAGAACTATAGTTAAAATAAATATTTGGAACTATAACAGTGACTCTGTCAATTCTTATTGTGGACAAGTATCAGTGAGCGAAAGGGTACGTCCTACTGCCGTGATTCCCAAGAGAATAGAGAGTGTTGTGTTCTGGGTTGTCTAATCCTTTGTAGCTTCGTGATTATGTAGGAGAACGAATGAAACACTATAGCTAGTCAGTTCTGGGATTTTGGGTACTGAGGTAGTAGGAAGGCTTAGCCCCTACACACTGAGGTCCGGTTTTCCTGTGCATAGTTCTGTCTATGTGCAGAATTCCCACAACAATATCAGGAGCAGTTTGTCACTTCCTGGGGATGATGCAAAGCCATCTATCCTCGAATTAGTCTACATAAACAATAATTGATAACTTTGGCATAACGGGATATAGATAAACCCTCGTCGCTTTAGACCAGCGGCGAGACGACTTAGTTAAACGTTGGCACAGAAAACTTTCAAGTAAGCTGTCTTGCCCGTGTACAGCCTTAGGGTTGTTACTAAGTAGCACCGTTCGCTCTAAACAGAATGCAGAGGGAATAAGTTAGAATCATTTATTCTGTTGCAGAGAAAAGGCTTGGTTTGCTGAATGAGGCTTCCTTTAATTTCCGATGGTCACAAGTGCTTATCTAGTAAAAGTAAGTGCATTCACTGCAATATTGAATAAATGGGATATCACGTATAAATATGACAACAGTGAAATACGTGTATTAAATGTTTCTTCCAGTGAATGTGGTACTTGTCATGAAATAATCATGGAAAATATCAAATTTCGTGCACTTTTGAAGGCTTGACCTTTCGGTCCCCACCTGCACACATAAACGTAAGTTTTACAATCTTTCAACAGATATGGGCTAAAAAACAACTATGGAGAATTACTGAATGTCAATGCCCTGGTTGATTTCAGGTCCCGGAAACGAGATTATTAACCCTTGTGAGAAGCATCAAAGGTACAATGTTTCGAATTCAGGTACGATTAGTGTAAATAGATTACGGCTAACAATAGAATATTAAAGAAAGGGGATAACCTATTGTCATCTAATTTTAAATTCACAGGTTACATCGTGCTTTATGCCCTGATGAAAATCCCTTAAATTGTGATTCAGGATTGGAAACGCGTCGGCAACTTTTATCCTTTTTTACCACAAAGGGTATTCATAAAAAATCACGGATCTCTGGAGCGGGTTTGCAGAAGTTTTGCAGAAGTTTTTGTACCCGACAGAGCAGTATCTCTCCCATGTGGCGACAGTTCCCTTAACTGCGCCAAATTGTAGGGCCATATGGAACTGCCTTGTATTTATACTAAGATCTTGCTAGTGCAATTTCTGCATAACGTGTAGTCATTTTGTGTATTATTTATTAATTTGGTGTATTATTCATGAATGTCTGGGGTTTTCTCACAATGTGTCTGTTTTGAAGCACCTTATATGTATCACAGTTGTTTTTATATTTGAAAGTGTATTTAACTATGACATGTGACAAATGATTATTTAAATGTGTCAAACATGATAAATAAGATGTGACTATGTCACTTGAAGCTTAAGAATTGATTAGTCTTAGCTGTGGTCTGCTTAAATAAATAGCGGCTCAAAAATCGAGTGTCAGGTTGCCTTCCTTTATTATTAACTTTCTAAAAATGGCATTTCTAAAATGGTTATGTCAAATCCAACTTTACCACTAAATAGACTTCATCACCACTATTCCAAAGATTTTAAAGTTGAAGTAGTTACTCCTTTCCAATCAGGGATTACAGCTTAAAAGGAATTGTAAGGAATCCCCAATGCTAGCATATGAATGGAGTAGGCCTCACAGTAGTGAAAAATGAATTTAGCTGTTTGTCACTGCCAGGACATATAACATTTAAATGCCTTTCAGTTACACAGCACCCTGCCCTTAAAGTCACTTAGGGCCTACCTTAGGGGTGGCTTATAAGCAATAAGATAGGAGTTTAAGGCATAGCAAGTGGCTTTAAACAGCAAGTTGAAGTGACAGTAAAGTGCACACACAGGCGTTGCAATGGCAGGCCTTAGACAAGTCCACCCTAACTGCCAATACATCCAGGGATATAACTGGTCTCTTATTAAGCATTGCAAACCTGTCCTTACCCATATTGCTAACTCCCCAAGGGTCCTCCCATAGGTGACTGAATTACAAACATGCAATATGAGATATAACCATTTCTAATGACTGGGATGCTACTCCAAGTCTCCTGGAGGAGGCTCGTCTATAACCTACCCCCGGTCCATGTCCCCCAGCTTCGGTCCTATCTCAGCCTAGTACTAGGACAAAATTTTGATTGGCTTCTTGGAGTTATCCCGAGGTACTGAGTCCAGCGAGTGAGTGCCCCCTCCGGTATAGTGAGCATAGCCAATTCAGCAAGGGTTTGAAGGGGACTAAACCTCCAGCTGCCCACCACAGAGCTGGTAGCTCCTAATCTGCTTGAATTATGCCCTTCAGCAATTATCAAAGGACTCACTCTAACCCTGGCCTTTGCTGCTATACCTTCAGACCCACTGAGTTGGCTAACGAAAGGCTCTTTCCAAAAAGTGGTTATGCTCAGTCTGTCAACATCACCAAACCTGCTACGCCAGTGCGATACCTGAGCTATTAGTCCTGGGTCACATTGGGCTTCTAGGTGATCTCTATAATTAATTTGGATGTTTGTGTTTTCATTGCATATTCTGCTAGCATCCATAGACAAAAGACCGTTGACCAAGCGCTGGTCCTTTAAAACCACTGTTACCAGATGACAGGGATTGCCCGGGGTCTTAATCCTCTCTACTCTCATGATATCGCTGCTTACAATTGAGCAGAATCTCTTTACATTCTGAAACCAATAGATAACGTTGTTGGTTAAGGAGTACTGGTCTTCCCTGCACCCCTGGAATACTTTAGGGACTTAGGCCAATAAAATATGTCCCTAGTTCAAGGATGGAGATCTGAGTGACTTAGACGTGCCCTATGCACACACACTGTGACATTATACACGTAGGTGATAGTATAAACAGATTTTATAACATATATTCAGGCAGAGAAATGATGATTATTTAGACAATTCAAATGAAAAACATGTAGAGTTCATAGATTCTTTTTAATTCCGCGATGCTTAGCAACAGCCAGCCGACACGTGTTTCATCGCTTGAGCGAATCTTCAGGGCTCTAAGTGGCTGCGTTTATGCCAGAGGTCGCTCTGCCGGTGATACTTCCGACCCGGTGGGGCCCAAGACCGTCTTTGTGATGCAAAATGCGCAATGCAGGCGTAAACTTAATGATGAAGGTATCTCATGTGTACGACCCGGGAGCGATTCCGTGTGGGTAATGGGAGTGGATAACTCCAAATGTGTTCCAAGTCCCGCTTTGTATAACTGGACCGATTTCTGTATCCTTTTCGAGTGGCGTGATGGTGCTGCTCACGGGTCGTAGTGTTCCTGGTGTCGGAGATCTGAGTGACTGTATGCTATTCAACATTGACTCTCCCTTTTTGCTGATGGTAGAAATGAGTAAGCTTATAGTGATCATTACATTCCTACTTTGGTACCCCATCAAATAAGTCTGACTCCCTTGTACTGCCAAAGCTTGGGACACAGCTGTCCAACATCCCCCCTTCCCTCCTGGATGAAGCATCTGAATAAGTGATGTCTTCACTGTTCTTCTAGTATTGGAGTGGGGCATAGCTGTCCCGACTGCAAGACCCTGTGCTGGGTAAGGAATATATTCTCCCTGTAGACCTCAACAGGTGATGCCATCTTAGTGGCACTCTTGTGCACCCTAAGCTTATACATTTTCTTTCTAGGATTTTTTTAACCAGTCTCAGATCTCGGAACTTATCCCTCAACCCCTTAATCACCTCCACTAGTTTGTCTATTTTCATGGATATGCTAGGCTGGATATCATGGTCACTAGTTAATCTCTGTTCCCCACCAAGTTCGCCATGACCCTGAACACAGAGGGGGGCAAACATATTTTCACAAAGCACTTATGGATTAACAAAACATAAGACACTGTCCCCAGAGTTCCGATCAACAATACTTGAGTTTGGAGAGATTCTTAAAGAGGATGCAAGTGGGGATGATGCTGAATTCTTCAACTAAGTAAACATGTCAGAAACACTCCTCTTTAATCTTTGTTTCTTTGGGGGCAGATATGTGCTTTTGGAGAAGCAGTTAAAACAGGATAAGTAGGAGGATTTAATATCACCTCTACTTCCTACAGAAGGGCATCAATTCTGTCTATAATGCAGTTCCCTCTGACTGATTTAGGACCTTTCTTTGCAATGGGGGGCTATTGGCTAAATCTGCAGCCTTCCTTTTTCCCATTTAATCTTATACATTGAAGATTGAATTCGATCAATGTGGAAAAGCTGCAACAAACACTCTTAGGTGCTAATACATAGCCTGTTAAAGCATCAAGAAGGGGGCACTTTTAAATAGGCAATACAATTGACAGTACCTTTTAGGCTAGATATGAGAGTTGTAGCCCAGTTCACTCCTCTGGGCTCCGACTGGCATGGACAGGCACGCCCTTGGCCTAGGTGTGGCCCATGCATGCCCCGCACAGTGGGAGAGTGTTGCACTGATAAGAACTGGGTGGGATGTGGGAAAGGAACAATGATGCCTCCTGGCGCAAAGCCTGTTGGAGGATGAAGTCCCCATAATCAGCCCGGTCCTGCAGCGATGGTTTAGTGGTGAGCCTCTAATTTGACAGCAGGGACAGAAAAGTATCCTCATGAAAAGGGGTATCATCACATATAGAGGATCAAATTGTTTGCCATTTAACCTCATATGGGACACATTGCTTGATGTGATATTGGTATTCACTTTGGAAAGTGAAAACGGAGATAGCCCAATGCTGTTTTTAATACCCCTTGCCCTTCTAATTGTAAGGGTTGGTTGTGAATTGATACCTCTCAAACAATCCATTCAGTGTAAATTGATGCCTCCGTTTGTAGCTAATGGAGTTTCCAGAAATATTCCTTCAAGAGTACCATCCGCCAAACTATAGATTTGGTCCATCTCTAGTGGTACTCCTTCAAATCTGCTGAACATTGTCTTAGCTGCTTCATATCCTTCAAGTACTCCTTCTATTTACTTCAACCATATTACAGTGCCTGGTCCCTTAAAACGTTCTCCACTGTTTTGTTCTGGTTCTGTAATACCCTATGTACCATTTTACCTAACAACCTTAGTGAGGCTCTCTAAAGTTCCAACATAAGTAGCATTGAAACGGCCAGCAATCAATTAGTCTCTTTTGTTATAAGCACAAAATCCTTTCCCTAATAGAATGATATTGCATAATCCTATAAGAGATTAGATAGAGCAATTTGTGACTGAGGAAGATCTATAATATTTGTTTTAACATTATTTATTGAGCAGAAGCATAAGGTCATCCATTCAATCATAAAAATTAATTGCCAATATTTCCTTCAAAATAAACATCATAATTTGAAACATTGGGAACCATTGTTATTTTCTTATTATATTCCCAATATTTTTTAGATATAAATGCATCGTGACGGAAGTAAATTAAACAGAAATTATGTCCATAAAATAAAAATACTCTAATACTCATATAAAGAATTTTTCTTCAGTGCTTCAGCTGCTCTCCAGGACTTTGTCTCCCTGCTCCCTGCTTCCTAGGTGCTTCCTGCTAGGGTGGGACTCAGTCCCCAAGCGTACCTCTGGTGCAGGGAGGGGCCAGAAGAGGGGGCTCCATAAACCTACTGCAGCAGTCCTGCGGCGTGGGCTGCTCTCCAGGACTTTGTCTCCCTGCTCCCTGCACCCTGCACCCTGCTCCCTGCTGTATGGGCACTTCCTTTGCGGTGGGACTCAGTCCCCCAGCGTACCTTTGGTGGAGGGAGGGGCCAGAAGACGCCAACTCCATAAACCTACTGCAGCAGTCCTGTGGCGCGGGAATTGCCCAGGCATGTGCCAATGCCATGACCGTGCCAAGACCGGGCCCGTCTTTGTCCGGGAGAGGCTGGGCTGGGCCCATACGCTTTCACCTGCAAGACGCCTTTGAAGTTCTCTCCAAGCTACATAAGTCATTTATCTAGCCTTTCCCGTTTTAATATAATTTAACAATGGGTAAACACAAGGCGGGACACAGTAAACCATGGGTTCATGATAGGAAGCTGTAAAGGCCTGGGACCAATAGATCTGAGACTATTCCAATTGAATTCACCACCCTAGCGGATATTGACACATTAATTGGAGAGGTAGAATTGCTCCTCAATACAAGCAACAAAAGGGGGAAGGTCAATTTGCCAAAAGTACCACAGTAACAGAGTAAGAGAGCTAAAACATTCCCTATAATTGAGGACTCTATAGAGCTCTCTCAGTCAAGCAGGATGAATCAAGTGCTTCAGCCCACGCTTTCTCCAACTTCTGGGCTAATAGCCCCATTAGTCACACACATCAACTGGCTAAGACTACTTGTTCTTTATATCCCACTTTTACCATTGTTTCAAGTGTGCCTTGTTACAATCGATTTGACCATATATAACTACTTGATCAGGCTGTGGAAACACCTACGCCTGTCACACATTCATCGGAAGCATCTACTATTTTGCCTATGTCAGAATCACATAATGTCCGCTTAGAACCAGTGAACATTGACTTGCTGTTCAGCAGACTGAATGACTTTCATCATCAAGTATCATCTTTAATTGCGTAAGTAGTGGAACTTGCTTCTAAAATATCCTGTAGTTGTAGAGGGTGTAATTGCAAAACCAATGTTCAAGAGAACACCTTAATAGTTCCCCCAAGTGGCAAACCCAGTGGTTTTTCTTTGTTCGCCCTAAGTTGGCAGGGTATGCTCAGACGTGAATCCCTTGCTCACTTTGCCACTGGATTCAAGCAAGCCTGGCTGAAGACGGCTGTAATGCCAGAAACCGGTCCTGGGAAGCTTGATTCCGGTCCAGGGAAGACATGGCTTGGCAGTTTGAGCTGGACTGTTCCCATGAGGCACAGGGTCAGACTGATTTGCATATGGCCATATCTGAACTGGGGTGGCGGAGTGAGCTGAAGAACGGTGATGGATTAAACCCAGATCAGTTGACTGGGGGTGAGTATTTGTATTGTCAACGCTCCGTCCATCATCCCCTTTGGTTTTTCTTTGTTCGCCCTAAGTTGGCAGGGTATGCTCAGACGTGAGTCCCTTGCTCACTTTGCCACTGGATTCAAGCAAGCCCGGCTGAAGACGGCTGTAATGCCAGAAACCGGTCCTGGGAAGCTTGATTCCGGTCCAGGGAAGACATGGCTTGGCAGTTCGGGCTGGACTGTTCCCATGAGGCACAGGGTAAGACTGATTTGCATATGGCCATGTCTGAACTGGGGTGGCGGAGTGAGCTAAAGAACGGTGATGGATTAAACCCAGATCAGTTGACTGGGGGTGAGTGTTTGTATTGTCAACGCTCCGTCCATCATCCCCTTTGGTTTTTCACACATTCATCGGAAGCATCTACTATTTTGCCTATGTCAGGATCACATAATGTCCGCTTAGAACCAGTGAACATTGACTTGCTGTTCAGCAGACTGAATGACTTTTATCATCTTTAATTACGTAAGTAGTGGAACTTGCTTCTAAAATATCCTGTAGTTGTAGAGGGTGTAATTGCAAAACCAATGTTCAAGAGAACACCTCAATAGCTCCCGCAAGTGGCAAACCCAGTTAACGCATTATGTAGGGGCCTAACTTTGAATTCCACTTCTGTCAATAGGAAGTTATATGCCCCCAAACCACTATTTCCTTGTGTGGTAGCTCTCTTCCAAAAAGTTCTGATCATAATTAGCATAAGGAATCGTTCAATCCTCATACCGCTCCCCACTTAAACTCTCAAAATACTATATCATTGTGTGCAGGCATCCAATCAGATGAGAGGAAGTATCCCCATAGAAGACCTTTGTATCAACCAGCTAACCTTGGAATATACTTCTCCACGCTTGGGTGTCGACTCCCTTCCAACAACTAGCCCTTTCGGCATAATGAGAATCGGAAATCCAATAGATCGATTTAAATGATACAGGTCCCAAAATTGAAGCAAGGCATCCCTGAGCACACTGATGCATTAATAAATTGGGTGATCCACTGGATAAGGTGGGAACTGAACAGTTTATCCATAATTACATCAGATATAGTCTATGCAAAAAGAAGTTCAGTTATTACATCGTCCTGTGACCATTTTCATGTTGTCCTGTGTTCTAACTACCTGGCTGAAAACCTTATAAATTTTGAACAACGCACCTGTTATCTATACAGGGGCAATCAACTGGACATACAGTTAAAAGCATTTCCCCCCCTTGATATTATGGGAGACTGGTCCAGGCCTCAGCTCGTTATGGCAACAAGGGATACTGTTATCCCCCTACTCTCCCCTTTATCGTCCATGACTGCAATCGATTGACTAAGTATTAACTTGCTCTTACCAGCATGTATTGATCAAGGACACAGAACTTGTACATTAAATAATGTTGCTATAAAAACCTCTAAAGTGTGTACACTAAAGCAAATCAGGGCTAACTGAACTCCTCACTCTATTTCTTGTAATGAATCACTGTGTGGTTTAGTACATACTCAGAGTATTAGTGATAAGGTGGATAACCTTCAAGAAGGGGGTTTTCGAATGCCTGAATCATATAACTGGGATGACAGCAATCCCATCTTACTTTCTGATGAGCTATGTAGTTTTAGCGATTATCCAGGGTCAAGTCTGATAGCAAGATTTGTTTGCTACCTAGTCTCAACCTTTTGTCTTGCAATATCCCTAAGGACAATGTATGGTTTGACCATGCAGGTAAACTAGCAAAGAGTTCTCTAAGGTTGGCCATCACAGAAGGGGATAGATCTAAAATTAGCACATCCAGATGTACCTGCAAAGTCCAACTGAACCAGGCCAAGCGGGACTGGGTTGGAAAATCTTTGGCAAGATTTGCTTGTTGCTAGTAAAACTAAGGACATTACAACATTCTGGAAATTGGTAGCACTATCTAAGCCAGGAAGTACGAAATCTCCTTGTTATAATATATCGCCTGAAAAATGGGTGGCACATTTTTCCATCCTTTATACTGCAAAAGATGTCATTGATTGTAGACGTAGCAAAAGCCAAAGATGTGCTACATTGTTATTAAACCCAGATCGAGAAGTAAACGGTACCCCTTTTTTTTTAGCCTAGAAGAAACAGCTAGTGCAATTGACTCATTAAAAATGGCTTAGGCACCAGGCCCAGACAAACTTCCAGGAGATCATTTTAAATCTGAGCCTCAAATCAGGACAATTTATTTGAATGTGCTATCAAAAGCCATTCCTGCAAAAGGGAGAATTACCAGAATCATTGAAGGAAGCTGAGATCATAACCATATTTAAAAAGGGTGATGGAAGCAAACCGCTAACTACAGAGAAATAAGCGTGATTGACAATGCGCAGAAAAAACGTGACTAAAGTGAATGACTGGGCTGATGCTAATAAAATAATTTTTTTCAACAGGAACAATGGTCCTTAGCTTGACAGAATCAAAATGTAAATAGCAACCATAGACTTAAATAAGTGCTAAGGCTTGGTTTTCTCCAATGTCCAGCCGGACAAGGGAGTATTTATTTTCAAAGTTATACAAGGATTTGCGAATACGTGAAACGAGAATCAAAAGGACTGGGCACAAGCCTGTACCAAGTCAAGGAGAACAAACAATAAGGGGAAAGAATAAGGAAGGTTCAAGCAGGCAAAAGAGTTGGAGCAAGTGGCGGCTTACAATACAATGCGATCTTGTGCAAACACAGACCAACAATAACTGCAATACATATATACAAATGAGACATGCAGTACTGTTAAAACAGTCGACGTGACGTTTCGATCCCTAGCTCGTAATATTAAACTGGGATCATCTTCAGGACTAATGTTAAAGCTAATGCCTGGAATATTAAAAGCCTTAAAGCAATGTTTTAGACCTTGAAGGAAGGATGTGCCTCTGAGAAAACAATAATAGAGCGCGGCTGTCGGGTAAAACAGTCCGCTTCGTGCTGGTCCTTGGAGTGATGTTTTTGCGACCCTGGGGGTAGGTTGTACCTCGGGGGTTGAAGATAAAGGAGCGCGGCTGCCGGATGGAGCAGTCCGCCTCGTACCGATCCTTAATGATATCGCGTGTTGAGCTTGGTCTCGGGGGTCTTGCTCGATAGCAGATCGAAACGTCACGTTGTTTGTTCTCCTTGACTTGGTACAGGCATGTGCCCAGTCCTTTTGATTCTCGTTTCACGTATTCGCAAATCCTTGTATAACTTTGAAAATAAATACTCCCTTGTCCGGCTGGACATTGGAGAAAACCAAGCCTTAGCACTTATTTAAGTCTATAGTTGCTATTTACATTTTGATTCTGTCAAGCTAAAGACCGTTGTTCCTGTTAAAATGACTAATTACCCGAGGTCCTTTGCTACCTAAAACGGGTTCCCTTGTTTAGTATACTTTTGCTAATAAAATAATGTCACCTTTTCAAGCTGGTTTTAAGCTAAAGGTTAGCACTATTGATCAGATTTTTAGATTTTCAATTTTATATTGGAAAGCAGTTTTATTACAGCAACAAAAGCTCTATGTGCTTTTATAGATCTAAGAGCTACTTTTGATCTTATCCCACGTTAAAAGTTATGGCATGTTCTAACAAAACTAAGAGTCCCCGGCAACTCAGTACAACTCTTAAGTAAAATGCATGAGGACAATTTTGCCCAGGTTCGCTGGCGCCCAGATAGTTGACTGAACCTATCCCGATTGAATGTGGGGTGCATCAAGTTTGTGTCCTGGCATCTACCTATTTTCCCTGTATATGGATGATATTGTTTAAATTCTAGAAAATTGTAGGAATGGTTCCCCTACTCTGAAAATAGGAGGGTAACCATTTTAATATTTGATGATGACTCCCTTCTTATCTCAAAGATACTCTTGGGCCTGCAAATTCTAGTCAACAGATTTTTTAATTTGTGTAAGTCCAGGGGACTTGAGCTAAATGTTAATAAGACCAAATTTATGGCGCTGGGTAAGGGGGTGAGAAGTGGATAATGAGGTACTAGAAAGGGTAGATAACTTTGATTATCTAGGAGTGCGACTTATGGTAAACTACAAGTGGCTGGGGCAGTTAACTAAGAGCAGTCTCTTAATCGAGCATAGGTTGACGGCCATAAATAGGATGCATAAGCGAACAGTGTCACATGTAGTATCACCAGCTGTGGAAATATATTATTCTAAGGTGCAGGGCTGTGCTCTATGGCACAGAAATATGGGGCTATGCCGATGTACAGCCCCTTGCCATTGCTGAAAACCACTTTGCAAGAAAGTTGGTCTGACCCCCACCCAGCTCTCCCTTTATTCGATTGTATTTTGAACTGGTGTTAAAAAGAATAGCAGATGTGGCTGAATTAAAAGTATTAGTCTATTGGGTCCGTCTCTGGAGTACGCCTGAGTTAGCTGATTATAAGATATCTCTTGCAGAACTACTAAAGATGCCAGGTGCAAGGTCAAATTTGTATGCATGTAGTTGGGGAAGGTGAGTCTATAGAGTTATTGGTCTGACCCTACAGGAATTAATAAGACAGATTTGAACGTACTGAAGGCTACTTACTTGGCTCATATCAATAAAGAACACATAAATAGAAGTTCAATTGGTTCCTTAACTAAAGCATTTCTTGACCACAAATATACACCATCTTTTGAGCAATATTTGGAATTAATACCCTATTTTCTAGCCAAGAGTCTGTATTTACTATTTCATTTTTGTACTCTTACTTTAAGATCTTTTACCCAGTAATGGGGTAGAGAACAGGAACCTATGGCTTGTCCTATGAGTGAACTGGGCAACCAGAATGATTCAAATCTTTTTTTTTTGCCTAGAGTATTTGATCTATCTCTGTGCATCTTCCCCATATGTTGAGACCTGGGAATAACTCGATGTCAGTACAGGACTCTCCCGCTGGTAAATTGGGCTCTAATTCCCGTCAACCTTATTTGGCATGGGACGACATAGACACATCTAGGTTACAATCAAACCTCATCGATACCACCCCGTTGCTATCCACCGATCCTAACATCGCAATGTCCCAATACTATGACTGGGTAAGTTCTGCAGCCTAGGAACTAGTTCAAACCAAACAACGATCCCGTAATAGATCTGCCCCGTCAGCTCCATGGTACTCATCTGAGCTGCGTAGCCAGAAGCAACAGTGTAGGAACTGTGAGAGGCACTGGCGGAAAGATTATACTGATGAAGCTAAATCTAAGTACAAAGATGCAATGGCCAAATACAAAATCTTAATCTGCGAGGCAAAGAAAAAATATTACTGTGAAAAAATTGAATTAGCCAAAAATTCCAGTAAACTTTTGTTTGAAACTACTAAACAGTTAGCTGGGTTTTCTTCTGATTTGACACCTCCCCCTTCCCAATCTCTTTGTAACAACCTAGCGAATTTTTTCTTTACTAAAGTCGAGGACATTTACTGTGTCTTCGCAAATAATGCAATAACTCTCCCCACTTTTTCCTCTTCACATAATGGCCCTAACTTTTTACAGTTCACAGAAGTAGATCTTCCTCAGGTACGGAATATCATATCATCCATTAAATCAGGCTCTGCCTCGGACCCATGTCCCTTGAAAACCCTACGCCCGATTATTGAAACTGTTCTTCCGTCCATGACCACGATCTGCAATTCTGTGTTCTGCACGGGCATTTACCCAGAGTTTTTAAAAAGGACACTTGTAAAACCCCTCCTCAAAAAACCCTACCTCGACAAGGATGATCCTAAAAGCTATCGTCCTATCGCTAGTCTGCCTCTCCTAGCGAAAGTAGTTGAAAAATTCATGAACCTTCAACTATCCTCCTTTGTCGAGGAAAATAGGTTACTGGACGAATCACAGTTTGGCTTCCGCCAATTCCACAGAACAGAGACGGCCTTGGTTAAAGCAGCGGATGATATTAGATCTATCCGGGATGAAGGAGGCACAGCAGTTCTTATTCTGCTGGCCCTTTCGGCAGCCTTCGACACGGTCGACCATGTCACCTTGGTCGACCGTGTCGGAGGCCTGGGCATCCAAGGGAACGCCAGAGGACTTATTGCTTCATTTCTGGCGGGGAGGTCCCAGGTGGTCAACATTGGACCCTTCAAATCACCTTCTTTGTCACTGCCATGCGGAGTTCCTCAAGGCTCATCCCTTAGTCCGACTTTATTTAACATTTACGTGTCGGACCTTGCCAGAGTCATCAAGGCACATGGGATGAGCCTTACCTCCTACGCAGATGACACGCAGTTGGTCCTAGCAGTAAAGAATGATGGGCCTAAGATTGCCAGTAATTTCAATCAGGGCATGCAGGCAATTGGGAGCTGGATGGCTGCCAATTGCTTGAAACTAAATTCCGATAAATCGGAAGTTGTCATTTTTGGCAAATTATCCCCGGAATGGCCCTCACCCTGGTGGCCTTCATCCATGGGCCAGCCCCCGGATCCGACCGATAAGGTGAGGAACTTGGGGGTGGTGTTCGACAATCGCCTGAATTTCCTACCTCATGCAAATCAGATTTCCTCCTCCGCCTTTCATAAATTACGGCTCATAAAAAAAATCTTACCATTCTTACCTGAAAACGCTGGTAAAACCCTGGTCACTCACCTGGTGCTATCCACCTTAGACTACTGTAACGCTCTGTTCTTGGGCGCCCAAGAGAAGGTGCTTCAAAAAATGCAGATCATTCAGAATGCCGCCGCTAGGCTACTCGGGCGCATTCCAAAATACCAGTCAGTATCAGCCACCATAAGACAGTTGCATTGGCTACCGGTGAGAAAGAGGATCGAATTTAAGTCCCTCTGCCTGGTATATAAAGCATTACACAATATAGGACCTGCTTTCTTGACCCAAAATCTCATCCCTTACCACCCTGTTAGAACGTTGCGTTCATCTTCTTTACAGGAATTATTGGTACCACGCACAAAATCTGTAGCGTGGGGTGACAGAAGATTCCTTGTAGCGGCCCCGAAACTGTGGAATACTGTCCCACTGACCATCAAAAAGAGTACCTCTCTCTGGATGTTTCGCAAACAGCTCAAGACCTGGCTTTTTAAACAATAAAACTTCAGTCCCTTTGGTGGTTATACATAGCAGAAACTTCAGCGCCGAGATGCCCTAGGGCCTTCGTTCGCGCTTTATAAGTGTTTTAATAAATAAATAATAAATAAATAAATAAATAAATATGGTAGCTCTAAGGATCCTAAAAACTGACACTTCTTTTAAGATTGTTTTAGCTGTAAGCAAATTTCTAGAGGCATCCTAGCACACCCGAAGAACAACTTTAAAAGATGCTGGGCAACGGACTATGAAATAATTTTCAATATGTTTTATATATTTACCTTGGTATTTGACTAAGTGATGTGTTTTCTTCTGCACCCTTTGCTATGTGCCCATAGCTGCTACTTACAATTTCACTGTTTCTGAAGCACCGGTCTCATTACCTTCTGGTGTAACCTAACTGCTCTGGGGTCTGTGATCTACTGTTACTATATGCAATTGGATGTATGCTACATGTTTTTTAATATTCTTATATATCATATAGTTTTTAATGCTAATTCATAATCTACTTCCTCCTTGGTTATCATCTTGGGATATGTGATTGTCATCTTACCCATCATGTTTTAATATATGTTTATAGTTGTCATTTGCATTGCATTGTGTGTAAAGCACATGTTACTTTACATCTTTCTACCTTGGCTTGACTTATTTAACTTGGGGGTTGTAAAATATTTTTAGTCAAGCAATTGGCATGCATGTTTTGTAGTTTTTACTAATTTTAAACAAATTGTGTCGTTTTTACATGTTTTATGGAAGTATACTCGGATGGTTGTAATAACCAATTAAAGTTTACATATGTATACAAGTGCAATACATCATAACTTTAAAAAAGTGCATTTGTCCCTAAGGTAAGCATATATTATAATTATTAATATTATTTTTTTTTTTATTATTTTAAATTCATACAAACAATATTATTCTAAACCTTAATAAAGTGCATCATTCCATATTCCACTCCTAATATAAAGTGTGATTGTGCCAAAGCAATTTAACATGGAATATCCTCATTCCACAATGTTTTCTGGTATAATTTCCACCATCCTACGCTTCAACACTTTCTATTCCATCCATATATTCCCATTCAGTGGTAAATCTATTAAAAGCGACAACCCATTTGGAAAGGCTTCTTCAAATTTCTTTGTTCGGTTCATTTTATTATGCCACTCTAGATATGTTGGTACTCTAGTTGTTCTCCTGTTCTGCAAGATCATAGACCCGATCTTTTCCAGAAAAAAACTATCCAAGGATCCTTTTGTATCAATTAAACTGACTAGTATATCTATAAGAGAGGCTTTGTAATATGTGCGTATCTGAGGCAGTATCAACCACGCCTGATTTATATCCAGTTGAAGCACTGGAAGTTTAACCCAAGAGATCATCCTGTTCCAAATAATGTTAAAAGATTGCTTCTAATTCATCAAAATAGACCGTATTATTTTTTATTGGGACATTTGGTAAAAGAATAATCAGCAAAGGTAAAATAGACATTTTTATCAGAGTCATTTTAGTGTAAGCGGAAGAAGTGTCTAAGTGCCTAACAAGTCTTTAATCGTTTTCAACATTGCCCCATAATTTAATTTGTAAAGATCTGCATACTAATTAGTAACATACATCCTCAGGTTTTGAATCATATTCGAAGATGAAGCTTGCTGCTGAAGATTAAAAGGAAGAATGTTAAAAGAGTTGTTAAATAAGAGCAATTCTGTTTATTATGGTTAATTTTATATCCCCCAATCGACTGGAACTAATTGAACTCTGCCAATGCCATTTTAATATGTTGTTCTTCAGGCTTGAAATATAGAATGATGTAATCTGTGAACAATTTTAACTAAGGCATTCCTGCTATTGGTGCTTTTTTTACACAAGTTTGCCTTAATCCTTACAGCCAATAAAATAAAATTGGTACACAATACGGGGGCCAAGAGACAACCCTGCCTGTTTCCGCAATTTATCTTGACCATCCCTGCTAAATTAGAATGAATAAAGACCTGAACCTGTGCCCCTTTATATACATTCTGTAACATAATGATTTGAGAAGGAAAGCCAAATCTCTTGCGGCCATAAAAAGAACATCCCAACTTACTGGGTCATATACTTTCTCAGCATCAACCATCATTATCAGTGTGGGTATCTGACTTGTGTTAAAAAAATCCGATACGTGGAATATGAATCCAGTATTAGATGAGATTAGCCTGCCTGCCACAAAGCCTTCTGAACAGCCGGAGTAATTTTCATTAACATTTTATAATCAGTATATAATAAACTAATCGGCCACTAAAAGTCAACATCTCTGGGATTCTTTCCCTTTCTGAACAAAACTGATGATGGTAGATTTCTTATAAATTGATGGAACCTCTCCTTTTTTTACAAAATAAAAAACATCATCAAAAAAGATATTAGCTCTTCCAAGAATGCTTTATAAAACTCTATTGGAAGACAATCATTACCACAAGCCATCCCACAAGGCTTTGA
Organism: Lissotriton helveticus; assembly: GCF_964261635.1. Taxonomy (NCBI): domain Eukaryota; kingdom Metazoa; phylum Chordata; class Amphibia; order Caudata; family Salamandridae; genus Lissotriton; species Lissotriton helveticus. The sequence goes on along the minus strand of NC_136063.1, from coordinate 218,602,201 downwards.
AGCCAATGCCTGCCAGATTTCTAATGCTATAATATCAGCTAATAATCCCTCTACCTGCATGCTTGCCAGCTGTGATCTTTTAATAGCATGAAAATACAAATTCATTGCTTCATTTGAGACAGTATATTTGGTAGCATACACATTTTAGACAACTTATTCTTTTCGGAGAGCAAGGCCCCCGACCCCTGTTCCTGCAACTCAGTAATTAATGCGGCCTCCTGCTTAATCATGGTTGACCAAGCCAGGAGGTTCCCTACCATCTGGCATTCCTCATACACCCAGTGGTGAAACAGCCACAAGCTATTGTTTCCCCTATAATAAAAAATTCCTGTAGCTCACGGTTGGCTTCGGCCGGCTGCAAATCCACTATAGCTCACTTCCCCAAAGACGTGATCTTCATCGGCAAAGCGGTATCAACTGCAGATTGGAGCTCAGCTATGTGCGCCCCTTGAATTTTAGATTGTGAAGCCATAAATACCACCATCTGGCCAGGCATTTTTGCCTTTAAAAGCACTCCAGACTGAAAAAAAGTGATGCAGTGCCCTTATTCACCTGGAAAAGCTCCTTAATAAATTTTTCATGTTTATCAACCATTACCATTACTGGTTGGAGAGTAGGAGGCGATCCATTTGCCACTCGGACGTGTCCCTTTCCCTTTTTCTTGCTTCCACTTCTAGTTCAATATCAATAAACCAGAAATTTGGGCTAATTTATTTTCAGATCCTTCATCTGAAAATAAATTAGTGCAAATTTCTGAATCAAGACAATTAAGAGAGCAGGAGATAAGAAAGTAATCTATATGAGAGGCAGACTGAAATTGGTGAAAATGGCAAGTGTATTGTGAAATTCCCATGGGTCCTGCGCCGTGGGTCAATCAGTTGATACTCGTGCTTAATTACATCCAATACTTTTTTAATGCTAGGCTTTAGCTTTTTATTTATTTTATTCAAAGTATCCCTTACCAGATCCTGGATAAAATGAAGGTCCCCCCAAGGATTATAGGGTCCACTGCTCCCCTAGCCTAATAATTAATCTGCATGATAGCTTTAGGATCATCCATTATCGGGGCATAACAATTCACATTCAGACCAAGTGCAATCCACATTCCATTGGGATCTCTGCGAACTTGAGTAGTCGCCCAGTCTATCAGTTGCCCAAAATAAATCGCTACCGTTCTTACTGCCAACCCTGCAGAAGCAAAATATGCATTTGAATAGTATTAGGAACAAAAAGATTTGGTGAGTTTTTTAAGATGAGTTAAAAAGAGGTTAACCACCTAAATAGACCACCATTCTTTTGCTTTTTGGACACTCCATTGACATTACAGGATATTTTTCATACTTTAAGACCCATTCCTCTAGTACCCGTCTTTATATTGAAGACTCTTATTAAAATGTCTTTTTGAAATTGCATACCCCCTATGATTCTTCACTTTCAGGTTGCAGTGCACATGCATATGAGGTCTCCGTGGAGTGTCGTAATCTCATACAATATGGAACAAATCATGTTGAGAAAGAAGTGACTAACAAGGCAATCAGTTAACTGTCTCTAGCATACTGATGGTGAAATCTAGGTATTTGTTTTAGGCAGATTTGGGTGCGATGTAAGGGGCTTTGGAATTTCTAGTGCTATTTCACCTCTGCTTGGTATGTACAAATTATGTCTTGCCTATTGTTATTGCTCTATGGGTATCCCAAGATGTTTAGGGTTCAGGCCATGCAATATAGTGGTTTGAGACAAACTACTGCAAATATAATTTGTTCCAGAGTGATTGACAAGTGGCTTAATGTCATCCCCCTGGCAAGACACAGATGTATCCTTCCCCAGGAAGGATTAAACGTTTTTTATATACATTTAATATAAACATCCTGTATTTTCAGCACATTATCACTATAACACTTAACACATACATTTTAAACAGTATCCCAACAGAGTGTTGACATCATGCTATAGTAATAAATTACTTTCCGTCAAAGAGCCAATTGTTTTTTAGGATTTCCCAAAAACATCTTGTATAATATTTGTTTTCGACATTTGCCTGATTTTATTATCTATCATCTGCTACATTCTGCCCGAATTTATGGTAACATGCTATTCAGTTATGTAAAACTATACACGAATGATGCAAACGTGTGAGCCTTCATGGCCTACTCTGATCCCAAATTGAAACACCCGGCCTAGTATAGTTTGCATATATTCACGCTTAGGTCAGTGGTAGCTGTCTGGAACTGTGAAGGGGAGAAAGGCGAGACAATGATCTGTAAGGAGAACCACCTCTTGATCATCAACTACTGGTAGTAAACCCACGATCCCTAACTTAAACCTCCTTTTACTTTTCCAGCTACTAGATTTTTGTTAACTTTATGCAAGTTGAGCCATGTTTGAGTTCAGTTAATACACCAAATTTCTGCATATAATCATTTGTCTACAGCGCGCACTGCTGGCACGTTCTGATAGCCATCCAATCATTTTTTGCACTGCCATATTCGGGTTAAATGCCCTCTGAGATCTAGGCTGACGTGTGTGCAATGACTTTCCTAAGTACCTGTGCCTTTTAGATAACCTAGAGGTCAGCTTGCAGAAAAGAAAGCTTCTTTTTACTTCCAAGCTACCAAGAAATGTTGGGTGAGAAGACCATCCTCCTGGTTCACCTCAAGCACACACCATGAAATAGCCTACTGCACATGAATTCATGCTGCATATACTGATATCTAACAATTGACAGGTGTTGCCAAGCGTAATGATTCTCAATTTAGAACCTCAAAAGGATGAATGGAAGACTAAAGTGACCTTGCAGGGACTCAATCGTTGCAGATCATAGCATAATGCACCCAGTTTGAAAAATATGCATATGTACAACATCAATAAGTGCATTATGTTTGGCTTTAGAACATTCAAAGGGGGATATTCTCAAGAACGGGTAAGAATTATCGCCAACCTAGGTTAACGCAATTTTACGTAACACCGCCTATCACGGGAAACTAACACCGGCAACATACCCACCAACTATTTGCTATTGTTAGCACTTAATGTTGCACTTACACTTGTCAGAGTGATGTGCTAATGCAGAGGACTGACATGAACACAGGGAATGTGTGTTGCAATGAATTTATTTGCACATGCTGTTCATGTAGTCATTTTGTACTATTCCATGATTGCTAAGGACAGTCGCAATGTGATGTGCTCATGCAAAGCCATTTTTAATGATTGTGTTCCTTAGGGCTATTCCTGCTGGAGCTGCAGTGTGGTGTGGTCCACCTGCCTCATCTTCCTCATCATCGTCCGGTGCATAAGGCACTTGGATCCAGGGGCATTGCGTACACATATGTTGTGCAATACACAACATGCAATGATCATCTTGCACACTATTTCTGGACTGTACAGGAGCCTTCCACCTGTGATGTCCAGGCAGCTAAAACGTGATTTGAATATGCCAAATGTGCGCTCAACAATGCCCCTGGTGCGTTTGTGGGCCACATTGTACTGCCTCTGGCCCGGGGTGTTCGGGGCTCAAAGGGGTGTCATCATTCACGGGCAGAGTACATATCCTTGATCACCTGTGAGAGATAAGTGAGATTAATGTAAATTGGTGTTTCTGCATGCTGTAATGTTGGCCGTTGAAGGTGGGCGGCCATGTGTGTGTAGGCCTATGGTAAGGATAGGGTGGACACAGATGTTGAGTTCAGGCCTGGCTTAACTCACGCTGGGATTGAGGCTAGGTCTTTGGCTCAAGCTGCATCAATGAAGATACACACAACAACAATTGGAATGTATGAGCCAAGACCCTGAGCGATCTTACGCCCCTTTATTTATCCATTCGGTCGAGCCCGCCCTCCGGCTGCATGCTACTTTGCAACATTTTCGATTAAGGGCCGGGTGGCGCCGACACTACAAAATAGACACACGCCCAGAACTGAACAATGCCCAGAGCCCAGAACTGAACCACGCCCGCAGCCCCGGGCCATTCCTTCACACTGCTCACACGCCTATGCATGGGTAACCACCGCACCGCTGGGATGTCGTGCGCTTCACAGTACGTCTCCAAACGTTCCACCCAGGATTTCCAGCGGCCCACTTAGGATGGAGGTGGCCCGTGACTGTGAAGGGCTCCAGGGGCGTTTCCGAGGACATTCTGTTGGCTGCTGGAGGTGGACTTGTGAGGTAGGCCCACGGGACGATGACTTTTGGTGCACGGAGGTAGTGGCACCTGAGGCAATGCATCTGGCACCGGCCTACCGCCATGTGGCGATGACTTGCGGTGCACTGAAGTAGGCCCACCTGAAGAACTGAGACGGTGTGCAGCCTGCGATGATGCTGTAGGCCTGGATGCTAGATATGACTTGTGGTGCACAGAGGTAGTGGCACCCGAGGCACTGCGTTAGGCATGGGCCTACCGCCACGAGGCGATGACTTGCGGTGCACTGAGGTAGGCCCACCTGAAGAGATGAACGGGAGTGAAGCCTGTGATGGTGCAGTAGGCCTGGAGGCTCGGATTGGAATGGATTTGTCTGAGACCTGCTGGACCGCAGTGTAGGCCGGAGGGAGCAGTCAGCACACAAATAACTCCGCGATGCTGTGCCGCAGGCTGCGCTGGGGGTCTGTTGCGCGGAAGCCAGCGATCGGCTGAGGAGGCTGCCAAGCTTGCAGGCCTTGGGCTTGAAGATTGCACCCGGCACGTGGTGGGCCCACTTGGAGACATGCCGGTGGTGGCAGGTGACCAGTGAGGCCTGGGTGCATTCGCCGCTGGGAGCCGGAGGGGTCTGGGTACCAGCAGGCTGGGGTGCAGCAGGCACACAGGATCGCGCAGGCACCACCGGTCATGGCAGCGGCCTCGTGGCAGGTGAGAGGCACCCCCTGGCAGACACGCCCCCTGCAGGCGATGACGAGATGTGTAAATTTGGCAGTCGAAGGTGGTCGGCCACGTGTGTGTAGGCCTATGGTCAGGATATGGTGGACACAGACACATGCAGTAGTTACTTTGGTGGCCATCTTAGAAGTGAACCACGCCCATATCTCTGGCCTATTTATTCACATTCCTACACTGGACTGGCGTATGCCGGCCCAGCCCACTACGCTTAAGCTTACAGGGGGGCGACATAGCTACTTGTCCAAGGTCTTCCCCACTGCCTGAGGTAACATGGTTGCGTCCACTGTCCACAACACTACAAACACCAGCAGTAGATGTCAACATGGACATGTCTGTGCTCTGCATACTCAAGATTGTCAAGCACATCAACGCCACACTTGGTATTGTGTACATTCTGATTCATGGGTTCATTGCCTCATTCGCACATTCTTGGTTCCCACCTCTCCCCACATTCTGCAATTTTGTGGCAGAGGGGCTATGCATTTGTGGATGGTTTGTCTATATGTCTGGCCCCTGTTACCACAGTTACTTGTGTTGTCGTGTCTGGTAGGTGGGCATGTTGGGTGGCATGTTGTATGTGATTTTGTTACGTGTGCATTCCCACAGTTGTGAGTTGTATGATTGTGGAGTTGAGGTGTGTTCCGTTGGTACTTACCAACGATGAGTGCATTTCCATAGGTGCCATCCTGTAAGCACTGGTTGATGATGGACTGTCTGAAGATGTAGGAGTCATGCACACTGCCTGGGAAGTTGACGACGACATTGGTGAACACTCCCCGGTTGTCCAGTTTTGCCTGCACATTGATGGAATGCGTGTGCTTTCTGTTGTGACAATTCTGTGCAGTGTCGGCAAGGGGCACAAGTAGGACATGTTCGCAGTCAATTGACCCCAACAAGTGCGGGAAGCCAGACATGTTGTAGAAGCCTTGCTTGGTCTCCAGCTGTGCAGTGTGGGGGAAGTGAAGGTGCTGGGGTATCAAGCTGATGATGGCATCCAAGACAGGTGTGAGGAACTTTGATAGGACTGGCTGTGAGACTCCTCCAACTCTGGCAGTTGTTAGTTGGAAGGTACCAGAGGCCAACAAGTGCAGCACAGCCAGCAGCTTTGTCTGCGGAGGGATGTTGGTTGTCCTCTGTTTTGGTACCATCAGCCTGTGGGCATTTTAGGTCAGGATGCGGGGGATGGTTGTCCTTTTGAGCCTGGAGGGGGCAATGACATCCTCTGGCATTAGTCTCTGAGGCTGGTGCTGGTCTCTTGGGCCTCCAAGCTGCATGATTAGTAGCTCCATGGCATCTGTTGGTCTTCAGATTTGGCTCTGGGCTGGGCTCCCCTTATACTGCAGGTTTTCGTCCTACTTAAGACCAGAAAAAAGCAGGTCTTAAGTCCCTGCTGCTAACATGCCTTATCGCCTTATTTTGGACTGCATCGCCGATCTGGCTGGTTGTTGAGAATATCGCGAAGTAGTGTCATCGTGAGTTTTTGCATGGGAATGCCTACTCTGCAGATGATTAGCGTTAGTTGTCGCTGTCAGCCGTGGCGATGTTTTTTAGCGGCAACTATCGCAGGTAAGCTGACGGCGTCGGCTGTTAGTGTAGGCTTGTGAATAGGGTGATAAATCTATCGCCACTGGTGGAAAAGTGCTGCTAAATCGGCGATGAGTCCTTGAGAATGTGCCCCAAATTACGTCATGTCAATGGCATCACCTTAATCCATTGTATTCTGACATGGCAAATCGAGAAAATTACATGATTTATTATGAAACAACTGATTTAAATTCCATCCTCATAGGTCTCAACACTGCAGCAACTTTCAGGAGTCCCCTTTTATGATGCACTGAAAGTGGTAATGAATTCAAGCTTATTCAATTGTGAAAGTCATATAATTTCCCTAACATCTGCATATGAGCTCCCATCTTATCTCCGAGAGGTATATTTGCAGCTAAGACTTACAAATGTACTGCAGTCTTGATTATTAGTGAGCAAGATATTAGTAGGTGGAGGGCAGGTGCCCAGAAATAACCTTTCCCTTCAAATAATGCTTGGAGCAGGTGATAAATGAAAGCGGAAGTGTGTGAGGCGGACAGTAGGAGGCAGTGGTGAGGAAGGCTTTGGTGCCAGGGGAGGCTGGTGCAGTGCTTTATTTGTCAAAGAATAAATGCTGGTGCCCAAAACCTCTGATGCGAAGCCCGTGGCCGGCGCTATTACATGTCAGCCTGCCAAATACAGCAGCTGCGCAGTGTGGTATCCACCTCATTCCTCTTCAATTCACGGCCAGACATTGCCTGCCCCTTTATCTCACTCTTGCAGGTTCCTGCTTTTTCCCCGTAAAGACCATTTTCCATCCTTCACTTTCTCCTTTGCTCTTTGTTTGCTTTTCCCTCTCTTGCTCTCAGGAAATATCTGATGAGGAAAAATAAGTGCCAGTCCCCAAAAATGGGCGGCCCCATCGACGATCTCATCCTCAAATTAAGTACCAGGCTGGTGCTAGTTGGGGGAGTGTGTTCCATACCCTTAAAACCGGGTTGGATGGTAGCCAGACACCAGGGCTGACCGTGCTTGAAGTTTGGCCTGGATTTTATTTTACCTGCTGGATTTTTCGGCCTCTATAAGCGTGGAAGTTGTTAGTTTGACCACGCAGGATAGCACTGAGTAAAAAGCAATCGGCGCCTGTGTTTTTGATGCCATTCTTTCTGTGTCTGAAGTTCCATGTGTTATATCCAAACATGTAAGCAAATGTAAAGAGTTATATCAAAAGTAATATTAAAGTCTTGTATCCAAACATGAAAGCAAATTATTTTACCTGCACAGCTAAATATCAAAGGATATTATTCATATATTCAATTACTTTCCGAGTTGTTGTCACTGACTATGTTAAATAGTTAAGATTCTTTTTCTTCGTCAGACGTTCCACTTTAGTTAGTCATTTTTAATATAATTATTCTGAGGATTATATTACTGGCCTCCATTTTAAAATTTGAAAAAAATGATAGATTGTTAGTCATTCGTATTTGAAAAAACGGAAAAATGTTACATTCTAAAAATATTCGGCACATTCATAATTGATTTTTTCTAAGTAGAGGGTATGTTTATTTAAATGTGTTAGTTTTTGAAAATTTAGCCTGCAGTAAAGGTTCCAGCGCGTTCCTTTGAAGTCGGAGGTAAAACCAACCTTGCATTTCATTACTCAGAAAATAAATATGCAGCTCGTGCCTCCAAAGTTAATGAAACTGTCATGAACTGCTAAAGAAGAGCACTTGATCAACTACAAACACTGCTCGAAGGAAATTAAAACAGATGTGCGCAAATGTCTTGGAATTGACAGAAGCTATGCTCAAAGGAATTACGGATGTAACATCTTTAAAGTAATGATGAATGAACAGGAGTCGTGAAAAGCCGCCCCCTGGAGTACCGTTTGCGTAATGGCTGCTCTGCGATCAGGAATAGCTAAACTTTCATGATATCTAGCACCAGCCCCGGATGAGAGCTTTGATCAGACGGATTCATAAGAAGTGCAGTGAAAAGGCTTGATTTCATAAAGTGGAAGGATTATTTCAGGTAATGAAGGTCAGCAGTGACGGAATGCGAGGTGATTGACACAACGGTAGGTTAGAAATGGATGGAGGCAAAGTGGGTGTGAAAGTAAAGCACCACCTACGGGATTGTTTACAAAAATAAAAAAAGAGCAACACCTGTAAAATAGGCCTGGGTGAAAGTTCCACAATGACAACGCAATCTTACATAATTTCAGTAATTTCGTGTTACTCTTGTTATGAGAAATTAGTCTATTACGCTGTGTTGAAAATGACCCTTTTTGCAGGGTTAGCCCCAAACTTGTTGTTTCTTCCTCCTATTTTTTCCTGACCTGTGTTTGTTTGTTGACTATAGGACTCTGGGCACTTTACCACTGCTGATCAGTGCTAAAGTGTGTATGCTCTCTGTGTAAACTGTTTTTGTGATTAGTTATCCCTGATTGGCATATTTGTTTTACCAGTAGGCCCTAGTAAATGCTAGTAGCTGGCCTGCAGCACTGATTGTGCCACCCACATGAGTAGCCCTGAAAAGATGTCTTATGCCTGCCACCGGAGTGCCTGTGCGCAGTTTGTTAACTGCCATGTTGACTTGGCAAGTGCACCCACTTGCCAGTCCCTAACCTTCCCTTTTCTTACATATAGGGCACCCCTATGGTAGGCCCAAGTTACCCCCCTGGGCAGGGTGCAGTGTATGTGAAAGGTAGGCCATATACTGGTGTGTGTGTAACATGTTCTGATAGTGAAATATTGCCAATTTCGTTTTTCACTATTGAAAGGCTATCTTGCCCCTTAGGACTGAATGGGGAATTCTTTGTAACATTTTATAAGCATATCTTACCATAGGGAAAAGATTGAAAAATTGAGTTTGATATCCCTGAACTCAGGATGTAATAACACATCTTTTTAGTAAAGATGGTTTTTAAATTGTGTGTTTGAAAATACCACTTTTAGAAAGTGGCTATTTTCTTTTTCAACCATCCTGTGCGCCTCTGCCTGCTTGTGGATTGACTGTCTGGCTTTGGAGTGACAGGGGCTGGGGAGGTGCAGTGGCTCCAGAAGTCTGGATGAGTCAGAACTAGGCTGAATAGGCCTGATCTGCATTTGGAGTGGTTGGGGGAGGAGCACCTGTACCTGAATAAAGCTGCACCTGCCTTCCACAATGCTGGATTCGCCCCCCTGTGGTGTGTCTGGAGCCAAGGCTCACACTGACAATGGATGTTGTTATGCACTTGCAGAGTGCCCCAAGAACTGGTTTGAACTGGGCTCAGAGCCCCTTGCACAAGGAGAGCAAATATATTATGGGGTATAAGTATCAGAACCAAAACCCCAGACTTTAGATCATTCCAGGAATTCAAGAGAAAACGTTCCCAAGGAGAAGAGCTGGAGAGACTGAGGAGAAGTACTGCCCTTGCTGTATGTCTGGGGTTGGCCTGCAGTTGCTGTTTCTGCCAAGGAAAGGAGAGGGACTTTACTGTGTGCTTTGTCCCCTGCTTGAAGGAGATCTCCAAGGGCCTGAAGTGAGCTGGCCTTCTGTTCTGAAGTCCCAGGGACACAAAGACTTCACCAGCTCCCCTGAACTCTGCTGCTGTGAGTTCTGACCTGCCAAGAGGTGCCCGTGCCAGTTTTGGGCCTCTGGAGGTTTCTGCTGCTGTTTGGTAGCTGGAAGAAAGAAGAAACTCAAAGAACTACAGATATCGGCGCATCGAGGGATCGCGGCTGAAGAAGACCGACGCACCGCTAATCGATGTCACCGCATTGATCGCCGCTGCATCCCAAATTTCCATGCATCATGCCTGTGCAGCAAGTTTTCCACGGATCACCCACAGACCAGAATTGTCTTGGATTTCAACGCCTCACTTCTCCCAACAGTCTGGATTTGACCCATCACTTCTCCTGTGTACAGTCCAAGGACTCAGGAACTGACGCATCGCTGTGTTTTCCAACGCTTCCTTTCTCTTAGGCTGTTTGGCCTTGTGAATTTTGAGGCATCTTCAGGTATTTTGTGTAAAAGTCACCAATCCATAGTTTTCTATTGTTCAAGTTTTTGAAACCTTTTGAAAGTCATATTTTTAACTGTGTATGTTGGATTTTTTGTCATTTTGGTCTTGTTAAGTTTAGAGAGAGAGATTTTATTTTTCCTAAACTGGTGTGCTGTCCATTTGTTGTGTTTTCACTGTGTTTCTGTGGGTGTTGGTACAAATACTTTACACATTGCCTTTGGGATAAGCATGTCTGCTCGTGTCAAGCTACCAAGGGGCGTGAACAGGGGTTATATAAAGTGTGTATCCCCTTACCCTGACTAGAAGCAAGGGTCTCTATTTGGCAGAGGTACCTACCTCTGCAAATAGAGACCACCATTTCTAACACGCAGTATCAAAAATGTAAGCGCCGTTTGGAGCGAAAATTTACTGAGAACAACTCAAGAGAGATGTGGCTCAGCGGCGACCTCTGCTAAATCCAGAGCGCGGGATCACATTTTGATCCACTATGCTGGCAGCAGCTTAGCTCTGCATAATGTGGCTCTGGGCAATACCTCACTTAATCTCCCCCATGGCTCCAGACCCTTGAAACCTTGAGGGGTAATATATTTGCACTTTACAAATATGGGTTATTATAATTGTCCAGACTCTGAGAGGCTACTGTTTGGGGCACTTGTGTTTTTTGCGCTATTTTTTTAGTGTGGAATCTGTCCTCACCTACAAAATGGAATCGTGGATGCATGTCACACTGAAATAGAGCACCAAATGCTGGTTTTCCATGCCTGTAATTACCTTATTGTTGTGTCATTTTTCCTAAATTTATCATAATTACACAAAAGCAAATTGCACGAATTTCACAGAACTTTACTGCTAATCAAGCACAAAATGCACAATGGGAAAGAAGAATGTTTAGGATCATTCTATTTAACAATCTATGGTAAAATTGTATTCTTTGGCATTTGGCACACCTGTTGCTATCTTTGAGCAGTCAATAAATCAATCTTAATTCAGGTGCCTGCATATCGAGTTACAGAAGCAAGCACATTTTCAAGGGCATATGTATTTTGGCAGAAAATTCAAAATTTCATGCCAATTTTTGGGCCACAAAACACTAGCAGGGAGCAAGAGAACATTCACTATAAAAAGGAATGAAAGAAAAGTGTATACTAAAATCTTTACCTCAATTGAAGGAGAGTCTGAAAAGAACATGGCCTCTGACCAAAATTTACATCTGGTATCCAGTGGTAGAGTGCTTGTGCTCTCTGTTTAAACATTGTAAACGTAACATATTTCAAATAGGCACATTTAATTTGCTAATAAATCCCTAGTATATGGTACTACATGTACACAGAGCCTGTAAATTAAATGCTATAAGTGGACTGCAGCACTCAAAATGCCATCCCAGAATAGAACTATGCCTTTAAATGGAGGAGATGTCTCAGGTTGCTTAAAGCTAGGTGTGAGTCTAGAAATAACTGTTAAGTTAACTGTCTGTTAGGAATTTATAGTGAGCACAACATCACCCTAAGATCCCTTAACCTGGGTCAACCCATGTGTTGGTGAACCCCCAGTGCTACTGGGCCTTCCTATTGGAGGTGGCTCATGGTATACCTCTGACAGAGTAAAACCTTTGACTGACTTATCATCCATATTTATTGGCCTCGGATGAGGATGTATACAGATGTATACTACAGATCCTGCATGAACAGCTAAGCCAGTGGAAAGTCTGTGGGTTTCCCCAAGGAGGTTGTGTTCGACAAGTATGCCAACTTCATGTCATGAAGTCCATGTGAGAGGAATGTGGGGACAACCAACAGGTTCTCCACATGATACTCCCCAGATCAATGGGCCTGCTGCGAGATTCAGCAATATCCTGAAAGGCAAGATCATGGGCCCATCAGAGCCCCTTGAGGTGTAAGTGGGACGATTTGTCAGGAATTCTGCACTTAGGGTCATTTGCTGGCTCATTGACTCTTGTCATCTCAAATGGTTGCCCTCACACCTGGTGACACACTAGTAACTAGATATGTCCCCTGGCACGAGTATATACCATGCTCCTTGTTCATAATAAAATATCTCAGTCCCCCGCACATTCTCACACCCACAGCCAGCTGATATTTGTTTTGAATATTCATGTTTGTAAAACTAATTGCGCTGACACACGCTAAATGGAAATTCATGTTTACAGTATTGTACGTGCATGCTTCAGCTCCACCGTGGAAGATTACTGAACTCTTGCAGGAGTTCCATAAATCTCGGTGACCATTTTGGGCAGGGCTTTGTATTTAAGCAATGTCCATGCCTGACTCGCAGTATTTCTGGCATCATCAGCACATCGCCAGCGGCATCTCCCGCATTCTGGGCCAGATCTACAACTGTTTTCTTGCAGTTGCAAACGGGTAATGGACCCGTTTGCGACCACAAAAAAGGTCAGCCCTATGTTGAAACCCTATTTTGCTAGTCGGTGACCTATAACCGACTCGCAAAATGGGGTTTGAGGAGGAGGAGCTTGGCGGGCATCCGAGATGGCCGCGTGAGCACAGCGCTCCCCGGACCCCCGCCACTCCCGGCATGATATCCGGAACTTATCCTGACTTTTTACGAGGATTTGTATAGAGGACACTGGGCTGATTGCCCTGGACTTTTTGGAATTCGATTTGGACCCGGGGTTCCGGAGTTACGTCTGTTCGAACTTTCGGGCTCCACTCTCGAGGTACACCCGGGACTGGGTGAGGCTCAGTGGCCGTCTTGAAGTTGAACAACAACGGCAGGGGGATTCGACCTGTGGGTCCCCCTCTTAAGTTTCGGTTTCGTTTCTGCCTCGGACTTAGACATCTGGCAGAGGAGCCTGGCCTGGACTGCAGTCGGGGCACGGAACGGCTGTCGGGCCTTTGGCTAGCTTATTCTCCTATCTGTTGGCCCTTCTACTAGTGGTGCCCTAGCTGCGGCTCTTTGGTCCCGAGGCCCTACTTTCCTGTGGCCAATCCATCCAGCCTGGTTAATTACCTGGTGACGCAGTTCTGATATGGCGGGCAGAGGGGACCGAGAGACTCGGAAGACCAAGACGCCCCTGCGTGGGGGCCCGGTCCAGTCTAACGTGATGGACCGCTACACCCATTCCAAGGGGTCCCCCGGAGCCACCCTGCCCGGAGCCAGTAATGCTGATCTCACTGTGGACGCGTCAACGGAGCCTTCTTTGCAGGACATCATGGGCGCCATTTCTGCTATGAAGGAGTCGATAGGCCAACAATATGAAGCTTTGGCCCACAAAATCGACACCGTGGCCATCGAGGTCAACTTGATTCGTGCTGACCTGTCGAAAACCAATGAGAAGGTGAAGTCACTGGATCTTCAGTCATCCAGTCTCACGGAGGACGTTTCGGAGATACAGACGGAGGTCGGCAACCTTCGCAGGGTGAACGACTTCATGACCCGGCGCTTGGAGGACTTTGAGAACAGGGTACGTCGCTGTAATGTACGAGTGGTCGGAGTTCCGGAGAATCCAGAACCTCACTCTGTTGATCTCCTTGTGGAGGATCTGATCCAGAACCACCTCTCTCCGTCTGGTCTGACGAAGTTTTTCGCTGTGGAACGTGCCCATCGTGTTCCGGGGGGCAAGGGTAAACCAGGTGCCCCGCCGAGGCCTATTGTTGCGAAACTCTTCCATTATAGGGATCGGGACGCTATCCTGCAAGCATCGCGTGTGAAGGGCCCGGTGGCCTTTGAGAACGCCACGGTGAACTTCTATCCGGACTTTTCTCAACAGGTCCAGAGACAGCGTATGGGCTTCCGTGATGTTAAGAAACGTCTCCGAGACATGGGGCTTCGCTACGCCATGCTTTTTCCGACCAGGCTGCGCGTTGAGTACAACGACCGAACCTTCTTCTTTGATCGGCCTGATTCGGTAAATGACTGGATGGACTCTCTGCCTGATCGATCTCCTGAGACTGAGTCCGCCGCCCACCCGGGTGGTGCTGAGGGTGGTGTGGAGAGCTGAACAATCCGCCTACGCCTGGGCCCTCGACTAGAGTAAACTCTTCAGGGATTTGATGCCTCAGTGCCTCTGCTGTTTGTGTATTCTCCTCATTATTTGTCTTACTCGGGGTGGCGGGTGGGCCGGAGCCTTTCCTCCTCCGGGGTTCTTTTTGTAGAATGGGGGTTCCTGGGCGACAGGCACACTGCATGTTGGGGTGGCTATTTAGCATTTTGCAGGGGTGCAGGGTGGGGGGTGTTTTCTTGATTGTTGGGGGGTGGGTGGTTGGGATGTTCGATGTTTTTGTGTTATGTTTTCAAGGCGAATCAATCTGGCTTCTGCTCCTTTTTATGTCATGCTCATTGCGGGGGGGTTTCGGGGTTGCTGTGTGGGATGGGGGGTAGCGGGTTGAGGCTTGTTTCGTGGAATGTTAATGGTCTGGGAGATCGCATTAAGCGGAGTGTGGTGTTAAAATGTCTACGCCGTTTATCTCCCGATATTGTTTTCTTGCAGGAAACTCATTTGGTGGGCAATACTTGTCGTGCGATGAATAGGTGGGGGTATCGCCTTGCTGCACATTCAGGGTTTACCACGGGTTCCAGGGGGGTGGGTATCCTTGTTCGGACTTCCCTCCCCCTAGCTATTGATGATGTGATCCTTGATGATCGGGGGCGTTATGCTGTCCTCGTGGGTCGCTATGAAGGTCGTACCCTCTCCTTGTTTACTGTTTATGTGCCCCCCGGCCTAAAGACTTCTACCTTTGCCGATTTGGGCCGTGTGTTGTTGGACCTTCCTGATAGTACTCTTTTTCTTGCAGGCGATTTTAATTCTGTGATCTCCGGTCTGCAAGATCGCTACCCCCCTAGGGATACTCCTTTAGCCCAACAGTGGTTAGGTGGGTTTTTGGATACGTTTGGTTTGGTGGATTGCTGGAGGCTCCTGCATCCTACCCAGCTTCAATACACTTTCCATTCGGGGGCCCACGGGAGTCTGTCTAGACTGGATTATTTCCTGATGCCCGCGGCGCAGACGCCGGCGGTGCGTGAGATCAGACACCTCCCCCGGGGCATCTCCGATCATTTTCCGCTCTGGCTTTGTTTTGAGTTGGGGGTGGAGGCGGTGGGCCGAGTGGCTCCAATTAACCCCTGGTATATTGCTTCCCCTGAGACCCGGAACCTTTTGACTAAGTCTTTAGAGGCCTACGTTTTGGACAACGAGGGGTCGGTTTCCTCTGCGGTATCCCTGTGGGAGGCCTTTAAAACAGTGATTCGTGGACAGGCCCTTTCTCTAATTGCTGAATCCAAGAAGGCTAGGAATCGGGAGGTGGTGGACCTTGAGATAGAGATTGCTGAGAGGGAGGCCGACTTAGAGTCTGAGATCACCTCTGATAAACTCCACGCCCTGGGTCTGAAACAATTTGCTTATAAATCCTTGGTCACGGATGCGGCTAGACTGATGTTCCGGGAACAGCAGGGTCGTCTGTATGATGTGGGGGACAAAGCGGGTAAATTGTTGGCATGGTTGTATAAGAAAGAGAGAGCGAATCGTGTGGTGCCTGTGATTCAGTCGTCGAATGGTGTCGGAGTGACAGACCCGGTTGGAATCGTTGAATGTTTTGCTGAGTATTTTCGTGTGGTGTATACCCCTGTGTCTGGACGAGATGTGGCTGACTCTCGCCTTTTGTTGCGCGATATAGCTTTGCCCAGTGTTTCCGATCTGGACCGTGTCTCGTTGGAGTCCCCTTTTACTACGGATGAAATAGCGACTGCCATTCGTTCGCTCCGTTCGGGCAAGGCATTGGGCCCGAATGGGTTGCCAATTGAGCTGTACAAGCTACGCCCTGACAAGGTAGCGCCCTATCTTCGTGCTATGTTTTTGGAGTCCCGGGAACGGGGTATTCTCCCGTATGACCAGCGTCTTGCCACGATAGTCGTTATTCCCAAGGACGGGAAACCGCGGGACCTCTGTTCGTCTTATAGGCCCATTTCCCTGTTAAATGTTGAGCCTAAGGTCTTGGCTAAGCTCCTGGCAACCCGCCTGCTGACGGTCATTAGCGACTTGGTTCATCCGGATCAGTCCGGATTTATCCCGCATCGCAACACGGCTCTTAACCTACGTCGTCTTCACGGCGCTGTTGCAAGGGCGGGGCTTCTGACGGAGCCGGCCATTTTGGCCTCGTTAGACGCCTCGATGGCTTTTGACACGGTTGAGTGGCCCTATCTTTGGGCAGCTCTCGAAAAATTTGGTTTTGGACCTGAATTTATTGGATGGGTGAAGTTGTATGTGGAACCCTTAGCGCAAGTGGTGGTGAATGGTAGAGTTTCTGTCCCCTTTAGCCTTGGTAGAGGGACCCGTCAGGGTTGCCCCCTGTCTCCATTGCTTTTTGCGCTGGCCTTGGAACCGTTAGCTGCGTGGCTTCGATGGGAACCCTCCCTCAAAGGGATCCGCTGGTCATCGGACTTTGAAGACCGCGTCTCTCTTTACGCGGACGACATTCTTCTTTATTTGACATCCCCGCGTAAATCTTTGAACGTCTTATTTGATGTTCTTACTTCGTTCGGTGCTAACTCGGGCCTTGTTATTAATTGGGCTAAGTCCTGTGTGTATGTTCTCTCGGGTGTTTTGCCCTCTTTGCCGGCCAGATTCCCTATCCAGGTGGTCCAGTCTGGCTTCAAGTATTTAGGGATTTTTATTACCCGGGATTCCTCCCTCCGGTTTGAGCGTAATCTCCTCCCCCCGCTTCTTAGATTGCGACTGGATGTGGCCCGTTGGCGTAAGCTGCCCCTGTCTCCTCTGGGTAGGGCTGCTCTCTTTAAAATGATGTCTTTGCCGCGGTTCCTCTACGCCCTTCAGAATTCTTTCGACGATGTTCCTGCTACTTATTTCAGAGAAATCGAGAGTCTGCAGAGACAATTGATTTGGGATGGGCGTCCACGTATAGCCCTTGCGAAACTTACTATCCCTTGGTACGACGGGGGCATGGCACTCCCCGACATCAAGAGGTACTACTGGGCAGCCCAGCTATCGGCCATTAACCATGCGATGTACTCGCCAGGTCGCGATCCGGCGTTTGAGATGGATAAGCTCCAGTTGCCGGGAGGGGACTTTAATAGAGCGCTATACTCCAGATCGGCCGGGCGCCATCTTGTGGGCCCGACCAGGGCAGCGGTCAACGTGTGGCGCGCAGCGAATGTGAGTGTGGGATGGGAGAATCGGCTGACGCTGGCGACTCCGCTTTATGCTTCTGAACGTTTGGGATGTCTCTGGTCTTCTAAGGGCTTTGACCGCTGGGATGTGATCGGGATTTGTAAAGTGGGTGACGTTTGTGTGAATGGTCGCGTGAAATCATTCCAGTCCCTTAAGGCGGAATACGACTTGAGTGATAGAGAGTTTTTCCGGTATCTGCAAGTCCGACATGCCTTGGCCTCGGTTCTGACTCCTGATGTGGCCCTGCCCGAGTCTTCCCCCCTTGAAGATCGTATACTAGATGGACACTTGCCCGACAGCACCATCTCTCTCATCTATAAGAAGCTGATTCATAATCGCGCTGATTTGTTGGTCCGACTCCGAGACATGTGGGTAGGTGATGGCTTGGAACTAGATGACGAGGACTGGCAGTCGGCACTCTCCTCCCCGAAGGAGGTCGCCATTCCCGCCCGTCTTCGTTTGGTGCAACTTAAGATCCTCCACCGGGTGTATGTGACTGGTCCGCGTCTGGTCGTGATGGGTTTTTCCCCGGATGGCTTGTGTAAGCGTGGCTGTGGGATGAGCGCTACCTTTATGCACATACTTTGGGAGTGTCCTGTGGTTGCAGCTTATTGGGTGGATGTGCTTGCGTTGATGACTGAGGTGACTGGTGTTGACCTGCGGCCTGAGGCCCGTCGATGTCTGCTGAATGTGTGGGAACCCTCCGATTACTCTGTGGCCCAGACTAGATGGGCGACCCTGGGTTACATGGTCGCGAAGCGTGACATTGCGCAACTCTGGGGCGCATCCCGACCTCCTGATGTTTCAGTGTGGGAGGACAACATGGACTGGTCCATGTTCCGTGAGAAAACAGTCTACATGGCTAGGGGCAGGCCGGGGGCGTGGATGAAAATTTGGGGTCAATGGAATGCGTACCGTGGAGAAATTTGTACCCCTCCCTTGGTTGCCACCTCCGATGTTACCCTGTCTCCTTAGGCTGACGTTCCCGAAATTTTTCGCTCTGTTCTAGGATTTTCCTGTCCTCCCTGCTTCCCCCCCCCCATGGCCTTCCCGGCTCTCATTGATGTATTTTTGTTCTCCTGTTTCGTGACCTCCCCCTCTGCTATTTGGGCTGACTTGATTATTGCACTCGCCTTATGTTTGTGTTGAGTATTTTCATGTTTTATATAGAAAATTGTTGTATCCTGTTCTATGTCTGTAGCAATTTCATTCTACGATTTGGCCTGACCTAGGAAATGATTGTTTATTTCATGTGTCGTACTATGCGACTTAGCGGCCGGCCCGTGTGGTTGTGGGCCCATCTATGTAATTTTACGTGATTGCTCAATAAAAGTTTTTAACCAAAAAAAAAAAAAAAATGGGGTTTGCGATTCGCCATTAGGAAGGGGCGTGCCAAGGGCATCCCTTCCTAAGAGTGAGTCTCACTTCAATGTAGGATTGTTTTGCGGCCACAAAAAACTTGCAGTTTACCACCCACTCCCAAACAGGAAGGGGTCCCCTGAGGACTCCTTCTCCTTATGTTACTGGCAATGAATATATTTTTTAAGAGCAGGTACTCCTAAAAAATCAAACAGGAATGTTTAATTTTTCCATTTTGAATGCATCTGCATTAAGAAAACTTCTTTATTTAAAAAGCATCCACAGACAGGTGCTAGCCGTTCCCAGTGGGGTCACAAATTGCACCTGCCTCATAAATATTAAAGAGACAGGCAATTTGCGACCCCATTAGAAAGCGAAGAGAGAGATTGCCCTACACTGGGGGCGTAAAACCACCTGACGTGTAAGAATTGGCTGAATAGCTTAACATATTGCAACACAAATTGTGACTTGTTCGCCACCAACTTACTACGCTCCTCACGATGCAAGGACATCTGGGGTCTGCTTAAGAACTATTGGGCCTTGGAGAGATCGCAACCTTCTACACTGCTTGAGCAGGGCAGGGTCCCTACTGGGGTGGGTTAATTTCATCACATGGGTTGTATGTGCCATTTTCTTCAGTCCTCTAGAAAGGGAACCACAACTCCTTGCACAGATATCAAAATAGATAGGCGGCAAAGATACAGTGGGGACTGGGACGTGGTTGAGACGAATACCTATAGCCTTTGGGATCATTTTTGATACTTTTTGTGATAACTATCCATGCCATTATTTTTATGCTGCCGAATTGTGACAGTGAGCTACATGGTTTCATACTGATGTAAGATGCAAAATGGTAAATAAAGTTTTAAGAAAACAAAATGTAACTCACATGTAGGCCTGTATCCCTTTGTCTTGCTCATCAGCTTTGCTTCACATTCAGTGGGAGGGAGAACTGCCCCAGAACCAGTTTAGAGTGAGCACAAAGGCTTTTTTTGTCCAGTTCCATAGCCACACCTCTGGGTAGGCACAAAGAGCTCTCAACAGAGGAAGAATGGTTTTGCCATATTTGTTTTAAAGAAATGGTGGTAATTTGGGATTACTTAGAGCAAAACACACAGGAGGTGTTGTACAAGTGGTAAGGTCCCCTCTGGGAATTTTTACCCTCATTAATAAGGGAATGGCCAGGAGTTTTCCCCACAACCCACAGACTTGCACTGGACATGAATGTGCCTCCCCACTACCTTCTTGATATCAATCTTGGACCTCTGAAGGACAAAAGAAGGGCTGTCCTGCTGTCTGAAACCTGAAGGAAAACTGGACAAGCCCGTCTTGAACCCAGGACCGCAAAAGTGACTCCAAGGGTATGTT
Organism: Lissotriton helveticus; assembly: GCF_964261635.1. Lineage (NCBI taxonomy): Eukaryota > Metazoa > Chordata > Amphibia > Caudata > Salamandridae > Lissotriton > Lissotriton helveticus. The sequence goes on along the minus strand of NC_136063.1, from coordinate 218,581,918 downwards.
GTCTGACCTCCTATTCGAGCTAAAGAGACACAACAAGCTTCTATAGGTCCATAACCTCCAATTACCCAGCTGATCAGTACCAATTGAACCTCCCCTGGAGCCTTCTGCTGGCCACTGTTGAAGTGAGTCCTAATCCTTTATTGATGCCTCCTAGGACCTTGACCCTTGGCTGGTCGTCTTGACGAAACTGCAAAACCAGGACCGTAGAAATTTTTGGCAACTTTTCCTTTAGACCCGGTAAAAGACCAGCACCACCATCCAACCCAAGCCGTCAAATTGCCAGTTGCATTTAACTTGCTGGTTTGCTCCACTGTAGGGGATCTGATGTGCAGAAAAGTGTCCAAGTCCACAGGTACATGGCTTCATCAGGACTGATGCCAAGCATCAACCTGTCTACTTTGAGGCCTTACTAGCCACAGAGTTTGGACTTTGCCTACTTGAAGATTTATCACCTTAGTCAACGATCATGTTGGGAGCCTGCATTTCAGCAACCCGCCATTGTGGAGTCCTGTTTCAAACTCAGCTTTCAGCTTGCCCCCCGTCAACTCGTCGTTGACCAATTTTCTTACAGATACATTTTCCAAGTCAGAGGGTAAACCTTCCAGTAAGATGAACTTGGCTGGTCTTAACTTTTGACTTCGAACAGTCTAGCGTGACCAGATAACTCCTGTTATCCCTTTATGATTTTTGACGTTATTTTTAATTCAACTATTAAAATTCATATTTCAAGTTCTGCTTTTTTTATTTGTGCTGTTTTGGTGTCAATGTATTTATTACAATTTACTTTATTTTTTAAAAATTAATTTGAGATTTTTCTTTTGTTGGGTTCTCACTTTTTTCTTTTTTTATTGACTTTATTGTTGCATAAAGAAAACAGAGACAGACATACAGAAGCAGGACAAATGTTCATCCTATCAAAAAAGAAGAGTGCCGCGCCAGTGGGATCGTGTTGCAAGATGTGTAAATATGTACAGTATATGTACTAAATGTCCTTGGGGCAGGAGGTTGCATGGTAGAGTAGATCACAGTTTGCATGTCGGAGTATGCTGTTCAACTGAGCCATGTCTCTTTTGTGGAGTGGCATTGGACCACCCGTATATTGGAATTTCCCTTTTGGCCAATAACAATATTATTGCTATGAACCTGCGATAGCAGGTCGGGATGTCTGAGACAATGCCTAGTAGGGCCTTCTTGGGGGACGGTGTGAGTGTTGCGGATATCATGGTTGACAATACCTGAAACACCAATGTCAGAAGGTGGATATGACAATGCAGATCCAGGTCATATGAGAGAATTCTGCAACTAAGTGGTGGCATTTGGGGCATTGCAAGATTTTGGAGGAGTCATATTTAGCAAGTTTTGTGGGTTGGATATAAAATCTATGGCCGAACTTAAAATGTATGAGGTTTGTCGATGGTTGGACGATACACTCTTTATTTGCTCGAGGCTACAAGCCCATTCCTAGTCGGTGAGCGGTTGTCCCAAGTCTTCCTCCCAGTGGCGCTGCGCCCCTCTGTCACGCACTTGCTAAAGAGTTATGCAAGCGCAGTAGGGTTTCGTAACCAGATGTGAAGCATCATTGTCCGTGATTGGGAGTGTTAAAAGGCAAAAATTCCTATGGAGGAGGGGGAAACATGGGATCGTCATGCACAGGGCACCAAGCAGATTAGTGAGAATGAATCTGTCCATATGGGATAATTCTGCTTGTGTAGAGAGATCTGTTAGCGTTATGATGTGTCAATCTGGGAACAGATCACCAAATGTGTGGATACATAGATTTCGTAAGGTACATTGTACTCATTTCTCAGATGTTGATGGGATCCATAGATTTTGAGGTAGCAGAAGTTTAACTGAGTACAAAGAGCCAGATCCCAGAAGCCGGATAAGCTTCCGCCAGACCCAACATGTGGTGGAGTTTGTATGTCGTTAGGGTCCAGTGGGATGCCTTGCATGAATATCACATCAAGTGGAACGGGGTGGCTAGGTCCTGCTCAGGTTTGATATAGAGTATACGGGTTTCTGGATGAAACGAGTTATATGTGAACTGGGCCTGTGTGATCGGATGGTATAAACTGAGGCCAGGAAACGCAAATCCGCCCTGCTCGTAGTAACTGAAAGTGTATCCCATGCTATTCATGGTCTTTGACCAGCCAGTACCAGGTGAAGCAGTTGGCTGCAGAGTTGTAGGAAGAACACTTTGTCAGAAGGATGGGGATGTTAACGAAGAGATATAAAAAGCAGGGGAGGACATTTACTTTGATGAGGGCTAAACTGACGACCATGGACAGTGGCAGCCCGATCCAGCGGTCCACTTGAGTGGTTAGCTTTTCCATGGCAGGCCCATGGTTCAGACAGATTATCTGTTCCTTGTTTCTGTGAAGTTTGACCCCAAGATATTTGGCGGTGTCCATCACCCAGCGAAGGGGGACGGCACTGCCAATGGGGATCGTCGAGTTCATCAGAGGGAAAATAAGAGGGTTCAAATTTTCAGCGGGGTTTCTTATAAACAGCAGAATGTCATCTGCATACATGGAGATTATTAGAGGGCCAGAATGGAACGGACATCCTCAGTGCATGTACTTTTCCGCTAATTCCTCATTAGAGGGTCCATGGCTACAATAAAAAGTAATGGCGACAGTAAGGATGTGATGTGTCCAGCCCCTCAAGGCGGGCGCACCAGGTGGGCAAGTGTCCTACCGGGGCATTCCTTCTCCCCATTTCTGCCCGCTGCATGGTATTTACCTAGTAATGTCGCCTCTCTGTCTACAAGATCATTGAATTCCAATAAAAGAGATTCCTGTTGAAGGGAACGGTTTGTGATGTCAGTAGAACTGTCTATATTCACCAACTCATTTTCACGTTGGGTGAGGCTGCTTTGTATTGCCTGCAACACCCCTGCTTGTTTAGAAATGCAAATACCATGGATGTCTCCTTAAAGGCATCCCACAGCACAGAGTAGAGTGCCACTGAGCCTGTGTTAAGAGTGAAGTATTCTAGGATCGTATCATGTAACTCCAATCTGAACAGTTCGCCCAATAGTGCTGTGGCTGGAAATATCCATCTACATTCCCAGCCACTAGAATAGGGATCACAAAGTACAGTAGCTCGGATGCGTGGACCGAGAGGTAATCAATGCATGTCCACACAGAATGTGGTGTTGAGTGAAATGTGTAGTCTGGGCTCCCAGGGTGTCATGTGCGCCATGTATCGGCGCCATGTATCGTAGAGCGCCAACGAGTATACTAGATGGCGGAAAGCCCGCATTGCCTGGGGTTTAAAGCCCTGTCCAGTTTCGGATGTGTCACGTCTGGGATCCGTCGCCACTGAGAATTAGGGAGTCAGGTTTGTGTCAATCAACTAATGTGAGTATTCTGGAGAAAAAGGAGGTGTTGTCTGTGTCAGGAGCGTAAATGTTAAGAAACAAGGTTTTTTTTCCAGTAGCATCCCGGTTATTAATACATATCGTCCCTGCTCCTCCACTGTGGTGGTATGGTGCGTAAAAAGAAGGCTATGATGTATACACACTCCCTTTGAGTATGTGCTGCACCCAGCAAATAACCTGTGCAGAGCCCAGGAGGAGTCAAATAGGGGAGTGGATTACGAGGGGGGTAGATGTGTTTCTTGCAAAATGTAATGTCTATGTAGGTATGAAAGTACTAGCTTGCATTTCCAGGAGTTGTTGATGAGAAAAAAGAACTCGAAGAATGTTGCATAGAAATTTTGGAACTCAAAGATCACAATGCAGACCGCAACTATCATTTAGAGTATCTGAAAAACAGATCCTGTAGATCCAACATACCCATTAACCGCTTCGCAGTGGCGTATATTCTGCTGCGGTGCGGATGAATCTGACGCGTGCGCAGATCGACTGACCCTTGGCCATCCTCCGTACATGCACACCGTGATGTCGGAAGGTTGGGGGCCGTCCGACATATGGAAGGGGTTAAGAGTATTCCATTGTAGGCCGATGCTGGCCACTTGGAGGATTATGTGCTATGCCTGTTTTGCCATATCGTCCCGGAACTAAAAGACATACCACTGGGCTGTACTCACAGAGCTGGCAGACCATCATCGGCTCCAGGCGGTGGACATTCCAGGTCAGTAGCCGTGCTTTCACGTTTGGGTTAGCAGCTCTCTTTATATAGGTGCCAAAGTGCGCGTGAACTGGATATGCATGTTGAGTGTGTTATATGTCTAAGGGAGGGGTGAAAATAAGACGGTGAAAAGAAGGAAGGGAAAGACCTAAGAAAAAACAAGTGATCATGTACCAATTAACCCACCCCCCACCCACACCAGGAAAGAACAACCTGGCGAATTCCCAATGCCCAATTCCCCAAAATAAAAATCCCAACAGCAGAACAATCCGAGTTATGCGTGGGGGCAAGGAACGCCTCAGGGGCCCAATGCCCTGTCTGTATGGATTGTGACTGAAAAAGAAAAAGTATTATAGGAAGGTAGCAATTACATAGCATTACAAAGCCCAGGAATGAACGGCAGATGTGCAAATGTTCTTAGCAATGTTGACCATGGTTTACATGGCATTAGCAGGCTGAACTAAAAAGAATAAGAAAAGCAATGCAATCATTAGTCAGAGGGGAAGAGATCTGCGCTGGACGCTAGCTCTCTTTTTGTCGATGAGAGACCAGATGAAGAAGGGGGCTTTGGCGGTTGCTGTCCTTTTGTGTTTTGCAGAAGGTTATGGGTCAGGCCAGGGGTGTCAAAGAAGCGGAATGTAAGGGCATGTCCAAGTTGGGGCCCGTGCAGTAGCCTCACTGCGAAGCTCAGCCACTCCGATTCCGTAACCAGAGGATCCCGGGGACCTGGCTGTCCCGAGATGCCAGAAATTGCTGCATGAAGGGTCTACTAGCCGGGTGGTCTCGATCAGAGGACGAATAACTGCCCAGTGGCTGCCCTGACGCCAATCGAGAGACAGCCATCCGGAAGCCAAAATGGCGGAAAGCAGCGGACCCAGGATCAAGATGCCAGAGTAATCATGCCAGAGCCCCGATGCTGTATGACTGCAGCTGCAATTGGATGCTGCCAGAGGTACTGAAAAGTTTCTCATCGCCGCGTTTCCTCCACACCTCGGCAAGCATGGGGAGGGAGGGAATCACCATGCACCAAGGATGCCGCTCGCTCAGAGCCCCGCAGCTGAGGGAAAGCGGGGTCACGTGAGGAGCCGACCGCTGCGGTACAGTGTGTGGTCAGGATTGAGGCCTGGGGCCTGAGACAGGTGATCATGCGAGCAGGGAGCCTGACGCTTGCTGGCATCCTCAGGGGACTTGTGGGTCCGTCTTAAAGCCTTAGTCACCGGATGGCTTGAAGTGCTTCGGATAGCAGGTTGAACCAATGAGTGCGGGACAACTTTTTGTAGGCACGGTGGGGTGCTGATCACATCCTACACAGCTGACTGGATTAATCCCTCTACCCCCTCTTCCTTTCCCAATGGACATTATATTGAGGGATCAACACACCAGGAACCGAGGGGGATCATGTGAGAGGATCAGGGCGAGCAGATGAGCCTCTCCTCCACCACCTTAGAATTGCCATATGAGCTCAGTTGACCTCGGTCTTGGATGAAGACCAGCTTAATGGGCAAGGACACCTACACAACAGCACAGACCACACATTGTATGCACATCTAGACAATATTTGCGGTTGAGTCCAACCCTAAACAGTAGTATCAAGGGTATAAGTCATTCTGTAGCCCAACAATTAAACACCCAGCACTGTGATTGATGGGAGGACTGTGCTGAGGATAGCTGGTGCTGTACAAACAAAGGAACTATTTGTATTGGACGGTCTCCCCCTCCAAAACAGACGTGGTTAGTGAGCTGGCACAGGCTGGTGCTGGGCCGCAGGCGGTGAACATAATGATGTCCACTAGGCTCAAAAAGGAGGCCACAATCAAAGACATTTTCACCAAACCCCCTACTAAGAAAACAGGGGCGATCTCAGGTGCAGTGTCCCTGGGTCCAGTCGGCCAAATGGAAAAACCTGATGAACAAGACAAGGCCTCCGTTCCCAGTGGTTTCATGGAGGCCCTTTTTGGCTCCTTGCGGGACAATATTGTATTGTATTGTATTGTATAGCTGCCCTACGAACAGAAGTCTCGAAAGAAGTAAAGGAACTGTGTCACGACATGAGCCAAAAGGAGCAAAGAGTGGACTCAGTTGAACGATCGGGGGATGTTTGAGAAAAAAGAACTCTAAGAATGTTGCAGGGAGATTTTGGAACTCAATTATCACAGTGCAGACCTCAACTATCACTTAGAGTATCTGGAAAACAGATCCTGTAGATCCAACATATGCATTAAGGGCATTCCATTGCAGGCCGATGCTGGCCACTTGGAGGATTATGTGCTATGCCTGTTTCGCCATGTCGTTCTGGAGCTAAAAGACAAAGACATACCACTGGGCTGTACTCACAGAGCTGGCAGACCCTCATCGGCTCCCTGGCACTCCACAGGACATTCTTACATGCCTGCATGATTATAAACAAAAATAACTTATGATGTCTGCAACACATGACCAACTCCATATATCCTTTGAAGGGAATAAAATGTGTTTCTTTCAAGATCTGTCCATTATCACTCTATAATGCATACACACCATGAGGCCTGTAACAGATTTCCTGAGGGATAAAGGAGTGCAGTGTAATTGGGGATACCCGCTCAGACTGGTTTTCCTTTGGAATGGTCAGACACACACAGTATGCACACCACTTGAGGCGGCAGAGATCCTGGGTCTCGAACTGGACCGGGTGGCCTCAACGCAGCTGACTGACTTCCGTGCAGCGAGCAGGGGTCGTGCAGGTGGCGCAACCCGAGGAGTAAGTCAAAACAACAAATAAGTAGACCTACCAAGACGAAAAGCCTCAAGGAACGCTCAGTACTCTTACAGCAACTCACAGTTAGGAAGCAGTTCCCAAAACGCATGGACTAATGAAGACTACAGACTCTAGATCATGATGAAAAGATACTAGCTGCAACCAGGACCTAGGACGATTGTGGATAGAAATTATTCTAGCCAGCGGAACCACTGGGTTGGCGTGGTAGAGGGCATCTCCCTAGTTTAACATTTAAATAACTGAGGAAACAGTCTGCGGTGGAGGCTTCACCGATTTCGGTACCAGTTAGACACTGGCACGAAAGGCCGATGACATGGACCCCTACCACAAAATCGCAAGTTGTGCACCATTTGGGGCTGATGTTTATTTTGTTTTAATGTTGATACAGATATCTTATGTTTTTTACACTGTAATTTGTCACCTGTCATGTTCTGCTTTATTAATTTAGCACACAAATACAACCTACCACATCTGAGACTCAAATAGCGATTCTCAACACTGATGGTGTATGGTGCGAATATCTAGTCTAAACATGAGGGGTCTGAACTCTCCAACCAAAAGAATAGCATTACTGTCCCACTTGCGGTCTGTGCACTGTAATATATGCATCTTTCAAGAGACCAACCTTCTTAAGAACGACTGGGGTAGGATGCGATCTAAATGGTTTGATCAACAGTACTGGTCAGCATGCCCCGGAAAAAATCAGGGGTCGCTATATTACTTGCTGCACACTTCCAAGGCCAAGTCCTGCACACTCATTCTGAAATTGCGGGTTGTATGCTCTCACTGCACCTTTCCCTACATTCATACACATTTCTTTATTTTATTTATTTTGAAGTTTGTAGAGCGCACAGCTACCTCCAACAGTATGCTCTTTACACACCATCTACCATCCACCAGGCGGAAACCTCGCCTTCACCGAACACTTCATGGATATGGTATCAACGAACACTGGGTGCCAAAATACCCAAATATTCCTTGGAGTCTTCAATCTTCACTGGAACGATCACAATGATACAGTGGTCAACAGTCTCAAAAACTTCCTAGATGACCTAGCCCTAACCCAAATCTGTGACACCCCCACACACGACAAAGGTTCAATCCTGGATTTAATAATATCTAAAAGAGACTCCACTCAGCTAGAGTCGATCCTACCTTGTGACTGGTCAGACCACCACATTATTACCTTCTTTATCAAGGAAATGGTGAAACTGAACCAGATTCAATCCACAAGACCAAAAGTATGGAAAAGAGACCTGAAAAAAATCAATCCTAACATGCTGCCCTCCTCCAGTTATAACCTACGCCGGCCCCCGGCAGGGTCTTCCGAAGTACACGGTCTCACCAATCATTACCTATCTGCAATGACCTTGATAATTAATGAGGTTGCTCCTCGCCAACTAAAGAGAGCTTCTATAAAAGACTCTAAGCCTTGGTACAATGGAACACTCAATGAGGACAGACGTGCACTAAGAACTTCTGAACGCGCATGGAGATCAGCTCCATCCGCCAATCACCTCAAGATCCTAAGAACAAAGAGAAATACATATTACCGTAAGTTCAAGCGCACCAAAGCTGACTTTTTCAGCTTACAACTAGACCAAGCAAGAAATCGCCCCAAAAACTTTTTGAACTTATCAAAACGCAATCTAAGGAGGCACCTCAACGTCCAAAAGACAGATCTTGCCCACAACCAAACTGTGAAGAATTTCCCGCCTTCTTCACTCTGAAGACTGACACCATCAAGAGGGACCTCTTAAATGATCTTTCCTTACATTCGAGACCACACACAAAGACCACCCCAGCATCTCTAATTGCACCCTCTCCACCATCTAAGCCTAACCTTAAAAATTACGCAGTCTGGTCTTTCTTCACCACCTACTCTGAAGAAACCATAGGCAAAATACTCAGTGCCCTGAACCCTGCTAATCACTTCACTGATCCTCTCCCTGCAAATGCTATCAAAGACCTAACTCCATTCCTTCTACCTCTCTGGTCCAAGATCATAAACAGTCCACTTCAACAAGGTTGCATCCCAGACACCCTCAAAGTAGGTCAGGTAACACCCATTCTAAAGAAGCCCACGGCCGACTCTAAACAACTATCGCCCTATTTCAAATATTCCGACGTTGGTCGAACTTTTGGAAAAATGTGTTCACCTTCAACTAACGAGGCATATTGATCACTTTGACCTTCTTAACAAACATCAATCAGGCTTCCGTGCAGGTCATAGCACTGAATCAGCCATGACCCACTTAATTGACGACGCACTGCAAATACTGGATCAAAATGGATCCTGCTTACTCATCCTGCTAGACCTCTCATCAGCTTTTGATACGGTCAAACATGAGAACTTGATAGACCTCTTGGAACACATGATGGGTTTATCAGGGGCTGTACTAAACTGGTTTACCTCATTTCTTCAAAATAGGACCCAACAATTCAAAGTCAACAACTCCTTGTCCAAGCCCGTCCCAGTAACCTTGGGAGTCTCGGAAGGGCCCTCACTATCCCTGACATTGTTTAATCTGTTCATGGAACCACTCACTGAAATTCTACACGCATCTAACGTGCAATATCACATGTACGCCGACAATACACAACTATACCTTAAGATTCACACCTTAGACGACATCAAACTGCTTAATGCAACGCTTAGTAATACCCAAACCTGGCTGGCAGAAAATCATTTCTAATTGAATACCCTAAACACCAAATTCCTGCTAATAGCTCCACCCGCACAAGGTCCCCAAAATGCAAGAATGGATTAAACATCTTACATCTTACAGCATTCAACTCTCAACCTGCCATCATGGACTCAGCGAAATCACTAGGAATAACTCTGGACAGTAACCTCAATATGCAAAAACACATCAGCAATGCCACAAAGGGAGCAAACCTTCAGATAAACACACTGAGGAAACTGAAACCCTTCCTACCACACAACCACTTCAAGCAGGCAGTACAAGCTCTAGTTATACCGAGAGTGGAATACGAGTGTGTCTACCCAAAGCATCAACTGCACCATTAGGAGCATCAATCAATGCAGCAGCGAGACTCATCAATGGTTCTAAAAAAAGTGCACACATCTCCCAGGACCTACAATCCTTGAATTGGCTACCTCTGAAAGCCAGAATTCATATGAAAATAGCATGTATGACACACAAAGCCATGCCTCACAATGCACCTAGCTATCTGGCACAGAAACCGACAATCTCTGGTGGGATCAGATCCTCACGAAGTGCAGATAACCTACTTCTGAAACCAGAAAAATTCAACAAGAAGAAAACATATAACTGAACCTTTTCTGGGATGGCACCCAGGATATAGAATGCCTTACCCCCAGAAACCAGACTTAACCCCTCAACTGCTTCTTTCAATAAAGAAGTAAAATCTATCTTTATGGGCAAATTCACCTTAAATAAGATCTATTGAAATTTCGGGACCAACCGCACACCTGAGTATGATAAAGAACCATCTAAACAACATATACATCTTAACTTTCTCATGTCACACCCTAACAGATAGATTTGGCGTTGCACCGAACTATTATTGCTTTCTACAAAATGTTTTGTATATGTGCCTTGATTTAGAATGATGGGATGTATAAGTAACTTCTACTGACTGTACAGCGCTCTGATACCCGCCAGGATCTTGTTCGCGCTATATAAAACTTTCAAAAATAAAAAATAAATAAAATAAAAAAATAATTGCGGAGTGCAGGAAGAGGGAGCAAACTGCCAAGAGTTACAGGTGCTAGGGGAGGCTAAAGAACCAGGTTTTTAGGAGTTTGCGGAAGGCAGATTCCGAATTGGCCTTCTTTATGAACTCGGGTAAGGAGTTCCATAAATGGGCCGTTTTTACCGTGAAGGATCGGCCACCTAGTCTGGCTTTTTTGAAACGGGGGGTAACAAGAAGTACTTGATGATTAGATCTCAGAGTCTTCGTCTGATGGTATTTGCGGAGGCGTTGCTCAAGTAGTGGGGGCCAGTTTTTTTAATTGCCCTGTAGGCGAGAGTTAGCACTTTGAATTCTACCCTCCTTTTTACTGGGAGCCAGTGTAGGCTCCGTAGATGAGGGGATATGCGGTGTTAAATTGGATTATTACTAATGAGCCTGGCGGCCGCATGTTGTATAGTGTGTAGTTTTCTGATTAGGTAGTCAGGCAGACCCAGGTACAGACTATTGGCATAATCTAACTGAGATGTGATGAGTGCATAAACTACTGTCTTTCTGCAGTCCATGGGTAGGAGGTGGAGAAATCCCTGCAGGAACTTCATTTTCCGGACGCATGAAGAAGAGATATGGCTACTCTGAGTCTTACAGGAGAGAGCGGAGTCAATCTTGAACCCTAGGTTCCTGGCTGAGGGCACATGGTGAGGTGGGGGATTGAGCTTGGGGGGCCACAATAAATCTGAGTGAGGAGGGGATGGCTGATTGAAAAATGGAACCTCCGTTTTGTCGGAGTTCAACCTCAGACAGTTCTCGGTCATCCATGTTGAAATATCAACCAGACAATGTCTGAAGTTGGAGAAAGCTGCCTCGGATATATCCCTGAAAGAGAATGCAAGCTGTATATGATCAGCATATGAGATGACACTAACCCCATGTTGTTCTCTAAGTGGCATGCCTCTATGCCACCAACGAACACCATGAGCACTTCTTGAAGAAATCAATTGGCACCATATTGATGACACCTGATACCAAAATACTGATAGGGGGCGACTTTAATCTTGTATCTGATGCCTCTTTGGATAGGTAACCACCAAGGATGGGATCCACTGGAGCCTTTTCTCTGCAGGGTATCAGTTGGCTAGCAGACGCAAGGCTGGCAGATGCTTAGAGGAAATTACACCCCACCACACAGTCATACTCCTTTTTTTAGTATCAGCCTCATTGCTTTCATTGATGACACAGACTGAGATAGATGTAGCCTCCATTTCAGATCATGCACTCATCCACGTTACACTTAGTCTGCCATTGCACAATTCACAATGCAAAATGTGGCTCCTCAATCCCAAAAGGCCATCACAGTTTAGTTAGTGATAAATGATACACACATTAAAAATAGAGACATTATGGGATGCGCCTAAGGCAGTGGTATGCAGAACATATATTGCCTTAGCGGCGCAACTTAATAAGGAATGCATGGTGAAGCAAACGGAAGTGGAAATGGCAGTAAGGGATCTGGAGTTGACACATAGAGCGACAGGTTCAGACCGCATTAGACGACAAATGAAAATTGCCCGCAAACAACTTAAGGCCCTTGATATGGATGCAGCTGAACACGCTCTTCTTCATACGCAGGGGAAGTATTATGCAGGGGGTATCAAAGCTGGGAAATTATTGGCTCACAGGTTGCGTGCTCAAACCCACTCCCGTCGCATACATAGTTTGATGGGCCGCGACCAGTTGATTGAAACCTGAGACGAGGATATAGCGGCTGAATTTGGCCAATTTCTATGCCCATTTTTATGGGAGGGACACATTACTCACCAAAGATGGCACCACATATGTAGGGCAACGTCCGCTGACCACCCTTGCAGAAAACATAGCAGCCCCATTAGAAACAGATATATCAGAACGTGAAGTTCTAGAAGCCATAGGGAGATTGAAGTTGGAGAAGGCTCCAGGGCAAGATAGGTACATAGAGGCATTTTATAAGCAATACACGTCCATATTGTCCTCCATATTGGTCCGTTTATATAATTCCTTTAGCACACCTGGAACACTTGAGGAGTTCATGTGTACCATAATCATAACGGCTATACCAAAGCTGGGGAAGTACCTCCAATCTTATGCGTCATGTCGCACTATCTCATAACTTAACGTAGATTAAAAAATCTTTACAGGTATATTGGCGTGCAGGCTGGGGCAATATCTTCCCAGTCTTGTGGACCCGGATCACTCAAAATTCATGCTGGGCTCCACTTGTTGGCTAACACAAAGCGCCTTTTCCGTCTATTAGACAAAACACACAGAGCCCAGACCCCAACACTACTTCTGTCAATAGACGCAGAGAAGGTATTCAACCAAGTGCACTGGCCATTCCTTAAGGTAGTGCTAGACACCTATGGCCTGGGGCAAGCTTCAGGAGCTGGATCTGGGCCAGCTATGAGAAGCAGATGGCACTAGTGCATGTTAACAATTCAATGTCTCCCTTTTCCAATCAACAAGGGCACATAGCAGGGGTGCCCACTCTCGCCACTTCTGTTTGCGTTATACATGGAGCCATTTGCAGAGTACATTCATTGACACCCCCTCATAGAGGGAGTGTGGATGGGAGGTGAGTCGCATAAACTTGTTGTATAGGTTGACAAAGTCCTATTAACCATTACCAACTCTAGACAGTCGCTAACTCAACATTTAGAGGAGCTTGCCTCATTTGGAGAAGTCTCCGGGTTTAAAGTTAACAGCACTAAATCACAAGATTTAAATGTCACTATTCATCTTGACGAACAGATGCGACTTACTTCAGATTTCCCCTTCACGTGGGACACTGGAGGAATTCCTTATTTGGGCATATCTATAATGTCAACTGTAGATAAATCAATATCACATATTACTCCGAGCTCCTGGAAACAGCACGCTCACTTATTCAGTCTTGGCGTGGGGGACCTATATCTTGGCTGGGACGTACAGCCCCTGTAAAAATGTCTCTCCTGGCCAAGATTTTATATCTTATGCGGGTATTGCCATTACAACCAATCATAGCAAAATGGTCCTCGGAAGCTTGTTTCCGGTCCAGGGAAGGCATGGCTTGGCAGTTCGGGCTGGACTGTTCCCATGAGGCACAGGGTTAGACTGATTTGCATATAGCCATGTCTGAACTGGGGTGGCAGAGTGGGCTAAAGGATGGTGATGGATCAAACCCAGATCTTTTGACTGGGTGTGAGTGTTTGATTGGTTCAGATGCTCCGTCCATCACCACCCCCTTTTGTACCGCTTTGGCCGCCATAAGTGTGGCAGGGTATGCTCAGACGTGAGTCCCTTGCTCACTTTGCCAATGGATTCAAGCAAGCCGGGTTGAAGACGGCTGGAATGCCAGAAACCGGTCCTCGGAAGCTTGTTTCCGGTCCAGGGAAGGCATGGCTTGGCAGTTCGGGCTGGACTGTTCCCATGAGGCACAGGGTTAGACTGATTTGCATATAGCCATGTCTGAACTGGGGTGGCAGAGTGGGCTAAAGAATGGTGATGGATCAAACCCAGATCTTTTGACTGGATGTTAGTGTTTGATTGGTTCAGATGCTCCGTCCATCACCACCCCCTTTTGTACCGCTTTGGCCGCCATAAGTGTGGCAGGGTATGCTCAGACGTGAGTCCCTTGCTCACTTTGCCACTGGATTCAAGCAAGCCGGGTTGAAGACGGCTGGAATGCCAGAAACCGGTCCTCGGAAGCTTGTTTCCGGTCCAGGGAAGGCATGGCTTGGCATTTCGGGCTGGACTGTTCCCATGAGGCACAGGGTTAGACTGATTTGCATATAGCCATGTCTGAATTGGGGTGACAGAGTGGGCTAAAGAATGGTGATGGATCAAACCCAGATCTTTTGACTGGGGGTGAGTGTTTGATTGGTTCAGATGCTCCGTCCATCACCACCCCCTTTTGTACCGATTACAACCAATCATATCAGTGATAAAAAAACTGCAATTCATCATTGAATCCTTTGTCTGGGGGGCAGGTGAGCCAGAATGGCCAGGGAAAGAGCATACCTACAGATTGCCAAAGGAGGTTTGGGCATACCCCATTTATTGTGTTACAACCAGGCAGCACAGCTGTGTTTTATGGTGGAGTGGCAATGTCCTCTCACAGAGAAGTATTGGTGCTTCCTGGACCAAGCAGGAGGTGGCAGGAATACACATATGGGAAATTCTATGGCTCCCACGTCAATTGCGCCCTGCGGGGGTGTACATCTCCCCGGTTGTTCAGGCTACTGTGGCAACTTGGGACAAGATTAGCGCTTCTAAACAGCTCTCCACTCTTATCTCTCCATTGACTCTGATCCTGGGAAATCCAGACTTCCCACAGGCCTTAAAAGTGCGAGCATATGCCCAATTGCAGGAAGCCAATTGCAAATGCATTGGTGACTTGTTCGATGAACATTGTCAATTAGATGTTGAAAAATACAATAGAGTTATGGACCCCCGAGCTTGGAGTGATGGCGTTATATTGCAGTATGACACTAGGCCACACCACAGTCCGTCAGACCACACGCTAGCAGGAAACTTACCCTATTCGAGTGCTGGCTATTATCTAGAAGGGATGACCACTGACTGTTATCAGGTATATACGCATTCCTCAACACTACTACCAACCCTGCACATACTCCTGCTAGGAATAGATGGGAGGCAGAATGTGAACGTACCTTCACCAAAAAGGAGTAGACAGACATTTTACATCGAGCACGCACATCAGCCACCAGTGCATCTGGCAAAGAAACATTGTTAAAATGTCTATTACTGGTATTATACCCTGGCCCACCTGGGCCAGTGGCAGAAGGGGAAGGACGGCCAATGCTGGTATCAGTGCAACCAGTCCGGCACACTTGTCCACCTGCTGTGGCACTGCCCCAAACTTTACCGCTACTGGTCAGATGTCTTAGCAGGCATGACCAGATGTTTCATACAGATATACCCCACTTCCCCAGTTATGTTATGCTAGGCCTCCCGAACATTCAGACATACCCATTGCATTCCAATAGGGGGAAGGCCATCACCTTGGCACTTTGTGCAGTGAAGCAAGTTTTATTGTCCAGACGGGGTATGGACACGGTACCAACACATACAGACTGGCTGCACAAACTCTGGGACTTACTCGGAATGGAAACATTAACAGCTGCAATATCTCACACTTTACCCAAGTTTGAGAAACTTGGGGAGCATGTATCTAACACCTCTCTGACATCTATTGCTAACTCACCTTCCCAGTATGTTTATGACTCCTGCATCTCACGTCTACAGCTCACACTGATGATTAGGTTGTTACCATAAAAGGACTTTAACAAGAACTCAAAGCATTATTTTGAAGTGCATATTCTGTTTATTTTCCTTTATTATTGATTTTCCTTTACTCCCCTCCCTTCTGTTATTCCTTATGTGTTTATTCCTTGCCGGCCATTGGATGTAGGTGACTGTTGTTGTATTATTTTCTCTCTTAATAAAATAAAAAGTTACAATCCTAAAGAAGCGTGCTTTGTTGCCTACAGTCACCCGCAGTCGCGCCGGGTACACCATGCCATATTTCAGGCCAAGTCTGCAGAGTTGTGCCTTGATGTTGGTGAATTTTCGCTGTGCTTTCTGGACTGCAGCAGTGTGATCAGGGTAGGTGAGCGAGGAGCCTTGGTATTGCCACGGAGAGTTCTCACGGGCCAGTTGGAGGGCTGTATCGCGGTCTCTATAATTTAAGAGATGAGCTATGATGGGCCTCGGAGGGGTCCCGGGGAAGGCTGGGATCTGAAGGGATCGGTGTGAGCTCTCTACAAGGAATGCTTTTGAGAAGTGTTGGGGCACAAATAAGTCGGTGAGTAAAGTCTCTACAAAATGATCTGAGCACCCCAGGTTGGTTGATTCGGCCTGTCCTACAATCCACACGTAGATCCTCCTGGATCAGACTTCTAAGTCCTCATTTTTGACTGCCACCGCCTTAAACAGCCGTTTTGTATTTTCCAGTAGAGTCACCATGTCTCTTGACTCATCTTCGTGTGAGGATATACGTTACTCAGCCGCATCCAATCCGGTGCCATGCCTATCCAGTCGCTCTCCCACTTTGTCAAGTCACGTGGCAAGGAAATCAAATCTAGCGTCAATGGCCCAAAAGCCAGATCTCATTTCTGCCATAATATCTACCGTTCCCTCAAGTGGAGGAGTATGCGCCTCTGATTCCACCTCAGCATCTGTATCTAGGGTCTGTCCCGAACGGTCCAGTGCACCAGGCCTGTCTAAAGTTAATTTACGCTGCTTGGGATCACCGCGACCCATGTTTGCTCTGTGGATTCATCTGTGGTTTCAGGTTAGGTGTGGTCCCCATTGGTGCTGGTTTATTAAGTATAAGGTAGTTCAGTGTAGACCCTGGGCCCCAGCCCCTGAGAATAGGTGAATAGTGAAGCCCAGTGATGAAGTTGATGGAGAGGTGAGGGAGCCCAGTGGGGTTCCGGCGTGCCAAGCCCCAGGGTCATCCAGGGCCCCACCAGTGCGGGCCTCCAAGGCATGCTTGGTCAATGACCAGCCTTGCAGCAGATGTCCACAAGAAAGTTGGGTGCAGTGCCACAACTAAGTTTAAGTGGGCTGGGCTGCCTGATGCAGCGACCGAGGATTGAAGAGCGAGGCAAAGCAGGCCCTGTGGAGCTCAGGTCCGGAATGGGGGTCAGGTAGACTCCCACCACCGTAGTGGGGTGTCTGGGAAATACAGCATGCAGCACAGCTCTCTGAAGTGAAGGTGAAGAGTTCCGGGGGGGGCAGAAAGTGCAGAACCTCAGAAGATGCACCGGTGCGGAGGGGTGAAGCGGCCATGCAGCAGGCCGTGCCGCAACCCTCAACCACATCCCTCAATGCCCACCGGAAGACTGTAGCAATGGCCACCAGCCAATCACCACGGGCGGGTGCTCCTGGTCTCTCCAGTCAGCACTCCAGCAGCTTTGCAGTCCCTTGGCCACACTGGTGATAGTAGGTTGAAGACGGAGGGGAGGTAGGACCCAGCAGGGCACTGCGGCCCTAGCCTCAGGTTCACCTTCGACCCCTGCCGTCGCAGGGCCTCTGAGGCCGGCTGGGCCACCTCCTGCTCCAGCAGTGCTCCACAACAGCTCGATGGTGTAGAGCCGAGGTCAGAAAGCCCTCACTGCCTGCATTGTCGGCCATTTTAGCAGGGGAAGGTGAGGGTTTTGATGTGATACCTGCAGGATACGGGTGGTGGGCCTCGGAGCTTTAATACCGTGCGGCCATCTTGGTCAATGGCTTGCCCACACCCCCGCGTTTTCACTTTTTAACTGTTACAGTTTACACATTGCCTCTAAATTAAGCCTGATTGTTTTGTGCCAATCTACCAGAGGGTTAAGCACATGTTTATTTATTGAGTTTAGTGGTTCACCCTGACTGTGATTATTATACTCCAATTTCTTACAGTAGAACATAGTATAACAAACCTGGATCACTTTATTCACCTAAATCAAATGTAATAAAGCCTACAGCTTGGATACAAGTCCAATCAAAAAAGAAAGGTGTATTGGGGTATTATATGACTGGATGAAAGCCCGCACTCAAAAGAGTTTCAAGGAGTTCTAAGATTGTGGCATCATATGCTGAATAATATAGACCAAAGACATGGACCTCTCTTCCAACCACAATACATCAGCTCACTGAATTGAAACTGAGGGGTATATTTATGAGCCCCTTGCATAGCTTTTGCATCACAGATTTATGAGGCCACACAAGCCACTTTGCATGGCTTTGAATGGCCTCATTACTATGGTGGTAAATCACTGCGTTGCCTTACTCTGCACTAGGAAGTCATTCAATGGCTGTTGCGGTGGGAGTTCACATGCAATAAGTATTGAATTTTGATGCATCCCCAGATTTACAAGACCATGAAAACCTGGAAATGTGCTAAAAACGTATTCCTCCACAAAGCAGTCCTAATGAGGAGGAATAACGTTATTTCTTCTTGTCTTTCCTCTTTCTATGTGTGCTGCATTCTGTAGTACACACAGAGAGAGGAAAAAGCCTTGCAGGATTCTTTTTGTGCAAGAAGGTGTCCCTCCATTGCACAAAAGCAATCCTGCTTGCAACTCAGGCACCTTTTTACCATGGTGCACGGGTGGCTGTGTTGGCTCTGCATTGGTGTTACTCGACTGAAACGGCACCAGCGCCTGGGGAAAGGGCAAAAATGATCCGTATGCCATAGAATTATTGATGCAGGGTGCTGGCCTATATCAAATCCCCATAAATATGCCCCTGATTCTGTGCTAAGTCTTTGGGATAAAAGACAACAACCGATTGCTGTATCTTGAGCTACACATTTTCTTTTCATTTATTTACTCATTACTTTGCTTGCATGTGAAGAAATGATTGATTATTTTTCCCAAAAACATAATTGTAATTGCATTTATATAGTGCTTACTAACCCTGACAAAACGTCGAAGCCTTTTTTGGTGAGTTGCACGCTACTCCGGAACCCAAAAAGTATTATTGTTGAAGTGGTATAGGGAAATAGGAAATTAATTTGTTAGTGGATTGAAAAGCATAGTGGAGGGATAGAAGAGGGAAGGATCTAGGAAGTGTTTATTTGGAGATCATATCAGTAGGAGGCGGTTTGGGATGAGTTGAGGTTAGATTGAGGGGAAGAGTCTACAGAGTCGATTAGCGAGAAAGATGAGGTATCGGATGAGTCTAGGAGGGATACATGAGGAAAAGGTTTAAAAGTCTTGTTCAGAAGATCTGAATAGTAAAAGAGGTTTGAGATGATGCAAGGAGGTGCCATGAAGGGAGTCTATAAAGGTTTATTTTAGGGATCATAGTAGGAGAATGGGGTTTGGATGAATCAGAGGGTGGAGGTAGAGGATTTAGTGAGAGAAGTATATGATGAGATATAGGGTAGTGCATTGGAGTTGTTGAATTAAGAGTAACATTATAAATATAAAAATACATAAGAACATGTAAGGTATATATGTATAAGAAAGGTAATATATTTAGATTTAGGTTGTATTTAATACATTCAGATTTTCAAGTGTTACTGTACTTCAAACTAATCAACTTGTTTTTTAATTTCAGTTTTTTCTTTTAATAATTCAAGTCAAGCAATTGTAGATAAATAGTTATGATAAAAATGTAGGTATTTATGCAGTGACCTAGATACAAAAGTAAACACAAGCTAATGTAAACGTAGGCAATATGTACATATGTTAAGCAGAATGTCGGTTGTAGCACATCAACTGAGATAAATATCCGTCATTGAAAATTACCTCATAGGGCAACCACTGTTGAATCGACAACATATAAAAAATAGGTTAATATTTCACAATGAGGTATGGTTCAACAGTATTGCAAGATCTTACACTATTTTAAGTAGTTTGAAATAATGGTATGGAGGTATATTCCTAAATTATAAATAACACATTTTCTGCTTGTAAAGACCTAACTCATATTCTATCACTATAAATAGGCCTCTATAGCATTCAAACAGTGCTAAACATTGTACTTCCTCTTGGGGGGTGTTTAATGTCTGCATGTTTATTGTTAATATTCTGCTGTTCTTTTGTATGTGTATATTGGACAAGAAACAACATATGGATATATTTTAATAGATATGGCAAAATTAAAATTAATGTAAGCTTTAAGGTGATAGTGTTAAAAATAGAGAGCATTTGTGGTCTATAAGATAGCGCATCCTCCAGATTTAAGGCCAGCAATCATTCCTTTCTAGCCGGCTCAATATTAATGGTATTTAATAAAAAAACAATGAAACCACCCACTGTTGATGAGGCTGAAGTCAATCATGGAAAGATGCTAGAAACACTGTTTTTTGTGGTCAGTTTGGATAATAATCTATGTGTTACCTGTATACAAATAGGTGGAGTATCGGAAGATGAAAATCATGCAAGACAGAGAGACAATGCCTAAGCAATGTATTCAAATGTTCAAATCAGTCGAGATTGAACATTTGAATACATAGATTGAGAACACTTTAAGTAAGCAGGCACATAGAGGTACAGTTTGGGACATTGAAGGAAAAGAGGCTTTAGGGAGTAAATGTGTGGTCTTGTAAATTGAGGAGGAGAATCTGCAACTCGGGCTGTACATTAGAAGGTCACAGGAGGGACAAAAAGGATAAAGGACAAGTAGTGGCAGGAGGTAACGTATTCAGAGGAATGTGCACCTTAAAACAACTGGTGATGGGGACATGGAGTGAGTGTTATCTGGAATACAGAGGAAAAGTACATTTGGGTACCTTCTATTTGAGGCAGAGGGTCTCAGGCATTGGTTGAAGTCAGATTGCGCTATGGAGATGCAGCATTTGGAAGGAAGAACGTCAGGAAAATAAGAGAGGTATAACCTGCTGGTGTTTGAAGAGGACAATTAGGGTGGGGGACATGTAGAATTTCTTAGAGCCAAAAATAGCTGCATAACCATCAAGAACCTGAGCATAAACTATCTCCAAATAAAAAATGCTCCCTTTCGGGGAGTCGTGCGCTATGCGACCTAAGATGGGTGCATGGCTACGGAGCTCCGCGCCGCACCGGACATCGCAGCTGCTTTTTCGGCAGTTCCAGAACCTTTCTTGCCAACATGTGAGCAGATTCTTGTGTTTTAACGCTTTCCAACAGGAGGCTATCTTTCTCTCCCTTCATCTTCATGGATAACTAGACGTATTATGCAGGTGACTCTTTAGCTGCTTTGCAGCCGCCATTTTGTTTTTTACTCTTTATGTCTCTCCTCATGTTTCATCACATGGCACTCTGGAATGTTATTTTTCAACTTTTTCACTACTTTTTTTGCCTTCTCCTTGATTGAGTAACTTTCCACATTGGGAGGTCTAATTATTTAACGGGAATTTGCTGAAGTTTGTGCGGTAATTTTACCTCTTGCTTTTTTGGTACTTTATTAGATAAGCCTTTTCTTGGTCTTTGACTAATGTTTCATGGGTAGGAGCAAATATTTACTGCACTACACTAAAAGACAGAAATTGAATGATCCAGCAGCTTGCTTTACCCACTCTACAGATTCAAATAATTCCTCACACCCCTCTGAGGTTTTGGCACAAAAGGCTTGTTCTAGTAACACATCTTTATCGACCATGGCATCTAAAGCACAACTACGTTTAGCTACCGTTAAGAGATTCAAACGTGACACTCCCTCTCCTCCTAAAACTGTTTCTCCGGTTTCTTTGGATATTGTTTTGGAGGAACTTTGTGCCCTTAGACCATTCATCGAGGAAACTAACTCTCACCTACAGACCATGGATAACAAATGGTCATCTAAGGAATCCAGCGTTACTATGGTGGAACAGCATCTTAGCGATGTACAAGACTCATCTTCCAGAATTTCATCTTTGGAGCAGGGGGTTCTACAACTTAGAAGATCAACAGAGGATCTTGAAAATAGAAATCGTCACAATAACTTGCGCCTTTACGGTCTTCCTGAAGACTTTGAGGAGGTTGACCCTGTTGCATACGTTACTTCCACAGTTCTTCGGTCTCCCTACTTTGACCAAATGAAATATTTAATAAGCACATAGACTGGGTCCACGTTTATCCTCCTCAGCTGCTCCATCCAGACCTCGTGGAATAATTATTTTATTATTACAGTTCACGGACCTCCTACAAATGCTAAGTGCAGCTAAATCCAAAAAACAGCTGACTTGCCATGGCACAAAAGTATTTATTTCTCAGGATGTTTCAACGGCCACCACCAAGCGGCAAAAAGAATTCATTGATCTCCGTCCTGCTCTTCTTTCCCTGGGTGAGCGGTATGGATTATTCCACCCGTGCCTGTTTAAGGTCACCTTCTTCAACAAAACTTCTACTTTGGAGGATCCGGCGGATCTCAGAAAATTCATTCAGTCTCATTCTACTGCTTTGATGGAGATTGTTGGCCCTCCTCCTGACACTTGATTTTAATGTTTCTTTTGTTGTGCTCATTTAGTTGATTATGCTGCTATAGGAATATGTTTTTTAGTTCCAATGTTTTTCTTGTTGGCATAACTCTCTGTTTCCTATTACAGGTTCTTTGAAACCCATTGTGCTCCTATTTCATGTTCCCGCTTCCGTCTATGTTTAATTGACGTCCTGGTGAGGTGCGGTGCCCTGTGTTGGGTGTGCTGTTTTTGTTTGTCGATTGCCGCCTCCCATCCTTCCCTTTGTTCCCCTGTAATGGTATGTACCACAATCATCATCTTTGACATGTAGTGTCTTCTCTTACTTGTATTCTTCCTTCCCTCCTCCTCTTTCCTCTTTAATATCTTTTCCCCATTCTTTTTCCTGGTTGTATTGCATTCTTTCTCAGATATGCTTTTATCTCCACATGATTTCTTGACTTTCCTCTTCTATGTATTTTTTCCTTTCTCATTGACACCTCAGCAGTTTTGATCTCTTCCTCTTCCTTCCTCCCCTTTTCTCTTACTTCATTACTTCATTGTTGAACGTATTGTTCTTTATTTATTGTTGATATGTTACATTCAGAGTTATTTCATGGAATGCGAAAGGTTGTATTAATCCAATTAAAAGACAGAGAATATTATCACATCTTGCCTCTTATAAACCTGATTTGGTCTTTCTACAAGAAACCCATCCTAAAGAACCAGAGGCATTAAAATTGGTAAAAGGTTGGGTAGGTTCAGTTTCAGTCTCTCCAACCTCCTCTAAAAGAAATGGTGTTATAATATTATGTTACAAAAAATTGAAATGTAAAGTTAAATCACAGGAGATAGATACAGATAGGAGATGGTTGTAAGCTAAATTGTTTATTAATAATACTTAATTGACTGTATTTAAAGCTTATGTTCGTACTCAACCAGATTACTCTTTTTGGCCTTTGGTCACACAAAAATGTATTCAGTTTAGAGATGATCTCTTTATTCTAGGAGATGATTGCAATCAAGTTGTTGACCCCTTTCATGACCTTCAGTCTCAGGTATGCTACACTCCTCATAAATCTCATAAACAATTTCTTGCTTCTATTTCCCAAACACACCTTGTGTATGCTTGGAGGCTTTCTCACCCTGATACAATTGACTTTCCTTTTTTCTCTCCACCTCGCAATTCTCTTTCTCGCCTGGACTATATCTTTCTCAATCTTTAACTCAAACTCTTTTCTCTTCCTCTATCAAACCCATTGTCATTTCTGATCATGCTCCGATTGTGGCTGACTTTAATCTGCTCCCTCCACATCCTATATCCTCCCATTGGCGTTTTAACAATTCTCTTCTGCTGGACCCACTTTTCTCTTCTGCCTTTACCTCCTTTGCTAAAGAATTTTTTTAACTAAACAGTGATCACAATACTCCCCCCTATATATTATGGGATGTTTTTACAGCCACGGCTCGGGTTTTATCATAGACTTTGTCTAAAAAAAAGAAACATTTCCTTCAACATCAAAAAGCTACATTTTTCACCTAACCATTGGACTCTATCATACAAGATCTTGTTCATGCTAAATTAAACTTTAATAAAGCTACCACTGATAACGCATCTTCTATACTTCTCCGAAGCAGCGATCAATATTACGTCGGCGTAATAAATTTGGTAAACTTCTTGCTAATTACCTTAAATCTTGGAAAGACCGTACTCTACTTGACTCTATTTACTCCTCAGAGAGTAATCTTATTCATAAAGATCAAGACATTCTCAACAAATGTATGCTACTTTATAAAGATCCATACACCCCAGAATCTCCTCCTTTAGTCCTCTTGTTTAATCTTATCTCAATAAAATGTTGGTCCCTACTAACAGTCATCTTAATTTTTCTACACTTGAAACTGACTTATCTCTTAAAAAAATATCCAATCCTTTAACAGTTTTAAAGAAAGGCAAAACCCCCGGACTGGATCGTTTTACAGTCACATTTTATTCACATTTTTCTAATATATGACTTCCTAAGCTTTTAGATCTTTTTCATTTTTTTTTTCTCTCTGGTAAGATATATGGCACAAGAAGCCACGATTTGTTTGATCCATAAAGAGGGTCGAGATTCCATGTTTCGTAAAAATGATCGCCCAATATCCTTGGTCATTGTAGATTATAAAATATTTGCTAAATTAGTTGCTCTACGTCTAGAACCTCTTATGCCTTACCTGGTTGGTAAGGAGCAGTGTGGTTTCATCAATGGTAGATTAACCTCGGATAACTCTAATCTATTTCTGAATGTCTTAAACAAAATCCCTTTTCTTTCTACCTCCATAGCGGCAATTTATGTTGATGCTGAAAAAGCATTTGATAGAGTAGATTGGTCCTTTTTATTTGAATCTTAAAAGTGACATAGCTTTGGTCCCAAGATGATTTCTCTTATTTCCTTATTATATTCTGCCCCTAGAGCCTCAGTATTAGTTAATCGCTGTATTTCTTCCTATTTTCATTTACAGCGTGGAGTCCGTCAAGGTTGTCCTCTTTTCCCCCTTGTCTTTATCCTAGCCCGAGAACCCCTTAACCTAACAATCATCAATCTGTAATAATGACTCTATATATCCAGTTTTCCATATGGTGATCACCATTTAAAACTTTCTGCATATGCAGATGACATTTTACTTTTTATTTCCAACCCTGAAGTATCTATTCCTCCCTTGCTGCACACATTCTCTTCATTCTCACTGGTTTCTGTTTACAAGATCAATTTGGATAAAACAGAGATTCTCCCTCTTAGTAATTCTGTTTTCAACATTCCTTTTCTTACACTGGGTTTTCATGAAACAGATCTAAAATTAAATACTTAGGAATATGGTTCTCTAACTTCATTGTTTCCTCGGTCAAATTAAATATGGTGGACGCTTTATCTCGCATTGACAAATTATTTTCAACTTGAAATCCCCTCTTTCTCTCGTGGTGGGGTCAGTTAGACTCAATTAAAATGATGATCACTCCCATTTTAATTTATAGTCTTTCTATGCTCCCTATCTATATACCATCTGGTTATTTTAAGAAAATTGATTCTCGTCTCTTTAAATTTCTATGGAAAAATAAAAAAGCTGGAGTTTCCTTATCTCTTCTTTGAAAGACAAAATCTAATGATGGTGTTAATTTTCCAAATTTTCAAACTTATATTAAATCCTTTTGCCTACGTCAGGCCTCAAAATGGCTCCTTTCTGATTCTTCCCCTTTTACGCCTGTATGGTTTTCTATTGAACACTCTTTGCTTCTACCCTTTTCTATAAAGGAAGTTCTGGCCTTTTCTGCCAAAACTCCTCAAACTTCTCTTCCCTTGTTTAGACCCACATGTTCTCTGTTGAAACCTTTGACCCAACCAAAGACTACTTCCAAGGAATATTTTTTATGTTAACCAATATGGCATAATTCCATTATTACCATTAATATTAGAACTATCTTTTGTAAACCCTGGAGATTAAAGGGAATAGCTGGGGTCAAGGGCCTATTTGATGGTTTGACTCTCGGTTCATTTCCCCAATTTCAATCCACCTTTGATTGTCCCCATTCTTTTTTACAGAAATTATCTGCTTTAATGGCAGTTATTCTTGATACTTTCTATTCTTTTCCCTCAATTCCTCTTTCTTCTGAAGAAAATTCTCTTTTTTAAGATTCTTATTGTCCTTACTAAGGCCTCCCTAATATATACACACACCTTATCTCCTGATCCAGATCGTCCTAAGAGTAAAGTAGAACTTGCCTGGGAATGGGATCTGGAATGTGAATGGACCATCAATTTCTGGGACTAAATCTGGTCCCGTTCTCTCAAAATCTCTACATCTGCCTCTGTCACTCAATATATGTTTTTCCTTTATCATAGACTTCATTTCACCCGTACTTCTATAGCTACTTTATCCCGCTCTACTGACACGAAGTGTTGGACTTGTGGTTCCCCCACAGCTGACCTCATGCACCTTCTTTCCTTTGCCCTCCTGTTATTTGTTTTTGGAAGAAAACTGGGTCCTATATTTCTTGTATGTTTAACATTCTCACTCCCTTTTCTAATCCCATCCTTTTCTCTGGGAGTTTGTTTGCATCTTAGCATCTCCCTACTCATAAGCATGGTCCATTTGACCTTATGTTGGCTTTAGCTTTTCAACAAATAGCACTTAATTGGAAAAAATGAACAAAACTCTCTGTCCAACACTGATGGAATAACCTGTGCAATCTTCATCGACTTAATATTGCTTTTGCCTCCTCTTGTAAGCCAATTGTTAATGGAGATCTATTTTGGTTGCCTCTTACTTCTTATTTAGACAAAATAGTAATAACAAATAATTCTTGTTTAAATTCTGAAAATTTTAAACTGCCCTAATTGTTTATTTTCTCAATTCTCTTTTTCTCTAACCTCTTATTGGCATAATGTATTTTCGAATTATAATAAGATTACTTTTTACATTAATTTGTAGATGTGCAATATTACATATTCTTCAGTTGTAAGTGTATCACCTTTCCCCCTTTTCTCCCTCTCCCCTTTCTCTCCTCACCCTTATTATCTTTCTTTTTGCTTTTATGGCTAGCTATTTTTGTTTGTATTTCCTTTATTGTGTCTTGTTTTGTATTTGCTGGTCTTATGTATTTCCTGATATTATCTAAAAGAGCTTTTTAAACACAAAAAAAAATGCTCTCTTTGGGATGGATGCATTTTGTTGTAACAATGAGCAATAAGGCAATACATATTATCAGCAACAAGCTTCTTTGGAAACATTATATGGAAGTTTTAGATACAATTTGTGTTAAACACAGCAAACTTCTGTCTCACGTGATGAAAGACAACAGTTCCCATCAGCACTGCCTAGGTTTTGTGCTTCACAAGTTAAAAGACACTTGATGACCTTACAAGGTCGTTCCCAAAAGAAGATGGAATACCCCTCACTGTTACCTCCAGACGTTTCCACCATTAAATTATTTCTCCGTTTTCAGACATTCCATTGATTGCCTCAAGAAGGGCAGAGCAGGAAAATACCCTGCAATGGTGCCTTGGGCATTCTGACACCTTCCATTGTGGTATTAAGACACCGTCCCTGACTAGATACCTTGTCTACCGTGCAAACGTACCCCGGATTCAGAGCTTGCACCAGCATGTCGTGGGACACACCGGTGGTGGCAGGTGAGCAGTGAAGCCTCGGTGTGCAAGACCTACAATTGAGCATAGTGCGGGGAAAAGGGCTGGGGTGCAGCAGCCTGGGTGCACAGGTACATGCAAGTGATTTTCCCGTAGCTAATATAGTAGGACTATATTATCAAAGAACGGCGATAACATTATCACCACTTTAGCGGCAGGAAACTGCAGCTAAAGCAGCTATAATGGGCTTGATAATATGCCCTTATGAATTCCCATAGAAGCCCAGGTTCACACCAGAACCTGGGCTTCTATGGGAATTCATAAGGGCATATTATCAACCCCTTATCGCCGCTTTAACTGCCGCTAAAGCGGTGATAATATTATCGCCATTTCTTGATAATATGGCCCATAATCTCTGGCCTCATGTGTTTCATTTTAAGGACTTGCTGAACCACACTCTTTCTCACGATTCCAGCGTCCTAGACAAACGGGTGACGGGAGGGTAAATACTAAGGGCTGGGTGCAGTAGGCCAATGCTCTGTCTCCTCCTCCCTCTCTTCTTTTTACTCTCCCTCCCCTTTTCCCTTCCACCCACTCCCCCTCCCTTGCATTCTAACTATCGTCCTTTCATTCGGACTACCTTCCTTTACCTCTTCCACATAGCATACACACTTATGTTTCATTTTTGTCTTGCAGGTTTCCTACGCTGCTTCCACTGGAGTCCAACCCATGTTTTTTTTATTATACTGTTTCTTCTATTAAAGTTACGTTTCTTTTTATTTGTGTTTTAATAAAGGTTACTTTTTTTAAATAAATATCTGAGTGTATAGATCTTCTTTTTCTCACAACACTTGTCTATTATTTATTGTGAAAATCATCTGTTTATAAGAGATTTTTAGGACAAAGTTATATAATATTAGAGTGCACCTACCAAACATAATCTAACTGACTATTAGACAAATGAAGCCTCGGTAATTGTACAACTGCAGGAGTTCTATGAGTGTATCACTTTATAACACCATAAGTACTGCCCGTACGATTACCGAACAAATAAGGCACTGCCTAGGATCAGCGAGGCTTCAGGGACTGCAGAGGCCCACCCTGCATATTTAAATAAAGCCCCGGAGTGTGGCAATCCCAGGATTGCAGTTGGCCTCAAACCCCCCCAAACAATTAGTAAACAATACCCGGGAAGGTGGCGGTCCCCTAGGCTACAAAACGTCTCTGTGCCTTAATTTACATGTGACATTAAGATCCCCAGTCCTACAGAGAACTGGCAATATAATAATTGGATTGGCCACGGAACATTACCCACCAGGGGCCTCATTTAAAAGAACTGGTGAGACCCCGCTTTTTTTCTTTCTTTTTCATTTCTTTTTTCTCTCCATTTTTACCATCCGCACCCCTCTATTAAAGTGATATGAGGTTTTTCTCCTCTTACTTCAAGTAGTCAAACAAGTATTTGCTATCACAGGGTAGAAGCCATGCATCAGCCCTCTAATAGCAAACACAAATGTCCCGTGAATGCACACCATGGGACATTGTATGACCTGTGCCTGACATGTCACCCTCCCTCGGACCATGATCCATTTGTTAGTATAAACGCATACTAACACTACTTACACACCTGTAGTACATCGACCAGAATGTAGTGAAGAAGCAACACTGGTGACTACCTACCAGGTTCCCAGTTGGTGGTTCGCCCGTGAGGGGCTTTCTCACATTTTTTCACAAAGACACATTGTTGTGTGTTGTCCATTCATCACGACTGTCTGGTAAGGGATTGAGGCCTTTTAAATTTGGCATGGTCACGGTGTACTCTCTACCCCATGAACTTCTAAGACAGGGGAGATAGTTGTAAATATTTGCAACGTGTTGTACACTTGTCAAAGAAATAAAGAACACTGCCTAAGTGGACCAGGTCATTGTAGTTGGAATGACTTTATGAGTGGAGGGCGACCTGTGTCCGATTTTTCCCTCTGTGCTGCTATTTATGTTAATGCCAACACTCCAAACCAGGAAGTGTTGGCAGCCATCTTGAAAAAGGTAACCACCCGTTGGTGGTTCGGCCGTGAGGGGTCATCTCGCTTTCTCACATTTTTTCACAAAGACACATTGTTGTGTGTTGTCCATTCATCACGACTGTCTGGTAAGGGATTGAGGCCTTTTAAATTTGTCATGGTCACGGTGTACTCTCTACCCCATGAACTTCTAAGACAGGGAAGATAGTTGTAAATATTTGCAACGTGTTGTACACTTGTCAAGAAATAAAGAACACTGCCTAAGTGGACCAGGTCATTTTAGTTGGAATGACTTTATGAGTGGAGGGCGACCTGTGTCCGATTTTTCCCTCTGTGCTCCTATTTGTGTTAATGCCAACACTCCAAACCAGGAAGTGTTGGCAGCCATTTTGAAAAAGGTAAAAAAACACGAAAAGGGGGCAGGGTAATAACACCCTGACCCCCTAGGCCTTCTCGGTGGGTTCCGCAAGGACCCCCAGGCCCACAAAAAGCATTTTTAGAAAAAATCATTTCTGCCGAATTTGTGCTGGATGAGCGAACCTGGACGAAATGTTTAAAGAAAACAAAGCACCGTCTCCCGCGTTTCGTTTGCTAAAAAGCTCCCGGGTGGGCCAGATCACGGGGGCAATTGTAAATTAAGATGTTTGGGCCCATGGGGGCATAACAGCCCCGGGGACGACACCTCCCCGGGCTTCCTATTTTATGTGTGTGGGCACGCGGGGCACACGGACCCCCCGCAGCCCCGGAGCCCGCCACCTCCCTGGGGCTTTAATTAAATAAGGGCAGGGGTCCTTGCAGGCCCCCCCAAGCCCCGGGGACCACCACCTCCCTGTGTTTTAAAAAAATATATTTTTATTGGTATTTACAAAATACACATTACATATAATGACAGACATATAGTTACACTTTCTTGGTTAAAATTCTCGCCGCTGACTAAAAACAAAAAATGCTAAATTCTAACTATAATGTCCCTGAAAGCTATGTTTTTTTCAGTGAAGATATATATATGTAGTAAAGTTAGGAGTCCTAAATTTAGGACTCCTAAACTGAGAAAAATCCTAACTTTAAGACTTTTGGAATTCACAGAAGGCATTTAGGAGTCCTAAAGTTTGGAGTCCTAACTTTACTAATCCCAAAGTGAGAAAAATCCTAACTTTAAGACTTTCGGTATTCACAGTAGGCATTTCGGAGTCCAAAAGTTAGGACTCCTAACTTCTGTGAATACCAAAATGAGTAAGTGCCTTCTGTGAATACCAAAATTGTAGTAAGTTTAGGATTTTGTCTTAAGTTAGTTCTGTGAATAGGGCCCTATATTCATTTATGCTACCTGTCTGTAAGCAGTGCATACCATGTTCTGGTCACTTGTCAATCCTATGTAGACAATTGAAGCAACGTCCGAAATATGCCAGACACTGCCAACTGATGGTGGCAAAGTGGTGGACATTAGGCTGAAGCCGTAGCTTGTGACTTCCCTTATGTCTTTCGCTCGTTTACTCTTCATGCTTCTTAGCGGGCCTTCTCATGCGATTTTGAATTGTATGCCCTTGCTGTTTGTAATGAGTGAATGTCCACGGATTCCCCCTTAACATTCCTGAGTAGACTCGAAAGAGAATTTAAAATATATACATGTCTTTGGTGCATGCAGAAGGTTCACTTTGCCACTGCTAAAACAGATTATTTAGATTGTTTGCAATGGCTGTGTTTATTCATTGACAAAATGGGGCCACTCTGATAACACTCTTTTAACCAGAGTTTGGCCGAAGTTGCTCTCCTCTCCATAGTCTATAGACCTTGCAGATGTTTTACTTTGGTTGTCTGTAACCAGTTTACTCTTGTTGATTGGTCCACCGTTACCAGAGAAGTGACAGAAGAGCATGTACTACAACTAGTTGTATGACAGAGGCACAAATGGCTAAACCATGCATGCCTCTTCAACGCTGCCCGAACAACAAATGCGTCTTAACAACGCATTGCTCTACCATGCATGCCTTTACCAAGCAATTACGTGGTAAGGCATGTCTGACTGATTAAGGCACATGTGTAGTAAAGATCACATCCCAGCCCCCCCACCCAGAACAATAAAAAACCCTAACCCCCCTAAGCCCTAAAAACAACCCAAACACCAGCCATAAAAACAAGTCAGAACCCCTGGAGCCCTAAAAACAACCCAACCCCCGAGTACTAAAAACAACCCAACCCCTCCAAGCACTAAAAACAACCCAACCCCTCCAAGCACTAAAAACAACACTGACACCCTGAACCCTAAAAACAACCCCAATCCCACCGAGCCCTAAAAGCAACCCAGACCCCCCTTCATCCCTAAAAACAATCCTGACTCCCCAGCCCTGAGAAATACCCGACCCCCCGAGCCCTATAAACTACCTCCACCCCTAAAAACTACCAATCCAACCCCCCCAAAACCCGGCCCCAGCCCCTCTTACTAGATATCGTCCAGGAGCACCCTCTCCCGATCCTTCTTCTTCCTGCCCCACACATCCACGCATCTAGACAGCGCACTGCCCTAACCGTGCATAGGCGTGGTTAAGACATATGCGTGGTTGAGGCAAGCAAGGTTCCACTTGCAGGGAAAAGGCATGCGTGGCTCGGCCCACATTGTAAACGGCTGTTTCCCACTACAGCTGTGTCTCTCCCGTGCAAGCCTAGGGGTTGATCCTCACCGCTTCGACTGGGACTCTAATATTGGGATCACCATGCTGGCTGCATACAGCGTCTGCCTAGATTTTCCCACTTGTTGGTTCAGGTGGAATCTATAGATCATCTGCAAGACTGCCCATATCAAGGACTTTCGAAGGGCAGCTCCTCTGTTACTCTTGTGTCGATCCTTTGAAGATCCACAATCAGGCACAGTAATAAATGTAAGTAAAGTGCTTTTGTTTCCATCTCTCACTTCTTTTACTGCCTTTACACATATAGGTGCACCGATCTTGGAGATGATAAGAGCACATCTCTGGTAACTCATGTACAACACCAAAACTCTTACCACAGAGGCCACACTGCAATTCAACAGTCTTCCAACCAAGCACCCCCCCATAGTGTAGCATATTGCCAGTCTGCTAATGCGCTTCAGCAAATGTTATATTTTCTAAATGTCGCTTATATGTCATTAAAAAGGTCATTTTTAAAGTTAAATGGTGTCATTGTATGCTCCAAAATCGATATCTTCATATTCAGCTCTCATACCGCTTGTCTTATTAATGGCTTTCCTTTGCCTGCATTTCTAGTTCACTCCTGTTGTCTTTATTTTTGCATTGCACAGTCTACCAAAGTTATAAGCATGGAAGGCTTTTTAAAGCTTTCCCAGTTAACGACATAGGCAGGCTTACTTGCTCGGAGAAAATAAAACATCTCAGCCCCTCTTTCCCTCCCTCTTTCCCTCCCTGTAGTGTCCTACATTTTCTTAAATGGGATCACCTGTCTGAGCTGTTTTAGTGCGTTGAAAATTCACCCGTTACTTTCAGTGTGATTAGGGCTAACAAAATTGACTTGGAAACACAGAAAGCGGTGAATTTATAAATAGAACAGCACCTGTTCTTTATCTGAAATTTCCCAAGCGAGATGCTAGAATAAACTTTATATACTGCAGAGAATAATTCTCAGAAGGGAGGATTCCGCGCGGTCTCTCCATGGGGTTGTCCCTAATGGCCCTGGTAGGATTATCATATGATAACTCTATCTGCTATTATATGTCTCTTTACTGTGCAATTAATCATATCTGTCAGGAGGCATTTATGACTGCGAGTAAACCTTTCAATGTCTGACAGGTGTGCGCGTTTTAAATATCAAAGTTATATTTGATATTAAATCCATAGCAACATTTAATTTTCAACCACTTATATATAAGACCAGGTTGGTATTTTTAACTTCAGATGTGTGCCTTTCATTTTACCTTGTCCCCCATGAAGTTCTCTCCTGGCAGCAGCTTTTACTGATACTTATTAGTCACAAATATTGTAGTGTTTTTGTTTGATGGAAGCAATCTACAGGAACAGAACTCCTTAAGAAAATTCGTTAAACATTCAATATTATGATTTGCAAACAAGCTTTTATAAAAGAGATATCATTAAATCACAAAGAATCACATAAGATCACATTAAGTTCACCAGTACTAGGTTTTTTGTGCTTGTACAGTGGAAAATTCTGGCCTAGTGCAAAGTGATTTAGCTAAAGTCTTGAAAGGACACTTGCACAGACCAATTCGCTCCAAATTTCACTTCGGGACTGATTACGAGTTTGGTGGTCCTGGAGCAGGCCCCCATGCCAGTGCCCCGCTCCAGGAACATCAAACTCGACCCCCACCTTCCGGCCAGATTACGAGTATCTCATGGTCTGACAAGCAGTCCTTTGGCGTTCCCACGGCGGTGCCTATTAAAAAGGCACCCCAATGGGGACACAAGAGACTGTTCCTGAGTGGCATGGACTTTCAAGTCCATGCCATGCAAGAAAGGGGGTGACGTGTTCACAGGGAGTCTCAACATGTGCCACCTGCAGGCTCACCATGGCCCTGAGGCTACATGGGCCCCTCTAAGACACTCTTTCTTTCCTCACTGCCACAGTTATCATGGCGGCCTCATCTCAGTAAAGCTCCTAATATGCTTGGCTGTGCCGCAGCGGCACTGCCAGCATAATAGGACCTCTCACCGCCCCAGGATTCATGATCCCCGGCAGTAGCGTCAGGCCTGTGTGGGTCCCATTGCCGTATTCGTGATATGGTGGATGGACTGCCAGTCTGTCGGTCCAGGGATGAGGTGTGGCGCCGCGGCCAGGGCGACTGACGCTGGAATCTGGGGATCAGGGTTCGATCCCCGACTCCGGCGGCAGGTTAGCCCAGCACCATGTGACTCTGGGCAATAGCTTGCTTAATCTTCCCGACGGCCCCCAGCGCCTAGAGACCCTTACGGGTGATTGTGCGCTTTAAAAATGTGGATTATTATTTATGTTATCACATGTTTTGCGGTCCCATGGACCGCCAAACCCATTAACACGCCCTTAGTTTCAAAGTAGTGGCACAGCAATAGTGACAGGGACCATGAATCAAGTATGGAGAATAAACCCCTTTTCTTATAGTTGGATGGTAAAACTCAGAATTACCTGAAATCCAGTGGGCCTCTCACTCATCAGGGTCACACTGCCATTGCACCTATGTCACTAATGAAATCCATTGCCTGACTAGTCACAAAGCATACAGCAATGCTACAGAATTGATATTGTTCCTGTAAGCCAGCTCTTTAGGAAAAACTCCAGCTGTTCGTTCATAAATTCTTAGCCCTGTGTTGCATTCTGTTGTACATTTCATTCTGCCTTGCCCTTTCTCCTTGTTTTCCCTCTCTGGATCTGCTGCCTGGAATGTATGATGCGTGCCTGCATCTTACATCCTGGGTTCCAGATTCCAGACCAACTGTATCACAAGACCTGTACCTGAACCTGTTAAGATGTGCTGTGCTTCAACTCTTGCTATTATATTAAAACTTTCATGAAAGTCAACTTTAATCTGCCTTGGATCTTTTTACTGGCGACGAGGTAAACCCTACTATTTCTGCCACCATCCTTGGAGCACAGGAGCAGAAAATTTTAATTTTTGGAACCAATTTACAAAGGAGGAAACCTGGGATACATCAGTTTGTCATCCTTGACAACACCAAATATTACTGAAACGTCGATTTTACTACAAATTACGACATACCAGCGTTTTCCTGCGTATTTTAAACATTTCATGTCTTCAGCAAAAAAACGAAGACCACAATTTTCACAACGAAAGAACATCGCTTCTACCTCCATAATCGGCGCTTTTCCTGGCGTTTCCACCACTTCTACTCCGGCGGATGGGTGAAGTATAAAACTACTTTTCTTCAATTTGAAACGTTTTACACATTTCTTCGGGCGCGAGGCTTTTGCCAGCTCGAGACTTCCTCTGTTTCACGCGCTGTGTCGTCATCACGCGCTGCGTGATCACGTGTAACGCTTCACGCGCTGTGTCATCATCACGCTGCACGCCTCAGCGCCATCTTTGTTTCTATAGCAACGGAGTATACACTCTCCGTTGCGCTGAAAAACCGATGTCTCCTTAACGTTTCCACACGCCGGAAGAAAAAAAAGAAACTGCTTTTACACGCCGGAACGGATGTCGATGTTCTACTTAATGTTTCCACACGCTGGAAGGTAAAACAAAATACATTTACACGCCGGATGACAAAACAATACTGAAATAACTTTATTATCGCTTTTATTCCATATTCAAGTACTCTTACCGTTTTTTTTTTTACATTCAGCATCTAACGAGAGGATATTTACTTGTGACTGCTATTTTACTATTTAAAAGGAATACTTTAAAACTCTTTTAACTCTTATGTACGTTATCATTTTGTGATATTTTTTTTTTTTAATCAAAAAAAAAAAAAAATAATAAGAGCAAGCTACAATGCAGTTTGACCCACCCTCAAAATTTTTGCAAACCAAAGGTGATCCACCCATCCCTTGGACCAGATGGAAAGAGGAATTCTTTACCTACCTTAAAGCCATGGATGGCGAAAGAATGTCTGCAGAAAGAAAAAAAAACATTTTCTTACATTGTCTTGGCTCAGAAGGACAACTTGTCTTTAGAACTTTACCTCCTGTGAGGTCAGGTGGTGATTCAAATGTTTATGATGAGGCTGTACACAGAATAGAGGGAAGGTTTAAACCAGTAACTAGTGTTGCCTTAAACAGGTTTAAATTTTATACCAGGGTACAAGATGAGAATGAGTGCTTTGATGATTTTTTAACTGCTTTACGTGCACTTTCCCTTCATTGCAATTTTGGTCTTATGACCGACGAAATGATTAGGGATCAAATTGTTGTGCATGTCAAAAGCAAGAAAGTACAGGAGCAGTTATGGATTTTAGGGGATCCTAGTTTAGAGACTGCCATTAGTACAGCTAAAGCATTGGAACAGTCCGACAAATGGATCAAATCTTTAGACAAAGCCTCTACTCAAGCTACTCCGTCCATTTCCACGGGTGAGGTTAGCACTGTAAATGTCAAAACTCAAAATTCCAACAAATATGAGGGCAAAGGTAAACAATTTTATTGTTTTAGATGTGGAAGTCCGGATCATATTGCCTCTTTTCCACAGTGTCCTGCTCTAAATAGACAATGTAACAAGTGTAATCGCACTGGTCATTTTTCTAAATATTGCAAAACCTCTGCTAAACCTGTTAATGATTACAAGAAGTCTTCTTATAGTACTCCCAGACGTACTAATAGTAATGTATCCTATGTTGCGGAGAGAGAGGATAATAATCCGCTGGTTAGAGAGTCCGGTATTGTAATTTCTATACAATCTTCATTCGACATGACATTAGCAGATACTTTGCCTCCTCCAAAGAGTTCAGTGAATATTCTAGGCAAAACTCTGGAACTCATGGTGGACTCCTGTTCACCGTGGACCATAATCACTCATGATTACTGTGTAGAGTCATTTGGTAACCTAATTGATGTTAATTCTTTGTGTGAACCTGATATTGATGCCTATAATTTTGATACTTCCAAAATTAGCTTTATAGGTTTTAAAGAAGTCCCTATTATTGTAAAAAATAATTCAGCCATTATTAAGATGTATATAGCATCTAAAGGTGTGAATGTTCTAGGTTGGCGGGACCAAGCTAAGTTGGGGATCTCGTTAAATCCTAGGTTGAAAGATCCTGTGTGTGTCCTTGCCATAACAGATGGGGACTATGACTTGTCTAAAGAGATATCCATCTCTTTTCCCAATGTTTTTTCTGAGAAGCTTGGAAGATTGAATGGTTTTACGCATAAAATCAAAGTTAAACCAAATACTGTACCCCTAAAGCAGAAGTTGAGAGGTGTTCCCATCAGTGTCAGAGAGGAGCTCAGAGTCATGCTTGACAACATGGTTAAAGATGGGGTCATAGAAGAGGTAGAATCCTCAGAATGGGTTTCGCCTATTGTTTTGGCGATTAAACCTGACAAAACAATTAGGTTGTGTGTAGACCTGAGAGCGTTAAATAAATGTTTGGTTACTGACTGTCACCCGTTACCCAACATAAATGAAATGTTGTGCATGCTTGACGGTGCCTGTGTGTTCTCCACATTAGACCTAAGGTCCGCATACCACCAGATTGAGCTCACAGAAGACTCAAAACACTTCACCGCTTTTATCACTCCCCATGGATTGTTTCAATTTAAAAGAATGCCTTTCGGCCTAGCGTCGGCCGCTTCTGTTTTCCAGAGGGCAATGTATCACATATTCAGGGATCTGAATGTATATGTCAAATGCTTTCAAGATGACATTCTTGTCTTTTCTAAAAATATCTCTGAGCACGATTGTCACCTTAGAGAGGTTTGTTCCAGGTTGGAGAAATTTGGCTTGACCATTAAAGCTAGTAAATGCAAGTTTTTTTGTAAGACGGTAGACTATTTGGGCCACTCACTTTCAGGGGATGGAGTTGTACCAAAAAGAAACCTTGTTGATGCTATTGTTAAGGCCCCTTCCCCTGACAACAAGGAAAAGTTGCTATCTTTTGCAGGGCTTTGCGAATATTATAGCAAATTTATCAAAAACTTTGCTAACAAAATGGAGCCTCTCAGAGAACTTACTAGGAGTTCTGCCCAATTTATTTGGTCGGAGAAGCAGGAACAAGCTTTTAAACAAATCAAAGAGGAAATCGTTAATGCTCCTACTTTGAAGTCCTTTTGTGTCAACAAAAAGTGCATTATTACTGTTGACGCCAGCCTTTATGGCATTGGTAGTGTGTTAAGTCAGTCATCTGGTAAGGATGAATGGTGTGTTGCTTTCTCCTCAAGGACCTTATCTCCCACGGAGAGAAGGTACTCGGTAATTGAGAAGGAACTTCTGGCCTGCATTTGGGCTGTTGAGCACTTCAGGAATTATGTTTGGGGAAATCGTTTCGTACTACGTACGGACCACAAACCGTTGGTTGGGATTTTATCTCCTGGAGGTGGATGGAACTCCACTGCGCGCATAGCTCGTTTGTCCTCACGTCTTCAAGAGTATGATTTCGATATTGTGTATGTTCCTGGTAAATGTAACGTGACTGCTGATTTTCTTTCAAGGTTTCCTTGTGAAGATGCTCCAAACACGGATAATGACATTGATGTTGTTGCTTCTATTGGAGATTGTGTTTCCAAGGAATTCATCTCGTTACCGGAGGATGAATGGTTTGTTGAACTTGGCAAGGATGTGGTCTGCCAACACCTGTTTGATTTTGTTAGGAATGGTTGGCCACCCCATAGGGGTGTTTCTCCGGATATAGCTCCTTTCTGCCAGGTTTCATCGGAAATTGATGTGTTTTCTGGTTTGCTGTTCAAGGCTGGTAAATTAATTCCACCTCAATCCTTACAAGAGAAGATTCTTCGTCTCGCTCACCAGAGTCACATTGGCATGTCATCGATGAAACGCCTAATTAGAGAGAGCTTTTGGTGGCCGGGAGTGGACAAAATGGTGGATAGGCTGGTGAGAGATTGTTCGCATTGTGTTAACAGTGACAAAATGCTTCATGTGACCTCAGCTCCCCTCAAGCCTGTGTCTTGGCCCACTTTTCCATGGCAGAAAGTGGGTTTTGATATATCTGGCCCATTTAAACAGTTGCCCTGTAATGCTCGGTATGCCTTAGTTTTGGTAGACTACCACTCCAAGTGGCCCGAAGTAAAATTCGTTAGCTCTGTTTCTTCCCAATCAGTCATTCTTTTCCTAAAGGAGGTCTTTGCCAGGGAGGGATTTCCTGAAACCTGTGTCACAGACAATGGTGTTCAACTTGTGTCAGATGATTTTGAGAAATTCCTTAGTGCATGTGGAATCAAGCATTACACCACCTCTCTCTATGAGCCTAGGGAAAACGGCCAAGTTGAACGCTTTAACCGTGTTCTCAAGGATTGTTTGAATGTTGTGCAGACTTCGGATGATAGTTGGGTGGATGTTGTGAGGAAAAGATTGTGGACATATCGTATCACTCCTCACTCTATTACAGGTGTTAGTCCCTTCAGACTCCTTAAGGGTAGGGAGCCTCCTTCTGATATATGTCCCTGGTGGATTAAAAAACTTGATGTAAGACTTGATGTTAATAATTCTGGTTGTGACCTTGCTGCTGTGGCCAAACGGGTTGAAAACAAACAACTACAAATGAAAACCATGTTTGATTCCAAAATGAAAACCAAAGATAATGACTTTGTGGTGGGGGATTGGGTACGAATTAGAAAACCTGGTTTTTTGGTCAAGGGTCTTTCTAAATTTTACCCTCCTATCAAAATTGTTAAAGTCTTTAAAAACAGCGTTGCCACACAGGATGGTAGAGTGTGGAATGTCCGCAGAGTGGCTAAATATTGCAATCCTGAAAATGTACGTTGCTCTTCTTCCTCTACTCAGCGTAGTTACCAGAGGAGACCTGATGTGTTTCCCGTTTTGCCTCCACCCAGTTCTGTTCATCTGGATTCCTCTGTTGCCTCTAGAGTTAAAATTTCCAATAGGCATAAGAGTGTTCCCAGCAGGTATCTAGATTAATGTTTTTTTTTAAGGGATAAGATGTGTTGCATTCTGTTGTACATTTCATTCTGCCTTGCCCTTTCTCCTTGTTTTCCCTCTCTGGATCTGCTGCCTGGAATGTATGATGCGTGCCTGCATCTTACATCCTGGGTTCCAGATTCCAGACCAACTGTATCACAAGACCTGTACCTGAACCTGTTAAGATGTGCTGTGCTTCAACTCTTGCTATTATATTAAAACTTTCATGAAAGTCAACTTTAATCTGCCTTGGATCTTTTTACCCTGTTTTAAAATAAATGGTACCAACATTGATTTTGGTGGTTAGAGGTCCTAGTACCCCAACGGGATGAATGTTTATGGTCTACCGCTGGCTGTTTCATGCAGGGTTAGTCTGAATGCCTAACCCCAGGACTAACAATATGTTATATGATTTAGTCTCACTATAGATAACTAGGTTTAAAATGAGTAATTGAACATTCCCCCTAAGCTTCATCTTCTAGATGTATGGGCAACATTGCCCTGGAACCAGAAGCTGTGCTTGCCTTAATTAATTTTCTGCAGAAAACAGGCAGCTCCCTATGTATCTGTTGATATTTTGTTGGACACTGAAGTATGTTCCCCTGTCTCTGCCACTCACTTTGCAAGGGAATGTGCGCTTACCTCTAAATACAATTCATTTGAGGCTATTTTTAGGGACCAGAAATCTTTCTTCCATAAGAAAGATTCGGACTGTACACACAGCCAACTCAGTAATACATCAGTGTTCTGCATGCACAGGCCATTCTACAGATGAATACCAGGGCAACCAACCAATAGTTGATGCCATTCTCACCAGATACTGAGAATACCTTTTGGATAATGTTGTCTTTATTGCATTAGGCTTTGGTTTTACTTCGAGTGCTTATATTCTGCTCACTAAGGCCCCCATTAGGATGACGGGCGGACTTTGTCCGCCAGCCATCCCATCGGAAAAAGGGACCGCCCACCTTAAGGGCGGGGGTCCCGATGGTGGAATTAGGTAGCGCCTGCCACAGTGGCGGGCGCATCCCTCATTTTTAACATTGTGGCGGGCGGTGCTCTCTGCACCACCCGCCACAATGTTAAAAATGCATGCCTGCATTTGCATTAACGAAGCGGCAGGCACCGCGCGATGCCTGCTGCTTCGTGTATGCAAATGCTGGGGGTACCGCAGGTTCCCCCCGTGTGCACTCCTCACCACTCCTTCACTCTGGGGGCCCGCAGGGCTTGCCCTACTAAATTTTCTATTTTGAGATTTCTAAAGTGAAAGGCTTGAGTATTTTCCTTGCCATCTCGTGTCATCCCATACTTACTAGCAAATAATGTATTTTCTTATTTGTTTCCCTGTTTGTAGGTTGGGGAATGGATGACTATTCCAGAGCTGTCACTTTCAGTCACCATATGCTGTTCGATCTTTCTATGATTATGCTAAAAAATAAAATACGATGAACTTTGAGCTTGATCTTCTGTAGCAGTGGTCTCGTAAGTGCAGAATCCTGGAAACACAAGGGCATATTATCAAAGACCGGTGTTAAAATTATCGCCGTTTTCTCGGCAGTAAACTGCCGATAAAACGGCGATAATGGCGTTGATAATACCCCCTTGTTAATTCCCATAGAGTTCCATGTTCTGATGTTAACATGGGCTTCTATGGGAATTAACAAGGGCGTATTATCAAGCCCATTATCGCCATTTTATCGGCAGTTTTCTGCTGATAAAATGGCGATAACTTTAACACCGGTCCTTCATAATATGCCCCAGAGATCGGAAGACGAGAGAGTAAATGGTTGTCATGTTATAGTGAAGTTTCCACAGCACCTGGACTCTGATTTTGCTTACAGGGCTGAATTAAGTCTCCCTAAAATGCCAATGTCTCACCGTTGTGTAAAAAAAACCATTGTTCCAAACAAATATCTCACCACGCCTCTGTGCACCTTAGAAATTGAAATCACAACAGTCTATTGAACATGATTAAGATGCAAGGAATATTTCAACACCACTACTTCTGTAAATATATTTATTTTGTATTTCTGAAGCATCGCATGCAGATAGTCACTGGTTCGAAAATGGATAAATGTAGAACACTGGAAATTTGCATGAAGTCATGTTTCTTATACCTACGGTTCTAACGTAAATGGAAGTGTTCAGTGCAATCTGTGCTGAATACAAAATGGGGCTCTATTAAGCTGTTGTATAGCTCCTATATATCCTTATATCGTGTTAAGTTAGCATAGGTACATTTGAGATTTAAACGCCATTTTTCCTTTCTTGCAACTTCTGCACACGACCCTTAATTGTTGACTTAGCTTTCAACCTAGTGGTTTGCCGTGGTGTATGTGAGAATAATATGTTATTGCTCTGATATCAGTTTTGTTTGTTAAACCATGTCTGCACGGAGAGTGCTGAAGTTTCAGGAGCAACACGATATGAAATTGTTATGAGGTCTGATCTCCACGCCTTCATAGTCATAACACAAGTGCAGCCTTTGCCAACTTGGGGTTGAGGCGGGATTGATATTGCTTTGCACGAGAATTGTTAACACACTTGATGCGGTGCACATGCAGAGAGAGCTGGTGTATGCTGATGTGATTCCTTCATGCTAGGACACTAAGGTATGGGCCCGCCCTAAAACAACCCAAAGAGACCTTCTTAGCTAATAATATAATATATGTGTTAGGGAGGGTGAGATATAAGTGTTGTTAACTCTTATTCATTACAGCATGTTAACATGCTGTCACCATTCGCTTTTTATGTCTTAGTAACTATGCTGATAATTTTGATACTGATAATAAGTATACTTGTATTATCTAAGATACTGCGCCTGAGAAGACGGCATTAGTAAATAAACATTTCAAATGCACATGTGTCTTCTTTACTCCATGTTCTGGTTTGTAATGATAATATAACGAAAGAGTGTTCATGAGTCCCACGTACCCTGAGGTACTGTAAGTTCATGTTCTGGTTTGTCTAAACATTGGGAGTTTGATATGTCCAATGAGACACTGTAGCTAGCTCGGTAAGGGGTGAGTTGGTTGCTAAGGTAAGTTTTGGGACACCCTAATTTGCCGAGGTTCCACTCCTCTGTGCACAGTTCTGTGTGAGTACAGAAACCCTGCAACAAAGCCACGGATTCTCTTGCACTGTTCACATGTACACATCTGCCTAAAAAGAAGTGCACTTAAGT
This sequence comes from Lissotriton helveticus, assembly GCF_964261635.1. Classification (NCBI taxonomy): domain Eukaryota; kingdom Metazoa; phylum Chordata; class Amphibia; order Caudata; family Salamandridae; genus Lissotriton; species Lissotriton helveticus. The sequence goes on along the minus strand of NC_136063.1, from coordinate 218,538,645 downwards.
TCTAGGGCCAGTGGGCAAGTATTTTACTTTGCTAGTGCTTTTTTTGTATTTATTCTTCAATTCTTTATTCAATTAAAAAAATATTTTAGTAATCCGTCTGTGTATTAAATTTGTCCTGAGATTACAGTAATTTATTGCCAATCGTACCTTTTCTTTGCTCCAATAAGAATCATATTTTCCTTTGAGTGATAAAACTAAAAAACATTATATCATTGTTCGAAATACATCTGTCTGCTAGGTCCCACTTATACTGTTCGTTTAAAAAACCTGTAATGGCAAATTTGTTTTTTAGTTTAAATGCTCTTATACATTTAAAATGTGTATTCCTACTATATTGCTGCCACGTTTAGGCATTGTTTTTTTTTTGGTACTGTGGCATAGACTATAACCATTACATTAACTTACCAAGACAGCACCTATTGCAGTTGTCAAAGCTCGTTAAATTTTGCGTGTTAGTTAAGATTGTTTAGATTGTTTGGAACCTATTTCCTCAGCTACAAAGCCTTAGGATGATGTCTTAACTGATTCCTGTATATGTAGAGGGGTTTATTTTATTGTCTGTAATGGGCTGTTGCTAGCGTTTTCGGTGGATGACAGAGGCCATGATTTCCGGGAAACATCCTTTACAACGCAACTTTTACCACGCAGTGCTTTTATATCGCAACTTTTACAACGCAAACCATTACAACGCATTGCGCTGGGGGCGCTCTAGGATAGGGAATAGATTTAATTTACTATCCAACACCTTCCCTACTATCCACGGGGACTTGAGTTGGAATAGTAAATTAAACTATTCACTATTCAGCACCCCAAAGCGCTATGCGTTGTAACAGCATGCGTTGTAAAAACTGCGATGTAAAAGCATGCGATGTAAAAGCATGCGTTGTAATGTCATACATCCATGATTTCCCAAACAACTCATTAGTAAGTTGAGGGTTGGTTTGTTGTGCATGATTATTTTGCTAAAGTTTTGGATTCTGTTGGACAAATGCGGCTTGCCAGCCAAGCAACCCATCTTTAATATTTTCATTTGTTCCAGTACCAAAAGCACATCAGGAGACTGCAGTGCAGATGATATATGAGTTACATTTACTATGTATACAATCAGTCAGCTGACTGCAGTTGGGAAACATCTTTGAACACCATAAGCATAGTGTTCAATTAAACAAGGCAAGGTAGCACAAAATGGTGGACTGAGTTTGAGAACAATAACAATAATAAAATCTTGCTTTACACAGGACTTTCTAATTTTCGTAAGTGATGGACATGATAGGTCTTACTATTAGCCAGTTTCATAGTACTCAGTTTACTGATGAAGACAGTTGATTAACAGTTGAGGTGGATGGTAGGCCACCCCAAGTAATATTGTCACTATTCTTGTTAGGTCCAGTAAATGCTTCAGAAATTTAAACCTGAGCTCAAGCCCTGGCAGCAATGGGACAGAGCAGACAGGTTTAATGTAAGATAAGATGTAAGCATTTTGAAGCACCAAAACAGTTACAAAGTTGAAAACACAACACACTACCAATTAAATCAAATTCAATGTACAAAATGACACTAAAATGACAACAGTCTAATAAGGAACACCGGGGAATGTATTTTTAGAGCAACAAACAAAAGAATAGCTCCAAAAAGTGTTGAGTAGCAACCACGTTTATCTGTTTGCACTTGACAGCAACTTAGGCTCAATTTAAGGCCGACCACGATGGAGCACGGGTCAGCTACAGAAATCTGGTTCAACCTGGTCAGAAGTTTTACCTTCTGACTTAGTCTCTGAAACAAAGGCAAACATCCTCATTGGGGTAAGGCCGCAGGCGGTAGCTGAGATTCCTCCTGTTTTGGAGGCTGACGGCAGTAGCTGAATGATGCTCCACAAGGCCGGTAACTGCCTCCATGAGGTCCCACAGAAACTGATTTGCTGATGCGGAAAAGCTCAGAGTGGGGGCAACTTGAATCTTTGGCCCAACAGCAACGCATCTTCATTGTTTTGGCTTGGCAGGTTTGTCACAGTCCTCCAGAGGTCTTTGATGACTAAAGATTCACAGAATTTCCAGGATATTGGGAGAGGTATAAGAGTACATAACCACTGGGGCTTAGTTAGCAAAGTCCATGTGCACATAGTCAAAGAACCAGCAGCATTATTCCACATAAATGTGGATGATTATGCCAAAACAGCTATTTTGCTACTAATACCAATGTAAAATTAATGAGCTGCAAATTATTACATAATGCTAAAGATGCTTACAGTGACTATATATCTCAGTGAGCTATCATGCAAGTGAATATTGCTAACTATGTTGTTGAAGGTGTTCACTTGCAATACCAAAGACAATTTAGGGTCATAGTCACTCTCACGTTATTTTATGTAAAAGTTATGAAGAGGAGAAGGGTGAGATTTTACCATGCAATGTAGACTTTTGGAATGCAAATGGTCTATGCAGACAAAGTTCAAAGGGGTAATGAATGATGCAATGGACAGGTTGGCAGGCTGGGGAACGACCTTGGTCTCTCAGTCTTCCTGTCCATTGTAAGGCTAACTGATATATAGGCAGGCAGACATTAACTGGCAGCAATACACCTTCTTTTCAAGGGCAAATGTCTTCTTCTCCAGTTTGTATTGTTTGTATCTAGTTTAGATCTGCCACTGATAGATTGTAGCGAGCGGTCTATCAGATTCCATTCCTACACTCCTAGTGGAGGCACAGAATTATAGCTAGCAATGTATGAAGTGGAATGCCTGCGAGCTCAAGGATCAAGCCAGTTGACAATTGCATAGATGTCACTACTCCCTGTCAGGGAAACACGTCTTATGTCAGATCGAGCTGGTGCTTAGGGAGGTCCATAAAATCCATTTATTGTCCACAGTTAACAGTGAGGAGATTAGGACACTGGAGGCATATCTTGTAGGATAGAGGACACCTTGGAGACTAACCATGGACCACATAACGTGCGTCGACTGGCTTGCACACAAGAGGAGTATAACAGTGCAGCAACTAAAACAAACACAACATAAAATAGAATGGAATGGAGTGAAAGAATTGCTACTTTGGTAAGTAGGCTTGACAGCGGATTTTCTGACTAAAGGTGGAGGGAAGAGAAATCTAAATGGATGGGAAATCTAGGGATCAAACAAGGGGCATTGCCTAGAATGATAAGACAACAGTATGTGTGTAATCTGCCTGCTATGAAAAACTGTGTGGCACTGATGCCAGGAGGGGCTCTAATCGAACTGATGAGCTCGTTAAATAGGCTTGCTCCCCTGCATCTAGCAAATAAAAGACTAGAGATAGGTTACATGAAGTGCTCACATTCGATTAAATCGATAACACTATCAATCAAATTCAGTCATTAAAAATAACCAACGAAATGGACAACGGACTAGAAGCCCCCACCACGTACACACCCGAAAAGAATAGAAGACACACATCTTTAAAGAGCATCCAATTTGCAGGACACTGCAACTATTGCACCAACTACATTTATTGTCTATGAAGAATATATGGATCTATTTGGGTTCATATAGTACAGCCCTGTTAAACAGCAAAGACATTAATTATATTAATAGGGGATAAAATACAGAGAATGTTGGATGGGGGAGGGTAAACATTAGAATAGTCATTACAAAAGCGATAAAAGCAGTAAAAAGGGAGAGGGAGGAGAGGAGTAGACACAATGGCTGAATACCGCATAGAGGGAGAGAGGTAGCAACTCCAGTCAGGCTGAGCGAAGCTGCAGGAAGCGGACATGGAGATAGCAGACATTTGGCCGAACTTCCCGCACATATTGTTACCGCATGCCACATAATATCGTCTCTGCTCAGTGGTATGCTGGTGAGGAACTGATATCACACTGAAACGCTCGTAGTTGGAATCTTTTGTGGCAGCAGCAGCGAGGGTTACGAACTGAGGAGAACCACGCTCCCCACAAGCCAGCGGGCCAGAGAGATGCCCTTTCGAGACGCCCACCACAGGTGTATTTAACCCGCACATTGGTTCCGCCACGCGGGGTTTGCGCGGGTGCTGCCGGGCGAAGCCTGGGCCCGTTTTTGCCCGTTAGAGAACGTTTGAGGACGGGACGGGCCCCCCTTTCATCTTACCAAGAGGTTAGTGGTAGCCTAACATTGTTATTAAATAGTGTAACCTTTACTGCAATCTTAAACAACTCAAACCAAGGGTGTGAGTACATCGGCAAAATCTGTACCTCTCATAATGGCGTCACCTTCAGGGAGAAGAGGAAGAAAGTCGCTAACTAGTGGTTCCATAGTGGGAACTTTGGACCAGTTTTTGAAAAGAGCATTCACAATCTTAGAAAAAGAAATTGTCCAGACAGAAAAAAGACTGTCTATGGATATTGTATTGGAAAAACGCTCATCATTGGGTTTACTGGCTCAAGCTCGTTCGCCAGTGCATCTTCATGACTTGGAGTCCACAGAAGGAAGTCCTGCTCAAGGGGGGAAGGAAACTGTGCTCTTCAGCGCGATGGAACTAACCGCTGCCTCCCAGTGTCTGATGAAGCAAACCTTACCAGTAGAGCGGTATTGAGGCAACCTAGTAATGTGCACATAGGTGAAACGGCTCAGTGCATTACAACACGGTCTGCAACCCACGCCAAGCAGACCCTACCTAGTCAGCTTACTGATGGAAATTGGAAGAACCAAAGCTCTAAAAGGAAACGTGGGGGTGCCACCGCTAAAGGGAAAAATCCAAAGGCCTGGAAAATTAATACAGAAATTAGAAACGTCACCCCACCAGTGCTTCTGAGATCAGATCCTGATTGCCTTACAAGCGAAGTAATAACCTTGCCTTCGACTCCCAACGATGAGCCTCCTATGGAAATGGGAAGGGACTTTTGGACAAAGCTGGAATCTATTTTCCATAAAACATGCCTCTCTATCTACGACAGGTTAGATATAATCGAGAGCAGACTTGCATGTCTCGAATTATCATACGCATCGGCCCAGGCGCGGACCATACCTCGGCCCAAAGACTCCAGTAATTGCCAGGAGACCAACAAATCTACTGATAACCGTATTGTAAAACCTGTGGATGTTGTAACTGCCGTTGTTTCCCAGCACTCCTCTCCCTCATAGTGTCCGGGAGCCAAGGTTGTATTAAGCCGAACAGTCATAAATGGTGGGGGCGGGAGGAGGGAAGTTGTAAGGGAGGCTCCACACACTACGCAATTAAGTTTGGATGCCCCCCGTATGCCATTGGTCAAAAGGTTCCCCTGTATCGATCTCCCACCAGAATCCATCCCCTATGTGGTGATACTAGCGGGGGTGCCACCACTAAGTCAGGACAAAAGGGAGGAATACAGGGAACTCAAGAATAAGTGTATCCACTGGCTTAATTTCAATCGCCCCCTGCCCCCGAACGTTTCATCAGAAATTTTGTTTGCTAGACGTGTTGAATGGGTGGGCTTCCTAAGCAAGACCATTGAGGGAGATTGCATAATTATTAATTTTAGGGACAGAAAGGCAGTTGATTACATTTGTGATTGGCAGGAAGCAAGCCCAAGAACCGCAATATGCTCTCTACCCCTTACCTCATTCTATCGCGCTCCAGAATAGTACATCTCAAGCAACTTAATTCCAAGGGGCTCAGACCATCCTGCAGAAAACAGGGGAGGGATCATGACCCATAATGGCTTTGACAGGCTTTCTGGGCTCGAGGACTGCGATTGACAGTCCTCCTAGCCCAGAACCGGGGCCCACTACCTAGACAACACCCAGTGTATGAAAAGCAGGGGAAATGATTTATTGGTGGGTAGTGTTGATGGTGATGAGGGCATTTTAACTATTAGCCATAACAACATGACAGTGGGATTAGGAAGTAGTGTCCAAGCCCCAGCAGGAGTCGAGAGTAAAACACGTTCGTCGAGGGGGTAATGGTCTCAACTCTCCCTTCTAGCCCTGCTAACAGGGGTGATCGGCACGACCTCCCACACAGGGTGGACATGGTTCTGACGAATAGTTTGGGCTCTGATGGCAGGGATAGCCAGTGTGACCCTTTGGTAAGGCTGGAAAGGGCTGATGGTATGTCCTATGGTAAAAGAACAATCTCGATAATATCCTGGAACCTAGCGGGGATGGGCTCAAAACTAGTCTCAAAAAATTCGACATATGCCTCTTTCAGGAGACATGGCTATTAGAACCTGTCTTTCGAGCTGGTTACCTTAACTTTTATGACCCCGCATTGAAAAAAGATAGGGGCCGTCCGGCTGGGGGATTAACCATGTGGGTGAGGCAAGACTTAGGGTGTCAAATCAAGCAGTGCACAGTAAATAATAATGACATACTGTCAATAAGAGTTAGCACTACCTCCGGAATAAGTTTAGAGATTTTCAATGTTTATGCGCGATGCCACCCAGGGGGAAAAAAATCCGAGGTTGTAAACGATCTGGAAGAACTGCTAGGGACATTGCCCTCGAATACCTTACCCCTTGTAGCGGGGGACTTCAATGCCACCTTTAAGCCCCTAGGGTATGATGATCTCCAACTTACAGAAGAGGAAGACTTAAGATGGGGTATTCCGGCCCTTGAGGCAGCTCCAATAAAAAGGTGGACAGAGGCAGCAATTCAGTTGAAAGGGCTGTGCATGGGTAGCCATCTGAGGGCAGCAAATGGGCGTACCTTGTCGGATAAGTCCGGCAGGAACACTTTCGATAACGGCCTTGGGTCGAGCCGCATTGACTATTTGCTTGTTCACCTAAGGCTATGGCCCCATCTTGTAGAAATGGAGGTCACTAATCGTATTGAGAGCGACCACCTTCCACTTACCTCCGTTTTTAATTTGTCTATCTCCGGGGGTACATTGTCCACCCAGGGAGTCCTAGTGCCCGACCATGTTCTAGCCAATGATATGTGCCACCTAAAATGGAGAAGAATCGTTGAAGATCCTGAAACTGTAGTTGCTATTAACAAAGATGTAACTAATGCACTGTTAGTGCTGGGCTCCGCCACTTTTAGTTTGGACAGTAGTCATTATGTGACCGATGTCCATACCAAACTCTTTGAAGGGTTAAAAATCTGTTTTTGCAGGCCAAATACAGGAAGGAAACCAAAGGGAAATAAACAGGAGGGATGGTATAACTCAGCTTGTCGAAAAGCTCGGGCTAATTTAGGCTGTGCTCTTAAGACAAGAGATATATCCCTGGTAAGGTCTGCTCGAGCCTGCTATAGGAAAGCTATGCTAGAGGCAAAAAAAACGTGGGACGAAGAAAAGTGGAAGGAGCTCAAAGATGCCTGTGCAGCAAAGAACCCCAAACTGTTCTGGGACGTAGTCAAATGGGACAGGGGAGGCTGTCCTGATCGCCCACAGAACAATGTGGCTCAGAATGATTGGGTTGATTATTTTAAGCCACAGTACGCAAGGAGCAACGATGAAGTGTTTAGTGATCCGCCCTCCCATATATATTATGAAGTGGTGGTTTTTACCCCAATAGATGTTGACAGGGCGCTAGATGGAGTGACCGGGGGGTAGAGCGCCGGGCATGGATGGTATTCCGGCACATGTTTTTGTCAACGACAAAAAAACTTGGCGTCTATATATTGCGCATATTGCTAATGCAATCGCCCAAGGAGCAGATGTCCCATCATCTTGGAAGGGTGCGGAAATCGTCCCAGTATTCAAAAACGGCGATAAGTCAGTAGCTGGTAATTACAGACCAATCAGTTTAATAGATTCCGTGCAGAAGGTCATGGGCCGACTGGTTTTACAAAAGATCCAGACATGGATAGAGGACCACGATATCCTAAGTCCTATGCAGGCTGGTTTCCGGCGCCGCACCAGTACGATAGACCAAGTCTTTCGCTTCATCACCCTGTCCTGGAGGACTGTGGTCATAGGAAAGGGAGCCCTTTACGCGGTATTTGTCGACCTAAAGGCAGCTTTCGACCTAGTACCGCGAGGAAAACTATGGCAGGTCTTGGGAGAAATGGGGATGGCTCCAGAATTACTGTACCTAATTATCCGCCTACATGAGGGCAACTTTGCCCGGGTCCAGTGGGGGGGTGTGGGCGAGGTGACAGAAGACTTGCCTGTTGGCAGGGGTGTTCGACAAGGATGCGTTTTGGCGCCTACCTTGTTCTCACTCTTTGTCAACGGGGTGGCCGACTTCCTCGCCCTATCCCCTACGGATGCCCCGATGTTGGCAGGGTCGCACATCCCAATCCTTATGTTTGGGGACGACACCTTAATAATCTCCAAGACCCCAAGTGGTTTACAAAAAGCTGTCCTGCGTTTTGAAGAATTCTGTAAACTACGTGGTCTAGAAGTTAACACAGCAAAAAACAAGTTTATGTCATTCAATGAACACAAGTCGTTCAAGGGCAGTGTGCTTATGGACAGTTTGCCCCTGGAACAGGTTGCTTCTTTTACATATCTGGGCGTTACCTTACAGAAGGATATGTGATGGAACTGCCAACTTGATCGGGCCGTTCTGTCACATAAACAGCAAGCTGGAATCCTCCTAACTAAGTTTAAAACCTCCCTGACAAAACCGATTAGCCCAGTCCTGGATATTCATGAGATGAAGGTCCTAAGCTCATCCCTTTAAGGGGCAGAGCTATGGGGGTTCGAAAACCTGAAGTGCTTGACTGTATTAGAGAACGCGTTTTTACGCAAAGTAACAAGCCTCCCTCAAAGCACTCCCTTAAGACCTCTATTACTGGATCTTGGCAAGAAGCCCGTGGAACACCTAGCGAAGCTTCACCCTCAACTTTACTGGCGGAGGCTGTGGTGCACGGAGGAACTTGCACACTATACTAGAGGTCTCATGGACGTCATAAGAGCTGACATGTTCCATAAGATAAAATGGCTAAAAGAAATTAGACACCTCCTAGGGAAGCTTGGGTTACTAGAGCTTTGGAATGATCCACTGAACGCTGTGTTCCCTTTGAATGAAAAACTGAAAGAACGTTATTGGGAAATGGTATTTACATCAGAAATTTCACAAGGCCTCTCAACCCACCTAACAGGTCGCTTTCTCAAATTAAAGTCTTGTCCAATTTTCGAAAGGTATTCGGACTTAATCGAGAAAGTTCATGACCGCAAACTGCACTTTCAATTAAGGGTGGGTGCTCTTCCAACCCGCGAATTCACCTGCAGATGGGGAGGTTCGAGTAACGACAAATGTTGCAAGTGTATAGAACAATGTGAAACTGTGGGGCATATACTATTCTTTTGCCCCATGTAGACTGTGCCCCGTAAAGTTTGGTTAAAGCCCATCTGTAGGGCAATGGGCATTAGGAGGCACGCAGTTGCCTTGCGAATATTGTGTTCAGATCCCACACCTCCTATCTCTATAGCCGTTGCGAAGTTCCTAGGGTGGGCTTGGCGAATCCGGTTGAATACATTGCACCAAGGTTCTAGTGAGGGATCACCTATCATACTTTAAGCCTATCAGGATTTGTAGCTGCAAGGCTTTCTGTTTATCTAAACTACGCTATGCGTTTCCTCAAGACTGTAAATTCAGTATTATTGTATCTGTTTATTGAATCAATTGTTGAATTTTTTAGATTATAGTTTGAAGGTAATTTTGTGACTTTTTATTCGATGGTTATAGAATGATTTAATTGTATTTTCAAATTTTTAGCTAATTAAAAAAAAACTGCTTTTTAAATGTATCATGTAATGTGCTTTTATGACTTAACTTAAAGTTTTGTAATGGTATGGATATCACACTGTGGGTGATGACATGAGCTTGAAACCCTATTAAGTGTGGTTTTCCAAATTGTGTTTGGAGGCTGGGCACAGGGGTGTGGACAAAATTCACATGGCTTTAGTAGCAGCTTGTGAAGGTTTTCTGGGGGACTTCAGCACTCAATAGAAAACCTCGCCTCTCATGACTCATTAAATAATGGGCTAAGCAAGCATCCGCCTACTTCCCAGGCCCCATCCGTTTAAGCCAGTGATCCTCAAAGTACTGCCTGGGGGCTGCATGCGGCCCCTCCCTCTCCCCACCCCCTCGACCAACTCCAGCATGGGCTACTATTTACTCGTACAAATACAACTGGAATCTGGTGGTCAACAGACTATAGTTAGAAAAAATGCAAATGCTGAACATACAGTCACCAAAACTTGTGTTGCATCCAGTAACTACTCATTCATATGAACTCCTTGCAACTAAGGAAAGTGGCCATAGGATTTCCATAAACTGCCCTTCGTGACCAGTGTCATCATCTGGAATTCCTGCTTTCCTACCCCAACACCTCATATTTAAAAAGGGTTCCTCTGTGGATTAAATGACATGCTCATCAAAAAGCAGTAACCAAATTGTTTGTCAAATTAGACAGGAACCGCCTACGATCATATGTTCAAAATGGGAAGAAAGGAGTGCAATGCAAAGAATGTGAAAATTGAAAAAGGATATGGAAGCAAACAAACACTTTTGTTCCAGTATTGCTTTCAAACCTATTAAAAATAGTGCAGGAGCAGCTTGTATCAAATGTGCAGCTGTTCTAATTGGTCAACTAGTTTCAGCCTAATGGGGCCTCTCGCCCTAGCTGTCTTCAGGACCTTTTCATGTTAAAGCTACTGCAAATAGTGAATGGATAATTAATGATTAAACAAATACCTCAATGCAGGCAGGGAGATCTTCACACCTTTAGGAGAAGATGATACACAAAGAATAAAATAAAGAATGAAAAACAGCAATTGCATTCCTCTATTTCATCTATAAACTACTGAGACAGATCCACTCACCTGTCATGTACGAGGTAATGACCTCACCTCACCTGGCAACCACTCGGGTATTAAGAGACCCCGCCCTGTAAGAGAATTAATTTCCTTCAGTCAGAGCCCCCCAATCGCATTGCTGGGATAATTTTAGTCATTTCCCCATCCTTTGCACGTCTTCTTGAGACTGTCATATTACACAGCAACCTCTGGACATTTAAACCCCGCCCTACAGATATAGTAACCAAACTTAGATGTACACATTGCGCTGTTACTGTTCCTGCGCTAGTTGTGCACCATGAAATCAGGCAAAGATGACCATACCACACTGTTGGGTGTCTGCTTTTCAAAATCTGTGTGTAATCAGACACTAAATAGCTAAATCTGAGCAAATCATCAAGGCCTGTGTACATGAATCCAACCATATCTTCCTGCCAACACAGTGAATACTAGGCTTGTCAGTAAAAACAGGTATGTCAAATCGAAACGGTTTTGTTGAACCTATCGATCCCTTAACTAAGCGACCTCCAGACACGGAGCTTGCTCTGTAGCTCTAGAGCAGTTTAGCATGTAGTACCCCGTACTGTCTCCTAACAGAGAGGCCACCAGTGTTAAGTATAACAAATACAGTATGCAGTATCATTTAGTATCGGCAAACATTGTCCACCCGATAGTTAAGTACATCCACGTATCCTATCTACATATTGCTTAATTACAGATTAGGAAACTAACGGTAAGAGGTATGCAAGGCGGAGCTTAATAAATAAGCTGTGATGTGAACAACCCATGCCATATCTTGTGTGCGGTAATCTTACCTCTCCGTCGGTGCCTCGGTCCTGACCCAAGAGTACTGAATGTGTTGACAAAAGTCAACCAACACAGAGGAGGTTTCTCAGTTTTGGGTTCCAGTAGGGACTCTCTGTGATTATTAGAGGCACGTTTACAAGCTTGGATAACCAATTTCTGGGGGTACATCTTGTCGAATAATTGATTAGAAAGTGTTGTACATATTGCTGCCTTTGCCTCGGGCTGTGGAATGTGGAATCTGGAGTCATGTATTGAGGTTCCGTGACGATTTTACTCGTGTTTGTAACATTGTCGTAAATACATAATTTTGGTATCAGTGAACCGCAAATGATCCATTTAGTATATCCTGGTGTTTTCGCTATGCTACGAACAAGAGCACTCCTGTTACCAACACATTTCTGTTCTACCCGTGGCATCCATCTTAGAACACGGAAGCCATTTTGTATTCCTTGCCCTCACATAGTCAATGGACACGCAATGATCTCTTTTTCATTAAGGACACGTAGGCTTTAACCGGCGATTCACCTTGCTAGTGACACGTGCACCTTAGGCCAGCAACGCTGTAGCAGCATGACTCGGCAAGAACTGCCTCCCCAGCCTGAGGCCAGTCCTGCTATACTGGTTCTTGTGTTCGTTGGCCTGATCATGATTAGGCGGCCGAAGCTGGTAACCGTGCCCATTTACGACCCACAAACATTTCTTATCCTGTCTTTCTATCTTCTGCACCTGGCTCTGCTCCTTTCCTTCTGGGCCTTTATTAGGGGGAGGTAACGAAATTTACGATGAGGCGGTCCGGGTCTTGAATGAAGAATTGACATGGGATTATGATGGACTAGTGGGAACCCCTCATTTGTAATGTTTTGACATCAGATACTGTTGACGATCCCCGTGCAACGCCAAATATTTATTGTTTAAGACACGAATGTTTAGAACTGTGGTAACATGTAAAGAATTTGCCTGAAGCCCAATATTTAGTATATAAGGAGCAACCCTCTTTGTACAAATCGAACAGGCTCCTAGACACTGCCCATGTGTAGTTTCTGTGACTTCTGTGTCCCTGCAGTAATAAACCTTTGGTCTTTGACGCCACCATCGAGAAGCCCGTGTTTCTGTTTGTTTGTGCACCGAGACAGGTGGAACTCCGGGGTCTTCGGGTGTTATCCCTGACACCTCTGGACGGAACCAAAAAGTCCAGAACTCCAATTGGCGCCCAACGTGGGGCGACGTCATTCGGTACCGGTCCAAAAGCCTGAAGAGTTCGAGGAGCTTCGTGTGAAGATTTCAGAGGGAGGCGCCCCACTTCATCGATCCCGGCATATCGCAAAAGTGGCCCCGACGTTCTCTTCCACGAGGGTTCCCGTTCAGACGGCTGCAGTGGTCCGTTGCCTTGACCGTCGCCCTGTCTTGGACCCGAGGTGCAGTCCTCAGTACGGCGAAACGTGACGGGTTTCTCCTTGGTGACGTCTTCAGTGCCTCAGTTAAGTATTCAGTGGTTGCTAGTTGGTTATTTTGTAAGGGTTGCTCCTATTTGGATAATCCTTTTAGTTCTCAGTTCAGTTCAGTTCTGTAAGATTATCACTGGTTATTCTGGTTACGATAATCATTCTGTTCAGTTCAGGTATCGATACCTTTGTCAGTTCTGGTAGGCCTAAGTTCTTGGTTCGAGTGCGCATCTTTTCTGTTTGTGTCTTGTTTGTTTTGTGTTCCGGATTATAAAATGGTAAGTCGGAAAAATTGTATGTTGTCTTGTTTTAGTTGCAACAGTGATTCCCGGTTGGAGGACTCGTGTTTGGTTCCTCCGATTGGAACTCCCCTTTATGATCTATATTGCAAGTTTGGTGTGGGCCCTATCTCTTATAACGAGGTATGGATCCGCTACACAGAGAAAGATGGTGTCCTTAGTTGGCCACTACATGGTAGTTTTGAACCTGAAGTTCTCGATAATCTAGAAAGAAGGTTGTTTAAGAAGAAAGCCCGGCCGGCAATGTTTGATTCTTTCCGTTATTGGCGAAAAGAATCTAAACAGAGAGAAATTAAAAAGTTGAAGAAAGAACAGAAAGAGCAAGAGTTGACTTTAGAACAGTCTGCTAGACAGCTGCAACTCAACGAGTCTGAAAAAGCGATGGAGGTGGCCAATAGAGAGCGTAATTTAGCGATAGACAAGTGCTATCCTGCTTTGCCATCGAGTACGGCTAAGATAGTAGAGGACCCTGAAAAGGATCCCCTGTTGTCTTACTTGTTACGATCACCCCCACCGTATGCACAGGGTGCTACGGCTCCACCTATACCGAATGTTCAATTACCGGTTGCTGGACAACCTGGTGTCCCTGTTCCCGCTCCCCTGAATCAAGTTCCTGTACCTCCTGTGGTCAATATTAATGTTCCTTCGACAACCCCTCTTCTAGGGTTGCCGGCTTCTTTACCTATGCCTGTGTCGCTCACACCTGCTACTTCACAAGCTATTTTTCCTGCTACCCCTACTGTTCCTGATCTATCTGTTCCAACTGCTACTCTATTCACTGCCTCTGTTAATATTATGACTCCGCTTTCTGTTCGTCGAAGAATCACTGATTCTGTCTCCAATATTCTATCTCCCTTCTATAAAACTCTGATTAAGACTCCTACCTCTGACTCTGTGCAGAGACGTAGTCAGCTTCCCAGTACTGAAGAAAAAGGAATATTAGATTCCACTGCTCTTAGATGGGTTTCGAAAGTTGGAAGATATAATGTACAAAATGTATTAGATACATTTATGCAATGGAACGAACCGACACAACGATATGTGTTCGATGAAATGTGTTTCCTTCTACGTGAGGAATTGGAAGAGGATGACCCTGAATCAAATCTAGGAGAATTAATTAATGTTCAGAAAGAGTTTGCTGCAGGTATGATAGTTGGACAAAATATAAAAGAAGCGATGGAACTGATTCTAAGTTATAGGAATGACTCATCCCTTCGTTCACCGAGAGAATTAGAGAAACGTAGTACGAAACGAAATCGTCAATATCCAATGAGAGAGGTTCCACCAATTTGGCGTGAAGCTGTGCAAGCTAATGCAAACCTTGGTATTGCAGCCGCTCCGGCCCAATTCCAGAGAGTCTGGATACATATTCCATGGAAGCGAGCTGAAGTATTAGCAGTGAAACAGGCCTTGCCAGATCCGCGTAAAAATCCTGCAGGGTACTACAAAGAGTTGGCTCAAACAGTTGACGCTTGTGTATTGAATCTTGCTGACATAGATCTGCTATTTGGTAATGTAGTACCGCAACCAATTTGGGCTAAAATTCGTAAAGAGAATCATCCAGTTGCCCTAGGTGGTGACTGGGCAGCTATAATTGCAGCGGATGGTCAACAAATAGGTGGTTCAAAACCTGAACCTTTAATTGCTAATTTGCCTGGTAGAATAATCGATTTAATGAAAACCTTGATGCCAGCATTACGCGTTAACTGGGACAAATTGTCCGCGTGCAAACAAAAGAAAGACGAAAGCGTCTCCGACTTTTTCACAAGATTCGAAGAGACTTTCGTGGATCATAGTGGTCAGGATATGAGCACAGAAGGAGGCCAGAGATTATTTGTTGATAAATTTGTGCACAATCTGTTGCCAGAACTTAGTGGTAAATTAAAGAATTCTGAAAGTGCGTGGGCTGTCTCTACGACTGCGCAAATACTTGCGACTGCTCAGTACTATGAAAATAGGGATAAAGAAGAGAAGGAAAAATCAGATAAAAAGACGAAAGATTTAAAAACTAAAGTACTTTTACAGCAAGCTTATCCGCCTCGCATGAATCAGACGAATATGCAGCAAGGGTCATATCAAAGAACGGATTATAATTTTCAAAGGCCACAATACCAATGGAATCAATGTGCTTATTGCAAAAAGGAAGGTCATTACAAAAGTGAATGTCCAGTTCGAACGCAAAATAATGCTGCGGCAGCTCAGAGAGGTCGTGGTAGTTCTATGCAAAACTCTAGAGGTCGAGGACGAGGTGCTATGCCTCCGCAGACGAGTGATCGCCCCTCTAATTATTTCGATCAGCGAAATGGACAATCTGCCCAACAGAATAGGTCTCCACAGTATCATGTCGAAGACTATTATGAAACTAGTGAGGAAATTCAGCAAAGTGAGTACTAGGACAGCCATGGACAAAGAGAGGGAGTAGTATCAGTTCCAGTAGATCAGAGTGGGCCTTATGTCGCAGTAGCAACATCAGGTATAGTCGAACCGTTTCTGTTGGATACTGGTGCAGCAAAAAGTTCTATCATTCATGCGAAACTCCCTGGCGCACCTTTGTCTGGCTCAACAAACGTTTCAGTAGGTTTTTCGGGCGCCCCTGTTCATAACCCTGTTTCTGGTCCTTTGTTGATTTCTGTTGGACCCCGTCAATTGAAAGCACCCCTGATTTTGACGACAGGTTGTAACGAAAATCTGCTTGGTTTAGACTTGTTAAAACGCCTGTACGCGACATTGTACTGTTCTCCAGCAGGAGTACAGCTTACGTTGGGTAAAAGAATAATCTCTCCGATGTACTTGTCGATGGATGCGCTCCCACCAGAGCTGCGTTCACTCCCTGATACTCTTTGGGCGACTGGTCCTAATGATGTAGGTCTATTGGAAATTCCACCCTATGTAGTAACTTTGAAAGCAAATGTCAAACTTCCACGAATTCCACAATACAGAATCTCTAATGAAGGTGAGCGTGCGCTCCTACTGATAGTACAAGACCTGATCAAGAAAGATGTTGTAGAAGAGACTAGAGGTAATGTCTGTAATAGTCCTGTACTGCCTATTTTGAAACGAACTGACCCTACAAAGCCTCCAGTATATAGGTTCGTAATTGATCTCAGAGAGGTTAATAAAATTGTGATCCCACAGTTTCCTGTGGTTCCAGACATTACTGCATTGTTAACGTTGATTCCTGCTACAGCAGCATGGTTTTCGGTTGTCGACTTGAAAAATGCCTTTTTCAGCATTCCGATAGCCGAGGAAAGCAGAGATATCTTCGGTTTCTCTCTAGGAGGACGAAGTTTTAGATTTAAACGCGCTCCACAAGGTTATTGTGAAAGTCCATCCATTTACAGTCAAGCATTAAAAAGCCAGTTAGATTCCTTCGTACTTCCTAGTGGTTCTGCTTTAGTACAGTATGTCGATGATCTTCTAGTGGCTGCCGATGACAAGGAAACTTGCAAAACAGCTACGATTTCTTTATTGCATCACTTGTCAGATTTGAATCACAAGGTGTCACCTTCAAAAATGCAATACTGCTGCCAAGAAGTGACCTACCTAGGTCATCTCTTGTCAAAGGAGGGAAGGAAGTTGACCCCAGAGAGAATAAAAGCAATTACACAGATGAACGTTCCTAGCACGCAGAGAGAAGTACGTGCCTTTTTGGGTATTACCTCATATTGTAGGCAATGGATCCCAAATTTTTCTCTTCTAGCAAAACCATTGGTAGCCTTGACTGGGAAAGGTGTTCCGAGTCCGGTACCATGGTCTGCTGAATGTCAGCAGAGTTTTTCTGAGTTACGAAATGCACTGTGTTCAGCACCTGTATTGGGTACACCCGACTACAGTAAGCCATTCACGCTCTATGTCCACGAGAGAGAAGGTTGTGCATTGAGTGTTTTGACGCAGAAATTTGGTGATAAACAACGCCCTTGTGCGTATTTTTCATCAACATTAGATCCAGTAGCTAGAGCATTGCCTAGTTGCTTGAGAGCTACAGCCGCAGCTGCAGCTTCCATTTGACAATCTGCTGGTTTAGTAATGAACAACATGCTAGTAGTCATGGTTCCTCATGCTGTGGATACACTCATGAACCGAACCAAGACGCAACACCTTACCAGTGCTAGATTATCAGGTTATGAACTGACACTGTTAGCTAGTCATATTCAGATCAAAAGATGCAATGTATTGAATCCAGCAACATTGTTGCCGACTAGCGAAGAGTCGAGTGATTCCGAACCACACGACTGTTGTTTCAGAACTGAGGAAGAAACAATAGGACGAATCGACCTAAAAGACACTCCGTTGTCAGAACCAGATGGCACGTTGTATGTTGACGGGTCTTGCTTCAAATTGGAGAATGGTGATGTGACTGCTGCTTATGCAGTAACAACTTTGAGTACGATTGTGGAGACTGCAAGAGTGAGTCAGAATTCTGCCCAGGCTGCAGAATTGATCGCGCTAACAAGAGCGTGCGTTTTAGCTAAGGGAAAGAGAGTGAATGTGTTCACAGATAGTCAGTACGCGTTCGGCGTGGCCCATAGTTTTGGCCGTTTGTGGAAAGAAAGAGGTTTCATTACGTCCCATGGGACTAAGATTCAACATGGTCAGCTAGTTAATGACTTGTTGGAATCTCTAACCTTGCCGACTGAAGTTGCGATTGTGAAATGCAGTGCTCATAAAGCAATCACGGATGATGTTGGTCGTGGAAATGCTTTTGCTGATGAGATCGCAAAACAGACAGCTAGAAATATGATGAGTAGAATGTATGTTGCAACGTCTGCAAGATGGATTTCTGAGTCTGGAATGTGTGAGAACACAGTGGAAAGCGTGAAGGAAATTCAGAAAGAGGCGACTGAGGAGGAAAAACTTGCATGGAGAGAGAGCACGGGTAAATTGGACTCGAGTGGGTGTTGGATTGACTTGTCGGAACAACAGCGTTGGATGTTGCCTGATGCGTATGTGCTTGCAGTAGTAACGATGGCACATGGAACAGCGCACATCAGTTCAAAAGGGATTTGTAAGATGTTGGCCCCGGTCTGGAAGAATGACGGGATTAGTAAGTGTGCAGAGAGAGTGGTGAGAAATTGTATGGTATGCTTGATGCATAATCCTGGCAAGGGAATCCCCACACCTGCAGGTCACTTCGCTCCTCCTTCCTGCCCCTTTGAGGTGATCCAGCTAGACTTCATTCACATGGATCGTTGCAATAATCTGAAATACGTCCTAGTGGTAGTTTGTGCCTTCTCCAGATGGATCGAAGCATACCCACTGAAGGACAATACTGCCTTATCCACTGCCAAAATTCTTCTTAAAGAATACTTCCCCAGATACGGAATGCCACGGATTGTATGGTCAGACAACGGAAGTGAGTTCGTAGGGAAAGTTATGCAGAGTGTGTGTGCCGGCCTAGGGATTAGACAGAAATTTCATAGTGCGAATCATCCCCAGTCCGCGGGTTTAGTCGAGGGTTACAATGGCACCCTTAAACTAAAACTCGCTAAGATACAAGCATCCACGGGTTTGTCCTGGCCAGACGCATTGCCTCTGGCTTTGCTATCAACAAGAGCAACTGTACATTCTAGAGTAGGGCTTAGTCCTTACGAAATAATTTTTGGCCGTCCTGCAAATGTTTGGGGGGTACCTAGACCGAAGGAATTTAAGCAGCTGGAATACCCAATGTTAATTGATTACCTTTTCGACTTGACTGCTAAATTGAGTCTTATTCACCAACAGGTTTTCGATGCATTGCCAAAGCCACCGGAGAGTCCAGGCCATCAGCTGAAACCGGGTGATCAGGTGGTCATCAGAAACTTTGCAAGAACAAAAAATCTTCAGCCCAGATTCATTGGCCCATTCCAAGTCCTGCTAGCAACGAGAACTGCTATTCGTGTGGCCGGAAGGAAAAATTGGATCCATACGACACATGCTAAACGTGTGCCTCTGCCACTTCCTTACGACAACTGGGTAAAGAAAGGAATCGGTGCCTCTGAAATGGAACAAGTCCCCAGGTTCATACCTTTCAGCGATGCAGAACTAATCACGGATTCCCCAAATTCTGACTCTCCTCCTGAAACTGCTCTTTTGAACCCTGAACATTTGCCATCCACATCCAATGAACATTTGCCCTCTGCACCAAAAGAACATTTGCCATCTGCGAACGTGAACATTGCAACGTTAGCTGAAAATACATTGTTTCCAGATCAGACAGCTCCTGCAAAACTGAGATACAACTTACGTTCTCGCAATATGGACAAATAAAGCAGGAAACTGCCTATTTTCAGATTTGAATTTGCTATACATTGCCTCCAGCCAGGAAGTTTGCTAATACTTTGTATTGTTTCTTTTTGTTTTAAAATTGCCTTGCCGTCTGGGTAGCCGTAGGGTCGTGGCTGTGTGCCTAGTTGAATCTGCGGGGGTCCGACACAAGGTCGATCTTTCTGTTAGTTCTGGGAACTCCCAGGGCTGATAGAGGCATTTTCATCTACGTACACATCATCAGTGGTCGCGAACGGTCGTAGAAGATGGAGCTTCCTGAGCTACCACGAGAGAATGTAATTTATGTTCGCAGAAATAGACTGTACAGAATACTACACAGCAAATGCTTTCTAATGCAATGTGCAGTTACATTTTTAATTGTTTTAATAACGTTGGTGGGTGGAATCGTCTTTGGTGTACATTTGATTTTTATGCCAGTAACTACAGTACCTTCCCTTGATCCTACTACTTCTACGGTTTCTTCTATGCATTCTTTTCACTCATTTCCTGAACACGAACAAGCTCGACGCTCAGAATTTATTAACAATACATTTGTACAGCTCTTGCATCAACACCAACTGATAGTTAATACTACAGACTGCTGGGTGTGTGGCTTGATACCTCACACTATGGATAAAGGCATTCCCTATCTAGTCTTGCCTTTCAGCTATAATGGATCATTTCAGGCTTTTCAGACCATTTTTTCATATGCCCTTGAGACCTATCCTCCGCGTCCACCACGGTCCACTAAATACAACTCAGCCAACAAAGCTTTAGTCCAGGGAATTATTGATATGATTAAAGACGTCAATAATACTCCATCTTATCCTAGAGATGAATTACTGGTGTATTTGAGTTGGAACTCTACAGAGTATCGCCTTAGTTTGGGAGAAAGCAAGCGTAAAAGCTCCACTTCAGTTTGGGTCGTGCCTCACCGAGGTCAGGTCTGTTTGCAAGGAAATGGGAGAAATCCGAGAGCTCAGCTAGGGAGGAGTGAGTGCGTTGAGACTTACGTATTTCCGTCTAACTCCTCCCCTGCCTTTCTGACTGCTAGGGGTACCTACTTCATTTGTCAGGACAGAGCATATACATGGCTGCCTGCTGACTTTTCAGGTTCATGTTATATTGCTCGATTGTTACCCCCGACATACACTGCTTCTTCAGATTATCACAAAATCAGAGTAGCAAGAGGTGTCTTCAGCAAGGAAGATACCGCTGGTCAAGAAGCTGGAGACTTCTTCAAGGGTTTTCTTCCGTTTTGGGGGCCTATGGCCAATAGTAGAAATCTTCGTCAACTAACACGGGTAGTTGAATCTACTATTACAGAAACTGCTGGTGCCCTGAGTAACTTAACAGCTGAGCTTCAGGCGGATCGTCTCATGACGTTGCAGAACCGTATGGTTCTAGACGTAATACTTGCAGATCGAGGTGGGGTATGCAGAATGATCCAATCGAGCTGCTGTGTCTTTATTCCAAATAATGCTCCAACAGTCTATGAAGCAATCTCTAAGCTACATAAGATTTCCGACTCTATACACGTAGATAAGGGAAACTGGTCCTTCATGGAGTGGTTTTGGACTCTGGTATCAGCGTGGGGATGGAAGGTTCTGATGGTCATTGGTGTCATCCTAGTATTTCTGTTCTCGTGCTGTCTTATTATCCAATGTGGTCCCGCTCTGTGTAGCCTCTGTGCTGCAACCTGTTTCAGAAAACCACCTGCATTAGGAGAAAAGGCACGAGACAGGATGATGATACAACAACATGTCACTAACCTAATGAGCATAGAATTAGACTCTGACTCTGATATAGACTGAGTAATTGCCTATGTAAGGGCAAAAGGAGGGTCTGAGGTTCCGTGACGATTTTACTCGTGTTTGTAACATTGTCGTAAATACATAATTTTGGTATCAGTGAACCGCAAATGATCCATTTAGTATATCCTGGTGTTTTCGCTATGCTACGAACAAGAGCACTCCTGTTACCAACACATTTCTGTTCTACCCGTGGCATCCATCTTAGAACACGGAAGCCATTTTGTATTCCTTGCCCTCACATAGTCAATGGACACGCAATGATCTCTTTTTCATTAAGGACACGTAGGCTTTAACCGGCGATTCACCTTGCTAGTGACACGTGCACCTTAGGCCAGCAACGCTGTAGCAGCATGACTCGGCAAGAACTGCCTCCCCAGCCTGAGGCCAGTCCTGCTATACTGGTTCTTGTGTTCGTTGGCCTGATCATGATTAGGCGGCCGAAGCTGGTAACCGTGCCCATTTACGACCCACAAACATTTCTTATCCTGTCTTTCTATCTTCTGCACCTGGCTCTGCTCCTTTCCTTCTGGGCCTTTATTAGGGGGAGGTAACGAAATTTACGATGAGGCGGTCCGGGTCTTGAATGAAGAATTGACATGGGATTATGATGGACTAGTGGGAACCCCTCATTTGTAATGTTTTGACATCAGATACTGTTGACGATCCCCGTGCAACGCCAAATATTTATTGTTTAAGACACGAATGTTTAGAACTGTGGTAACATGTAAAGAATTTGCCTGAAGCCCAATATTTAGTATATAAGGAGCAACCCTCTTTGTACAAATCGAACAGGCTCCTAGACACTGCCCATGTGTAGTTTCTGTGACTTCTGTGTCCCTGCAGTAATAAACCTTTGGTCTTTGACGCCACCATCGAGAAGCCCGTGTTTCTGTTTGTTTGTGCACCGAGACAGGTGGAACTCCGGGGTCTTCGGGTGTTATCCCTGACACCTCTGGACGGAACCAAAAAGTCCAGAACTCCAGTATTACATCCACTTGATTCCAGGTTCCGATCATTCCGATGGGGCGGTTGCTGAGGCAGGATACTCTGAACTTATCTCTTCCTCAAAAAATCAAACTACTTCTCACTTACCTTGACTCCCGGAGCTGATTTCACTTACAATATTTTGGCGACGATCCTACGAACCCGCTTTACCACCGCCAACCCTCTGCCACCGCGTCTCTTCAACAATCGACACTAGACCCGACGCTGACTCTTCCAGATCCTCCAACGGTCCAGCGGTAGTTTCCGAAATTTTAGTACGGCTGCCGCGATACTGTCGTGAGTGTGTGTTCCACTTCATGAATTTTCAAGGTAATTTACTTTGATTGCTAGTCTTGAATTCTCAACCGTCATTTTGTGAGGCTTTTACCGCGAGGCACCACTAGACTCCTTCACGCGCACACTAAACGCGAGATCCAACATTCAGCCTACGCACGCACAGCCTCGCACGCCTCTATTACGTCATCACGCTCACAGCCAGCACGCACAGCGGCCATTTTCTTCGCTTTTCCTTTTTGCCAACCAGTCTTTGCCAATCACGACGCTATCCAAAGCTACACCTAAGCTTCATTTTCAACGAATTTGCTTTGGAATTCAACTGCAACTATATAAACATTTCTAGTTTATTATTCATCTTCATTACAAAGGCTGTGATTTACAAGAAATTGTTTATTATTGAAAAAAAATTCAAAACTTGCTACAAAGGCTGTGATTTACAAGGAATTGTTTTATTATTGAAATTTTTTCAAGACTTTGCTGTGCCAACTTTTAAATTTATCCTGCCTCAGCTTAATTCCGCATACGATATCCACAATTATTTATTAATATGGCTACAACAGCAAATTCTACCATTGCACCACCTCCCCCATTTTTAGCTGAAGGAGATACACCTATCTTAGAATGGGAAGAATGGATAGGTGTTTTTGAAAATTATTTGGAAGCCATTGATGGCCTTAGATTTCCTTTGACTCGCAAAAAAGCGATTTTATTGAACTCTCTAGGAAAAGGAGGTCAACATGCTTTTAAGTTTCTACCTGGTGCAGATGGTGAGCTGGTTGATAATCCATATGTAGAAGCAAAAATGAGGCTTGAGAAATACTTTGGGAAGAAAGTCAATATCGTCATGCAGAGACACAAGTTTTACACCATGCCTCAAAAGGACAAGGAATCAGTCGATCAAATGGTCACACGGCTAAGAGAACTTTCATTGAAGTGCGACTTTGGTCCCATGACCGATCAAATGATCAGAGATCAGTTAATTGTCCAATGCAAAAATAAAAGGATGCAACAAAAACTTTGGGCTGCAAAAAATCCTAGCTTAATGGAAGCTATTGCTATTGCCAAAGTGGTGGAAGAATCCGACAAATGTATGGAAGAAATGCACAGTCTAGAATTGAAGAAAGATGATTCTGTCAATATCGTGAACAAAGTAGATAAGAACTGTACTTCTACAGATGTCAAGCCGAAAAACTATGTTTATAGTGAAGCTAAACCCAAGTTTTCAAATTTTAAACAGAGAAACAAAAATGTTGTTTCTTTTGGGAAAAGTAAATTTGTGGGTTGTTTCCGCTGTGGCAGCATGGCTCACGCAGCTGATTTTGCAGGGTGTTTTGCTAGAGACAAAACCTGTATGAAATGCGGTAAGAGAGGCCATATCAGCAAGGCCTGTAGGTCGCCTTCAATCAATAAGGTTGCTTTTGTCGATGAAGACTATGTTCCTAATGAAATGTCTTTATGCATTGAGGGTTGTGATGATTTGGGAACATGCCTTTGCGTTGGTCTTCAAAGACCAAAAGCTATTTTTGTTGTAAATGGAATTGCCATAACGCTCTTAGTTGATCCGGGATCTATGTACTCTATCATTCCCTTATGTTTATTTAAGAAACACTGGCCCAATCTTACACTTCATGTAAGTGACATTATTCCGAAAGGATATAGTGGTCAGATCATCAATATTATGGGCGTTATGGATGCTTCATTTGAATTCAAAGGCAGATGTTCTTCTGGTAAAGTATACATTTCAGATGAGGGTCCAGCTATTTTAGGCTGGATACAACAATACGATTTGCACATCATTCTAGACCCGAGGTCAGCAGAGAGTGTCCTTGTTGTTGATGATTTTCCCAGTATCAACGTCATTCTAGATAAGTTCTCTGATGTTCAGATTTAGGCAAATTAGATGGTTACATGCATGAAATAAAAATTAAGAAAGATGCTTCTCCCGTGAGACATACTCTTAGAAGAATTCCTATTGCCATTCGCAAAGAAGTGAAAGATATGTTAGATGATATGCAGAAACAAGATATTATAGAACCTGTAGAAGTTTCAGAGTGGCTTTCGCCTGTTGTTATAACAAAGAAAAGGATGGAAAACTGCGTTTTTGTGTGGACCTTAGGTCCCTCAACCAGAATATTATTGTAGATAAATTTCCCCTCCCTAACATTTCTGAGATGGTACTTCTAATGAACAAGGCCAAATTTTTTAGCAAGCTAGATCTCCGTTCGGCCTATCATCAGGTTGTTTTACACCCTAAGTCCAGAGAACTTACTGCTTTTGTCACTGTAGAGGGAGTGTTCCAATTCAAAAGATTACCATTTGGACTGGCCTCTGCAGCCAGCGTGTTTCAACGCATGATGCATTCTTTGTTAAAAGACTTAAAACAGGTTCACTTTTTTCAAGACGATGTTTTGATCACAGGAATCAATGAATCAGAACACAATGATAATTTAGCCAAAGTTTTACATATATTTTCTGATGTTGGTATCACTCTTAGGAAAGATAAGTGCCAATTCTTGTTAACAGAAATAGACTATCTAGGATATACCATATACCATTCTGGTGTTAAACCCAAAGAAGATCTATTAAAAGCCAGTAGATATGCCCCTCTTCCCTCAAATAAGGACCAATTGAAATCATTTTTGGGGTTGGTGGAGTATTACTCCAAGTTTGTTCCTAATTTTTCTCACAAGACTGAAGCATTAAGACAACTTCTTAGGAAAGGTGTGCAATTTGACTGGGGTCCACAACAATCTGATTCTTTTGAAAAAATTAAACTTGAGATCATCAATGCAGGTATTCTCTCTACATTTGAACCGGGTAGAGATACTTTTGTGACTGTTGATGCCAGTGCCCACGGCATTGGCGCTATCCTATCTCAAAGAAAGAATGACACAGAGAGAACAGTGGCTTTCGCTTCACGCACTCTTACTGCCTCTGAACGCAATTATGCGGTCATAGAGCGTGAGGCGTTAGCTGCTGTTTGGGGAGTGTCTCACTTTCGCACATATGTATGGGGCACGCATTTTTCATTAAGAACAGACCACAAACCACTCATTAAAATACTTTCACCTGGTGGTGCCAACAAAGGTTCTCCTCGCCTGATGAGATTTGCTGCAAAATTACAAGAATATGATTTTTCTTTACAGCATATCTCTGGGTGGAAGAATGTTCAAGCGGATTGCTTGTCTCGCCTTCCTATTGATCCTGAAGAGTACTTTGATTATGATGATGAAACTGTATGTTTAGTTGCTGGTTTTGATGATGCTTGTTCAAGTTGTTTTAACGCTATTTCTAGAGAAGAATGGCATCAGGCTGTTGTGGCTGACCCAGACTTTACAGAATTGATTAATGCTATTCGTCTGGGGTGGAAACGAGAAGGTGACGTTAAACCTTCTCTGCGTAGTTATGTGAAGGTGCAAGAAGAATTCAGTGTGGGGAGTTCTGATGACTTTGTTTTGAGAGGAGAACGGTTTGTACCTCCACATTCCCTTAAGAAAAGACTTTTTACTTTGGCCCATGAAGGTCACCTTGGTCAGAGTATGACTAGCAAACGACTGAAGGCCAACTTCTGGTGGCCAGGTCTAGATGATGATGTGAGGCAATGGGTTGAAGACTGCTTATTGTGTAAGGAGAGTGAAAAAAGGTTGAAGGTTGATTCACGTCCT
This sequence comes from Lissotriton helveticus, assembly GCF_964261635.1. Taxonomy (NCBI): domain Eukaryota; kingdom Metazoa; phylum Chordata; class Amphibia; order Caudata; family Salamandridae; genus Lissotriton; species Lissotriton helveticus. The sequence continues at coordinate 218,512,418 of NC_136063.1, read as the reverse complement.
TTAGGGTCGATTGCTAGCAGTGGAGATTTACCTTGGAGCAAAGTATGTTTGGACTTTATTGGTCCCATGGACTATTTGTCTGGTGATTGTCGTTTTGCAATTGTTTTAGTGGATGTTTGTTCGCGATGGTTATGTGTTGAGTTTATGAAAAATATAACCACTGAAAGCGTCATTAGTCATCTTAAATCTATTTTTATGAAAGAAAGTTTTCCCAGTATATTAGTGACAGACAATGGCACGCAACTGACCTCCTCTTCCATGCAGACATTTCTATCTAATCATGGCATTAGGCACATGTATACCTCTTTATACAATCCACAGGGCAACGGTATTGTGGAACGCATAAATAGATTGATCAAAGGCGTAATTCAACTGGCTGTGCAGAGTCAACATAATGTTCGTAGTGCTGTGGAAGAAGCTGTTTGGTCTTACAATACAACTGTTCATAGTGTTACCAATAAGGTTCCCTTTGAAAGCATGCGGGGTAGGGTTCCCAAGACCTAGATGGTCCCTCAGTGGTTGTCCGAGCTTAAGTTTCGAGGAGTTGAGAGTCCAAGTAACAGTTCCGTGAATTCTAGTAGTTGTTTTAAAGGGAAGGTTGGTAGAGTTGATGTTGGTGACTATGTCAAGATCAAATTGGGTAGGAAAGAGTTTGGAGTGAATAAGTTTTCAGGTCCACTTAAAGTTAAGGAGGTACATAAGTGGCATGTGGTTTTGGAGAATGGTCAAATTTGGAATTTCAGAAGGATTGCTTTATTTGCGAAAGGGAATAGTAGTGTTGTCAAGGATGTCTCTGGTCCCAAAGGTGCTTCTGGATCCGATGATTCTGGAGTTGTTGTCAATTCCAAAATCATCCCTCGTGAGTGTGGGCGAGTAAATAAGCCTATGCAAGAAGATCCTCGTTCCTTAAGACGGCGTAGTACTCCCAAGAAATATGATGATTTTATGATGTATTAGTTTAGTTTTATTAATTTACATGATTAACTATAAGTACTTTAATCTTTATATGTTTCAACTATAGAGTGTATTTCTGCATTTCCTGTTCATACTTGTATTGAATTATTCTGACCTATCATAATTATAGCATTCTCATCCAATGTTCTTAGTTGACGAGTTTTGTTTGCTGTTATGCTCATTTCACTGTTCTGTAGCATTATATTCTGTTTTGTCCATTAAGAAAAGAAGATATGTTGTACATATTGCTGCCTTTGCCTCGGGCTGTGGAATGTGGAATCTGGAGTCATGTATTACATCCACTTGATTCCAGGTTCCGATCATTCCGATGGGGCGGTTGCTGAGCAGGATACTCTGAACTTATCTCTTCCTCATAAATCAAACTACTTCTCACTTACCTTGACTCCCGGAGCTGATTTCACTTACAATAGAAAGATTACTCGTGTGACGTTTATATTTGTCCATTGTGGAGCAATTGCGTCTCAACCGCAGAAATTGGCCAAATGACAAGTTGTCCCTCAAGGACTTGGGATGTTGGCTGTCGTATCGTAAAAGTGAGTTACATGCCATGGGCTTGTGAAATAATTCGCTTGCCAGTCCGTTCGATGTTACATAGATTGATAGGTCCAAAAAGAGATCCTGGACTTGTTCATTTCCAGAGTATATCTGAGATAGTCATTACAGGTATTAAGCCATGTATGAAAGAGTTTGACTGACTCCTCATCCCCACGCCACACCACCAAAATATCATCAATGTAGCGTTTCCATAGTCTAATGGACTTATGGAAGGGATTCATATTTGTTAGTACGTATTTCTTACGTATTTCTGCTCGAAGTTGTGTACGTACAGATTAGACAGACTTGGCGCATATACACTCCCCATACTTGTTCCAGACACCTGAAGATAATAGGTATCTTCGAAATGGAAGTAGTTTTCTTTCAGGGCCAGATATGCTAGTGTCATGATAAAATTCACTAGAGTGATGGAATTTAGCTCTGTGTTGTTCAGGATATCTGAGATGGTTTCTAAAGTTTCATCTCGAGGTATGGATGTATATAAGGATTCCACATCCAATGAGACTAGTAGGTCACACTCGGGATCAAAGTCCACTGTTGGCAGTAGTCTCAATACATCCTTGGTATCCTGTAAATAAGTGGGCATTTTTTGCACAATCGGTCTCAGAAAAAAATCTACAAAAGTAGATAATGGCTCTAAACAGCAGCCTAAGCCCGATATGATGGGTCTACCCAGCGGTGGTCTTTGTGCTTTATGCACTTTGGGTAGAACATAAAAGTAGGGCATCACCTGGTGAGCTGTCTGTAGGTAGGTGGATTCTTGAGATGTTATCCATCCTTCCCTGTAGGCTTCTTCTACTGCTTCAATAATGACCTTACTGAGTCTTGTAGTGGGGTCCTCTTTCAGGGGGCAATAACTCTTCCTATCGCTTAATTGGCATACACATTCTGCACGATAAACTTCAGTATCTAAGATGACCGTGGCACCGCCTTTGTCAGCGGGCTTAATAGTAATGGACTGATCTTCCGTTAATGCTTTTAAAGCATTTTGTTCATACTTAGGGAGATTCTGGTAGTTACTTTTCTTGTTTCCACAGAGGGTAGTGATTTCTTGCTGTACCACCCTTTCAAAGGCCAGTACCTGCGGAGGTTTGCTGTGTAGTGGAGGATTGAATGTAGCGCGATTCTTCAGCCCTGTATTGGTAATACCGGGCTGGATCTCTGGCTGATCCTTGTCTTTGAAGAAATGATGGAGACGAACATTCCGAAAAAATTGGGCTAGTTCACATTGGACTGTGAACTCATCTCCATTCGATATTATCACAAAACCAAGGCCCCTGTTGAGGACTGCAATCTCATCTTTGGTCAGAGTCTTACTACTTAGATTGAATATCAAGTCTCGTCCTGTTGCACCCCCCTCTGCTCCTGATTCTGGTTCTGTTTGGTCCTGGAGCAAGTGCCTATTTGGTTGGGTGCTTGCGGAGGCTGATTCCAGTGTACTTGTGCCTGGTAATTTCTACGTCTGCCTCTGGGTCTTCCTGGGCCTACCCATGAAAAAGACTGATTCGAAAACTCTGTTTGGTATGGTTGAAATGGCTACTATTTACTCGACCATAAAAAAAACATCTTCTTATATGTTAACTAAAGTAAAAGAAAGAAGGTGTCCTGCACAACTTAACTTTAAAACACCTTCATGTTTAAGACATGTTTCAGCAAAAGTGTCAAAATATGATACGTCTCTTCAAATTTAAAAAAAGGTGCATGTCATTAATATTTGAACCATTTCACCTTAGTTTGTTAGATTATATCAGGGCATTGGAAAGTACTTTTTATGTGTTTTCAAACATGATTTTAGAAGCATTCACTCCCCCCATTCCCCCACAACAACAATGTCAATAGTGAACTAAGAGGCAAGTGAGTTCTTTTGTACAACCTTTGGGTGGCCTGTGTCGCTATTTTACATAACATTATAGTTTATTAAATCAGAGTTAGGAGCAGGTTTTGTAAAGCACACATCCTGAAGTCATGCATTTTGAGGTTCTCTTTTAATGATGAAAAAGGAGAGGAAGTGAAATAAAATAACTGCCTAGGATCACACAGTTTGGTAAGTGGGATTGCAGGGATTGATGCAGGTTTACTGGTTTCACATAATGCAGTGCAGTCACTGGATGCACACACTTTGCGTCACTTACATACACTCTCCACCCCCTGACCATCCACACCAACCTGCTGGCATCAATGTGGCCCTCGGCCACGTCACGGACCAAACTTTTTAGCCCCTGGGAATATGTTTGCAAGTACCCATTGTTTAAGCCCTCGTCTCCTCTCACAGGTGAGATTTAGCTCAAAGTTGGCAGGTCTCACTGGGCAAGGTCAGTTTGGACACTGAAAGATACTATACAGCTGAGAATAAACTGTCTACACGTACATACATTGGATATCTATTCCCCATCTGATTTTATTCCAAGCCAACAAACTTGACTTTTGCTTTCCTGGTTTCTATAATGCGCTTCTACACATTACATGAACTATAATTGTTGGGTTTAAAGGCTGTGTCTCATAAAATGAAATTGTCCGAAGTTTCAGTATACATTTTTTGGTTTCCTTGTTTTGTGAAGAATGCCACACTTTCATTTGCGCCAAACAAACATTTCGAAACAACTGTACATAACCTGCTTATTCAACTTTACAATGTATTACTTTATTGAGTGGCATAATACTCCGTTCCTTCTTCCATGCAATGCACCGTTTAAATGCATGTTTTTGCCTGGTTTCCAAGCAGTACTTTATTTGGTTCCCGAGATCTAAAATCCAATGAAGTCACTTCCTGATAGCATTGTTTGTTGGAAGATAAAACACTGCTCATTCTGATACTCTACCTGCAGTCTTATTTTTACCGACACAGAAAGGCTGTAAACTGCAGCTCAGACCTTTATATAGATCAAAGTAATAACTAACACAATAAAGGTGGTCCCTGAGTGAGGGTCAGGGAAGAGCCATGCTTGTATTACATGAAAGCTGAGGCTCCCTTGGTAGCTGGTTCATATGTTCAAGGAAACACGTTCAGTGATTCCTTTTCTCTAAGGTGAAACCAGAATTCTTTAAAGCAATCGCTGGATATAACTACATACCTGAAAGCGTATTGTGCTCTCAATATGGCTCCAGCACACCTTACTGTTAACTAAGGCTCACGTATGATACACAGATCACACGCTGGCCACAATCAAATGGATACATCTACACGTAGTCGGCTTACACTTAAAATTGGAGTAGATGTATGCATTTTTGTGAATTAACAAAACCGTTTTGGAGCAATCATGCAGTTTTTCTCGGCAAGAAGAGCTATACATATTTAGTTTTTTTCATTACACAGGCTTTTAACTGCTTCACATACCTGCCGACCTCTGCCATCATTGCCCCATCTATTGGACATTTTCATGAAGTCTGAATGCAGTGGGCACAGCTCAAAATTCATAGAGACAATTTTAAGTTCTAGAGCAGGAATAGGTCAAAACCCAAAGTTCTATGGGCGGGTGCAGGGTTTGAGGCACAGCGAATGAAGTAGAAATCTGCTCCACTACAGCATTACAAACCTTGCAAACAGAATGCAGATTTGTTCAGGTGGTATGATTATTGATAATGTGTGCCTCTATCCCAGTCCATGAAGATGTAACATTGTCGTCAACCTACCATCACAGCTGTGACAAAAAGCATTGCAGATTTATAAAGTATATACCCCCAAGTTTGAGGCGCACAGCCTCCGCAGTACCAGGTGATACCATTCAAGCTCACAGCTGCGGGCCTAGGCAGGAAGGGCTGGGTGTGATGAAGACCCTGATAACATTCAGATGGAAATAGTTTTTCCTCTAATGTAAGTCTTATCATATAGACCTTGCCTGTTACAGATGAAGGTGCATTGGGGTTCACAGTATTCACACATGTATGGTTCACCCATACCACAGAGCATGTCTGATTGGCCACTCCGTCGAGGTCCTCAATGAATTACAATTAGAAAATGCAGCAATCACTCCACAGTGACCATGTGTATTGAAGACGGAGCATCAGATAAGTGGAATTGCTGAAAACTTCAGTTAAGCATGAGTGTTTGTGTGTTATGATCCCTTGTGTTACTAGTGGGGGCGGCTCCTCTGTAATGCCGGAGGAGTAACGCCCCACTCAGTCAGCAAAAAATAAAATGATAATGAAACAATATTATCTTTTTATTTTCTGCTGATTTACTGACCCAATGTCAGCGTAGGGCGGGGCAGAACCATGGCAGAGGGCGGAGTGATGGTACTGAAAAGTGTGCATGTCAGTTAGGCCGGCCACCAGACCTGCGCACTTAGGTTTCTCCAACCCAGCTGCACTGCACAGCTGGGTTAGAAAAACCGCAATGACTCCCAGGCATTGTCTGAGCAGGTCTTCCAGACCAATCCTGGCTCTGCTCTCATACTGGGTATAACATGAAAGCAGCGCCAGAATTAGGTGCGGAGCCTGCGCCCCAGTGACAGCCAGGAGGGGAGTCAGAGAAGTGCACCTAGGCGACTGGCTTCCAACAGGTACGTTTTATTATTCCATTAATTCCCATTCCCCCACCCCTACTTTAGCTATGCAGAAGCCGCCACTGATTACTAGGTCACATTCCTGCCTTGGACCCTACTTCTGCCCCTTGTCAGGGAAGACTGACCATGTCCATAATCAGGACGCTTATCTAGGCTCATTGACTACATTTCCATTTTAGGCATTAAAGGCGCAGAACAAAAGACTGGTCATGCTCCCTGGGTGGGCCACAGCAGCAGAACCTGTTGTTGAGTGACTATTCCTAAACCACTCTGCGAGATGTAGTGAGAAAATCTGATTTTGTAGGATGCCCGTGCTCTTGTGGGTACAGCCTCGGACAGGGCTACACTATCTAGGCTGTGCCCTTCTAGCTATATTCAATTCTTGTTAGTGCACTCAAACCAGTTGAAAGCGCTGCTGCTTACCTGCTTAATTTGATATTTAACAGTATCTACTCCAGGAATCTAGTCATCCTGCAGCGTGTCCTCCAGTGATAGAGTCCAAGCTCTAGGTAATGTAAGAATGCAAAAGAAGAAAACAAAACATTACTGCTAAAGTCAATGAAAGGGATCTAATGCGATTCAAGTGTCCCATCGCTATTCGGTCTAAGCCCCAAAAGGATAACAGGAGGCTGAGAATAAAAGACAAACTATCTAAAGAGCCAGGTTTTCAGGTTTTTATAGAACATAACCTCAGTCTTTGACTGTGATAAAGCGGAAGAGAATTCCACAACTTGGGTGCAAGTAAGCTGCCCCCAATGCAGACTTTCTTTACTCTAGGACCCTGAGATAGCAAGGTTCCAGAGGACCTAAGGTATTTTGAAGGGGGTAGGGCCTCATAAGTGGGTTCAAATAGCTGACACCATGTCTTTGTGAAATCCCTTTAACAATAACATAGTGATTTAAAAGAGGAAGATTTCTTCAGAGGGAGCCAGTGCAATTAGCGTAACGCCATACCCATAGACGCTCGCTTACGAAGACATAGCATAAGCCGCACTGCAGAGTTCCGAGCACGCTGGAGTCTCATGAGCAGAGACTGGGTATCTCCCAGGTAAAGAATGCTACAGTAATCCAGTCGATAGATAGTGAGTGCCTGGACCGCTGTTTTCTGGGTAGATTCAGGCAAAAGGCTCATAATGTTCCTAAGGGATTTTAAAATCCAAGAGCATTTGCCTTCCAAGTCCATGATCTGGCTATCAAAGGTGAGGGTTTCATCAAACCAATTGCCTAGCTTTTTAACCTTTTAGTAAGAGAACAGGGCCAAATGGCACTGGCCTCCAGTCAGGGGAGCAAATTGAAGATTGCCTGCTGAGTATGAGGACCCGAGTCTTACCTGCATTTAATTTCAGGCAGTTGAGGTCCATCCATTGGGCCACCTCCATCGGACAGACCTTCAGAGATGCAGACACTCTGGCAGAGTTCTGCAGAAGGTGACAATCAAATGCATATCATCAGCCTACAATATGATGTCAAAATTGTGGTGCTTTGGCGATACCAGCTGAGGTGCATATAAAGATTGAATATTGTGACTAAATAACAGTGTGAGCTAACTAAGTACATGCTTTTGTGCATTCATATATATGTGGATATATGTTATTCTTGTTCTGACTAAATATTGTGTACTGGGACCCCTCTCTCTATGTACCGTATTGCACCCAGGTCCCAGTGACTTTAATGGGTATACCCCTTTACTGTAACATGCTCAAATTTATTAGCATAAAATTCACATCACGCGTGCCCAATGCACCTATCATAAAAGTTTACGGCTGATCGATAGATATCTTTACTGGCTTTATCAAAATCGTTATGCCAGATATGCACACATCACTTCTTTTTGAGCATAGCTAATTTCTCATTAAACTAATCCGCCTCAGGCCTGGTTCTCCATGCTATCCTATCAACTACTGGTGAGATTTGATCCAATGCTCCAGATATCCAGTCTTCTATCAAAGCGTTAGCTAAAGTAATAACATTTTCGAGACTAGGGGGGGTTTACAACTGAAGCATTGGCAGTTCGGGCTGGACTGTTCCCATGAGGCACAGGGTCAAGGCTGATTTGCATATGGCCATGTCTGAACTGGGGTGGTGTGAAGTGCAAAAAAACGATGGATTTAGGCCCAGATCTCTTTACTGGGGTGAATGTATGATATTGTTCTGCATTCTGTCCATCAACTGTTGTTTTGCAATTGTTAATCCAAGTGGGATGGGTATGCTCAGAAGTGAGTCCCATGCTCTCCACACCACTGGAGTCAAGCTATCCTGGCTGAAGACGGCTGATAGCCAGAAACCGGTCCTAGGATGCTTGATTCCTGTCCAGGAAAGACATGGCTTGGCAGTTCGGGCTGGACTGTTCCCATGAGGCACAGGGTCAAGGCTGAATTGCATATGGCCATGTCTGAACTGGGGTGGTGAGGAGTGCAAAAAAACGATGTATTTAGGCCCAGATCTCTGTACTCGGGTGAATGTATGATATTGTTCTGCATTCTGTCCATCAACTGTTGTTTTGCATTGGTAAAGGTGGCATAGGTAACCTTAGCCCACTTTCTTAACCTGACTCTCTGTCTAGAAAAAGAGTTAAAATGTATTTACACATGGGGACCCAAAAGGGATAGCTAGATGGTCAAGTGTATGCCCACACCTGTGTGTTAGCAAGGAGTCTGATTGCAGTAACTGGAGATCTTCTAAGTCAGCGACTAGCGATGCTACTGTGGGACAAGCAGCATACTCAAAATGTAGATTAGGTTCAACAACCGTAAAGTTAGAATAATGCAGAACCAGAGTAAGATCAATAGACTAGTCTGATTGACCAATAAATTAGCAAGAGACATTGCTAGCAGCACTCACAGGAAATGAGAAGACTTAAAAGTTGACCAAGCATCTTGTAAGAGGGAATATTAGTTATGCCATAAACAAAGTAGTGCAACAAGAAATTGTAAGACATTCAGACCAGGAGTGACTTTATTGAGAATTCAGTGATGAGCGTACTATTATTGTGCATGAAGATTCGTGTCAATAGACCATTTCAGTTACATACTATGTGTAATTCAGGCATGTCAAGGAACTGGTGGGAAACTACTTGATCGAATTCCCTGGGATGAATTCTGTTAGTCCAGAGCGCGTAGGATGGGACCAGGACAGAGAGGCACTAGTCCGAAGGTTACAGATGGTAGCTCTCAGGGCCTAGTGTTCTTGGAATAATATGCCACTTAGCACAAACCACATCTTTACAGAAAGGGTGGAAACGACAACAGGTATGACAATTCAAATTCAACAAATAGTCACAGTGAAAAGTCAGTAAAACATTAAAGTTGCAACTCATTCACCTGCTTTTGGTTAAAAAATTTGATGTGTCCAATCAACACCAAGGACCTTCCTTGGTCCCAGAGGAAAGACAGGCATGTCTGCTATAAAGCACATTCTATAAATAGGAAGATGCAAACAGAATCAGCTAATAAGGAACAAAAGGAAAAGAACACAAAGTGAGAGCCAGATATGAACGGTAGAGGTAAGCCAGAAACCAATGCAAACATGGAATGTTCTCAGGTGCCCACCAAAGGGAATCTGCTCTCTTTATACTGTCAGTGCCCTTGATGACCCAGAATTGACTGCGTTCTCTTTTTGCACCCTCCTTTGCAAATTCAGTGCTTAATACCCCGATTTATTATGATTTTGTTTTGGTGTTGTGTCAATTTTTGGGCAGAGCTCCAGTGCAAAATCTGTTTTGAGATTTATAAAGCATGGAAAACGTGATTTGCATGGCTTTGTAAAAAAACAGTATTGCAACGCAGCTTATAACGCTGCCATGCATTATCCTTGCGTCAGGTAGGGGTTAAATGAGTGAAGCATGGGTGTTTCCATGCATTCATCCATGTACTTTGCAGAAAACTCATATATAAAAAGACTTGGTAACACAGATTTGCAGATATACAAAACGGAACAAAGGATATTTTTTTGTGCACAAAGGAATCCCTTCCTGCACAAAAACTATCCTGACTACAACCCAGGCACACTTGCGACATGACACAAGGGTGCCTGCAGGTTCTAAGTATGCAAGTGTGCGCCAGAGCTAGGAGAGAGCAGAACTATGCAGTATCTTTTGTAAATATGAAACAGTTCTTCTCTCTCTCTCTCTCTTTCATGCAATGCAGTTCAACAACTTCCGTTTTTTTGCTGCTGTGCATGAAATCTTAGTAATCGAGACCTGCGAGTTTTTGGGAAAGGCATATTTTTGACATCCAATATTAAGGATGTACTGAAGTATATATATATATATTCACTGAAAAAACCATAGGTTATAGACCATATATAGTTAGGAATTAGCATTTAAAAAACCTTATTTTACTCACACAAAACCATTGAAATTCCATATATAGTTAGTTGTACTAACTATTTATATCGCGCACCCGCAATCCACTGCTGATGATGTCACATATTACATCATTCATGACATGGTCAGTGACATCACTGATGACATCACTGAGGACATCTCAAATGACATCACTGATGACATCACTGATGACATCACTGATGATAACATCCAGTGACTGTATGTTTCTGTAAAGTTAAAATATGTCTTATATATAGAAGAATGAGTGGATGTATAAGTGTCTGGATGATGTATTTAGTAGGTGCATGACTGACTGTATAAGTGAGGGATTAAATGTGTCTCACTGAGTGCATGGGTTAGTGACTAAACTATTTTAAATTGTGCACCATTGTGTCTGTTGTTTTGTAATCTGATGCAATTGTTGATCATTAGCTAACTATATGGGTTATTGATTAGTTGGCCAAGTATTTGTATGGGAGACTGAGTGTGTGTGTGGGTGTCTGGGAGGTGAATGACTCTGTGCATAGATGTGTGAGCAGTTGATTCACTAGATGTATGGCTTCAAAAGTGCATGTGGAAACAGCTGTATGGGCGGTTTACTGTGTGCATGAGTATATTGGTGAGTGAATGGATATCTCAGTGCTACATGTCAAAGTAAGTACATATGTAAAACACAGTACATGTGGTAGTTGACATATATAAATAACTGTGCTTAAGAGCCAGTGAATGTGTGAGTGGCTGTATGGATTATTGTGAACTTGTATAGAGTAAATATGTGTTATTATATGTTTCAATAAGTAAGGTGTGTTTAACTATATAGTTGAGGAAATGGAGGTGTGATTGATTCTTTGCAAGACTGTGAGTGTCTGTTTACACTGAGTGTATCTAAGGTTATATTAGAGTCTGAAGAGGTTCATCGTATCATCACATGAATGATGTCATGAGTAATGTCAAATGAGATGTCATCAGTGATGTCATCAGTGATGTCATTTGAGATGTCATCAGTGATGTCATCAGTGATGTCACTGGCCATGTCATGAATGATGTAATATGTGACATCATCAGCAGTGGATTGCGGGTGCGCGATATATATAGTTAGTACAACTAACTATATATGGAATTTCAATGGTTTTGTGTGAGTAAAATAAGGTTTTTTAAATGCTAATTCCTAACTATATATGGTCTATAACCTATGGTTTTTTCAGTGAATTTTCAAGGTTTTGTAAATGCTAATTCCTAACTATATATGGTCTATAACCTATGGTTTTTTCAGTGAATTTCATTGGTTTTTTAAAAGCTAATATCTGTAGCTGTAAAATGTATTCTTCTTTAAATCCAAACATATATTTTATATGTTTATTAATAAAAAAAATTTTAATACTTTTTTTTTGTAAGCTCCCGGGGCGCGGACAGGTGAACGCACGGGTAAGCGCAATCTTGCGGCGCGCCCCGGGGCGCGTACAAATACGCGTCCCGGAAGCGCTATTGCCGCGAACGAAAACAACATCGTGACGTATCGCGTAGCCGCCACGCCTTGCGTCATAAGACACGTATCGCGTAGCCGCGAGATGCGTCTTATGACGCACCGCGTAAGCGCACCCGGAAGCGCATACGATCGCACAACGTAAGCGCCCCGATGCGCTTACGATACACGCCCGGGGCGCGCCCCGGGGCGCGTAGCGTAAGCGCGTCAAACCATGTGACTTTAAAATAACACTTTTCATTGGTTCAGAACTTTTTATTTTCCAAATTGTGTGAAACCCACCCATTTCTCTCACTATTGCTTTGTACTTGGAGAGAGCAAGAGCTGTTCTGTCTACTCTATCTCCTACTTTTCTGATCTCCAGCAATGGCTGCAAGAGAGTCATCCAGCAGTGATTCAGATGGATTTTTAGATGAGGACCCTCCTCAGCAAAAGAAAAAAACCCATTTCATCTGGAAATTTTACGACATCCCTGAAGGACAGAAAAAAGTCAACGCTCCCAAAGTAACCTGCAAAATATGTGGGAGTAAGTTTATCCAGAGGCAATCCTCTGAAAAAATATAGTTTTGGGAATGCTAATTTGATCAGGCATGTGAAAAGAAGACACCCTAACAACTTTGCCAGGGAGAGTGTCAGAGAGCTGGCACGGAATGTACCAACAGATGGCGGCAGCACCTCCACTGGTGGAGCAACACCTTCGGGACCACCCCGTGGAAGAATGGTCCCTAACATTCAGCCGGTGTTTGCAGGCATCAAATTTTTGTGCACGGAGTGTGACGAACTGCTCTGCTATGGGGAGCAGAGTGTTGAACTGATTGCCCTAAAGAAGCAGCAACACCGCTGCTCTGCCAGTCCCTAAATTTTCAATTTTTTTTGCTCCTGTTGAGCAGTTTTGCAATCCCTGTTTTTGTTTTTCCCTTGACAAAAATCCAAAAAAAATATAAAATTGTTTTAAAAAGTCTAAAAAAAATATAAAACAACAAAAACAAAAAAAAAATATAAAACAACAAAATCAAAAAAAAAGTTCTTTTCAGAACTACCTTCAATTTATAAAAAGAAGCTTTTTTTTTTTTTTTTAAAGTCTGTCATTTTTAATCTCCATGGTACGCTCCCCCGTAAGCTCCCCGGTGCGCGTACCGGGCGCTCCCCCCCGCGAAAATCGTTTTTTTTTTAAATTTTTGTTTTCACCCGCGGGAGCCTTTTATGGCCCCCACATCAAAAGTAGGGGGTCAGGGGGGTGTACCCTGCCCCCTTTTGCTAATTTCCCCCCTTTGATTCTTGCCACCTCTTGTGTCTCAATCCCACCGAGACACAAGATGGCGGCCGCTGCGGACTGTTTCAAATGTTTACAGACACCCGAGAACCAATCAGCTTGCCGTGCGCAAGTCGCGTGGCGCGCCTGAAGCGCTCCCCGGTACGCGTACCGGGCGCGGCTCTAGATATATATCTTTTTTTAAACCTAATTTACTCAAAGTTCACAGGACCACATATCTTGAGACCTAGCAAAGGCACATCGGGCAAACAATATCTACAATTTTGCCAAGTTTCTTGAAAATCCATTCAGCCGTTCGGGCTAAAAGTGAGGCCAACCGCCCTATGAAAAACTCAATGTTAAAAACACATTTTGGGACCCCCCTTTTTTCTCGGCCCCCCCTTCACGAAACCCCCCCAAATTTTCGGGGGCTGCTCAGAAACAAAATGTTCCATTTTCCTGAAAATTTCAGCCAATTCCGTCCACAAACGCCAAAGTTATTAGACATAGAATTTTCAAAAATCCCATAGAGAAAAAATCCTAACTATATATACCTACTGGCGACCGCCAGTAGGTAATATATATATCTATATATATGTTGTTTAGACCTCCACTCCTGTTGATAAACTGAATATACATTTTTAACAAATACAATTGATCTTGTTGCTTAACTCAATGAATGCATTGCGTTAGGCATTTGTTGGACTTGGCCCTCTCTGCAGGGTAATCAGCAAAACGTTTGCCCTCCTGTTTCCTGAACCCGTATTATTTGGCCTTTAGGACACTGAGCACCTTGCCAAAGCTAACCAGTGCTAATGTGCTTGTGCTCTCCCCTTTAAAAGTGGTAAAACTGGCTTACAAACTTTGGCACTCTTAATTTACTTGTAAGTCCTTAATAAAGTTGTACTTCCGGTACCCAAGGCATGTAAATTACATGCTACTAATGGGCATGCAGTATTGATTGTGACACCACTTAAGTAGCCTTTCAAACATGCCCTCGGTCTGCCTTTGCAGCCTGTATGCGCAGTTTTAAAAAGCCATTTCGACCGGGCGATCATAACCTTTTAATTTATATAAGTCACACCCAAAGTAGGCCCTTGACATCCCATAGGGCTAGGTGCGTTGCTTTTAAATTTGTAAATGTACTTTTAAGTTTAACATGTCTGGTAGTGAAAAACTCTAGACTTTTTTCACTTTGTAAGGCCTACCTCTCCCATATGATAACATTGGGTTACCTTCTTAAACTGAATAACTTTTTAATAGGATCAGGTAGGAAAGCAATGTAAGGTGCCTGAGGAATTGTAATTTAAAACCTTCCTGAATGGTATAGTCAGGATTTTGAAGTCACAATCCTGAAAATGGCACTTTTAAAAAACTCTCAATACCAAATGGGATGTGTCTCCGCACTCGTATATTCTCAATATATTGTTCCAATTTGTATTATTTTCAACTGCGTGATTGGTGCTTGATGTGAATCCCCCACTGAGCTTGTTGGGGGTATAAATGATAGTTCAAAAAAGTGTTTCCTGAGTCTCAAGATCCACAATCACATCAGCACTCAGTATTAAAATGGTTCAAGTTCAAAATAAAGGTATTCTCATATTATTCATGCATTTGTTTTCATTTATTTTCCAAATATATCGTTATTGGATCATCATAACTTTTATCATTTGCTTAATTCATTTCATAATCAATCCGTTTCATAATCACATTGCCCGATGCATTTCGAGCATACAGCTCTTCCTCAGGGGACTTTTCATCTGGGCAGTTCATATGTTTTTTGTAGAGCCCCAAACGTGTGTGTAAACACCCGCGGCGTCTCTGTTTCCCTTCGTGGTTTGTGGCCATAAATCGTAAATACCGATTCCTGCCAGGGTGCAGGGGGTGTCACTTTGACACCCTCTAGCACCCCAAATACAGGCATGTGTGCCATGTGGCACACAGACATGCCCTAAGGGCATCGCTGTCTGTCACATGGCATAGGTGTGCATGCACACATGTGCATGCACACCTGGATTCGGTATTTTACCACCCAATTAAATTGGGTGGTAAAATACCGAATCTGTATGGCCTTTGGGACTCAGAAGAGTCCCACCTACATTTGGATTTACCGAATCGGTAAAATTACCGATTCGGTATTTTACAGAATCGGTAAATTTACCGATTCGGTAAATTTACCGATTCTGTAAAATAAATGCCCCTACATGCCAATTCTTAAATACCGGTCGGTAACGGACGAAATCGGCCGTTACCGACCGGTATTTAGGCTTCTACATCTGGCCCTATGTGGTGACTACAGACTGTTTCCTGGGTCTCATGACTAGGTGTATTTAACAGTTGGCCTTTGTTTATTCCTCCCAAACAGCATCAGAATAGAGGGTCTGGGTATTGGTAGGATGGGACATCTATGGCAGGATGGGGAGGGCTGAGCTGTCACCTACCACACTTGTACTTCAAAGACACAGGCTCAACTCACACAAAATACTTCAATCAAAAGACTATTGTTGCCCCCAGACAGACTAGGGAGGCAGGAATTCCGGCCACCTCTGGAGGAGGAAACTACAGAAGCTTCTCCTACTTTAAAATGGGCACCAGGTATAAAAAAGTATAAAAAGTGACCCTCAGACACAGTCTTAAGTACACTCCTTGACCTGTGGATACTACAGAAGAAGGACACCCTGCTGCTTGATGCCTTTCCTGCTTGCTGAGTAGGAAGACTAGATCTCCACCCTTCATCCCAGGCTGAAGTGACTCCAAGGGTCAGCTGACTGACCTCCTGTTATGACCTACAGGGACACAACAAGCTCCAGAAGCCTGTCTGCAACTTTCCAGCTAGCATGCAGCACTGGACCTCCCTGGACTTGCACCTGGACCTGCTGGAGCCCTGCTGGCCTTTGGTGGGGTGAATTCCTGATCCCCAAGAGGAGCCTCCAGATTCTGGACCCTTAGTTTACCATCGGTTTAGCTTTTCATTGAAGAAAAGAAGACATTCACATGTTTTGGGATCTTCACAACCATGAAGCGTGCTGTTTACACCAAGATTGTGCCACCTGCCCCAACCACTGACACAAAGCTTCGATGAACCTGATTTTACAGCATCAACCGGCAACATGCACTTCGCGCTACAGCATCGACACGTGCACTGCTCGCCAATGCAAATCTTCAGTAAAGACCATCCACAACTGTTCTCAACTCCCGGCCTGTTCTCCGTGCTAAAGTGACAGTCATCCGCATCGCTGTTCCTGCTTCTCGTGGCCCCTTCCTCCGCAAGCTGAACTCTGCAAGCTGGACTTTAAAAGGAAACTTTTTCAGGAGAAGTACCTGGTCCCTGTATCGAGCCTGTTCTCTATCACGGATGGACTGAACCTGGAACTTTCTCCCAGTCTCGCATGTCCAGATAACCATGTGTTGTGTATTTAGCTGCAATGCTAACCTGTATTCTTTGATATTGCATATCTCCAGTTTTACTGTTTGGATTCTTGTTGTTTTGGTGTCAAATCATTTAGAAACTTTGACTCGTTTTTTTCTAGATTGGTGTGGAGTTTTCCTTGTGTTGTGTTTTCACTTTATTACTATGTGTGTGCTGCATAGAATTACTGTAGGCATAGCCTCTTTTGTGCCAAGCTACCAGACGATTAAGCATGGATTAATTTAGTAACTTTTTGTGGTTCACCCTGACAAGGATTGAGACTGTTGCTTGAGTAGGGTTTCAACAAACCACAACCAGCAACCCAATTTCTCACAGTGTTTCTGAACAAAATGCTAAAACTTTTTTCCAGAAAAATTACATTCAGTAACTTGACTTTTCATGATGGTTGTTGTCATCCCCAGCATATAATTAATGGCATTCTATATGGAGAGTTTACATTGCACTAGAGAAGAAGTGTACAAATGTAAGGCAAATGAAATGATGGTCAAATGAACAGGTAGGAGTCTAGAGCTCCCCATAATCTTGAATCACCAAGTAAAAAAGGAAGATGAAAGAAATAGGAACCAAACTTTTTATTGACAAAATAAACTAAAGGAGATATAATAAAATAGTTTGGGATTGTTAACACAGTGTAGTAACCAAAGTGGAAGACTAGCTAAAAATTTGATAAAACGCTGGCAGATGAGATGTTTTGATCTGGTACAGCAGAAGGAAACACAAATGACTGAACCTTCAGCTTTTTAGAGAGTCCTTAATCTTTAGGATAAATTGACCAAAAGTAATTTGATAAACTGTTTAAATTCAATATGTTGGTATATGAAATGTGTTTTTCTAAACGTGCTTCCTGTCCTATTTGTGACTTACCTATGACCAAAAAGAGATTTAAGTTCACCTAAATATAAATCATTGCAGTTCCATTCTTCCTAAACTCCAAAAATACCTTTGCTATAAATGTGTTACAATGCCCACGTGACCTGCTGCATGTTAACAGTCCCAAACACCAATTAAGGCTTTGGCTAGCTGAACATGTTGGCTCCATCAGGTCACGTGGGGACAAACATCCCATGAAGATTGAAATTAAATAAAAACGCAATGTTGACAGCAGGATGTTAAGATTGTTGGTGTGTAATTGATAGTTTCACAAGCGATGTAACTACACAGGCAAAGATGACCTGCGACCTTAGAAATGATGAAAGTACATCCATGGGTACAAGATTCGGATACTTTGAAATCGATGCTTGGAATGCATGTTCAGCCTCTGTGCATAGGACTAATTTGACATGCATCCCGTGCTGTCCATTGATTTTCTTACTCCTCCCAAATTCCGAGCATCTTTCCAAGCCAAAACCCACAGCGCTGTGACATAGAGTACTCAGATGTCACTTTCTCCCGCTATGTTGCTTGTCTTATTTGTTGCGTGTCATATCATTTTGTGTTTTCCTACTAAGTTTAAATAAAAGTTTATGTTCATAAAAAATATTATGTGTGAAATATCCGATCACCTCACTACAGGGTTCTGACAATAAAAGTTAGACCAATTACGAGGAAAAATAATGATTTCTGTATCGACTATAAATACATATGATTAGACTGAAGACACCGGTCTTTACATATTTCTGTATCTAGAATTTGAATAAACAAGTTGGAGCTACATTTACTAAACGTTCACTCAACCTAGTGCAGAAAAGCAACTTGGTGCACTGCGTTGAGAGAAAGGGAAGGAGAAGAAATGCTACTTCTACTTAGGGAGGGCCTTAGGACTGCCAAACTCTCGGCAGAGATGTGGTGGCAGTCGGGGACTTCCGCACCAGTGGTGCGACTGCCGTATTACAACTATGTGGGTTGGGCCACCATGGGACGGGCACACCCATCAAGGATCCATGAACCCTGGTGGTGGTGTGGCTTCTGAGGGCACAGTATGCTGGCAGTGACACTTTGGTACCACCAAGCATAATATGAGTTTCGTCACCACCACAGATTTGATGGAGGTGAGCCCGCCATGAAACCTGTGGCATTGAGAAAACAAAGGGGGCCCTAAAGGGCTCCCTTTTCCCTCATGGACTGGGGATGCAAGCAGGGGAGGCACATGGGGTGCTCCCTGCCTGCATGCAACCCTTTTCTGCACGGGATGGACTGGGCAGCCAATGCCGTGCAGGAAAGGGCTTTGGGGTTTCCATTGCTGTGCCTTTTTTAATGGGCACCACTGTTGGAATGCCAAAGGACTGCCTGCCAATCCACGAGAAAACTCATAATCTGGCACGTGGCCAGAGGTGAGGTTTTGTGGTGTGGAGGCTGGGCGGTGGCGTGTTACCCCACACAGCCAAACTCATATTCAGGCCCTAAGGTATGGCATATTTTCGCTCTCTCATGGCGTGACGCCCTTCAGGCAGCCTTGTGCAACACAGCCAACCTAGTACCATGGTGCAAGGATGCCTGTGCTACAAGGAGAATGGTTTTAGTGCAGGAAGGGATACCTTCCTGAACAAAAACAATCCCTTAAGGCATTTTCCTCTTTCTATGTGTGCTGCTTGAAAGAGGAAATAGTGAGGAGAAAATTAGATGTTTCTCCTCAAAGCGCCATCCACCGAAAGGCATGTCGATTTCACACAATCCTAGGATTAAAAACCTTCCTGATTATGGGATTGCATGATATCCATAGGGGGACGCCTGAGAACGCCCATGCTGCACCCATAGAACGCCGCCCAGAACGAGATGTAACAGAATGCAATGCAAGCCATTGTGGGGCATATTACCAACAACTAGCGATAATTATCGCTATGTTGGCTTAGCGGCAATAATTTTATCGCCGTGTTTTTATCGCTTAGGAGCCTTGCTATTATCAAGGTTTATCTCCTAAGCGATAAAAAGCGGCCGAAATGCATGAATATCGCTGTAAAGTCAGCGATATTCATGCATTACCGAGCGAATGCTCTTAGCCATGTTATCCACCTCCCATTGGATAACATGGCTAAGAACTGCCCAGGGCAGGTGTTAGCTTTTGGAGATATTCGCGCTTAGCGCGAATATCTCCAAAAGTTGGTAATAGGAGATAGCGATGTTAGCGACTGTTTCCAGTCGCTAACATCTTGGCACGCCCAATTTGCATGTCATTAGTGATAAATATCTCTGACATGCAAAGCGGGGCCCAAGATGGTTGCTATCTCCTACTAGCTGTCGCTAACTGCTGTTAGCGACAGCTAGGTAATAGGGAGATCATTTTATCTCCGCTTTCTTGGCTTTTAAAGCCAAATAAGCGGAGATAAATCCCTTGATAATATGCCCCTGTATTCCCTCACATTTATTTTCATAGCAATGCAAGATGGTGCAAAGTGCACCTTCAGTGAGTTGGCAAATATCTACTTTTATCGCGTTTACTGCACACTGTCAGTAAATCTGTGGATCAATAATAATCCCCAGCTCTAGATATGCGGAGTAAACTTAATTCTTGTTGAGTCTCTATATTTTAATATCAAAAACAAAAATATTGAAACAGCTTTGTTAAATAGGGGAAATACTCCTAATTGACAATTATTTTCTTTTGAATAGCATGCAGAAATATGTTTCTAATTAAGTTTATTGATTTATTGATTCTTATGAAATGATAAAAATTGACAAGCACGTAATTTAGGCATTCGAGTTCTTTACTTAAATGTTTATGTCGTCTCTGCATAAACACGTCATGTTTAATCGACTGGAGTTTTCCGTTTGTTATTTTTTAGTGAAATAATGAGGTTAAGTGAACCATCATCATTACACCATTATTGCATTTAATTGAATATAATTACTCAATGGTATATGTGAGTTCTAAGTGTTTATTCAAATGACCTTTTGGAAGCCTATGCACATTTTGAAATGTTAGTGAGGGGTGCTTCCATGAATAATTGTATCGTGAAATCTGAAGGGTACACATGTTTTTCTCAATGCCTGGAGGAGACCGCTGTTGGAAAGATAGATATTTGATGTCGAGAAACCTCTGACAAAATTGAAGGGATCGTTTGTAACCAGTCACCTTGCGCATTGCAGTCATCAGCATTTGATACATTGATAAATATTCTATTGACACATCTCTCTCCCGGCATGGAACCTGAACGAGATAAAATGCAAGGACTATTGTGCTTCAGTTCGTGCAGGGCTGCACAGAAATGAGAGTACATAAACATTAAAAAGGATACATATGTACCAGAATGGCTACTTGTGCCTTGAATATGCTGCAACATGTTTTGCTCATTAGAAGCTCTTGAACCACTAGATCATTAGACAGACAACTTTACCGTCTCCTCTAGTCGTGTTGTTCCTCATCGCAGCACTTTGCTTGTTGAGATGATGGTTTATGATGAAGTGTATCACTTAAGACAAGTGTTGAAATGGAACTCATTAAAATAAAACTATGTGGTAATGCAGGAAATCCTGGATAGACTTAATCAAACGAATAACATTAGTATTTTTGCTGAGAAGAAATTCTGTCCTGTTTTAATCTTAGAAGAAAAACCTACCAGTGTTTAGAATAAGTTTGATTCAGCTGAATTGAAATTAATTGCTTCAAATTTCATTCTGTTCCTTCACAACCCTCATTTTTTCTATTCTCCTCAGTTACTTTTCAGGGTGTTGGCACCCAGTTTGATTAGGGGCTAAATGGTTTCAAAGACCACCTCAAAAATGATTAAAAAGAAAAGTCCCCCTCCTAAATCGATGCCTTATTCTGCTGCCACCCGTGTATCATTTATAGAAGGCCTTCCCCATCGGGCTGCGGGGTTTGTACCCAAGAAAATCAAACTCGCAGAAAGAAGGTTTTTGCTGGATAGAGACATTTCCAATCCACTCCCTTGCGGGTTGCTAGCTGATGCAAGTGAGGAGGCACTTACCAGTAATAGGAGATGTTGGAACTGGCCCTTCTTGCAGGGTCATCCTCAAACTTTTTGCTTCTTCCTCCCTTATTTTTCCTGACCCGTGGCTGTTGGCAATAGGACTCTGCGCACTTTACCACTGCTGATCAGTGCTAAAGTGCATATGCTCTCTATGTAAATTATTATTCTGATTGAATATACATGTTTGACATATTTGTATCACTATGAAGTCCCTACTAGAGTGCACTGGGTGTGCCAGGGCTGGTGATGACAAATGCTACTAGTGGGCCTGCAGCACCGATTGTGCCACCCACAGGAGTAGCCCTAAAATAATGTGTCAGGCCTGACACTGCAGTGCCTGTGTGCAGTTTAGAACTGCCATGTCCTCCTGGTCAGTGTCCCCACTGACCAGGCCTAACCCTTCCCTTTTTGTGCACATCAGTCACCCCTATGGAAGGCCCAAGGTACCCCCCTGGGCAGGGTGCAGTGTATGTGAAAGGTAGAGCATGTACTGGTGCAGGTAACATGTTCTGGTAGTGAATTACAGCCATTTTCGTTTTTCACTATTGTAAGGCTATCTTGCTCCATAGATTAACATGGGGGATGCTGGCTACAGTGGTTAACAGCATTTCTTCCCATAGGAACAAGATAGGACATAAGTATCTAGTATCCCTGAACTCAAAATTTAATAACACATCTTTTAGGAAAGGTTGTTTTTAAATCCTGGGTTAGAGAACAGCACTTTTAGAAAGTTGCTGTTCTCTTGTCTAACCCTTCTGTGTGCCTGGGCCTGTTTGTGTATTGACTGTCTGGTTTGTGAGTGACAGGGGCTGGGGAATTCCCCAGCAGGATGGATGAGTCAGCACTAGGCTGAATGACTGCAGTTGCAACTGGAGTGGTGGGAGGAGTTAGCACCTGGGCTGAATAGGGCTGTGCCTGCCTTCCACAATGCTGGCTCCACCCCCCTGCTGGGCGGCTGAGGACCCTGCCCCTCACTCTGAAAGGAAAGATGCAGCCAGCAAAACAAAGTGCTCAGGATCCACCCTGAACTGGTTCAGACCGGGCTCAGGGCCCACATGCACCAAGAGAACAAAGACTTTAGGGGTATAAGTACAGGACCCCTGACAACAGAAAATTAGATCATCCTGGAAATCAAGAAGGAACCTCTGCCAAGGAGAAAGCTGAAACTGAAGAAGGAAGATTGTCCTGCTGTTGCACTGCTGGACTGACCTGTTGCTTTGCTGCCAAGGAGAGGAGAAGGACTTTGCTGCTGAGCTGTGTCCCCTGTCTTGAAGGAATCTCCAAGGGCCTGAGAAGAGCTGGCTCCCTGTTTTGAAGTCCCAGGAACAAAAGGACTTCACCCCCAGCTTCCCTGAACTCTGCTGAGAGAGTTCTGTCCTTCCTAGAGTGCTTGATCCAGTTGTGGGGCCTCTGGAAGTTGTACCTGAGCTGGGAAGCTTGAAACTAAGCTTGAGAGACTTTTGAACTTGAAAAGTGTCGCATCGCTCGCTTGCGGAGCGCATCCCCGACAGTGCGAGAAGTTTCCCGCCGCTACGAAGGTCGAGATCGTCACAGCGCCTCACGCCGCTGCCAGAGCCGTCGCATCCTTCGTTTGCGGGACGCAACAGACCGGTGCGGGAGAATTGAACATCGCTGCGAGTATCGTCGCAGAGCCTGTCGTCGCTGGGTGAGATCGCCGAACCGCTTGCTTGCGGGTAGCATCACGTCGCTGCGAGTGTCATCGCAGAATCAACGCATCGAGGAGCTGCGAGAGAGAGGATCCCCGCTGGACCGCGCATCGTCGCCCCGGAGATCGTCGCAGCCCCTACGAGATCGTCGCATCGTGCCTTTGCCAGAACAGACTTCCTACGGAACCTACGCACCGGAATCCATACAAGTGGCCTTCCTCCCCATACAGACCGGATTCGTCGCAACACGCCCGCTGCTGCAGCGGGGCTGTCGCATAGCCTCCCCAGGGTCTCAGGAGCAACGCATCGCTTGTTTTCCACCGCACCAGCTTCTGCTTTTGGAACTTTGTTGCAACTAAAGGTACTGTGAGTAAACGTGACGCAACTGTGAACTTTTCACGCATCTGTGGTTTATTTTACCGCAACTTGAAGAACTTTAACGCAACCTTAAGAACTCTTTTTGAAACCATATTCTTGAACTGTGTATGTTGGATTTTTGTCGTTTTGGTCTTGTGTAGTTTAGATTAAAAATACCTTTATTTTTCTAAACTGTTGTGGAGTCAGTTTGTGGTGTTTTCACTGTGTTACTGTGAGTGTTGGTACAAATACTTTACGCATTGCCTCTGGTTAGCCTAGACTGCTCGTGCCAAGCTACCTAGAGGGTGAGCAGGGGTTATCTCAGAGGGTTATCTCCTTGCCCTGACTAGAAGCAAGGGTCCCTATTTGGACAGTGGTACCTACCTCTGCCAACTAGAGACCCCCAGATCTAACATTGGTGGTCAGGCGGTGGGATTTGAACTTGTATTTGTACTTGACCCACAGTAATTGGTGTACATCACTAGTGAGTGCAGACCACTACGCCAACACATACTGTTTGTTTTTTCCGGTGTCCTCCTGGAAGTATTTTTGGATATTGAGACTCTGGCTAGTGTTGCACCTGTAAAATCCTGCCAAAATGGAAGTCAACTTTTTCCACCTGTGCATCTACACAGAAGAGGAGATAAAAGCCTTTTGCAAGAAGAGGGGGCTGCCCGTGGAGAAAGGTTCCACAAGGAGGGATCTTGAGGCATGCCTGTATTCCCATGATGCCAGAATTTGGGAAGCAACATTAGCAGATGATTCTGAGGAGGAGGACTTCTCTGACAGTGAGGAAGAGAAAGATGAGTGGCTCCTTGCTGCTGAGCAAAGGTGCAGAGAATTAGACCGGCTAAATAAGGAAGGTATGATCCGGCGGGCCTAGCCCAGAAAGAAAAATGGGATGCTCAAGGAAGGAGCTTTGCTGAGTTGGAGGTGGAGTCCAGCTCAGATGGTGGCAGCATGTTTATGATATCTAGTGCTGAGAGAAAGGTACAAACACCCAGAGATGTGGCGCCTGACTTGAGGGAGGGGGTTGACATACACCAGGGGGTTCAGGTTTATGATGTAGTTCCATTGGAGTGCAGTGTCCCTGAATTAGATTGGGGGACTGGCACAGGGGACCACATTCCTAGTGGTGGGAGGGACACTCTACTGACTCTAGATGAGAGATACAGGGAGAGGGGTTCCCCCATGGTAGAAACCTTGGTGTGTGTATGTGAAGACCAACCAGAAGAGTGTGGGTTGTGTGACAGAGACAGTCAGATACTGTCTTGCCAGTCTCAGGAGAGTGGTGTGGGGTACTTGTGTGAGGCACTGGAAGGTGAGGCAATGGGTAGCTTGGTTAATAACTGTGGGGCGCTGTGTGATTCATTTGTTGGAGTGCATATTGTAAGTCCCTGTTTTCCAGAGCTATGCCAACACCCGGTGGAGTGTGAGTTCTCTTACCCCAGAGAGCTTGCATTTGAGGAGGATCTCCTAGTGCCTGGTGAACGGGGAGTGCCTGTAACCAGGCCTCCATCGGTTATGGTGTCTGGCAGTGCCGCTCCATTTGGGAGGGTACAGGAGTCCAGACTGAGGGGTGAGAGGGGGAAGGAGTCCACAGTGGGAGAACCAGTGGGTCAGGGACCAGTCGGAAGGGCTGAGTCCCCAGTGAGTGACCATGGTGACCTCACTTCTGTCCTGGGGGATCTTCCCGCGCTGTCAAGTGGACAGGGGTCGGGAGATCTGCGCCAGGCAGACTGTCACAGGACACATGAGTTGTGTGTCACCCTCAAGGGGGTACTATGTGAGTCCCCAGACGTCCTGGTGTGCCAGGCAAATGCACAACCGCAGGTTTTGGTCCCTGGGTTGGGAGATCAGGTTCAGGATTTGCCTGACCTGGAAGGAAGGACATCTGTAACCAGTGTCCTGACCAATATGGTTCCCAGGGGTACCCCTCCAGTAGGGAGGGTGCAGCGCTCTGGAAGGGGGTGCAGAGGGAGGGAGCCCTCGCCCCTGACCCCGGTACAACCTGAGGGGTTAAACTCTCGGTTAGGAGACCAGTTGCTGGAGGGAGGTCCTGAACTGGTAGGAAAGTTGTGTTCTTGGTTGTCTTGGTGGACAGGGTTGCCCCTGGAAGGAGGGCAGGAGTCTCACCGTGGGGGTGGACTGGGCCACACCGTTGTGTTGGCCAGGTGGGTACTGTCTACCAGTATAGGCACCTCAGTGAGTGAAGTCCTGGTGCGCCAGGCAAGTGTTCCACTGCAGGGGTTAGTCCCTGGGTGGGGAAGCCAGGTTCAGGTGTTGTCTGACCTGAAGGCTTGGGAGCCTAGGTTTGAGGGCCAGGCCCGGGGTATCCCCCCTGACCTGGAAAACCAGTTGCAGGATAGCACCCCTGAACTGGTGGATGAATGGTGTGGGACACCTGCCACAGGTGCCCTGGCTATTCTAGAAGGGGGTACCGATCCAGGTGGGAGGGTACAGAGCCCCAAGGAAGAGGAGGACCGGGTGTGGGGAAGCCCACCACAGTCTCCTGTCCAGCCGCTGATACAGGTCCAGGAGTGGTGGGTCAGTGCCAGAGTGTCAGACCTGACCTGACAAGAGAGGGAGTGGACAAAGGGTGCCAAGCACCTGGGGCTACTGTCCCCCACCCTCTGACGCCACAGAGGTTTGAGCGCCCTGAGAGGCATGAGGCCTGGGTCTCATCCCCGATCACTGTTGATGGTCACTGTGGCTTGCTGTTGGTCTGTTGGGACACACCTGTGAGGAAATTAAGGCTAGGTGCCGCACAGGTGGTGTCCACAGGTCAGGAGAAGGGTTCCACATGGATTGGCATGGTGGACCCTGAGAGTATGGATAGAGTGATTGAACTGGGTTTAGGACGGCGTAGAACAGGACTGCCCTGCTGTGTGGGCCAGTTTCCGTGTTCTATCGCCTTACGCAGGGAATCCCATCGAGGTATCGTTTGGTCTACCCTGGCTTTAGGCTGGAAGGGGGTTGTGTTGGAACTGGCCCTTCTTGCAGGGTCATCCTCAAACTTTTTGCTTCTTCCTCCCTTATTTTTCCTGACCCGTGGCTGTTGGCAATAGGACTCTGCGCACTTTACCACTGCTGATCAGTGCTAAAGTGCATATGTAAATGTAAATGTACAGGAATTTATATAGCGCAAATCACCGAGCGGTTTCTAAGCGCTTGCTTAGGGAACCCGTCCTGGTATTCCCCTGTGAGATAACCCCGGCAGGGTATCCGCAAGGTGAAAGCCAGGCATCCCGCCGCGAGGGGCCAGTGTGGAGATTAAGCAAGCTATTGCCCAGAGTCGCAGAGTGTAAACCCATGAATCGAGTAGGCACCGGAGCGAGAATTGTCGAGTCCATGGACATTTTAGGACTCAAGACCCCGCCGAGCCGGGAATTGAACCCTGGTCCCGGGCTGACCTCTGCTTCCAGGTCTACCTCCTCTAACCAGTGAGCCACACTTCTCCACTGCTCTCATATGCTCGCTATGTAAATTATTATTCTGATTAAATATACATGTTTGACATATTTGTATCACTATGAAGTCCCTAGTAGAGTGCACTGGGTGTGCCAGGGCTGGTGATGACAAATGCTACTAGTGGGCCTGCAGCACCGATTGTGCCACCCACAGGAGTAGCCCTAAAATAATGTCTCAGGCCTGACACTGCAGTGCCTGTGTGCAGTTTAGAACTGCCATGTCCTCCTGGTCAGTGTCCCCACTGACCAGGCCTAACCCTTCCCTTTTTGTGCACATCAGTCACCCCTATGGAAGGCCCAAGGTACCCCCCTGGGCAGGGTGCAGTGTATGTGAAAGGTAGAGCATGTACTGGTGCAGGTAACATGTTCTGGTAGTGAATTACAGCCATTTTCGTTTTTCACTATTGTAAGGCTATCTTGCTCCATAGATTAACATGGGGGATGCTGGCTACAGTGGTTAAAAGCATTTCTTCCCATAGGAACAAGATAGGACATAAGTATCTAGTATCCCTGAACTCAGAATTTAATAACACATCTTTTAGGAAAGGTTGTTTTTAAATCCTGGGTTTGAGAACAGCACTTTTAGAAAGTTGCTGTTCTCTTGTCTAACCCTTCTGTGTGCCTGGGCCTGTTTGTGTATTGACTGTCTGGTTTGTGAGTGACAGGGGCTGGGGAATTCCCCAGCAGGATGGATGAGTCAGCACTAGGCTGAATGACTGCAGTTGCAACTGGAGTGGTGGGAGGAGTTAGCACCTGGGCTGAATAGGGCTGTGCCTGCCTTCCACAATGCTGGCTCCACCCCCCTGCTGGGCGGCTGAGGACCCTGCCCCTCACTCTGAAAGGAAAGATGCAGCCAGCAAAACAAAGTGCTCAGGATCCACCCAGAACTGGTTCAGACCGGGCTCAGGGCCCACATGCACCAAGAGAACAAAGACTTTAGGGGTATAAGTACAGGACCCATGACAACAGAAAATGAGATCATCCTGGAAATCAAGAAGGAACCTCTGCCAAGGAGAAAGCTGGAACTGAAGAAGGAAGATTGTCCTGCTGTTGCTCTGCTGGACTGACCTGTTGCTTTGCTGCCAAGGAGAGGGGAAGGACTTTGCTGCTGAGCTGTGTCCCCTGTCTTGAAGGAATCTCCAAGGGCCTGAGAAGAGCTGGCTCCCTGTTTTGAAGTCCCATGAACAAAAGGACTTCACCCCCAGCTTCCCTGAACTCTGCTGAGAGAGTTCTGTCCTTCCTAGAGTGCTTGATCCAGTTGTGGGGCCTCTGGAAGTTGTACCTGAGCTGGGAAGCTTGAAACTAAGCTTGAGAGACTTTTGAACTTGAAAAGTGTCGAATCGCTCACTTGCGGAGCGCATCCCCGACAGTGCGAGAAGTTTCCCGCCGCTACGAAGGTCAAAATCGTCGCAGCGCCTGACGCCGCTGCCAGAGCCGTCGCATCCTTCGTTTGCGGGACGCAACAGACCGGTGCTGGAGAATTGAACATCGCTGCGAGTATCGTCGCAGAGCCTGTCGTCGCTGGGTGAGATCGCCGCACCGCTTGCTTGCGGGTCGCATCACGTCGCTGCGAGTGTCGTCGCAGAATCAACGCATCGAGGAGCTGCGAGAGAGAGGATCCCCGCTGGACCGCGCATCGTCGCCCCGGAGATCGTCGCAGCCCCTACGAGATCGTCGCATCGTGCCTTTGCGAGAACAGACTTCCTACGGAACCTACGCACCGGAATCCATACAAGTGGCCTTCCTCCCCATACAGACCGGATTCATCGCAACACGCCCGCTGCTGCAGCGGGGCTGTCGCATAGCCTCCCCAGGGTCTCAGGAGCAACGCATCGCTTGTTTTCCACCGCACCAGCTTCTGCTTTTGGAACTTTGTTGCAACTAAAGGTACTGTGAGTAAACGTGACGCAACTGTGAACTTTTCACGCATCTGTGGTTTATTTTACCGCAACTTCAAGAACTTTAACGCAACCTTAAGAACTCTTTTTGAAACCATATTCAATTCAATTCAATTCAAAATAGTCTTTATTCGATATTTTTCAATCATGAAAGGCATTTTACAGATAAAAAAGGAAATAGTTGTTTTTGATACCCCTCCCACTATCCCACCGGGGAACAGGAACCACGATGAATCATTTTATCATACAGAAAGTACAAGATAAAAATATTCAATATACAATAAAAGTAGAATAAATAACACCCTAACTCATCCTATTTACATTTTTACATATTCTTAAGTTAATCCTATATTTTTTTTTAAAAAGACATTTAATATCAAAATTACAAATTATCAGTTACTAGTGCAGTGTACATAGTTAATCACTTAAATAATATAATATGCAGAGTTAAATAGCAGCAGACGACGGAAACTCATGATTACTCCAGACTCATTTTACGTGACCGAATAATCCATATCCAATGCAAAAACTTTGACATGGCTATAACAACAGGCTGTGATGTATCAGTTCTTAAAACCCTAACAGCCTCATTTGCAGTTCTTAAGCCTAGCTGGGCACAGATCGGTTTTAGCCATGACCGTCTGGGAACACTATATTCAGGGCAAGCAAATAGCACATGTCCAATATTTTCATTTTGATCAGGGCAGAAAGGGCACCTTGGGCTTTGGCTCTTATGCCATTTCTCAGTTAGGGCATTTAAAGGTAAAGTCCCTACCCTCAACTGATGGTACCTTTTCCGGTCCCCTGGTACAGTTATCCAGTCCCAGTAAAGTTCAAGGGCCGGTGCATGCTTAAGTTCTAGAAAGTCATTAGTGAAAGATCGTTCAATATGATTTCTAAAACACTTTGTCTCAATCATGCTCCAGTATAGATCTCGAAGTACCTTTTTTGGTGGAAATACATTGTTTACAAGATCGTCCCACAATTGGGATAATCCCATCGCCCTATATATACTTCTTACATCTCTCAACCAGACAATTTTACACCCTTTATCCATTGTTCGAATCTCTAGGAATCCTTGAGCATACTGAGAAAGTTCTGGGGTTACCCAAAGCCTTCTCCAGTAGGCTACAGGTCTATATCTGGCCATATCCTCAAAGCTATGGAAACCCAGATCATATTTTAAGGGTATCAAAGGTGTTGACATTGGTAACCCAGTAATGTTACGGAGGAATCTATTCTGTGCTACCATCAGCTTTGTAAGATTACTGGGCCCCCAGAGTTCAGCTCCATACAGAACTGCCGCTCCTACCTTTGCATTATAAATTTTCAGGACCGGTCTGATAGGTTTAGTCTGTGATGTAAAAAGTTCCTTAGTAAGAGCTCCGGTTAATTGAGCATGTCTTGTCGCTAGCTCATTAGTGTGTTGTTTCCAATCCAAATTATAGGACAAATTAATTCCAAGGTACTTAAATACCTGGGTCTGTTCAAGCTGAACACCGTCCATAATTGCCTTCCCTCTAATGTGTCGCCGTTTATGCAG
The DNA here is from genome assembly GCF_964261635.1 of Lissotriton helveticus. Classification (NCBI taxonomy): domain Eukaryota; kingdom Metazoa; phylum Chordata; class Amphibia; order Caudata; family Salamandridae; genus Lissotriton; species Lissotriton helveticus. The sequence goes on along the minus strand of NC_136063.1, from coordinate 218,482,097 downwards.
AACCATGAATTTTGTTTTACTTGTATTAATTACAAGACCATGATCTGCACAGAATGATTCAAACACTCCAATTGCCCTCTGGAGTCCCTGTTGTGTCTTAGATATCAGCAGGGTATCATCCGCAAACATCAACAGGGGTATCAGTCTTCCTGCCAACTTAGGGGCATCTGTTGGTTGATGTTCGAAGTATCTGATCACCCTGTTGATGTATAGCGAGAAAAGCGTTGGAGCGAGCACGCAACCTTGGCGTACTCCCTTCTCAATAGGAAATTTGTCAGTGACACTACCCTGTTGGTTCCATCGCACTTGTGCAAAATTATTTTCATGCATTCTCATTAGTAAGGACAGAATTTCCTTGGGGATACCCTGATTTTGGAGAGTATTCCACAACTTGTGGCGGGGGACTAAATCAAAAGCCGATTTTAAGTCGACGAAAGCAGCAAAAAGCATCCCCCCCCCCCAGTAAAACTACACGCCAGTAAATTAAAACAAATCTAAACACTTGGTCTATGGTACTTGTATGGCTACGAAAGCCTGCCTGCAAGGGTGACAGTATGTCCTGTTCATCTATCCACCCATGGATTCGCTGGAGTAAAAGTCTAGCCAAAACTTTCTGTATACATGCGATCAGGCTAATAGGCCTATAATTGCCTGGATCCGAGCATGCCCCCTTTTTATAGATGGGGATAATCTCGGCTCCCTTCCAGGTCTCAGGAATAGGCGAGCCCTTCGCGATACCATTTACTAGCAAGTGAATGTACGTGGCCCATAAATCTTTATCGTGCATAAAAAGGTCTGCTGGAACAGAGTCTAAGCCCGGTGCTCTGGCTTTAGGGATATTATTTAGAATTTTTAGGACATCAGCTTTGCTGAAAATTAGGTGGCTCTCCAGGGTATCTACTGGGGCCACACAGTCCCCTCCATCAGTTTCCTCAGCAGCGAACTGGGTCGCATAATGGGATACCCATGCTTCTGGTGACACATGATTCATGGGTTCTCCTCTTATGGCCCCCCTTCCCCATTTTACGATGTTCCAAAAGGGCGTCATAGATCTTTCCTCGCTTGCTTTAAGGAGATCCCTCCAATAGTCTTCCTCCCAGTCCCTTTTTGCACTTGTTTGGACCTTTTTATACATAACACGTGCTTCCCTTATTTTATTTATATCTTTTGACTTAACAGCGACAGACAATGCCTTGGAAGCACCCCTGCACGATTTGTCGTACCACTGATCTTCCTTTCTTACTGGCCTACATTGCTTCTTAGTAACTGTTTTAACAAAGAAAATTTTTAACCTTTTAAAAAATTCATCATGGATCCTACTAACTTCAGATAGCTGAGTATCCATAAGGCTTAAACTCCTTACTTCTTTAATGGCCTGGGTTGTTAGATCCCTCATAGCAGTTATGCTTTCCTCACTTGCTGCACAAGTTGCCCATCTGATGCGTCTGGTATCATTTGAGAGGTTTATTTGGACATTTTCCCTCAAATCGTCTTTTCCCAACACTCCATACATTTTAAATGTCAAAATTAATGGATCATGGTCGCTTTCCACTCTAGGCTCTATCCACATATCAACAACACTGGCCCAATTCTCTTTGTTAATTAAGATATAGTCAATGCGACTCTGTGAATTTCCATTGGAAAAAGTGGTAGCACCATGTTTATCCGAGGTCACTCTTCCATTGGTAGCCCGCAAACCAGACTCAACGCACAGAATTTTTAACTGTAGTGCAGCCTCAGACCATTTTTTAATTGGTGGTAAGGAAAGCTGAGGGATATCCCAGATATAGTCCTCCTCTATCGTAAGATCTACATCGTGGTTATCTAAGGGTTCAAAACAACAATTAAAATCACCTCCAACAATAACATTTGCATTTAAATAATGTTGTTTTAGAAGGGAATCTAGCAGATCAACCGCCTCCGTGGGTTTACCACCTGGTAAGCCCCTTGAATATATATTAAAAATATAAAGGTCCAGACTGAATGGCCGCTGTAGCTTGACCAACAGTATATCAGGACTGTTAGTGGCCAATTGAACCACTGAATAGTCGCTATTTTGTTTTACCCATGTCACTAGACCACCTTTAGGTCTTCCCCTTTGACTTGGTGTAGCCGGGACATAAAAATGTAGATATCCTTCAACAGGATCTGGGTCTAATTGCCAAGTTTCCTGGAGAAGGATTACATCCTTAAGATCCAGGAAAGTTTGCCAGTCCTGTGATGGTATCTTGCTTTTCAGACCTGCAATATTCCAGGACGATAGAATATATTGGCCAAACGCCCTGTCATTGGTAGGTTCATTATTGGTAGGTAGGCTAGCCCTTTGTTCCTGGTTGAGATGGTTTACACCTACATTATCCACATTTACAACCATTTTTGGGGATAAATTTACATTTAGATCACTTCCATCAATATAATCAAGAGGACCAGTAAATTGATAATCATTACATATAACACCTAAAACCCCCTGTGTACTACTTGAATTTAACAATAGATCAGTTTTTACAGAGTTTATCTGAGCTTCCACTTCCCCCCCTACACATCCTCCATTAGGGGTAAAGTGATCAGTATGAAGATTACTTCTGCACAGTCAATCACAGGCATTTAGGTCTGATAAAGCTTCGTATCTGTTTCCTAGGACCACACCCCATTCATTAGGAGCAGCCCTTGGTCCTCTGTTATTTCTCACAACTTCCCACAGCGGGCCAGGAGTTTTTGGAAATGTCACATTCTGTTGCTCCCCATAAAAGAATTTTAAAGTGAGGGGGACAACAGACCCGGCTCTTCTTTGTGGGGGAAAGATACGATTTAAGACATTGGGTAATACAGCAGCATGGCAAAAAGTCACTATAACACAATCTCCTTTGAACCTTTTGGGCCGATTCCCAATCCAAGCAACCCTTTTGACAGAGCATAATTTCACATGCAAGCTGATGCTTGCCTCCTGGTGCCATTTGCATTTTAGTTGTAAGCCAGTGCAGTGCCTTGCTAGACAAAGATGCTGGTGATTCCATTTGAGTATCCGTTGGCGGAGGCACATTGGCCAACACCAATACCACTGGCGAAGCTTCTTCGATGAATTGAAGGGGATCTAAATCCTGACGTGTTACTGTCGGAATACTTATTGTCAGTGGTATTCCATCTTTTGTCACGGGCTGATTATTAGAATTAGTCCCATTTTGAACTGGACATTCAGGGAGTATCGGCCCGTCCTCTTTCTCTGCCGAACTCCCATCCTTAGACTCAACTGGCTTTCCCATTTGTGACACTAGTGTAGATAAATTGTCAACCCCGTCCACAGTCTTTGTCTGAAGAGCACCCATTCTTTTTAATTCCGCATTTAGTTTATCGATCTTAGCAACTAGCGGCTTGATAATGGTTTTGATTTTTGAATCAATGATATCAGCTATTTTCTGCAACAGATCATCCTCATTATAGCTATTATCCTGATCACTTTTTTCAAGAGTATTATTTTCTCCTTCTTTACTTTGTTTTTCCCTGTGGGTGGAGATTTTTTCTTCCTATTTCCTGATCGTAAACCCGACCGTTTTTCCTGCACTCTTCTATGTCTTCTAGCAGGTCGGGCTTCCTGTTCAGGAGATGAAGGATCATCAGGTTTATGTTCCAAGGTCACGTACTCCGAGTCAGAAATGGCTTCTAAATCTGGAGATACTAAAACTACTTCATTATCTAATATAAGGGTATTCTGCTGGTCCATATTTGGATTAGGGTCGACCATGAGATCTATCAGGTCAGTAGAGACATCCGAAACTATAGTGTTTGACTGGTGGCTGCTTTGAGTCGGGCTTAATGGATGTAAATCCGGAGACTGACTTAAGCCCAATGACTGTCTCCTTTTATCATTAATTTTGCTCACTACTTGGACCATATAGTTTTCTATAGTCTTGGTATTCGGTGGGGGCTGTTTTTTGGACATATTTTTTGGCATGAGGAATTACGTCGTGAGTTTCCCCGGGCAAGAACAGCTGATACACGCAGACCCCAACGTAACAATACTGTTAAGGCAACTAGAGTCACAAGAGCATTCAAAGAGGAAAATAGCTTGGAGCAGGCAGGAAAAATAAATTAATAATAAAAACAAAATACTCCACTTTGCAACCATCCATAGCAGTAGATAATCAATAAGCTTATTTCTTACTTGGATGCGACCATAAGGGGGGTGGCCCAGTCCAGTCCCGGCCAGTCTAGGACTGTCTAAGACTGTCCCGCCCTTGTCCCGGGCTTCTCCCTGGTGCTTCCCGCGCGCGACTCGCGAGGCGAGAGGGGGTGTCTCCCTTTCAGCACCTCCTGGCGCTCCGTCCGCGTCACGGGCGCGTCGCCCCTGGTGCTGCTGGGGGGTGAAGTCCGCTGTTGATCCGCCCCGCTACACTGCCGTTGCCCTCACGGCTTCGCCCGATGGCTCTGTGCACTCTGCTACTCTGCCGGTAAGCCTCTGCTCTGTGGCGCTGATACCACGAGGCTCCCGGCGGCGTCTCCCTTTCAGCGCCTCCTCGCGCATCGTCGCCCCGGAGATCGTCGCAGCCCCTACGAGATCGTCGCATCGTGCCTTTGCGAGAACAGACTTCCTACGGAACCTACGCACCGGAATCCATACAAGTGGCCTTCCTCCCCATACAGACCGGATTCATCGCAACACGCCCGCTGCTGCAGCGGGGCTGTCGCATAGCCTCCCCAGGGTCTCAGGAGCAACGCATCGCTTGTTTTCCACCGCACCAGCTTCTGCTTTTGGAACTTTGTTGCAACTAAAGGTACTGTGAGTAAACGTGACGCAACTGTGAACTTTTCACGCATCTGTGGTTTATTTTACCGCAACTTGAAGAACTTTAACGCAACCTTAAGAACTCTTTTTGAAACCATATTCTTAAACTGTGTATGTTGGATTTTTGTCGTTTTGGTCTTGTGTAGTTTAGATTAAAAATACCTTTATTTTTCTAAACTGTTGTGGAGTCAGCTTGTGGTGTTTTCACTGTGTTACTGTGAGTGTTGGTACAAATACTTTACGCATTGCCTCTGGTTAGCCTAGACTGCTCGTGCCAAGCTACCTAGAGGGTGAGCAGGGGTTATCTCAGAGGGTTATCTCCTTGCCCTGACTAGAAGCAAGGGTCCCTATTTGGACAGTGGTACCTACCTCTGCCAACTAGAGACCCCCAGATCTAACAGGTGACAATTGGGGCATTGTTAGGACTTTGGAGGGACAACTTCGAGAGTGGACAGACTCATAACTTCTCCTACTCCAGTCATCAGTCCAAGGCGTAAACTGAAGTCTTGTGTATCGTCCCAGCCCCTAATTGAGAATCTGCCAGGGGTTCGACCTACTTCAATTTCAGCAGGAGATGAAGGGGGCTCTTTCCTCAGGAGTGCTTTGATGAGGGACTAGGACATTTTATTGAACAACAAGTTGGACCCAATCCGGCTGAGAATTTCCTGCATTGAGGATACGGTTCTATAATTACTTTCACTGGCAAACAAGGAGAAGGCAGGGTGGGGGGGAGTCTGGAGCAGGGTTTACCAAAAGAGCCCCATGGTCCTGCATTAAAGCCAGGGCTATCGGAGGTTTCTCGGGGTTCTGGCACAGTTGATGCCCTGCACCGGCATTTGTGCGAGGGGGGAGTTAGTACTCAGTGCCTCAAAGCAAGAATGGAATAGTGTTAAATGTGTCCCCAGAAGCCACCCTCTATGTCATTGTTCTGGGAAATGTGCCCCTGTACTCTGGCTCCACCAGGGAATCTTTTCAGGAGCTTAAGAATAAGCTAATGCATTAGTATAGCTCTCATCTCTCTTTGAGATGGGAGTTTGCGGATTCCATTATCATGACAGGGAGGGTAGGCTGGATTGGAAAAGACAGAAAACTCTGGGCGGTGAGATTGTTTGGTGGTTAACTTTAATAATCCCTGGTTAGCTGGGAATGTACTTACTGCTGCCCCCGATTAACATCAGACCTACCAGGGATAGTTGCGTTGCTGTCGGGTTTTGTTTTTACAGACCGGGTAGCCAAGCTAATTTAGAAGATTCTCATCTCTCCAGGTGGGCCTTGCCTTGCTATTGATTACCCAGTTTCAAGGTCAACCACCTTTGTGCCCATTGCCTATAGATTTGTTCCTCTGAGGGGTTTGGAGACTTGTGACTGACCTGATCCATGTGATTTTCTTCAGATGGGTGGGACCCGTAGTGTGTCTCTGGTAGTTCTTTCTCAGCAGTTGAAGGATCTCACGATGCAGTCCAGGAACATTGCAGGTTTTTTATCAAAGTTTAGTGACCCTAGGTGTTTGTGTCATGTTAAATCCTTTCACATAATCAGTCTCCAAGAAACTTGAGCAATCAATAACATCTTCTGCCTTCAGGGTTACATTACCTATTTTGTACTGGCTGCTCCCTCACTGGCAGGAAGAGCAAAGGGAGGTTTAGTGATGTTTGTCAGAGTTGAGCTGAGTGGTTACATTGCGGAACTTAATTGGCATGGGGATACAGCGCAGGGACTACGGTTGTCTATCCCAGGGTCCTGTCCGTTGGTGGTAGTTCATTATTACAGTAGCAAGTGGAGGAGCTTCGAGCCCTCCTGACATTCCCATTTGGACCGTCTCTTGAGTTACTGGGCAGTGAAAGGGGTTGGTCAAGCCCAAATGATTTTGGCTGGTGATTTTAATTGTCACTTATGTAATACTCCCCTTGAGGCAATTCTCCTTCTAGTACTTTTTGGCTAAATAAAGACCTCCACTTCAATCACTCAGAAGAGAGTAGGAAGTTAAATGAGCTCTTAGACTCCCATAATATGTTTTTTAGCTTGGAGAAACTGGTAAATTCTCCTAACCCAGTTATTCACCCGCCTTATAAAGGGTGGGGCAGGGGTTCACTTATTGATTTTATAATTTGTTTCATTACCTTTATATTTGTTTATTTCTCATTTTAATATTATTGCTAGTCCTTATAGTGACCACCATCCCATATACCTAACTCATATCAGTCAAGGGGTGCCCTCAAGAGCATTGTGGCCGTGGACCAGGGGAGAAGGCTGAAATGGTCCCAGGTGGACCCACAGCACCTCCAAACTTCTCTCTTTGTAACTTGCCAACAGGAAGTTAATATTTGTCTGGATAGTGAGGCTGGAGGGGGGGTCAGAAGCTTTAAAAGGCATAGGTTGGGGGTTGGCAAACTCTTGACTGTGAAGGCTCCTACCAATCGGGGGGTACAAAAGCCTAAATGGTTCAATAGGGATTGCTCCAGATCCCTGTGACTTTTGAAGGATGCGTTGAAGCAATTACCGAGGGACTAGCAGCGGATTAGAAATGATAGGCTGGAGTATAAGCAGAAGCAAAAGTTGTGCAAATATAATATACAGGAATTAGCCTGTGAGAAGCTTAGTCAAGCAAGCAAAACTGGGGACAGTGCCCTCTTCTCGCGCGTTGTTATTAGGCCTTGTTTTGGTGAGGGCTCTGGTCCGTTTTTATGTCATCATATTTCAGAGTTACAGTGGGTGGATCATTTTGAGGACATTAACAAGCAGGGGGCTGAGAGGAGGGCTATTATCCATGCTGCATCTGAGACCGCTGGTATCAATTTGGTCTCCAAATTAGATGAAGTTACAAAGAGCATTTTAGCCCTGTCTAGCAACCAGGCCCTGGGCCCAGACAGTATACCACCTGACCTGTTTAAAGCAAATGTGGAGGTCTGGGCTCCTTTATTAACAAGGTATTGAATGCGGATATGCAGGTGGGACTGTTACCCTCTTGGTCAACTGCAGTGTTTGTTAAGCCACAATGTTATTGTCCAATTTTTTTAATGGATTTTTCAGTTAAGGTCTTGGGGAGGGTGATCCTAAATAGGCTGTGCAACTGGGCTAACGAACATAAGATTCTGAGTGATGTCCAGTATGTCTTGAGGGAGGCGAGGTCGACCTCAGACCAATGTCTGAACCTCCACTTAATAATAAAAAAGCATGCAGTGGATAGGTATGAATCTTTCCAGTTGGCTTTTATGGACTAGACATCTGCTTCTGATAAGGTAAACTGAGCGAAACTCTGGGCTTTGCCCAGTGAGATGGGGGTCAATCCCAGTATTGTGGCTCTTCAGCTAATCTCCACTCAATGACCTCAGCCTCTGCGATTTTCCCAAGGTGTTAAGTGCACTCGATCATTTGGGATGAGTTGTCGGGGTCCGGCAAGGGTGGTTACTGGCACCTTTTTTGTTCACCTTCCATGTTAATGGATTGTCCTTCGTTTGGTGACAGATCTATCCCAGCCCCATTATATGCAGATGACACAGTCCTGATGGCTAGAACTGCATAGGGTGTGGACCTGCTGTTGGCCAAGTAGGTGTCTTTTATGGGGCTCTTGGACTTGTTGGTTAATTTTTCAAAGTCCTACATAATGGAAGTGGGCCCAAAAGTAACAAGGAGAAAAACTGTCAAGGTATCACATGTTACCCTGATTAAAGTTAAGGCCTTTCCCTATTTGGCTGCTTTATTTGATGTTAATAATTGTTGTAAACCTCTGATTGAGTCAAAAGATCAGCGTCTGTAAAAACAATGGGGGTGTTTTTTTTTTTAGCTTGGCTCAAAGGCTTAGCCCTAGGGTACCAAGGGATCTCTTAAAAATGGATCAGGTCAAGGCTCTTGTGCAGGTGTGGTATGGAAGTGAGGTCTGGGGTTATGTTAAGCTGATGGAATTGAAACAATGGAGAATCATTTTTTGGATAAGTTGATCCAGGCCCCCATTCAACTCCAGCATTTTCTGTAAATGAGCAACTGGGTCTTGATTATGTCTCAGACTTATTAGCTCTAAGAACGCTCATGTGCTAGATCAAGATTTGGAGTAGGGCGGAGTTGAAGTTAAGCCTTTTGATTCTTGAGGACTGTCTGACGCTGGATCGGGATTCTGGTATACCGTGGATTATGCATGTGAAGGCGGCCTTGTTTTCTATATGCAGGCCAGATATTTTTACCAACAGTACCCCACTTTCTATCCAGCAAATTGGGTAGTGTTAAAAGGCTGTTTTTGGAATGCTCCTGTTTGGAGATAGAAGGCTTGCAACTCCAGAAGCCTTCAGTTAGGGGTCAAATGCTTTTAAAAACTGTGCAGGGGATAGAATCGTATTTGGGATTGATTTGATCACAGCATGACAGGTATTTATTGGCCAGGTTTAGGTTTAACAATTGCATTATATGCTGGTGTCCCAATTTGGATGTGCTCGGATAGAGGGGAGGGCTCCATGTAGCTGTGACAATTTGTCTCTACAGGATAGGCTGCATTTCTTTATGTTTTGCCCTTACCTCAGCTGCCCTAGGAAGCGTTTTTCACACCCTTTGCTAAAATCATTGCATTTCAAACAAGTTAAGCCTGCTTTGATGCACCTTCTGATGCTTCCCTCTGGATGGATGATTCTCTCGGTTTCATCTTTTTTACAAGCTGTCTGGGTGTCCAAGAAGTTGAGACCATATCATTGTATTAATTGTTTAATTGCTGTTATCTTTAAATGAAATTGTATTGTCTATTTTTAACTATGAAATTAATAATATTGACATTTGATTGGGATTCTTTTATGGTGATTTTGTTTACCGAATAAAGATTGATTGATTAAGTGATGAAAGGAAACACTATGCTTTCTGTGGTGTCTTGTTCTTGCTGCAGTCCCTTACCTTGAGCTGTCTTCTAGAATACAGTGACATCATCAGTGTGGGAAACCAGTGTTGTATGTCGATTTAGATTCTGTATGAATGTTCCCAATTTATGCCCTTATATAGGGATAATTCACATTGCCCTTATTTGCAGCCTTATTTGGGCATAGTGCATGCTACCCAAATACAGGCTTGGCTATTTCCATCCATTCATCTACATCACAACGAGTTCTGGAAAACCAGACCGAAAGCCGTTAGGGACCTTCCCTTGTTTGGATATTGATTTCTCCAAGAGATAATTTATTATGCATGAACATCTGATCCTTAGGGGTTCATTCATGACGTTCATATGCCCGACTTTACATCAGTACTGGCATTCCTAAACACCTTCAAGGTATAAATATACCTTCACTTGCTATGGCAAAGCACGGTGTGGTTCGGTGCAGTTCGACTACCTACTTGCACATCACAGCTCGCCACAGCAAGTCTCGAAGGAAGCCAACTCTCCAGCTGATGCACTGACTAGAAGCTGTCCTCCTCCTGCCGAGAAATCCAACTCCAGTGTTTCTGACTACCCTTGCGGGCTGTTGGGAAATCGAATCCCGAGAAAGAGATACTAACCTCGCTCATTCTAAGGTATGGAGCTGATTAGAACCTAGAGAAACCTTTGGCAGATTCTTGGAAAAACTAAACTTAAGCTAAAACAACACCTACTTCTTCCCTCGTACTAGACCTAGGTTAGGTGCCCTGGGGTATGTGTATTTTAGAAGCACCAGCTGAGTATTTAAGCCTGTGGTTTTTATGTATGTATTTTTATATATGTCATAGCAACAGACAATGCTATTACAGTATTATTTCATATTACTATTTCCGCTGTTTGCATTATACTTCACATTCTGTCTAACGATTGTAGCAGTTCATATCTCTTCCATGAGAAATAAGACTGTTCAATAAACCCTTTTTATTGAAATGCCTATCTCTCTATTTTTATTCAACTCTGTAGAAACTAAGCATGCACGATTGACTGAGGGAAATAGTTATCTATTGTTTCCACAACTCTGAAGATATTCTTCCGGTTTTAGGGGAAACAAAGTTGTCATGTTTATGCAGTTGTCAGAGACTAATCCTTTCTTGTTTATTCGAGAACGTTTCCAGTGACCTCTGAGTTAGCTGGCACACACACAATTAAGTTTAATATACTCGATAGAGACATACTGACCTCAGTCCTATGTCAAATCTAAAGTGTATATTATTCCAATGCGCAGACCCTATTGGGATTATAGGAACTACACTACACCAGGACCTGTTTGCAGCATTCCCCCACTTTTTGTCCCTGTTTTGACTACTAAAGGCTGGTTTTGCTGACTCAGTTTGTGCCATGGGCTCAGCTAACCAGACTCAGGGCCTGTGTTCTGATTAAAAGTGCATGGTAATTAGGTATTCTTACAATTGGTACTGGCAACCTCCCTGTAAGTTCCAAGTATATATTAGGGCATGTAGGTTTAGATGCCCAGTAGATTTAATACACTTAAGTGTGCACTACTGTGGTGCCTGCTGTCAATTGGCAATCTAACCCTGCCTTGTAGGCTGCTTTTAAAAAAAAGATTATATGCAAATTCGACTTTGGAATTAAAGTTACTTCCAAAGTAGTAAATAACCTTATTTCTACCAATAGGTTACCCATGCGGTCTCAACCTAGGTGACGCAGGGGTAGGGTGCCTTGTAATTAAAAGTGGGGCATTATAAATAATGTTTTATATACCCTGGTGAGGGACAAATTGACACATTTTGTTTTTCCCCATTGTAATGCATTGGCTCCAGAGGCTAACATGGGAATAATTTAATAAAGTCCAACAATTGATAGGAAAGAGCTAGCAATATAATTCAAGGACTTAGAATAGTTCTGATAAATCCAACAACTTGCCACTGTTAGATTTTCTATAACTATTAAAGAAAAGAAGTTTTAGAATTTGCTTATTTTCTGTAAGCCAAAATCCATCCTTCTAGATGCTCTCTCCTGGTTGGCCAGCCTCTGCCAGGCAGAGCCAAGCAGTCTTAATGAGGTGTGAAGTGGCATGCTAGATATACAGACGATTTCCTGTGGGAAGACAGCAATAGCAGAAAGCAGGATGAGGGTGGTGTGGCTAAACTGGTCTTCAAAGAGGGATTGACACTTTATGACACCCATATCCTACACCACCAGCCACACAGGAACCTCTGTAATTAGATTAGTGAGGGGGCTGGGAGGGGAGTGTTAGGGAATCTTAGCCACACCAGTGTGCTGGTTTACAAATTAATATCTCTGGCTCCCTATATTAGATCTTTGTTGTTTTGGTGTTACTTTAATCAGAAAAATATAGTCTAATTTTGTAAATTAGTGTCAGATTTTTATTTTGTATTGTGGCTTACTTATTGAATGTATTGAAGCTTTTACATGCTTTACACACCCATCTCCTAAGTTAAGACTGCCTGCTCATTGCCAGCTACCAAGAGCTGAGAAAGGAATAATTTATTGAAACCTTGACTGAACTTTTTATTGTGATTGTGACCTTACTACAGGTGGCAAGTTCCTACTTATCCCTACTAATAAACCACATTCTAACAACCAGGCTCTTGGGATTCTCTGGATAGCAGTTGAGGGGAAGCTATTAGGAGCTAAGGTTGAATATCTCTTTTCGTCGTGTGTGTAGCCTGGTCTATGTCACACTTTCGTAATTCATCACACTGGTACATGAAAGTTTGATATTGTCTTGGCAACTGGCACTTGTACACTCCCCAGCATTATGCTTCAAAGGGGCATCCCTTGTCACAGGCAGATGTAACTCACACCTAGACCTACCACTGCCATTGTCCATGTAGCTGGGGTGGCACCAATGCCAGTGGAGGAAACCATGTTCCAGGACTGGTTTGCACAGAGAATTTCTAATTTCCTTGAACACACCACCAGGCGGTGCCCAGAGCACTGACCAGGGGTAGAAAGGTTCTACCATGTTGGATTTTGGTAGAGCACTATAGGATTGTTTAGGGTCAAACCTCCCAAGAAATTATAACACAGTGAGTAAGGTTGCCCCAGGGATTTTTTTCTCTATCGATTGTGGAGCTTCCCTCGCCCTCAAGCTAGTGCCAGACATAACCGTGGCACCCCTGGGTACCTTCTGTATAACACCTCTGGACCTGTGAAAGACAGAAAAAGGACTGCACCTGCTGTTGAACAGGTAGAGAGGAATGGCACAGGGTTGTTATGCTCCTACTTGCAACCAGGACAGAAGAGTGGACTCCAAAGTTTAGTTGGCTAGCCTCCAGTTCAGTTTCAGGTACCCAAAGGCTACAAGAAACCCAGGACTAATCTGAGCCCAGCAAACCAGTTCCAACTGCATTTGCCCTCGACCCTACTGGTAGCTTCTAAGAGGTTACTAACTGCCAAGTGGTGCCCCAAAGGTCCTGGACCATTGACTGGTATTACTATGTACTCCTTTCCCTCCAAAATTGAATGACTGGGGACTTAGAAAAAATTTCTGAACTTTTCACAAAAAAGAACCACAGGCTACCATCAGGCCATCATCAAGGCTCAGCCGCTGACATCAAACTACTGGTTTGTCCCGCTGACAGGATCCTGTCCAAACCTGGTAGACTGTGCTGGGACAAGTGCTGAGCAGTACCCAGCAAACTCCTTCCTGGGGCTTATCATCAGACTTCGCCCACTCAGAGTTTTCCCACCATTGGCATTGAGAGCTTTACTCTTCCTTCCAATAGACAACGCTCCCCCACTGCATCCAGCCTGACCCTCCAAAGACTTAGTCGACGAAGATTTTACCCAAGAAAAAAAAGTCAGAAGGTATACTTTCCACCAGTCTGGATGTGTTCCCTGTATCTGACCCACACTCCTTTGCAGTCGGCCTTATCTTTTGATTTTGATCCAGTCTAGAGCAGCCAGATACTCCCGCTTGGCGCTTTGCACTTTTTGGGGCTTTAAACATCAAACATTTTGAAAAATCATATCTATGGTTCTCTATATCTGATTGTTTTTTTTAAATTTGTTTTTTTATTGAAGTCCAAAAATAACAATGCATTAAATCCATTACAGCCAATACATCCATCCAAAGAAATGACCTTTAGGCAAACATGAAATTTCCACAATATCCTAAATAATACACAAAGCATCATGAAGTCAGGGACACATGCACAGAAACCCAAGAAGAAGTTTTTTAACCACATAAATAAGGTAATCCCCCCTCTCAATCTCAGTCAATGTACGTAGCCCATATTTTCCCAAATTTCCTTAGACCCCCCACACGTAGTGCATAAGTGTGTTCACTTTTTCTAACTGCTTTCATTTTATGGGCCCATTCCAGGACAGAAGGAATCACAGCAGTGTGCCACCTTTGCAGTAAGAGTGATCTGGCTACTGCCATTGCAATATATATAAATTTAACCAAGTGATGAGAAAGGGAAAGGTTAGGATCGTAACCAATAACGATTAACAAATCACTCACTGCTAATTGAGTGCCACATTCGATTTCTAAATAACGAAAGATATCCTTCCAGAATTTCTGGATCATAGGGCATTGTAACATTATATGTGACCAATTGGCTAAAGGAAATTTGACACAATGATAGCAGTGTGGTGAATGATCAGCATACATTTTCGACAAAGATAAAGGGGTTTGATAAACTTGCCATTTGCTAAAGAAAAGCATCCTATGCCAGTTCGCACCTGTAAGCGTTTTGAAATTAAGATTGTTGACAGATGACTCACCACACCACCCCAGTTCAGACATGACCATATGCAAATCAGCCATGACCATGTGCCTCATGGGAACAGTCCAGCCCGAACTGCCAAGCCATGTCTTCCCTGGACCAGAATCAAGCATCCTAGGACCGGTTTCTGGCTATCAGCCATCTTCAGCCAGGATAGCTTGACTCCAGTGGCGTGGAGAGCACAGGACTCGCGTCTGAGCATACCCGTCCCACTCGGGGTGACGAATGAAAAAACAACAGTTGATGGATAGAATGCAGAACAATGTCATACATTCACCCCAGTACAGAGATCTGGGCCTAAATTCATCATTTTTTGCTCACCACACCACCCCAATTCAGACATGGCCATATGCAAGTAAAGTGGTTGAATTGGTTACCGGAATAGAATATCTTTTATAAAGTGCCTGTCGTTTTTAAAAAAAAACAGTGAAGGCACTTATAGCGAACCCGCTTAGGGGATCGGGAAATAAACAATGGGGAATGGATTTGACTTTCCTTACACATTAATTCCATAAAGCAATTAATAAAAAGATTTGATTGAGGTTATGATTTAAATCTAGACAAATACTAAGCAAAATAAGCATAGTAATAATCCCTGAGGTTCGGGAGGGCTGAGCCTCCTTGGTCCTCTTCTTCATATAAAGTGCTGAGTGCGATACGTGATGGTTTTTTTGCCCAAAGAAAAGATGTAAACATAGACTCTGCTTGGGTGAAAAATGCGCTTGACAGACAACAAGGAATAGTTGAAAACAAAAAATTTAACCGAGGAAGAACAGACATTTTAATCAAGGTGACCCGGCCCAAAATAGATAACGGCAAAGAGTTCCAGCGTGAAAACAAGGCCTGGATTTTCTGCAAAAGTGGAAGAAAATTTAGATGATATGAATCGGAAACTCTTTCAGAGAAATATACTCCACGATATTGTTTAGGATGGGTGTTGGCGCAAGCAAGGATGTCGGGGTGCAGATCCAAACCTACACCACTGCATTGTAAAATGTCGGTCTTCCTTTTATTAATGCGTTACCCCCCAAGCACCTCAGAGTCTTCAAACACCTGGAAGACTTTGGCCTGATCCTCTATTTCTGGTTTGATACTAAGCATGATATTGTCAGCGTATAATTTAAATTTCGCCATAGATGGAATAGGGGGACGGATATCAGAGCAGTTTCTTATAGCTATCGCCAATGGTTCGATAAAAAAGGCAAACAAAACCGGTGACAAAGGGCACCCTTGCCTTGTGCCCCGTTTCCCTTTAACCCGTCCAACCACCGAGTTATTAACAATTACATTTGCTTCCGCATTATTGTACAAATTATGAATCAGGGCCGTGATCTTTGAAGAAATACCTAAGTGATCTAGAATCTTAAACAAGGTTTCCAAAACAACAAGGTCAAAATCCTTCTCGGCATCTAGCAGAAGGACTAACGCGGGTATCCTTTGAGTCTCAAAATAATCTAACGCCACCGATAGATAATGTGTGTTAGATGCTAATTGCCTCTCAGCGATAAAACCGTTCTGGTCCAGATGTATCAATTGGGCCGCATAATGATTGAATCTGAGTGACAACAATTTAGTAACGATTTTATAGTCAGAGTTTAACAATGTTATCAGTCGATAGGAGTTCGGATCCTCGCTTTTTTCGGAGAAGCTGACTATGTTTTCTTGTCTAAAAGACTCTGGTATTCCCCCCCCCCCTTCGAGTATATAATTCGCCAAACGAAGAAAAATGTCCGCCACTGAGCTAAAAAAAAGACTTTAAATTCAGGCGTAAACCCATCAGATTGTTGTCATTTTGTGTCTATTTGTGCATTTCTCTATTTTTATGAATTGAAGTGGGTTTGATATTGTATTTTATTTGTACTGGTAAATGTTTTACAGGTTTAAATTATTGAGACCCACCTGGACCCAGTAAGGGACAGTCTTCATTACTTGAAGATTGCTATCAACCACTTTAACTCATTATCCACTTTACAACAACTTAGAAATCTCTTCTGCAGTGTTACATGGGACAAGCACACTTATAATATATACCTACGAGGCTATACATAGCGCCTTAAAGGGTAGCTTTCAAAGGCCCATCTATATACACAGCAGCATTGTGCATTCTAAGTTGTATGAATTAGGTCAATTTGGTGATACATTCTCTTTTGTTCTACATGCCTCTCTCTTCTTGACCTTCAACTTGCCAACATCATAGAGAAGTACTTCCAGGAATAATCTACCCAGCCACCCACATCCTGTCCCAAAAACATGTGCACCAAGACATGTAGGGGGATGATTTACTAAGATGTTGCGCCGTGCTTGCATCACAAAACAGCGCAAAAACTTTTTGCCCAATCTACTTTTTTTAATTGGAAATAATGGAAAAGTAATGCGAAGTAGCAGATAGCACTGCTACGCATTACTTTACACAATGGGGGCATACCAAGGGTGGCACACAGGCATTCCCATGCACCCACCCAATGTTTTTCAAGTTAAGCACAATTTACTAAACAAAGTAGATTGGGTTTAGTGTGAGAAAACTGCACACTTTTTAAGTAGGCGCAAGGAAGGAGAAATGCGTTTATTACTCCTTCCTTTTCCGACTTTGCCTGTGTGCTGCACTTTACAGCACACATACAATGTGGGAAAATGGTTAAAGTGAGTCTGTGCATAGTATATTGTACTGGAAGGGTTCCTTCCAGTACAAAACCTATGCTAGAATTACAGAGACACCCTTGCACCATGGCACAAAGGTGTCTCCTTGGGGCAATGCAGCTGATTTTAGCAAAGGCGCTAGTGAGAGAGGAGGGGAAGTGAGCGCCTTATTTTAGAAAAATGGGCGCTCTCCTCCTCTCTCCTTTTCCCATAGCTCAGTGAAGCATTTGCTGCTGCTGCAGTGCACTACGTGAAAAAACTGTACATCTGCCCTGAAGTGTAATATTGACTTTTAAGCCATCCAGTATAAAAGATTTGCAAAGAGCTTGCATTGCCCTTATATGATGCAAGTATTCACAAGGCAACACAAGTCCTCTAGTGGGATCATCTAAGCCATGTAAAGCACCCTTGTGCAGCTCTGTGTGGTCAAGTTAATCTAAAGTAATGCAAGTGGGCGCATATCGCAAGGTGTTGCGTTACCTTGCAGCAGGGAAGCATTCCATGGGGGGAATATGGATGTTCCAAAGCATCCACCTATGGATTTTGCCACATTCCCAGATTTACAAAGAGTTGTAATCTTGAAAATGCATGAAAATGGAACACCTCACAGACTCAGGCATAACTAGGAGAAATATCCTTACTTCGCCTTGTTACTTTCTTTTTCTATGTTTGATGCATTCCACATCACATATTCAAAAACGAAAATTCCTTTAAGGATTTTTGTGAAACCAATCAATCCTACCCGTAATGCAGGCACCCTATCATAAAGGTGCAATGTTGCCTCCATAAGAGCCACGCAGCACACAGTATACCAGTGCAAGGAGGCAACCGAAATGTGCTATATCTTTGTAAATCTTAAACATTTATGATGTCTCTCTTTGACGCAATGAAGCGCACAAAGTTGCCTTGCCACACTGCAGTGCGTGAAATGTTAGTCAATCTGGCACACAGTACAGAAAAGTGTCCCACGTTCCAGGAAAACCTCCATGCGCACAGTTCTTGTTGGCACAGGTAGCCAAAATGACCTCCAGGCTATGTAATACATGCACAATTATGCTTTCGATGGTTATATTTTGCATAATTGCTGTCCAGTGGTGCTGAACTTTTTCAATGATTTTCTACAAAATACCTAATTGTTAAGTTGTATGCAAAATTCACATTGTGTGAAACTGTTGTGAGAGTGTGCTTTTTTGCGACAGTCCTGTAGGTGAAAACTTTTGTACAATTTTTAAGCTTCCAAGAGAACAGATACTTTCTTAACAAGTGCATTTTAGATTTAATCAGATAGTATTTATTTTAAATTACTAACATTAGTAAAAAGAGTTAATAATTTGTGTACAACCAACTCCCCATTTTGAGTATCTCTGAGAAAGTAATAATTTTTATTAAGGGATGTTTCTCAGCCAATATAACGACTAGAATGCATATTCATATGATTTTGTGCATGCAAGTGAAAAACGGTCAATGGCGGATTTTTTAGCAGAAATTTGTAATTGCTGATTAGATGAAACTAGATCAGTGGACAATTCTGCTTGCCGATTGGACGGGTAAACTCAGGAAATGGGCCTGAACGCAGTCTTCGTTATTGGGCATAGGGTAGAACAGTGGAAATTCTGGATTTCAAGTTAATCGTATTTAACACTCAAATATTTCTCTGAGATTTTTCATATTTGTATTCAATATTTAGTTTTAATAATAATTGTAATATTGTTGATGTTTTAATATTTTAATCCATACTAATATTATAAAGAGAGAGCCCAAACCTTTGAGGCGGGTAATCTCAGTAACCACAGCACCAATCACAACACCCAATACAGCGTTGGAAAGGGCAGTTGCAGCAGAAGGACATAGGCTATGCAGACGGCCACCATATACATTTTTGTTTTTTGTTTTTATTAACTTTTCAAGAAACAGTGGTGTTCATCACTGTTAGATCTGGGGGTCTCTAGTTGGCAGAGGTAGGTACCACTGTCCAAATAGGGACCCTTGCTTCTAGTCAGGGCAAGGAGATAACCCTATGAGATAACCCCTGCTCACCCTCTAGGTAGCTTGGCACGAGCAGTCTAGGCTAACCAGAGGCAATGCGTGAAGTATTTGTACCAACACTCACAGTAACACAGTAAAAACACCACAAACTGACTCCACAACAGTTTAGAAAAATAAAGGTATTTTAATCTAAACTACACAAGACCAAAACGACAAAAATCCAACATACACAGTTCAAGAATATGGTTCTTAAGGTTGCGATAGAATTCTCTACGTTGCGATAGAATTCTCTACTGATGCATGAAAAGTTCACAGTTGCGCCACTTTTACTCACAGTACCTTTTAGTTGCAACAAAATTCCAAAAGCAGAAGCTGGTGCGGTGGAAAACAAGCGATGCGTTGCTCCTGAGACCCTGGGGAGGCGATGCGACAGTCCCGCTGCAGCAGCGGGCGTGATGCGACAAATCCGGTCTGTAAGGGGAGGAAGGCCACTTGTATGGATTCCGGTGCGTAGGTTCCGTAGGAAGTCTGTTCTCGCAAAGGCACGATGCAACGATCGCGTAGGGGCTGCGATGATCTCAGGGGCGACGATGCGCGGTCCAGCGGTGATCCTCTCTCTCGCAGTCCTCGATGCGATGGTTCTGCGACGATGCTCGCAGCGACGTGATGCGGTCTGCAAGCAAGCGGTGCGACGATCTCACCGAGCGACGACAGGCTCTGCGATGACACTCGCAGCGATGTTCGATTTTCCCGCACCGGTCTGGTGCGTCCCGCAAACGAAGGATGGGACGTCTCTGGCAGCGGCGTCAGGCGCTGCGATGATCTCGACCTCCGTAGCGGCGGGAAACTTCTCGCACTGTCGGGGATGCGCTCCGCAAGCGAGCGATGCGACACTCTTCAGTTTCAAAAGTCACTCAAGCTTAGTTTCAAGCTTCCCAGCACAGGTACAACTTCCAGAGGCCCCACAACTGGATCAAGCACTCTAGGAAGGACAGAACTCTCTCAGCAGAGTTCAGGGAAGCGGGGGGTGAAGTCCTTTTGTTCCTGGGACTTCAAAACAGGGAGCCAGCTCTACTCAGGCCCTTGGAGATTCGTTCAAGACAGGGGACACAGCTCAGAAGCAAAGTCCTTCCCCTCTCCTTGGCAGCAAAGCAACAGGTCAGTCCAGCAGGGCAACAGCAGGACAGTCTTCCTTCTTCAGTTTCAGCTTTCTCCTTGGCAGAGGTTCCTTCTTGATTCCAGGATGATCTAATTTTCTGTTGTCAGGGGTCCTGTACTTATACCCCTAAAGTCTTTGTTCTCTTGGTGCATGTGGGCCCTGAGCCCGGTCTAAACCAGTTCTGGGTGGATCCTGAGTACTTTGTTTTGCTGGCTGCATCTTTCCTTTCAGAGTGAGGGGCAGGGTCCTCAGCCGCCCAGCAGGAGGTGGAGCCAGCATTGTGGAAGGCAGGCACAGCCCTATTCAGGCCCAGGTGCTAACTCCTCCCACCACTCCAGTTGCAATTGCAGTCATTCAGCCTAGTGCTGACTCATGCAACCTCCTGGGGAATCCCCCAGCCCCTGTCACTCTCAAACCAGACAATCAATACACAAACAGGCCCAGGCACACAGAAGGGCCAGACAAGAGAACAGGAACTTTCTAAAAGTGCTGTTCTCAAACACAGGATTTAAAAACAACCTTTCCTAAAAGATGTGTTATTTAATTCTGAGTTCAGGGATACTAGATACTTATGTCCTATCTTGTTCCTATGGGAAGAAATGCTGTTAACCACTGTAGCCAGCATCCCCCATGTTAACCTATGGAGCAAGATAGCCTTACAGTAGTGAAAAACTAAAATGACTGCCATTCACTACCAGAGCATGTCACCTGCACTAGTACATGCTCTACCTTTTACATACACTGCACCCTGCCCAGGGGGGTTCCTTGGGCCTTGCATAGGGGTGACTGATGTGCACAAAAAGGGAAGAGTTTGGCCTGTTCAGTGGGGACACTGACCAGGAGGACATGGCAGTTCTAGACTGCACGCAGGCACTGCAGTGTCAGGCCAGAGACATCATTTTAGGGCTACTCCTGTGGGTGGCACAATCAGTGCTGCAGGCCCACTAGTAGCATTTGTCATCACCAGCCCTGGCACACCCAGTGCACTTTACTAGGGACTTCATGGTGATACAAATATGCCAAACATGTATATTCAATCAGAATAACAATTTATACAGGGAGCACTTACACTCTGGCACTGATCAGCAGTGGCAGAGTGTCCAAAGCATCTAAACCAGCAAAACGAAATCCAGCACAGCATCAAAAATACAGGAGGTAGAGGCAAAAATATAGGGGAAACCAAGATGCCAGGTCTAACAATCACAATCATACAGTGCAAGACATACAATTGTACCGTAGGACACCATATACATTTAAAAGGTAAAAGAACCGTGCCAGCAAAGTAGTCCCTTGTGAGCGTTTCTGCGATGTGCTGTGGGCGTGGGCTGGGGGCGTGACTAACGCTGGGGGCGTGTGGTACGGCCATCACATCGTGGGCTGTGGGCGTGTGCTGGGGGCATGACAAACGCTGGGGGCGTGGCAAACGCTGGGGGCGTGTGTCCGCCCTTTATGCCATGTGAGTCTTACATACAAGCGCCAATTACGTTGCTGCGCAGCATCAAGGGGCACGCTGGGGGCGTGTGTCCGGCCTTCATGCCATGTGAACGCAATTGCGCCACATCAAGGGGCACGCTGGGGACGTGAGAAACGCTGGGGGCGTGTGCTACGTTCCGCCCTTCATGCCATGTGGGTCGTACATTAATCAGAAGATCGTCTGCTGTGGCCGTGTGCTGGGTGCATGACAAACGCGTTCAGCTGGAGGCCTGGTAAGTAACGTTACTGCAGCCTCTCCTGCGCGCTACTACTGAACTCTCTCATTCAACAAAATTACACGTGCCTGCTACCATCAACCAGGGCTCTAGCCGGGCTCAGGCGGCGGATCAGTACACTAATTACACGTGCCTGATAACATCACCCAGGGCTGCATCTGGGCCTCAAGCAGGGGAACACGTGCCTGCTAACATCCAACAGGCCTGCATCTGGGCCTCAAGTGGGGGAACACGCAAATGAGCGTGTCTGCGGGGACAATTACTGCAGCCTCTCCTACTCACTGTCACTGAACTCTCTCATTAAACGGATTTACCCGCGGCTGATAACGCTCTCATTCAACGACATTACACGCGCCTGCTAACAACAACCAGGGCTGTAGCCGGGCTCAGGCGGCGGATCACTACACCAATTACACGCGCCTGCTAACAGCAACCAGGGCTGCAGCTGGGCCTTCTCCGTCCCTAATCTAATGAAACAAAAAATGTTGTCTACCACGAGATTTTAAAATAAATTGCCCTTGCCAAAGACATACATTACACACATTCTATTTCATACCCGGACAACGTCGGGACGGGCTGCTAGTATTTAATATAGTATTTTATATTTAAAATTGTATTTCTCCTATGTTTTTCATTTTATTACACATCCACGTGCATTGTTTTTCAGATAAACAACTAGGGTTGCATCTTGATTTCATTCTGGGGGGCATATTTACAAGCTCCTATTGCCACCACAACGTCACTTTCAGTGACTTAGTGATGCCGATAGGGCCTCACCTTACTTACAAAGCGGTACCAAAGGGGCTGATGGACAGAGCATTTGAGCAAATCAAACACACCCCCCCCAGTCACCTGATCTAGGTTTAATCTATCACCATTCATTAGCTCACTCCACCACCCCAGTTCAGACATGACCATACGAAAATCAGTCTGACCCTGTGCCTCATGGGAACAGTCCAGCCCGAACTGCCAAGCCATGTCTTCCCCAGACCGGAAACAAGCATCCTGGGACCAGTTTCTGGCTAATCAGCCATCATCAGCCAGGCTAGCTTGAATCCAGTGGCAAAGTGAGTGTATGTATGTATGACATTGTTCTGCATTTTGTCCATCAATTGTTGTTTTTCCATTTGTCACCCCTTGTGGGACGGGTATGCTCAGACGTGGGTCCCGTGCTCTCCATGCCACTGGAATCAAGTTATCCTGGCTGATGAGGGCTGGAAGCCCGAAACCGGTCGTAGGATGCTTGTTTCCAGTCCAGGGAGGACCTGGCTTGGCAGTTCCGGCTGGACTGTTCCCATGGGGCACAGGGTCAAGACTGATTTGCATATAGCTGGGTTCAAACTGGAATGGCATGGTGAGAAAATCAACTATGGATTTAGGCCGAGATCTCTGTACTGGGGTGAAGCCCCTTTTTGTGGCAGTGCAAAGGTGCAAATGAGATCCTGATAAGACCCCTAAAATAAGTGGCATTTCACTTTGTGAAACGAAGTGGCTCACATATTTCATGGGAGTGTATTTGGAGTATATTTTACATAGAGAAGATGATTTAGCCATGAGTGCTAGGATGCAAACTGTCTGCAAGGGTTAAGGTGAGAGAGCCACGGTACACTCTAACCAGGCTCTTAATTGTCAAGCAGACTGCTGTGTGGCTGAACACATTGAAAAAACTCCAGCATTACGTTGCTCTCCGAGCATTTTCCATAGTATCTCCAGGATCAGCACATATGTACCGCCATTCACTCCATGGATAGTTTAAACAAAAGTATGAAAAGGTCTGTGTACAGCCAAGTTCTGCACTAGACTGTTGTCCAAAGAAAGAACTGCAACTCGGCAGACATTTTGGGATCCCTTTGATTGTTAATATGCAAAAACTGCATTTGCTGAGATATTGACGTTTCATGCGCTGCTCCTTAAGTGGTCTTTTGGTTTGGTGAGGGACAGTTGGTGAAATCAGTGTATAAATAGTGCCATGACTTCCCTTACCTTCCCTTCACATTTTCTTTTCTTTTCTGGGCAACAGCTCCCTGAGCATGCGCCAATGTTTCCATATCAATGTTCTAGTGGCACTGTCCATGAAACAGTGTCATTATCCATGCATCAGGGTCTCCCATCAGGTTCACTGACACAACATCAATGTAAAAAATATTGATGTTAAAAATATCGAATAAAAAATGTAGACTACAATAATATTTTTTTATAAACAAACGTTATTGATTTTCTTTTTCTTTTGTGTCTGCAAACAACAAGCTCGAAGAGACATTTTAAGCGTATAAACAGGATGCAATATGGCATACATGAAAAACTAACAATTTTGTTCATTGGTAACAGGAATCAAAGAAAAAGAAGGAAAAGAGTGGAAACCAAATAAAAATAAATGGAACAGGTTGCAGTGGTAATAGCAAAGTAGAGGAAACTCAGGAATGTGATCATGTCCCTGGATGCTAACCCCGCAATCATCCATTCCATCAACTCAGTAACGGCACATACATTGAATTTCCAAAAAAACACCAGCTGTGTAGTCGGTGAAATCAGGACAATACCCCTATATTTTGCCCCAAAAATATTGACTTCATATGAATATAAAATAAAATAATATAATTTAAATATCTTAAATATTAAATATAATTTAACATAAAATACATTTTAAAAACATTTTAATAAAATATAACAAATACATTTAATTTAAAAAAACGCACAAACATAACAATTTATACATATATATTTAATTTTAAAACAATTAATAAAGTATAATTTTTAATTTATGTTAAAAGTTTAAAATATAAAAATGTAAATACACATTAATGATTTAAAATATAAAAAGACTAAAATCTATAATAAATTCAAACATTAAACTATTAAAAAATATTTAAACTTAAATTCCACAATACAATCAGTGCAACAGTAGGGAAAGTCTTGGTTACTAAAGGGCTAAAAATAACTATTCCCACTCCAGTGGCTGAAACAGTAGTGTAAGTGTTCGATAGCGTAGAAATAAAATTTACTATTCCAACTCCAGTGGGTGCAACAGTAGAGAAAGTGTTGGATAGCGGAGGGGTAAAAATGACTATTCCCACTCCAGTGAGAGAAACAGTAGGAAAAGAGTTTGATAGCAGAGGAGCACAAATTACTATTCCCACTACAAAAAGTGCAACAATAGAGAAAGTGTTGGATAGCGGAAGAGCAGAAATTATTATTCCCACTTCAGTGAGTGCAACAGTAGGGAACGTGTTGGATAGAGGGGGGGACACAATTACTATTCCCACTTCAGCGAATACAACAGTAGGGAAAGTGTTGGATAGCAGAGGGGTAAAATGTACTATTCCCACTCCAGTGAGAGCAACAGTAGGGAAAGTTTTGGATAGCGGAGGGGTAAAAATTACTACTTCCACTCCACTGAATGCAATTGTAGGATAAGTGTTGGATAGCAGAGGGGTAAAGTATTTTATTTCCACTCCGGTGAGTGCACAGTAGGGAAAGTGTGAAATAGCGAAGAGGTTAATATTACTATTCCCACTCAAATGAGTGCAACAGTAGGGAAAGTGTTGGATAGTGGAGGAGTAAAAATTACTATTCAAACTCCAGTGAGTTCAACAGTAGGAACAGTGTTGGATAGAGGAGGGGTGAAATTAACTATTCCCACTCCAGTGAGTGCAACAGTAGGGATAGTGTTGAATAGCAGAGGGGTAAAATGTACTATTCCCACTCCAGTCAGAGCAACAGTAGGAAAAGTGTTGGACAGCGGAGGGGCAAAAATTACTATTCCCACTTTTCAAAGCATGCAACAGTAGAGAAAGCGTTGGATAGCAGAGTGGTAAAAATTACTATTTCCACTCCACTGAATGCAACTGTAGGATAAGTGTTGGATAGCGAAGAGGTTACAATTACTATTCCCACTCAAATGAGTGCAACAGTAGGGAAAGTGTTGGATAGCGGAGGGGTTAAAATTACTATTCCAACTCCAGGGAGTGCAACAGTAGGAAAAGTTTTGGATAGCGGAGGGGTGAAATGAACTATTTCCACTCCAGTAAGTGCATCAGTAGGGAAAATGCTTGATAGCAGAGGGGTAAACATTACTATTTCAATTCCAGTGAGCGCAACAGTAGGGAAAGTGCTGTATAGCGGAGAGGTAAAAATTACCATTCCCACTCCAGTGAATGCAACATTAGGGAAAGAGTTGGAAAGTTGAGAGACAAAAATTACTATTCACAATTAAACAGTAATAACAAAAAAATCATAAAAATGTTAAAAAAAATCATAACAATAAATCAACAATATTTAAAAAATGAAAAATCAAATATATTAAATATATTACTATTACCTCTCCACTGAGTGCAACAGTAGGGAAAGTGTTGGATAGCGGTGGAGTAAAAATTCCACATCCAGTGAGTGCAACAGTAGGGAAAGTGTTGGACAGCAGAGGGGTCAAATTTACTATTCCACTCCAGTGAGAGCAACAGTAGAGAAAGTGTTGGATAGCAGAGGGGCACAAATTACAATTCCCACTCCACTGAATGCAGCTAGCGTAGGAGTAAAATTAACTATTCCCACTCCAGTGAGTACAACAGTAGTGAAAGTGCGTGATAGAGGAGGGGTAAAAATTACTATTCCCACTCCAGTGACTGCAACAGTGGGGAAAGTGTTGGCTAGTGGAGGGGTAAAAATTAGTATTTCCACTCCAGTGAGTGCAACAATAGAGAAAGTGTTGGATAGCGAAGAGACAAAAATTACTATTCACACTCAAACAGTTATAACAAAATATATATTAAATATATAAAAAGAAAACATATAATATACATTACATATAACATAAAAAGTACAACTATTATATAAAATAATATACTTTTTTAAACTAGAAAATATTGACAAACAAAAACATGAATTAATACACAGATGGATTTATTTAATTTCATACCCTAAAACACCACATCAAAAACAACATTTGAAATTAAATGTACTTCCATAATTGACATATTTGATAATCAATTAAAACAATATTATTAATAGAAAAAGTAATAAACTTTAATTGACTACACACACTTTAACACTAGAATATCCACTACACACACCTAAATTAAACTATAAAATAAAACAACACAATTAAAACGAATTTTTAAATTAAAAACTATTACTATTAAGAACTAATAATGAAGTAATTAAAATGTATTTAATTCCCACTCTTTACCCCTTTAAAAGTTAAAACAACACACAAAAAAACAGTTACCCAAAATGAATATCAAATAATTAACATTAATTAACAACTTTAAATTAATTACCTAATCATAAATTACTTCCCACCCTTTACTCCTATAAATACCATAATACACACCTAAAATGAATTACACAATTATCATAATACATTTTTAATTAATATCAATTAACAAACAATTAATAACAACAAAAAAATAAAATACTTAATACCCTTTACCCCTCTAGACCCCAAAACACGCACCAAACATGAATTACACAAATACCATAATTAATTACCAATTAATTACTTAAAATGAATTAACAACCAATTATTATTTCATCCATTTAAAATAAATTTCTTCCAACCCGTTACACCTATAAACAGCACAACCACAACACACATTTAAAATGAATCACACAATTACAGTAATTAATTGCCAATTAAAATTCATTAACAACCAATTTTCATTAATTATAAATAAATTACACATTTAAAACTATAAAATCTCAATCAAATACATATTATTACATTTAAAAAAATCTAATAATTTTATATAATTCAATTACTTCCCATCATATTTCCCTATAAGCCCACAACCTAGTACAGAACTGTAAAGCATCATTCAAAATAAATATTTTTTAATAACTATTAAAAATGTGACACATATATTAAAAATACAAACAATTCTTATACAAAAAACATACATCTCATGCATTTCAATATACACTAAAATACATAACATTATTTTAAAAAACAATATTTTTAACAACTATATTTTTACAAACGATATTAAATACTTAGATAGCCAGTTTCAAAACCCCATGCTGGTTCCCTTGTCTTGTGTCATTATTGCCAACTGGCCAGGATCAGCTAGCAAGTATCAGTGCTGTGTCTCATGCTGGTTCACTTGTTTTTGTCAATAGTGCAAGTTATCCAGTATTGATGCCCCCTGCTGGTCCCCTTGTTTTGTGTCATCAGTACCAGTTAGCCAGTATCAGTGCCTCCTGCTGGTTCACTTGTTTTGTGTCAGTGCCAGCTAGTCATTATCAGTGCCTCCTGCTGGTTCTCTTGTTTTGTGTCACTAGTGCCAGCTAGCCACTATCAGTGCCCCCTGCTGGTTCCCTTGATTTCTGTCTCTTTTGCAAATTAGCCAGTATCAGTGCCTGCTTCTGGTTACCTTGTTTTGTGTCATTAGTGCCAGGGAGCCAGTGTCAAAGTACATGCTTGTTACCTTGTTTTGTGTCACTAGCATCAGCTAGCCAGTATCAGTGCCTCTTGCTGGTTCCCTTGTTTTGTCTCACTAGCGCCAGCTAGCCAGTATGAGTGCCTACTGCTGGTTCCCTTGTTTTGTGTCAGTAGTGCCAGCTAGCCAGTCTCAGTGACCCCTGCTGTTTCCCTTGTTTTGTTTCACTAGTGCCAGTTAGCCAGTATCAGTGCCTCCTGTTGGTTCCCTTATTGTGTGTCACTAGTGCAAGTTAGCCAGTATCAGTGCTTCATGCTGGGTCCCTTGATGTGTGTCACTACTTCCAGCAAGCCAGTATCAGTGCCCCCTGCTGTTTCCCTTGTTTTGTGTCACTTGCATGTTTTAATGACTGCATACATGTGTTGCTGCAACCCTTAAGCACCCTCTGACAATGATGATCGCCCTATGTCAGATTACTGGTGCCAGTGTAGGCCCCTGTGTCAGTGCACCAGCCTTAATGTTCCGCATGCTTTCATTGTTTGGTTATAAACTACTTATTCCATCCTAAGACCACTTTGAAGCAATAAATAGAAGGAAGAACCGAGAGACAGAGGGGGCCACTTAAAAAAAGAAAGAGTTGCCAAGTAAAGCATGAATTTCACTATTGCTTACAAGTAATGTCCCATGCATCATGGTAATTATACCCTACATCATGCTGGTTTTTGTAGATTACCATGCAGGTAAATTTGGTAAATGGTTTGACGTTTGTTTTACTCTACAGTGCAAATCTTTCCTTTTAGCCTGCATGCTGAACATATGCAGAGGTGAAGTGCTAACATGAGCTAAGCTTTTGTTTTGAAAGTGATCTATTGGCCTTGCCCAGCAGGTCTTGCCTGCTGCTAGTTGCATTAATGGTGGGCAAGCTATACTATGGGAGTGTCTGGCCCGGCTTCAGTCCATTGGCTGTGGCCCTGTCTATCATATTTTACCTATGGCTTGTTGCATCACTTACATGCCAAATATGTGGATGGCTTGGCTTGTGGTCTGGCTCTTAGGGCACAGCCAGACCCTTAGCTCATATACATGTCCTGGCTTAACAGCTGACAAACTGGAAGTACTTTCAATGGAACGTGCCCAGAAACCTAGAATTTGCATACATTCCTGTGCATAATTCTATTACATTGTGCAAAGCAACAACAGTAACTGCATCTCTTATGCAAATTACACATGGGAGATTGCAATTTACAGATGCATTAATTGTTTGTGGATCCTGCTCATTGTCTGCATCAAATGCCTCAGACTGGCATTGTTACTATTTCTAACTTTTATTCTGTAACTTCTCCATATCGAACCCGAGACAAAAACTCCCTCTCAGCAAGCTCGAGCAGCACCATGCTTTATTGATTTCAGTATCGTTGCAAAGAGATGGACTAGCAAGATATGTAAGGCTATGCACACCTTCAGACTCAGCTCAGCAAGTTTATAACATCATATTTCGCATCTATCATTCCTGCGCTTTCCATTAAAATTCACCTTCAACATTGAGAGACAGGGGAAAGTCAGCGAAGATCATTTTGAGCAGAAGACATAAGTTGCTGACAAAGGCCAAGGTTTAAATAAAACATATGTTCAATGAAGTTCAATCAATACGTTACTTGTTAAGAAGTAAAATACAAAACACTTGTACGACTGAGCATAAAATGTGAGAAATCAATTCTGCTTAATTCAAAATGCATGGAGAGTCGCCTATGTCACTGTGTATGAATAATTCACGAACAGAAATGTATTGCAGGCACATATTATTCGCATTGGATTTAACATTGTTCCTCTTTCGACCTGAATTGGGTGAAGAATTAAAACCCTCCAATTAAAATATTATTTTCAAGAGCACTCTATCTTGGGGCCATTTCCACATTAGAGGGTTAGCAGGTGAAATATCTAAAAATATGTACCTGTCAACATAATTTACAACATGACAACACCTGCTACTCGTATATTGGATTAACAATGTAGGAACAAATTATCTTCAGATTGCCCGCACAAATTAGGAACTATTACAGGAAATGTTTAGCCAAACTTTCTAAACTCTGCAGCAAGCGGGATGGCAGGTGGGTCTCTTGGGCTGCGTTTGTTCCACGGCAGGGCGAATCAAAACTAATTTCCTGGGCTGGGATCAGTAATGAGTCTAAAAGTGAGAATGTTTCATGTTTATTAGGACATACCTCGTTTACCTAATGCGGTATAGAAATAACAAATTGGAAAGGAACAATGGCTTCACTATCTGCTGGTAACCCCTGCAGCTCTAGAAACCCTAAGGAGAATTAATGTGTGCTAGAAAGGTGAAGTGATAGAGAGTTGTTAGGGCAAGGAAGTTGACTCCAAGGATAATTTGAACGGACACAATAAGGACACAAGTTGGCAGAAGGTAGAACCCCTTTCCTTGAAGAGCCCAAAGCTCATCAGTTACAACTGAACCTGTCCTGGACCCTCCTGGTGGCTTCTGCGAGTCTTAACTCCCAAAATCTTTTCCTGGTGTCTTGGGACACTTAGCTGTGTGCCCCTCCTATAATCTTGTAAAACCTGGGACTTAGAAACTTTTTGACTCCAAAGATATCTGGAGGAGCGAGACAAACCTCCCAGGTTTATATGACCAAGATAAGTAGCTTCTGGGCTGAAGTTACAGGTTTCTCCTCCTCTTAGCTTTTACTCATTAGCAAGTCCATTCCAGTGGGACTTTGCAGAGAAAGTATCCATCCTTGTGAAGCCCTCTCTGGCTACAGCTTGCAGCCTTGCCCCGCTGGAGGAATCAAAAGTTGAAAAAAGAGAACACATGTAGAAGACCAGAATGGCGAAAGGCGCCAAAGGTTTCCAGCAAGTGAGAGGAGTTCCTTAAGTGGGAATTTTGAACATTCCCCCTAAACAAATGACTTCACCTGGACCTCCTTGAATGCCTATCCAACGTTGTGAATCTCTTCTTGAATGTATCCTGCTGCCTTGCTCTGCTGAAGGACTTTGACTTCTAGAAAAACGATCAGGCCCGAATGTAAAACCTCCCACCGGTTTGAACCTGGTTAGTGTACATGACCTACGTTCCATCACATTGTGCTTAAAATCCTGCCTTGGTCTTGCTCTTGGTACAAAAGGGGGTGGTGATGGACGGAGCATCAGAACCAATCAAACACTCACACACAGTCAAATGATCTGGGTTTGATCCATCACCGTTCTTTAGCCCACTCTGCCACCCCAGTTCAGACATGGCTATATGCAAATCAGTCTGACCCTGTGCCTCATGGGAACAGTCCAGCCCGAACTGCCAAGCCATGCCTTCCCTGGACCAGAAACAAGCTTCCGAGGACCGGTTTCTGGCATTCCAGCCGTCTTCAGCCCGGCTTGCTTGAATCCAGTGGCAAAGTGAGCAAGGGACTCACGTCTGAGCATACCCTGCCACACTTATGGCGGCCAAAAGTGGTACAAAAGGGGGTGGTGATGGACGGAGCATCAGAACCAATCAAACACTCACACCCAGTCAAAAGATCTGGGTTTGATCCATCACCGTTCTTTAGCCCACTCTGCCACCCCAGTTCAGACATGGCTATATGCAAATCAGTCTGACCCTGTGCCTCATGGGAACAGTCCAGCCCGAACTGCCAAGCCATGCCTTCCCTGGACCGGAAACAAGCTTCCGAGGACCGGTTTCTGGCATTCCAGCCGTCTTCAGCCCGGCTTGCTTGAATCCAGTGGCAAAGTGAGCAAGGGACTCACGTCTTGGTCTTGGCCTACAACAACCAGTTGACCGCAATTGGCATTTAACACTTTTTGTCGCTATTTGCATTTAAAATTCACATCTATGGTTCCCCTTATTGGATTTGTGTTATCTTGTTGTCATTTTGTACATTAAATTATTATTTTTAAACTAGAGAGGGATTTTCATTGTGCTGTATTTTTCAACTCTTTTGGTACTTCTAAATGCTTCACACATTTCCCTAAGTGCTTCACACATTTCCCTAAGTTACGTCTGCCTGCTCTGTGCCATACCTACCAGGGGTTGAACTCAGGTTCAAGTTACTGAAATTTTTACTGGATCTAATAAGATAGTGACATTGTGAGGTGGGCTCCCATCCACCCCAAATAGTAATCCACCTTTTCACTCAAACCTATTGATCAACTATGGTGCACTCCTCTCACTACAAGGTGCTTGGTTATTAACTTATCTATGACTGTTTTGCTTTGGATATGGTTCTTTAACAACCCTGTAACACTGCGCCGCTAACATATGACAAACTATTGCTTTCTCTATTATAAACAACATATCTCCACTGGAGATGTCCACTTTGTACTACAAAAGAGATTTATATTCTTTTTGATTTTTTTTACAATATTTTTTGCAGAATGTGGCATTATGCTTTCAACATATTAAGTCCAGTCACAATACCAGCTTTGGTTTGGCATTCACAATGGTACTTCCTTCTCAAAAATGTGGACTACATAGTTTTACGGAGCCATGGTAGTCTGTTTTCTCTTTCTTTGAAATGCGCTATAAAGGCACCTTCTCTTTGGAGCACATATTTATATTTTTTAGTAATTGAGAGTTTGCTACAACCCAGCTTTGCGCTGCTGCAATGAGTGTAATACTCACAGATGTGTGATCTTCACTGTATCCAACAGACAGTTATAATACATACTTTACCCTATCAGAGATCACATCATCATACTGACTTGGACGTTTGTACAGTCTGTCTTATATCATGTCAGATCATGCTATATTGGTGTCACACCACAGTGGTATCACAGACACCAAGGAGCTAAACGAGGCACATTCAGGTCTGTACTGGTTCTACCTTAATTATTTGTTCTTTTTGGTTTTGTTCCTCAAAAAGGTTTACAACAAATAACTATTATATCTTGCTGTGTTCGTACTTTTTGTGATTATTCTAAGAGATTTCTAATAGCGTATGAGGGTTTTGTTGTTTAACCATCACTATCCTAAGTATGAGAAACTCGTAATCTGTGGTGTATAATAAAATACGATATAAGCAATAAATTGCTAAGACGGCATTATTAACATACTTTTTTGACTTACTCCCACTTATTTCTATAACCATATATATTAAAATAATTTTTTTTTTAGGAATTCTTCATTTACTTTTCTCTCTACTCCATTTACAGTAACTAGTTTACCGGCGAATCACTGGCTTTTCATGGCCTACACTATTTACTCTAGGGCATAATACAATACAAGTCTTTTATCAATACCGGTTAGACTATTTTATTAGCCATACCGAATAGCTGTGTTTTCTTCTCATACAGTTTCAATGACCTTAGTTTCCTCACATCTAATTTCACAATCTGTCCAAAAATTACAAAGTCTTCTTTTGCGAACAGCAGACGCAGACAATGACTGATATTATTTCCATGGCAGCATAGTAAGTGCCGACAAGACCCTGGTAATTAATTTTTCTCTACTTTTTCAGAATTTATTTTGTGAGTGGTCTAAACTACAAACCCATCCAAATAATCTCACCTGTAACTATCACTGATCCAATTGCTCTATATACACTGCATGAAATAGCTTCTGTAAGGGACATGTAAGCTGTTCGCTCATAAGCTTTCAAGGGCAAACTTTGATAACAACTATTTCTCACTTCACTTTTTTACCACAAATTATTCGATTTGGGCTTTCTAGCCATATTGGTCATCCTCTATCTCTGTTTTAATGTGATGATACTTTGGTACACTTGACTTCAGTTCATCTTTACTGCTCCCTCTATGGAATATCAATGCATATTCTAAAAATGTATAGTCTTTTAGCTGACACAAGTGGTGCACCTCTTGGTGTAAAATATTTTCTTATTGCTCCCTTTTTTAAAAAAAGTAATCCGATCCACAATTAAGGAACACAGAAAGATCTCCACAGCGGATCAAAACGAAACCTCGTCAAATTTCCAAAGTCCCATAAAGTAGTCCAAGTTGT
Source organism: Lissotriton helveticus (assembly GCF_964261635.1). Classification (NCBI taxonomy): domain Eukaryota; kingdom Metazoa; phylum Chordata; class Amphibia; order Caudata; family Salamandridae; genus Lissotriton; species Lissotriton helveticus. Next base: position 218,447,875 of record NC_136063.1, on the reverse strand, counting down.
TTTGTGCTGTCCAATTAAGGCTTTTATATAATTGCATTGCTACAAAACATAAACATTGGCTTCTGGGTTATTCATAATCGTTCAGGTATCAATACAATTACAAAGCTGGTTTTAAAAAAATCATGTGTGAACTAATTATCTAAATGGCTTCATCTTGCACCTGGAATATTTAAACCACCAGAAAAGAGGTGCCACTACAGACTTACTTGTTGAATCTCTTATCCCTTTATAATTGTCATGTGTACTTCTATATCCTTTGCATACAGATGACCAGACTTGTTTAAAGAAATCTCTGGAGGATATTTAGTGTTAACACAAGCTCATTGGAGGAGCTGGATCATTTGTTTGTCTTCAAACTTCAGACTCACACCCCAGAGTCTCCATGGGGAGCATCAAAGTGTCTTCCTCATAGGCAGACTTGAGGAGAATCCAACATAATTCTTTCAAAGCAAGTTTAAGGAGATGATTAAATGATGGAGACATTGTTAGACCTGTCAGCCCTAGGGTGGTCTTACCCCGGTTTTTTTGCCCTTTCGCCTCATTTTTACCATCCTCTTCTTGTTGGACCTAGGTCTCTGGGCACCTTTACCACTGCCAAACAGTGCTGAGGTGCAGGTGCTTTCTCCCAATAACATGGCTGCCACAGACACTTGCTACGACGGAGTGGCCATTGAATACACGCACTAGTAGTTAGGAGCAGGCTGGGACATCCTGATACTGTATCTCTGCCGTCCCGCCTTTTTGTCCCATAGACCAACATGTGAAAGCTCCTGGAACCTTCCAGACCTGGGAGGAGTTATGCTTTGCCACCTTTACAGGAGGGTCACCTGACCTAGGGGTATAAGAGGAAAGGAGGGAAACTGAACTAGTCAGTTGGGGCACCACTGGACCTGGGGGAACCTCTGCCGGAGTATAAGCGATTGGGACTGACTGAGCTTAGGCTCTGCTGTACCCAAGTTAGATGAGGGACTCTGCCAACCTGCTGATCTTGCCAAGTGAGGGGGAAACCCAGGGAACCATTTCCAGTGTGCTGCAGGGAACCATCCTGCCTCTGAAGCCTGCTAACTCAACCCGCTTCTTCCCCCCCAAGACCCTGCAACTGAGACCTGCCATCCATCCCCCCAAGAGCGGCGCTGTGCCCATCAAGCGCTGTAAGGAAGAAGTGGACTGCCTGCAGTGAGCACTGCTGGGGGATCAACCAGGTAATCAGCGATGTGTCAAATGAGCGCTCTATTGAGAGAACTGTGCCCTCCTGCGCTGTGCTCCAAAAGCACTGTGCCCACCTAGCACCAAATTGCAAAACTGTGCCCCCAGCGCTAGCCTGCTGGAACTGTATCCCCTCCAGGGCTGGGCTACTGAAGCGCTGTGTGTGACATGGAAGAACTGCTGCCTCCTAAGCGCTGTAATCTACAAGCACTATGCCCCCAGAATCCTGCTGATACCCCCGGGCGCAGTGCAGGTACAGAACTCTCACCTGCTACTGAGTGCCATGACCCCGAAGCGCTGGGGCCTTTAAGGGCTAATTGCAGAAATTTCCGCCGCTGCCCAGGTGCCATGTGGGAAGAATCCGCTGGGTGGCCGTGGTCATCGCCGCTGCCCATGCCGCCAGACAAGCAGAGCGTGCGGTCTCCTGCATCGCCGCAGCCCCCGAAGTGAAGGGAGGGCCGCCGAGGTATTGGGAAGGCGTAATTGTCACGCCGTGCCCTGATTGGCCCTGGGAGGCGGAAGGAGCTGTGAAGCCCGAGGCCGGTCCAGGTCTCAGTGCGGGGTATCCCAGAGGAGCGGGAGCCCCCTTGTCTCTCCCAGTCTGGCTGGACATGTGAGGAGCCCGGAGGGGGAAGAGAGGAGCTGCTGGGAGCACGCTTAGCCTATGCGGGCTCCCGAATAATGTTAGAAGCCCACAGCACTAGGTTAACCCCCCTGGGGGAGGGCAATGAGTCTGCGGGGATGGCGGGGCTGCCGAGGAGCATCGGAACATCAGAGAGGGAGCCCTGTGACCACCCATTCCCTCAGGAGACTGCAGCTGGGCCCAGTAGGCCCTAGTTAACCCTGCAATGGCCCTGTGGGCCCTGGAGGACTAAAGTAAAAGGGAGAGTGTGTAGAGGCCTTCTGAACTGGGCACAAGACTGCTCTGATGATAGATGAACTGTGCTTGCATTAACCCCTTGCCAGGGGACTGTTCCTTTCAGCGTGCCCCTGTTTAGGAAAATGCTGTATATGTTTCTGTTGTGCCATTCATGCATATTTTGGGTTATTTCAATGATCCCCATGCACAAGAGATAATTTGATGTTGAAACCAGATCTACGAAATGTTTCATTCAATGATCCTGCTTATGAGAAATGTGGTTTGCCTTGAAGTAGTAACTGAAAGAACTTCGGGTGCCTACCTGTCTCGCGCTAGGCTACCGTGTCCGAATTGGTTACCCCAGTTCTAACATTGGTGTTCAGCAGCGAGATAAGGACCTGTGGTTGTGCAGCACCCTCCAGTGACTCAGTGTGCGCTGCAATTGGACACCTATTGTATCGCAAGCCTAACAATTTGCCCTTCTCTGTCTGATTGGAAGTGTAGGCTCCTGTGTTAGCCCTGTTACCTACGTCCTAGTGTGTTCTTCCCTTAAGTTGTCTGGGGCCCCACCTGTCAGGGTGGAGTTCGAGCTGGCCAACCTAGAGGAGTATACAGTGGTGCAGCTGAATGAGTTATGTCAAGGGATGGAGGTGTCCATCAAGCGAGGTGCCAAGAGAGAGGAGCTTCAGAAAGCCTTGAGGACATGGGTAGAGGCCCACCCGGAGGGTAGAGTGGATGAGGGGCAGGGGGAGGCCGGCACTTCAGAAGAGTTAGACCTACTGCAGGTAGACATTAGTGATAATGTGATGCCAGGAAAACATTCCGGGGAAGGCAGTATTGTGTCAAGGAGGAGTGCATCGCCGGAAGAGTATGAGGACAGGAGGGAGGAGAGGCTAAAATCGAGAAGGAGAGAGAAGAAAAGAGGCTAGCCATGCAAAAGAAGAAGCTTGCGCATGAGCTTAGCCTCAAGGAATTGGAGCTACGAGCATTGCAAATAGGGGCACAAGGCAATAGGAATGGTGGCAGCGTACCCGCTGAGGTTCCACGAGAGCCTAGGTTTTATCCACCTAAGGAGGTGGTAGCCAGTTTCAATGTAGAGGATGACATTGATAAGTGGCTGGCGGCGTATGAGGTGTCCTTGGTGGCCCATGGGGTGCCCAAGAGTTACTGGGGGGTGGCCTGTATCGGTACATACCTCTGGTGGTAAGGGACACACTCTTGACTTTAGAAAAAGAGGATCGAAAAAATGATCCTGTCATGAAGGAGGCGCTCCTTAGAAAGTTTGGCCTCACTCCAGAGAAGTTTTGCCAGAGGTTCGGCCACAACCATAAGCTTCCCACACAAAACTGGGTGGATTTTTTTGATTATGCACGTAAGTCCTTAGTGGGTTGGGTGCGTGGCAGCGAAGTGAGTGACTATGAAGGGCTGTACAATTTGTTTTTAAGGAAGCACCTTCTCAATAGGTGTTTTCCAGAGCTGAGCCAACACCTGGTGGACCGCAAGCTGACCTACCCTCGGGAGCTTACAGAGGAGGCGGATACCTGGGTTAGCACTCCCTAGTACTTTGTGGGCTACTTCAGACACCGATGTAGGGCAAATGGTTATTCCGCCAGTGCATATTAGTGTCAAGGAGCGTGCTTCTTTGCCAAGCCTGCCTCAGTATAAAATTCCTAAAGAAGGAGAAGAAGCACTTACACTCATTGTGCATGATTTGATTAAAGTAGGGGTCGTGGAAGTAGTTTCTTACAATGTTTGCAATAGTCCGATTCTTCCCATTTTGAAAAAAGATACTGACACTACGATCTACAGATTTATCATTGACTTGAGAGAAATAAGCAAGACTGTAGTACCGCAGTACCCTGTGGTTTCTGACATAACGGCACTACTTACTTTGGTTCCTCCGACAGCAACTACATTCTCTGTTATAGACTTGAAGAACGCTTTCTTTTTGATCCCTATTCATCCTGAAAGGCGATATTCGTTCGGTTTCACTTTGAATAATCGATCATATAGATGTTGTCAGTTCCTCAAGGCTATACTGAGAGTCCTAGTATTTACAGTAAGCATTGAAGAGACAGCTTGATTCCTTTACTTTGCCTGAAGGGGTGGCTCTCATACAATATGTCGATGACATCTTGTTGGCAGCCGATACGCCTGAACTATGTGAAGAGTGTACTTTGTCTTTGCTTTCTTTTCTTACTACACACCCTCATAAAGTATCACAAAAGAAATTGCAATATTGTAGACCAGAGGTAACCTACTTAGGTCACATTCTGTCTAAGGAGGGCCATGCATTGACACCAGATCGCAATCAAGCAATTTTAGACACCCCAGTACCTTCGACACAGAAAGATGTCGGTGTGTTCATTGGTTTGACTTCGTTTTGTAGGTAATGGATATTGGACTTTTCACACACTGTTAAACCCCTGCTAGCGCTTTTGACTAAAAACACTCCGATCCCTCTTCCATGGACAGATGAATGCCAAAACGCTTTTCTTCAGTTAAGACAAGCTCTTTGTTCTGCACCAGTGTTAGGCACACCAGATTACATGAAAGCTTTTACACTCTATGTACACGAGAAAGATGGGTGTGCATTGTCAGTTTTAGTACAGACACACGGTGATAAGCAGCGCCCTTGTGCATATTTTTCTGTAGTTCTTGATTCTGTTGCTCATGCATTGCCTGGATGTTTCCGTTCAGTAGCAGCGACAGCAGTGTCCATATGTCAGAGCGAAAGGATAGTTTTGTCACACAAACTGTTGGTGCTAGTACCCCATGCAGTAGATGCCCTTTTGAATCAGACTAAGACACAACACTTAACTAGTGCTCACCTGACAAGATATGAATTGACACTGTTAGCACCTCATATTACCTTGAAGAGGTGCGCGACACTGAACCCAGCCACTTTGTTGCCATATCCTGCGACTCAGTCCCAGTCAAAGGAACCTCACGATTGCATATTCCTTACTGAGGAACAGACAAAGGGTTGCATCGATTTGCAAGATATGCCCCTTCCAGATGTAGATGGGGAACTGTGGGTTGATGGGTCCTGTCTGAAGTTACCAGATGGCACCACTTCAGCTGCTTATGCAATCACCATGCTTGAGGCAGTAGTGGAAACAGCTCGCATACCTCAGAAGTCGGCTCAAGCAGCTGAACTAATAGCTTTGACACGAGCGTGTGAACTTAGCACTAACTTATGTTGAACATTTACACGGATAGACGCTATGCTTTTGGAGTGGTTCATGATTTTGGCCTACTCTGGAAGGAAAGAGGATTTCTTACATCCCACAGGATGCAGATAATGCACGGAGACTTAGTGTATAATCTCTTGACTGCACTTACATACCCGAAAAAAGTTGCCATTATGAAGTGTAGCGCACGCAAGAAAATCATTGACAAATTTGGACAAGGCAATGCCTTCGCAGACCGTGTAACCAGTGAAACTGCAATGCAGCAAAGCACTACATCCATGTACGTAGCAAAATCACAAGCTGAACGTTGGCATGATGATAGAGAGGAAGTATTGTATATACAGAGTTCTGCACAAAACAACAGTTGATGGACAGAATGCAGAACAATGTCATACATTCACCCCATTCCAGAGACCTGGGCCAAAATCCATCAATTTTTGCAATCCACACCACCCCAGGTCAGACATGGCCATGTGCAAATCAGCCTTGACCCTGTGCCTCATGGGAACAGTCCAGCCCGAACTGCCAAGCCATGTCTTTCCTGGACCAGAATCAAGCATCCTAGGACCGGTTTCTGGCTATCAGCCGTCTTCAGCCAGGAAAGCTTGACTCCCGTGGTGTGGAGAGTATGGGACTCACGTCTGAGCATACCCATCCCACTCGGAGTGACAAATGCAAAACAACAGTTGATGGAAAGAATGCAGAACAATGTCATACATTCACCCCAGTACAGAGATCTGGGCCTAAATCCATCGTTGTTTTGCACTCCACACCACCCCAGGTCAGACATGGCCATATGCAAATCAGCCTTGACCCTGTGCCTCATGGGAACAGTCCAGCCATGTCTTTCCTGGACCGGAATCAAGCATCCTAGGACCGGTTTCAGGCTATCAGCCGTCTTCAGCCAGGATAGCTTGACTCCAGTGGTGTGGAGAGCATGGAACTCACGTCTGACCATACCCATCCCACTCGGGGTGACAAATGCAAAACAACAGTTGATGGACAGAATGCAGAACAATGTCATACATTCACCCCAGTACAGAGATCTGGGCCTAAATCCATCGTTTTTTTGCACTCCACACCACCCCAGGTCAGACATGGCCATATGCAAATCAGCCTTGACCCTGTGCCTCATGAGAACAGTCCAGCCCGAACTGCCAAGCCATGTCTTTCCTGGACCGGAATCAAGCATCCTAGGACCGGTTTCTGGCTATCAGCCGTCTTCAGCCAGGATAGCTTGACTCCAGTGGTGTGGAGAGCATGGGACTCACGTCTGAGCATACCCATCCCACTCGGGGTGACAAATGCAAAACAACAGTTGATGGACAGAATGCAGAACAATGTCATACATTCTCCCTAGTACAGAGATCTGGGCCTAAATCCATCGTTTTTTTGCACTCCACACCACCCCAGGTCAGACATGGCCATATGCAAATCAGCCTTGACCCTGTGCCTCATGGGAACAGTCCAGCCATGTCTTTCCTGGACCGGAATCAAGCATCCTAGGACCGGTTTCTGGCTATCAGCCGTCTTCAGCCAGGATAGCTTGACTCCAGTGGTGTGGAGAGCATGGGACGCACGTCTGAGCATACCCATCCCACTCGGGGTGACAAATGCAAAACAACAGTTGATGGACAGAATGCAGAACAATGTCATACATTCACCCCAGTACAGAGATCTGGGCCTAAATCCATCGTTTTTTTGCACTCCACACCACCCCAGGTCAGACATGGCCATATGCAAATCAGCCTTGACCCTGTGCCTCATGGGAACAGTCCAGCCCGAACTGCCAAGCCATGTCTTTCCAGGACCGGAATCAAGCATCCTAGGACCGGTTTCTGGCTATCAGCCGTCTTCAGCCAGGATAGCTTGACTCCAGTGGTGTGGAGAGCATGGGACTCACGTCTGAGCATACCCATCCCACTCGGGGTGACAAATGCAAAACAACAGTTGATGGACAGAATGCAGAACAATGTCATAGATTCACCCAAGTACAGAGATCTGGGCCGAAATTCATTGTTTTTTTGCACTCCACACCACCCCAGGTCAGACATTGCCATTTGCAAATCAGCCTTGACCATGTGCCGCATGGGATCAGTCCAGCCCGAACTGCCAAGCCATGTCTTTCCTGGACCGGAATCAAGCATCCTAGGACTGGTTTCTGGCTATCAACCGTCTTCAGCCAGGATACCTTGACTCCAGTTGTGTGGAGAGCATGGGACTCACGTCTGAGCATACCCATCCCACTCGGGGTGACAAATGCAAAACAACAGTTGATGGACAGAATGCAGAACAATGTCATACATTCTCCCCAGTACAGAGATCTGGGCCTAAATCCATAGTTTTTTTGCACTCCACACCACCCCAGGTCAGACATGGCCATATGCAAATCAGCCTTGACCCTGTGCCTCATGGGAACAGTCCAGCCCGAACTGCCAAGCCATGTCTTTCCTGGACCGGAATCAAGCATCCTAGGACCGGTTTCTGGCTATCAGCCGTGTTCAGCCAGGATAGCTTGACTCCAGTGGTGTGGAGAGCATGGGACTCACGTCTGAGCATGAGACTCCTATCTGCCTCTATGGAAGAACTTGAGCAATGAACTAAAGGAGGAATGTTAGATGATGAGGGTTGTTGGCGTAACAAAGAAATGAATAAGTGAAAATTGCCTGCAGACTATTTACAACCTATGGTTCAATTGACACATGGGCTGGCACATGTTGGAGCTCTAGCAAAAACTAAATTGCTTACACAAGTTTGGGAGCATCCTGAAATTGCCAGCACAGCTAAAAGAGTAGCTGTGCTGGCAATTTCAGTGTTCCTTTCAGCGTGCCCCTGTTTAGGAAAATGCTGTATATGTTTCTGTTGTGCTATTCATGCATATGTTGGGTTATTTCAATGATCCCCATGCAGAAGAGATAATTTGATGTTGAAACCAGATCTAAGAAATGTTGCATTCAATGATCCTGCTTTTGAGAAATGTTGTTTGCCTTGAAGTAGTAACTGAAAGATGTTGACCCCATTTGTACCTGCACTAAAGAGTCCAGATAAAGAGTCTTGAATTGAACAGCAACCTGGTGTGGTGTCATTTTATTGCGTGTACATTCTTGAGTCAGTGTGAGTGTGTGCTGCACCACTGCTTTACACATTGCCTTCGGGTGCCTACCTGCCTCGCGCCAAGCTACCGTGTCGGAATTGGTGACCCCAGTTCTAACATTGGTGTTCAGCAGCGGGATAAGGACCTGTGGTTGTGCAGCACCCTCCAGTGATTCAGAGTGCGCCGCAATTGACACCTATTTTATCGCAAGCCTAACAATTTGCCCTTCTCTGTCTGATTGATTGTATTGGCTCCTGTGTTAGCCCTGTTACCTACGTCCTAGTGTGTTCTTCCCTTAAGTTGTCTGGGGCCCCACCTGTCAGGATGGAGTTTGAGCTGGCCAACCTAGAGGAGTATACAGTGGTGCAGCTGAAAGAGTTCTGTCAAGGGATGGAGGTGTCCGTCAAGCGAGGTGCCAAGAGAGAGGAGCTTCAGAAAGCCTTGAGGGCATGGGTAGAGGCCCACCCGGAGGGGAGAGTGGATGAGGGGCAGGGGAAGGCCGGCACTTCAGGAGAGTTAGACCTACTGCAGGTAGACATTAGTGATAATGTGATGCCTGGAAGAAGTTCCCGGGGCAGGCAGTATTGTGTCAAGGAGGAGTGTATCGCCGGAAGAGTATGAGGACAGGAGGGAGGAGAGGAAATTGAGGCTAGAGATTGCTAAAATCGAGAAGGAGAGAGAAGAAAATTGGATAGCAATGGAAGAGAAGAAGCTTGCGCATGAGCCTAGCCTCAAGGAATTTGAGCTACGAGCATTGCAAACAGGGGCGCAAGGCAATAGGAATGGTGGCAGCGTACCCGCTGAGGTTCCACGAGAGCCTAGGTTTTATCTACCTAAGGAGGTGGTAGCCAGTTTCAGTGTAGGGGATGACATTGATAAGTGGTTGGCGGCGTATGAGGTGTCCTTGGTAGCCCATGGGGTGCCCAAGAGTTACTGGGGGGTTGCCTGTATCGGTACATACCTCCGGTGGTAAGGGACACACTCTTTACTTTAGAAAAAGAGGATCGAACAAATTATTCTGTCAAGAAGGAGGCTCTCCTTAGAGAGTTTTGCCTCACTCCAGAGAAGTATCGCCAGAGGTTCCACAACAACCATAAGCTTCCCACACAGAACTGGGTGGATTTTTTTGATTATGCACATAAGGCCTTAGAGGGTTGGGTGCGTGGCAGCGAAGTGAGTGACTATGAAGGGCTGTACAATTTGTTTTTAAGGGAGCACCTTCTCAATAAGTGTTTTCAGAGCTGAGCCAACACCTGGTGGACCGCAATCTGACCGACCCTCGGGAGCTTACAGAGGAGGCGGATACCTGGGTTAGCACTCCCTAGTACTTTGTGGGCTACTTCAGACACCGATGTAGGGCAAATGGTTATTCCGCCAGTGCAGATCAGTGTCAAGGAAGGTGCTTCTTTGCCAAGATTGCCTCAGTATAAAATTTCTAAAGAAGGAGAAGAAGCACTTACACGCATTGTACATGATTTGATTAAAGTAGGGGTTGTGGAAGAAGTTTCTTACAATGTTTGCAATAGTCCGATTCTTCCCATTTTGAAAAAAGATACTGACATTAAGATCTACAGATTGATGATTGACTTGAGAGAAGTATGCAAGACTGTAGTACCGCAGTACCCTGTGGTTTCTGACATAACAACACTACTTACTTTGGTTCCTCCGACAGCAACTACATTCTCTGGTATAGACTTGAAGAACGCTTTCTTTTCGATCCCTATTCATCCTGAAAGTCGATATTTGTTCTGTGTCACTTTGAATAATCGATCATATAGATTTTGTAGAGTTCCTCAAGGCTATACAGAGAGTCCTGGTATTTACAGTCAAGCATTGAAGAGACAGCTTGATTCCTTTACTTTACCTGAAGGGGTGGTTCTCATACAATATGTCGATGACATCTTGTTGGCAGCCGATACGCCTGAACTATGTGAAGAGTGTACTTTGTCTTTGCTTTCTAGTTTGACAACACACCTTCATAAAGTATCACGAAAGAAATTGCAATATTGTAGACCGAAGGTAACCTACTTAGGTCACCTTCTGTCTAAGGAGGGCCATGCATTGACACCAGATCGCATTCAAGCAATTTTAGACACCCCAGTACCCTCCACACAGAAAGATGTCCGTGCGTTCATTGGTTTGACTTCGTTTTGTAGGCAATGGATATTGTGCTTTTCACACATTGTTAAACCCCTGCTAGCGCTTTTGACTAAAAACACTGTGATCCCCCTTCCATGGACAGATGAATGCCAAAACGCTTTTCGTCAGTTAAGACAAGCTCTTTGTTCTGCACCAGTGTTAGGCACACCAGATTACACGAAAGCTTTTACACTCTATGTACACGAGAAAGATGGGTGTGCATTGTCAGTTTTAATACAGACACACGTTGATAAGCAGCGCCCTTGTGCATATTTTTCTGTAGTTCTTGATCCTGTTTCTCGTGCGTTGCCTGGATGTTTCCGTTCAGTAGCAGTGACAGCAGTGTCCATACGTCAGAGCGAAGGGATAGTTTTGTCACACAAACTGATGGTGCTAGTACCCCATGCAGTAGATGCCCTTTTGAATCAGACTAAGACAAAACACTTAACTAGTGCTCGCCTGACAGGATATGAATTGACACTGTTAGCACATCATATTACTTTGAAGAGGTGCGCGACACTGAACCCAGCCACTTTGTTGCCATATCCTGCGACTAAGTGCCAGTTAAAGGAACCTCATGATTGTGTATTCCTTACTAAGGAACAGACAAAGGGTTGCATCGATTTGCAAGATACGCCCCTTCCAGATGTAGATGGGGAACTGTGGGTTGATGGGTCCTGTCTGAAGTTACCAGATACTAGGAAAAAAGGAGGGGTTGTGCCCAAATTACCCTCATGGACATGAGCACATGACATCAAAAAGATGTATACAAATACAAAGGAGCACAGAGGGATTGACTCAGTATTTATTTGTAATCAAGGTTAAATTAAAAGCCTTGATATATCCAAAAAATGAATTTTATAAAGTAATGAATACACAAATTATAGTCACATATATAGCTATATCAAACAACTAGGTGGAGCACAAAAAACGAGCCACAAGTAATTATATACAGCGAGAGTACCTTCACTTGAACTCAATCTTTCCATATAATACAATATACAACATACACATCACATATATATATATTTACACACGAATTTCAAAACAACACAGCCCTACAAAAAACAAACAAAAAGACCAAAAAATGACACAAAAAACATTTATATATCTATGTGCGCATTGAATTGCAATGCTACACTACCAGGTAGTCCTATGTAACAGCGCCTGGGGAAATTAATTACCCCAAAATGATTATTTAAACCGGCGCTTATGCTACAGTCTAGCACAAATTACCAGTTGAAATGTACTCCTCCACAGAATGTCTGTTACCAGATGGCACGACTTCAGCTGCTTATGCAATCACCACGCTTGAGACAGTAGTGGAAACAGCTCGCATACCACAGAAGTCGGCTCAAGCTGCTGAACTAATAGCTTTGACACAAGCGTGTGAACTTAGCACTAACTTACGTGTGAACATTTACACAGATAGCCGCTATGCTTTTGGAGTGGTTCATGATTTTGGCCTACTCTGGAAGGAAAGAGGCTTTCTTACATCCAACGGGATGCAGATAATGCACGGAGACTTAGTGCATAATCTCTTGACTGCACTTACATACCCAAAGAAAATTGCCATTATGAAGTGTAGCGCACACAAGAAAATCATTGACAAATTAGGACAAGGCAATGCCTTCGCAGACCGCGTAGCCCATGAAACTGCAATGCAGCAAAGCACTACATCCATGTACGTTGTAAAATCACAAGCTGAACGTTGGCATGATGCTAGAGAGGAAGTATTGGATATACAGAGATCTGCCTCTATGGAAGAACTTGAGCAATGGTCTAAAGAAGGAATGTTAGATGACGAGGGTTGTTGGCGTAACAAAGAAATGAATAAGTGGAAATTGCCTGCAGCCTATTTACAAACTATGGTTCAATTGGCCCATGGGCTGGCACATGTTGGAGCTCTAGCAATAACTAAATTGCTTACACAAGTTTGGGAGCATTCTGAAATTGCCAGTACAGCTAAAAGAGTAGTACAGTCCTGTTTGATCTGTTGGCAGTATAATCCTGGAAAAGGGACAGAAACTCCTACAGGGGGGTTTGCTACACCAACCGCACATTTTGAAGTTTTACAGATGATTACATCCAACTTGAACGCTGCAATAATCTAAAATACGTCCTAGTGGTGGTATGTGCCTTCAGTAAATGGATAGAGGCGTACCCTACAAAGGATAATACTACTCTTACCACAGCAAAGGTGCTTCTGAAGGAATTTTTTCCTAGGTATGGTGTTTGTAAGCTTTTGTGGAGTGACAACGGACCTCATTTTATTGGGCAAGTTGTTGAGTATGTCCTGAAAGGGTTAGGGATCAAACAGAAATTCCATACAGTCTTCCACCCGCAATCAGGAGGATTGGTGGAAAGGTATAACACTACTTTAAAATTGAAGCTGGCAAAAATACAGGCTTCCACGTCCCTAAAGTGGCCAGATGCACTACCTTTTGCATTATTGTCCATAAGATCGGTGCCACACTCACGATCAGGTCTTACCCCGTATGAGGTGGTATTTGGGAGACCGATGAACATTTGGGGAGTTCCTAAGCCGCGCCCCATACATGACGTACCTCTGTTGAATCATTATTTGGCACAGTTACCCGACAGTTTGATTTCTATTCATCAACAGGTTCGAGAAGCTCTTCCTGACAGATCTACAGGTGAGACCCATGAACTCCGTCTCGGCGACTATGTGATGGTCAAGGTCTCCGTCAGATTGAACTGCTTGGAGCCGAGGTGGCGAGGTCTGGAGCAGGAGCTTTTGGCTACAAGGACAGCAGTTTGAGTGATGAACAAAAAGAACTGGGTCCACAGCACGCATTGCAAGCGTGTGTTGCCCGCCTTGGTGGAACCTGCTGCGCTGACCGACCATCGAGAGATTCTGGAGGCGGAGAAAGGTCAAACTATCTCACCTGACATATTTGTGGAAGTCTTCCCGGACCATACGATTCCTGGAGCATCGCAATACCACTTGAGACCGAGGAAAGAATCTGCAGTGTTGAACGAGAGTGGTTGAGCTACCGCCCTGGGTTTGTGAAACGGGGAGCCAATGTGGATCAGCCCTGCGTTAGTGTAGTGACACCCGTCTTGACCCGTGTTGAAGAAATCAGCGGCTGCCCAAGGGATAAGAGCTCCAACGATTGTTTTCAACGAGTTTTTAGGAAGATCAATTATCGCTGTTGCTGAAATGAAAAACAAAAGAATAATTTGTGCTGTTGGGTTTGTTGTTGCTCTGGTGGTTATGGCGATAATCACCTGGTTTGTTGAGAAAGTGGCTCCTGCTCGCCAGCTTCTTGTTGCCACTACTCCAGCTTCAGTGGAACATAACTATTTTACACTTCCCTACCATGAGCAGAAACATTGACAATCCTACTTAAATAACACATTCATCCAGATGTTGCATCATACACACAATGCCACGAATACTACCAATTGTTGGGGGTGTGGGATGATACCTGCACACCAAAAGAAAGGTGAAACACCTTTTATTCCTCTACGTTTTCCCACAAGCTTGGTATGCCCTTTTGTTTGCTTCGGAAAGCCCTCAGTAGGTGGAATAATTTTTCGGTTAAATAAAGAATGCTACCAAGATGAAGATGGTTATCCTCAAGCTAAAGGGACTAAAAGGGAATAGGAAGAATACCAACCGGACAATATTTCAACACTATATGTCTTCACGAATATGAGGACTATCAAAGACAATGGACCTTTTGTAATTTCTGTGACCAGAGCTAAAGCAGAACTGTGTATAAGTACTGTTGGGAGAATTCCCGTAGGATGGAGTGGATGTATTTTGACATTGATTATTGAAGGAGCTAACAACAGTAGTTTTACGTCTTTGCATAATTCGTATTTTGTATGTGGTAATAAAGGATACTATCAATTGCCTGTTAGGTGGTCCGGGGTATGTTACATATCATTTTTATTACCACCTGTGTTCTTGGCCCCTCCATCATATCACCTGAATTTAAAATTGTATGAGGACATTTCCAAGAATAGATATAAACGAACAATAAGTGCATATGAAGTTGACCAGACAGATACCACTTTGCAACAATATGTCGATTTCAATTTTGCTTTGTTCTTCTTTGTGGGTGCTGCATTGAATAGCAGAAAGATCAGACGATTGATTCGTGTTGTGGAAGCTGTCACCAATCTGACATCCATAGGACTTGGGAACATTACAGAAGAACTGCAAATTGCAAGAATTGTAGCACTCCAGAATAGGACGGTGCTTGACTTGGTTTTGGCTGATCGAGGTGGTGCATGTCGCATCATCGGTAGCAGTTGCTATGTTTTTATACCTGATCACTCACCTTCCGTTTATGATGCAATCTCTAAACTGCATAAGATCACTGCAGAAATTCACTCAGAGACTGGTACATGGACATTTTCAAACTGGATATGGACACTCTTTGCTACATGGGGCTGGAAGCTACTGGCTATTCTATGTATACTACTGGTGATACTATTTACATTCTGTACTTGTATACAATTTGGTCCTATGCTTTGCTCCATGTGCATCACTGCTTGTACAGGGTCGTCTGTTGTAATTTAGCAGTGATTAGGTTAAGCATTAGCAGAAGATATCTTGTATTTAGAGACTATCTTGTCCATTTTTTGGAATCCATTTTGTATTTCTGTCAGCCATTTTGTTTGCCACGTGCTCGCCATGTGCTCTGTCCTACCTCCCTGTTAACTGCTCTTGAAATCTGCCTAGAGACGAGATATATTTAGCCTGTTCTGCTTTGCACATGCTCAGTTGAGCTTACAGCTGTACCCAACTGTCAGGATGTGTCCACCAGATTTAGCTAACTGTCAGCCCCTCCCACTTGTTGCTAGCACACTCTCTGTATGACCTAATATGTATTTGAAACCAGCATTCTGTAATTTGTACTGCCTTCATTTCAGCCCCTGTGTGGATATAAAAGGCCCCAGCTCCTTCCAGTCAGTGTGCTACCTCATACACTACTGAAGGGTGTTGTATGCATGTAGTTCCACCTCATGAGGTTTAATAAACTCTGTCTTTTCTATTCCAGTTTCTGTGCCAACTTCTTCCTATTGGTCTGAGGACTCTGTGCAGAGAAGGGAGAACCCCTAGCACTGGTAGGCCTTGCTGAGGCTCACCACCACAAATCGGACAGCAACCTAGTGTGGTGTCATTTTATTGCGTGTAAATTCTTGCGTCAGTGTGAGTGTGTGCTGCACCACTGCTTTACACATTGCCTTCGGGTGCCTACTTGCCTCGCACCAAGCTACCGTGTCGGAATTGGTCACCCCAGTTCTAACAGACATCCTTGTTTTAATCTTTGATTCTATATTTCACTGGTAATTGAACAGCAGGTAGTATGAAGCAGAACTGCTAAAATATCTGTTCAGGGGGTGCAAGTTCAAGGGAGGCGCTAAGGAAGGGTATGTTAAAACTAGCATCATTGACAACTAGCTGTGATTTGTTTTTGTAGGACTCAAGTTCATATCTATTCCTCCCCATCTCTGTCTTATCCAGTTAAACCTAGTCCTATCCAGAAGAATAGAATCCAGACATCGTTATTAGCCATAAATCAGGGTACAGGAGTTCATGAAGGATTTATACATTATTGTAGACTAGTTGTTGTGATCTGCTGGGCCACACCTCATTCCTGATAAAAAGGTTGTTAGTTCTTCATCACAAACCCATAAGGGTGTGGCAGCAGAGTTTTACATTTTGCTTCTGCAAATGGTTTCAATGGCCAGACAAAAAGTTGACTGCTAGCAAGAAATATCAGATGGGAATGCTACATATCACCCAAAGCCCTCATGGACCCCTCATAAGAGATGACACAAACTAGTCTTCCAAGTCAATCAACTGCACTAGAATATTCTGCTCCAGCAAGTGAATGTGAACTTTCCTGACGGGGTCTGTGTAGTAACACGGATACTGCTGCCCTGCTGGACTTCTGATTTCCCTTACCAGGATTTTACTTGCCTCACTTTAACCTACTCCTCGCGGCCCCCGCTGCGCGGGGACCGCTTGTGCTGCTGGCTTTGTCATCTGGGGAGTAACCTTGATCACGGACACCCGGACCAATGCAGGAGGGAACCACGACGCCAACCGGGACTGCGAGGACCAGCGGGCAGTGTGTTACAACTTGCCACAGCTGGTCCTCTTCCCGCCTCCGCCCTCACCTATAACATCTTGGGCGTGATTGGCCGGAATTGTGTGCTTTCCTGACGGGGGTCTGTCAACTCTCTCCTACATAACTCCACCACCACCTCCCGCCCGCGGGACGCGCGCGGACGCGCTCGGGCGAAGCCTGGGCCAAGGGCTGGCCCATTTAGGCCCGTTCAAGCTCGGGCAAGACCGGACCAGGCCAACTCCCCTGATTTTTCCTCCCCTATCACTGTCTTTTGCGGTATGGCTGCAAGGGAAGCGAGAAGGAAAGCCACGGCATCAACAACAATGGTTGCAGGTACTCTTGATAACTTTCTTATTAGAGCCAACACTGTGGTTGATAATGAATTGATTGTTTTAGAAAGACGACTTTCAGATGGGATTGAAAGTGTAAGGAAATCATCTTTTGGTTTAATTTCAAATGCCAGAACCCGGGAAAAATTGGATGATTCCCACATAGCTCTGCTGGACAGCATTGGCCAAACAATTGAGTCTGTCCTGCAAGAGCTACGGACCTCCTCCCCATCTCCAGGAAGAGACTCACTCCAGCCTATCCCTGAGTGTGCTCCTACCGTAAAGACAACACCGACTTTGCATGAGGGGAGTGATTTGATTGCTTCCCAATTACGAGGGTTGCGTGAGGGTGCTGTTCAGAAAAGGAAAAGAGAGAGGGAGCTTAAGGGAGGGAAAAGAAGTAAGCTGGACTCCATACATAATAATAATATACTGGTTAATACCCCGCACATAGTGGATTGCCCGCCAACCTTAGGTCCAAATCCAATTGTTATTGCACCTGAGCCCCCACAACTTCAACTGAGGGCTCTGCCTGCATCCTTTGCTTTTCGTGAGGGGCCGGACGGGGAGGGGGGTTACTCAATTAACACCCTTGCCACGGTTCTGAAAAGACATTTGGACCCGTTGATGGCCAGACTGGGCCACATTGAAACAAGGTTGAATGCAATAGAAAGGGTTACGGGGGGCCTTGAGGATAAACTGAAGAATATTAGTTGTTCCCAAAGAGTCTCCTCAACGACCTCTGGTGCCCTACTCTCACATAACTCAATAGGCACGAACATCCCTGTGGTAGTACCCACCCCGCATTGATTATAAATTTTAAAAATAAATGTTTATATTTCCAAAGGCTCAAGCAGGTCAGCTTCCCATCCTATATCATATAATTCGGACAAATCTGCATCCTCATCATGTTCTTCTTCATCCTCAGGATTTAAATCATCCAATGGATCAACATCCACTGATGTTTCAATTACAAGTTCAATGATGAGGTCAAAATCAACTGATTGCAGATTGTCGCTCATGTTGAGGTTGTCTTTATCTTTAAAGAAAGATAACAACAATGAGATGTTGCAGAGTAAGAGACAAATCTCAGAGATTATAATAGTAAAATTGTTTAACAAGATTAACATTTAGCAGCTATTATTTAGCCATGTCCAGCAATGCTGAGCAGGTGAAGCCTATGTCTAATTTTTCACTGAACAGGACTCATCTCTTCTTAACCTTGGATAAGCCTCACCGACTCTGTGTCCCCTGCACATACTTAAATGTAAGGGGGCAGATTTATATTAAATGGCACATCCCCAGGCATGCACCAGTTAACGTGCACCACTGCTCTGCCACCCATGGTGTGCCGCATTTACAATCAGATAGGAGAAAGCTGCGTCAAAACCCTGCGCCTGCTTGAAGCTGGCATAGGTCTTGACGCAGCATTGTGGAGATGGGGCACCCCTGAGCCTTGCTGGAGCTGCATCGCACTTGCGATACAACTCCAGCAATGCGCCACCTTTACGGCACAGATGCGTCACGCATCTGTGCCGTTTTTGCCCCATGCTGCGCCGCATTGTAAATGCAGCACAACATGGGTGGCGGAACAGTGGCGCAGGATGACTGTCACATCCCTGGTGATGCGCCAGTCATCATAAATCTATCCCTAAGCTTCTTATCTTGTTACAGATGAACCACCATATGTACCATCAAACTATTTTGCATTTCCTAAATACCAAATTTTAAGGAATAAATAGCAATTCTTTACTATTCCTAATTTGCAATGAGCAAATTGCTAATTGCAAATTAACCATTCATTTCCATGGGCTAGGAGGCTCATAGGAATGAAGGTTGCAATTTGTGATTAGCAATTAGCTCATCACAAAATAGGATTTTTTTCAAGCGTGCAGGGGTATCTCAAGAACACCCTGCTGCACCCCTGAAAAAAAAATTTGGGGGCATATGGCGCACATAAATTTTAACAAAATTCCTTTACCTCAACAACGATTTTCAAATCATAACTTCAAAACACTACACATGGGAAAATTACTTAAATTGTCCTTAAGACACATAAAAGCGTTTTTTGATTGGCTTTCCTGCATGGTAGGGTCACTTTTAACATGGCTATGTAACACAAACATTCAAAATCTAAATTTTCCATGCACACGTGGAAGCATATTTACAAGCAATTTGCGCCACAGAGAAAGGTCTTACACTAAAATGAGAAAAATAACATCAGGGACAGTCAATTGCCTTATAAAGAAGCATACACCATTATGTCCTTGTCATGATTTTAAAAACAATTCCTTTTCCCCAAAAACGATTTTCAAATCATAATTTCTAAAAACTGCACATGGGAAAATGACTTAAAATGTCCTTAAGACACATAAATGCGTTTTTTGATTGGCTTCCCTGCATGGTAGGGTCACTTTTAACATGGCTATGTAACACAAACATTCAAACTCTAAATTTTCCATGCACATGTGGGAGCATATTTACAAGCAATTTGCGCCACAGAGAAAGGTCTTACACTAAAATGAGAAAAATAACATCAGGGACAGTCAATAGCCTTATAAAGAAGTATACACCATTATCTCCTTGTCATGATTTTAAAAACAATTCCTTTTCCCCAAAAACGATTTTCAAATCATAATTTCTAAACACTGCACATGGGAAAATGACTTAAAATGTCAATAAAACACATGAAAGCATTTTTTGATTGCCTTTCCAGCATGGTTGGGTCACTTTTAACATGGCTATGTAACACAAACATTCAAAATCAAAATTTTCCATACACATGTGAGAGCATATTTACAAGCAATTTGCGCCACATAAATCATAATTTTCTCCTTAAAGCACACTATTCTCTATCTAAAGTAAAAAAATATTTTCTCACCTTAGCAAATACTTTGAGTTTGAAAACAGTCTCAGAAACACACCAATTTGTCTGCAGCAGAGCAAAAGGTATGCACTCCAGAGTCTGCAGCTATGAAAAGCACAGAAATGCTGTAATTCTTCACACATATCTCTCATGTCACCCAATCAAAAGTCTTCCCTCACTTTTTTCAAATGAAAACCCATCCCCCCTCTGCCCTTTCTGCTTTATCTGCATGGCAACCACCTCCTGGAAGAACTCTGTTGTTTGCAAGTTCACACAACAATGTTGCAATTGAACTCTGAACTCTCAGTGCACCTGCATATCCAGTGCATTCTTTCATTTAATGATTTTTTATTGACCACTCAAAATACATCTTTCAAAGAACACATCCGTGCACCCTAACTTTTTGTTTTCAGCAATCAAAATCCACCAATCACTGTTACTGCTTCATGAACACAGAAACTCCACAGTTTTTTTCATTTCAAACTCTCATTTTTTCAACTGCCATTTCATTGCCACACTTCATCTGACTGCAGGAGAACCTTCTCTCACCATGTTTTCTGTCTGGATTGTTGGTCATAGTTATATTCACTGGGCTCAAAGGTACGTTGAAAGCAGGAATTTACCTAACCTCAATTTACAAGATGTGGAAATTAAGTGGTTTGGCCACAGAGGATTAAAATGTCACCAATTGATACCATTGGTGAAAACCTTTATGCATTTGCCCAAACCTGACCTGTTAATTGTGCACTGTGGAGGTAATGACTTGGGCACTTTGACTGGTGTAGGTCTGGAAATGCTTTTAAAGGACACCTTTGAGCAATTAATGGCACTTTTTCCTCAGACTGCCTTGGTATATTCAAATATATGCCAAAGACAGAAATGGAGGTGGTCAAACCAATTTTGTCCACAAATTGAGAAGTCGAGGAAGCATGTAAACAAATCTGTTTCAGCTTACATGAGAGACCATGGAATGGGCTCCCTGTACAACAATAACTTGCGTTACTACATGCAAGATATCTACAGAGGAGATGGAGTTCACTTCTCAGATGAGGGCAACAGAATTTTCACTCTGAATTTAAGAATGTGCATTGGTACCTACTTATAAGTACCTAAATGTACCATAAACCCAAAAGCTCTTCTCAGAGCTACCCTACATCTGATCACTCACAATTATTATTTAACTCTAACATTTTTCACTAATTTTCAACAAAATACGCTACCGGGGCCGCTACCCGGTACGCGAACCGGGAGCTAACCTCGCGAAATTTTTTTTTAAAATGTTTTTTTTTCGCACATATAAGCCTCCTCAGCCACCCTCAGAAAACCTAGGGGGTCAAGATAACTCTACCGTGCCCCCTTCTACCCATTCTGAACGTTATTTGCCCTCCATCTTGTATCTTAATTCGACCGAAACACAAAATGGTGGACTCCCGGAACGCTTAAGGTCCGCGAACCGGGGCGCTCAACGGTTCGCGTACCGGGTCGCTCCCTGGGAAGCGCACCATCAAAAAAGGTGGGAAAGTAGTTCACACAAAAGCCACTTGAGACAATTTCACCAAATATAGATTAGCTCATACTACATACCAATCCCTACCATTTTCACAAATTTGATTGGAATTCCATTTAGCCATTTAGACTGTAGACCTCTCTAAATACCGTGAGGTAAATTACTTCACAAAACACATCTGAAGTGTTGGAATTGACAACCAATTAAAATGTTACTTTCATTTTCTACTTTTTTTACCTGACATTTGATTGGTTATGTACCCGAATATATATAAAGGAAGAGAAGGAAACACAGCCATTTTGACTACTACTTCCTGGTGTACATTTCAATAGGATTTTCATTAATAACTTCAACTTCTTTTTAAAGGTAAGTTGTTATTTTTAAAACTGAAGTATATTGTGCACTTTAAGTTAATATGGCAAACTTTTTCTGTTAGTTATATACTATCCCTCTGTAGTACTTATAAATTTAGATACAATTTTTTATATTCCTACTTCCACTCTGATACTATACACTGCCCAAAGATAAATTCACTGTTAAAAACTGCCTATCTAAAATTAATCCCAACAGTGCCCTACTTCTACTAATATATATATTTTTTTATGCAAATTTCAGGGAAAATGGAAAGCGAACAAAAAATTTCATTTGAAATTGTCCTTCCAGAGTCCAACACAGAAATCATTGATCCAAATGAGATTGAATTTATGGATGAAACTTGGGACCAAGAACTACTGCAATGTGTACAAGCAGTAGATAACCTCCTTGCAAATGAGGACATTTTACAACCTCAGAGACTACAATGTATATTCCACGATAATTATGAAATTTCTGACAATGAAATGTTAGAAAGTTTAATAAATTATGAAACACAATAAAAAATGCTTAAAAAATAAAAAATAAAAAAAAAATAATCAACAAAACCAACAATCAATTAACATACAGCATTTGAAAAGTCTATCATTCATTTTTCATTGCAGTACGCTGCCCAGAACGCTTCCCGGTTCGCAGACTGGGCGCTACCCACGCAAAAAAACAAAAAAAAAAAATTTTTTTTTTTGCCCCGCGGGGCCCTTTTAAAGCCTCCACATTAAACCTAAGGGGTCAGGGAGGATCTACTATGCCCCCTTATGGTTATTTCCACCTTTGTTTTGGCCTCCTTTTGTCTCTCAATCCTACCGAGAGACAAGATGGCGGCCGCTCCGGACTGTTTGGAATGTTTACAGACGCCGGATAACCAATCAGCTTCGCTACGCGAAGTTTTGGTACGCGCCCCGGTCCGCGAACCGGGAGCTGCCCGGTCCGCTGTTACAGATATATATCTTTTTTTAAACGTTAATTTCTCAAAATCCACTGGAGCACATATATTGAGACCTACAAAAGGCACATCGGGCTACCAGTCTCTACAATTTTGCCAAGTTTCGTGCAAATCCATTCAGCCGTTCGGGCTAAAAGTGCGACAGACCGCCCTATGGAAAACTCAATGTTAAAAACACGTTTTGGGACCCCCCTTTTTTCTCGGCCCCCCCTTGACGAACCCCCCCCCAAATTTCCAGGGGCTGCTCAGAAACAAAATGTTCAATTTTCCAGAAAATTTCAGCCAATTCCGTCCACAAACGCCAAAGTTATTAGACATAGAATTTTCAAAAATCCCATAGGGAAAAAATCCTAACTATATATACCTACTGGCGACCGCCAGTAGGTAATATATATATATATATATATATATATATATATATATATATATATTCACTGAAAAAACCATAGGTTATAGACCATATATAGTTAGGAATTAGCATTTAAAAAACCTTATTTTACTCACACAAAACCATTGAAATTCCATATATAGTTAGTTGCACTAACTATATATCGCGCACCCGCAATCCACTGCTGATGATGTCACATATTACATCATTCATGACATGGTCAGTGACATCACTGATGACATCACTGATGACATCTCAAATGAATCACAGGTTTTGTAAATGCTAATTCCTAACTATATATGGTCTATAACCTATGGTTTTTTCAGTGAATTTCAATGGTTTTTTAATAGCAAATATCATAAGCTGTCGAATGTCAAGTACGTGGTAAGTGAAAACATTTTCGTGTTTATGCACACTGATCTGCTTTGAATGGTGCCCCCCCCCTCATTTCTATTAGGAGTACTCTCTCTTTGCAGATAGTGAAAGGTAGTTAACGCAGGCCTTTACCCCCGTTGTAATACGTCGTGCCTGCTTCTCTCTCCATTTGATTGATTGTTATCCAAGTATTTACTGTTTTAGAATTGGTTCTCTTTGGTTCATTCTCTATTTACAAACAAACACAGAGTCGCAATACTCTGTTTAGTCTTTGCAGATAACGAAAAATCGTGTAAAAAAAAAAGAAAAGGAATCGAGCAAAGTCAGTAGGCCACTAATGGGATCTCTTTTTGACCTCGCTAAAATAGAAACATTAGGAACAATCCCTCATGACAAATACAAAACTAGTGAGATGAACTGAACTCCACACAATGATGGCTGCAAAACAGCTCGGCTCCGCCACCCACCCCGCCCAAAATAACGATAAAGAGCGGCTGCCATGATTGGTTGCGGAATGGCCACGACGGAGCTACGAAATGGTGCTGCTCTCATGCTAAACCCAGCTTCAGTCTGAAACATCCAGAAACACTGTAGACTACCAATTCGATCAGTTCCGGTAGCGCCCCAATGTAACCCGGTAGAGAAGAACTAGCCCTCCCCTCTTTGACTGATGGTTCTTGTTGCCTGTCCCTTCTGTTGTCATTTAACAGAACTATTTAGCCTGCTGAAAGGGGTTGTGTTCCGACCGCTGGTTGGTGGAGACATTTTGACTATATTCTGGACCTGCGTTGTCGCGTAATGCGTCATATGACGCGCCGCGTTAGCGCATCCGGAAGTCATCCGGGGCGCGCAGCGCGTAACGTAAGCATAACAAGTCATGTGACTTGTTAAAACTTTGCATTGGTTCATTTTACTTTTCTTATTCTAATGATAAAAGGCTTGGTCATATGACCTAAAAATTACGCTTTTTATTACTACTTATTTTTTCTTAAATATATGTTATAATGTTCCAGGCTAATGTACTTTCCCGGAAAATTTACAACTGTCCTGCAAGTAAAATATATTCTTTTTTCGAGAAAAAGAGCGTTTCTTCGTCCCATGACGGAGCCGTTGAGCAAAAGAGGGTCGACCTGCTGTCTTAGTCGCCGATACGCCTGAATATGAGATTCTTATCGATCACTTTATGTTGCAGGAGTAGAAAACACAACAGCCCTTGACCATTTATCTTTACTGCGTTCCTTCGTATTATACCTTTTACCCTTCATGTAATTAGTCTGCTTTATTTCACTTGCCTTTTAATGATTCTAAAACAGTGACTATTATTAAAAACTTTACCAATGTATATACTACTACCATGTTTTCTTTTAAAAACCTTTATTGTGAAAATTTCATTATACAAATACGAGCCTATAACCACGTGGGCCGGCCACGGAGCAAACTGTAATCGTATATGATGAGTAGACATTTACACTGTAGAGGAACGTAACGGGCGGGCCATTAGGTTGCAAGAACTAAGGTGTCTAACAGTTACGGAATCGGTGGACGTACATTTTATAATTAAAATACGACAGGGCCAGTTACAATAAAATTATCTAGATATACATTTGCGGGCAAGTACCATGGGTGACGTTAATTCGAACTTTCAATAGTACAGTAATCAATAACATATCAGAACTTAATATCAATAGGGATGTCGAAATATTCAATCAATTCTCGTCCCCGCCCGCCATGTGCTTCAAAACTGCATACGTATCTCGTGATTTCAAGGTTTTGCAACCAGTACACAACAAGGAGTTACGAGTCCCATTTATTCCGGCGCCATTTTGGGCGAGGACGGGCAGGTCCAGGATATAGTCAAAATGTCTCTACCAACCATCGACTATGATGATGTTCATATGCTGTATTTATTAGAGTAACACTCATCTGTCCACATGAAATTAATTTGCCACAATCTAAACATGTCATTTTAATCTTTCCAAAGTTCTTCTAAATATTTGGGACCGTTTCCCTTGCCTCTGATGCTGTCAGTGCCACTTCTTTGATGAATGTACTAGCAGGTCAGGGGTTCTCCTCCAAATCTCTCTTTTATGCAGCACTATAATTAATTGGTGCCACCTCTCCATATGACGATGCATGGTATAGTTACCATAACTACATTTTTTTTCGGTTCCTCTGGAGAGTTCATCGTGGCAGATGAAGCGTGTAACGTACCGGGCATTTACCTTTTTTTGCATGTACAGGAAAGGAAAAAAAAATCGAGCGTCCGAGTTCTAAGGTGTCCCAGGGCCATTTTAGTGGACCAGGCCCAAATCCAAAGAACAGGCCGCCATTTTGAGAGTCCTGTTGCAGCCGCCTGTCGCTGTAGCATCAAGAGCAGCCGAAACTCAGCTGAATGGCAACTGAAACGGTAAAGGGGCGCCCCACTACAGCAGACGAGCCTCCACCTAGGAAGGCCCGTTCACGCCGCCTCCCCCCCCCCCCTTCGGGCACCCCACGCCGTTATTCGGAGCAGTATTGTAGGATGGCCACACCAGTGCGGCAACTTGCTAGACATCACCTCGGTGGTAACCGAATCTCAGCGCCTTGTGGTGTCTTCTATTCAGAAAACATTGTTGTGCTGCCTTCGACCTATTCGCCGCAAGTGCGCACGCAACTCAGCTGCATAGCTTGCTAGACACCACCTCGGTGCTAACCGAATCTCAGCGCCTTGTGGTGTCTTCTATTCCAAAAATATTGTTGCGCTGCCTTTGGCCCCATTCGCACATCGGTCCGCTACTGACGCCATCTCACAGGCTAATGGGGCGCCCCACGCCGAGTTTCAGCATTGTAGGATGACCACACCAGTACAGCAACTTGCTAGACATCACCTCGGTGCCATCCGGATCTCGGCGCCCCACTGCAGATGAAGTGCCTCTCAACTATGAAACCACCACGGTGACATCCGGATCTTGGCGCCTTGTGCTGGTTCCGGCCTATTCACACATCGGTCCGCTACTGACGCCACCTCACAGGCCAACGGGGCGCCCCACGCCGAGTTTCAGCATTGTAGGATGGCCACACCAGTACAGCAACTTGCTAGACATCACCTCGGTGCCATCCGGATCTTGGCATCTCAACGTCTAGTGGTATCTTCCATACAGAAAATATTGTTGCGCTGCCTTTGGCCCCATTCGCACATCGGTCCGCTACTGACACCATCTCACAGGTCAACAGGGTGCCCCACGCCGACTTTTACCATTGTAGGATGGCCACACCAGTGCCACAACTTGCTAGACACCACCTCGGTGCCATCCGGATCTTGGCATCTCAGCGCCTTGTGGTGTCTTCTATTCAGAAAATATTGTTGCGCTGCCTTTGGCCCCATTCGCACATCGGTCCGCAACTGACACCATCTCACAGGCCAACAGGGCGCCCCACGCCGACTTTTACCATTGTAGGATGGCCACACCAGTGCCACAACTTGCTAGACACCACCTCGGTGCCATCCGAATCTTGGCATCTCAGCGCCTTGTGGTGTCTTCTAGTCAGAAAATATTGTTGCGCTGCCTTTGGCCCCATTCGCACATCGGTCCGCTACTGACGCCATCTCACAGGCCAACGGGGCGCCCCACGCCGACTTTCAACATTGTAGGATGGCCACACCAGTGCGGCAACTTACTAGACACCACCTCGGTGCCATCCGGATCTTGGCGCGTTGTGCTGCCTTCGGCCTATTCGCACATCGGTCCGCTACTGACGCAAACTCACAGGCCAACGGGGTGCCCCACGCCGACTTTCAGCATTGTAGGATGGCCACACCAGTGCTGCAACTTGCTGGACACCACCTCGGTGCCATCCGGATCTTGGCGCGTTGTGTTGCCTTCGGCCTATTCGCACATCGGTCCGCTACTGACGCCGCCTCACGTGCCAACGTATTTTCTCCGCATTTTATACCCTATGCCGCATAACAGGTCATGTGACTTGTTTATAAAACTTTTCATTGGTTCATTTTACTTTTGGTTTCCTAATGATGGAAGGCTTGATCATATGACCTAAAAACAACACTTTTCATTGGATGAAAACTTTTTTTTTTTCCAAACGATGAAAGCCCCACCTTGTTTCTGGATGTTTCAGACTGAAGCTGGCGTCAGCATGAGAGCACCACCATCTCGTAGCTCCGTCGTGGTCATTCCGCGAGCAATCATGGCAGCCGCTCCCCACCGGAAACCTGCAGGAGTCGGGGGCCCCCAAGACTTTTGTAGAATCTTCAAGGCGGAGGGGACGCTTTCTAGAATGGGGTCCAAGACCTAGCAGACAAGCGTCCGATTTCCAAGGTGTCCCAGGGACATTTCAGTGGACCAGGCCCAAAAAGGAAACAGCCTGCCGCCATTTTGAGAGTCCTGTGACAGCCGCCTATCGCTGCACCGCAAGAGTGGGCGCAACTCAGCTGAATTGCGGCTTTTGACACAGTGGACCAAAAGCGGACGGAATGGCAACTGAAACGGTAAAGGGGCGCCCCACTACAACAGACGAGACTCCACCTGGAGAGACCCGTTCACGCCGCCTCCCCCGGGGCGCCCCACGCCGTTATTCGGAGCAGCATTGTAGGATACCAAAACCAGTGCGGCAACTTACTGGACATCACCTTGGTGCCATCGTTCTGCTGCCTTGGAACTATTCGCACAACAGTTTGCTACTGATGACCCACCCCCCGCGACGCCCCACGCCAGAAATCTGGACGTTGTGCTGCGTTGGGACTATTCGCACAGCCGACCGCTACTTCGTTGTTTTTCCCTAAAAATGTTTATATGTTATTACTGTTTTTGTTTTCTTGTATATATTTATAAGTTATTAAAGTTTTATAATCTTACTACTTTGTTGGAGTGCTATATATTTTTAATGTGACACATAATTGTTAAAACTTTGATGTACAAAGAGTCATCCCTGGAATCTTCCGCTTCAGGCTCGGTCCCCTCCCCAATCACAATACAGGATGTTTTTCAGATAATAGGAACGCGTCTGCTGTGACGGATCTCATCGAGTGTGGGCCTTGATCTACTATAACTCCTTTGAAGAGGGGTGATTCTTTACAGCTGGGGCCATAAACTACATCTGCAGGGCTAGCTGATACCCTAGGACCGGCCTGGACAATCGGACACAGAGGAAAAGGAGTGTCAGAGGGTGCGGAAGTGAATAGGGCGAAAGGGAGGTGTCGGGCGGGCACAGGGTGTGATTCTCAGGGAAGAGCAGCGCAGATGGGGGGTGGTTTATTACCCATGCATAAGACAGAGAGCGGGGGTGACCACTGCCTGGGGGAGATGCTTGCGAGGGTGGGGAGCCATGCTAAGGATCGACAGCGTGCACAGAGTGGGTCTGGTCAAGGCATCTAAAATGACTGCCGTGCACGACAAAAGTGTGGCATTTGAAAAAAGGCAAGATGGCGCAGACAATGTTTTTCAACACTTCCTGATTTCCTTCGAATCGAACGTTAACAGACGTTGGGGCATATTACCAAAGTTAAGCGATATTTATCCCTAACGATGCTTAGCAACGATTTTTTTACCGCTAAGCATCGTCAGAAATTATCGCAGATAAACCTTGCTATTATCAAGGTTAATCGCAAATACGATAAAAAACGACCGCAATGCATTAATATTGCTGAAAACTCAGCGATATTCATGCATTACCGAGCTAATGCTCTTAGCCATGTTATCCACCTCCCATTGGATAACATGGCTAAGAACTGCTCAGGGCAGGTGCTAGCTTTTGGAGATATTCACGCTTATCGCGAATATTTCCAAAAGTTGATAATAGGAGATAGCGATGTTAGCGAATGTTTCCAGTCGCTAACATCTTGGCATGCCCACTTTGCATGTCATTAGTGATAAATATCACTCACATTCAAAGTGGGGCCCAAGATGGTCGCTATCTCCTACTAGCCGTCGCTAACTGGTGTTAGCAACAGCTAGGTAATACAGATATAATTTTATCTCCGCGAAGCGGAGCGCTGTTACAGATATATATCTTCTTTTTGAACGTTAATTTCTCAAAATCCACTGAAGCACATATATTGAGACCTAGCAAAGGCACATCGAGCTACCAGTCCCTACAATTTTGCCAAGTTTCGTGCAAATCCATTCAGCCGTTCGATTATTATTATTATTATTTTTTTTGCCCCGCGGGGCCCTTTTAAAACCTCCACATCAAACCTAAGAGGTCAAGGAGGATCTACTATGCCCCCTTATGGTCATTTGCCCCTTCGCTTTGGCCTCCTCTTGTCTCTTGATCCTACCGAGAGACAAGATGGCGGCCGCTACGGACTGTTTGCAATGTTTACAGACGCCGGAGAACCAATCAGCTTCGCAAACCTCTGTTACGCGAAGCGGAGCGCTGTTACAGATATATATCTTTTTTTGAACGTTAATTTCTCAAAATCCACTGGAGCACATATATTGAGACCTAGCAAAGGCACATCGGGCTACCAGTCCCTAATATTTTACCAAGTTTCGTGCAAATCCATTCAGCCGTTCGATTATTATTATTATTATTATTTTTTTTTGCCCCGCGGGGCCCTTTTAAAACCTCCACATCAAACCTAGGGGGTCAGCGAGGATCTACTATGCCCCCTTATGGTCATTTGCCCCTTCGCTTTGGCCTCCTCTTGTCTCTCGATCCTACCGAGAGACAAGATGGCGGCCGCTACGGACTGTTTGGAATGTTCACAGACGCCGGAGAACCAATCAGCTTCGCTTCACAAAGCTCCGTACCGCGAAAAGTCCGCGAACCGGAGCGCTGCCCGGTCCGCTGTTACAGATATATATCTTTTTTTGAACGTTAATTTCTCAAAATCCACTGAAGCACATATATTGAGACCTAGCAAAGGCACATCGGGCTACCAGTCCCTACAATTTTGCCAAGTTTCGTGCAAATCCATTCAGCCGTTCGGGCTAAAAGTGAGGCCAACCGCCCTATGGAAAACTCAATGTTAAAAACACGTTTTGGGACCCCCCTTTTTTCTCGGCCCCCCCTTGACGAACCCCCCCCAAATTTTCAAGGGCTACTCAGAAACAAAATGTGCCATTTTCCTGAAAATTTCAGCCAATTCCGTCCACAAACGCCAAAGTTATTAGACATAGAATTTTCAAAAATCCCATAGAGAAAAAATCCTAACTATATATACCTACTGGCGACCGCCAGTAGGTAATATATATATTCACTGAAAAAAACATAGGTTTCAGGCAGGGTATAGTTAGGAATTATCATTTAAAAAACCTTGGAAATACACTAAAAAAAACATAGTTTCAGGGGTGTTATAGTTAACTGGACATTTTCCTCGTTCAAAACCATTGAAATTCCACCATTATAGTTAGTTGTTCTAACTATAACTCGTGTGCCCACAATTCACTGCCGATGATGTCACATATTACATCATTCATGACATGGTCAGTGACTTTACTGATGACATCACTGATGACATCTCAAATAACATCACTGATGACATCATCCAGTGAATGTGGCTTGGTTTGTTATTTATATAATTATTATATATATATATATATAGGAATCTGCATTAAACACTGAGTGGATGTAGAAGTGTCCGGATGGAGGATTTACTACTACTGTGATTGACTGTGTAAGTGAGTAATTTAAAGTGTCTCACTAAATATATGGGATCATGATTTAACTGTGTGAATATTTGTTTCACTCTGTGTCTTGTTGTGTAAGTTGATTAAGTACATATATGAGGTTAAGACTGTATGTGAAAACAGTTGTTTTGGGTGAGTAAATCTCTTTATGGGTGTGTTGATGAGTAAATACATTTCTCAATGATATATGTCGAACAAAGTAGAAATATAAAAGGCAATGTATGTGACAGTTGTTGTATATAAATAAGTATACATAAGACTCAGTGATTGTATTAGTGACTGTATCGACAACTGTATACTTGTAATAGTGATTTTATAACACACTAAGTATGAGATATTATCTATATGAATAAAAAAGTGGTGTTTGTATAAAGGTGTAGATTAGTAAATGTAAGTATGATCAATTGTTTGCAGAACTGGGTAGGATGACCGCATAAGTGAATAGGGTGTGTGCTGGTGTGTAATGTCGATGTAGGTGTATAAGTATATTTAATAGTGTTCTATTGATCTTTGTTAGCATGTATAAGTGAATCTATAGGCAAGTGTTTAGATGTGTGTGTAGATCTAGGAATCACTGAGTGGGTTTTTAGAAAGTTGTATTGGTGTGTCACTGGATTCAAATACAGTGAGTGATGAAAGGTTATGCTAGTGTATGATGAGGTGTATCTGATTGTCACATGCATGATGTCATCAGTGAAGTCATTTGAGATGTCATCAGTGATGTCATCAGTGATGTCACTGACCATGTCATGCATGATGTAATATGTGACATTATCAGCAGTGGATTGCGGCCGCGCGAGTTATACTTAGTGCAACTAACTACAACGGAGGAATTTCAATGGTTTTGTACGAGTGAAATGTCCAGCTAACGATAACACGGCTGAAACCTCTGGTTTTTTCAGTGAATTTCTAAGGTTTTTTAAATGATAATTCCTAACTGTAACCTGCGTGAAACTTATGTTTTTTTCAGTGAATTTCTAAGGTATTTTAAATGATAATTCCTAACTATAACCTACCTGAAACCTATGGTTTCTTCAGTGAATTTCAAAGGTTTTTTTAAATGCTAATTTCTAACTACAATATCCCTATAACATATAGTGTTTGTTAAGTAAAATTTAAAAACATGTGTATACTTTTTGTAGTAAAAACATACTTAACAGTAGTCTTTTATAACTTATAATTATACCTCCTGGTTTTATGGTATTTATTTTTGGGACATTTCCATCTGTATTTATCCATCTTTTTTTACCCATATACATTTCAGGTTTTGTAAACAAATGAATCTGAAATTAGTATATTTCCACATTTATGTTACAGATAAATATGCACTCATGGCTAAAAGACTGACGGCTTTCACTCATGTAAACACTCTTAGATGATAAACTATACACAACCTTCATATTAAAATGTGCAAGCTTTCTTATACGAGGATATATATTGCTCTTTAAGGCTCTTTACTAAAAGTCTTTTATTGTTTTTACCCTTTTACTTTTAGAACAACAGACCTATTGGCCTACTACTCATCATTGACAGCATTCACAAACGCTCAAAAAATGACCCAATTTCCATATTTATCCACACTTTAAAATAAATACAGAGAGGAAAATAAATACTTTTCTGTCTGTATTTATCTGTAAAAATCAGTAAAAACATAAATCAAAGAGCCCTATTTATAACTTAAGAATATTTTAAACTTAATTAGCAGCAATTAACATATAAGTGTGGTAAAAGTATGACGCAGCACCTATAATATCTGACTTTCAAGAACAGCGTTCACAGTTCGATTCCAAAATCCATCAGCATCTTAGCCCACCACTATCTCACTGTAGGTAACACCTTGCTTAATCTTCCCAATGCCCCAAGCACCGGCACACCTTTCTGGGTGTGGTTTTACGCTTTACAAATTCTGGCATTTTTTTTATTAAAAAGCATAGTGATAACAAATATTAATATGTTTTGTATTTCTTCTATTGTAAACGATATTTTTTTTTATATCTTCTATTTGGATGTTTTTAATCATGAGAATGCAATAGACACAGTTTACCGGGTAACACTTTTTTAAACTCTCCAACGTATGTAGATAATAAGGACCTTATACGTGTTACTGTGGAAATCGAAACCTTTACAGCTTCACTGTTTGTAACTTTTCCCAACACGTGCACAAGTAAAACAGTTAGAACGTGAGCACATGTAAACTGTCAAATGTGACAACTACATAGGCGGAGCCGAATCTTCCTTCCATAGACTACTAAACAACCAAAAACTATATAAACCACACCTATTGTGCGATTAGTTCAGTTTTCGTGAGTTATTTCTGCGTAGCCAATCAGTGATGCAGGTTCCCTTTTCTAGCATTGGATTCTTGTTTTGCGTCAAGAAACATATTCCAGAGTTGTAATTTGTTTCATTATGGCATAGTAGATAGTTATAATTTGTGGCTATTTGTCAATATTTAAACATTTATATCTAGAAAAAGTGTTAAAAAAGTAAACACCACATTATAAGTAAATAGTGCTACTGGGAAGTATCCCACCCTCAAACTTGATTAAAAAAACACCGCAAGACGCTGTAATTTTTCCGCCGTGATTTGTACAACACACGGCAATTATATAAATGGCCCTTAAAACATATAAAAACAATTTTTACCTTCATAATCCCTATTTACCACCTTGTGACCACTGTACAGAGTTAATAGTGTTACTCCCCTCCCCTCTACTACTTTCTTTTCCCATACTCCTTTGGAAGTGCGTCACAAAATCACTGACAAGTGTGAACCGTTCCCACCCAATAAGGAGCAAACTTGTGCTCGAAAAACTTTAGCTAATAAAATGTCCATGTTGTTCTGCAGAGGAGGAAGGAATGACTGCCAAAACTTCTACTTTTAATGCTTCATAGTCAATGAACATTAAGCTTCATAAGGTCACGCTTCTACTTTCAACAGTTTACAGCCAATCAACATTAAGCTTGGGAAAGTCCTCCTTGGAGCACGTCAGCAAATCAGATGTCCCGCCTACTCCACAGAGCAGAAGTGAATGGCTGGCAACACTTTCAATAGTTCGCAATTAACCAACATAAAGCTCAGGAAAGTCCTCCTTACAACATGTAAGCCAATTAGATGTCCGTGCTACTCTCCGGAGCAGAAGTGAATTGCAGAAAACACTTCTACTTTCAATAGTTCGCACCCAATGAACATTAAGCTTGTTGTTGGAACACCTTAGCCAATTAAACGTTAAATTTGTTCCACACACACATACAGAACACGCTGTCCTACATATTAATACATTTCCTGTAACAAAGTGACTCTATCCGTAACAAAAGTGAACACTGCCTAATAAATTAACATTATTCCACATTATAATAAAGAAAAGCCGCAATAAGCCACATTGTTGTTTTCCCGATATAATTTACACAGCCTACTGCACCTCCCTGTCTTGAAAAACAGAGCAGTGAAATCTGTTCTCACTTCCAAAATCCAAACCAGATTGCTTTTCCACATGCAAGTTAGCATCTCTTCATGTGGAAAAGCAATGCCTGCTCGCGAAGAACACAGGGAGCCAGCTGAGACCGTGGGGGCATTTTGGCTCTCCCATGGTCCCCAGCATTTTATGTAAGCCCTGGGGTATGGGGTTCCGGGGATATTAGAAATTACTGATAGGGGCTATTTTTTTTATGGTAAAATTAGAAGTTGCGCACCCAGCGCAGCGCTCAGTTCGGCCCCCTGGTGTGCACGCTCTAAATGCACAACTCATAATCTGTAGGGTGCACGACTCCAGTGCTTATGGTGCACAACTTCTACGCATTTAAGAGCTACTAACATGCAGCTCCCCATGTAAAAAAGCAATCTGATTTAGATTTTGAAAGAGAGAACAGATTTCCTTGCTATGGTCCTTTCTGGCAGACCGCTCCTTTAAAGTGGCTATACCACCTGGTCAATCTGCCACCTATCCTTTGGAGCTCGGGGTACCACAGGGATCTTCGTTGAGCCCAACAATGTTCAACCTCTATGTGAAACCGTTGGCTGGTGTCGTCAAACAGTGGGGTCTTACGATGACCTCATACGCTGACGACACACAGCTAGCGGTGACACTTAGTGAAGACCCTGAGGTGGAGGCCCCCAGATTCCGTGCGGGTCTCTTGGCAGTAGCCGGCTGGCTCCGCACCAACTGCCTCCAGTTGAATGCCACCAAAACGGAGGTATTGGTTCTAGGGAAGCACGCGGAGCAATGGGGAAATCAGTGGTGGCCTTCGGAGCTTGGTGTCACTCCTATTCCAGCTGCTGGAGTGAGAAATTTAGGAGTATGGGTAGACTCTGCGTTGACCTTCAGAGATCACACCATGAAGGTGGCTGCCACGTGCTACGGAATTCTGCGTGGTACTAGGCCGGTCCTAAAGTACTTTGATCCCCCTACCAGACAGCTTGTAGTCCAAGCCTCAATACTTTCTCGGCTGGACTACGGCAGTTCACTGCTATTAGGGGTGAATCAAGCGGAGGCCTCTAGGCTCCAAAGAGTACAAAATGCCGCGGCACGAGCCATTGTGGGCCTTCCCAGACACTGTTCAGTGTCTGGTACCATCACGGCCTTGCACTGGCTCCCGGTCAGACAGCGCATTAAATTCAAGGCGCTGTGTCTGGCCTTTAAAATTCTAAAATTTTCGTCGCCGCCGGCACTTGCTCCTCTTCTTATACCCTACAAGCCTTCTAGATCCTTGAGATCAGAGGGGCTTCATCTAGCCATCTGTCCACGCTTTAAGCTGAGCAGAATGGGTGGCCGATCCTTTAGGGTGCTAGCGGCAAGTTTATGGAATTCGCTCCCTGTTCACATTCGAGCCCTTGAAGATTTGCTCACCTTCAGGCAGGCGATTAAAACCTTCCTGTTCCCGGCATCTAGTTAATTCCTTTTCTTTTATTATGTGTTATGTTACAGCATCTGTCAGAGGGCCAGGACGCCCCTTTGCTGGGGCAGCTGTGCGCTATAAAAATACCAAATAACATAACATAACATAACATGTGTGGGCGGGATGGACACCCCAGGACACTGCAGGATCCGGCCCTCCCACAATACATAAAGCCCCAGGGAGTGGTGGTCCCCAGGGCGTTGGAGACCTTGCAGCCCCCTCAACTATTTTTTTGTAGCCCCGGGGGGTGACGGGGCCCTCGAGTGCTCCAGGAGGGGGGCCAAGCAGTCCCCCTCCCACAATACATAAAGCCCTGGGGGTGGTGGTCCCTGCGGCTTTAGGGACCATGGACCCCTTCCCCCACCATTTTTTTTTTTGCCCCAGGGGGGTGACGATCCCCGGGGATCGTCAATTTTGCCCCCGGTATTAGGCCCCCTGGGGGCTAGTTATAAAAAAAGCTCTGTTTTATTTTATTTAGTTTTTTACACCAGAGTCTGCGCACCCTACACACACCTGCCGGGTCCTTTTTAAAAATAAAATTCAATTTTGTTGGTCCTGGGGGTCCTTCTGTGAACCCCTAAGCAGGTCTAGAGGATAAAAGTATTTCTACCTTGCCCCCTTTCTACGTTTTGCACACATATTCCACTTCTACAGAGGCACAAAATGGCTGCTAACAGTTCCTGGTTTCGAATGTTGACAATCACTTGACAGCCAATTAGCATTCAGCGCGCGATGAGAAGGGTGCGCTTATGATGCGCTCGTGGTGCACTCAGGGTCCGCGGACCGACCGCATCCATAGATATATAAATGCTTTTAACTGTAATTTTCTCAGGAACTACTGAACAGATTGACACCATTTAAGCAAAAGGCACAAGTCAGAACTGAGGACTACATCTTTGCCAAATTTGGTGTAATTCCATTCAGCAGTTCGGGCTGTAGCTGTGGCTAAAGGTCCTATGGGAAATTGCATAGGGGAAAATATGTTTTGGGACCCCCCCTTATTTCTCATCCCCCACTACACGAATCATCCTGAAACTTTCAGGGAAGGAGCGGTCCCGAGCTGACCGTAAGTTTTGAAACTTTCGCCAAGATTCATCAACCGGCGCCAAAGTTATTCCAAATAGAATGTTGCAGATTTCCTAGGGAAAATAGGTCTTAACTATAACTACCTACTGGCGACCGCCAGTAGGTAATAGATATATATTACCTATATAAATTCAGTAACAATATACATTTATTATATAACTCCCACTCATGGTAATATCAGAACACTCAGCATTTGGGCAGTCAACTGAAGTTCATGCAGGCTCTTAATAACTCTCTTTTACTGCTTAAAACTCTTAAATGAACATAAGACAAAACTACTGGAGAGCATGTTCATCACCAAGTAATGTAACATTCCACAACTACTAAACCATCCATCACTAATGTTACAGGCATTGGACAGCCTAAGTGGCCGACCACATGCTGCTGACCAACAGATGATTTTATGTTAGTTCACCACTG
The DNA here is from genome assembly GCF_964261635.1 of Lissotriton helveticus. Taxonomy (NCBI): domain Eukaryota; kingdom Metazoa; phylum Chordata; class Amphibia; order Caudata; family Salamandridae; genus Lissotriton; species Lissotriton helveticus. The sequence continues at coordinate 218,410,463 of NC_136063.1, read as the reverse complement.
CAGGTCCCAGCTAGCTACATATTATGACCACTTCTTGACATCTCAACGACAATCAGATATATTAGGTAAGTCCATCCCAGCAGATCTCTCCACCTTTTCTCCCTTAACATATGCCTTCTAATGACCATTAACTTTTAATAAAATGTCCCACAATTCACAACAGCCTAGCTAACAGTTAAGTGAAGTGTGGGCATAGGAAATACCATAAAGCGTCCTGGAAAAGCAGCTGAAAGCTGCCAGCTTACGGAAAACTATAAGCGGAGTATCCATCTCTCACACTTCTTCATCCATCACATTGTTAAGTGCTGTGTCTCATTTGGCGATAACCACTCCTTGGTGTTTATCACTCATCACATGGAAACACTTCTCACATAGGATCAAAACAAAAACAACCTTTTTCCAACCATACACCCTACCCAATGTGGCATGCTACATGTGTAGGGCAGTGGTTCAGCATCCCACATAGTAGTAGAACACATAATGTACATATTAAAATACATTACAACACAATACAATACAACAGTTCAAAAAGAAAACAAAAGACATTATGAATGAATGACAAAAATAAAAAAGGTAAAATACAAGTGTACATCTTTCAGTGTCAATAGTGCAAATCAAAATGGTTTTGAAGCAAAATACACCTCCAAAGTCACAACATGAAGAATACATTATTTAGCTGTGTATTACTTCAGCAGGATTTCTGATGCCAATTAGTCTACAAGAGACAATCACAAAACACTGACATTTGCAATCCAGAATGCTCTTCTCTATCAACAACTAAATCACAATATTTCTGTGCCATAACAGCAGATCAGTGTTATCAAGGCATAAACATTAACAGCCTGATTCATCAACGGGACGTTTTGCGTGGCCCTAATAGCGATTAATAGCGACTCGCTATCAAGGACACGCAAAACGATATTCATGATTAATTTAGAGAAAGAAAAGCGAATCGCACGCGGCCGCTAATACCGGTTGTGATTATCGAAAATCGCATAAAATACGCAATTACCGGCTACATCCGTGTCGGAATTGCGAATTCTCTAATAGCGAGTTCGTCAATAGCGGGACAGCAAATAGCGCGAGATCGGGAAAACGGGAAGTCGCATGTCGAGCACAGCAATGACATCACAACCAGGAAGCAGCCAGGGCCCACCCCCATGCACCACAGTGAGGCAGACCTCGAGTCAGCAACTGGGAGAGCTCCTGCAATTCTGTGTGGATACAACTCAAAAAGTACAGTGCAGCAATGTCTGAGGATGCAGTTCCTGGGCCCAGCAACACCACAGGGCGGAAGAGAAAGTTAAAATTCTCCGAGCAGGAGCTGGAGCATTTAATAGAAGGGGTGGTGGCCAACCACTCAAAACTGTTTGGGAAGGACTCTAGGAGGGTGGCGGAACAGGAAAAACGCAGGATCTGGCAGGGTATAGCGTCCACGGTGAACTCCGTGGGTGTGGCTGATAGGTCGCTGGACGAACTCAAAAAACGCTGGTACGACCTCCGATGTCGTGCCAAAGAGAGGGTGGCTGAGCGCCTTGGAGAGTCATCGGGCACTGGAGGGGAAGGACCTACAGTCCCTCCAAACACCCCCATGGAGGACCAAGTAGAGAACACCCTGGAGACAGAGGCGGTCATCGGAGTGACTCATCTGGACTCATCCCGCCCCACCCAAGACAACCAAGGTAAGTGGCATGCGACTGCGACCCTGTCCCCTATGAATGTCCATGACCAATTAGCCTCCCATATTGTTCCATAGTCATGCCATCGTTCCACATCAGGTAATGCCCTGAAGCATTGTGGGACATGTAGTGTGGGCACAATGTAGATGTACCAAAAATGTAAATGTAAAAATGTAAATGTCGGAATTTGTAAAGCGCACAGCTACCTCCACCGGAGGTGTCCCAGCGCTGTCCGTATACCGCTTAGGAACCCTTCCTGGCAAATGTCCACTCCTGGGTACCCCCCAGGTGCAGCCAGGCATCCCAGCGCTTTTGGGGCCGTTGTGGAGACTAAGCAAGCTATTGCCCAGAGTTGCAGCGTGGGACCCATGATCAGAACAGGCACTGAGGCGAGAATATCCAGTCAGGGGAATTAATGAGCCGGAGACCCGCCAAGGCAGGAATCGAACCCTGGTCCCTGGCCAGAGCTCTGCATCAAGGTCTGCTTGCTTTAACCATTGAGCCACACTTCTCCACAATGCAGCCAGACAGGTTCCAAAGTACGCAAAGCCATAGCCAGTCAGGGAATGTCACCCAGCATGCATGTAGCAACTGCACGTGTGACAGATACATGCAACTAATGAACGTCCACTTCCCCTCACAGGTGGTGCAGACAGCAGCGACAGCGAGAGGCTGCAAATAGATGAGGAGGCACAGGATGAGGAGGAGGTGCCGCCACATACACAGCCACCAGCCCCTGCCCCAGCAACTACTCCCGCAGCCAAGTCCACCACCAGTGTGCCTCCTGCGTCTGGCGCAGCAACTACTCCCGCAGCCAGGTCCACCACCAGTGTGCCTCCTGCGTCTGGCGCAGCAACTACTCCCGCAGCCAGGTCCACCACCAGTGTGCCTCCTGCGTCTGGCGCCGGTGCATGGAGGAACAGATCCTCCAATTTGTCTATGATAGCTTGTCTATGATAGCTTGTGCTACGGACGGTTTATGGCCACAACACAAGTTCCCATAGACAAATGGGATTATGAGACGGCACCATGTGTGGTCCCGTTGCAATTGCTGTGTCGGGACCGGAGATCGGTCAGTCCTGAGACCGCGACGGTGTCGGTCAGAGGGAAATCCAATCAACATCGTAATGAGGCCCAGTGCGTTTACTATAAATACCAATGGGGCATTTTTATCTAGTTCTGAGCTCACTATATCTTGTCAGACTTACTTTATTCACAGATTAACTTTGGGAACGTCTTTCCATTTGCTACCTAACCAAAACAACTCATCTGAACATCACTTTATTGTTTTCTCTCATTGCACAACTCTTAGGAACAACGTACTACCTCTCACCATCTTTGGGTTTGACCATTTCAACTTACAAATTTTAATACCTGAATATATTTAACAGCCAGAAAAAAGTTGCATAGATGAAACACGTGTTATAAATTGTGCCACGTATTTTTATGGTTTTATGATAAACCAAAATAAAGAACTTTGACTGACTGAATGTATATTTTTTATTTTATTTTTGTTACATTTATTTTTGGCATAGGGAAAAATATATAATTTTCATGTTTTAATAGTACAAAGTTATTATGTACTATTTTTCTATAATATCACATACTTTGGGGCCGATTACGATCGCAGACGGACTTTCGTCCGTCCGCGATCACTGAGGAGGAGGGAACGTCCGCATGGGCTGCGGCGTTCCCTCCTGTACGATTAGGATGTGACCGCCACCCTGGCGGTCACATCCTCTATTACTTACATTGCGGCGGGTGCGGCTTCAAGCTGCACCCGCAGCAATGTAAAATATGCAGGTGTTGCATTTGTATGCAGAAAGAGGCAGGCACCGCGCGGTGCCTGCCGCTTTCCGCATACAAATGCAGGGGGGTACCATAGGTACCCCCCATGTGCACCCCCCACCCCCACTTCACCTAGGGGGCCCGCAACGGGCCCCCGAAGTGATGTTACACATGCTTTTCCACGGCGGAAAAGCCGCCGCGGAAAAGCATGTTTCCCATCCCATCCTAATCTGGCTGACGGTGTCTGAGAGACACCGTCACCATATTAGAGCTTTTCCGCCGCGGTTGTAAGCCAACCGCGGCGGAAAAGCAGCGGACGGAAACCAGGACCCACCAGCCATCCTAATGTGGCGGTGGGTCTTTGGTGGGTCCGCTGCGGATTTTCCGCATCCTCTGGGCCGGCAGTGGCTTCCGCCGGCCCAGAGGATGCGGAAAATCCGCTATCCTAATAAGCCCCCATGTTTTTAGCACACTTTTAAGTTATACAAACAGGGTACCTCATTACTTTTTCATACATATATTGTTTATGCATATTACTTTGATTGTAAATTTTTATAATTCATTTTTAGCATCTAATTATTAGTCCTATTTAATATAGACATATTGTATAGTACTACAGATATTACATTCTATATATATAGATGTATTTGCTCAGATTTTTAAAATTTTTAATATTTTAATACAACTGTACAAGCAGATTAATTTCTATATGAAGATAGTCTGTTTCTATTTCCATTTAGAGGCAATTTTTTTAACTGCTACCCGTATTTTGCACTCTTTTCGTGTCAATTTAAGGTGGATTTTTTTGGTGTTGGTAATAGTTTTCTGTTGATCGTTGATGGACAAGGTGAGGTCTTTTTAAGTTTTTATTTTGTATTTTAAGAGTGGGGGATATGGTTAGGTCTTGTAAGTGTGGGTTATAGTTTTTTATTTTTTAAGGTTGCTTTATAGTACTTTGTGGGTTCCTTTCTATGTAGTGAAATGTGGAAGGCCTAACTATACTTTGCTAGTAGTAGCATGTTATTGTACATATAGTCATGTGTTGTACTATGTAGACCTGGAATGTAGTGTTTGTATTGTATTTGGGACACATGTGTTGTGAGGCTTGTCCGTTATGTTTTATTATGAGTTTGACAGTTGGAGTGCAACATTTGCATTTATTTTTCTTGCATTTTGTTTTAAAAAATTAATTCATTTATGTTATTTAGGCCAGATTTTTTTTTAAATTATGTTAATTTTTCAGATTTCCTGGAGTGGCTTTCACTTTCTATTCTTCACAGTTGTTATGCTTTCTGGTATTTGCAGTTTTAATATGAACATTACATTTTGCCTTTTTAGTGGGGTTCTTTTTTATTTTTTGGGGATTGGATTTTTTGAGGTTGAGGTGATTCTAGAGTTTTAGCTCCACAACTGTTAAAAACAAACACTTTATTTATGTTTGGATGGAACATATTATATATTATATTACAATATGCAAGCTCTGAGTGCCACCGTTGGAGGGGAGAGCAGGAGCCGGACAGGACCACGGGTCCCAGGCTCCCTCACGGCCGCCACTTCCGCTGACGCCCGCGCCCGGAGGCGCTTTAAAATTGCATCAGGGCTCCCACAGCGTGGGATGCCCTGAATCTACAGTGAGTGCCACCGTTGGAGGGAAGAGCAGGTGCGGGGCAGGACCACAGGTCCCAGGCTCGCTCGTGGCCGGCACTGCCGCTGCCACCCGCAGCACGCACCCGTAGGTGCTTTAAAATCGCAGTAGGTTTCCCGCAGCGCGGCAAGCCATGAATCTACAGTGAGTGTCACCGTTGGAGGGGAGAGCTGGAGCGGGACAGGACCACAGGTCCCAGGCTCCCTTGCTGCCGCCACAGTGCTGACACCCACAGCACGCGCCCGATGCGCTTTAAAATTGCAGCAGGGCTCCCGCAGCATGGGACGCATGCGGGTGTTTCCAGGCCATGCCTGGGTAAATCCCAGGCCAAGGGCCAGCCCGTCTGTGCCTGTCCGAGCCTGGAAGAGGCTGGGCCCCTGCTCTGACTCTGGACCATCGGCATTCGTGTGGAACGATTCGTCTGAAGGTACTGTCAAAGCGTATTTCATCCCCATTAATAACCCCAGTGTTTCATCCTCTCTAGCACAATTTGGTCCTTGGGGTATTGTTTGGTGAGAAGTGTGAACTAACAGTCTAATTATGAGCAAACGTAAAGGAGTAACCAGTACATTAGACGCCTTCATCGTCAGGGTAGAGTCGTTGCTGACTCATGAAATTGAGATGACAGAGCGGTGACTTTCCTTAGATTGTTTATCACTACCAAGACGCTCATCTGACTATTTCACAATGTAATGTCCTTACAACTCCCCTCATGCCAACCTCGGATACACCTTCTAAAGTTGTTCCCATTGGGCCAGGGATAGCCACCAGAGCACGGGTCTCCAAACCTTTGGATGAGGCAATAGCGAAAGAGCCATCTGCCAAACGAAAACGGGGTGTTGGCACCCAAAAAACTAAAAGCAATAAGGGAGCCAAAACTGTAAGTCATCTAGCTAACCATGTAGTACTTTTAACCAATTCTGTTGGCACACAGACGGACAATGCAATTCCTCCACCAGCACAAACCAGGGACTGTATGGGGGACTCGGCTCTTGCTTCTGCTGTGGAGAGCGCCCTGGGAACTGTACTAGTCCAGTTCAAAGAAGGAATGGATAGGAAATGTACCCTGTTGTTTGAGAAACAGGAACAGACTGATATTGTGTAGAGTAACCAAAGTAATCAAAGTGACAAGAACATAACTGCACAATCTGGTTCTATTGTAGAGGAGGGTAAAACATCTAGGAGAACTGGCATACAGAATAAAAGTGGCAGTAGTCCCACTACATACCCAGATGTTACTGTAGAGTAGGGTATATCAACTAGAGGTTCTGCCATTCAGAATTTAAAAGGTGGCTAAGTGTGAAGACAACCTGACTGCGTTACGGCGGTGAATAACCAACCCAAGAGTCTAGGGGGACACCTGGTAGTAGGGGGGACAGTAAAAGATATAACAATTTTAGAGTCAATCTGCCACCTGAGGCCACCCCTTTCGTCACAGTGGTCACAGGTGTACCCACACTTAAAATGAATGAGATAGAAACAAGTATCTCTTATGTAAAACCAGGTTTTGGTGCAAACAACACTCAGCAAATGGGGCACAGGCCTCTACTCACATTATAATGGCGAGAGATGTTGGAGGGGTAGGACAGAGGATAAAAGAACGTGAAGGCAGCTTTATTATTAATTTTGATCAAATAAGGGTGGTGGGATTGTGGTTTTTATGGAGGTTATAATGTGGGCCCAGGGGGTTTAAGTGCACTACCATTGATTTTTTTTACCCACCCCAAAGAGCGATCCAACCTGGGTTAGGACCTTGTGTAGGACGCTGTAGGGGATTTCATCACTAATGAAAAAGAATGATGACCCATCTTCGTGTTGGGGTGTGGTGATGAACTGGATCGATAACTTGACTCAATATAAAGGGCCTGATAATATGACTCAAAATAGAGGTCCATTTACCCCCAGACCACTGTCCAATCCTGTGAATGAGGACACAATGATGAATGACCTAGTGTGCTCTAAAAGGTTTTCCCCACTGAGCCACATGGATGAAAACGATTGACAGTAGCCCCTTGTCCCAGTGGGTGGGGAGGGAGGAGAAGGACCTCCTATGGCGAGGGTGGAGGAGAATTTGAATTGTAAGATTTTAATTTGGAATGTTGCAGGGAATCCAGATGGATTAATTTTCTTAAAGCCTATGATATAGTGGATTTACAAGATATATGGGAAAGAGAAGATAATTTCTGGTTGGATGGTTATGAATCATACTTTGTGTCAGCGCAGCCCTCAGCCTCGGGGAGAGGAAAGGGGGGACTTTTGACCCTAATATCACTAAAGGTGACAGGAAAACAATGCACTGTGTATACCGGTTCTACCAATTGCTTGGCTGTAGAAATTAATAATGTTAATTCTATGAAATTGTTAATAGTAAATTTCTGCAACTCACCTGAGGTTGGATTTTCAAATGAACATTTAAGTAGCCTAAAAGTTTTTTTTAATTGATTATAGACTCAAACAAACTACTTCTTATTCTATTCTTATCTTGGGAGAATGTAATGTTCATCCGTATCTGAAGGATACCACTTTGAGCATAGTCCAGAAGGAGAATGCATGGAGGATCTCCTGGTGGCAGTTGATCTGTGCCAGCCAAACACAAACATTACGGGGAGGAGGATCCCTACTTTTAAGGCAAGGGGGCAGGGTTCTATAATTGATTAAATTTTTATTTCTCCGGTATTATCACCCCAAGCCATTAAGTATGGTGTGATCTGGTCTGACTATAGTGACCATAATCCCGTTAAACTTGAGTTATGTAAGTTAGTTGGCCTTAAAGAGAAAGAGGGACAATTACCACCAGTTTACATGGCAGGACTACAGGCCAGGGACGGAGGCTAAAATGGACCAGTATAATCCCGTAGTCTTTCCTTCAAGACTTATTGCTTAAGGCGGAGGAGAGTTTTAATATATGTCTTAATTCTGGAGATAAGGGCTCAGAGGCATTATTGGCATTTGAAGAGATCTGTGCAGAGGTGGCTTTGGCCCTAACAATCGCGAGCAGAAGTTATACTAATTTGGGGGAGAAATGGTTTGATAAAGAATGTTCAAAAGCCCACCAAAAGCTTATTTCTGCCCTGAACCAGGTTCCCAGAGATCGTAGCCCAACTGAGACAGTCCTATAAATGTATGATTAATCGTCGCAAGCAGGAAATCAAAGAAGAGGCTTGGAATGACCTGCTCTTGGTTGGAGTCAATAGGGATAGTGCTAGATTTTGGGCTATAGTCAATAAACCCTTTTTTACGGGGACTAAATAACACTCCCTTAGAATGTAATATTACTAAGGATCAGTGGTATTCCCATTTTAATATTGTTTATGGAGCATCACAGGTCGAGATGGTCTCCCCAGATACTTTTGTTTTATCACGGGGCAATACATCATTGACTTTTATGGAAACTGGAATAAAGTGAGCTATTGTACAAATGACTAGCAATAAGGCCCCTGGCCCCTATTTTGTCCCTGCTGATTTATATAAAATGAGACCACAGCTCTGGATGAAAATTATAACTAATCTTTCGAGCATGGCTAGTAAGTATGGATTCCCGCCTTCCTGGTCTCTCTCGACCATTATTCCAGTATTTTAAAAAGGGGCAGAGAGGTGACCCAGGTTGTTACAGACCTATTTCTTTGATTGATTCAGCAGTGAAGATTTTAGGTAGAGTTATTTAAAATAAACTTTCCGATTGATTGGACGACTCTGGAATTTTAATAGATTGCCATTTGTTTTTTAAGGAAAGGTAGAAGTACAACAGATCAATGGTTAAACCTGTACCTTTAGGTAGAGAAATATACAGTGAGAAAACAAGGTACGCTGCAGCTGGCCTTTATGGACCTGTCTTCGTCCTTTGATCTAGTAAATGGAACAAAGTTATGGTTAATATTGTTGGACATGGGGATGGACCACTGTTTAGTCTATTTTTTTGCAGATCCTCATAAATATCTTTATGCTAGGGTCAGAGTCAATCAAGATGGTAAATGCACAAAGCACTTTAAAATTGACAAAGGGGTTCAGCAGGGTTGTATTTTAGCTCCACTGCCCTTTTTATTATATATAAATATTTTAAATACCTCCCTTAGCACCGCTATTTAAAATATTCAACGTATAGGGGACAGGGTTATTCCTGCTCTCCTATACGCGAACGATGCGGTTGGCCTGCACTGCAGTTGGTCTGCAGAAACCTGTGGATTCATTTGGATCTTTTATGCAATCCCTGGACCTTATTGTCAACAAAACCAAATCGCGTTCATTGACAATGGGGCAGAGGCCAAAAAAAAATGAAACTTTTTAATGTGAATGAGTCGAGCTGTCAAGGGTTTCCTCTTTACCCTATTTGGGAGTTTTATTTGATGAAAGAGGCTCCTGGATTCCCCAGCTAAGAGCAAAGAAACTTGTTATGTCAAGGTCCATAGCTGCCATTCAAGGTTTTGCTTGCCTATTTGAAGCGAAGCCCATTGAAGTCTTGCTTAAAATGTATGGCTCTAAAAGCATTGCAATAGCATCGTATGGGTCTGCGATTTGGAGATATAAATCCGCAATGGTACTTCAACAAGTTGAGAATAAGTTTATGAGATATCTCTTGGTGGTCCCCAAATCTACTTCTACTTTTGCTGTTCACCAAGAGCTGGGAAGTGGCTTTATTGAGGATCAAATTGGCATATGTCCTGTATTTTGGTGACTAAAGACATGGTTTAATTCTAAACTGGAACTGAACAGAGAAATCCTGAGGCACTGCTTAGAGTTGGACAACGTGGGCAAAATCCAAAGGGTATAATACGTCAAGGCAATGTTTAGAAAATTGGGGCGACCAGAACTCTTTGCTACTCCAGAACAAATAGTGAAAGAGGATGTGGCATGGGTCAAAGCCCAATTTTTAAATATGTTGTCTGTTGAGAGAGAGCCATTGGAGATTGAGTGAGAGCACGTTTGCTGTGAAAGACAGTCCCACAGATTGAACCGTATTTGCCAATCATTACAAAACCTTTTCATCGATTTCTTTTAATTAAGTTCCGTTTTAATCTTATCCATTGTCTTTTAGCAGATGAGAAAGGGCTGGAGTAGGGTAAAAGACCTAGGTCCCAGTACATGTGATAATTTTTGTTTGCAGGGCACCATGCACATTACAATGTTTTGTGAACATTTTAGCTCTATGAGGAGAAAGTTTTTAAGACCCATTTTTAAGGGGAAGGGATTTGTACAAGTCAGACCTGCCATGCTATATCTGCAGATGTTGAACAATCCATGGGAGATTTTTAATGTTGCGAACTTTTTGGTGGCGGCAGTCAGACATAGGAAGAAACTGGGCTAAATATTTTAAAGTGATTGTATACATTGATATCATTGTTTTTATTATATGGTCAATTGAACTATAAGTACATTTTTTTCATGTATTATTTTTTTGATTGTATGCAGTATATTTTAAGGAACCCCGAATGTACAAATATGTTTTTTAATCAGTTTTCTTTTTTTTTCTTTTATGTATTGTTTTTCGTGGTGTACTTTTATGGGTTTGGTTAGCCGAATAAAGTGGTTTGACTGAGTTCAATATTCATATGTATTTGATTTTACTGCAATGTACATTTGTTATATTTAATATGTGTTTTATATCGTGAACTGCTTCATATATTTCTAAACTGCATATTTTTGGTTTTCCCAAAAGTATCATTATTTGAATGTTAAAATTAATTATTTGCATGCATCAGTCTTATCTTTTACTTTAATTTTGTAAAAATTATTTTAAATTGTTTATGTTATGGCAGTGTTAGGCTTTGTTCTGTTTTTGCTGTGAGTGTAATGGTAGGTAGGCGATTTAGCTTTCATTTCTGGGTATTCAACACCTTTGGGTTTTACAAGTACTGACCTGGAAATGTAGCATTTTGTAAATTTCCCTGGATTGATTAGTTATGTTCGTTTTTTTTAGTTTTTTTAATAGCTTCTTTGACATTGTAGAGTGTTAGTTGGGTTCTTCCTAGTGTAACTTGGAAGGCATTTATGCGATCCTTACATTGTGTTGCTGTTTTTGCTTATTGGGGCATGATGCTATCATAGACATTCCACCATGACATTTGGAATTTTTGTTAGTCAGACATGCATAAATGAGAGGCATGTTATGTCATGATATTCAATCTGAAATGTGGGGCAACGTGTAGCCCCACGTCCAGCCGCACTGCTGTAATACGCTGTGTTTTCCGCATTAGTTCGTTACGTTTTTAAAACGGGTGATATATACTTTTCATTATTATTTTCAATTCTTCAACTTCAAGTGTTTTTTAACATTTCATCCACTCGCACGCAGACGTCATTCTGCCATTTCCCAAGCTTATAATGTAACTGTAGTGCCGAGGCCTCATACTGAAACACGACTAGTGCATTGTACGTTCCAGGCAGTGTTTATTAAAACCCGATGCATTTCAGGCCAAAGCCCTTCTTCAGGGGTAACTATGGATAACGATAAGAATATATACCATTAGCTTAAAGTACATTTAAATGTGAACAGTACATTGATTTCATCTATGACATACAATTAGTATTTCTTCAATTGTTACTCAGTATTCAGTGTCATAATTGGCTGCATCCCTTTTTAATAAAAAACGTTTGAATAACCTCAAGCGCTATTCCTCTACTCTTTTTGAAAACACAATAACAGTGGTACCTCCATCCTTTCTCCACTTCATTTTTAAACAGACTGCTTGTTTCTCCCTCTTATCTTCCTTCTATAAATCCTGTGACCCACAAACTTAGTAGTACTATGCTTCTTTTACACTGACACTGCACGCACTCTTCCCCTCCTGAGGCGAAAAGCCGGGAGGTCTCTTGTCCTCTCTGATTTTAAATTGTGATTTATTTGCTTTGTACTCGCTATTTTTAATTCCCACACTTGAGCTTACTAAGTGTGTTGAGACCCCCCTAGCGCTTAGCAGCGCCTCAGAATCATTTTCACCCCCTCCCTGTAGCCCCGGTCCCGCTCTCGGCTGAGTACCGACGCCGAGGGCTGGGCGCCGGTTTTGGCGGCCATCTTGGGTCGGGCTGGGTTGGTGAGGCCATCGACAGCGCTATAAAAGGCGCCTGTACCAGGAAGCAGGTAACACTGACACTGCACGCACTCTTCCCCTCCTGAGGCGAAAAGCCGGGAGGTCTCTTGTCCTCTCTGATTTTAAATTGTGATTTATTTGCTTTTGCTCGCTATTTTTAATTCCCACACTTGAGCTTACTAAGTGTGTTGAGACCCCCCTAGCGCTTAGCAGCGCCTCAGAATCATTTTCACCCCCTCCCTGTAGCCCCGGTCCCGCTCTCGGCTGAGTACCGACGCCGAGGGCTGGGTGCCGGTTTTGGCGGCCATCTTGGGTCGGGCTGGGTTGGTGAGGCCATCGACAGCGCTATAAAAGGCGCCTGTACCAGGAAGCAGGTAACACTGACACTGCACGCACTCTTCCCCTCCTGAGGCGAAAAGCCGGGAGGTCTCTTGTCCTCTCTGATTTTAAATTGTGATTTATTTGCTTTGTACTCGCTATTTTTAATTCCCACACTTGAGCTTACTAAGTGTGTTGAGACCCCCCTACACTTAGCAGCGCCTCAGAATCATTTTCACCCCCTCCCTGTAGCCCCGGTCCCGCTCTCGGCTGAGTACCGACGCCGAGGGCTGGGCGCCGGTTTTGGCGGCCATCTTGGGTCGGGCTGGGTTGGTGAGGCCATCGACAGCGCTATAAAAGGCGCCTGTACCAGGAAGCAGGTAACACTGACACTGCACGCACTCTTCCCCTCCTGAGGCGAAAAGCCGGGAGGTCTCTTGTCCTCTCTGATTTTAAATTGTGATTTATTTGCTTTGTACCGGTTTTGGCGGCCATCTTGGGTCGGGCTGGGTTGGTGAGGCTATCGACAGCGCTATAAAAACAGACGATGATGGCTCCGCGCAGCGGACGCAGGCAGCGGACACGCCGGACCAGCGCCGGAGTCGTGCCAGAGTCCTGCCCGTCTGCGCCCGTCCGCGCACGATCGGGCTCAGGGCTTAGGGACTCTGGCACACGGACCTGCTATACTCTACCTGATCTTCTAGCACTGAGGTCTGACAGGTATTGTTTGTCTCCTATTACATGTGCTACTATCAAGGAAAATAACATCTTCCATATCCCCAGCCCTGCGAACTTGAGTCAGACACCTCCCCTAAAATTCGCCACCCTTAACACCAGGTCTCTACCGAAACATCATTTAGAAATTTTCACCCTTTTACAGGACGAGACCATTGATATCCTGACACTCACAGAAACCTGGTTGAGTGATATCTCCTCCCCGGATATCATAGCTGCCCTCCCTAGTGGTTACGACATGGTCTGGCACAACCGACCAGAGGGGACCCGAGGTGGTGGTGTAGCAACGATCTTTAAAAATCATCTCATGGTAACAAAAATCCTATCTGAGACCATAAACGCCGCGGACCTGCTAGGGATAAAAATCAACATGAATAATTCCTGTCTCATCATCTTAACAATATACTGCCCACCCCAAAGCACACTAATGTTCAACAATCTCTTTTTCCCTATAATATCGGACCTATGTACACGGTACAAAAACATCTTGGTGACTGGTGACTTTAATGTTCACTGGGACAAAAGGGACAAAGATTTACTAGCCTTGAAATTGCAGACTTCTATGACCGCTCTCGGATTGACACAACTTGTGGAATCTCCAACCCACAAAAAAGGCCACATTCTCGATCTTATCTGGTCCTCTGTGCAAGAAGCGGTCATTACAAACATTACACCCTGCATTTGGTCAGACCACCACCTAATCTTATATAATATACCGCTCTATAACTTCCAGACTAAACTTCCACTAAAAACTAAAAAAGTCCGTCAGTGGAAAAGAGTCAGCTCTGATATCTTGACCAAAGTTCTGTCTAAACATAAACAGAGATCCATAATTCCATCAGATGATAATGACTTAGACTAAAACTATGACAGAATAATAACCACCCTTAGGCAATCTATTGATGAGATAGCACCCGAAAAAACACAAAAAGTAAAAGGCGCAGAAAAAGGAGCCCCTTGGTTCACCCAAAGTCTACGGGACCAGAAAAGAAAGCTCCGTTACCTCGAAAGATGCTGGAGGAAATCTAAAAAGGACACCGATAGGGAATTATACAGAACATCGTTTCAATTGTACAAAAAGCTCATTATTTCAGTTAAGAAAGACTACTATGAAACACGCATGAACAACGCCACAAATATTCAGAAAGAGACCTTTCAAATACTGAAAGAGCTAAGTAAGAAGGAGGAAAAGACTGACATATCAATCAACTGTGACACCTTTCAGGGATATTTCCTTGAAAAAATAGACATCATACTGTCAGATATCAAGAAGGACAACTCGGCTATATACACCCTGCCACTGTCCCCTTTATACTCCTCAACCCCTATCGTCACTAGATTTCCTGAAATTGACGCTACCTCCCTTAGACATCTAGTAGCATCTACCAAGTCGGGTTCCCCCGCCGACCCATGCCCGCCCGATATCTTTCGACTGGCAACCCCGATCCTAGAGGACCAGATTTTAGACCTCTTAAACACCTCATTAGCTACTGGATCACTACCAACTACCTTTAAAGAGGCACGCGTCAGACCGTTGATAAAAAAGCCTGGGGCAGATCCAACTAGCCTGAAGAACTACAGGCCAATCTCCCAGCTGCCATTTTTATCAAAAGTACTAGAACAACACGTACTAAAATCCCTGGCGCCCCTCCTGGAATCCCACCATCTTCTCCAGGAGCGGCAAGCAGGCTTTCGTGCTCACCATAGCACGGAACTAGTAATGCTATCGGTATTGGATGAGCTCAGATGCATGGCTGACAGTAAAAAGCCAAGCGCCCTGATATTATTAGATCTGTCAGCGGCGTTTGACACTGTCAGCCATGCACTACTCCTGGACAGACTAGCCAGGTCCGGGATAAGAGGACAAGCTCTCCAATGGCTGACAGCCTTTTTATCAGGAAGGACGCAAAGGATCCAGTTGGCAGATCAGGTCTCCAAAGAGGGTGCCTTAGTTTGTGGAGTCCCGCAAGGGTCCGCGCTCTCCCCACTTTTATTCAATCTATACTTACAACCATTGATAGAATCCCTGGCAAACATGGGCTGTAAAGTTTTTAACTATGCCGATGATACTCAGCTATTACTGAGTATCGACAACACAACATCGGCTCAGTCCATAGCCCAAGACACACTACGGTTCACTGTAAACTGGATGTCGCGCAACCTATTGAAAATCAATCCAGATAAAACGGAGGTTCTTGTGGTCTCAACCGCTACTTCCCCTTGGAATGACTTATTCTGGCCACAAGAACTTGGACCTACCCCAAAACCATGCCCTAGTGTAAAAAGCCTTGGAATGAAAATTGATCAGGAATTATCAATGACCAACCAAGTATCTGCTGTGGTCGGCTCATGCACTAACCTGATTAGGCAACTACGCAAGCTCGCCCCCTTACTCTCAAGGAATATGCTTCGAACCATTGTTTCAGCCACGATTGTGTCCAGAATTGATTATGGCAATGCATTATACCTAGGCCTTCCAAAAAATTCCCTCAACCGTCTACAGGTCACCTTGAATGACACAGCTCGCTTGATATTTGGAGTACCTAGGCGGACCCACGCATCTCCCCTGCTCTATAGGCTGCACTGGCTCCCTATGAAACAAAGAGTCGAATTCAAGAGCATGTGCATCTGCCATAAAGCAATTCATGGTCAGGCGCCAGCCTATATAAAAGATAGGCTCAAAATGTATGAACCCAAGCGCGCTCTGAGATCCTCCGATTCCCTCCTGTTATCTTGCCCACGTTTCAAACTGGCAACAAAAGGAGGCAGAGCTTTTTCAGTCCAAGCCCCTACTATTTGGAACAAGCTACCGGAGGTGCTTCGCAGAGAACCCAACCTTCTCCGTTTTAGGAAAACCTTGAAAACTTTGCTTTTCAAGGACGCGTTTACACTCCGGTAAATTTAAGCTAACATCCTTCACTTTCACTTTTGTTGCTGTACTTTGTCAGAAGCGCTTTGAGACCTGTCGGTGAGTTGGCGCGATACAAAACCCAGTTACAAATTACAAATTACAAATTTACTCATTAACCGTTATTACGATGAACATCCGTTTTTTACAATTCCATATTTAGTATCCTTTCTGTTTTCCGCTCGCTCTCACTTCTAATCTTTGGCTTGTATCAATTTTTTCTCAACCATACTGTTCTTCAATCCCTTAGCAGGAAAACATTTGTACCTGCCGTGATGTTAAAACCCGGTTCTCCTCCTGTATCTTACATCTTCAAAAAACCATTCACCACGCCCTCACTTCCGTCCCTCTTATTCTCCGTCTCATCCTGTTTCTCCCCCCAGTGAAGTTACGTAATTAGCCACTGTGTTTTGCCTCCCCCTCGCACTAAGTTCCTACATTTCCCATGATGCAACAATTTCATTTCAATCACATCGGACTAGGTGTACTGTTTATAACTAACATTCGATACTGTGGTACGCAGTACCAACGAGTGTGATGCAGTGTGTATCGATGTACGTGAGGGCGTGGTGAATGGTTTTTTGAAGATGTAACATACAGGAGGAGAACCGGGTTTTAACATCACGGCAGGTACGAATGTTTTCCCGCTAAAAAGAGTAGAGGAATAGCGCTTGAGGTTATTCAAACGTTTTTATTAAAAAGGGATGCAGCCAATTATGACACTAAATACTGAGTAACAATTGAAGAAATAATAATTGTATGTCATAGATGAAATCAATGTACTGTTCACATTTAAATGTACTTTAAGCTAATGGTATATATTCCTATCGTTATCCATAGTTACCCCTGAAGAAGGGCTTTGGCCTGAAATGCATCGGGTTTTAATAAACACTGCCTGGAACGTACAATGCACTAGTCGTGTTTCAGTATGAGGCCTCGGCACTACAGTTACATTAGAAGCTTGGGAAATGGCAGAATGACGTCTGCATGCGAGTGGATGAAATGTTAAAAAACACTTGAAGTTGACGAATTGAAAATAATAATGAAAAGTATATATCACCTGTTTTAAAAACGTAACGAACTAATGCGGAAAACACAGCGTATTACAGCAGTGCGGCTGGACGTGGGGCTACACGTTGCCCCACATTTCAGATTGAACAGACATCACAGTGTCAATTGGGCAAGGCACGTATTCCAGCGACGCACGCATTCCTTAGAGTAATCGATTACACATTTGGATGGAAAAGTGTGTGCAGCCGGTTCCCTTTGTTACTGAGAAGTATTCCATGTCATGATATTCACCACATATGGTGAATATCTTTGTGAATAGTGAAGGGCACATTATATAATTGTTCAATCCATCACCCATTTTTCATGTTGGCTTAGTCTTAGGAGGTTCATTTCATTTGAAAATGTGATTAATCTTCTGTCATTATTGGGGTTGCTGTGTAGGAAGAAGGCTCTTCATTATCAGAAGTGGTTAGATGTTCTGGAATCTGTATGTCTTGGTATCTTCTAGAGGCAGCCGGGGTTTGGCTCATGGCTTTTTGATATGTGATACTAGTCACACTAAAATAAGCCTTGTTAGTAGCTGACCTGCAATGTGCTCAGGTACTTCAAGGGAATATGTCTTTTAATCTTTTAATAGTGGGCTCTATGGAATTACTGCTTGCCTCTTTTAAATAATGAAGCATGTGCCTTAAAATTATATCTATTACATTTGGGGGTGGTTGTGTTCCCTGACATTAATTACAATATTGCTTTTCACTGTAACTCTCCCATAGCAAGCATTAGGATAGTATTTAGTACATTTTCAATTAACATTCTTGATGAATATACTTTTTTCTGCCATTTTGTCAGAAAGTGGCATCATTAAAAAATAATTGTTGGGTTACAATTGTGTATTTTGTTTCCCAATATAAGTAAACATGCTTTCAAATTGTTTGCATTTTATACTTAAAAATGTGTTTTTGCTTCAAGTTGCACTTGATTTTCTTGTGTTTCTCTTTGATGTCATCACACTTTGGGCAAGAAGGACTTTTTTCAGTTGGTGAGAAAATGTTGGTTTTAGCTATATGTTAAAAATACAGGTTTGATTAGTTTTAGGAGTGGTGGGGATTTAGTTTTATATTTAAACAATATGGGTTATTTTGTTTATATAACTATCTTTGTTTTTATTACTTTGAAAGTACCCTTGTCCAGGTTTATAAGTGTGGAGTTATATTTTTCAGTGTGAAGTTCTTCCATTTTCTTTTACTATCTAAAGATTAAGACACATAATCTAATAACGAGTATAGTAATTTATTTATAGATTTGTGTTTTGAAATTATGTCAGAGAATTAGTGTTTCTGTTTTACTTTTAAAGATGTGCATTTGTTGAGTTGTTCTTTTATCAATATGTTTAAATGTTACGTCAAATTTCTTTATTTTTAATGCAAGGTGTAATATATTTTCATGTAATAATGTATTGTTGTATTTGTTTATTTTATTTTGTTTATGTGAATAATTAATTGTGTTGTATCAATGTATTATTCATTTAGCTTATTTATTGCTATTTTTGTACATATATTGAAATTAAAAAATTGCATTTATTATGTAAAATATTATGTTTTCATTATGTTTAGCGATTTTATTGTAGTCAATATTGTGGGTTTGCACATTTTTAATACTTTTAACAAATTTAAGTGGTAGACAGTATTTTGGTATTCAATACTTGTGTGTTCGATATTGTTAAATTTAGATATTTTTGGTGGCGATTTTATTGTCATTGGTATTTGTGTTATTTTTGGTTTCTTCATGGAACACTTTCTATCTACCCTTGGGTTAACCAGGAAAACATCCAAAGTGGCACAGCAGCCTCAGATGTGTATGCTAATTCTACAATGATATGGACTAAATTCAAGTGCATTCAGTCATTTTAGCATCCTGTGCTATGTTTACTGGCATTAAGCTAATTCAATGAAGATTCACTGAGAGCTGCCTTGTTTGATTGCATGCCCTGCCACTTCCTTTCAGGACAGACATACTTTCTGTCTACGTAATGACATATGTTACTGCTAAAATGAAGCAGAAAGTTGTTGCTGGTTACAGAGCTTATTGGTGCTTTGACATTATTGGTGTAGTTGGGTAACAACTCTTGAACTATTGATGACTTCGATTTGTTCACTGTCATCCGTTAACCTTCTATTCCAGCATACATGTTACATCAGATGCAAGAGCAAAGATGGCAGAGAATGACCCCATGTCCACTCAGCTAAGAGGGATGCCTATGCAGTGTGCATACCATTTTGTGCTTTGGTGATAATGGGCCACATGTATGATGCATTTTACCAGTCGGAGAATTGGGCAACTGGTACAATGCATTTTGGTATACATGGATTACAATTTACGATTTGGTAACATCTTACCGAATCACAATTTGGAATTGCAAATGCATACCAATTTGGTATTAGGAAGGGATGTGTTTAAGGCGTCTCTTCCTAATACCGAGTAGCAGCAGTATGTAAGATTTTTTTTTTTAAATGCGATCGCAAAAATCCACATTTTACCACCTACTTCAAGTAGGTGGTAACCCATTTGAGAATGGTAGCAGAAACCCCTGCCTACTCTAAAAAATGAAAAGAAAACTTTGCATTTTCCCTTTTTAAACACAACCTGTTTTCCTTTTTTTAGAAAAACATGCTGCATTTAAAATAAAAAATTAAAAAAATATATATATATATATATATATATATACATATATATATATATATCTATACTACTATAATAAAGGAAGAAATTTCAGCCTTTGAGGCGGGTAAACTCGGGAACCACAGCGCCAATCCACACACCCGATACACCGTTGGAATCATCAGGGTGTGTAGATGGTTATAGGCTGTATAAATAAAAAAAAAACGTGATTTAAAAAATGTACAGTAAAAAATAAAGAAGTAGTCCCTCCGAAGTAGCGCCGGCCGCGACGTGCGTGCTCACGTCAGGAGCGCGGGGAGGAGCGGCGTCCAGGAGCGTGACGAGGAGCGGCGGACATGGTGCGGGGGAGGAGCGGTGACGTGAGGGGCCGCGGACAGGCCAGCGGTGGTGCGAGCAGCGGACAGGTTGGAGGAGCGGTGGCTGAGGTAAGGGAGCGGCGGACATGGCGCGGGGGAGGAGGGGTGACGTGAGGAGCAGCGGACAGGCCAGCGGCGGTGCGAGCAGCGGACAGGTGGGAGGAGCGGTGGCTCAGGTAAGGGGACCCATGTCGGGGCAGGCGGGGGTTGGGGCAGGAGGGGGACGGGCCGGGCCGGGCCGGGCTGGGGCCCGGGCTGCTGCACAATGTCGGGCGGGTCGGGAGTCGGGGAAGCCTGTTGCACCCGGACAAGGTCGGGACAGGCTGCTAGTATATATATTATATATATATATATATATATATTCACTGAAAAAACCATAGGTTATAGACCATATATAGTTAGGAATTAGCATTTAAAAAACCTTATTTTACTCACACAAAACCATTGAAATTCCATATATAGTTAGTTGTACTAACTATATATCGCGCACCCGCAATCCACTGCTGATCATGTCACATATTACATCATTCATGACATGGTCAGTGACATCACTGATGACATCACTGATGACATCTCAAATGACATCACTGATGACATCACTGATGACATCTCAAATGACATCACTGATGACAACATCCAGTAACTGTATTTTTCTGTAAAGTTAAAATATGTCTTACATATTGAAGAATGAGTGGATGTATAAGTGTCTTGATGAAGGATTTAGTAGGGGCATGACTGACTGTATGAGTGACTGATTAAATGTGTCTCACTGAGTGCATGGGTTAGTGACTAAACTGTCTTAATTTGTGCATCATTATGTCTGTTGTTCTGTAAACTGCTGCATGTGTTGATCAGTAGCTATATGATTAACTATATGGGTTATTGATTGGTTGCCCAAGCATTTGTATGGGAGACTGAGTGTGTGTGTGGGTGGCTGGGAGGTGTATGACTCTCTGCATAGATGTGTGAGCAGTTGATTCACTAGATGTATGGGTTCAAAAGTGCATGTGGAAACAGCTGTATGGGCGGTTGACTGTGTGCATGAGTGTATTGGTGAGTGAATGGATATCTCAGTGCTACATGTCAAAGTAAGTACATATGTAAAATACAGTACATGTGAGAGTTGATATATATAAATAACTGTGCATAAGAGCCAGTGAATGTGTGAGTGGCTGTATGGATCATTGTGAACTTGTATCCAGGATTGTATAAGTGAGTAAATATGTTTTAGTATATGTTTGAATAAGTAAGGTGTGTATAACTGTATAGTTGAGGAAATGGAGGTGTGATTGATTCTTTGCATGACTGACTAGGTGTGTGAGTAACTCCATGGATGAGTGACAGTCTGTGAGTGTATGTTTATACTGAGTGTATCTAAGATTATATAAGAGTCTGAAGAGGTTCATCATAATATCACATGAATGATGTCATCAGTGATGTGATCAGTAATGTCAAATGAGATGTCATCAGTGATGTCATCAGTGATGTCATTTGAGATGTCATCAGTGATGTCATCAGTGATGTCAAATGAGATGTCATCAGTGATGTCATTTGAGATGTCATTTGAGATGTCATCAGTGATGTCATCAGTGATGTCATTAGTGATGTCATTTGAGATGACATCAGTGATGTCATCAGTGATGTCATCAGTGATGTCATTTGAGATGACATCAGTGATGTCATCAGTGATGTCATTTGAGATGTCATCAGTGATGTCATCAGTGATGTCACTGACCATGTCATGAATGATGTAATATGTGACATGATCAGCAGTGGATTGCGGGTGCGCGATATATAGTTAGTACAACTAACTATATATGGAATTTCAATGGTTTTGTGTGAGTAAAATAAGGTTTTTTAAATGCTAATTCCTAACTATATATGGTCTATAACCTATGGTTTTTTCAGTGAATTTTCAAGGTTTTGTAAATGCTAATTCCTAACTATATATGGTCTATAACCTATGGTTTTTTCAGTGAATTTCATTGGTTTTTTAAAAGCTAATATCTGTAGCTGTAAAATGTATTCTTCTTTAAATCCAAAAATATATGTTATATGTTTATTAATAATTTCTTTTTCTTCGCTCCCGGTTCGCGAACCGGGAAGCTTCCCGTTAGCTCAATTTGATGCCGCGACCCGGTCCGCGAACCGGTAAACGTTCCGTTTGCGCAACTGCCGCGTTAGAAATCAACATCGTGACGCGTCGCGGAAGCGCGACATATCACGTTGTCGCGTAATGCGTCTTATGACGCGCCGCGTTAGCGCACCCGGAAGTGCTCCGGTACGTGAACTGAGACGCGAAGCGCAGCTCCCCGGAAGCGATCAGGGGCGCATCGCGAAAGCGCGACGTATCGCGTTGCCGCGTAATGCGTCTTATGACGCGCCGCGTTAGCGCACCCGGAAGTGCTCCGGAGCGCGAACCGAGGCGCGAACGGCAGCGACCCGGAAGCGATCCGGGGTGCGTTCCGCAGCACGTAACATAAGCGTAACAGGTCATGTGACTTGTTAATAAAACTTTTCATTGGTTCATTTCACTTTTGGTTTCATAATGATGTAAGGCTAGGTCAGGTGACCTAAAAATAACACTTTTCATTGGTTTAGAACTATTGTTTTTCCCAAATGATGAAAACCCCTCCTTCTTTCCTCACTCTGACTTTCATCTTTGTGAGAGGAAGACCTTTTTTGATAGTTCAGCAATGGCTTCATTGGTAGCTTCAGCTGGTGGACCCCCACCACCACCACCACCTCCTCATGGGAAGAGAGGACCACCTCCCCAGTTCATCAACAACACAGAGGAGGAAGAGGATGAGCAAGAGGAAGAGGAGACAGAAGGACCACAGTTTTTAGAAGAGCAGCCCCGGGTTTCTCATCGGAAAACCAGTTTTATTTGGCAGTTTTTTTCGATCCCTGAAGGGCAGAGGAAAGTAAATGCCAGATATGTCACCTGCCTCATATGTAAGGAGAGGTTATCTAGAGGCACCTTAAAAAAATACAGCTTCGGTAACTACACCATGCATCGTCATATGAGCAGGTGGCATCCATTAAACTACAGCCGGGCAGAGATGCGTGACCAGCAGGACAACCCAACAACTCCTGTGGCCAGGTCATCATCACAGATATCTTTGACAGCAGCAGAGGCACGGGAAACCGTGTCAAACATTCAGGACAACTTTGTCCATATGAAGTTTACCTGCTTGTATTGTGGTGCATTACTGTCTTGTGGCAATATGAGTATTACCTTAATCAACCGAGCTTATGAAAATCACAATTGCCCTAAACGCCGCAGACAGTCATTTTTTTTTTTGCTCCTGTTGAGCCCTTTCCAATGCCTGTTTTTTGTTGTTTCCCCTCCATCAAAAACCAAAAAAAACATAAAACTGTTCAAAAAATACAAAAAAACTAAAAATGTTCAGAAAAATAAAAAAAATATAAAACAACAAAAACATTTTAAAAAAAGTTCTTTTCAGAACTACCTCCTCTTTCAAAAAAAATTGCTAAAATGTTTAGCACTCTGGCAAGCTCTATTTCTTTTGGTTCGCTTCCCGGTTCGCTTCCCGGTTCGCGAACCGGGAGCGAACCCAAAACATTTTTTACAAAAAAAAAGAAGAGTTAGTATAAGGGAAGTAAACAGAGAGTAATGTTAAAAGAAAGACAGCTATAGGGAGTAAACCAGAGATACTGTTTAATAGATCTATTTACCGAAGAAAAGATGGAAGAGGGTATAATTGTGAAAAACAAAATAAAAAAGGAAGTGAAAGAAAAAAAAGAGAGTAGAACAATAACAAAGAAGAGTTTCTTGGAGAATGTGAGTGAATGTTCAAAATAAGATTAAAACATGTGGAATAACAGAGAGAAAAAACAGAAAACAGAAAAGAAAAAATAACAGAAAAAGATTAACTGAAACAGCAAAGAAATGTAAATAACATAGAGCCATATCATCAACATAGCCAATAAAAGTTTTGCAGCTTTTATCGGCAGAAATGTGTCGCTAAAGCCGCTTTTGCGGCAGAAAACTGCCGCTAAAACCACTTTTGCAGCAGTTTTCTGCCAATAAAAACAGCAATAATTTTATTGGCTGTGTTCATAATATGCCCCTTAGTGTGCTTCAACTACACAGAGAAAGCATTATGAACAAGTAGTGAAAGAGTAATAGAGAAGGAGTGAGTGAACAAGAGTGAGGAACTATGAGAAGAGAGGGACTGAGAAAAAGAGTGGAAGGAGTTGAGTAAGTAGGTAATAGAGAAAGGAATGAGGAAAGTAGCAAAGGCAGGAAACTGAGGGTTAAAGAAATGAAGCTGTGGAACTAATAGTAGGTGAATGTGATAGAAAAGTAACGAAAAGAGTACAAAACATTTACCTTATAATTGTCGTTAACTTACTCACTTTTTATTTTTATACTTTCAATCTGTGAAAGAGAGAACAAACATTTGAAAAATATTAAAACATGTATTTAAAAATTAGAAAAGACAAGGGAAAAGATTGAAGGACAAACAGTTTTTCAACAACTTTGACACTTACAGAAGCTTCTGCTTCTCCAGGCCCCCTACACAGTCCTAAAGATATACATTTTAAACTAACAGTATCTTGATGCAGATGAAGTGAGGCCTATCTTAAAACATGGTGCATCTTTTGCACTGCTGTTGTCTCACAAAAGTGTCGCAAGACACTAACATTTTAAATGATTGTTTCAGGATTCTAATAAGATGTGTCCTATCCAGAGGTTTGTTTGAGGTGAGGCCTACTCAGGGTTCCAAATGAAATTTCGAGTTGTTGAAGAGAACAGAGGACATAATACATGTGAAGGCCTACCAATGAAGTAAGTCATGTCCACTTCACTCTTGAACAAAGGCCAGACCTCTTCTGTGTCCGTGGACAGACCTAAAGTTCATCTGCACAATGTCATTCGTAAACTTAGGAAACACTGGTGATGTAATTGAAAAATGTGGAGTTTCTTTTCCTCATTTCACAATCACATCACCTGTGTTGCCTTTGGTTAGGTATCTCATAGTGCAGATGGAGTCTAGCATATCAAAGAGTACATAGAAGTTGAGCAGTATATACAACAATTTTGACATTTACAGAAGACTTAGCTTCTTATCTTGTTGGAGATGAAGTCAGGCCTGTCTTGCAACATGGTGCATCTTTTGCATCACTGCTGCATCGGTTTCATGTGGCACGGGTTTTTTACAGCATGACACATCTGCCTAGATGCATCAATTTGTAATTTTGTCGCCTCATAGCAAATCTTTTGCACCGCCGCTGCATCACAAAAGTGACGCACAGTGGCGCAAAAGAGGCATACACCTATCATAAATCTGTCCCTAACATTTGAAATGATTGATTCAGGATGACGAAAAGGTGTGGCCTCTCCAGAGGTTTGTTTAAGGTGAGGCCTACTCAGGATTGCATATCAAATGTATGCTTGTTGAAGAATACAGAGGAGATAATACATGTGAAGGCCTACCAATGAAGTAAGTCATGTCCACTTCACTCTTGAACAAAGGCCAGACCTCTTCTGTGTCCGTGGACAGACCTAAACTTCATCTGCACAATGTCATTCGTAAACTTAGGAAACACAGGTGATGTAATTGAAAAATGTGGAGTTTCTTTTCCTCATTTCACAATCACATCACCTGTGTTGCCTTTGCTTAGGTATCTCATAGTGCAGATGTAGTCCAGCATATGAAACAGTACCCAGAAGTGCAGCACTGCATGCAACAACTTTGACACTTACAAAAGCTTCAGCTTCTGCATGCCCCCTACACAGTGCTAATTATATACATTTTAAACTGATGGTATCTTGCTGGAGATGA
Source organism: Lissotriton helveticus (assembly GCF_964261635.1). Classification (NCBI taxonomy): domain Eukaryota; kingdom Metazoa; phylum Chordata; class Amphibia; order Caudata; family Salamandridae; genus Lissotriton; species Lissotriton helveticus. The sequence continues at coordinate 218,384,506 of NC_136063.1, read as the reverse complement.
ACTGAAACCTATCTTGCAACATGGTGCATCTTTTACACAAAAGTGACCCACAGCGGAGCAAAAGAGGCGCACGGCCATCATAAATCTGACCCTAACATTTTAAATGATTGTTTCAAGATGCCGATAAGGTGTAACCTATCCACAGATTTGTTTCAGGTAAGTCCTACTCAGAGTTGCAGATGAAATTTAGGTTTGTTGAAGAATACAGAGGAGATAATACATGTGCAGGCCTACCAACGAAGTGAGTCATGTCCACTGCACTCTTGAACAAATGTCAGACCTCCTCTGTCTCCAGGAACAGGCCTAAACCTCATCTACACAATGTGATGTGTAATGTTAGAAAACACAGGTAATATAATTGAAAAACGTGCAATTGTTTTTGCTCATTCCACAATCATATCACCTGTGTTTCCTTTGCTTAGGTATCTCATTGTGGAAATGTAGTCTATCATATGAAAGACTACGTAGAATATGAGCACTGTATGCAACAACTTTGACACTTACAGAAGCCTCACCTTCTCCATGCCTCCTACACAGTTCTACATGTACATCATAAATGCAAACAGTACAGAATTAATTATACATGTTAAATGGTTTATTTTTGCTGTTCTCAGAATGTATCAAATTTCACTAAAAACAGTGACTTGAAGGTATTCATCATATAACAGCGGGGAAAAAAAAACACAATCAAAATGATTGTGTTTAAAAAACCCATACAACATAACAAATCAGAATTCAGAACTCCTTAAAGTTAACTTACTTTCCATGACGTCGAAGGATGTCCTATGAACAGTTTACACTCTGTTGTGCTGTTATTACTTTCAGCCCGCCACTTTCTGAAAGAAAACCTCCATCGTTTTGAAAAATATGTTACATACAATAAATGACTTCTCGCTCTCTACCACACGTTTCCACAAGGCCAAATCATGTCAGAGCCATTTATAACTCTTGGAATTCTTGTAAGCCAATCCCGTCATGTTGTATTTCCGCAACTTTCAGAATTAAAATGTTGAAGATCATTTTCACAATCCTGGACTACTAATATCTTACCCTTCTTGCTCACTCATGTTCTACATTTCCTATGACACTGATACTGCTTACTATGAAGCAGACTTACACTACCTCTATGACTACTACAATTATTTAATTCTCTACATCACTTTTAATCACAAAGCAATATAAAACAGTAGACAGCATTGCAGACTTACATTCCCTCTACTCCATGTTTTGATTGGCTGCTTGAATTAGCTTATAAAAAGAAATAGTTTTTCTGAACTCATTCAAAGTGCACTTATTTTTCCATGACGTCCAGTGTTATGGTAAGAAGTTATGTCTCTGTACTACACTTATCCTCAAGGCCAAATCGTGTAGGAGCCATTAGAACTTCTTGAAATTCCTCAGAGCACATCCCGAGATTCTTTCCCTAAAATTTTGGTTTTAAAAACACCAGGTAAGAATTTTTAAGGTCATACGGCAATTTTGTTTTTTAAATTAAAACAGAATCGTTGCAGAATGACCAGCCATTTCTAGACTTTAAATAAGCTGTGTAATGTCCTGATGTTATTGAAGGACCGTCATGATATATAATTGCTACAGTTACAAAAGTCCTTCCTGATATTGACAACTGTGAAGCAACAACATTTTTAATTAAAGTTGTCAATTTTGTTCCATCAGGCCTACATCGTTGGAACATTAAAATGACATACTGGCCATATGTTGGTATAAATAATGTTGAAATCATTTCAGATTTACATTGGCTACATTCCATGTTGTGATCAGCTGCTTTTACTAGCTTATTAAAGGAGACTGATTTACTGTCTGGCAAAGTTAAATATATAAATCTTTCTGAGTCTACACTAGTAGTACTTGATACCCTACAGTTCTCGCAGTCATGCTGCCATTGATAAGAAAGCCCAAACAGGTGATCTACATCTACACCTTCAGCATGCAATACATCAAGCATATACATTAAAAACTCCTGACAATCTTGCTGAATATTTTCAGAGAATTGTGTTTGGCCTGAACATCTGTCTAACAGATTTCGAATTTCAGACACACTTTCTATTTTTGTTCTATCAGTGCTACATTTCTCTAACACAGAATTTAACAAACTGCATAATCTTTGATCAGAATTGACCACAATCTCTTCTTTTACATTTTCTAGAGAAAACAAAACATTAACCACTACATTAGCATAGCAGTTGACACCAGAAGTGTTTTCAAATTGAAAACCAACAACATCTTCAACAGAATCCTTTTTGTTTCTGCTTATAATTTCAGGTTCATCGACTTTTCGTCTTTTTGCTACAACCTCCCCAGTATTGGTCACATTTCTTCGTTTCCGGCCTACCACACGTTTCTCAAACAAAGGATATTGAGGCAAATGTGGCGCATACTCTCTTCTCAACCTATTGTATTCCTTAACACAATCTAGATCCGCACAAATGTTTGTGACATCACACTCAATCAAGTACAATCCCGATAAAGTTCTAACTCTTGACAATGCCACATATGCCATACCCTCCTTGAACACAGAACTGCCAATATTCACCAATGCACTGTCTACACTTAAACCTTGCGATTTAAGGATTGTCACCGCATATGCCAAGCAAACAGGAAACTGCTTACGGCGAACATATAAGTCTTTTACAAGCAAAAATCTAGCAGAACAACGACCAATTAGCTGTACTTCCTCAATGCCATCAAATTTAATTTTTAAAAATTCAATTCCATCTCTATTTCTGTATTTCACAAAATCACCAACATTACCCATTGATCCATTTACCAGACCTCTTTCAACATGTAAATTCCTTCTTAAAATTATACGGCAGTTCAAGCACACATTCAGACTCTTTTCAAAACCTGCAGTTTTAGATATAGTCTTCTCTAATGAATCCAATTTTGATTTCAAATTCTCAGACAAAATAATTGTTGATCCCATATGCTCTACTCTGTCAATAGCTTCCAGTTTCACAATCTCTTGCTTTTCTAAATTCAACATTTTGTTGTTGAAGATGGCACATTCTGCAAGAGTTGGCATCAAACATATTCCAGATTTCTTCTCAGTAATTTTCTGAAAAATATTCTCAGGCACAACATCTTGTTCTGGATATAAATTTGACAGTAATCGTGCATGTAAAGCTTCTTTCCCATGCTCGGTCACTTTTCCTATTCTAACATCTTGTAGAATATTCTTGTAAACTTCATCCTTCGCCTGACGCATATTTTCATGCAGTTCAGCATAATTGAAGTTTAACCATATATTGACGTTGCCAATGCTCCCTAGGCACTTCCTGGTATCTTCATACGTGAGCATTTTGAACACAGGTTGCCCTTTCACTGGTGTCAGCTGCAGAAGATCTCCGAAAACAATGATGTGTTTGCCACCAAATAACACATCATACTCTGTTTTGAGAACTTCTTGCATTCTCAAATGCACAAAGGCAAGCATGACATTGGAAACCATGCTTACTTCGTCAATGATAAGAAGTTTCATTTTCCTCAAGATTCTTGAAACTTCACAACAAGCATCTCCAGATAGCTTGTGATATTGTAATTTGTTGTCATGCTCCACTGGCAGCATCAGTAAACAATGTAAAGTAATCCCTTTAATGTTATGTGCTGCCAGTCCAGTTGGAGCGGTGACAACACAAGACAGCGATGACTCAGTCCTTTCCTGCAAATAACATGAAATTGCTTTAATAAGGAAACTTTTTCCAGTTCCCGCTTCTCCACTCACGTAGAGTCAGACAGGCTTCAACAACGTACATGAGCACTCTTTCTTCTCATGACTTAATCCATGATCAATTTGCATGGTAACTTCGTCATATATTTTCCTCTGCTCAACGTTGAGTTGTCTTTCCAACTCTTCTAAGTTAACCGCATCCTCCTGAGCATGTGCCATGGCTCTTTCCACTTCATTCATAGCAGTGGCAGCTTCATTTTCGATAACAGGTCCTCCTAGTGGATCCTGACTCAATGAAGCAGAACTCTGACTGTCCTGAGAACTGTCTCTGGCAATCTCGGCTGCAATCGTTGCTTCCTGCTCGATTTCCACATTCAACATTTCTACATATTTGGGAAAAGCAGGACATTCTATGGTCTCCTTGGCGGCAGTGAAAGAGTCTTCGTAACAGAGGAAATCTCCAAGCAGTTCCTCTTCTGCACGCCAAGGCTTGAAAAGTTGCAAAAGTGCTAAATAGAAAAACTCCTTTTTTTCAGGAGATTCGCCACTCAATTTTCGATGGTTTACCAAGTGGCATTTTCTTTGCCTGGCCAGACATCCCTCACTTCCAATTACAGCATACACTCCTTTCTCAGTATCTTCTTTGATGTTCCTCTTGAATATGTAATTTTGAAGAACCTCATACAGACAAATATTCTCGAGGTGACTGCTTCGATTTGGATAATATGTATCCAACATGTTGCTCTTCAAAATGTCGGTACTGTTTGGCTCCTTTTCCGCCAAATACTCAATTTCCCGCACAGGTTTCAGAACTCGATTACGCGTTGCAGCAAGACCAAGACTCGCCCAAACGATACTCCTAGATTTGGCATAGAGACTTGCTGAAGACAACCGGTCAGAACATTCGTAAGCTCCGATTTCTCGATGCGACAACATCTTCAGACTGAAACTGTACAACTTCTTACTGAGGCTCTTTTCATAGGAAATGTCCTCCCACATATCCTTCAATTCTGTCTTCTCTTTTTTGGTGATGTAAGATGTCACATACCGAGCCACAGCCATACAGTTATCAGCCACAAACTGTATATCCATGTTAGCATTCCACATGGACAAAATCACCGGGTTGTAGTCGTTGATGTACTTGGACTCTTCGTTCCTCTTCAAATTGTATGTGTTTTTAGGTGATTTCTTCATCACATTATGTCGCAGCGAAGACATCAAACTGTTTACTCTTCCTTTAGAAATCACCGGTCGTGGAAAGCCGAAACGACATTTGGTGTAGAACTTGTCCTTGTTTCGGAATTTACGACGACAGTACTTTCCACAACGATGGATTTGGAAACGTAGAACTTTTTCTCTTAGGCTTTTCTTCTCCTTTGCATTTGGAACAGCACACGTAGAATACTGTTGTATGAAACTCATCACTGAGTCTTCTGGATCTGTTCCAAATTTAGGTGCATCCTTGATCCACAACAGCATATGTATGTGAGGAGCACCTCTTGCTTGGTACTCCTTTCTCCAGAAGAAATCCAACACCTCTCCAAGAGGTGGATTCTTCTTATTCATGATGAAAGACATCATAGCTTCAAATCTATGATTGAAGTACCGGCATACATTGACTGGATCCAAAGAGCACAGTTCTCCAGGTGTCTTGAATTCGATGTTTTCGATGTTTCCATTTGCCTCTCGTAGAAAGTCAAGTAAGTCTTCCCAGCCATACTTGGCACAGCTCAGAGTGAGGAACCATGTGGGAGTTCCTAAGTTCCTCAGCATACATTTTAAATCACCATGACGACGGTACCAGTACTCATTAGTACCACGCTGACACGCCATGAGATTAATCAGGTGAGAATCCAAAATACTGTCTTGGACATTGACTTTATCCATAAAGTCACTTGCCGAGATGTTTTGCATGTGTATACCACTTTTCAAGATGTGGTTCACTGCATATGACAGTCCAGACAGATCGCTTTCAAACAGGAGATGAAACAAATAGGGAATACATTGTCGAAACCTAGCATCTCCTGCATACAATCGCAAAGTCCGGTATTCAGAAGCAGGAATTTGATGAGGTCGCTCATCATATCTTCCTCCCTGACCTGTTGGAAAAAGCTGTGGGAAACACCGAGCTTCCAAACTTTCCTCCCAAACACTAATGGGACTCCCTTTGGCTTGTTTCATTTGAAACAACTCAATAGCATTCCCCATGACTTCCTTGGAATGCAAAGGATGAACACTATAATGTTCATATATTTCTTCACTAGTAGAGGGTTCTACTTTCTCAATTTGACCAGCACACAAATCGCTATCCTCTTCCTCACTTACTTCCTCTTCTGCAACATATATATTCTTAAAGTACTTATTATTTTTTTTCAAGTACAATGTTGCCTTTTTGACTTTCCTAACATTCAATAAATCTTGCCATATTTTCTTATTCTTTGTCGGAACCCCATTAACTAAGATAACCAGAGGGTCCTCTTCCACTTTTTCTACTCCAATTGTGTTAATGTTTTTCTTCAAATCTAGAGGCAAATAAACAACTCTTCCCTTTAATCCTCTCTGTAAATCTAATGGAGGCAATTTCCCTGTCTTTGGCTCCATTCTTACAATAGCCTGAAAGGGATGGATACTTTGAATCAAAATAGATTCATAAGTATTTAAATCCTTCAATTCAGAAGGAATCTCAACCAATTCCAGATTAATATGAACTGCTCTAGCAGGCATCTGGTTTTGATTTAATTTGCTACAACAATAAGTACACACACGTTGATCCGATCCCAAATCAAAACAATTTTCTACCATCAAATATGTTGTGAAATCCTTCCATTCACTATTATTTTCCCTTTCACTTTTTGCATATAAATCCACTAACTTAGTCTGATTCTTATAATAAGTGCGTCGACAACACACACAAGTGAAATTAGGCCTCTCACTTGATTTCACCTGAAACGTCGCAATTTCCCTCTGAAAATTATCTGTACTGGAAACCTGTACACTATCTTCCACATTACCCTCTTCTTCTTGGTCAATTTCAACATTCTCCTCTTTACTTCCAAAGTAACAAAACTCAATTTCTGCACAAATATTCTTCACATCTATTTCAGAACCATGCAAAAGAGCAGCGCATAATTGTTTAAGCATAATTGCTGGACTCTTAGCATAATACAACATTCTAACTAATTTCCTCACTTTATTATGATGCACTGCTAGCATCCTGAAATGATGAAAAACACTCTGGCATACTCTCCTGGAAAGACAAGCCAGTGAATGACCATGCAAACCTGTCACTTCTCTCACTCTGCAAGGATCTAATTCTTGCAACAACTTCATTTTCTGCTTCAAACTTTTCTTATTAAATGTCCGTACAAAATCACAAAGCAAATTGATGGAATCCTGTCGCACACTGCAAATACTACTACACTTCCAGGTGTACACAGGACCCTTATGACGTCTTCCTAAAACCTCATTACCTAACACCTCTTCTGTCTCTGTTGTCACAAGTTTTTCTTTTTCAACTGGACAACCATCTTTCACTTCATAAGCTCGACCACTGGTGTCAACTGCATGCACCAAATCATTATCCTGGAAATAACTCTCCTCATTAAAAAATGCCTCACAACTTGAACTATGCATCCATTCTCCGGAAAAAACTTCACAAAAATTACTACGATTAACTATTCTCTTCCATCTACTATTTCTTTTGAAATCATAAATTGCCTTGTTTAGCTTCCTAATTCTATTGATTATCAAAATAAATAACTTACGTTTAATTTCAAATGCCTGATCAATAACTTTCTCAACTTTTTTTTTTCTCTTATAAAAAACCACTTTCTGTTGACCTTTCTTAATATTTTTTAACAAATTGCCAATTATCCTGTTGCGGAACATTCGTTTACGAATGTCCCTAAACTGTTGTTTCCTTCTACTATCATGCACAGAGTTATCTCTTCCTCTAGCAGTAACATTTTTGATTGGCCTTTCCTTTCCGTTTAAAATGCTTCTCTTTTTCTGGACTGAAACATTTTCTGTAGTAATATTTTTTTTACTACAAATATTTCTTATAAATGTTTTTGTGCTCTTACCCGGTGCTTTCTTGGTGACTTGACAAGTTTTTTTGTTAGAGGACTGCTGCATTATATCATGTACCTGCTGTCTTTGACGTTTTGCAGCCTTTCTAAGTCTTTCTTTAGTTGGCATGCTGAAATCTTGAAATTATCTGCAGTTGAATCTGTGGTAAAATATAATAAAAAATGTTATTAACCACTATTACCAAACAGTAAATCAATAACAGTCATCAAAAACTTAACACACTACTTGACATTTTTAGTGCTTGGCAAATTTAGAATACAGAAATAGCAGAAAAGAAATGGAATTCATATTCATTTTACCTGTGCTGTTTTATATGTGAATCTGATCTAATTTTATGAGCATATTTTAATATTTTATTGAAGACACTACACATAACCTGTTTTTGAAGGTGTCTTTATTTTTAAATGAAACGGTTTACATTTTTACTTTTCATTTATTATACATTTTTAAAAATAAATGTTTATAGTTCCATAGGCTCAAGCACGTCAGCTTCCCACCCTATGTCATACAATTCTGACAAATCTGCATCCTCATCATGTTCTTCTTCATCCTCAGGATTTAAATCATCCAAGGGATCTACTTCCACTGATGTTTCAATTACGAGTTCAATTATGAGGTCGAGATCAACTGATTGCTGATTGTCGCTCATGTTGATGTTGTCGTTATCTTTAAAGAAAGAGAACAACAATGAGATGTTGCAGAGTAAGGCACAAATCTCAGAGACTATAATAGTAAAATTGTTTAACAAGAGTAACATTTTGCAGCTATTATTTAGCCATGACCAGCGATGCTGAGGAGGTAAGGCCTATGTCCAAGTTTTCAGTGAACAGGACTCATCTCTTCTTAACCTTGGATAAGCCTCACCAACTCTGTGTCCCCTGCTCATACTTAAATGTAAAGTGGCAGATTTATGTTAACTGACGCATTCCCAGGGATGCACCAGTTAATGTGCACCGCTGCTCTGCCACCCATGGTGTGCCGCATTTACAATGTGGAGCACCATTGAGTGAAAACAGCACAGATGCGTCACGCATCTGTGCCGCAAAAGCAGCACATTGCAGGAATCACGTCGTAAGCACAACATGTCTACTGCAATGCACAGGAGCAAGCCACACATTGCATGGTGCATCACTCCTTATGCCTGTTTCAAACAGGCGTAATGATTTGATTCAGCAATGCTACAAAGCTGAGTCAGTGAAATCTTCTAAATTTCACTGTGTTAGTTTTACAGGGCTTTCTTGCAAATTAATGCATACCTTGCAACAAAACACCTATATGAAAACTGACGCAGGTTTCATGTGGCACAAGACTTTACAGCATGACACATCTGCCTAGATGCATCAATTTTTAAATATGTCGCCACATAGCAAATCTTTTGCACCGCCGCTGCGTCACAAAAGTGACGCACAGCGGCACAAAAGAGGCACATGGCTATCATAAATCTGTCCCTAACATGTTAAATGATTGATTCAGGATGACGATAAGGTGTGGCCTATCCAGAGGTTTGTTTAAGGTGAGGCCTACTCAGGGTTGCAGATTAAATGGAGATGGGGCACCCCTGAGCCTTGCTGGAGCTGCATGGCACTTGCGATGCAGCTCCAGCAATGCGCCACCTTTACGGCACAGATACGTCACGCATCTGTGCTGTTTTTGCCCCATGGTGCGCCGCATTGTAAATGCAGCGCACCATGGGTGGCGGAACAGCGGCGCAGGATGACTGGCACATCCCTGGGGATGCACCAGTCATCATAAATCTATCCCTAAGCTTCTTATCTTGTAGGAGATGAAGTGAGGCCTGTCTTGCAACATGGTGCATCTTTTGCATCACTGCTGCATCGGTTTCATGTGGCACGGTTTTTTTACAGCATGACACATCTGCCTAGATGCATCAATTTGTAATTTTGTCGCCACATAGCAAATCTTTTGCACCGCCACTGCGTCACAAAAGTGATGCACAGTGGCGCAAAATGAGTCCCTTGCTCACTTTGCCACTGGATTCAAGCAAGCCGGGCTGAAGACGGCTGGAATGCCAGAAACCGGTCCTCGGAAGCTTGTTTCCGGTCCAGGGAAGGCATGGCTTGGCAGTTCGGGCTGGACTGTTCCCATGAGGCACAGGGTCAGACTGATTTGCATATAGCCATGTCTGAACTGGGGTGGCACAGTGGGCTAAAGAACGGTGATGGATTAAACCCAGATCTTTTGACTGGGTGAGAGTGTTTGATTGATTCAGATGCTCCGTCCATCACCACCCCCTTTTGTACCGCTTTTGGCCGCCATAAGTGTGGCAGGGTATGCTCAGACGTGAGTCCCTTGCTCACTTTGCCACTGGATTCAAGCAAGCCGGGCTGAAGACGGCTGGAATGCCAGAATCCGGTCCTCGGAAGCTTGTTTCCGGTCCAGGGAAGGCATGGCTTGGCAGTTCGGGCTGGACTGTTCCCATGAGGCACAGGGTCAGACTGATTTGCATATAGCCATGTCTGAACTGGGGTGGCAGAGTGGGCTAAAGAACGGTGATGGATTAAACCCAGATCTTTTGACTGGGTGAGAGTGTTTGATTGATTCAGATGCTCCGTCCATCACCACCCCCTTTTGTACCGCTTTTGGCCACCATAAGTGTGGCAGGGTATGCTCAGACGTGAGTCCCTTGCTCACTTTGCCACTGGATTCAAGCAAGCCGGGCTGAAGACGGCTGGAATGCCAGAAACCGGTCCTCGGAAGCTTGTTTCCGGTCCAGGGAAGGCATGGCTTGGCAGTTCGGGATGGACTGTTCCCATGAGGCACAGGGTCAGACTGATTTGCATATAGCCATGTCTGAACTGGGGTGGCAGAGTGGGCTAAAGAACGGTGATGGATTAAACCCAGATCTTTTGACTGGGTGAGAGTGTTTGATTGATTCAGATGCTTCGTCCATCACCACCCCCTTTTGTACCGCTTTTGGCCGCCATAAGTGTGGCAGGGTATGCTCAGACGTGAGTCCCTTGCTCACCTTGCCACTGGATTCAAGCAAGCCGGGCTGAAGACGGCTGGAATGCCAGAAACCGGTCCTCGGAAGCTTGTTTCCGGTCCAGGGAAGGCATGGCTTGGCAGTTCGGGCTGGACTGTTCCCATGAGGCACAGGGTCAGACTGATTTGCATATAGCCATGTCTGAACTGGGGTGGCAGAGTGGGCTAAAGAACGGTGATGGATTAAACCCAGATCTTTTGACTGGGTGAGAGTGTTTGATTGATTCAGATGCTCCGTCCATCACCACCCCCTTTTGTACCGCTTTTGGCCGCCATAAGTGTGGCAGGGTATGCTCAGACGTGAGTCCCTTGCTCACCTTGCCACTGGATTCAAGCAAGCCGGGCTGAAGACGGCTGGAATGCCAGAAACCGGTCCTCGGAAGCTTGTTTCCGGTCCAGGGAAGGCATGGCTTGGCAGTTCGGGCTGGACTGTTCCCATGAGGCACAGGGTCAGACTGATTTGCATATAGCCATGTCTGAACTGGGGTGGCAGAGTGGGCTAAAGAACGGTGATGGATTAAACCCAGATCTTTTGACTGGGTGAGAGTGTTTGATTGATTCAGATGCTCCGTCCATCACCACCCCCTTTTGTACCGCTTTTGGCCGCCATAAGTGTGGCAGGGTATGCTCAGACGTGAGTCCCTTGCTCACTTTGCCACTGGATTCAAGCAAGCCGGGCTGAAGACGGCTGGAATGCCAGAAACCGGTCCTCGGAAGCTTGTTTCCGGTCCAGGGAAGGCATGGCTTGGCAGTTCGGGCTGGACTGTTCCCATGAGGCACAGGGTCAGACTGATTTGCATATAGCCATGTCTGAACTGGGGTGGCAGAGTGGGCTAAAGAACGGTGATGGATTAAACCCAGATCTTTTGACTGGGTGAGAGTGTTTGATTGATTCAGATGCTCCGTCCATCACCACCCCCTTTTGTACCGCCAGTGGCGCAAAAGAGGCATACACCTATCATAAATCTGTCCCTAGCATTTTAAATGATTAATTCAGGATGACGATAAGGTGTGGCCTATCCAGAGGTTTGTTTAAGGTGAGGCCTACCTACATTCATGGGGAAATGAATTAAAATGTCCTTAAGACACATGAAAGCGTTTTTTTAAAGCTTTTGCAGCATTTTTGGGTCACTTTTAACATGGCTATGTAACGTAAACAATCAAAATCTAAATTTGCCAAGCACAGGTGGGAGCATATTTACAAGGAATTTGCACCACGGGGAAAGGTCTTACATTAAAATGGAAAAATGACATCAGAGACACTCAAATGCCTTATAAAGAAGCATACACCATTATGTCCTTGTCATAAATGTTAAAAGCATTCCTTTTCCTCAAAAACGATTTTCAAGTCTTAATTTGAAAACACTGCACATGGGGAAATGACTTAAAATGTCCTTAAGACACATGAAAGCGTTTTTTGATTGCCTTTGCAGCATTTTTGGGTCACTTTTAACATGGCTATGTAACTCAAACTATCAAAATGTAAATTTGCCAAGCACAGGTGGGAGCATATTTACAAGGAATTTGCACCACGGGGAAAGGTCTTACATTAAAATGGAAAAACAACATCAGAGACACTCAAATGCCTTATAAAGAAGCATACACCATTATGTCCTTGTCATAAATGTTAAAAGCATTCCTTTACCTCAAAAACGATTTTCAAGTCATAATTTGAAAACACTGCACATGGGGAAATGACTTAAAATGTCCTTAAGACACATGGAAGCGTTTTTTGATTGCCTTTGCAGCATTTTAGGGTCACTTTTAACATGGCTATGTAACTCAAACATTCAAAATCTAAATTTGCCAAGCACAGGTGGGAGCATATTTACAAGGAATTTGCACCACGGGGAAAGGTCGTACATTAAAATGGGAAAAATAACATCAGAGACACTCCAATGCCTTATAAAGAAGCAGACACCATTATGTCCTTGTCATAAATGTTAAAAGCATTCCTTTACCTCAAAAACGATTTTCAAGTCATAATTTGAAAACACTGCACATGGGGAAATGACTGAAAATGTCCTTAAGACACATGGAAGCGTTTTTTGATTGCCTTTGCAGCATTTTAGGGTCACTTTTAACATGGCTATGTAACTCAAACATTCAAAATCTAAAATTTGCCAAGCACAGGTGCGAGCATATTTACAAGGAATTTGCACCACGGGGAAAGGTCTTACATTAAAATGGGAAAAATAACATCAGAGACACTCAAATGCCTTATAAAGAAGCATACACCATTATGTCCTTGTCATAAATGTTAAAAGCATTCCTTTTCCTCAAAAACGATTTTCAAGTCATAATTTGAAAACACTGCACAGCTCCTATGCACAAAAACACCCTGTCAGTACTAATACTTCACATTTTCTCCAATTACAATTTCTCAAAGAAACAAAATCTATTTGTAAAACACTTGAGGCAAAGCAACATTTTAAAAACACAACTTTCTTCATAATTTTCTCCTTAAAGCACACTATTCTCTATCTAAATTAAATAAATCTTTTCTCACCTTAGCAAATACTTTATGAGTTTCAAAACAGTCTCAGAAACACACCACTTTGTCTTTAGCAGAGCAAAAGGTATGCACTCCAGAGTCTGCAGCTATCAAAAGCACAGAAATGCTGTAATTCTTCACACATATCTCTCATGTCACCCAATCAAAACTCTTCCCTCACTTTTTTCAAATCAAAACCCTTCCCCCCTCTGCCCTCTCTGCCTTTTTTGCATAGCAACCACCTCCTGGAAGACCTCTGGTGTTTGCAAGTTCACACAACAATGTTTCAATTGAACTCTGAACTCTCAGTGCACCTGCATATCCAGTGCAATCTTTCATTTAATGATTTTTTATTGACCATTCAAAATACATCTTTCAAAGAACTCATCCATGCACCCTAACTTTCTGTTTTCAGCAATCAAAATCCACCAATCACTGTTACTGCTTCATTAACACAGAAACTCCACAGTTTTTTTCATTTTAAACTCTTATTTTTTCAACTGCCATTTCATTGCCACACTTCATCTGACTGCAGCAGAACCTTCTCTCACCATGTTTTCTGTCTGGATTGTTGGACATAGTTACATCTATTGGGCTCAGAGGTATGCTGAGAACAGAAATTTACCTAACCTCAATTTACAAGATGTGGAAATTAAGTGGTTTGGCCACAGAGGATTAAAATGTCACCAATTGATACCATTGGTGAAAACCTTTATGCATTTGCCAAAACCTGACCTGTTAATTGTGCACTGTGGAGGTAATGATTTGGGCACTTTGACTGGGGTAGGTCTGGAAATGCTTTTAAAGGACACCTTTGAGCAATTAATGGCACTTTTTCCTCAAACTGCCTTGGTATATTCAAATATATGCCAAAGACAGAAATGGAGGTGGTCGAACCAATTTTGTCCACAAATTGAGAAGTCGAGGAAGCATGTAAACAAATCTGTTTCAGCTTACATGAGAGACCATGGAATGGGCTCCATGTACAACAATAACTTGCGTTACTACATGCAAGATATCTACAGAGGAGATGGAGTTCACTTCTCAGATGAGGGCAACAGAGTTTTCATTCTGAATTTAAGACTGTGCATTGGTACCTACTTATAAGTAACTAAATGTACCATAAACCCAAAAGCTCTTCTCAGAGCTACCCTACATCTGATCACTCACAATTATTATTTTACTCTAACTTTTTTCACTAATTTTCAACAAAGTACGCTCCCCGGGGCGCTACCCGGTACGCGGACCGGAAGCTAACCTCACGAAATTTTAAAAAATTTTTTTTTTTTTCGCACATATGGGCCTCCTCAGCCACCCTCAGAAAACCTAGGGGGTCAAGATAAGTCTACCGTGCCCCCTTCTACCCATTCTGAAATTAGTTGCCCTCCATCTTGTATCTCAATTATACCGAAACACAAAATGGAGGACTCCCGTAACGCTTCAGGTTCGCGTACCGGGGCGCTCGCCAGTTCGCGTACCGGGGCGCTCCCCGGGAAGCGCTCCATCAAAAAAGGTGGGAAAGTAATTTACAGAAAAACGACTGGAGACACTTTCACCAAATATAGATTAGCTCATACTACATACCAATCCCTATCATTTTCACAAATTTGATTGAAATTCCATTTAGCCATTTAGCCTGTAGACCTCTCTAAATACCGTGAGGTAAATTACTTCACAAAACACATCTGAAGTGTTGGAATTGACAACCAATGAAAATGTTACTTTCATTTTCTACTTTTTTTACCTGACATTTGATTGGTTATATACCTGAATATATATAAAGGAAGAGAAGGAAACACAGCCATTTTGACTACTACTTCCTGGTGTACATTTCAATTGGATTTTCACTAATCACTTCAACTTCTTTGTAAAGGTAAGTTGTTATTTTAAAAACTGAAGTATATTGTGCACTATCAGTTAATATGGTAAACTTTTTCTGATAGTTATATACTATCCCTCTGTAGTAGTTATAGATTTAGATAGACTTCTCTGTTATAGTTATGGATGGAGTTAGGTTTCTCTTGGATAATTATGAATTTACTTACGTTAAATCACATACACTTTTTTATATTCCTACTTCCACTCTGATACTATACACTGCCCAAAGATAAATTCACTGATAAAAACTGCCTATCTAAAATTAATCCCAACAGTGCCCTATCTCTACTAATAGATATTTTTTTTTTATCCAAATTTCAGGCAACATGGAAGGCGAACAGAAAGTTTCATTTCAAATTGTCCTGCAAGAGAGCAGCCAAGAATTAATTGATCCAAAATATATAGAATTTATGGATGAAACTTGGGACCAAGAACTACTGCAATGTGTGCAAGCAGTAGATGACCTCCTTCAAAATGAGGACATTTTACACACTCAGAGATTACAAGCTATGTTCAATGAAAATGACGACATTTCAGACAGTGAAATGTTAGAAATGTTATTAAATTTTGAAACACAATCACAATAATAAATAATTGCTTAAAAAATAAAGAAATTAAAAAATAATCAACAAAACCAACAATCAATTAACATACAGTATTTTAAAAGTCTATCATTCTTTTTTCCTTATAGTACGCTCCCCAGAACGCTTCCCGGTTCGCGGACCGGGCGCTCCCCACGCAAAAAAAACAAAATTTTTTTTTTTTTTTTTTGCACTGCGGGGCCCTTTTAAAGCCTCCACATCAAACCTAGGGGGTCAGGGAGGATCTACTATGCCCCCTTATGGTCATTTCCCCCTTTGTTTTGGCCTCCTCTTGTCTCTCGATCCTACCGAGAGACAAGATGGCGGCCGCTCCGGACTGTTTAGAATGTTGACAGACACCGGAGAGCCAATCAGCTTCGCTACGCGAAGTTCCGTTACGCGTCAGGTACGCGAACCGGAGCGCTGCCTGGAGCGCGCTTACAGATATATATCTTTTTTTGAACGTTAATTTCTCAAAATCCACTGGAGCACATATATTGAGACCTAGCAAAGGCACATCGGGC
This sequence comes from Lissotriton helveticus, assembly GCF_964261635.1. Classification (NCBI taxonomy): domain Eukaryota; kingdom Metazoa; phylum Chordata; class Amphibia; order Caudata; family Salamandridae; genus Lissotriton; species Lissotriton helveticus. Next base: position 218,368,252 of record NC_136063.1, on the reverse strand, counting down.
TAACAGTCCCTACAATTTTGCCAAGTTTCGTGCAAATCCATTCAGCCGTTCGGCCTAAAAATGAGGCCAACCGCCCTATGGAAATTAACATGGGAAAAACAAGTTTTGGGACCCCCCTTTTTTCTCGGCCACCCCTTGACGAACCCCCCCCCAAATTTTCAGGGGCTGCTCAGAAACAAAATGTTCCATTTTCCTGAAGATTTCAGCCAATTCCGTCCACAAACGCCAAAGTTATTAGACATAGAATTTTCTAAAATCCCATAGAGAAAAAATCCTAACTATATATACCTACTGGCGACCGCCAGTAGGTAATATATATATATATATATTATATATATATATATATATATATATATATATAATATATATATACATATATATTGTTTTATTAATAAGCAATCATGGACATGGTGTCTGCTGACCACGGCAGGCCACCATCCCCATGAATTTAGGGATTCCCAATGGGTAGTAAATTGCGACCTAACTCATTAATGTTCATGAAGTAGGTCAATTTGCGAACGACCAGGAATTGCTAAATGAAACTCATGGAGATTTTTACACTAGGAATAGCGATTACCTCATTGTGATTCCAGAAAATCCCAAGTAGGTTATTACTATTTCCACTATTGATATATGTGGGCCAATATATTTAATCTAGTTTAATAATTAATGTTACTACAAATAGGCCTGTTTATGTATTATTTGCCCCACTGACAATTATTACTTATCTCTTGATTTGGATTCTGCACTCTCCTTACTTTAACAACTTTTTGAGCATACTAGAGTCAGTATACATTCCTTCCCCCCATATCCATATTTTGACAATGTATTCTGTCATATTATCTGAATTGTTTTCACCAACTCTGAGGGGGGGGGGGCAAGGTCTTCCGTAGTCTCGTCCCACTAACTAAGGTCTTGTTTGTTTTGTTCATACAAATACCAGTTTGTTGGTGTGTACACTCTGCTTTGCCTGTGGCTTGCCAAGTGTATATTCAATGTCATGTAATGCTATTGACACCTCGCTCTTAGTACCATCAGTGTGGTGGCACATCACTGTTCCTATTACATAGATATAACTAGATGAATTTTGCTAATCATGGAACCAGGATTTCATTTAAATTTGAAGAAAAGTGGCCACAGGTGCCCAAGCTCCAATGTGAATGGGCTTTGAAAATCCCGTTAGATACGTGTCTCTTTTCCTTGTTTTAGGGGGTGCTTGTGGGCCATATTTGGGTTCACAAACTTGCAGATTTGAGGGTCCTCTTGGGACCTCTTGAGGGTTTACAAACCCAGTACTGAGTCCATGAACCATGTGGAAGGTACAACATGGGATCACATTAATTTGCAAGGGTTCTGTAGACCACAAGGCAGGGTTGGCTGACCTTGGAGATGCACTGAGTCCTTTGAACTCCACCTTGCAGTACCCAAACTATGCAACAGTTGTTGTTTTTTACAAATATTTTGACTTAAGTTTATACGTTTGATACCCCTTTCCACCACATGAGCCAGGAGGTCAGGAGATGGCTAATTACCCCATTATGGCTCGTTCATTTTCCAGTTATTGAATCCCTGGGAAATGTAATGGCAGCCAAAACTGGTTCCTCAGGCTGCCACTTGTCAATCAGATGACTTTGGGTCCATGGATCAAAAAGGTACAATGCAAGTAAAAGCTCCCTTGTTAAATCAGGTTTAATTATTTGTGTCTGGGAAATACTAATTTCTCAAATTCCAACTCAGCTGATGTGCTACAAGGACTACCACTATCTTCTGCTGAAGAGGAAGTGATGTATCTTATATATCTGAGCATTGTAACTTTAGGTACTTCTTTACCCATAGCAACATAAGGGTGGGAAAAAGCTAACCTCACACATCAACTTAGAGTAAACAGTAAATATTTAATTTCTTTACTAGGTCCACCTTCTCCATACATTAGGAAAGCATGTAAAAATCTAGATGATGAGGCAAACTACCTTTGTCTTCAGGACACAACTACTGGTAACATTGGGCCAGATGTACAAATACATTTTGCAGTCACACAGGGTCAATTTGCAATTTCAGACCTTTTCTGACCACAAAGAGAAGTTTTTGTTCCTACCAAAGTCACATTGCAATTCAGGTACACATTACTGAATTGCAGTGTAGGTTTATATGAGTATACAGAATCACTGTTCGGAACAGCTGTGTTTAGGGCGTCCGGTCCAAATAGTGAATCAAGATGGGATGTATTAATAATTTGAGACCGACATAGGGTTGCAAAACATTAATATTCTACAGATTACTTAAAGGTATTGGTAACTCACTGACAAATGGGCAGGGATCCACAACAAATGCCTTCCTCTTTGTGGATGTTTAAAAGAATAATTTTAGCATCTGTAGTAATCCCCGTTTACTCCTAAAAAATATTTGTTAAAGTTTTTTTTCTTTAAATGCATTCCATTTACCTTTTAGGAAAATGTGCTGCATTGAAAAATACTTGGTTATTGAAAAACGATCATAGACATGTTGGTTTGCTGATACCAACAGGTCACCATCTCTGTGACTGTAATCCACTATAATGGGTAACAATTTGCTGTCTGCTTCATGCATAATAATGAGACAGGTCAGATTGTGACCCACTACAAAATGTGATTTTGCAAATTGTCCTTTTAGTGCATAAGCTGCTTTTGCAAAATTTAAATTAATTCAGTAAAAATGGATGCATAATTTGCTACAAGTTTTAATGTCTAGATTATGTGCACATCTAGCTCATTATCTCTTAAAATAGATGAAATTGGGAACAAAATGTTGGCAAAAATCCTGCTCCAGTCCTTAGGGTTAATTGGTTCAAAAGAAATCTTAAATATGGTATGTAATAACTAAACATTTTAACGATACTAAGCTATGAGCCAACGTGATGACTATTATAAAAAGCTGTATTCCATAAATCCCATTATAAGTGAAGAGAAGGCAAGTGTGCAAGTGAGGGTCTTTGTAAATCTTGAGGGACCCTGAGGAAGGTACCAGTGCGGCAGGAGAGAATGAACTACTGGTCTTTTTATCCAAAAAGACTTATAGAGTCCCATAACTAACAGGTAAATGCTGTACCTCATGTCTCTTAAAAACCCCCAAAGATTGCTTTTTGAGAAATTACAGAACAGGTGGCTAGACCTTTCTAGCATCCCTCATTAACACACTTTAGAATTGAAAAGGAGTTACACGTTTTAGTAGTTTCAATCTGCATCTCTTGGTGTTAGGATTCAAAATGTTGTCAGTGTTTTAAATATAAGATATATTGGATGTCTTTTTGACTCCTAGCTAGCACTACTTCCCTGGAATAATCTTTTAACTTTAGTCATAACCATTGCACCTCTAAGCCTTGAGTTAATCTTGATTTGATAGAGGAGGAAGTTGACGAGAGGCAGAATTCAAGGGAAGGTGAAATGGAGGAAGAACAAGTGTTTTGAGGAGAGAATACAAAAATTGTGGTGAAGCCAGAATAAGGCTATTAGATTTACTGTAGCAGCTTCCTCCTCGATCTTCCTCAGTACCTTCACGAAGAGTGGAAGGCGAGGGAATGAATAAAGAAGTCCCTAGGGCCAACTGAGGGAGGGAGGACATCCACCATCTCTGTGCCATATTGGAAATGGCAAGCTGTCCTTTAAGCTGTCCTTTTGTACACAAAGCCTCCACAAGTGTTGAACAATCAATTGGAATGCTGTCTGTGGCAGGTGGAATGACACTGAAGAGGGAAATACCTTCCTTAAGTCATCTGCTGTATGATTTGTACCTTAAGAATGAAAGAAGCATGAAGCGATTCAACTTGCGTCTCTGCCCACGAACAGATGTTTTAAGCCTCATGAGCTATGGCTAGAATCTTGATGCCCTCTTTGCCCTATTGCTATATTATATTGACTTTTGCCACCTGATTTTTTGTTCTTACTGAAACTGATTTTTCCTGAAGCATTAGTGTAAACTCCTGAAGGACATGTGAAACGTAGGTCGGTGCAAAAGTTTGATTACAGTGGAGTAATCGGAGGGATTTGAAGTTCTTCAGCATCTCCGATGATTGCATGATTACTCAGCTTGCGTAGATAACAGTAACTCCAATGTAACATTCTGAGAAGGGACACAATCGCAATGGACCGCACACCGCTAGCCCCTCCTCCGGATCGCCCCTAGGGACTCTGGGACAAGGAGTTCTTGAGTGGTCCACCCCAGTGGGTGCAAGTAGGTACTTGTTAAACTGATGATCGCTAGACCCGATACATGTCCCGGGTTTTTGGATATCGCCCGAGACATGGCTCGGGTTTCGGGATAACTTCCCTCATCAGTAGAGAAAATAGTTAGGTGTGGAAAAGACGGCTGCCAAGCAACCGTCAAAGGCCTCGATGCCCGAACCGGCATGCAGGTGCGTCGTCCAGGAGCCCGTCGGCTCAAAGCTCAAGAGAGCCAATTTGTAGACGCAATGGACCGCACACCGCTAGCCCCTCCTCCGGATCGCCCCTAGGGACTCTGGTACATGGAGTTCTTGAGTGGTCCACCCCAGTGGGTGCAAGTAGGTACTTGTTGAACTGATGATCTCTAGACCCGATACATGTCCCGGGTATTTGGATATCGCCCGAGACATGGCTCGGGATTCGGGATAATTTCCCTCATCAGTAGAGAAAATAGTTAGGGGTGGAAAAGAAGGCCGCCAAGCAACCGTCAAAGGCCTTGATGCCCGAACCGGCACGCAGGTGCGTCATCCAGGAGCTCGTCGGCTCAAAGCTCAAGAGAGCCAATTTGTAGACACAATCGCAATGGACCGCACACCGCTAGCCCCTCCTCCGGATCGCCCCTAGGGACTCAGGTACATGGAGTTCTTGAGTGGACCACCCCAGTGGGTGCAAGTAGGTACTTGTTGAACTGATGATCTCTAGACCTGATACATGTCCCGGGTTTTTGGGTATCGCCCGAGACAAGGCTCGGGTTTTGGGATAACTTTCCTTATCAGTAGAGAAAATAGTAAGGGGTGGAAAAGAAGGCCGCCAAACAACCGTCAAATGCCTCGATGCCCGAACCGGCACGCAGGTGCGTCGTCCAGGAGCCCGTCGGCTCAAAGCTCAAGAGAGCTAATTTGTAGACACAATCGCAATGGACCGCACACCGCTAGCCCCTCCTCCGGATCGACAATAGGGACTCTGGTATATGGAGTTCTTGAGTGGTCCACCCCAGTGGGTGCAAGTAGGTACTTGTTGAACTGATGATCTCTAGACCCGATACATGTCCCGGGTTTTTGGATATCGCCCTAGACGTGGCTCGGGTTTCGGGATAACTTCCCTTATCAGTAGAGAAAATAGTTTGGGGTGGAAAAGAAGGCCGCCAAGCAACCGTCAAAGGCCTCGATGCCCGAACCGGCACGCAGGTGCGTCGTCCAGGAGCCCGTCGGCTCAAAGCTCAACAGAGCCAATTTGTAGACACAATCGCAATGGACCGCACACCGCTAGCCCCTCCTCCGATCGCCCCTAGAGACTCTGGCACATGGAGTTCTTGAGTGGTCCACCCCTGTGGGTGCAAGTAGGTACTTGTTGAACTGATGATCTCTAGACCCGATACATGTCCCGGGTTTTTGGATATCGCCTGAGACATGGCTCGGGTTTCGGGATAACTTTCCTCATCAGTAGAGAAAATAGTTAGGGGTGGAAAAGAAGGCCGCCAAGCAACCGTCAAAGGCCTCGATGCATGAACCGGCACGCAGATGCCTCGTCCAGGAGCCCGTTGGCTCAAAGCTCAAGAGAGCCAATTTGTAGACACAATCGCAATGGACCGCACACCGCTAGCCCCTCCTCCGGATCGCCACTAGGGACTCTGGTACATGGAGTGCTTGAGTGATCCACCCCAGTGGGTGCAAGTAGGTACTTGTTGAACTGATGATCTCTAGACCCGATACATGTCCCGGGTTTTTAGATATCGCCCGAGACATGGCTCGGGTTTCGGGATAACTCCCCTCATCAGTAGAGAAAACAGTTAGGGGTGGGAAAGAAGGCCGCCAAGCAACCGTCAAAGGCCTCGATGCCCGAACCGGCACGCAGGTGCGTCGTCCAGGAACCCGTCGGCTCAAAGCTCAAGAGAGCCAATTTGTAGACACAATCGCAATGGACTGCACACCGCTAGCCCCTCCTCCGGATCGCCCCTAGGGACTCTGGCACATGGAGTTCTTGAGTGGTCCACCCCTGTGGGTGCAAGTAGGTACTTATTGAACTGATGATCTCTAGACCCGATACATGTCCCGGGTTTTTGGATATCGCCTGAGACATGGCTCGGGTTTCGGGATAACTTTCCTCATCAGTAGAGAAAATAGTTAGGGATGGAAAAAAAGGACGCCAAGCAACCGTCAAAGGCCTCGATGCCCGAACCGGCACGCAGGTGCGTCGTCCAGGAGCCCGTCGGCTTAAAGCTCAAGAGAGCCAATTTGTAGACACAAACGGAATGGACTGCACACCGCTAGCCCCTCCTCCGGATCGCCCCTAGGGACTCTGGCACATGGAACTCTTGAGTGGTCCACCCCTGTGGGTGCAAGTAGGTACTTGTTGAACTGATGATCTCTAGACCTGATACATGTCCCGGGTTTTTGGATATCGCCCGAGACATGGCTCGGGTTTCGGGATAACTTCCCTAATCAGTAGAGAAAATAGTTCGGGGTGGAAAAGAAGGCCGCCAAGCAACCGTCAAAGGCCTTGATGCCCAAACCGGCACGCAGGTGCGTCGTCCTGGAGCCCGTCGGCTCAAAGCTCAAGAGAGCCAATTTGTAGACACAATCGCAATGGACCGCACACCGCTAGCCCCTCCTCCGGATCGCCCCTAGGGACTCTGGTACATGGAGTTCTTGAGTGGTCCACCCCAGTGGGTGCAAGTAGGTACTTGTTGAACTGATGATCTCTAGACCCGATACATGTCCCGGGTTTTTGGATATCGCCCGAGACATGGCTCGGGTTTTGGGATGACTTCCCTCATCAGTAGAGAAAATAGTTAGGGGTGGAAAAGAAGGCCGTCAAGCAGCCGTCAAAGGCCTCGATGCCCGAACCGGCACGCAGGTGCGTCGTCCAGGAGCCCGTCGGCTCAATGCTCAAGAGAGCCAATTTGTAGACACAATCGCATGGACCGCACACCGCTAGCCCCTCCTCCAGGTCGCCCCTAGGGACTCTGGTACATGGAGTTCTTGAGTGGTCCACCCCAGTGGGTGCAAGTAGGTACTTGTTGAACTGATGATCTCTAGACCCGATACATGTCCCGGGTTTTTGGATATCGCCCGAGACATGGCTCGGGTTTCGGGATAACTCCCCTCATCAGTAGAGAAAACAGTTAGGGGTGGGAAAGAAGGCCGCCAAGCAACCGTCAAAGGCCTCGATGCCCGAACCGGCACGCAGGTGCGTTGTCCAGGAACCCGTCGGCTCAAAGCTCAAGAGAGCCAATTTGTAGACACAATCGCAATGGACCGCACACCGCTAGCCCCTCCTCCGGATCGCCCCTAGGGACTCTGGTACATGGAGTTCTTGAGTGGTCCACCCCAGTGGGTGCAAGTAGGTACTTGTTAAACTGATGATCTCTAGACCCAATACATGTCCCGGGTTTTTGGAAATCGCCTGAGACATGGCTCGGGTTTCGGGATAACTTCCCTCATCAGTAGAGAAAATAGTTAGGGGTGGAAAAAAAGGCCGCCAAGCAACCGTCAAGGCATCGATGCCCGAACCGGCACGCAGGTGCGTCGTCCAGGAGCCCGTCGGCTTAAAGTTCAAGAGAGCCAATTTGTAGACACAATCGCAATGGACTGCACACCGCTAGCCCCTCCTCCGGATCGCCCCTAGGGACTCTGGCACATGGAGTTCTTGAGTGGTCCACCCCTGTGGGTGCAAGTAGGTACTTGTTGAACTGATGTTCTTTAGACCCGATACATGTCCCGGGTGTTTGGATATCGCCTGAAACATGGCTCGAGTTTCGGGATAACTTCCCTCATCAGTAGAGAAAATAGTTAGGGGTGGAAAAGAAGGCCGCCAAGCAACAGTCAAAGGCCTCGATGCCCGAACCGGCACGCAGGTGCCTCGTCCAGGAGCCCGTTGGCTCAAAGCTCAAGAGAGCCAATTTGTAGACACAATCGCAATGGACCGCACACCGCTAGCCCCTCCTCCGGATCGCCCCTAGGGACTCTGGTACATGGAGTGCTTGAGTGGTCCACCCCAGTGGGTGCAAGTAGGTACTTGTTGAACTGATGATCTCTAGACCCGATACATGTCCCGGGTTTTTGGATATCGCCCGAGATATGGCTCGGGTTTCGGGATAACTTCCCTCATCAGTAGAGAAAATAGTTAGGGGTGGAAAAGAAGGCCGCCAAGCAACCGTCAAAGGCCTCGATGCCCGAACCGGCACGCAGGTGCGTCTTCCAGGAGCCCGTCAGCTCAAAGCTCAATTGAGCCAATTTGTAGACACAATCGCAATGGACTGCACACTGCTAGCCCCTCCTCCGGATTGCCCCTATGCACTCTGGTACATGGAGTTCTTGAGTGGTCAACCCCAGTGGGTGCAAGTAGGTACTTGTTGAACTGCTGATCTCTAGACCCGATACATGTCCCGCGTTTTTGGATATCGCCCGAGACATGGCTCTGGTTTCGGGATGACTTCCCTCATCAGTAGAGAAAATAGTTCGGGGTGGAAAAGAAGGCCGCCAGGCAGCCGTCAAAGGCCTCGATGCCCGAACCGGCACGCAGGTGCGTCGTCCAGGAGCCCGTCGGCTCAATGCTCAAGAGAGCCAATTTGTAGACACAATCGCAATGGACCGCACACCGCTAGCCCCTCCTCCAGGTCGCCCCTAGGGACTCTGGTACATGGAGTTCTTGAGTGGTCCACCCCAGTGGGTGCAAGTGTACTTGTTGAACTGATGATCTCTAGACCCGATACATGTCCAGGGTTTTTGGATATCGCCCGAGACATGGCTCGGGTTTCGGGATAACTTCCCACATCAGTAGAGAAAATAGTTAGGGGTGGAAAAGAAGGCCGCCAAGCAACCGTCAAATGCCTCGATGCCCAAGCCGGCATGCAGCTGCGTCGCCCAGGAGCCCGTCGGCTCAAAGCACAAGAGAGCCAATTTGTAGACACAATCGCAATGGACTGCACACCGCTAGCCCCTCCTCCGGATCGTCCCTAGGGACTCTGGTACATGGAGTTCTTGAGTGGTTCACCCCAGTGGGTGCAAGTAGGTACTTGTTGAACTGATGATCTCTAGACCCGATACATGTCCCGGGTTTTTGAATATCGCCCGAGACATGGCTCAGGTTTCGGGATAACTTCCCTCATCAGTAGAGAAAATAGTTTGGGGTGGAAAAGAAGGCCGCCAAGCAACCGTCAAAGGCCTCGATGCCCGAACCGGCACGCAGGTGCGTTGTCCAGGAGTCCGTCGGCTCAAAGCTCAAGAGAGCCAATTTGTAGACACAATCGCAATGGACCGCACACCGCTAGCCCCTCCTCCGGATCGCCCCTAGGGACTCTGGTACATGGAGTTCTTGAGAGGTCCACCCTAGTGGGTGCAAGTAGGTACTTTTTGAACTGATGATCTCTAGACTCGATACATGTCCCGGGTTTTTGGATATCGCCCGAGACATGGCTCAGGTTTCGGGATAACTTCCCTCATCAGTAGAGAAAATAGTTAGGGGTGGAAAAGAAGGCCGCCAAGCAACCGCCAAAGGCCTCGATGCCCAAACCGGCATGCAGGTGCGTCGTGCAGGAGCCCGTCGGCTCAAAGCTCAAGAGAGCAAATTTGTAGACACAATCGCAATGGACCGCACACCGTTAGCCCCTCCTCCGGATTGCCCCTAGGGACTCTGGTACATGGAGTTCTTGAGTGGTCCACCCCACTGGGTGCAAGTAGGAACTTGTTGAACTGATGATCTCTAGACCCGATACATGTCCCGGGTTTTTGGATATCGCCTGAGACATGGCTCGAGTTTCGGGATAACTTCCCTCATCAGTAGAGAAAATAGTTAGGGGTGGAAAAGAAGGCCGCCAAGCAACAGTCAAAGGCCTCGATGCCCGAACCGGCATGCAGGTGCCTCGTCCAGGAGCCCGTTGGCTCAAAGCTCAAGAGAGCCAATTTGTAGACACAATCGCAATGGACCGCACACCGCTAGCCCCTCCTCCGGATCGCCCCTAGGGACTCCGGTACATGGAGTGCTTGAGTGGTCCACCCCAGTGGGTGCAAATAGGTACTTGTTGAACTGATGATCTCTAGACCCGATACATGTCCCGGGTTTTTGGATATCGCCCAAGACATGGCTCGGGTTTCGGGATAACTTCCCTCATCAGTAGAGAAAATAGTTAGGGGTGGAAAAGAAGGCCGCCAAGCAACCGTCAAAGGCCTCGATGCCCGAACCGGCACGCAGGTGCGTCTTCCAGGAGCCCGTCAGCTCAAAGCTCAAGAGAGCCAATTTGTAGACACAATCGCAATGGACGGCACACCGCTAGCCCCTCCTCCGGATTGCCCCTAGGTACTCTGGTACATGGAGTTCTTGAGTGGTCAACCCCAGTGGGTGCAAGTAGGTACTTGTTGAACTGATGATCTCTAGACCCGATACATGTCCCGGGTTTTTGGATATCGCCCGAGACATGGCTCGGGTTTCGGGATAACTTCCCTCATCAGTAGAGAAAATAGTTTGGGGTGGAAAAGAAGGCCACCAAGCAACCGTCAAAGGCCTTGATGCCCGAACCGGCACGCAGGTGCGTCGTCCTGTAGCCCGTCGGCTCAAAGCTCAAGAGAGCCAATTTGTAGACACAATCGCAATGGACCGCACACCGCTAGCCCCTCCTCCGGATCGCCCCTAGGGACTCTATAACATGGAGTTCTTGAGTGGTCCACCCCAGTGGGTGCAAGTAGGTACTTGTTGAACTGCTGATCTCTAGACCCGATACATGTCCCGGGTTTTTGGATATCGCCCGAGACATGGCTCGGGTTTCGGAATGACTTTCCTCATCAGTAGAGAAAATAGTTAGGGGTGGAAAAGAAGGCCGCCAGGCAGCCGTCAAAGGCCTCGATGCCCGAACCGGCACGCAGGTGCCTCGTCCAGGAGCCCGTTGGCTCAAAGCTCAAGAGAGCCAATTTGTAGACACAATCGCAATGGACCGCACACCGCTAGCCCCTCCTCCGGATCGCCCCTAGGGACTCCGGTACATGGAGTGCTTGAGTGGTCCACCCCAGTGGGTGCAAGTAGGTACTTGTTGAACTGATGATCTCTAGACCCGATACATGTCCCGGGTTTTTGGATATCGCCCAAGACATGGCTCGGGTTTCGGGATAACTTCCCTCATCAGTAGAGAAAATAGTTAGGGGTGGAAAAGAAGGCCGCCAAGCAACCGTCAAAGGCCTCGATGCCCGAACCGGCACGCAGGTGCGTCTTCCAGGAGTCCGTCAGCTCAAAGCTCAAGAGAGCCAATTTGTAGACACAATCGCAATGGACGGCACACCGCTAGCCCCTCCTCCGGATTGCCCCTAGGCACTCTGGTACATGGAGTTCTTGAGTGGTCAACCCCAGTGGGTGCAAGTAGGTACTTGTTGAACTGATGATCTCTAGACCCGATACATGTCCCGGGTTTTTGGATATCGCCTGAGACATGGCTCGGGTTTCGGGATAACTTTCCTAATCAGTAGAGAAAATAGTTAGGGGTGGAAAAGAAGGCCGCCAAGCAACCGTCAAAGGCCTCGATGCATGAACCGGCACGCAGATGCCTCGTCCAGGAGCCCGTTGGCTCAAAGCTCAAGAGAGCCAATTTGTAGACACAATCGCAATGGACCGCACACCGCTAGCCCCTCCTCCGGATCGCCCCTAGGGACTCTGGTACATGGAGTGCTTGAGTGATCCACCCCAGTGGGTGCAAGTAGGTACTTGTTGAACTGATGATCTCTAGACCCGATACATGTCCCGGGTTTTTAGATATCGCCCGAGACATGGCTCGGGTTTCGGGATAACTCCCCTCATCAGTAGAGAAAACAGTTAGGGGTGGGAAAGAAGGCCGCCAAGCAACCGTCAAAGGCCTCGATGCCCGAACCGGCACGCAGGTGCGTCGTCCAGGAACCCGTCGGCTCAAAGCTCAAGAGAGCCAATTTGTAGACACAATCGCAATGGACTGCACACCGCTAGCCCCTCCTCCGGATCGCCCCTAGGGACTCTGGCACATGGAGTTCTTGAGTGGTCCACCCCTGTGGGTGCAAGTAGGTACTTATTGAACTGATGATCTCTAGACCCGATACATGTCCCGGGTTTTTGGATATCGCCTGAGACATGGCTCGGGTTTCGGGATAACTTCCCTCATCAGTAGAGAAAATAGTTAGGGATGGAAAAAAAGGACGCCAAGCAACCGTCAAAGGCCTCGATGCCCGAACCGGCACGCAGGTGCGTCGTCCAGGAGCCCGTCGGCTTAAAGCTCAAGAGAGCCAATTTGTAGACACAATCGCAATGGACTGCACACCGCTAGCCCCTCCTCCGGATCGCCCCTAGGGACTCTGGCACATGGAACTCTTGAGTGGTCCACCCCTAAGGGTGCAAGTAGGTACTTGTTGAACTGATGTTCTTTAGACCCGATACATGTCCCGGGTTTTTGGATATCGCCTGAGACATGGCTCGGGTTTCGGGATAACTTCCCTCATCAGTAGAGAAAATAGTTAGGGGTGGAAAAGAAGGCCGCCAAGCAACCGTCAAAAGCCTCGATGCCCGAACCGGCACGCAGGTGCCTCGTCCAGGAGCCCGTTGGCTCAAAGCTCAAGAGAGCCAATTTGTATACACAATCGCAATGGACCGCACACCGCTAGCCCCTCCTCCGGATCGCCCCTAGGGACTCTGGTACATGCAGTGCTTGAGTGGTCCACCCCAGTGGGTGCAAGTAGGTACTTGTTGAACTGATGATCTCTAGACCCGATACATGTCCCGGGTTTTTGGATATCGCCCGAGACATGGCTCGGGTTTCGGGATAACTTCCCTCATCAGTAGAGAAAATAGTTAGGGGTGGAAAAGAAGGCCGCCAAGCAACCGTCAAAGGCCTCGATGCCCGAACCGGCACGCAGGTGCGTCTTCCAGGAGCCCGTCAGCTCTAAGCTCAAGAGAGCCAATTTGTAGGCACAATCGCAATGGACCGCACACCGCTAGCCCCTCCTCCGGATTGCCCCTAGGCACTCTGGTATATGGAGTTCTTGAGTGGTCAACCCCAGTGGGTGCAAGTAGGTACTTGTTGAACTGATGATCTCTAGACCTGATACATGTCCCGGGTTTTTGGATATCGCCCGAGACATGGCTCGGGTTTCGGGATAACTTCCCTCATCAGTAGAGAAAATAGTTCGGGGTGGAAAAGAAGGCCGCCAAGCAACCGTCAAAGGCCTTGATGCCCAAACCGGCACGCAGGTGCGTCGTCCTGGAGCCCGTCGGCTCAAAGCTCAAGAGAGCCAATTTGTAGACACAATCGCAATGGACCGCACACCGCTAGCCCCTCCTCCGGATCGCCCCTAGGGACTCTGGTACATGGAGTTCTTGAGTGGTCCACCCCAGTGGGTGCAAGTAGGTACTTGTTGAACTGATGATCTCTAGACCCGATACATGTCCCGGGTTTTTGGATATCGCCCGAGACATGGCTCGGGTTTTGGGATGACTTCCCTCATCAGTAGAGAAAATAGTTAGGGGTGGAAAAGAAGGCCGCCAAGCAGCCGTCAAAGGCCTCGATGCCCGAACCGGCACGCAGGTGCGTCGTCCAGGAGCCCGTCGGCTCAATGCTCAAGAGAGCCAATTTGTAGACACAATCGCATGGACCGCACACCGCTAGCCCCTCCTCCAGGTCGCCCCTAGGGACTCTGGTACATGGAGTTCTTGAGTGGTCCACCCCAGTGGGTGCAAGTAGGTACTTGTTGAACTGATGATCTCTAGACCCGATACATGTCCCGGGTTTTTGGATATCGCCCGAGACATGGCTCGGGTTTCGGGATAACTCCCCTCATCAGTAGAGAAAACAGTTAGGGGTGGGAAAGAAGGCCGCCAAGCAACCGTCAAAGGCCTCGATGCCCGAACCGGCACGCAGGTGCGTTGTCCAGGAACCCGTCGGCTCAAAGCTCAAGAGAGCCAACTTGTAGACACAATCGCAATGGACCGCACACCGCTAGCCCCTCCTCCGGATCGCCCCTAGGGACTCTGGTACATGGAGTTCTTGAGTGGTCCACCCCAGTGGGTGCAAGTAGGTACTTGTTAAACTGATGATCTCTAGACCCAATACATGTCCCGGGTTTTTGGAAATCGCCTGAGACATGGCTCGGGTTTCGGGATAACTTCCCTCATCAGTAGAGAAAATAGTTAGGGGTGGAAAAAAAGGCCGCCAAGCAACCGTCAAGGCCTCGATGCCCGAACCGGCACGCAGGTGCGTCGTCCAGGAGCCCGTCGGCTTAAAGTTCAAGAGAGCCAATTTGTAGACACAATCGCAATGGACTGCACACCGCTAGCCCCTCCTCCGGATCGCCCCTAGGGACTCTGGCACATGGAGTTCTTGAGTGGTCCACCCCTGTGGGTGCAAGTAGGTACTTGTTGAACTGATGTTCTTTAGACCCGATACATGTCCCGGGTGTTTGGATATCGCCTGAAACATGGCTCGAGTTTCGGGATAACTTCCCTCATCAGTAGAGAAAATAGTTAGGGGTGGAAAAGAAGGCCGCCAAGCAACAGTCAAAGGCCTCGATGCCCGAACCGGCACGCAGGTGCCTCGTCCAGGAGCCCGTTGGTTCAAAGCTCAAGAGAGCCAATTTGTAGACACAATCGCAATGGACCGCACACCGCTAGCCCCTCCTCCGGATCGCCCCTAGGGACTCTGGTACATGGAGTGCTTGAGTGGTCCACCCCAGTGGGTGCAAGTAGGTACTTGTTGAACTGATGATCTCTAGACCCGATACATGTCCCGGGTTTTTGGATATCGCCCGAGATATGGCTCGGGTTTCGGGATAACTTCCCTCATCAGTAGAGAAAATAGTTAGGGGTGGAAAAGAAGGCCGCCAAGCAACCGTCAAAGGCCTCGATGCCCAAACCGGCACGCAGGTGCGTCTTCCAGGAGCCCGTCAGCTCAAAGCTCAATTGAGCCAATTTGTAGACACAATCGCAATGGACCGCACACTGCTAGCCCCTCCTCCGGATTGCCCCTATGCACTCTGGTACATGGAGTTCTTGAGTGGTCAACCCCAGTGGGTGCAAGTAGGTACTTGTTGAACTGCTGATCTCTAGACCCGATACATGTCCCGGGTTTTTGGATATCGCCCGAGACATGGCTCGGGTTTCGGGATGACTTCCCTCATCAGTAGAGAAAATAGTTCGGGGTGGAAAAGAAGGCCGCCAGGCAGCCGTCAAAGGCCTCGATGCCCGAACCGGCACGCAGGTGCGTCGTCCAGGAGCCCGTCGGCTCAATGCTCAAGAGAGCCAATTTGTAGACACAATCGCAATGGACCGCACACCGCTAGCCCCTCCTCCAGGTCGCCCCTAGGGACTCTGGTACATGGAGTTCTTGAGTGGTCCACCCCAGTGGGTGCAAGTGTACTTGTTGAACTGATGATCTCTAGACCCGATACATGTCCAGGGTTTTTGGATATCGCCCGAGACATGGCTCGGGTTTCGGGATAACTTCCCACATCAGTAGAGAAAATAGTTAGGGGTGGAAAAGAAGGCCGCCAAGCAACCGTCAAATGCCTCGATGCCCAAGCCGGCATGCAGCTGCGTCGCCCAGGAGCCCGTCGGCTCAAAGCACAAGAGAGCCAATTTGTAGACACAATCGCAATGGACTGCACACCGCTAGCCCCTCCTCCGGATCGTCCCTAGGGACTCTGGTACATGGAGTTCTTGAGTGGTTCACCCCAGTGGGTGCAAGTAGGTACTTGTTGAACTGATGATCTCTAGACCCGATACATGTCCCGGGTTTTTGAATATCGCCCGAGACATGGCTCAGGTTTCGGGATAACTTCCCTCATCAGTAGAGAAAATAGTTTGGGGTGGAAAAGAAGGCCGCCAAGCAACCGTCAAAGGCCTCGATGCCCGAACCGGCACGCAGGTGCGTTGTCCAGGAGTCCGTCGGCTCAAAGCTCAAGAGAGCCAATTTGTAGACACAATCGCAATGGACCGCACACCGCTAGCCCCTCCTCCGGATCGCCCCTAGGGACTCTGGTACATGGAGTTCTTGAGAGGTCCACCCTAGTGGGTGCAAGTAGGTACTTTTTGAACTGATGATCTCTAGACTCGATACATGTACCGGGTTTTTGGATATCGCCCGAGACATGGCTCAGGTTTCGGGATAACTTCCCTCATCAGTAGAGAAAATAGTTAGGGGTGGAAAAGAAGGCCGCCAAGCAACCGCCAAAGGCCTCGATGCCCGAACCGGCATGCAGGTGCGTCGTGCAGGAGCCCGTCGGCTCAAAGCTCAAGAGAGCAAATTTGTAGACACAATCGCAATGGACCGCACACCGTTAGCCCCTCCTCCGGATTGCCCCTAGGGACTCTGGTACATGGAGTTCTTGAGTGGTCCACCCCACTGGGTGCAAGTAGGAACTTGTTGAACTGATGATCTCTAGACCCGATACATGTCCCGGGTTTTTGGATATCGCCTGAGACATGGCTCGAGTTTCGGGATAACTTCCCTCATCAGTAGAGAAAATAGTTAGGGGTGGAAAAGAAGGCCGCCAAGCAACAGTCAAAGGCCTCGATGCCCGAACCGGCATGCAGGTGCCTCGTCCAGGAGCCCGTTGGCTCAAAGCTCAAGAGAGCCAATTTGTAGACACAATCGCAATGGACCGCACACCGCTAGCCCCTCCTCCGGATCGCCCATAGGGACTCCGGTACATGGAGTGCTTGAGTGGTCCACCCCAGTGGGTGCAAATAGGTACTTGTTGAACTGATGATCTCTAGACCCGATACATGTCCCGGGTTTTTGGATATCGCCCAAGACATGGCTCGGGTTTCGGGATAACTTCCCTCATCAGTAGAGAAAATAGTTAGGGGTGGAAAAGAAGGCCGCCAAGCAACCGTCAAAGGCCTCGATGCCCGAACCGGCACGCAGGTGCGTCTTCCAGGAGCCCGTCAGCTCAAAGCTCAAGAGAGCCAATTTGTAGACACAATCGCAATGGACGGCACACCGCTAGCCCCTCCTCCGGATTGCCCCTAGGCACTCTGGTACATGGAGTTCTTGAGTGGTCAACCCCAGTGGGTGCAAGTAGGTACTTGTTGAACTGATGATCTCTAGACCCGATACATGTCCCGGGTTTTTGGATATCGCCCGAGACATGGCTCGGGTTTCGGGATAACTTCCCTCATCAGTAGAGAAAATAGTTTGGGGTGGAAAAGAAGGCCGCCAAGCAACCGTCAAAGGCCTTGATGCCCGAACCGGCACGCAGGTGCGTCGTCCTGTAGCCCGTCGGCTCAAAGCTCAAGAGAGCCAATTTGTAGACACAATCGCAATGGACCGCACACCGCTAGCCCCTCCTCCGGATCGCCCCTCGGGACTCTATAACATGGAGTTCTTGAGTGGTCCACCCCAGTGGGTGCAAGTAGGTACTTGTTGAACTGCTGATCTCTAGACCCGATACATGTCCCGGGTTTTTGGATATCGCCCGAGACATGGCTCGGGTTTCGGAATGACTTCCCTCATCAGTAGAGAAAATAGTTAGGGGTGGAAAAGAAGGCCGCCAGGCAGCCGTCAAAGGCCTCGATGCCCGAACCGGCACGCAGGTGCCTCGTCCAGGAGCCCGTTGGCTCAAAGCTCAAGAGAGCCAATTTGTAGACACAATCGCAATGGACCGCACACCGCTAGCCCCTCCTCCGGATCGCCCCTAGGGACTCCGGTACATGGAGTGCTTGAGTGGTCCACCCCAGTGGGTGCAAGTAGGTACTTGTTGAACTGATGATCTCTAGACCCGATACATGTCCCGGGTTTTTGGATATCGCCCAAGACATGGCTCGGGTTTCGGGATAACTTCCCTCATCAGTAGAGAAAATAGTTAGGGGTGGAAAAGAAGGCCGCCAAGCAACCGTCAAAGGCCTCGATGCCCGAACCGGCACGCAGGTGCGTCTTCCAGGAGCCCGTCAGCTCAAAGCTCAAGAGAGCCAATTTGTAGACACAATCGCAATGGACGGCACACCGCTAGCCCCTCCTCCGGATTGCCCCTAGGCACTCTGGTACATGGAGTTCTTGAGTGGTCAACCCCAGTGGGTGCAAGTAGGTACTTGTTGAACTGATGATCTCTAGACCCGATACATGTCCCGGGTTTTTGGATATCGCCCGAGACATGGCTCGGGTTTCGGGATAACTTCCCTCATCAGTAGAGAAAATAGTTTGGGGTGGAAAAGAAGGCCGCCAGGCAGCCGTCAAAGGCCTCGATGCCCGAACCGGCACGCAGGTGCGTCGTCCAGGAGCCCGTCGGCTCAATGCTCAAGAGAGCCAATTTGTAGACACAATCGCAATGGACCGCACACCGCTAGCCCCTCCTCCAGGTCGCCCCTAGGGACTCTGGTACATGGAGTTCTTGAGTGGTCCACCCCAGTGGGTGCAAGTGTACTTGTTGAACTGATGATCTCTAGACCCGATACATGTCCAGGGTTTTTGGATATCGCCCGAGACATGGCTCGGGTTTCGGGATAACTTCCCACATCAGTAGAGAAAATAGTTAGGGGTGGAAAAGAAGGCCGCCAAGCAACCGTCAAATGCCTCGATGCCCAAACCGGCATGCAGCTGCGTCGCCCAGGAGCCCGTCGGCTCAAAGCACAAGAGAGCCAATTTGTAGACACAATCGCAATGGACCGCACACCGCTAGCCCCTCCTCCGGATCGTCCCTAGGGACTCTGGTACATGGAGTTCTTGAGTGGTTCACCCCAGTGGGTGCAAGTAGGTACTTGTTGAACTGATGATCTCTAGACCCGATACATGTCCCGGGTTTTTGGATATCGCCCGAGACATGGCTCAGGTTTCGGGATAACTTCCCTCATCAGTAGAGAAAATAGTTTGGGGTGGAAAAGAAGGCCGCCAAGCAACCGTCAAAGGCCTCGATGCCCGAACCGGCACGCAGGTGCGTTGTCCAGGAGTCCGTCGGCTCAAAGCTCAAGAGAGCCAATTTGTAGACACAATCGCAATGGACCGCACACCGCTAGCTCCTCCTCCGGATCGCCCCTAGGGACTCTGGTACATGGAGTTCTTGAGAGGTCCACCCTAGTGGGTGCAAGTAGGTACTTTTTGAACTGATGATCTCTAGACTCGATACATGTCCCGGGTTTTTGGATATCGCCCGAGACATGGCTCAGGTTTCGGGATAACTTCCCTCATCAGTAGAGAAAATAGGTAGGGGTGGAAAAGAAGGCCGCCAAGCAACCGCCAAAGGCCTCGATGCCCGAACCGGCATGCAGGTGCGTCGTGCAGGAGCCCGTCGGCTCAAAGCTCAAGAGAGCCAATTTGTAGACACAATCGCAATGGACCGCACACCGTTAGCCCCTCCTCCGGATTGCCCCTAGGGACTCTGGTACATGGAGTTCTTGAGTGGTCCACCCCAGTGGGTGCAAGTAGGAACTTGTTGAACTGATGATCTCTAGACCCGATACATGTCCCGGGTTTTTGGATATCGCCTGAGACATGGCTCGGTTTCGGGATAACTTCCCTCATCAGTAGAGAAAATAGTTAGGGGTGGAAAAGAAGGCCGCCAAGCAACCGTCAAAGGCCTCGATGCACGAACCGGCACGCAGGTGCCTCGTCCAGGAGCCCGTTGGCTCAAAGCTCAAGAGAGCCAATTTGTAGACACAATCGCAATGGACCGCACAGCGCTAGCCCCTCCTCCGGATCGCCCCTTGAGACTCTGGTACATGGAGTGCTTGAGTGGTCCACCCCAGTGGGTGCAAGTAGGTACTTGTTGAACTGATCATCTCTAGACCCGATACATGTCCCGGGTTTTTGGATATCGCCCGAGACATGGCTCGGGTTTCGGGATAACTTCCCTGATCAGTAGAGAAATAGTTAGGGGTGGAAAAGAAGGCCGCAAAGCAACCGTCAAAGGCCTCGATGCCCGAACCGGCACGCAGGTGCGTCTTCCAGGAGCCCATCAGCTCAAAGCTCAAGAGAGCCAATTTGTAGACACAATCGCAATGGACCGCACACCGCTAGCCCCTCCTCCGGATTGCCCCTAGGCACTCTGGTACATGGAGTTCTTGAGTGGTCCACCCCAGTGGGTGCAAGTAGGTACTTGTTGAACTGATGATCTCTAGAACCGATACATGTCCCAGATTTTTGGATATCGCCCGAGATATGGCTCGGGTTTCGGGATAACTTCCCTCATCAGTAGAGAAAATAGTTAGGGGTGGAAAAGAAGGCCACCAAGCAACCGTCAAAGGCCTCGATGCCCGAACCGGCATGCAGGTGCGTCGTCCAGGAGCCTGTCGGCTTAAAGCTCAAGAGAGCCAATTTGTAGACACAATCGCAATGGACCGCACACCGCTAGCTCCTCCTCCGGATCGCCCCTAGGGACTCTGGTACATGGAGTTCTTGAGAGGTCCACCCTAGTGGGTGCAAGTAGGTACTTTTCGAACTGATGATCTCTAGACTCGATACATGTCCCGGGTTTTTGGATATCGCCCGAGACATGGCTCAGGTTTCGGGATAACTTCCCTCATCAGTAGAGAAAATAGTTAGGGGTGGAAAAGAAGGCCCCCAAGCAACCGCCAAAGGCCTCGATGCCCGAACCGGCACGCAGGTGCGTCTTCCAGGAGCCCGTCAGCTCAAAGCTCAAGAGAGCCAATTTGTAGACACAATCGCAATGGACGGCACACCGCTAGCCCCTCCTCCGGATTGCCCCTAGGCACTCTGGTACATGGAGTTCTTAAGTGGTCAACTCCAGTGGGTGCAAGTAGGTACTTGTTGAACTGATGATCTCTAGACCCGATACATGTCCCGGGTTTTTGGATATCGCCCGAGACATGGCTCGGGTTTCGGGATAACTTCCCTCATCAGTAGAGAAAATAGTTTGGGGTGGAAAAGAAGGCCGCCAAGCAACCGTCAAAGGCCTTGATGCCCGAACCGGCACGCAGGTGCGTCGTCCTGTAGCCCGTCGGCTCAAAGCTCAAGAGAGCCAATTTGTAGACACAATCGCAATGGACCGCACACCGCTAGCCCCTCCTCCGGATCGCCCCTAGGGACTCTATAACATGGAGTTCTTGAGTGGTCCACCCCAGTGGGTGCAAGTAGGTACTTGTTGAACTGCTGATCTCTAGACCCGATACATGTCCCGGGTTTTTGGATATCGCCCGAGACATGGCTCGGGTTTCGGAATGACTTCCCTCATCAGTAGACAAAATAGTTTGGGGTGGAAAAGAAGGCCGCCAAGCAACCGTCAAAGGCCTCGATGCCCGAACCGGCACGCAGGTGCGTTGTCCAGGAGTCCGTCGGCTCAAAGCTCAAGAGAGCCAATTTGTAGACACAATCGCAATGGACCGCACACCGCTAGCTCCTCCTCCGGATCGCCCCTAGGGACTCTGGTACATGGAGTTCTTGAGAGGTCCACCCTAGTGGGTGCAAGTAGGTACTTTTTGAACTGATGATCTCTAGACTCGATACATGTCCCGGGTTTTTGGATATCGCCCGAGACATGGCTCAGGTTTCGGGATAACTTCCCTCATCAGTAGAGAAAATAGTTAGGGGTGGAAAAGAAGGCCGCCAAGCAACCGCCAAAGGCCTCGATGCCCGAACCGGCATGCAGGTGCGTCGTGCAGGAGCCCGTCGGCTCAAAGCTCAAGAGAGACAATTTGTAGACACAATCGCAATGGACCGCACACCGTTAGCCCCTCCTCCGGATTGCCCCTAGGGACTCTGGTACATGGAGTTCTTGAGTGGTCCACCCCAGTGGGTGCAAGTAGGAACTTGTTGAACTGATGATCTCTAGACCCGATACATGTCCCGGGTTTTTGGATATCGCCTGAGACATGGCTCAGGTTTCGGGATAACTTCCCTCATCAGTAGAGAAAATAGTTAGGGGTGGAAAAGAAGGCCGCCAAGCAACCGTCAAAGGCCTCGATGCACGAACCGGCACGCAGGTGCCTCGTCCAGGAGCCCGTTGGCTCAAAGCTCAAGAGAGCCAATTTGTAGACACAATCGCAATGGACCGCACAGCGCTAGCCCCTCCTCCGGATCGCCCCTTGGGACTCTGGTACATGGAGTGCTTGAGTGGTCCACCCCAGTGGGTGCAAGTAGGTACTTGTTGAACTGATCATCTCTAGACCCGATACATGTCCCGGGTGTTTGGATATCGCCCGAGACATGGCTCGGGTTTCGGGATAACTTCCCTGATCAGTAGAGAAATAGTTAGGGGTGGAAAAGAAGGCCGCAAAGCAACCGTCAAAGGCCTCGATGCCCGAACCGGCACGCAGGTGCGTCTTCCAGGAGCCCATCAGCTCAAAGCTCAAGAGAGCCAATTTGTAGACACAATCGCAATGGACCGCACACCGCTAGCCCCTCCTCCGGATTGCCCCTAGGCACTCTGGTACATGGAGTTCTTGAGTGGTCCACCCCAGTGGGTGCAAGTAGGTACTTGTTGAACTGATGATCTCTAGAACCGATACATGTCCCGTATTTTTGGATATCCCCCGAGATATGGCTCGGGTTTCGGGATAACTTCCCTCATCAGTAGAGAAAATAGTTAGGGGTGGAAAAGAAGGCCACCAAGCAACCGTCAAAGGCCTCGATGCCCGAACCGGCATGCAGGTGCGTCGTCCAGGAGCCTGTCGGCTTAAAGCTCAAGAGAGCCAATTTGTAGACACAATCGCAATGGACCGCACACCGCTAGCTCCTCCTCCGGATCGCCCCTAGGGACTCTGGTACATGGAGTTCTTGAGAGGTCCACCCTAGTGGGTGCAAGTAGGTACTTTTTGAACTGATGATCTCTAGACTCGATACATGTCCCGGGTTTTTGGATATCGCCCGAGACATGGCTCAGGTTTCGGGATAACTTCCCTCATCAGTAGAGAAAATAGTTAGGGGTGGAAAAGAAGGCCGCCAAGCAACCGCCAAAGGCTTCGATGCCCAAACCGGCATGCAGGTGCGTCGTGCAGGAGCCCGTCGGCTCAAAGCTCAAGAGAGCCAATTTGTAGACACAATCGCAATGGACCGCACACCGTTAGCCCCTCCTCCGGATTGCCCCTAGGGACTCTGGTACATGGAGTTCTTGAGTGGTCCACCCCAGTGGGTGCAAGTAGGAACTTGTTGAACTGATGATCTCTAGACCCGATACATGTCCCGGGTTTTTGGATATCGCCTGAGACATGGCTCGGGTTTCGGGATAACTTCCCTCATCAGTAGAGAAAATAGTTAGGGGTGGAAAAGAAGGCCGCCAAGCAACCGTCAAAGGCCTCGATGCACGAACCGGCACGCAGGTGCCTCGTCCAGGAGCCCGTTGGCTCAAAGCTCAAGAGAGCCAATTTGTAGACACAATCGCAATGGACCGCACAGCGCTAGCCCCTCCTCCGGATCGCCCCTTGGGACTCTGGTACATGGAGTGCTTGAGTGGTCCACCCCAGTGGGTGCAAGTAGGTACTTGTTGAACTGATCATCTCTAGACCTGATACATGTCCCGGGTTTTTGGATATCGCCCGAGACATGGCTCGGGTTTCGGGATAACTTCCCTGATCAGTAGAGAAAATAGTTAGGGGTGGAAAAGAAGGCCGCCAAGCAGCCGTCAAAGGCCTCGATGCCCGAACCGGCACGCAGGTGCGTCGTCCAGGAGCCCGTCGGCTCAATGCTCAAGAGAGCCAATTTGTAGACACAATCGCATGGACCGCACACCGCTAGCCCCTCCTCCAGGTCGCCCCTAGGGACTCTGGTACATGGAGTTCTTGAGTGGTCCACCCCAGTGGGTGCAAGTAGGTACTTGTTGAACTGATGATCTCTAGACCCGATACATGTCCCGGGTTTTTGGATATCGCCCGAGACATGGCTCGGGTTTCGGGATAACTCCCCTCATCAGTAGAGAAAACAGTTAGGGGTGGGAAAGAAGGCCGCCAAGCAACCGTCAAAGGCCTCGATGCCCGAACCGGCACGCAGGTGCGTTGTCCAGGAACCCGTCGGCTCAAAGCTCAAGAGAGCCAACTTGTAGACACAATCGCAATGGACCGCACACCGCTAGCCCCTCCTCCGGATCGCCCCTAGGGACTCTGGTACATGGAGTTCTTGAGTGGTCCACCCCAGTGGGTGCAAGTAGGTACTTGTTAAACTGATGATCTCTAGACCCAATACATGTCCCGGGTTTTTGGAAATCGCCTGAGACATGGCTCGGGTTTCGGGATAACTTCCCTCATCAGTAGAGAAAATAGTTAGGGGTGGAAAAAAAGGCCGCCAAGCAACCGTCAAGGCCTCGATGCCCGAACCGGCACGCAGGTGCGTCGTCCAGGAGCCCGTCGGCTTAAAGTTCAAGAGAGCCAATTTGTAGACACAATCGCAATGGACTGCACACCGCTAGCCCCTCCTCCGGAACGCCCCTAGGGACTCTGGCACATGGAGTTCTTGAGTGGTCCACCCCTGTGGGTGCAAGTAGGTACTTGTTGAACTGATGTTCTTTAGACCCGATACATGTCCCGGGTGTTTGGATATCGCCTGAAACATGGCTCGAGTTTCGGGATAACTTCCCTCATCAGTAGAGAAAATAGTTAGGGGTGGAAAAGAAGGCCGCCAAGCAACAGTCAAAGGCCTCGATGCCCGAACCGGCACGCAGGTGCCTCGTCCAGGAGCCCGTTGGCTCAAAGCTCAAGAGAGCCAATTTGTAGACACAATCGCAATGGACCGCACACCGCTAGCCCCTCCTCCGGATCGCCCCTAGGGACTCTGGTACATGGAGTGCTTGAGTGGTCCACCCCAGTGGGTGCAAGTAGGTACTTGTTGAACTGATGATCTCTAGACCCGATACATGTCCCGGGTTTTTGGATATCGCCCGAGATATGGCTCGGGTTTCGGGATAACTTCCCTCATCAGTAGAGAAAATAGTTAGGGGTGGAAAAGAAGGCCGCCAAGCAACCGTCAAAGGCCTCGATGCCCAAACCGGCACGCAGGTGCGTCTTCCAGGAGCCCGTCAGCTCAAAGCTCAATTGAGCCAATTTGTAGACACAATCGCAATGGACCGCACACTGCTAGCCCCTCCTCCGGATTGCCCCTATGCACTCTGGTACATGGAGTTCTTGAGTGGTCAACCCCAGTGGGTGCAAGTAGGTACTTGTTGAACTGCTGATCTCTAGACCCGATACATGTCCCGGGTTTTTGGATATCGCCCGAGATATGGCTCGGGTTTCGGGATAACTTCCCTCATCAGTAGAGAAAATAGTTAGGGGTGGAAAAGAAGGCCGCCAAGCAACCGTCAAAGGCCTCGATGCCCGAACCGGCACGCAGGTGCGTCGTCCAGGAGCCCGTCGGCTCAATGCTCAAGAGAGCCAATTTGTAGACACAATCGCAATGGACCGCACACCGCTAGCCCCTCCTCCAGGTCGCCCCTAGGGACTCTGGTACATGGAGTTCTTGAGTGGTCCACCCCAGTGGGTGCAAGTGTACTTGTTGAACTGATGATCTCTAGACCCGATACATGTCCAGGGTTTTTGGATATCGCCCGAGACATGGCTCGGGTTTCGGGATAACTTCCCACATCAGTAGAGAAAATAGTTAGGGGTGGAAAAGAAGGCCGCCAAGCAACCGTCAAATGCCTCGATGCCCAAGCCGGCATGCAGCTGCGTCGCCCAGGAGCCCGTCGGCTCAAAGCACAAGAGAGCCAATTTGTAGACACAATCGCAATGGACTGCACACCGCTAGCCCCTCCTCCGGATCGTCCCTAGGGACTCTGGTACATGGAGTTCTTGAGTGGTTCACCCCAGTGGGTGCAAGTAGGTACTTGTTGAACTGATGATCTCTAGACCCGATACATGTCCCGGGTTTTTGAATATCGCCCGAGACATGGCTCAGGTTTCGGGATAACTTCCCTCATCAGTAGAGAAAATAGTTTGGGGTGGAAAAGAAGGCCGCCAAGCAACCGTCAAAGGCCTCGATGCCCGAACCGGCACGCAGGTGCGTTGTCCAGGAGTCCGTCGGCTCAAAGCTCAAGAGAGCCAATTTGTAGACACAATCGCAATGGACCGCACACCGCTAGCCCCTCCTCCGGATCGCCCCTAGGGACTCTGGTACATGGAGTTCTTGAGAGGTCCACCCTAGTGGGTGCAAGTAGGTACTTTTTGAACTGATGATCTCTAGACTCGATACATGTACCGGGTTTTTGGATATCGCCCGAGACATGGCTCAGGTTTCGGGATAACTTCCCTCATCAGTAGAGAAAATAGTTAGGGGTGGAAAAGAAGGCCGCCAAGCAACCGCCAAAGGCCTCGATGCCCGAACCGGCATGCAGGTGCGTCGTGCAGGAGCCCGTCGGCTCAAAGCTCAAGAGAGCAAATTTGTAGACACAATCGCAATGGACCGCACACCGTTAGCCCCTCCTCCGGATTGCCCCTAGGGACTCTGGTACATGGAGTTCTTGAGTGGTCCACCCCACTGGGTGCAAGTAGGAACTTGTTGAACTGATGATCTCTAGACCCGATACATGTCCCGGGTTTTTGGATATCGCCTGAGACATGGCTCGAGTTTCGGGATAACTTCCCTCATCAGTAGAGAAAATAGTTAGGGGTGGAAAAGAAGGCCGCCAAGCAACAGTCAAAGGCCTCGATGCCCGAACCGGCATGCAGGTGCCTCGTCCAGGAGCCCGTTGGCTCAAAGCTCAAGAGAGCCAATTTGTAGACACAATCGCAATGGACCGCACACCGCTAGCCCCTCCTCCGGATCGCCCATAGGGACTCCGGTACATGGAGTGCTTGAGTGGTCCACCCCAGTGGGTGCAAATAGGTACTTGTTGAACTGATGATCTCTAGACCCGATACATGTCCCGGGTTTTTGGATATCGCCCAAGACATGGCTCGGGTTTCGGGATAACTTCCCTCATCAGTAGAGAAAATAGTTAGGGGTGGAAAAGAAGGCCGCCAAGCAACCGTCAAAGGCCTCGATGCCCGAACCGGCACGCAGGTGCGTCTTCCAGGAGCCCGTCAGCTCAAAGCTCAAGAGAGCCAATTTGTAGACACAATCGCAATGGACGGCACACCGCTAGCCCCTCCTCCGGATTGCCCCTAGGCACTCTGGTACATGGAGTTCTTGAGTGGTCAACCCCAGTGGGTGCAAGTAGGTACTTGTTGAACTGATGATCTCTAGACCCGATACATGTCCCGGGTTTTTGGATATCGCCCGAGACATGGCTCGGGTTTCGGGATAACTTCCCTCATCAGTAGAGAAAATAGTTTGGGGTGGAAAAGAAGGCCGCCAAGCAACCGTCAAAGGCCTTGATGCCCGAACCGGCACGCAGGTGCGTCGTCCTGTAGCCCGTCGGCTCAAAGCTCAAGAGAGCCAATTTGTAGACACAATCGCAATGGACCGCACACCGCTAGCCCCTCCTCCGGATCGCCCCTCGGGACTCTATAACATGGAGTTCTTGAGTGGTCCACCCCAGTGGGTGCAAGTAGGTACTTGTTGAACTGCTGATCTCTAGACCCGATACATGTCCCGGGTTTTTGGATATCGCCCGAGACATGGCTCGGGTTTCGGAATGACTTCCCTCATCAGTAGAGAAAATAGTTAGGGGTGGAAAAGAAGGCCGCCAGGCAGCCGTCAAAGGCCTCGATGCCCGAACAGGCACGCAGGTGCCTCGTCCAGGAGCCCGTTGGCTCAAAGCTCAAGAGAGCCAATTTGTAGACACAATCGCAATGGACCGCACACCGCTAGCCCCTCCTCCGGATCGCCCCTAGGGACTCCGGTACATGGAGTGCTTGAGTGGTCCACCCCAGTGGGTGCAAGTAGGTACTTGTTGAACTGATGATCTCTAGACCCGATACATGTCCCGGGTTTTTGGATATCGCCCAAGACATGGCTCGGGTTTCGGGATAACTTCCCTCATCAGTAGAGAAAATAGTTAGGGGTGGAAAAGAAGGCCGCCAAGCAACCGTCAAAGGCCTCGATGCCCGAACCGGCACGCAGGTGCGTCTTCCAGGAGCCCGTCAGCTCAAAGCTCAAGAGAGCCAATTTGTAGACACAATCGCAATGGACGGCACACCGCTAGCCCCTCCTCCGGATTGCCCCTAGGCACTCTGGTACATGGAGTTCTTGAGTGGTCAACCCCAGTGGGTGCAAGTAGGTACTTGTTGAACTGATGATCTCTAGACCCGATACATGTCCCGGGTTTTTGGATATCGCCCGAGACATGGCTCGGGTTTCGGGATAACTTCCCTCATCAGTAGAGAAAATAGTTTGGGGTGGAAAAGAAGGCCGCCAGGCAGCCGTCAAAGGCCTCGATGCCCGAACCGGCACGCAGGTGCGTCGTCCAGGAGCCCGTCGGCTCAATGCTCAAGAGAGCCAATTTGTAGACACAATCGCAATGGACCGCACACCGCTAGCCCCTCCTCCAGGTCGCCCCTAGGGACTCTGGTACATGGAGTTCTTGAGTGGTCCACCCCAGTGGGTGCAAGTGTACTTGTTGAACTGATGATCTCTAGACCCGATACATGTCCAGGGTTTTTGGATATCGCCCGAGACATGGCTCGGGTTTCGGGATAACTTCCCACATCAGTAGAGAAAATAGTTAGGGGTGGAAAAGAAGGCCGCCAAGCAACCGTCAAATGCCTCGATGCCCAAACCGGCATGCAGCTGCGTCGCCCAGGAGCCCGTCGGCTCAAAGCACAAGAGAGCCAATTTGTAGACACAATCGCAATGGACCGCACACCGCTAGCCCCTCCTCCGGATCGTCCCTAGGGACTCTGGTACATGGAGTTCTTGAGTGGTTCACCCCAGTGGGTGCAAGTAGGTACTTGTTGAACTGATGATCTCTAGACCCGATACATGTCCCGGGTTTTTGGATATCGCCCGAGACATGGCTCAGGTTTCGGGATAACTTCCCTCATCAGTAGAGAAAATAGTTTGGGGTGGAAAAGAAGGCCGCCAAGCAACCGTCAAAGGCCTCGATGCCCGAACCGGCACGCAGGTGCGTTGTCCAGGAGTCCGTCGGCTCAAAGCTCAAGAGAGCCAATTTGTAGACACAATCGCAATGGACCGCACACCGCTAGCTCCTCCTCCGGATCGCCCCTAGGGACTCTGGTACATGGAGTTCTTGAGAGGTCCACCCTAGTGGGTGCAAGTAGGTACTTTTTGAACTGATGATCTCTAGACTCGATACATGTCCCGGGTTTTTGGATATCGCCCGAGACATGGCTCAGGTTTCGGGATAACTTCCCTCATCAGTAGAGAAAATAGGTAGGGGTGGAAAAGAAGGCCGCCAAGCAACCGCCAAAGGCCTCGATGCCCGAACCGGCATGCAGGTGCGTCGTGCAGGAGCCCGTCGGCTCAAAGCTCAAGAGAGCCAATTTGTAGACACAATCGCAATGGACCGCACACCGTTAGCCCCTCCTCCGGATTGCCCCTAGGGACTCTGGTACATGGAGTTCTTGAGTGGTCCACCCCAGTGGGTGCAAGTAGGAACTTGTTGAACTGATGATCTCTAGACCCGATACATGTCCCGGGTTTTTGGATATCGCCTGAGACATGGCTCGGTTTCGGGATAACTTCCCTCATCAGTAGAGAAAATAGTTAGGGGTGGAAAAGAAGGCCGCCAAGCAACCGTCAAAGGCCTCGATGCACGAACCGGCACGCAGGTGCCTCGTCCAGGAGCCCGTTGGCTCAAAGCTCAAGAGAGCCAATTTGTAGACACAATCGCAATGGACCGCACAGCGCTAGCCCCTCCTCCGGATCGCCCCTTGAGACTCTGGTACATGGAGTGCTTGAGTGGTCCACCCCAGTGGGTGCAAGTAGGTACTTGTTGAACTGATCATCTCTAGACCCGATACATGTCCCGGGTTTTTGGATATCGCCCGAGACATGGCTCGGGTTTCGGGATAACTTCCCTGATCAGTAGAGAAATAGTTAGGGGTGGAAAAGAAGGCCGCAAAGCAACCGTCAAAGGCCTCGATGCCCGAACCGGCACGCAGGTGCGTCTTCCAGGAGCCCATCAGCTCAAAGCTCAAGAGAGCCAATTTGTAGACACAATCGCAATGGACCGCACACCGCTAGCCCCTCCTCCGGATTGCCCCTAGGCACTCTGGTACATGGAGTTCTTGAGTGGTCCACCCCAGTGGGTGCAAGTAGGTACTTGTTGAACTGATGATCTCTAGAACCGATACATGTCCCGGATTTTTGGATATCGCCCGAGATATGGCTCGGGTTTCGGGATAACTTCCCTCATCAGTAGAGAAAATAGTTAGGGGTGGAAAAGAAGGCCACCAAGCAACCGTCAAAGGCCTCGATGCCCGAACCGGCATGCAGGTGCGTCGTCCAGGAGCCTGTCGGCTTAAAGCTCAAGAGAGCCAATTTGTAGACACAATCGCAATGGACCGCACACCGCTAGCTCCTCCTCCGGATCGCCCCTAGGGACTCTGGTACATGGAGTTCTTGAGAGGTCCACCCTAGTGGGTGCAAGTAGGTACTTTTCGAACTGATGATCTCTAGACTCGATACATGTCCCGGGTTTTTGGATATCGCCCGAGACATGGCTCAGGTTTCGGGATAACTTCCCTCATCAGTAGAGAAAATAGTTAGGGGTGGAAAAGAAGGCCCCCAAGCAACCGCCAAAGGCCTCGATGCCCGAACCGGCACGCAGGTGCGTCTTCCAGGAGCCCGTCAGCTCAAAGCTCAAGAGAGCCAATTTGTAGACACAATCGCAATGGACGGCACACCGCTAGCCCCTCCTCCGGATTGCCCCTAGGCACTCTGGTACATGGAGTTCTTAAGTGGTCAACTCCAGTGGGTGCAAGTAGGTACTTGTTGAACTGATGATCTCTAGACCCGATACATGTCCCGGGTTTTTGGATATCGCCCGAGACATGGCTCGGGTTTCGGGATAACTTCCCTCATCAGTAGAGAAAATAGTTTGGGGTGGAAAAGAAGGCCGCCAAGCAACCGTCAAAGGCCTTGATGCCCGAACCGGCACGCAGGTGCGTCGTCCTGTAGCCCGTCGGCTCAAAGCTCAAGAGAGCCAATTTGTAGACACAATCGCAATGGACCGCACACCGCTAGCCCCTCCTCCGGATCGCCCCTAGGGACTCTATAACATGGAGTTCTTGAGTGGTCCACCCCAGTGGGTGCAAGTAGGTACTTGTTGAACTGCTGATCTCTAGACCCGATACATGTCCCGGGTTTTTGGATATCGCCCGAGACATGGCTCGGGTTTCGGAATGACTTCCCTCATCAGTAGACAAAATAGTTTGGGGTGGAAAAGAAGGCCGCCAAGCAACCGTCAAAGGCCTCGATGCCCGAACCGGCACGCAGGTGCGTTGTCCAGGAGTCCGTCGGCTCAAAGCTCAAGAGAGCCAATTTGTAGACACAATCGCAATGGACCGCACACCGCTAGCTCCTCCTCCGGATCGCCCCTAGGGACTCTGGTACATGGAGTTCTTGAGTGGTCCACCCTAGTGGGTGCAAGTAGGTACTTTTTGAACTGATGATCTCTAGACTCGATACATGTCCCGGGTTTTTGGATATCGCCCGAGACATGGCTCAGGTTTCGGGATAACTTCCCTCATCAGTAGAGAAAATAGTTAGGGGTGGAAAAGAAGGCCGCCAAGCAACCGCCAAAGGCCTCGATGCCCGAACCGGCATGCAGGTGCGTCGTGCAGGAGCCCGTCGGCTCAAAGCTCAAGAGAGACAATTTGTAGACACAATCGCAATGGACCGCACACCGTTAGCCCCTCCTCCGGATTGCCCCTAGGGACTCTGGTACATGGAGTTCTTGAGTGGTCCACCCCAGTGGGTGCAAGTAGGAACTTGTTGAACTGATGATCTCTAGACCCGATACATGTCCCGGGTTTTTGGATATCGCCTGAGACATGGCTCAGGTTTCGGGATAACTTCCCTCATCAGTAGAGAAAATAGTTAGGGGTGGAAAAGAAGGCCGCCAAGCAACCGTCAAAGGCCTCGATGCACGAACCGGCACGCAGGTGCCTCGTCCAGGAGCCCGTTGGCTCAAAGCTCAAGAGAGCCAATTTGTAGACACAATCGCAATGGACCGCACAGCGCTAGCCCCTCCTCCGGATCGCCCCTTGGGACTCTGGTACATGGAGTGCTTGAGTGGTCCACCCCAGTGGGTGCAAGTAGGTACTTGTTGAACTGATCATCTCTAGACCCGATACATGTCCCGGGTGTTTGGATATCGCCCGAGACATGGCTCGGGTTTCGGGATAACTTCCCTGATCAGTAGAGAAATAGTTAGGGGTGGAAAAGAAGGCCGCAAAGCAACCGTCAAAGGCCTCGATGCCCGAACCGGCACGCAGGTGCGTCTTCCAGGAGCCCATCAGCTCAAAGCTCAAGAGAGCCAATTTGTAGACACAATCGCAATGGACCGCACACCGCTAGCCCCTCCTCCGGATTGCCCCTAGGCACTCTGGTACATGGAGTTCTTGAGTGGTCCACCCCAGTGGGTGCAAGTAGGTACTTGTTGAACTGATGATCTCTAGAACCGATACATGTCCCGTATTTTTGGATATCGCCCGAGATATGGCTCGGGTTTCGGGATAACTTCCCTCATCAGTAGAGAAAATAGTTAGGGGTGGAAAAGAAGGCCACCAAGCAACCGTCAAAGGCCTCGATGCCCGAACCGGCATGCAGGTGCGTCGTCCAGGAGCCTGTCGGCTTAAAGCTCAAGAGAGCCAATTTGTAGACACAATCGCAATGGACCGCACACCGCTAGCTCCTCCTCCGGATCGCCCCTAGGGACTCTGGTACATGGAGTTCTTGAGAGGTCCACCCTAGTGGGTGCAAGTAGGTACTTTTTGAACTGATGATCTCTAGACTCGATACATGTCCCGGGTTTTTGGATATCGCCCGAGACATGGCTCAGGTTTCGGGATAACTTCCCTCATCAGTAGAGAAAATAGTTAGGGGTGGAAAAGAAGGCCGCCAAGCAACCGCCAAAGGCCTCGATGCCCAAACCGGCATGCAGGTGCGTCGTGCAGGAGCCCGTCGGCTCAAAGCTCAAGAGAGCCAATTTGTAGACACAATCGCAATGGACCGCACACCGTTAGCCCCTCCTCCGGATTGCCCCTAGGGACTCTGGTACATGGAGTTCTTGAGTGGTCCACCCCAGTGGGTGCAAGTAGGAACTTGTTGAACTGATGATCTCTAGACCCGATACATGTCCCGGGTTTTTGGATATCGCCTGAGACATGGCTCGGGTTTCGGGATAACTTCCCTCATCAGTAGAGAAAATAGTTAGGGGTGGAAAAGAAGGCCGCCAAGCAACCGTCAAAGGCCTCGATGCACGAACCGGCACGCAGGTGCCTCGTCCAGGAGCCCGTTGGCTCAAAGCTCAAGAGAGCCAATTTGTAGACACAATCGCAATGGACCGCACAGCGCTAGCCCCTCCTCCGGATCGCCCCTTGGGACTCTGGTACATGGAGTGCTTGAGTGGTCCACCCCAGTGGGTGCAAGTAGGTACTTGTTGAACTGATCATCTCTAGACCCGATACATGTCCCGGGTTTTTGGATATCGCCCGAGACATGGCTCGGGTTTCGGGATAACTTCCCTGATCAGTAGAGAAAATAGTTAGGGGTGGAAAAGAAGGCTGCAAAGCAACCGTCAAAGGCCTCGATGCACGAACCGGCACGCAGGTGCCTCGTCCAGGAGCCCGTTGGCTCAAAGCTCAAGAGAGCCAATTTGTAGACACAATCGCAATGGACCACACAGCGCTAGCCCCTCCTCCGGATCGCCCCTTGGGACTCTGGTACATGGAGTGCTTGAGTGGTCCACCCCAGTGGGTGCAAGTAGGTACTTGTTGAACTGATGATCTCTAGACCCGATACATGTCCCGGGTTTTTGGATATCGCCTGAGACATGGCTCGGGTTTCGGGATAACTTCCCTCATCAGTAGAGAAAATAGTTAGGGGTGGAAAAGAAGGCCGCCAAGCAACCGTCAAAGGCCTCGATGCACGAACCGGCACGCAGGTGCCTCGTCCAGGAGCCCGTTGGCTCAAAGCTCAAGAGAGCCAATTTGTAGACACAATCGCAATGGACCGCACAGCGCTAGCCCATCCTCCGGATCGCCCCTTGGGACTCTGGTACATGGAGTGCTTGAGTGGTCCACCCCAGTGGGTGCAAGTAGGTACTTGTTGAACTGATCATCTCTAGACCCGATACATGTCCCGGGTTTTTGGATATCGCCCGAGACATGGCTCGGGTTTCGGGATAACTTCCCTGATCAGTAGAGAAAATAGTTAGGGGTGGAAAAGAAGGCTGCAAAGCAACCGTCAAAGGCCTCGATGCCCGAACCGGCACGCAGGTGCGTCTTCCAGGAGCCCATCAGCTCAAAGCTCAAGAGAGCCAATTTGTAGACACAATCGCAATGGACCGCACACCGCTAGCCCCTCCTCCGGATTGCCCCTAGGCACTCTGGTACATGGAGTTCTTGAGTGGTCCACCCCAGTGGGTGCAAGTAGGTACTTGTTGAACTGATGATCTCTAGAACCGATACATGTCCCGGATTTTTGGATATCGCCCGAGATATGGCTCGGGTTTCGGGATAACTTCCCTCATCAGTAGAGAAAATAGTTAGGGGTGGAAAAGAAGGCCACCAAGCAACCGTCAAAGGCCTCGATGCCCGAACCGGCATGCAGGTGCGTCGTCCAGGAGCCTGTCGGCTTAAAGCTCAAGAGAGCCAATTTGTAGACTCAATCGCAATGGACTGCACACCGCTAGCCCCTCCTCCGGATCGCCCCTAGGGACTCTGGCACATGGAGTTCTTGAGTGGTCCACCCCTGTGGGTGCAAGTAGGTACTTGTTGAACTGATGATCTCTAGACCCGATACATGTCCCGGGTTTTTGGATATCGCCTGAGACATGGCTCGGGTTTCGGGATAACTTCCCTCATCAGTAGAGAAAATAGTTAGGGGTGGAAAAGAAGGCCGCCAAGCAACCGTCAAATGCCTCGATGCCCAAACCGGCATGCAGCTGCGTCGTCCAGGAGCCCGTCGGCTCAAAGCACAAGAGAGCCAATTTGTAGACACAATCGCAATGGACCGCACACCGCTAGCCCCTCCTCCGGATCGTCCCTAGGGACTCTGGTACATGGAGTTCTTGAGTGGTGTACCCCAGTGGGTGCAAGTAGGTACTTGTTGAACTGATGATCTCTAGACCCGATACATGTCCCGGGTTTTTGCATATCGCCCGAGACATGGCTCGGATTTCGGGATAACTTCCCTCATCAGTGGAGAAAATAGTTAGGGGTGGAAAAGAAGGCCGCCAAGCAACCGTCAAAGGCCTCGATGCCCGAACCGGCACACAGGTGCGTCGTCCAGGAGCCGGTCGGCTCAAAGCTCAAGAGAGCCAATTTGTAGACACAATCGCAATGGACCGCATACCGCTAGCCTCTCCTCCGGATCGCCCCTAGGGACTCTGGTACATGGAGTTCTTGGGAGGTCCACCCTAGTGGGTGCAAGTAGGTACTTTTTGAACTGATGATCTCTAGACCCGATACATGTCCCGGGTTTTTGGATATCGCCCGAGACATGGCTCAGGTTTTGGGATAACTTCCCTCATCAGTAGAGAAAATAGTTAGGGGTGGAAAAGAAGGCCGCCAAGCAACCGCCAAAGGCCTCGATGCCCAAACCGGCACGCAGGTGCGTCGTGCAGGAGCCCGTCGGCTCAAAGCTCAAGAGAGCCAATTTGTAGACACAATCGCAATGGACCGCACACCGCTAGCCCCTCCTCCGGATTGCCCCTAGGGACTCTGGTACATGGAGTTCTTGAGTGGTCCACCCCAGTGGGTGCAAGTAGGAACTTGTTGAACTGATGATCTCTAGACCCGATACATGTCCCGGGTTTTTATATGTCGCCCGAGACATGGCTCGGGTTTCGGGATGACTTACCTCATCAGTAGAGAAAATAGTTAGGGGTGGAAAAGAAGGCCGCCAAGCAACCGTCAAATGCCTCGATGCCCAAGCCGGCATGCAGCTGCGTCGCCCAGGAGCCCGTCGGCTCAAAGCACAAGAGAGCCAATTTGTAGACACAATCGCAATGGACCGCACACCGCTAGCCCCTCCTCCGGGTCGTCCCTAGGGACTCTGGTACATAGAGTTCTTGAGTGGTTCACCCCAGTGGGTGCAAGTAGGTACTTGTTGAACTGATGATCTCTAGACCCGATACATGTCCCGGGTTTTTGAATATCGCCCGAGACATGGCTCAGGTTTCGGGATAACTTCCCTCATCAGTAGAGAAAATAGTTTGGGGTGGAAAAGAAGGCCGCCAAGCAACCGTCAAAGGCCTCGATGCCCGAACCGGCACGCAGGTGCGTTGTCCAGGAGTCCGTCGGCTCAAAGCTCAAGAGAGCCAATTTGTAGACACAATCGCAATGGACCGCACACCGCTAGCCCCTCCTCCGGATCGCCCCTAGGGACTCTGGTACATGGAGTTCTTGAGAGGTCCACCCTAGTGGGTGCAAGTAGGTACTTTTTGAACTGATGATCTCTAGACTCGATACATGTCCCGGGTTTTTGGATATCGCCCGAGACATGGCTCAGGTTTCGGGATAACTTCCCTCATCAGTAGAGAAAATAGTTAGGGGTGGAAAAGAAGGCCGCCAAGCAACCGCCAAAGGCCTCGATGCCCGAACCGGCATGCAGGTGCGTCGTGCAGGAGCCCGTCGCCTCAAAGCTCAAGAGAGCCAATTTGTAGACACAATCGCAATGGACCGCACACCGCTAGCCCCTCCTCCGGATCGCCCCTAGGGACTCTGGTACATGGAGTGCTTGAGTGGTCCACCCCAGTGGGTGCAAGTAGGTACTTGTTGAACTGATGATCTCTAGACTCGATACATGTCCCGGGTTTTTGGATATCGCCCAAGACATGGCTCGGGTTTCGGGATAACTTCCCTCATCAGTAGAGAAAATAGTTAGGGGTGGAAAAGAAGGCCGCCAAGCAACCGTCAAAGGCCTCGATGCCCGAACCGGCACGCAGGTGCGTCTTCCAGGAGCCCGTCAGCTCAAAGCTCAAGAGAGCCAATTTGTAGACACAATCGCAATGGACCGCACACCGCTAGCCCCTCCTCCGGATCGCCCCTAGGGACTCTATAACATGGAGTTCTTGAGTGGTCCACCCCAGTGGGTGCAAGTAGGTACTTGTTGAACTGCTGATCTCTAGACCCGATACATGTCCCGGGTTTTTGGATATCGCCCGAGACATGGCTCGGGTTTCGGAATGACTTCCCTCATCAGTAGAGAAAATAGTTAGGGGTGGAAAAGAAGGCCGCCAGGCAGCCGTCAAAGGCCTCGATGCCCGAACCGGCACGCAGGTGCGTCGTCCAGGAGCCCGTCGGCTCAATGCTCAAGAGAGCCAATTTGTAGACACAATCGCAATGGACCGCACACCGCTAGCCCCTCCTCCGGATCGCCCCTAGGGACTCTGGTACATGGAGTTCTTGAGTGGTCCACCCCAGTGGGTGCAAATGTACTTGTTGAACTGATGATCTCTAGACCCGATACATGTCCAGGGTTTTTGGATATCGCCCGAGACATGGCTCGGGTTTCGGGATAACTTCCCACATCAGTAGAGAAAATAGTTAGGGGTGGAAAAGAAGGCCGCCAAGCAACCGTCAAATGCCTCGATGCCCAAACCGGCATGCAGCTGCGTCGCCCAGGAGCCCGTCGGCTCAAAGCACAAGAGAGCCAATTTGTAGACACAATCGCAATGGACCGCACACCGCTAGCCCCTCCTCCGGATCGTCCCTAGGGACTCTGGTACATGGAGTTCTTGAGTGGTTCACCCCAGTGGGTGCAAGTAGGTACTTGTTGAACTGATGATCTCTAGACCCGATACATGTCCCGGGTTTTTGGATATCGCCCGAGACATGGCTCAGGTTTTGGGATAACTTCCCTCATCAGTAGAGAAAATAGTTTGGGGTGGAAAAGAAGGCCGCCAAGCAACCGTCAAATGCCTCGATGCCCGAACCGGCACGCAGGTGCGTTGTCCAGGAGTCCGTCGGCTCAAAGCTCAAGAGAGCCAATTTGTAGACACAATCGCAATGGACCGCACACCGCTAGCTCCTCCTCCGGATCGCCCCTAGGGACTCTGGTACATGGAGTTCTTGAGAGGTCCACCCTAGTGGGTGCAAGTAGGTACTTTTTGAACTGATGATCTCTAGACTCGATACATGTCCCGGGTTTTTGGATATCGCCCGAGACATGGCTCAGGTTTCGGGATAACTTCCCTCATCAGTAGAGAAAATAGTTAGGGGTGGAAAGAAGGCCGCCAAGCAACCGCCAAAGTCCTCGATGCCCGAACCGGCATGCAGGTGCGTCGTGCAGGAGCCCGTCGGCTCAAAGCTCAAGAGAGCCAATTTGTAGACACAATCGCAATGGACCGCACACCATTAGCCCCTCCTCCGGATTGCCCCTAGGGACTCTGGTACATGGAGTTCTTGAGTGGTCCACCCCAGTGGGTGCAAGTAGGAACTTGTTGAACTGATGATCTCTAGACCCGATACAGGTCCCGGGTTTTTGGATATCGCCTGAGACATGGCTCGGGTTTCGGGATAACTTCCCTCATCAGTAGAGAAAATAGTTAGGGGTGGAAAAGAAGGCCGCCAAGCAACCGTCAAAGGCCTCGATGCACGAACCGGCACGCAGGTGCCTCGTCCAGGAGCCCGTTGGCTCAAAGCTCAAGAGAGCCAATTTGTAGACACAATCGCAATGGACCGCACAGCGCTAGCCCCTCCTCCGGATCGCCCCTTGGGACTCTGGTACATGGAGTGCTTGAGTGGTCCACCCCAGTGGGTGCAAGTAGGTACTTGTTGAACGGATCATCTCTAGACCCGATACATGTCCCGGGTTTTTGGATATCGCCCGAGACATGGCTCGGGTTTCGGGATAACTTCCCTGATCAGTAGAGAAATAGTTAGGGGTGGAAAAGAAGGCCGCAAAGCAACCGTCAAAGGCCTCGATGCCCAAACCGGCACGCAGGTGCGTCTTCCAGGAGCCCATCAGCTCAAAGCTCAAGAGAGCCAATTTGTAGACACAATCGCAATGGACCGCACACCGCTAGCCCCATCTCCGGATTGCCCCTAGGCACTCTGGTACATGGAGTTCTTGAGTGGTCCACCCCAGTGGGTGCAAGTAGGTACTTGTTGAACTGATGATCTCTAGAACCGATACATGTCCCGGATTTTTGGATATCGCCCGAGATATGGCTCGGGTTTCGGGATAACTTCCCTCATCAGTAGAGAAAATAGTTAGGGGTGGAAAAGAAGGCCACCAAGCAACCGTCAAAGGCCTCGATGCCCGAACCGGCATGCAGGTGCGTCGTCCCGGAGCCTGTCGGCTTAAAGCTCAAGAGAGCCAATTTGTAGACACAATCGCAATGGACCGCACACCGCTAGCTCCTCCTCCGGATCGCCCCTAGGGACTCTGGTACATGGAGTTCTTGAGAGGTCCACCCTAGTGGGTGCAAGTAGGTACTTTTTGAACTGATGATCTCTAGACTCGATACATGTCCCGGGTTTTTGGATATCGCCCGAGACATGGCTCAGGTTTCGGGATAACTTCCCTCATCAGTAGAGAAAATAGTTAGGGGTGGAAAAGAAGGCCGCCAAGCAACCGCCAAAGGCCTCGATGCCCGAACCGGCATGCAGGTGCGTCGTGCAGGAGCCCGTCGGCTCAAAGCTCAAGAGAGCCAATTTGTAGACACAATCGCAATGGACCGCACAGCGCTAGCCCCTCCTCCGGATCGCCCCTTGGGACTCTGGTACATG
This sequence comes from Lissotriton helveticus, assembly GCF_964261635.1. Lineage (NCBI taxonomy): Eukaryota > Metazoa > Chordata > Amphibia > Caudata > Salamandridae > Lissotriton > Lissotriton helveticus. The sequence continues at coordinate 218,328,374 of NC_136063.1, read as the reverse complement.
GAGTGCTTGAGTGGTCCACCCCAGTGGGTGCAAGTAGGTACTTGTTGAACTGATCATCTCTAGACCCGATACATGTCCCGGGTTTTTGGATATCGCCCGAGACATGGCTCGGGTTTCGGGATAACTTCCCTGATCAGTAGAGAAAATAGTTAGGGGTGGAAAAGAAGGCTGCAAAGCAACCGTCAAAGGCCTCGATGCCCGAACCGGCACGCAGGTGCGTCTTCCAGGAGCCCATCAGCTCAAAGCTCAAGAGAGCCAATTTGTAGACACAATCGCAATGGACCGCACACCGCTAGCCCCTCCTACGGATTGCCCCTAGGCACTCTGGTACATGGAGTTCTTGAGTGGTCCACCCCAGTGGGTGCAAGTAGGTACTTGTTGAACTGATGATCTCTAGACCCGATACATGTCCCGGATTTTTGGATATCGCCCGAGATATGGCTCGGGTTTCGGGATAACTTCCCTCATCAGTAGAGAAAATAGTTAGGGGTGGAAAAGAAGGCCACCAAGCAACCGTCAAAGGCCTCGATGCCCGAACCGGCATGCAGGTGCGTCGTCCAGGAGCCTGTCGGCTTAAAGCTCAAGAGAGCCAATTTGTAGACTCAATCGCAATGGACTGCACACCGCTAGCCCCTCCTCCGGATCGCCCCTAGGGACTCTGGCACATGGAGTTCTTGAGTGGTCCACCCCTGTGGGTGCAAGTAGGTACTTGTTGAACTGATGATCTCTAGACCCGATACATGTCCCGGGTTTTTGGATATCGCCTGAGACATGGCTCGGGTTTCGGGATAACTTCCCTCATCAGTAGAGAAAATAGTTAGGGGTGGAAAAGAAGGCCGCCAAGCAACCGTCAAATGCCTCGATGCCCAAACCGGCATGCAGCTGCGTCGTCCAGGAGCCCGTCGGCTCAAAGCACAAGAGAGCCAATTTGTAGACACAATCGCAATGGACCGCACACCGCTAGCCCCTCCTCCGGATCGTCCCTAGGGACTCTGGTACATGGAGTTCTTGAGTGGTGTACCCCAGTGGGTGCAAGTAGGTACTTGTTGAACTGATGATCTCTAGACCCGATACATGTCCCGGGTTTTTGCATATCGCCCGAGACATGGCTCGGATTTCGGGATAACTTCCCTCATCAGTGGAGAAAATAGTTAGGGGTGGAAAAGAAGGCCGCCAAGCAACCGTCAAAGGCCTCGATGCCCGAACCGGCACACAGGTGCGTCGTCCAGGAGCCGGTCGGCTCAAAGCTCAAGAGAGCCAATTTGTAGACACAATCGCAATGGACCGCATACCGCTAGCCTCTCCTCCGGATCGCCCCTAGGGACTCTGGTACATGGAGTTCTTGGGAGGTCCACCCTAGTGGGTGCAAGTAGGTACTTTTTGAACTGATGATCTCTAGACCCGATACATGTCCCGGGTTTTTGGATATCGCCCGAGACATGGCTCAGGTTTTGGGATAACTTCCCTCATCAGTAGAGAAAATAGTTAGGGGTGGAAAAGAAGGCCGCCAAGCAACCGCCAAAGGCCTTGATGCCCAAACCGGCACGCAGGTGCGTCGTGCAGGAGCCCGTCGGCTCAAAGCTCAAGAGAGCCAATTTGTAGACACAATCGCAATGGACCGCACACCGCTAGCCCCTCCTCCGGATTGCCCCTAGGGACTCTGGTACATGGAGTTCTTGAGTGGTCCACCCCAGTGGGTGCAAGTAGGAACTTGTTGAACTGATGATCTCTAGACCCAATACATGTCCCGGGTTTTTATATGTCGCCCGAGACATGGCTCGGGTTTCGGGATGACTTACCTCATCAGTAGAGAAAATAGTTAGGGGTGGAAAAGAAGGCCGCCAAGCAGCCGTCAAAGGCCTCGATGCCCGAACCGGCACGCAGGTGCGTCGTCCAGGAGCCCGTCGGCTCAATGCTCAAGAGAGCCAATTTGTAGACACAATCGCAATAGACCGCACACCGCTAGCCCCTCCTCCGGATCGCCCCTAGGGACTCTGGTACATGGAGTTCTTGAGTGGTCCACCCCAGTGGGTGCAAGTAGGTACTTGTTGAACTGATGATCTCTAGACCCGATACATGTCCAGGGTTTTTGGATATCGCCCGAGACATGGCTTGGGTTTCGGGATAACTTCCCTCATCAGTAGAAAAAATTGTTAGGGATGGAAAAGAAGGCCGCCAAGCAACCGTCAAAGGCATCGATGCCCGAACCGGCACGGAGGTGCCTCGTCCAGGAGCCCGTCGGCTCAATGCTCAAGAGAGCCAATTTGTAGACACAATCGCAATAGACCGCACACCGCTAGCCCCTCCTCCGGATCGCCCCTAGGGACTCTGGTACATGGAGTGCTTGAGTGGTCCACCCCAGTGGGTGCAAGTAGGTACTTGTTGAACTGATGATCTCTAGACCCGATACATGTCCCGGGTTTTTGGATATCGCCCGAGACATGGCTCGTGTTTCGGGATAACTTCCCTCATCAGTGGAGAAAATAGTTAGGGGTGGAAAAGAAGGCCGCAAAGCAACCGTCAAAGGCCTCGATGCCCGAACCGGCACGCAGGTGCGTCGTCCAGGAGCCCGTCGGCTCAATGCTCAAGAGAGCCAATTTGTAGACACAATCGCAATAGACCGCACACCGCTAGCCCCTCCTCCGGATCGCCCCTAGGGACTCTGGTACATGGAGTGCTTGAGTGGTCCACCCCAGTGGGTGCAAGTAGGTACTTGTTGAACTGATGATCTCTAGACCCGATACATGTCCCGGGTTTTTGGATATCGCCCGAGACATGGCTCGTGTTTCGGGATAACTTCCCTCATCAGTGGAGAAAATAGTTAGGGGTGGAAAAGAAGGCCGCAAAGCAACCGTCAAAGGCCTCGATGCCCGAACCGGCACGCAGGTGCGTCTTCCAGGAGCCCGTCAGCTCAAAGCTCAAGAGAGCCAATTTGTAGACACAATCGCAATGGACGGCACACCGCTAGCTCCTCCTCCGGATTGCCCCTAGGCACTCTGGTACATGGAATTCTTGAGTGGTCAACCCCAGTGGGTACAAGTAGGTACTTGTTGAACTGATGATCTCTAGACCCGATACATGTCCCGGGTTTTTGGATATCGCCCGAGACATGGCTCGGGTTTCGGGATAACTTCCCTCATCAGTAGAGAAAATAGTTAGGGGTGGAAAAGAAGGCCGCCAAGCAACCGTCAAACGCCTCGATGCCCGAACCTGCACGCAGGTGCGTCGTGCAGGAGCCCGTCAGCTCAAACCTCAAGAGAGCCAATTTGTAGACACAATCGCAATGGACGGCACACCGCTAGCTCCTCCTCCGGATTGCCCCTAGGCACTCTGGTACATGGAATTCTTGAGTGGTCAACCCCAGTGGGTACAAGTAGGTACTTGTTGAACTGATGATCTCTAGACCCGATACATGTCCCGGGTTTTTGAATATCGCCCGAGACATGGCTCGGGTTTCGGGATGACTTCCCTCATCAGTAGAGAAAATAGTTAGGGGTGGAAAAGAAGGCCGCCAAGCAGCCGTCAAAGGCCTCGATGCCCGAACCGGCACGCAGGTGCGTCGTCCAGGAGCCCGTCGGCTCAATGCTCAAGAGAGCCAATTTGTAGACACAATCGCAATAGACCGCACACCGCTAGCCCCTCCTCCGGATCGCCCCTAGGGACTCTGGTACATGGAGTGCTTGAGTGGTCCACCCCAGTGGGTGCAAGTAGGTACTTGTTGAACTGATGATCTCTAGACCCGATACATGTCCCGGGTTTTTGGATATCGCCCGAGACATGGCTCGTGTTTCGGGATAACTTCCCTCATCAGTGGAGAAAATAGTTAGGGGTGGAAAAGAAGGCCGCAAAGCAACCGTCAAAGGCCTCGATGCCCGAACCGGCACGCAGGTGCGTCGTCCAGGAGCCCGTCGGCTCAATGCTCAAGAGAGCCAATTTGTAGACACAATCGCAATAGACCGCACACCGCTAGCCCCTCCTCCGGATCGCCCCTAGGGACTCTGGTACATGGAGTGCTTGAGTGGTCCACCCCAGTGGGTGCAAGTAGGTACTTGTTGAACTGATGATCTCTAGACCCGATACATGTCCCGGGTTTTTGGATATCGCCCGAGACATGGCTCGTGTTTCGGGATAACTTCCCTCATCAGTGGAGAAAATAGTTAGGGGTGGAAAAGAAGGCCGCAAAGCAACCGTCAAAGGCCTCGATGCCCGAACCGGCACGCAGGTGCGTCTTCCAGGAGCCCGTCAGCTCAAAGCTCAAGAGAGCCAATTTGTAGACACAATCGCAATGGACGGCACACCGCTAGCTCCTCCTCCGGATTGCCCCTAGGCACTCTGGTACATGGAATTCTTGAGTGGTCAACCCCAGTGGGTACAAGTAGGTACTTGTTGAACTGATGATCTCTAGACCCGATACATGTCCCGGGTTTTTGGATATCGCCCGAGACATGGCTCGGGTTTCGGGATAACTTCCCTCATCAGTAGAGAAAATAGTTAGGGGTGGAAAAGAAGGCCGCCAAGCAACCGTCAAACGCCTCGATGCCCGAACCTGCACGCAGGTGCGTCGTGCAGGAGCCCGTCAGCTCAAACCTCAAGAGAGCCAATTTGTAGACACAATCGCAATGGACGGCACACCGCTAGCTCCTCCTCCGGATTGCCCCTAGGCACTCTGGTACATGGAATTCTTGAGTGGTCAACCCCAGTGGGTACAAGTAGGTACTTGTTGAACTGATGATCTCTAGACCCGATACATGTCCCGGGTTTTTGAATATCGCCCGAGACATGGCTCGGGTTTCGGGATGACTTCCCTCATCAGTAGAGAAAATAGTTAGGGGTGGAAAAGAAGGCCGCCAAGCAGCCGTCAAAGGCCTCGATGCCCGAACCGGCACGCAGGTGCGTCGTCCAGGAGCCCGTCGGCTCAATGCTCAAGAGAGCCAATTTGTAGACACAATCGCAATAGACAGCACACCGCTAGCCCCTCCTCCGGATCGCCCCTAGGGACTCTGGTACATGGAGTTCTTGAGTGGTCCACCCCAGTGGGTGCAAGTAGGTACTTGTTGAACTGATGATCTCTAGACCCGATACATGTCCAGGGTTTTTGGATATCGCCAGAGACATGGCTTGGGTTTCGGGATAACTTCCCTCATCAGTAGAGAAAATAGTTAGGGGTGGAAAAGAAGGCCGCCAAGCAACCGTCAAAGGCATCGATGCCCGAACCGGCACGCAGGTGCCTCGTCCAGGAGCCCGTTGGCTCAAAGCTCAAGAGAGCCAATTTGTAGACACAATCGCAATGGACCGCACACCGCTAGCCCCTCCTCCGGATCGCCCCTAGGGACTCTGGTACATGGAGTGCTTGAGTGGTCCACCCCAGTGGGTGCAAGTAGGTACTTGTTGAACTGATGATCTCTAGACCCGATACATGTCCTGGGTTTTTGGATATCGCCCGAGACATGGCTCGTGTTTCGGGATAACTTCCCTCATCAGTGGAGAAAATAGTTAGGGGTGGAAAAGAAGGCCGCAAAGCAACCGTCAAAGGCCTCGATGCCCGAACCGGCACGCAGGTGCGTCTTCCAGGAGCCCGTCAGCTCAAAGCTCAAGAGAGCCAATTTGTAGACACAATCGCAATGGACGGCACACCGCTAGCTCCTCCTCCGGATTGCCCCTAGGCACTCTGGTACATGGAATTCTTGAGTGGTCAACCCCAGTGGGTACAAGTAGGTACTTGTTGAACTGATGATCTCTAGACCCGATACATGTCCCGGGTTTTTGGATATCGCCCGAGACATGGCTCGGGTTTCGGGATAACTTCCCTCATCAGTAGAGAAAATAGTTAGGGGTGGAAAAGAAGGCCGCCAAGCAACCGTCAAAGGCCTCGATGCCCGAACCGGCATGCAGGTGCGTCGTCCAGGAGCCCGTCGGCTCAAAGCTCAAGAGAGCCAATTTGTAGACACAATCGCAATGGACCGCACACCGCTAGCCCCTCCTCCGGATCGCCCCTAGGGACTCTGGTACATGGAGTTCTTGAGTGGTCCACCCCAGTGGGTGCAAGTAGGTACTTGTTGAACTGATGATCTCTAGACCCGATACATGTCCCGGGTTTTTGGATATCGCCCGAGACATGGCTCGGGTTTCGGGATGACTTCCCTCATCAGTAGAGAAAATAGTTAGGGGTGGAAAAGAAGGCCGCCAAGCAGCCGTCAAAGGCCTCGATGTCCGAACCGGCACGCAGGTGCGTCGTCCAGGAGCCCGTCGGCTCAATGCTCAAGAGAGCCAATTTGTAGACACAATCACAATGGACCGCACACTGCTAGCCCCTCCTCCGGATCGCCCCTAGGGACTCTGGTACATGGAGTTCTTGAGTGGTCCACCCCAGTGGGTGCAAGTGTACTTGTTGAACTGATGATCTCTATACCCGATACATGTCCAGGGTTTTTGGATATCGCTCGAGAAATGGCTCGGGTTTCGGGATAACTTCCCTCATCAGTAGAGAAAATAGTTAGGGGTGGAAAAGAAGGCCGCCAAGCAACCGTCAAAGGCCTCGATGCCCAAACCGGCACGCAGGTGCGTCGTCCAGGAGCCCGTCGGCTCAAAGCTCAAGAGAGCCAATTTGTAGACACAATCGCAATGGACCGCACACCGCTAGCCCCTCCTCCGGATCGTCCCTAGGGACTCTGGTACATGGAGTTCTTGAGTGGTCCACCCCAGTGGGTGCAAGTAGGTACTTGTTGAACTAATGATCTCTAGACCCGATACATGTCCCGGGTTTTTGGATATCGCCCGAGACATGGCTCGGGTTTCAGGATAACTTCCCTCATCAGTGGAGAAAATAGTTAGGGGTGGAAAAGAAGGCCGCCAAGCAACCGTCAAAGGCCTCGATGCCCGAACCGGCATGCAGGTGCGTCGTCCAGGAGTCCGACGGCTCAAAGCTCAAGAGAGCCAATTTGTAGACACAATCGCAATGGACCGCACACCTCTAGCCCCTCCTCCGGATCGCCCCTAGGGACTCTGGTACATGGAGTTCTTGAGAGGTTCACCCTAGTGGGTGCAAGTAGGTACTTTTTGAACTGATGATCTCTAGACCCGATACATGTCCCGGGTTTTTGGATATCGCCCGAGACATGGCTCAGGTTTCGGGATAACTTCCCTCATCAGTAGAGAAAATAGTTAGGGGTGGAAAAGAAGGCCGCCAAGCAACCGCCAAATGCCTCGATGCCCGAACCGGCACGCAGGTGCGTCGTGCAGGAGCCCGTCGGCTCAAAGCTCAAGAGAGCCAATTTGTAGACACAATCGCAATGGACCGCACACCGCTAGCCCCTCCTCCGGATTGCCCCTAGGGACTCTGGTACATGGAGTTCTTGAGTGGTCCACCCCAGTGGGTGCAAGTAAGTACTTGTTGAACTGATGATCTCTAGACCCGATACATGTCCCGGGTTTTTGGATATCGCCCGAGACATGGCTCGGGTTTCAGGATGACTTCCCTCATCAGTAGAGAAAATAGTTAGGGGTGGAAAAGAAGGCCGCCAAGCAGCCGTCAAAGGCCTCGATGCCCGAACCGGCACGCAGGTGCGTCGTCCAGGAGCCCGTCGGCTCAATGCTCAAGAGAGCCAATTTGTAGACACAATCGCAATAGACCGCACACCGCTAGCCCCTCCTCCGGATCGCCCCTAGGGACTCTGGTACATGGAGTTCTTGAGTGGTCCACCCCAGTGGGTGCAAGTAGGTACTTGTTGAACTGATGATCTCTAGACCCGATACATGTCCAGGGTTTTTGGATATCGCCCGAGACATGGCTTGAGTTTCGGGATAACTTCCCTCATCAGTAGAAAAAATAGTTAGGGATGGAAAAGAAGGCCGCCAAGCAACCGTCAAAGGCATCGATGCCCGAACCGGCACGCAGGTGCCTCGTCCAGGAGCCCGTTGGCTCAAAGCTCAAGAGAGCCAATTTGTAGACACAATCGCAATGGACCGCACACCGCTAGCCCCTCCTCCGGATCGCCCCTAGGGACTCTGGTACATGGAGTGCTTGAGTGGTCCACCCCAGTGGGTGCAAGTAGGTACTTGTTGAACTGATGATCTCTAGACCCGATACATGTCCCGGGTTTTTGGATATCGCCCGAGACATGGCTCGTGTTTCGGGATAACTTCCCTCATCAGTGGAGAAAATAGTTAGGGGTGGAAAAGAAGGCCGCAAAGCAACCGTCAAAGGCCTCGATGCCCGAACCGGCACGCAGGTGCGTCTTCCAGGAGCCCGTCAGCTCAAAGCTCAAGAGAGCCAATTTGTAGACACAATCGCAATGGACGGCACACCGCTAGCTCCTCCTCCGGATTGCCCCTAGGCACTCTGGTACATGGAATTCTTGAGTGGTCAACCCCAGTGGGTACAAGTAGGTACTTGTTGAACTGATGATCTCTAGACCCGATACATGTCCCGGGTTTTTGGATATCGCCCGAGACATGGCTCGGGTTTCGGGATGACTTCCCTCATCAGTAGAGAAAATAGATAGGGGTGGAAAAGAAGGCCGCCAAGCAGCCGTCAAAGGCCTCGATGCCCGAACCGGCACGCAGGTGCGTCGTCCAGGAGCCCGTCGGCTCAATGCTCAAGAGAGCCAATTTGTAGACACAATCGCAATAGACCGCACACCGCTAGCCCCTCCTCCGGATCGCCCCTAGGGACTCTGGTACATGGAGTTCTTGAGTGGTCCACCCCAGTGGGTGCAAGTAGGTACTTGTTGAACTGATGATCTCTAGACCCGATACATGTCCAGGGTTTTTGGATATCGCCAGAGACATGGCTTGGGTTTCGGGATAACTTCCCTCATCAGTAGAGAAAATAGTTAGGGGTGGAAAAGAAGGCCGCCAAGCAACCGTCAAAGGCCTCGATGCCCGAACCGGCATGCAGGTGCGTCGTCCAGGAGCCCGTCGGCTCAAAGCTCAAGAGAGCCAATTTGTAGACACAATCGCAATGGACCGCACACCGCTAGCCCCTCCTCCGGATCGCCCCTAGGGACTCTGGTACATGGAGTTCTTGAGTGGTCCACCCCAGTGGGTGCAAGTAGGTACTTGTTGAACTGATGATCTCTAGACCCGATACATGTCCCGGGTTTTTGGATATCGCCCGAGACATGGCTCGGGTTTCGGGATGACTTCCCTCATCAGTAGAGAAAATAGTTAGGGGTGGAAAAGAAGGCCGCCAAGCAGCCGTCAAAGGCCTCGATGTCCGAACCGGCACGCAGGTGCGTCGTCCAGGAGCCCGTCGGCTCAATGCTCAAGAGAGCCAATTTGTAGACACAATCACAATGGACCGCACACTGCTAGCCCCTCCTCCGGATCGCCCCTAGGGACTCTGGTACATGGAGTTCTTGAGTGGTCCACCCCAGTGGGTGCAAGTGTACTTGTTGAACTGATGATCTCTATACCCGATACATGTCCAGGGTTTTTGGATATCGCCCGAGAAATGGCTCGGGTTTCGGGATAACTTCCCTCATCAGTAGAGAAAATAGTTAGGGGTGGAAAAGAAGGCCGCCAAGCAACCGTCAAAGGCCTCGATGCCCAAACCGGCACGCAGGTGCGTCGTCCAGGAGCCCGTCGGCTCAAAGCTCAAGAGAGCCAATTTGTAGACACAATCGCAATGGACCGCACACCGCTAGCCCCTCCTCCGGATCGTCCCTAGGGACTCTGGTACATGGAGTTCTTGAGTGGTCCACCCCAGTGGGTGCAAGTAGGTACTTGTTGAACTAATGATCTCTAGACCCGATACATGTCCCGGGTTTTTGGATATCGCCCGAGACATGGCTCGGGTTTCAGGATAACTTCCCTCATCAGTGGAGAAAATAGTTAGGGGTGGAAAAGAAGGCCGCCAAGCAACCGTCAAAGGCCTCGATGCCCGAACCGGCATGCAGGTGCGTCGTCCAGGAGTCCGTCGGCTCAAAGCTCAAGAGAGCCAATTTGTAGACACAATCGCAATGGACCGCACACCTCTAGCCCCTCCTCCGGATCGCCCCTAGGGACTCTGGTACATGGAGTTCTTGAGAGGTTCACCCTAGTGGGTGCAAGTAGGTACTTATTGAACTGATGATCTCTAGACCCGATACATGTCCCGGGTTTTTGGATATCGCCCGAGACATGGCTCAGGTTTCGTGATAACTTCCCTCATCAGTAGAGAAAATAGTTAGGGGTGGAAAAGAAGGCCGCCAAGCAACCGCCAAATGCCTCGATGCCCGAACCGGCACGCAGGTGCGTCGTGCAGGAGCCCGTCGGCTCAAAGCTCAAGAGAGCCAATTTGTAGACACAATCGCAATGGACCGCACACCGCTAGCCCCTCCTCCGGATTGCCCCTAGGGACTCTGGTACATGGAGTTCTTGAGTGGTCCACCCCAGTGGGTGCAAGTAGGTACTTGTTGAACTGATGATCTCTAGACCCGATACATGTCCCGGGTTTTTGGATATCGCCCGAGACATGGCTCGGGTTTCAGGATGACTTCCCTCATCAGTAGAGAAAATAGTTAGGGGTGGAAAAGAAGGCCGCCAAGCAGCCGTCAAAGGCCTCGATGCCCGAAACGGCACGCAGGTGCGTCGTCCCGGAGCCCATCGGCTCAATGCTCAAGAGAGCCAATTTGTAGACACAATCGCAATAGACCGCACACCGCTAGCCCCTCCTCCAGATCGCCCCTAGGGACTCTGGTACATGGAGTTCTTGAGTGGTCCACCCCAGTGGGTGCAAGTAGGTACTTGTTGAACTGATGATCTCTAGACCCGATCCATGTCCAGGGTTTTTGGATATCGCCCGAGACATGGCTTGGGTTTCGCGATAACTTCCCTCATCAGTAGAGAAAATAGTTAGGGGTGGAAAAGAAGGCCACCAAGCAACTGTCAGAGGCCTCAATGCCCGAACCGGCACGCAGGTGCGTCGTCCAGGAGCCCGTCGGCTCAAAGCTCAAGAGAGACAATTTGTAGACACAATCGCAATGGGCCGCTCACCGCTAGCCCCTCCTCCGGATCGCCCCTAGGGACTCTGGTACATGGAGTTCTTGAGTGGTGTACCCCAGTGGGTGCAAGTAGGTACTTGTTGAACTGATGATCTCTAGACCCGATACATGTCCCGGGTTTTTGCATATCGCCCGAGACATGGCTCGGATTTCGGGATAACTTCCCTCATCAGTGGAGAAAATAGTTAGGGGTGGAAAAGAAGGCCGCCAAGCAACCGTCAAAGGCCTCGATGCCCGAACCGGCACACAGGTGCGTCGTCCAGGAGCCGGTCGGCTCAAAGCTCAAGAGAGCCAATTTGTAGACACAATCGCAATGGACCGCATACCGCTAGCCTCTCCTCCGGATCGCCCCTAGGGACTCTGGTACATGGAGTTCTTGGGAGGTCCACCCTAGTGGGTGCAAGTAGGTACTTTTTGAACTGATGATCTCTAGACCCGATACATGTCCCGGGTTTTTGGATATCGCCCGAGACATGGCTCAGGTTTTGGGATAACTTCCCTCATCAGTAGAGAAAATAGTTAGGGGTGGAAAAGAAGGCCGCCAAGCAACCGCCAAAGGCCTCGATGCCCAAACCGGCACGCAGGTGCGTCGTGCAGGAGCCCGTCGGCTCAAAGCTCAAGAGAGCCAATTTGTAGACACAATCGCAATGGACCGCACACCGCTAGCCCCTCCTCCGGATTGCCCCTAGGGACTCTGGTACATGGAGTTCTTGAGTGGTCCACCCCAGTGGGTGCAAGTAGGAACTTGTTGAACTGATGATCTCTAGACCCAATACATGTCCCGGGTTTTTATATGTCGCCCGAGACATGGCTCGGGTTTCGGGATGACTTACCTCATCAGTAGAGAAAATAGTTAGGGGTGGAAAAGAAGGCCGCCAAGCAGCCGTCAAAGGCCTCGATGCCCGAACCGGCACGCAGGTGCGTCGTCCAGGAGCCCGTCGGCTCAATGCTCAAGAGAGCCAATTTGTAGACACAATCACAATAGACCGCACACCGCTAGCCCCTCCTCCGGATCGCCCCTAGGGACTCTGGTACATGGAGTTCTTGAGTGGTCCACCCCAGTGGGTGCAAGTAGGTACTTGTTGAACTGATGATCTCTAGACCCGATACATGTCCAGGGTTTTTGGATATCGCCCGAGACATGGCTTGGGTTTCGGGATAACTTCCCTCATCAGTAGAAAAAATAGTTAGGGATGGAAAAGAAGGCCGCCAAGCAACCGTCAAAGGCATCGATGTCCGAACCGGCACGGAGGTGCCTCGTCCAGGAGCCCGTTGGCTCAAAGCTCAAGAGAGCCAATTTGTAGACACAATCGCAATGGACCGCACACCGCTAGCCCCTCCTCCGGATCGCCCCTAGGGACTCTGGTACATGGAGTGCTTGAGTGGTCCACCCCAGTGGGTGCAAGTAGGTACTTGTTGAACTGATGATCTCTAGACCCGATACATGTCCCGGGTTTTTGGATATCGCCCGAGACATGGCTCGTGTTTCGGGATAACTTCCCTCATCAGTGGAGAAAATAGTTAGGGGTGGAAAAGAAGGCCGCAAAGCAACCGTCAAAGGCCTCGATGCCCGAACCGGCACGCAGGTGCGTCTTCCAGGAGCCCGTCAGCTCAAAGCTCAAGAGAGCCAATTTGTAGACACAATCGCAATGGACGGCACACCGCTAGCTCCTCCTCCGGATTGCCCCTAGGCACTCTGGTACATGGAATTCTTGAGTGGTCAACCCCAGTGGGTACAAGTAGGTACTTGTTGAACTGATGATCTCTAGACCCGATACATGTCCCGGGTTTTTGGATATCGCCCGAGACATGGCTCGGGTTTCGGGATAACTTCCCTCATCAGTAGAGAAAATAGTTAGGGGTGGAAAAGAAGGCCGCCAAGCAACCGTCAAAGGCCTCGATGCCCGAACCTGCACGCAGGTGCGTCGTGCAGGAGCCCGTCAGCTCAAACCTCAAGAGAGCCAATTTGTAGACACAATCGCAATGGACGGCACACCGCTAGCTCCTCCTCCGGATTGCCCCTAGGCACTCTGGTACATGGAATTCTTGAGTGGTCAACCCCAGTGGGTACAAGTAGGTACTTGTTGAACTGATGATCTCTAGACCCGATACATGTCCCGGGTTTTTGGATATCGCCCGAGACATGGCTCGGGTTTCGGGATGACTTCCCTCATCAGTAGAGAAAATAGTTCGGGGTGGAAAAGAAGGCCGCCAAGCAGCCGTCAAAGGCCTCGATGCCCGAACCGGCACGCAGGTGCGTCGTCCAGGAGCCCGTCGGCTCAATGCTCAAGAGAGCCAATTTGTAGACACAATCGCAATAGACCGCACACCGCTAGCCCCTCCTCCGGATCGCCCCTAGGGACTCTGGTACATGGAGTTCTTGAGTGGTCCACCCCAGTGGGTGCAAGTAGGTACTTGTTGAACTGATGATCTCTAGACCCGATACATGTCCAGGGTTTTTGGATATCGCCAGAGACATGGCTTGGGTTTCGGGATAACTTCCCTCATCAGTAGAGAAAATAGTTAGGGGTGGAAAAGAAGGCCGCCAAGCAACCGTCAAAGGCATCGATGCCCGAACCGGCACGCAGGTGCCTCGTCCAGGAGCCCGTTGGCTCAAAGCTCAAGAGAGCCAATTTGTAGACACAATCGCAATGGACCGCACACCGCTAGCCCCTCCTCCGGATCGCCCCTAGGGACTCTGGTACATGGAGTGCTTGAGTGGTCCACCCCAGTGGGTGCAAGTAGGTACTTGTTGAACTGATGATCTCTAGACCCGATACATGTCCTGGGTTTTTGGATATCGCCCGAGACATGGCTCGTGTTTCGGGATAACTTCCCTCATCAGTGGAGAAAATAGTTAGGGGTGGAAAAGAAGGCCGCAAAGCAACCGTCAAAGGCCTCGATGCCCGAACCGGCACGCAGGTGCGTCTTCCAGGAGCCCGTCAGCTCAAAGCTCAAGAGAGCCAATTTGTAGACACAATCGCAATGGACGGCACACCGCTAGCTCCTCCTCCGGATTGCCCCTAGGCACTCTGGTACATGGAATTCTTGAGTGGTCAACCCCAGTGGGTACAAGTAGGTACTTGTTGAACTGATGATCTCTAGACCCGATACATGTCCCGGGTTTTTGGATATCGCCCGAGACATGGCTCGGGTTTCGGGATAACTTCCCTCATCAGTAGAGAAAATAGTTAGGGGTGGAAAAGAAGGCCGCCAAGCAACCGTCAAAGGCCTCGATGCCCGAACCGGCATGCAGGTGCGTCGTCCAGGAGCCCGTCGGCTCAAAGCTCAAGAGAGCCAATTTGTAGACACAATCGCAATGGACCGCACACCGCTAGCCCCTCCTCCGGATCGCCCCGAGGGACTCTGGTACATGGAGTTCTTGAGTGGTCCACCCCAGTGGGTGCAAGTAGGTACTTGTTGAACTGATGATCTCTAGACCCGATACATGTCCCGGGTTTTTGGATATCGCCCGAGACATGGCTCGGGTTTCGGGATGACTTCCCTCATCAGTAGAGAAAATAGTTAGGGGTGGAAAAGAAGGCCGCCAAGCAGCCGTCAAAGGCCTCGATGTCCGAACCGGCACGCAGGTGCGTCGTCCAGGAGCCCGTCGGCTCAATGCTCAAGAGAGCCAATTTGTAGACACAATCACAATGGACCGCACACTGCTAGCCCCTCCTCCGGATCGCCCCTAGGGACTCTGGTACATGGAGTTCTTGAGTGGTCCACCCCAGTGGGTGCAAGTGTACTTGTTGAACTGATGATCTCTATACCCGATACATGTCCAGGGTTTTTGGATATCGCTCGAGAAATGGCTCGGGTTTCGGGATAACTTCCCTCATCAGTAGAGAAAATAGTTAGGGGTGGAAAAGAAGGCCGCCAAGCAACCGTCAAAGGCCTCGATGCCCAAACCGGCACGCAGGTGCGTCGTCCAGGAGCCCGTCGGCTCAAAGCTCAAGAGAGCCAATTTGTAGACACAATCGCAATGGACCGCACACCGCTAGCCCCTCCTCCGGATCGTCCCTAGGGACTCTGGTACATGGAGTTCTTGAGTGGTCCACCCCAGTGGGTGCAAGTAGGTACTTGTTGAACTAATGATCTCTAGACCCGATACATGTCCCGGGTTTTTGGATATCGCCCGAGACATGGCTCGGGTTTCAGGATAACTTCCCTCATCAGTGGAGAAAATAGTTAGGGGTGGAAAAGAAGGCCGCCAAGCAACCGTCAAAGGCCTCGATGCCCGAACCGGCATGCAGGTGCGTCGTCCAGGAGTCCGTCGGCTCAAAGCTCAAGAGAGCCAATTTGTAGACACAATCGCAATGGACCGCACACCTCTAGCCCCTCCTCCGGATCGCCCCTAGGGACTCTGGTACATGGAGTTCTTGAGAGGTTCACCCTAGTGGGTGCAAGTAGGTACTTTTTGAACTGATGATCTCTAGACCCGATACATGTCCCGGGTTTTTGGATATCGCCCGAGACATGGCTCAGGTTTCGGGATAACTTCCCTCATCAGTAGAGAAAATAGTTAGGGGTGGAAAAGAAGGCCGCCAAGCAACCGCCAAATGCCTCGATGCCCGAACCGGCACGCAGGTGCGTCGTGCAGGAGCCCGTCGGCTCAAAGCTCAAGAGAGCCAATTTGTAGACACAATCGCAATGGACCGCACACCGCTAGCCCCTCCTCCGGATTGCCCCTAGGGACTCTGGTACATGGAGTTCTTGAGTGGTCCACCCCAGTGGGTGCAAGTAAGTACTTGTTGAACTGATGATCTCTAGACCCGATACATGTCCCGGGTTTTTGGATATCGCCCGAGACATGGCTCGGGTTTCAGGATGACTTCCCTCATCAGTAGAGAAAATAGTTAGGGGTGGAAAAGAAGGCCGCCAAGCAGCCGTCAAAGGCCTCGATGCCCGAACCGGCACGCAGGTGCGTCGTCCAGGAGCCCGTCGGCTCAATGCTCAAGAGAGCCAATTTGTAGACACAATCGCAATAGACCGCACACCGCTAGCCCCTCCTCCGGATCGCCCCTAGGGACTCTGGTACATGGAGTTCTTGAGTGGTCCACCCCAGTGGGTGCAAGTAGGTACTTGTTGAACTGATGATCTCTAGACCCGATACATGTCCAGGGTTTTTGGATATCGCCCGAGACATGGCTTGAGTTTCGGGATAACTTCCCTCATCAGTAGAAAAAATAGTTAGGGATGGAAAAGAAGGCCGCCAAGCAACCGTCAAAGGCATCGATGCCCGAACCGGCACGCAGGTGCCTCGTCCAGGAGCCCGTTGGCTCAAAGCTCAAGAGAGCCAATTTGTAGACACAATCGCAATGGACCGCACACCGCTAGCCCCTCCTCCGGATCGCCCCTAGGGACTCTGGTACATGGAGTGCTTGAGTGGTCCACCCCAGTGGGTGCAAGTAGGTACTTGTTGAACTGATGATCTCTAGACCCGATACATGTCCCGGGTTTTTGGATATCGCCCGAGACATGGCTCGTGTTTCGGGATAACTTCCCTCATCAGTGGAGAAAATAGTTAGGGGTGGAAAAGAAGGCCGCAAAGCAACCGTCAAAGGCCTCGATGCCCGAACCGGCACGCAGGTGCGTCTTCCAGGAGCCCGTCAGCTCAAAGCTCAAGAGAGCCAATTTGTAGACACAATCGCAATGGACGGCACACCGCTAGCTCCTCCTCCGGATTGCCCCTAGGCACTCTGGTACATGGAATTCTTGAGTGGTCAACCCCAGTGGGTACAAGTAGGTACTTGTTGAACTGATGATCTCTAGACCCGATACATGTCCCGGGTTTTTGGATATCGCCCGAGACATGGCTCGGGTTTCGGGATGACTTCCCTCATCAGTAGAGAAAATAGATAGGGGTGGAAAAGAAGGCCGCCAAGCAGCCGTCAAAGGCCTCGATGCCCGAACCGGCACGCAGGTGCGTCGTCCAGGAGCCCGTCGGCTCAATGCTCAAGAGAGCCAATTTGTAGACACAATCGCAATAGACCGCACACCGCTAGCCCCTCCTCCGGATCGCCCCTAGGGACTCTGGTACATGGAGTTCTTGAGTGGTCCACCCCAGTGGGTGCAAGTAGGTACTTGTTGAACTGATGATCTCTAGACCCGATACATGTCCAGGGTTTTTGGATATCGCCAGAGACATGGCTTGGGTTTCGGGATAACTTCCCTCATCAGTAGAGAAAATAGTTAGGGGTGGAAAAGAAGGCCGCCAAGCAACCGTCAAAGGCCTCGATGCCCGAACCGGCATGCAGGTGCGTCGTCCAGGAGCCCGTCGGCTCAAAGCTCAAGAGAGCCAATTTGTAGACACAATCGCAATGGACCGCACACCGCTAGCCCCTCCTCCGGATCGCCCCTAGGGACTCTGGTACATGGAGTTCTTGAGTGGTCCACCCCAGTGGGTGCAAGTAGGTACTTGTTGAACTGATGATCTCTAGACCCGATACATGTCCCGGGTTTTTGGATATCGCCCGAGACATGGCTCGGGTTTCGGGATGACTTCCCTCATCAGTAGAGAAAATAGTTAGGGGTGGAAAAGAAGGCCGCCAAGCAGCCGTCAAAGGCCTCGATGTCCGAACCGGCACGCAGGTGCGTCGTCCAGGAGCCCGTCGGCTCAATGCTCAAGAGAGCCAATTTGTAGACACAATCACAATGGACCGCACACTGCTAGCCCCTCCTCCGGATCGCCCCTAGGGACTCTGGTACATGGAGTTCTTGAGTGGTCCACCCCAGTGGGTGCAAGTGTACTTGTTGAACTGATGATCTCTATACCCGATACATGTCCAGGGTTTTTGGATATCGCCCGAGAAATGGCTCGGGTTTCGGGATAACTTCCCTCATCAGTAGAGAAAATAGTTAGGGGTGGAAAAGAAGGCCGCCAAGCAACCGTCAAAGGCCTCGATGCCCAAACCGGCACGCAGGTGCGTCGTCCAGGAGCCCGTCGGCTCAAAGCTCAAGAGAGCCAATTTGTAGACACAATCGCAATGGACCGCACACCGCTAGCCCCTCCTCCGGATCGTCCCTAGGGACTCTGGTACATGGAGTTCTTGAGTGGTCCACCCCAGTGGGTGCAAGTAGGTACTTGTTGAACTAATGATCTCTAGACCCGATACATGTCCCGGGTTTTTGGATATCGCCCGAGACATGGCTCGGGTTTCAGGATAACTTCCCTCATCAGTGGAGAAAATAGTTAGGGGTGGAAAAGAAGGCCGCCAAGCAACCGTCAAAGGCCTCGATCCCCGAACCGGCATGCAGGTGCGTCGTCCAGGAGTCCGTCGGCTCAAAGCTCAAGAGAGCCAATTTGTAGACACAATCGCAATGGACCGCACACCTCTAGCCCCTCCTCCGGATCGCCCCTAGGGACTCTGGTACATGGAGTTCTTGAGAGGTTCACCCTAGTGGGTGCAAGTAGGTACTTATTGAACTGATGATCTCTAGACCCGATACATGTCCCGGGTTTTTGGATATCGCCCGAGACATGGCTCAGGTTTCGTGATAACTTCCCTCATCAGTAGAGAAAATAGTTAGGGGTGGAAAAGAAGGCCGCCAAGCAACCGCCAAATGCCTCGATGCCCGAACCGGCACGCAGGTGCGTCGTGCAGGAGCCCGTCGGCTCAAAGCTCAAGAGAGCCAATTTGTAGACACAATCGCAATGGACCGCACACCGCTAGCCCCTCCTCCGGATTGCCCCTAGGGACTCTGGTACATGGAGTTCTTGAGTGGTCCACCCCATTGGGTGCAAGTAGGTACTTGTTGAACTGATGATCTCTAGACCCGATACATGTCCCGGGTTTTTGGATATCGCCCGAGACATGGCTCGGGTTTCAGGATGACTTCCCTCATCAGTAGAGAAAATAGTTAGGGGTGGAAAAGAAGGCCGCCAAGCAGCCGTCAAAGGCCTCGATGCCCGAAACGGCACGCAGGTGCGTCGTCCCGGAGCCCATCGGCTCAATGCTCAAGAGAGCCAATTTGTAGACACAATCGCAATAGACCGCACACCGCTAGCCCCTCCTCCAGATCGCCCCTAGGGACTCTGGTACATGGAGTTCTTGAGTGGTCCACCCCAGTGGGTGCAAGTAGGTACTTGTTGAACTGATGATCTCTAGACCCGATCCATGTCCAGGGTTTTTGGATATCGCCCGAGACATGGCTTGGGTTTCGCGATAACTTCCCTCATCAGTAGAGAAAATAGTTAGGGGTGGAAAAGAAGGCCACCAAGCAACTGTCAGAGGCCTCAATGCCCGAACCGGCACGCAGGTGCGTCGTCCAGGAGCCCGTCGGCTCAAAGCTCAAGAGAGACAATTTGTAGACACAATCGCAATGGGCCGCTCACCGCTAGCCCCTCCTCCGGATCGCCCCTAGGGACTCTGGTACATGGAGTTCTTGAGTGGTGTACCCCAGTGGGTGCAAGTAGGTACTTGTTGAACTGATGATCTCTAGACCCGATACATGTCCCGGGTTTTTGCATATCGCCCGAGACATGGCTCGGATTTCGGGATAACTTCCCTCATCAGTGGAGAAAATAGTTAGGGGTGGAAAAGAAGGCCGCCAAGCAACCGTCAAAGGCCTCGATGCCCGAACCGGCACACAGGTGCGTCGTCCAGGAGCCGGTCGGCTCAAAGCTCAAGAGAGCCAATTTGTAGACACAATCGCAATGGACCGCATACCGCTAGCCTCTCCTCCGGATCGCCCCTAGGGACTCTGGTACATGGAGTTCTTGGGAGGTCCACCCTAGTGGGTGCAAGTAGGTACTTTTTGAACTGATGATCTCTAGACCCGATACATGTCCCGGGTTTTTGGATATCGCCCGAGACATGGCTCAGGTTTTGGGATAACTTCCCTCATCAGTAGAGAAAATAGTTAGGGGTGGAAAAGAAGGCCGCCAAGCAACCGCCAAAGGCCTCGATGCCCAAACCGGCACGCAGGTGCGTCGTGCAGGAGCCCGTCGGCTCAAAGCTCAAGAGAGCCAATTTGTAGACACAATCACAATAGACCGCACACCGCTAGCCCCTCCTCCGGATTGCCCCTAGGGACTCTAGTACATGGAGTTCTTGAGTGGTCCACCCCAGTGGGTGCAAGTAGGAACTTGTTGAACTGATGATCTCTAGACCCAATACATGTCCCGGGTTTTTATATGTCGCCCGAGACATGGCTCGGGTTTCGGGATGACTTACCTCATCAGTAGAGAAAATAGTTAGGGGTGGAAAAGAAGGCCGCCAAGCAGCCGTCAAAGGCCTCGATGCCCGAACCGGCACGCAGGTGCGTCGTCCAGGAGCCCGTCGGCTCAATGCTCAAGAGAGCCAATTTGTAGACACAATCACAATAGACCGCACACCGCTAGCCCCTCCTCCGGATCGCCCCTAGGGACTCTGGTACATGGAGTTCTTGAGTGGTCCACCCCAGTGGGTGCAAGTAGGTACTTGTTGAACTGATGATCTCTAGACCCGATACATGTCCAGGGTTTTTGGATATCGCCCGAGACATGGCTTGGGTTTCGGGATAACTTCCCTCATCAGTAGAAAAAATAGTTAGGGATGGAAAAGAAGGCCGCCAAGCAACCGTCAAAGGCATCGATGTCCGAACCGGCACGGAGGTGCCTCGTCCAGGAGCCCGTTGGCTCAAAGCTCAAGAGAGCCAATTTGTAGACACAATCGCAATGGACCGCACACCGCTAGCCCCTCCTCCGGATCGCCCCTAGGGACTCTGGTACATGGAGTGCTTGAGTGGTCCACCCCAGTGGGTGCAAGTAGGTACTTGTTGAACTGATGATCTCTAGACCCGATACATGTCCCGGGTTTTTGGATATCGCCCGAGACATGGCTCGTGTTTCGGGATAACTTCCCTCATCAGTGGAGAAAATAGTTAGGGGTGGAAAAGAAGGCCGCAAAGCAACCGTCAAAGGCCTCGATGCCCGAACCGGCACGCAGGTGCGTCTTCCAGGAGCCCGTCAGCTCAAAGCTCAAGAGAGCCAATTTGTAGACACAATCGCAATGGACGGCACACCGCTAGCTCCTCCTCCGGATTGCCCCTAGGCACTCTGGTACATGGAATTCTTGAGTGGTCAACCCCAGTGGGTACAAGTAGGTACTTGTTGAACTGATGATCTCTAGACCCGATACATGTCCCGGGTTTTTGGATATCGCCCGAGACATGGCTCGGGTTTCGGGATAACTTCCCTCATCAGTAGAGAAAATAGTTAGGGGTGGAAAAGAAGGCCGCCAAGCAACCGTCAAAGGCCTCGATGCCCGAACCTGCACGCAGGTGCGTCGTGCAGGAGCCCGTCAGCTCAAACCTCAAGAGAGCCAATTTGTAGACACAATCGCAATGGACGGCACACCGCTAGCTCCTCCTCCGGATTGCCCCTAGGCACTCTGGTACATGGAATTCTTGAGTGGTCAACCCCAGTGGGTACAAGTAGGTACTTGTTGAACTGATGATCTCTAGACCCGATACATGTCCCGGGTTTTTGGATATCGCCCGAGACATGGCTCGGGTTTCGGGATGACTTCCCTCATCAGTAGAGAAAATAGTTTGGGGTGGAAAAGAAGGCCGCCAAGCAGCCGTCAAAGGCCTCGATGCCCGAACCGGCACGCAGGTGCGTCGTCCAGGAGCCCGTCGGCTCAATGCTCAAGAGAGCCAATTTGTAGACACAATCGCAATAGACCGCACACCGCTAGCCCCTCCTCCGGATCGCCCCTAGGGACTCTGGTACATGGAGTTCTTGAGTGGTCCACCCCAGTGGGTGCAAGTAGGTACTTGTTGAACTGATGATCTCTAGACCCGATACATGTCCAGGGTTTTTGGATATCGCCAGAGACATGGCTTGGGTTTCGGGATAACTTCCCTCATCAGTAGAGAAAATAGTTAGGGGTGGAAAAGAAGGCCGCCAAGCAACCGTCAAAGGCATCGATGCCCGAACCGGCACGCAGGTGCCTCGTCCAGGAGCCCGTTGGCTCAAAGCTCAAGAGAGCCAATTTGTAGACACAATCGCAATGGACCGCACACCGCTAGCCCCTCCTCCGGATCGCCCCTAGGGACTCTGGTACATGGAGTGCTTGAGTGGTCCACCCCAGTGGGTGCAAGTAGGTACTTGTTGAACTGATGATCTCTAGACCCGATACATGTCCTGGGTTTTTGGATATCGCCCGAGACATGGCTCGTGTTTCGGGATAACTTCCCTCATCAGTGGAGAAAATAGTTAGGGGTGGAAAAGAAGGCCGCAAAGCAACCGTCAAAGGCCTCGATGCCCGAACCGGCACGCAGGTGCGTCTTCCAGGAGCCCGTCAGCTCAAAGCTCAAGAGAGCCAATTTGTAGACACAATCGCAATGGACGGCACACCGCTAGCTCCTCCTCCGGATTGCCCCTAGGCACTCTGGTACATGGAATTCTTGAGTGGTCAACCCCAGTGGGTACAAGTAGGTACTTGTTGAACTGATGATCTCTAGACCCGATACATGTCCCGGGTTTTTGGATATCGCCCGAGACATGGCTCGGGTTTCGGGATAACTTCCCTCATCAGTAGAGAAAATAGTTAGGGGTGGAAAAGAAGGCCGCCAAGCAACCGTCAAAGGCCTCGATGCCCGAACCGGCATGCAGGTGCGTCGTCCAGGAGCCCGTCGGCTCAAAGCTCAAGAGAGCCAATTTGTAGACACAATCGCAATGGACCGCACACCGCTAGCCCCTCCTCCGGATCGCCCCTAGGGACTCTGGTACATGGAGTTCTTGAGTGGTCCACCCCAGTGGGTGCAAGTAGGTACTTGTTGAACTGATGATCTCTAGACCCGATACATGTCCCGGGTTTTTGGATATCGCCCGAGACATGGCTCGGGTTTCGGGATGACTTCCCTCATCAGTAGAGAAAATAGTTAGGGGTGGAAAAGAAGGCCGCCAAGCAGCCGTCAAAGGCCTCGATGTCCGAACCGGCACGCAGGTGCGTCGTCCAGGAGCCCGTCAGCTCAAAGCTCAAGAGAGCCAATTTGTAGACACAATCGCAATGGACGGCACACCGCTAGCTCCTCCTCCGGATTGCCCCTAGGCACTCTGGTACATGGAATTCTTGAGTGGTCAACCCCAGTGGGTACAAGTAGGTACTTGTTGAACTGATGATCTCTAGACCCGATACATGTCCCGGGTTTTTGGATATCGCCCGAGACATGGCTCGGGTTTCGGGATAACTTCCCTCATCAGTAGAGAAAATAGTTAGGGGTGGAAAAGAAGGCCGCCAAGCAACCGTCAAAGGCCTCGATGCCCGAACCGGCATGCAGGTGCGTCGTCCAGGAGCCCGTCGGCTCAAAGCTCAAGAGAGCCAATTTGTAGACACAATCGCAATGGACCGCACACCGCTAGCCCCTCCTCCGGATCGCCCCTAGGGACTCTGGTACATGGAGTTCTTGAGTGGTCCACCCCAGTGGGTGCAAGTAGGTACTTGTTGAACTGATGATCTCTAGACCCGATACATGTCCCGGGTTTTTGGATATCGCCCGAGACATGGCTCGGGTTTCGGGATGACTTCCCTCATCAGTAGAGAAAATAGTTAGGGGTGGAAAAGAAGGCCGCCAAGCAGCCGTCAAAGGCCTCGATGTCCGAACCGGCACGCAGGTGCGTCGTCCAGGAGCCCGTCGGCTCAATGCTCAAGAGAGCCAATTTGTAGACACAATCACAATGGACCGCACACTGCTAGCCCCTCCTCCGGATCGCCCCTAGGGACTCTGGTACATGGAGTTCTTGAGTGGTCCACCCCAGTGGGTGCAAGTGTACTTGTTGAACTGATGATCTCTATACCCGATACATGTCCAGGGTTTTTGGATATCGCCCGAGAAATGGCTCGGGTTTCGGGATAACTTCCCTCATCAGTAGAGAAAATAGTTAGGGGTGGAAAAGAAGGCCGCCAAGCAACCGTCAAAGGCCTCGATGCCCAAACCGGCACGCAGGTGCGTCGTCCAGGAGCCCGTCGGCTCAAAGCTCAAGAGAGCCAATTTGTAGACACAATCGCAATGGACCGCACACCGCTAGCCCCTCCTCCGGATCGTCCCTAGGGACTCTGGTACATGGAGTTCTTGAGTGGTCCACCCCAGTGGGTGCAAGTAGGTACTTGTTGAACTAATGATCTCTAGACCCGATACATGTCCCGGGTTTTTGGATATCGCCCGAGACATGGCTCGGGTTTCAGGATAACTTCCCTCATCTGTGGAGAAAATAGTTAGGGGTGGAAAAGAAGGCCGCCAAGCAACCGTCAAAGGCCTCGATGCCCGAACCGGCATGCAGGTGCGTCGTCCAGGAGTCCGTTGGCTCAAAGCTCAAGAGAGCCAATTTGTAGACACAATCGCAATGGACCGCACACCTCTAGCCCCTCCTCCGGATCGCCCCTAGGGACTCTGGTACATGGAGTTCTTGAGAGGTTCACCCTAGTGGGTGCAAGTAGGTACTTTTTGAACTGATGATCTCTAGACCCGATACATGTCCCGGGTTTTTGGATATCGCCCGAGACATGGCTCAGGTTTCGGGATAACTTCCCTCATCAGTAGAGAAAATAGTTAGGGGTGGAAAAGAAGGCCGCCAAGCAACCGCCAAATGCCTCGATGCCCGAACCGGCACGCAGGTGCGTCGTGCAGGAGCCCGTCGGCTAAAACTCAAGAGAGCCAATTTGTAGACACAATCGCAATGGACCGCACACCGCTAGCCCCTCCTCCGGATTGCCCCTAGGGACTCTGGTACATGGAGTTCTTGAGTGGTCCACCCCAGTGGGTGCAAGTAGGTACTTGTTGAACTGATGATCTCTAGACCCGATACATGTCCCGGGTTTTTGGATATCGCCCGAGACATGGCTCGGGTTTCAGGATGACTTCCCTCATCAGTAGAGAAAATAGTTAGGGGTGGAAAAGAAGGCCGCCAAGCAGCCGTCAAAGGCCTCGATGCCCGAACCGGCACGCAGGTGCGTCGTCCAGGAGCCCGTCGGCTCAATGCTCAAGAGAGCCAATTTGTAGACACAATCGCAATAGACCGCACACCGCTAGCCCCTCCTCCGGATCGCCCCTAGGGACTCTGGTACATGGAGTTCTTGAGTGGTCCACCCCAGTGGGTGCAAGTAGGTACTTGTTGAACTGATGATCTCTAGACCCGATACATGTCCAGGGTTTTTGGATATCGCCCGAGACATGGCTTGAGTTTCGGGATAACTTCCCTCATCAGTAGAAAAAATAGTTAGGGATGGAAAAGAAGGCCGCCAAGCAACCGTCAAAGGCATCGATGCCCGAACCGGCACGCAGGTGCCTCGTCCAGGAGCCCGTTGGCTCAAAGCTCAAGAGAGCCAATTTGTAGACACAATCGCAATGGACCGCACACCGCTAGCCCCTCCTCCGGATCGCCCCTAGGGACTCTGGTACATGGAGTGCTTGAGTGGTCCACCCCAGTGGGTGCAAGTAGGTACTTGTTGAACTGATGATCTCTAGACCCGATACATGTCCCGGGTTTTTGGATATCGCCCGAGACATGGCTCGTGTTTCGGGATAACTTCCCTCATCAGTGGAGAAAATAGTTAGGGGTGGAAAAGAAGGCCGCAAAGCAACCGTCAAAGGCCTCGATGCCCGAACCGGCACGCAGGTGCGTCTTCCAGGAGCCCGTCAGCTCAAAGCTCAAGAGAGCCAATTTGTAGACACAATCGCAATGGACGGCACACCGCTAGCTCCTCCTCCGGATTGCCCCTAGGCACTCTGGTACATGGAATTCTTGAGTGGTCAACCCCAGTGGGTACAAGTAGGTACTTGTTGAACTGATGATCTCTAGACCCGATACATGTCCCGGGTTTTTGGATATCGCCCGAGACATGGCTCGGGTTTCGGGATAACTTCCCTCATCAGTAGAGAAAATAGTTAGGGGTGGAAAAGAATGCCGCCAAGCAACCGTCAAAGGCCTCGATGCCCGAACCTGCACGCAGGTGCGTCGTGCAGGAGCCCGTCGGCTCAAAGCTCAAGAGAGCCAATTTGTAGACACAATCGCAATGGACCGCACACCGCTAGCCCCTCCTCCGGATTGCCCCTAGGGACTCTGGTACATGGAGTTCTTGAGTGGTCCACCCCAGTGGGTGCAAGTAGGAACTTGTTGAACTGATGATCTCTAGACCCGATACATGTCCCGGGTTTTTATATATCGCCCGAGACATGGCTCGGGTTTCGGGATGACTTCCCTCATCAGTAGAGAAAATAGTTAGGGGTGGAAAAGAAGGCCGCAAAGCAACCGTCAAAGGCCTCGATGCCCGAACCGGCACGCAGGTGCGTCTTCCAGGAGCCCGTCAGCTCAAAGCTCAAGAGAGCCAATTTGTAGACACAATCGCAATGGACGGCACACCGCTAGCTCCTCCTCCGGATTGCCCCTAGGGACTCTGGTACATGGAGTTCTTGAGTGGTCAACCCCAGTGGGTACAAGTAGGTACTTGTTGAACTGATGATCTCTAGACCCGATACATGTCCCGGGTTTTTGGATATCGCCCGAGACATGGCTCGGGTTTCGGGATGACTTCCCTCATCAGTAGAGAAAATAGTTAGGGGTGGAAAAGAAGGCCGCCAAGCAGCCGTCAAAGGCCTCGATGCCCGAACCGGCACACAGGTGCGTCGTCCAGGAGCCCGTCGGCTCAATGCTCAAGAGAGCCAATTTGTAGACACAATCGCAATAGACCGCACACCGCTAGCCCCTCCTCCGGATCGCCCCTAGGGACTCTGGTACATGGAGTTCTTGAGTGGTCCACCCCAGTGGGTGCAAGTAGGTACTTGTTGAACTGATGATCTCTAGACCCGATACATGTCCAGGGTTTTTGGATATCGCCAGAGACATGGCTTGGGTTTCGGGATAACTTCCCTCATCAGTAGAGAAAATAGTTAGGGGTGGAAAAGAAGGCCGCCAAGCAACCGTCAAAGGCCTCGATGCCCGAACCGGCATGCAGGTGCGTCGTCCAGGAGCCCGTCGGCTCAAAGCTCAAGAGAGCCAATTTGTAGACACAATCGCAATGGACCGCACACCGCTAGCCCCTCCTCCGGATCGCCCCTAGGGACTCTGGTACATGGAGTTCTTGAGTGGTCCACCCCAGTGGGTGCAAGTAGGTACTTGTTGAACTGATGATCTCTAGACCCGATACATGTCCCGGGTTTTTGGATATCGCCCGAGACATGGCTCGGGTTTCGGGATGACTTCCCTCATCAGTAGAGAAAATAGTTAGGGGTGGAAAAGAAGGCCGCCAAGCAGCCGTCAAAGGCCTCGATGTCCGAACCGGCACGCAGGTGCGTCGTCCAGGAGCCCGTCGGCTCAATGCTCAAGAGAGCCAATTTGTAGACACAATCACAATGGACCGCACACTGCTAGCCCCTCCTCCGGATCGCCCCTAGGGACTCTGGTACATGGAGTTCTTGAGTGGTCCACCCCAGTGGGTGCAAGTGTACTTGTTGAACTGATGATCTCTATACCCGATACATGTCCAGGGTTTTTGGATATCGCCCGAGAAATGGCTCGGGTTTCGGGATAACTTCCCTCATCAGTAGAGAAAATAGTTAGGGGTGGAAAAGAAGGCCGCCAAGCAACCGTCAAAGGCCTCGATGCCCAAACCGGCACGCAGGTGCGTCGTCCAGGAGCCCGTCGGCTCAAAGCTCAAGAGAGCCAATTTGTAGACACAATCGCAATGGACCGCACACCGCTAGCCCCTCCTCCGGATCGTCCCTAGGGACTCTGGTACATGGAGTTCTTGAGTGGTCCACCCCAGTGGGTGCAAGTAGGTACTTGTTGAACTAATGATCTCTAGACCCGATACATGTCCCGGGTTTTTGGATATCGCCCGAGACATGGCTCGGGTTTCAGGATAACTTCCCTCATCAGTGGAGAAAATAGTTAGGGGTGGAAAAGAAGGCCGCCAAGCAACCGTCAAAGGCCTCGATGCCCGAACCGGCATGCAGGTGCGTCGTCCAGGAGTCCGTCGGCTCAAAGCTCAAGAGAGCCAATTTGTAGACACAATCGCAATGGACCGCACACCTCTAGCCCCTCCTCCGGATCGCCCCTAGGGACTCTGGTACATGGAGTTCTTGAGAGGTTCACCCTAGTGGGTGCAAGTAGGTACTTATTGAACTGATGATCTCTAGACCCGATACATGTCCCGGGTTTTTGGATATCGCCCGAGACATGGCTCAGGTTTCGTGATAACTTCCCTCATCAGTAGAGAAAATAGTTAGGGGTGGAAAAGAAGGCCGCCAAGCAACCGCCAAATGCCTCGATGCCCGAACCGGCACGCAGGTGCGTCGTGCAGGAGCCCGTCGGCTCAAAGCTCAAGAGAGCCAATTTGTAGACACAATCGCAATGGACCGCACACCGCTAGCCCCTCCTCCGGATTGCCCCTAGGGACTCTGGTACATGGAGTTCTTGAGTGGTCCACCCCAGTGGGTGCAAGTAGGTACTTGTTGAACTGATGATCTCTAGACCCGATACATGTCCCGGGTTTTTGGATATCGCCCGAGACATGGCTCGGGTTTCACGATGACTTCCCTCATCAGTAGAGAAAATAGTTAGGGGTGGAAAAGAAGGCCGCCAAGCAGCCGTCAAAGGCCTCGATGCCCGAAACGGCACGCAGGTGCGTCGTCCCGGAGCCCATCGGCTCAATGCTCAAGAGAGCCAATTTGTAGACACAATCGCAATAGACCGCACACCGCTAGCCCCTCCTCCAGATCGCCCCTAGGGACTCTGGTACATGGAGTTCTTGAGTGGTCCACCCCAGTGGGTGCAAGTAGGTACTTGTTGAACTGATGATCTCTAGACCCGATCCATGTCCAGGGTTTTTTGATATCGCCCGAG
Organism: Lissotriton helveticus; assembly: GCF_964261635.1. NCBI lineage: Eukaryota > Metazoa > Chordata > Amphibia > Caudata > Salamandridae > Lissotriton > Lissotriton helveticus. The sequence goes on along the minus strand of NC_136063.1, from coordinate 218,299,562 downwards.
ACATGGCTTGGGTTTCGCGATAACTTCCCTCATCAGTAGAGAAAATAGTTAGGGGTGGAAAAGAAGGCCACCAAGCAACTGTCAGAGGCCTCAATGCCCGAACCGGCACGCAGGTGCGTCGTCCAGGAGCCCGTCGGCTCAAAGCTCAAGAGAGACAATTTGTAGACACAATCGCAATGGGCCGCTCACCGCTAGCCCCTCCTCCGGATCGCCCCTAGGGACTCTGGTACATGGAGTTCTTGAGTGGTCCACCCCAGTGGGTGCAAGTAGGTACTTGTTGAACTGATGATCTCTAGACCCGATACATGTCCCGGGTTTTTGGATATCGCCCGAGACATGGCTCGGGTTTCGGGATAACTTCCCTCATCAGTAGAGAAAATAGTTAGGGGTGGAAAAGAAGGACGCCAAGCAACCGTCAAAGGCCTCGATGCCCGAACCGGTACGCAGGTGCGTCGTCCAGGAGCCCGTCGGCTCAAAGCTCAAGAGAGCCAATTTGTAGACACAATCGCAATGGACCGCACACCGCTAGCCCCTCCTCCGGATCGCCCCTAGGGACTCTGGTACATGGAGTTCTTGAGTGGTCCACCCCAGTGGGTGCAAGTAGGTACTTTTTGAACTGATGATCTCTAGACCCCATACATGTCCCGGGTTTTTGGATATCGCCCGAGACATGGCTCGGGTTTCGGGATAACTTCCTTCATCAGTAGAGAAAATAGTTAGGGGTGGAAAAGAAGGCCGCCAAGCAACCGTCAAAGGCCTCGATGCCCGAACCGGCACGCAGGTGCGTCTTCCAGGAGAGCGTCGGCTCAAAGATCAAGAGAACCAATTTGTAGACACAATCGCAATGGACCGCACACCGCTAGCCCCTCCTCCGATCGCCCCTAGGTACTCTGGTACATGGAGTTCTTGAGTGGTCCACCCCAGTGGTGGGTGCAAGTAGGTACTTGTTGAACTGATGATCTCTAGACCCGATACATGTCCAGGGTTTTTGGATATTGCCCGAGACATGGCTCGGGTTTCGGGATAACTTCCCTCATCAGTAGAGAAAATAGTTAGGGGTGGAAAAGAAGGCCGCCAAGCAACCGTCAAAGGCCTCGATGCCCAAACCGGCACGCAGGTGCGTCGTCCAGGAGCCCATCGGCTCAAAGCTCAAGAGAGCCAATTTGTAGACACAATCCCAATGGACCGCACACCGCTACCCCCTCCTCCGGATCGGCCCTAGGGACTCTGGTACATGGAGTTCTTGAGTGGTTCACCCAAGTGGGTGCAAGTAGGTACTTGTTGAACTGATGATCTCTAGACCGGATACATGTCCCGTGTTTTTGGATATCGCCCGAGACATGGCTCAGGTTTCGGGATAAATTCCCTCATCAGTAGAGAAAATAGTTACGGGTGGAAAAGAAGGCCGCCAAGCAACCGTCAAAGGCCTCGATGCACGAACCGGCACGCAGGTGCCTCGTCCAGGAGCCCGTTGGCTCAAAGCTCAAGAGAGCCAATTTGTAGACACAATCGCAATGGACCGCACAGCGCTAGCCCCTCCTCCGGATCGCCCCTTGGGACTCTGGTACATGGAGTGCTTGAGTGGTCCACCCCAGTGGGTGCAAGTAGGTACTTGTTGAACTGATCATCTCTAGACCCGATACATGTCCCGGGTTTTTGGATATCGCCCGAGACATGGCTCGGGTTTCGGGATAACTTCCCTGATCAGTAGAGAAAATAGTTAGGGGTGGAAAAGAAGGCTGCAAAGCAACCGTCAAAGGCCTCGATGCCCGAACCGGCACGCAGGTGCGTCTTCCAGGAGCCCATCAGCTCAAAGCTCAAGAGAGCCAATTTGTAGACACAATCGCAATGGACCGCACACCGCTAGCCCCTCCTCCGGATTGCCCCTAGGCACTCTGGTACATGGAGTTCTTGAGTGGTCCACCCCAGTGGGTGCAAGTAGGTACTTGTTGAACTGATGATCTCTAGAACCGATACATATCCCGTATTTTTGGATATCGCCCGAGATATGGCTCGGGTTTCGGGATAACTTCCCTCATCAGTAGAGAAAATAGTTAGGGGTGGAAAAGAAGGCCACCAAGCAACCGTCAAAGGCCTCGATGCCCGAACCGGCATGCAGGTGCGTCGTCCAGGAGCCTGTCGGCTTAAAGCTCAAGAGAGCCAATTTGTAGACTCAATCGCAATGGACTGCACACCGCTAGCCCCTCCTCCGGATCGCCCCTAGGGACTCTGGCACATGGAGTTCTTGAGTGGTCCACCCCTGTGGGTGCAAGTAGGTACTTGTTGAACTGATGATCTCTAGACCCGATACATGTCCCGGGTTTTTGGATATCGCCTGAGACATGGCTCGGGTTTCGGGATAACTTCCCTCATCAGTAGAGAAAATAGTTAGGGGTGGAAAAGAAGGCCGCCAAGCAACCGTCAAATGCCTCGATGCCCAAACCGGCATGCAGCTGCGTCGTCCAGGAGCCCGTCGGCTCAAAGCACAAGAGAGCCAATTTGTAGACACAATCGCAATGGACCGCACACCGCTAGCCCCTCCTCCGGATCGTCCCTAGGGACTCTGGTACATGGAGTTCTTGAGTGGTGTACCCCAGTGGGTGCAAGTAGGTACTTGTTGAACTGATGATCTCTAGACCCGATACATGTCCCGGGTTTTTGCATATCGCCCGAGACATGGCTCGGATTTCGGGATAACTTCCCTCATCAGTGGAGAAAATAGTTAGGGGTGGAAAAGAAGGCCGCCAAGCAACCGTCAAAGGCCTCGATGCCCGAACCGGCACACAGGTGCGTTGTCCAGGAGCCGGTCGGCTCAAAGCTCAAGAGAGCCAATTTGTAGACACAATCGCAATGGACCGCATACCGCTAGCCTCTCCTCCGGATCGCCCCTAGGGACTCTGGTACATGGAGTTCTTGGGAGGTCCACCCTAGTGGGTGCAAGTAGGTACTTTTTGAACTGATGATCTCTAGACCCGATACATGTCCCGGGTTTTTGGATATCGCCCGAGACATGGCTCAGGTTTTAGGATAACTTCCCTCATCAGTAGAGAAAATAGTTAGGGGTGGAAAAGAAGGCCGCCAAGCAACCGCCAAAGGCCTCGATGCCCAAACCGGCACGCAGGTGCGTCGTGCAGGAGCCCGTCGGCTCAAAGCTCAAGAGAGCCAATTTGTAGACACAATCGCAATGGACCGCACACCGCTAGCCCCTCCTCCGGATTGCCCCTAGGGACTCTGGTACATGGAGTTCTTGAGTGGTCCACCCCAGTGGGTGCAAGTAGGAACTTGTTGAACTGATGATCTCTAGACCCGATACATGTCCCGGGTTTTTATATGTCGCCCGAGACATGGCTCGGGTTTCGGGATGACTTACCTCATCAGTAGAGAAAATAGTTAGGGGTGGAAAAGAAGGCTGCCAAGCAGCCGTCAAAGGCCTCGATGCCCGAACCGGCACGCAGGTGCGTCGTCCAGGAGCCCGTCGGCTCAATGCTCAAGAGAGCCAATTTGTAGACACAATCGCAATAGACCGCACACCGCTAGCCCCTCCTCCGGATCGCCCCTAGGGACTCTGGTACATGGAGTTCTTGAGTGGTCCACCCCAGTGGGTGCAAGTAGGTACTTGTTGAACTGATGATCTCTAGACCCGATACATGTCCAGGGTTTTTGGATATCGCCCGAGACATGGCTTGGGTTTCGGGATAACTTCCCTCATCAGTAGAAAAAATAGTTAGGGATGGAAAAGAAGGCCGCCAATCAACCGTCAAAGGCATCGATGCCCGAACCGGCACGCAGGTGCCTCGTCCAGGAGCCCGTTGGCTCAAAGCTCAAGAGAGCCAATTTGTAGACACAATCGCAATGGACCGCACACCGCTAGCCCCTCCTCCGGATCGCCCCTAGGGACTCTGGTACATGGAGTGCTTGAGTGGTCCACCCCAGTGGGTGCAAGTAGGTACTTGTTGAACTGATGATCTCTAGAGCCGATACATGTCCTGGGTTTTTGGATATCGCCCGAGACATGGCTCGTGTTTCGGGATAACTTCCCTCATCAGTGGAGAAAATAGTTAGGGGTGGAAAAGAAGGCCGCAAAGCAACCGTCAAAGGCCTCGATGCCCGAACCGGCACGCAGGTGCGTCTTCCAGGAGCCCGTCAGCTCAAAGCTCAAGAGAGCCAATTTGTAGACACAATCGCAATGGACGGCACACCGCTAGCTCCTCCTCCGGATTGCCCCTAGGCACTCTGGTACATGGAATTCTTGAGTGATCAACCGCAGTGGGTACAAGTAGGTACTTGTTGAACTGATGATCTCTAGACCCGATACATGTCCCGGGTTTTTGGATATCGCCCGAGACATGGCTCGGGTTTCGGGATAACTTCCCTCATCAGTAGAGAAAATAGTTAGGGGTGGAAAAGAAGGCCGCCAAGCAACCGTCAAAGGCCTCGATGCCCGAACCGGCACGCAGGTGCGTCGTTCAGGAGCCCGTCGGCTCAAAGCTCAAGAGAGCCAATTTGTAGACACAATCGCAATGGACCGCACACCGCTAGCCCCTCCTCCGGATTGCCCCTAGGGACTCTGGTACATGGAGTTCTTGAGTGGTCCACCCCAGTGGGTGCAAGTAGGAACTTGTTGAACTGATGATCTCTAGACCCGATACATGTCCCGGGTTTTTATATATCGCCCGAGACATGGCTCGGGTTTCGGGATGACTTCCCTCATCAGTAGAGAAAACAGTTAGGGGTGGAAAAGAAGGCCGCCAAGCAGCCGTCAAAGGCCTCGATGCCCGAACCGGCACGCAGGTGCGTCGTCCAGGAGCCGGTCGGCTCAATGCTCAAGAGAGCCAATTTGTAGACACAATCGCAATGGACCGCACACCGCTAGCCCCTCCTCCGGATCGCCCCTAGGGACTCTGGTACATGGAGTGCTTGAGTGGTCCACCCCAGTGGGTGCAAGTAGGTACTTGTTGAACTGATGATCTCTAGACCCGATATATGTCCTGGGTTTTTGGATATCGCCCGAGACATGGCTCGTGTTTCGGGATAACTTCCCTCATCAGTAGAGAAAATAGTTAGGGGTGGAAAAGAAGGCCGCAAAGCAACCGTCAAAGGCCTCGATGCCCGAACCGGCACGCAGGTGCGTCTTCCAGGAGCCCGTCAGCTCAAAGCTCAAGAGAGCCAATTTGTAGACACAATCGCAATGGACGGCACACCGCTAGCTCCTCCTCCGGATTGCCCCTAGGCACTCTGGTACATGGAATTCTTGAGTGGTCAACCCCAGTGGGTACAAGTAGGTACTTGTTGAACTGATGATCTCTAGACCCGATACATGTCCCGGGTTTTTGGATATCGCCCGAGACATGGCTCGGGTTTCGGGATGACTTCCCTCATCAGTAGAGAAAATAGTTAGGGGTGGAAAAGAAGGCCGCCAAGCAGCCGTCAAAGGCCTCGATGCCCGAACCGGCACGCAGGTGCGTCGTCCAGGAGCCCGTCGGCTCAATGCTCAAGAGAGCCAATTTGTAGATACAATCGCAATAGACCGCACACCGCTAGCCCCTCCTCCGGATCGCCCCTAGGGACTCTGGTACATGGAGTTCTTGAGTGGTCCACCCCAGTGGGTGCAAGTAGGTACTTGTTGAACTGATGATCTCTAGACCCGATACATGTCCAGGGTTTTTGGATATCGCCAGAGACATGGCTTGGGTTTCGGGATAACTTCCCTCATCAGTAGAGAAAATAGTTAGGGGTGGAAAAGAAGGCCGCCAAGCAACCGTCAAAGGCATCGATGCCCGAACCGGCACGCAGGTGCCTCGTCCAGGAGCCCGTTGGCTCAAAGCTCAAGAGAGCCAATTTGTAGACACAATCGCAATGGACCGCACACCGCTAGCCCCTCCTCCGGATCGCCCCTAGGGACTCTGGTACATGGAGTGCTTGAGTGGTCCACCCCAGTGGGTGCAAGTAGGTACTTGTTGAACTGATGATCTCTAGACCCGATACATGTCCTGGGTTTTTGGATATCGCCCGAGACATGGCTCGTGTTTCGGGATAACTTCCCTCATCAGTGGAGAAAATAGTTAGGGGTGGAAAAGAAGGCCGCAAAGCAACCGTCAAAGGCCTCAATGCCCGAACCGGCACGCAGGTGCGTCTTCCAGGAGCCCGTCAGCTCAAAGCTCAAGAGAGCCAATTTGTAGACACAATCGCAATGGACGGCACACCACTAGCTCCTCCTCCGGATTGCCCCTAGGCACTCTGGTACATGGAATTCTTGAGTGGTCAACCCCAGTGGGTACAAGTAGGTACTTGTTGAACTGATGATCTCTAGACCCGATACATGTCCCGGGTTTTTGGATATCGCCCGAGACATGGCTCGGGTTTCGGGATAACTTCCCTCATCAGTAGAGAAAATAGTTAGGGGTGGAAAAGAAGGCCGCCAAGCAACCGTCAAAGGCCTCGATGCCCGAACCGGCATGCAGGTGCGTCGTCCAGGAGCCCGTCGGCTCAAAGCTCAAGAGAGCCAATTTGTAGACACAATCGCAATGGACCGCACACCGCTAGCCCCTCCTCCGGATCGCCCCTAGGGACTCTGGTACATGGAGTTCTTGAGTGGTCCACCCCAGTGGGTGCAAGTAGGTACTTGTTGAACTGATGATCTCTAGACCCGATACATGTCCCGGGTTTTTGGATATCGCCCGAGACATGGCTCGGGTTTCGGGATGACTTCCCTCATCAGTAGAGAAAATAGTTAGGGGTGGAAAAGAAGGCCGCCAAGCAGCCGTCAAAGGCCTCGATGCCCGAACCGGCACGCAGGTGCGTCGTCCAGGAGCCCGTCGGCTCAATGCTCAAGAGAGCCAATTTGTAGACACAATCACAATGGACCGCACACCGCTAGCCCCTCCTCCGGATCGTCCCTAGGGACTCTGGTACATGGAGTTCTTGAGTGGTCCACCCCAGTGGGTGCAAGTAGGTACTTGTTGAACTAATGATCTCTAGACCCGATACATGTCCCGGGTTTTTGGATATCGCCCGAGACATGGCTCGGGTTTCAGGATAACTTCCCTCATCAGTGGAGAAAATAGTTAGGGGTGGAAAAGAAGGCCGCCAAGCAACCGTCAAAGGCCTCGATGCCCGAACCGGCACGCAGGTGCGTCGTCCAGGAGTCCGTCGGCTCAAAGCTCAAGAGAGCCAATTTGTAGACACAATCGCAATGGACCGCACACCTCTAGCCCCTCCTCCGGATCGCCCCTAGGGACTCTGGTACATGGAGTTCTTGAGAGGTTCACCCTAGTGGGTGCAAGTAGGTACTTTTTGAACTGATGATCTCTTGACCCGATACATGTCCCGGGTTTTTGGATATCGCCCGAGACATGGCTCAGGTTTCGGGATAACTTCCCTCATCAGTAGAGAAAATAGTTAGGGGTGGAAAAGAAGGCCGCCAAGCAACCGCCAAATGCCTCGATGCCCGAACCGGCATGCAGGTGCGTCGTGCAGGAGCCCGTCGGCTCAAAGCTCAAGAGAGCCAATTTGTAGACACAATCGCAATGGACCGCACACCGCTAGCCCCTCCTCCGGATTGCCCCTAGGGACTCTGGTACATGGAGTTCTTGAGTGGTCCACCCCAGTGGGTGCAAGTAGGTACTTGTTGAACTGATGATCTCTAGACCCGATACATGTGCCGGGTTTTTGGATATCGCCCGAGACATGGCTCGGGTTTCAGGATGACTTCCCTCATCAGTAGAGAAAATAGTTAGGGGTGGAAAAGAAGGCCGCCAAGCAGCCGTCAAAGGCCTCGATGCCCGAAACGGCACGCAGGTGCGTCGTCCCGGAGCCCATCGGCTCAATGCTCAAGAGAGCCAATTTGTAGACACAATCGCAATAGACCGCACACCGCTAGCCCCTCCTCCAGATCGCCCCTAGGGACTCTGGTACATGGAGTTCTTGAGTGGTCCACCCCAGTGGGTGCAAGTAGGTACTTGTTGAACTGATGATCTCTAGACCCGATCCATGTCCAGGGTTTTTGGATATCGCCCGAGACATGGCTTGGGTTTCGCGATAACTTCCCTCATCAGTAGAGAAAATAGTTAGGGGTGGAAAAGAAGGCCACCAAGCAACTGTCAGAGGCCTCAATGCCCGAACCGGCACGCAGGTGCGTCGTCCAGGAGCCCGTCGGCTCAAAGCTCAAGAGAGCCAATTTGTAGACACAATCGCAATGGGCCGCTCACCGCTAGCCCCTCCTCCGGATCGCCCCTAGGGACTCTGGTACATGGAGTTCTTGAGTGGTCCACCCCAGTGGGTGCAAGTAGGTACTTGTTGAACTGATGATCTCTAGACCCGATACATGTCCCGGGTTTTTGGATATCGCCCGAGACATGGCTCGGGTTTCGGGATAACTTCCCTCATCAGTAGAGAAAATAGTTAGGGGTGGAAAAGAAGGACGCCAAGCAACCGTCAAAGGCCTCGATGCCCGAACCGGTAAGCAGGTGCGTCGTCCAGGAGCCCGTCGGCTCAAAGCTCAAGAGAGCCAATTTGTAGACACAATCGCAATGGACCGCACACCGCTAGCCCCTCCTCCGGATCGCCCCTAGGGACTCTGGTACATGGAGTTCTTGAGTGGTCCACCCCAGTGGGTGCAAGTAGGTACTTTTTGAACTGATGATCTCTAGACCCCATACATGTCCCGGGTTTTTGGATATCGCCCGAGACATGGCTCGGGTTTCGGGATAACTTCCTTCATCAGTAGAGAAAATAGTTAGGGGTGGAAAAGAAGGCCGCCAAGCAACCGTCAAAGGCCTCGATGCCCGAACCGGCACGCAGGTGCGTCTTCCAGGAGAGCGTCGGCTCAAAGCTCAAGAGAACCAATTTGTAGACACAATCGCAATGGACCGCACAGCGCTAGCCCCTCCTCCGATCGCCCCTAGGTACTCTGGTACATGGAGTTCTTGAGTGGTCCACCCCAGTGGGTGCAAGTAGGTACTTGTTGAACTGATGATCTCTAGACCCGATACATGTCCAGGGTTTTTGGATATCGCCCGAGACATGGCTCGGGTTTCGGGATAACTTCCCTCATCAGTAGAGAAAATAGTTAGGGGTGGAAAAGAAGGCCGCCAAGCAACCGTCAAAGGCCTCGATGTCCGAACAGGCACGCAGGTGCGTCGTCCAGGAGCCCGTCGGCTCAAACCTCAAGAGAGCCAATTTGTAGACACAATCGCAATGGACCGCACACCGCTAGCCCCTCCTCCGGATCGCCCCTAGGGACTCTGGTACATGGAGTTCTTGAGTGGTCCACCCCAGTGGGTGCAAGTAGGTACTTTTTGAACAGATGATCTCTAGACCCGATACATGTCCCGGGTTTTTGGATATCGCCCGAGACATGGCTCGGGCTTCGGGATAACTTCCCTCATCAGTAGAGAAAATAGTTAGGGGTGGAAAAGAAGGCCGCCAAGCAACCGTCAAAGGCCTCGATGCCCAAACCGGCACGCAGGTGCGTCGTCCAGGAGCCCATCGGCTCAAAGCTCAAGAGAGCCAATTTGTAGACACAATCCCAATGGACCGCACACCTCTAGCCCCTCCTCCGGATCGGCCCTAGGGACTCTGGTACATGGAGTTCTTGAGTGGTTCACACAAGTGGGTGCAAGTAGGTACTTGTTGAACTGATGATCTCTAGACCGGATACATGTCCCGTGTTTTTGGATATCGCCCGAGACATGGCTCAGGTTTCGGGATAAATTCCCTCATCAGTAGAGAAAATAGTTACGGGTGGAAAAGAAGGCCGCCAAGCAACCGTCAAAGGCCTCGATGCCCGAACCGGCACGCAGGTGCGTCGTCCAGGAGCCCGTCGGCTCAAAGCTTAAGAGAGGCAATTTGTAGACACAATCGCAATGTACCGCACACCGCTAGCCCCTCCTCCGGATCGCCCCTAGGGACTCTGGTACATGGAGTTCTTGAGTGGTCCACCCCAGTGGGTGCAAGTAGGTACTTGTTGAACTGATGATCCCTAAACCCGATACAAGTCCCGGGTTTTTGGATATCGCCCGAGACATGGCTCGGGTTTCGGGATAACTTCCCTCATCAGAAGAGAAAATAGTTAGGGGTGGAAAAGAAGGCCGCCATGCAACCGTCAAAAGCCTCGATGCCCGAACCGGCACGCAGGTGCGTCGTCCAGGAGCCCGTCGGCTCAAAGCTCAAGAGAGCCAATTTGTAGGCACAATCGCAATGGACCGCACACCGCTAGCCCCTCCTCCGGATTGCCCCTAGGGACTCTGGTACATGGAGTTCTTGAGTGGTCCACCCCAGTGGGTGTAAGTAGGTACTTGTTGAACTAATGATCTCTAGACCCGATACATGTCCCGGGTTTTTGGATATCGCCCAAGACATGGTTCGGGTTTCGGGATAACTTCCCTCATCAGTAGAGAAAATAGTTAGGGGTGGGAAAGAAGGCTGCCAAGCAACCGTCAAAGGCCTCGATGTCCGAACCGGCACGCAGGTGCGTCGTCCAGGAGCCCGTCGGCTCATAGCTCAAGAGAGCCAATTTGTAGACACAATCGCAATGGACCGCACACCCCTAGCCCCTCCTCCGGATCGCCCCTAGGGACTCTGGTACATGGTGTTCTTGAGTGGTCCACCCCAGTGGGTGCAAGTAGGTACTTGTTGAACTGATGATCTCTAGACCCGATACATGTCCCGGGTTTTTGGATATCTCCCGAGACATGGCTCAGGTATCGGGATAACTTCCCTCATCAGTAGAGAAAATAGTTAGGGGTGGAAAAGAAGGCCGCCAATCAACCGTCAAAGGCCTCGATGCCCGAACCGGCACGCAGGTGCGTCGTCCAGGAGCCCGTCGGCTCAAAGCTCAAGAGAGCCAATTTGTAGACACAATCGCAATGGACCGCACACCGCTAGCCCCTCCTCCGGATCGCCCCTAGGAACTCTGGTACATGGAGTTCTTGAGTGGTCCACCCCAGTGGGTGCAAGTAGCTACTTGTTGAACTGATGATCTCTAGACCCGATACATGTCCCGGGTTTTTGGATATCGCCCGAGACATGGCTCGGGTTTCGGGATGACTTCCCTCATCAGTAGAGCAAATAGTTAGGGGTGGAAAAGAAGGCCGCCAAGCAGCCGTCAAAGGCCTCGATGCCCGAACCGGCACGCAGGTGCGTCGTCCAGGAGCGCGTCGGCTCAAAGCTCAAGAGAGCCAATTTGTAGACACAATCTCAATGCACCGCACACCGCTACCCCTCCTCCGGATCGCCACTAGGGACTCTGGTACATGGAGTTTTTGAGTGGTCCACCCCAGTGGGTGCAAGTAGGTACTTGTTGAACTGATGATCTCTAGACCCGATACATGTCCCGGGTTTTTGGATATCGCCCGAGACATGGCTCGGGTTTCGGGATGACTTCCCTCATCAGTAGAGCAAATAGTTAGGGGTGGAAAAGAAGGCCGCCAAGCAGCCGTCAAAGGCCTCGATGCCCGAACCGGCACGCAGGTGCGTCGTCCAGGAGCGCGTCGGCTCAAAGATCAAGAGAGCCAATTTGTAGACACAATCTCAATGCACCGCACACTGCTACCCCTCCTCCGGATCGCCACTAGGGACTCTGGTACATGGAGTTTTTGAGTGGTCCACCCCAGTGGGTGCAAGTAGGTACTTGTTGAACTGATGATCTCTAGACCCGATACATGTCCCGGGTTTTTGGATATCGCCCGAGACATGGCTCGGGTTTCAGGATAACTTCCCTCATCAGTAGAGAAAATAGTTAGGGTTGGAAAAGAACGCCGCCAAGCAACCGTCAAAGGCCTCGATGCCCGAACCGGCACGCAGGTGCGTCGTCCAGGAGCCCGTCGGCTCAAAGCTCAAGAGAGCCAATTTGTAGACACAATCGCAATGGACCGCACACCGCTAGCCCCTCCTCCGGATCGCCACTAGGGACTCTGGTACATGGACAGGGATGGCGAAGATAGCAGAGAATCGAAAGAAGATGCATCGCGGAACACAAACTACACTTACCACAGTCCTTAGGGGTGAATCCACTGGTGTGTGAGTAGTGTGCGACCCCACCCCCAATTGTAATGTTAAAGCTCCCTTGAGCAGTTGGCTGACGAGCCTGGGACCCCGCACCTGCACGTCTGAATGGTACAAAACCTGGCAATATATGGCAGCCACCGGCAACCCCAGAACACGGCCTAATCCCTGCTGATGAGGGGTAAATACCCCGAAACACGTGTCCAGGGATGGCGAAGATAGCAGAGAATCGAAAGAAGATGCATCCCGGAACACAAACTACACTTACCACAGTCCTTAGGGGCGAATCCGCTGGTGTGTGAGTAGTGTGCGACTCCACCCCCAATTGTAATGTTAAAGCTCCCTTGAGCAGTTGGCTGACGAGCCTGGGACCCCGCACCTGCGCACCTGAGTGGTACTAAACCTGGCAATATATGGCAGCCACCGGCAACCCCAGAACACGGCCTAATCCCTGCTGATGAGGGGTAAATACCCCAAAACACGTGTCCAGGGATGGCGAAGATAGCAGAGAATCGAAAGAAGATGCATCGCGGAACACGAACTACACTTACCACAGTCCTTAGGGGCGAATCCGCTGGTGTGTGAGTAGTGTGCGACCCCACCCCCAATTGTAATTCTGAGAAGGGACCATTGACCTTTGAGTTCATGTCCTTAGATATTTTCTCTTCACCCTGCTTGACAAATACTGGATTATGGGCAACATGTACAAAAGTTTGAAATAGTGAGTTCCTAATTGGGATTTCCTGTGAATTGCAATTAGGAATTCATTAATTCTAATATATGAAACTCTTTCGAGTTTCATTTATGAGTACCAGTTGATTGTAAATAGACCTACTACATTATTGATAATGAGGTAGGTACAGTTTGAGACCCATTGGGAAATGCTAACATCACAGGGATGGTGGCCAGCTGGTGTCAGCACTGTCATATCTTTGATTTCTTATAAATAAAGCAATTTAAAACAAATGCAGACTGTTTTCCTTAAAGGGAAACAGGATGCATTTGAAAAACAAAAATGAAAAGTTTTCTTTTCATTTTTCTAAGAGAAAGCAGTGGTTCATGGGACCACTGCCTTTCGCATTATCTAATCGCTATTTGGTTTTGGTACATCTCAAACTGTCCTTTTGCATTCATTGCTGTAGATATTGAGGATTTTTTTGTGAAACAAATTAGAAAGATTGTTGCAGAGGTCCAGCGAAAGGATGATGGAGTAGGTGGTGGCTGGGGGGTTGGAGACATCTTTGATGACGTTGAGGAGCTCTTTGCAGTTGTTGGAGCTGTTTTTCAGTCTGAGAGCTAGGGCTGTTTTTCTTGCCTCATTGAGTTGGGTAGGGTATTTCCTGAGCTCGGATTTCAAAGTTTTTTTTGCGGTGGTATTCTGACTGGTTCTCCAATTTCCCTCCAGCTTTTTGCAGTGGTGTTTGGAGTTTCCCAGCCGGCTTGTGTTTGTGGTTTTTGGATGAACGACATTCTTCAGAGGGGACTAGGGTGTTTGCACCAGTGATGATCCAGTTGTTAAAGGCTTTGATGTCAGCATGCAGGTTGACGATGAGGTTTGGTTGGTGGACATTGAGGGTGTTGTTCCAGTATGTGTCTTTTCACTTGTTCCAACTTGTCTGAGGTTGTTAGGAGTCTTGACTGTGGGTGGGGGTTGGTGAGAGTGGTCTGTCCAAGTTTGAATGAGTGAGTTGGATAAACTTGACCTTGTTGCTGGCTGTGAATATAAGGTCGAGCGTGTGACCTGTGTTGTAAGAAGGCCTTGGACAATCTGGGTGAGTGCCAGGATCACAAGGCTCTCAAAAAGGGCAGTGGAGTTGAGATCTTTTCAGTCATCGAGATGGAAGTTGAGGTCAGCAAGTAAGATGAAGTTATTAGATTTGATGGCGACAGGGGCAATGAAGTCTGTGAGGAGAATGCTGTGGTGTGTGGTCTGGAGGGGTCAGGAAGCTACATGCCTATGATGGTGGTGTGGTTGTCAGTCTGTTGGAAATGCATTTGTTCCATGAAGGTTCTGTTCTCATCGGAGCATGTGGTACAGGTTATGGAGCCCTGTGGATGACAGTGAGTCCTCCTCCTAGCTCATTTGGTTTGTCCTGATAGGAGATCTTGAAGCCTGCTAGAATGGCTGTGGCGATGCGGGTGTCAATGTGGGTTGTAGCCAGTTCTCTGTCAGGAAGAGGATGTCCAGGGTGTGTCCCAGATCTTGGTGGCATGTTTGCTGAGTGATCTGGTGTTTTGGAGCATGCATGCCAGATAGTGTGAGGCATGTGCGCGATGTGAGATGGACATGTTGGTGCTAATGAAATGGCAGTGAGTGCATGAGAACGGTCCTACCATGGAATAAGGTGATGCATGACAGCAACTGATATGGTTGCATCCAATGTGTGCATGCAGGAGCGAGGCTGTGCAGCATCTGCGTTAGGTCAGGCCATGGTCCATCGCACTGGGAACAGTCCAGGCATGGTTGGGCACAGATGTCCTTGCCTCTCACAAACTTTAGGCATAACAGCAGCATACCCTATGTGCAATTAGAATTAAGTAACTTATGGGAGGAGTGGAGATTGAGGGAATTGGAGGGTGGGGCTAGGGAAGGGTGGAATGCAGGAGGTAGGAGAAAGTCCTTGAGGGATTTGCAGGTATGGAGAGGGGGGGCATGATCTGGGAAGGAGTGGGAGGGGAGAGATGGAAGGCACGAAAGCACGGGAGAAACCAGAGGAGAAAGGGTATGAAGAAAAAGTGGGCAGTAGGAAAATAGGTAAAAAGATGCACAAAGAGACAGTGGAGAGTGCTACAAGATCAAAGAGAGGCAAAACATGAGAGTGGGTAGAGGAAACATGCACAAAGAGGTATAATTAGAGAGAGAGAGAGAGAGAGAGAGAGAGAGAGAGAGATAGAGAGAGAGAAAAGAGAGAGAGAGAGAGAAGAGTGAAAAATGGCCACAATGAGGGATAGTGGAGAGTAGAGAATGAGCACAAAGACGAAGGCAAAAGAGTGAGAGAGAGAGTGAATAGTACAAAGAGAATATTGCAAGAGTGAAGAGGTGGGAGGAGGGAGTGGATAGAGAGAGGGAGGAGAAGGAGTGCAAGAACTAGATGGGGCCTGGAGGCAGTAAGGACTTTAGACTGTTCAGAGGACCAGTCCAGATAAGTGAGTGTTGGGGCCTAGGCACCAGGACCAAATCATTTGTTCTTCACAAATGGCAGTTGATAAAGTACAGAGTTTTTTACTGTGAGGAAAGCATCTGCAGCTGCAGCTGAAGAAGACCATGCAGATCAAAAGTTATGTCTGAGATTAAAAAAAGGCTTACAGTTGTATGTGAACTAATAGTGAAACTGAAACGTTTCCTTTCCGAATGATATATAACTGGTTGAAAATCTTTTAACAGTGAGCAGCATAAGCTGCATAGCTCCCAGTTGTAGTGAAAACATCAGAGACAGCATATGTTTGGTTTAGTGACCCTTCTACTCTTTTGCCCACGGCATAGGACAAACAAACCGTCCCTAATACCCAGTGATGATGAAGAAGACAAATTAGCCAGAAATCTTTGGAACCTCTTGAACAAATGTAGTCAACTTAATATATTTAAAATCCTGACATGTCACCTTCTTTCAATTCTTTTAAAGGTGGTTTATTATAAAAAAAATTAATGGAATATAATTTGCTGGTGAAGGTTTTATTGTGACCATAGAAGTCATCTGTTACTTCTATCTATTTCTTAAAAGCATAGTAATTATTTTATGTGTGACACCACTGGAGTTGGATCCCCTGTATATAGTTGCCCTTATGTAAGGGGCCTTGAACATTATCACCCCCACAAGGTAAGAGCACTTGCCGAGAAATTCTTACAGAAACATCTCTGTTTTTTAAAGTAGCAGTCACTGCCCCTGAAATTCTGAACTGTAGTTCAGAGGAACGTAGCGACAAAATGTCATCTCTTTCATTATCTTGAGACATCTCAGCACACTTCGTGACTTCGTAGTGGTAGACAGAATGAGTAGGAGGGTGATTGCTTGTGTAGGTACCTCGTAGCTTAGCAATTAGAATGATATAATCTGTGATTTGACTCAAGAGACACAGGGGCATATTTCCAAGCCCCTATCACCTCCAGAATGTCACTTTTGTTGACGTTTTGGAGGTGATAGGGGCTTCACCTTATTTACAAGGCAGTGTTAAGCCACTTAAAGATCCACTAAAACATAAACATTATTTCTTATAAATATAAACAACATAGTTTCATAATGGGTTTAAGTCAGCCACTATAAGGTGTAGACTTCCTCAAGATCTTTCACTAATTATGCTATGGTAGTCCATTCAGACATAATATTGCAGAGCTGATGTGTTTATCAGAATTTGATGGAATATTCCATTTCAAATCTGTTCGGAGATCACTAGATTAATTAGAAGCAATTTGTTCAGTCCTTTCCAAAGATTAAAATGCAAACATGGGGTAAGTGGCCTGTAGATAAAACTGTAATTATAGCAAACTGTATTTTGTTGAGGCATACATCATTATCATGCAGTTAAATTATTCAGTGATTCCTACGCCAAAGCAGTGTGTATAATTTATCACTTGCACTCCAATTATTTAAAAGTTATATGTATTTCTGCAACCTGCAAGAGAATATTAAACGTAGTTTGTTTATCATTTAAAGTCAAAAGCATATATTTAACACATTTTGCACCTTAGAAACTACAATTATACACTTTTAGGGTGAATTGGAAAGGTAAATCATAAAACAACCAAAGTTGTCATGTGTGTTTAGTTGTCATTTAAATATTTAGGGGCAGATTTATGAGGCTCTTGCGCCTCCTTGCACCGCAATTGCGTCACGTAATGTGACGCAGCGGCGGCGCAAACAATGCGCCCTATTTACAACGTGACGCATCTAGGAGATGCGTCACGTTGGAAACCCCTGCCCCATAAAAAGGCGTTCCGGCGCAGGGGGGGGCGTTTCCTGCGCAGGAACGCCTCCTAAAAGTGGCTGAGTGAAATCTATGAGATTTCACTCAGTCACTTTCTACGTCAATTCCCTATGCCTGCTTGAAGCAGGCGTAAGGGTGACGAAGCATGCATAGAATAGGTGGCTCCTGTGCATTGCAGGAATCATGTCGCACTTGCGACATGACTCCTGCAATGCGCCGCACGTATGCCGAGAGATGCGTCACGCATCCTCACTGCCTTGCACCATGGTGCGCCGCATCATAAATGCAATTCAGAAAAGGGGGTGGTGATGAACAGAGTGTCTGAATTAAGCAGACCACTCTTACCCAGTCCAAAGATCAGGGCTTGATCCATCACCGTTATTTAGCTCACTGCCCCATCCCAGCTCAGAACCTGGCTATATGCAAATTAGTCTGTCCCTGGCCCAGTGCATCATGGGAACAGGGCAGACCAAACTACCAAGCCAATTCTTCACCAGAAAGGAGACAAGCTACCGGGGACCGGTTTCTGGCATTTCAGCCTCGTCGGCCCGGCTTGCTTGAATCCTGATGGAGCAGTGAGCTCCATCATAAATGCGGCGCACCATGGGTGGCGGAGCAGTGGCGCACTGTGGCGCATGTTAACTGGCGCATCCCTGGGGATGTGCCAGTTAACATAAATCTGCCCCGGTGTTTTGATAAC
Source organism: Lissotriton helveticus (assembly GCF_964261635.1). NCBI lineage: Eukaryota > Metazoa > Chordata > Amphibia > Caudata > Salamandridae > Lissotriton > Lissotriton helveticus. Next base: position 218,281,936 of record NC_136063.1, on the reverse strand, counting down.
AGGAATACACATGTACATTGTGAAAAGTTGCATATAAGGACAGGTCCTTGAGGGATTTGCTGTATTTTTTTTACCTTAGCACTCTGAATACTTTACCATTGCTAACCAGTGCTAAAGTGCATATGCTTCTCCCCTAAACATGGTTTCATTGACTTATCCACAAGTGGTATATTTAGTTTATCTGTAAGTCCCTAGTAAAGTGCACTACCTGTGTCTAGGGCCTGTAAATTAAATGCTGTTAGTGGACCTGCAGCACTGATTGTTCAACTGACACAAGTATATATTTAAACATATCTCAGGCCTGAAACTGCAGAGCCTGTGTGGGCAGTTTACACTGCTATGTGGACTTGACATTTAGAGCCCCTTGCCAAACCTTAAACTCCCCTTTTATGACATATAATTCATCTCTGAGGTAGCCCCCAGTTAGCCCATAGGGCAGTAAAAGGTAGGACATGTACTTTTGAGTTTTGCATATCCCGGTAGTGAAAAACACATACATTCAGTTTTCACTGCTGTGAGGCCTACCCTTCTTATAGAATAACATTTAGAATAACTGATTACACTTTTAAGCTGTAATTCATGATTGAGACGGAGTAGTTCTGTCATGTTTAATACCACTGGAATGGTAATGATAAATCCTCTTTGCTGGCAAAGTTGGATTTAAGATTACTATTTTAGAAAAGCCACTTTAAGAAATATGGCAATTCTCAGCTCTTAGTTCTGTGGCCTGTCTCCAATACACATCTGGGGTGGGTGATATCTGGGCTTTGTGCATTCCCTCTAGACTGCTACACACAAAGTAAGGTTAAGTGTGACTGAGTGGCCCTCTGCATCCTGATGGGTCATCCTGGGCAGGATGGGAGGGAGGAGCTGACACACCTGAATGGGCAGTGTCCTGTCCCAAAACAAAGGGTTGCATATGCCCCTGTAGTGAGTCTGGAGCCAGGGCTGGGAAGGGAGGACCTCAGTGCACTTTAAAGACCCTCTTTAAAGTCACCACCACTTCAAAGGCAGAACTGGACGCGAGTACTGGGTCTCTAACTCTACCAAATCAGATACTTCTGAACCTGCAAAGAAGCTCTGCCAGGAAGAAGGACTGCTGTGCTGATATAAGGGTTGCCACTCTGCTGGACTGCTGCTCTGCTCTGGAAGAACTGCTTTTATGCTGTGCAGCCCTGCTACCCTCTGCCCCTACTGAAGATCCCGCAACCCCTCGACTGCATAGAGAAACCCATAGTATTGGCTTCAGAACCAACACATCTCAGTTTCGTCTTCGGACCCAGCACATCACCACTGTTGCATTGAGAAAATCAATGTATCACCTCGACTGCGAGATCGACACTGACGCACCGCTCAGCTGCACCCCACATTCAGCTGTTTGGACCTAGGATCAAGGTATTTTGTTAAGCGGGCCTTTTATCGCTCCTGTATCTGACCCACCCTCCATCACGGTCGGCCTGAACTCTTGACTTTGCTCCAGTCCAGTGCGAACTAATAACCCCCATAGGTGCTTATTGCTTCTAAGTGCTATTGACACTTTTATTCTTTAGAACTTCATATCGGCTTCTACTTGTGGCTTTTTGTCATTTGGTCTTTTGTCATTCATAAAATCTAAATCTATCTATGTTTCCATCCATCCAATTTATTCATTCATTTATTAATCCATCCATCTGTCCATGCATTGCACTACTCAAGATGTAGCTCACAGTTAATGTTCCCTGATGTCACCTTTAGACAGGGAGCATGGAACATGGAACATCTTGGAATCACTCACAAGACACGTCATTCTGTTGGCATCTATGTTTTCTCACCATGAGTCCCAACCTCTGAAAGGAACCAGGAAAGCTCACATGGGGGTTGGTTCAGCATCCTGGAGAGATAAGGGAGTGGTAGTTGAGCCACAGTGTGTTTGCTGGCTGCACTCTCTCTAGCAGATGCACTTCCAAGAGCACATATTTTTGCTAATCAAGCTAATGCCCACATCTGCACCCGACACTCCAAGTATGGTTGTGCAGCATTTACTAATAGGGCCATGTCCTGGATTGTTTAATTGATTTTTGCTATACATATTGACATTCAATTATGGCAATTGTTGTCAAACCTTATCAACAATGTCTGTACCAAATCTTTCTGTATTTTGAATAACATTATAATCTTTCACTTCCTTTTGGGCTACTAGCTGATAGATATGTCCAGTGGCAGCTCAATACATGATCATATCACAGGCAAATGCACTTGGCATATTCACTACAACCCATGTTTAACAATAGCTGCATTGTGACTTGCTGCTGTCATTATGTCAGTGGATTTTGCTTGAACTTCCACTGTGCCATTTAACTGAGTAGACCTAGTCTTCTCTGTTGATTTAGATACTCAAGAAGAATTATACATTTGCCTTGGGGCACTATGGGATGTTGTAAAATCACTACGATGCTGTAATACTATGTGGTAATTGAGACACTGAAGAATTTCAGAATGATTTTCATGCACTGCATGAGGACATCATTAATTCTACCAGAGTGTTGAAATGGGATTAGTAATCCATCTGGCACACACTATATATGTTAGAAAGCTATAAAATAAGGTGTGCATCACAGCTGTGTCTCAATGTGTGTATCAGGATATATATAAGGCAGACCTAGCGATTGAGTGCTTTACAGAGGTTGCAGTCAGGTTCAGCTTTAGCGATGGTGTCACCCAGTGCAACATTCATTTTTGGTTCCCCCACCCATGATCTCATTCTCCATGAAGTCCCTCATTACTTTTCTCCAACATGGCACCTCATCTCTCCCTAGCCTCTCTCTGACGTACATTTCACTTTTATAGTACCACTCATAATTCATTGACCCTCAGTTCTGTGATCTGCATTGTATACGGTATTTGCAGAAGTCATATGAACCTTCAGAACTACTTTATGATGAGTCAAACCTGCCACTAGGCAAAATTCTGATCACTCACCAGTAGGAAAATAATCACTAGAGTTATCTTGTTTTGTGCTGTAATTTTATATTGAAAACATAACAACGAGTGAGAAGTACAATACAAAACAATGCATACAGTACCGTACCATACAGTGCACAAATTATACTAGAAGGGAGGGGAGGAAAAAAGGGGGGAGGGCAATGCGTGGGGGGGGAGGGAAGAGCACACAATGTATATAACATAAGCAATAATTTTAGTAATGAAATAGCTTGGCAACGATGAGGGGCAGTTCCAATCGTCCCACTGTAAAAAACAAAGCACTTTAAAAGTAGGAGATCCATCAGAACACGTGTGAGTACTCAGGGTTGGGGGGAGAGCATGAGTGGGTAATAGGGAAGCATGACCAAAAGGAGAGGAGGGGAAAAGGCGTCCTGTAGTACTGACAAGGACCGTCAACAGGACATGAGGTGGTGCCCTGCAGATCTGCGAAACCAAGCAGGGCCCATGATAGACCGGAGAGTGCCCGAGCGGTGGGGGGTGATGGACTGGGAAAGACAGCGATTGAGGAAAGAAAGGGAGGAAGGGGAAAGAACAAGAGTGAGTGGGAGGGTGAGGGAAAATCTGAAGAAGACAATGACAAAGATGAGGAGGGAGATGAAAAGGGAAAGGATGAGAAGAGAAATAAAGAGCAAAGAGTCTAGAGGCAGGACGGGGTAGGGTGGGGGGATATGGGGGAGAGGGCACCAGAGTCATCTAGACATTTTTATTGTTGCCTTAACACTGCTGGGTACACAAGAAAGTTCACATGCTTTTAAACAAATAGTTATTTTTAAACACAGAATACTCAACCAAAGTCAGCGCCAGTGCAGCTGCACTGGTCGTACCGCCCTAGAGCTGGCCCTAAAGGGAGTAGAGAGGAGATGTACAGAAGATGGACACAAGGGATGAATACTTGCAGGCCAATGAGGATTGCCAGCTATGGCCCTTTACTGTTTTTCAACTTTTGTTATGTGACCACGGACACACAGTATTATTCTGTATCTGCTGACATACCCATGTATATAATCAACGCTACACATTAGATATTGAAAGGTGAAATTCCCAAGCAGTGAACCCTTTGCCTGAACAGGATTCGAAAGATTGTAGTCTTTCGTTCAATCCAGACATTTTCTGTCTGTCAGGCTTCAGCCATCCCAAACAAATCCCACCTCTTGATGTGGAAAATTGTCCTCCTGTTGAAACATTGTATCAAATTGTCACTGACCTTGCTACTTTCCTAACAGGATCAGAGCAGCGTATCTTCTTCGAAGGCACCAGAAATGGAATTTCTGAATTTCTTATTATAATTAAAACAATCCGCTAAAAATTAGCTCTACTGGGTCCAAGAGGAACAAAGATTCCGATTAAAATTCATGTATTCAGTTTACAAACCCTAAGAAACAAAATATCCAGAAAAGCTTTAGACTTGTACTCCACAACACTAAGGGGCATATTCACAAGGTATTACCTCCGATTTATCTCTACCTTAACGCATCAAAAGTGGAGATAGAACTGACACCCCATTCGCAAGCTGGTGCAAACAGCAGACATCATCAGTATTCCCGCGATAACTGCCCCAAAACCTAACACCGCGGCGGACACCACCAACTGACCCTAATGAGATGCAGAGTAGGCGTTCCCATGCAGAAACACACAAAAAAACTAAGTATGGGCGAAATTTGCGAATTCGCGGTACGTGAATTTGTGCGAAATTGCAAAAAAGTCCGCGAGTTCGTCAATTTTTCCGCAAACTCCCGGATTTTTGTGCCAGTTGCACAAATATGTGACCACGTGTGCCTGTAACTTTGCCAGCACGCCAAAAGGCGCAAGGTCCCTAGAGTGAGCTGCCCATTATAGTGGGGACGGGCAGGAAGACGTTTCATACCGCTAGTGTGTGGTGGATGGGGCCAAACGGGCGGGGTTTCTATGCGAGTTCACTTGCATCTGGTTTATAAAGGGTCAGAGACCGATCAGAGCAGCAGATGAGGAGAAAGCAGCCTCCTGGTCACAGGAGCTACACGGGGATGGCGCTCGGGAAACTCATGGATGCAAAAATGCGTTTGGCACAGGACCCCAGAATCCTTCAGATGTCCAATATAGCTCTGCTGCGCATGTTGGTACAAAGCCATTCTGATCCGGCTCAGTGGGTTCAGGGGCATGCAGCTGCTGCTGCTGGGCAATGTCCCATCTCATACTAAACTGCCCCGTACAGGCATATGCTGGCGCTGGGCAGTAGGGTGCAGTGGCATGCGGGTGCTCCACGCCTGGAACATGCGCATACCGGTGCCAGGGGAGACACGTGTTTATTGGTGCTGTGTAGCAAGTTATGACTTTACATTTTGACTCCACCAGACGGTGGTACCACCTACACGGATCAGGTGCATCTAGGCACCAGACTTCATGGTGCAAGAGCATAATGGTGCTGTCCGGTACGGGTATATATGTACTGTGGGCAGGGGGACACTTAGCACAATGTTTGCTCACACCCAGAGAGCTCCCAGGCAATTGAGCACAAATGATTTTCACACTGAGAGGGCTCTGGGGCAGTTCAGCAGCACGGGGGCTCACACCCATTGGGCCCCGGGCAGTTCAGTAGCTCGTGGGCTCACAACCCCTGGGCAGCTCAGCAGCTCAGGGGCTCACACCCACAGGGCTCCCGGGCAGTTTAGCAGCGCCACGCTCTGGTTCATCACTGCTACCCTCTGGTTCATCACTGCCACCCTCCGGTTCACCACTGCCACCCTCTGGTTCATCACTGCCACCCTCTGGTTCACCACTGCCACCCTCTGGTTCACCACTGTCACCCTCTGGTTCATCACTGTCACTCTCTGGTTCATCACTGCCACCCTCTGGTTCACCACTGCCACCCTCTGGTTCATCGCTGTAACCCTCTGGTTCATCACTGCCACCCTCTGGTTCATCACAACACCCTCTGGTTCACCACTGCCACCCTCTGGTTCATCACTGCCACCCTCTGGTTCATTACTGCCACCCTCTGGTTTGCCACTGCCACCCTCTGTTTCATCACTGCCACCCTCTGGTTAATTACTGCCACCCTCTGGTTCACCACTGGCACCGTCTGGAGCACCATGGCCACCCTCTGGTTCATCACTTTCACCCTCCGGTTCATCACTGCCACCCTCTTGTTCATCACTGCCACCCTCTGGTTCATCACAGCACCCTCTGGTTCACCACTGCCGCCCTCTGGTTCACCACTGCCACCCTCTGGTTCATTACAGCACCCTCTGATTCACAACTGCACCTTCTGGTTCATCACAGCACCCTCTGGTTCACCACTGTAGATTATGGGGAGAAAGCACACCTGCCCAGCCTCAACCGGGGGCTGATTAATGTGTTACTGAATTTGAGCTTCAAGTCCGGCACCTGCTTCCTTATCTTTAAGTACTTCCTGTTGTGGTTTAATTTTTGGGGCAGCCTGGAGCATTGTGCCACACTTGTAACTATTCTCTGACCCTGCTTCGAGGGTCAGAGCAGGGTCAGAGAATAGTTGCAAGTAGGCAACAACTCTGGAGGCGCCGCTCAGGAAGCACTTACATGGTTACATCAGGTGCCCAAGTTGAAGTTAATTTCTTTGTAACCATTTTGTAAATGGTTACAAAGAAATTAGCTTCAACTTGGGCACCTGCTGTAACCCTGTAAGTGCTTCATGTACTTCAGTTTTTGAAAATCCATCCCGAACGTCATTTTGCGGATTTTTCTGCAATTTCGCGAGATTCGAGGACCGCGAAATTGCAGAAAATCCGCAAATTCTGCGAACGGAATGGATTTTACGCCCATGCTTAAAAAAAACAGCAACACCACTTTCACAACAAACTGACAGATCCGCGAAGCGAACCAAAAACAGGCGATAGCCGCAGGTATTTAACACCTGCCTCAAGCCAGACGACTACCTGCAGTAGGCAACGGAGCCCCGCACACAGCAATACGAGAAGAATAAATGACGCCATGGAGCTACTCATCATGCAGCTCGGAGCCCCAACAGGACCACAACACCCACCACCCCCAGGGCTGCCACCACCCCAGGACCCGGACCCAGCCCTCCCGGACCACCACAGAGGCAGCGCAGAGTAAGACATCAGACCTACCAAAACCGCACCACTCTCACAGACCTAATGCCAGTGGAAGTCATTACCCACTACAGGCTTAAAAGTACAACCATTCACTGCATCATGACCCACATTGCCCACAGGCTGACGGTACCAACACAGCGGAAAACCAACATCCCTCCACAGACAAAGCCGCTGGTACCTTCCAAACAACAACTGCCAGAGTCGGCAGGGTCTCACAGCCAGCCCTATCAAAGTTCATTACACCTGTCCTGGATGCCATCCTCAGCTTCATACCCCAGTACCTTCCCTTCCCCAACACTGCACAGGAACAGCTGGAGTCAATGCAGGGCTTCTACGCCATAGCCGGGTTCCCGGCCGTGTTGGGGGCAATCGGCTGCACATATGTCCTACTTGTGCCACCTGCGAATACTGCACACCACTTCCGCAACAGAAAGCACATTAATTCCTTCAATGTGCAGACAATAGTGGACCACCGGGGACTCTTCACCAATGTCGTTGCCAACTACTCAGGCAGTGTGCACGATTCCTTCATCTTCCGACAGTCAATCATCAACCAGTGCTTCCAGGATGGCACATATGGAACGGGACTGCTCGTTGGTAAGTACCAAATCAGCACACCACACATTACACATCCCAAAGCCTCCAACGCACAAAGCACAACTTTGGGGATGCACACATGACCAACCCACATTCTACATGTCAAACTACACGACCACTTACCAGACACGACCACACCACTCCATGGTCGTCCTGGGCTACCCCCGCACCCAATGCAGACATTTTATGGTGCCACATCCACACACCAGATGAACGTGTGTGGATGCGGAATACAGCCATGACACATTTGAGGCACTGCTCTGCCCACATGACCCTACCCCAGTCTCCCGCAGGTCAGTGTCCCCTGGCGGTGCGCCCGTGTTGGCAGCTGTGCATCCGGGGCCACTAGCCCTGTTCTACTTGAGTCATCCCCCCTTGTAGTTCTGACATTGCATTTCTGAGTGCCTGATGACTGTTGAAAATGTTGCTAGCATTAGCTACTCCCTGAGGGCTGGCTTACACTCACCCCACACATAGCCAGCACAGGCACCACTGGGTTGGTGGACCTGCCATCACATCCTGCCGAACCAAGTATTGACTCTTTTCTCCCTGCACTGTCACAGGTGATTAAGGATATGCACTCTGCCCTTGAATGATGACACCCCTTTGAGACCTGGCCACACCTGCACAGAGGCAGTACAATGTGGCCCACATACGCACCAGGGGCATCGTTGAACGCACATTTGGCATGTTGAAGTCACGTTTCAGGTGCCTGGATGGCACAGGTGGGAAGCACCTGTACAGCCCAGACACCGTGTGCAAGCTGATCGTTGCATGTTGTGTGTTGCACAACAGCTGTGTTCGCACCAGGGCCCCATGGATCCCAGTTCCAGAGGTACCGGGTGATGATGGTGGTGATGGGGCAGGTGGCCCACTTCCCACTGCAGCAGCGGCAGGAATGGCCCGTAAGCATACCATCATTACACTTACTTCTCATGAGCACGTCACATTGTGACCATCCATGGCAATCATGCAACAGTAGAAGATGTCCAACTGCACTGCAAGTGTGAATAAAACATATTTGCAGGTTACAGGTTGTACTTGTACATTGTCATGTTACATTTCCCTGCGATTTCAGGTGTGATTTGCCAGGTTGTGCACATTTACGGAACCAGTTGTGTCCTGTGATCAAATGTGGAGGGGTTGCTGTTTGTACCGGGATGTTGTCAATGTCGAGGTGCACTCCTGCTTATGTGCATATGCTGGACGGTGGATGTGTCGCTCCTGCGGCTCTGAGGTGTCTACGACTGGTCTCTATCATGCGATGTGCCTGTTGGTTCTGTTCTTCGACGGTGCTAGGATGTTGTTGTGTACATGTTGTCCTCTGCAGTTGGCCAGGGTGCATCCTTGGTACTCCGCTGTTGATGAATTTTGTTCTGTGGCATTTTCTGTATGCTGTTCTTGTGCTTTTTCCCACATTGCGCATGAGTATTGCTGCCCTCGCGCTGGTTGTCACTGTTTTCTTATCAAGCTTTTGCCCATCGCAGGTTTTTTCACATTGGGGTTTGTGTTTTCATCTCCATCGAGGTGATTGTGTCGCGGGCATTGGCCGCGATTTCGGCAAACTATTGCATTCTACCGCCGTGTTGTGAATTCCTCATTGTCACAGAGTTGTTTTCCCGCGATAGGCTGCGATGTTGAAAGCTGCATTATGCTGCAAGTTCTTGTGAATATACTACAAAGACTTCCAGGTCAGGTCAGAAAAACTCATAACTCATCCAACAAGCCAGTGGAAAAAAATAATGGGTGGAACCATCATAGCACTAGAAGGACAACTTGGAGCACCACAATATCACATCTGAAGAACTAACCCTGCTGTCGTCTTTCATGGAAGATGTAATAGGAAACCGCATAAAGGAGGCTTTCTCCGCATGTCAATACAGCTCTTGACACTCACAACACTCACTAAATGATAGGACCAAGAGCCTCTTACAATCACATACTGGCCTCAGCATGAGCATCGTCTAAAAATACAGCATGGCTGGCTGCCGGTGTGCAAAATGGCCTGTCGGAATTTGCATTACTTTCACTGGGATCAAAGTAGAATGGAGACACGTTAATACTTTTTTAGACAACGAAATGCACAACTTGAAAACGTTTCTCATATCTGAACTGTGGTGTATTACGAGTAGGGTTTCTACCATACTTGTGAAAGGTGTGCTCTCTCTTCTTCTCGCCCAGACTTTTACAGCGATGGAAAAGGCAGTATCTCAGGCATTGTTAACGTTCTATTTTCCAAATAATTTAGATTTTTATCCCTCACGAAGGTTGAGCTACAATATTGTGTAGATTAAGCCTCAAATCAAATTAATTAGCATCACAGATGTTTACATATTCAGGAGAGGAGAAACAAGCCAAACACTGTATTAATTAAAAAATATCAGCCAGCTTATACAATATGCTTTACTTTCCACTCATTGACCAGTGTAGGTGTTTTCCATTCAAAACAGCAACATTCCTGAGAATAAAAATAAAAACTGCACTGATTGGATGCTCTCACAAAAGTTAACCACAAAAAAATGTTTCTCCTAATGCTGATCAACTTTCTGGGTCGGCTACTGGCATTCAGTAGTGCATAATTTTATCTATTGGCACTTACATTGACGAGTCGGTCTTTTTCAAATTAAATCGTCATTTGCTTTTAATTGTCCCATCACTCAATTGAGCACAAACGATCTCCTTTTAAGCAAAGACTGTGGACATCTGTTAGTAATTGAGATACCGTGTAATAGGGCATATGAAAATTGCTCGGGCGTGATAACGCCGCGCGCCCTCAGAGCTCTCAGCCTCGCTTTGATGGACACTGGACACAGCACCAGTTCATTTAAAGTTCATCAGCTGGATGCGAGTTTATTTGGCGGGTTTGTATGGAGTGAGTATGTCCCTCCCTGGAGCGGCTATACATCGACGTAGGACATTAGCATCCTGCCTCGGGTGCATTGATTCTCTTTGGGACGCGAGGCAGGAGAGAAAAAGGTTTTTGGCGATAATACAGAGAGAGATGCGTTTTGTCTCTCGGTGCTGTTTATCATTCTCCCTTGGTTTCCTCTAACAACAACCAAAGTAGGGAAGCTGGCACGTGGGACATATTTACAGATGGGCCTGCTCAGCGGTAACAAACACAGAGCGGCCGCGCAGGTGCTCACTTTTGCATTTGGTCGCGTGCCAGCAACAGACTGCTTCCCTGTACATCCAGTCCCCGGAAGTTTAAATTATAAGGGCAGATGCGCAGTCTGGGCTGTTTTCCAAATTCCACTTCTAATAATGGGAGGCGACCAAAATAAACAACGCTTTTCAGTTGTGAATGCTTCACGTTTTGTTTTTGTTTATATCCGAACCACACTTCTATGTTCACTTTTGTTTCATTGTAGTTCTAAATAGAAATGTGTATCCATTTTCTACTTTTCTGACAAAAACATCTAATACTGTGATATACGCTGTTAAAAGAAAAATATTTATATTTCTGGTTACTATTCTGTAGCATCTGTAGTGTGATGGATCAGAAATTTCATTTTATTTGTAGGGGGGCATTATATTCTTTTGTAAAACGCATCCGCATATAATCTTGCAAATTATGTTTGCATGTGGTGTTAGAATTTTGAAATGTATTAACACAATTGTGTAAGGTGCTCTAGTTTAGAACTGTACCCAGAGTGGATGACGCGATGCGAGGTGCATCATGGGAATGCTACCTGTGGAATATTGATTGTTGTAACTAGGGAAAAGGCCCACTTCTTCCTTGCCTTCAGAGAGAGAGAGAGAGAGAGAAAGAGAGAGAGCATCTCAGAACTAGCTCTTCTATTGATAGTGGCTTTATGCTACTTAACCCATGGACGGTGGACCGACTTCTTAGGAAGACTCCAGGCACTAACATCTTTTTTCCTTTACTTTGAAAATTCTTATATAGGGATGTCATCTTAGAGATAGAGTGGGGATAGATTAATGCCTTTTAATCATCTTCCCTCAATGCAGGAAAAATTACACTCATGCTTTTTGATTCTGTGTATCCTACTTCTTGAATTAATAGTGCTGTTCATGCAACACTGTCTGAATTGGATGCATAGATTTGGCTTCATGCTAATTCCTTTGTATTTCTATACCCTCGCCATGTCCAGATATTTTAAGCTGTGTAATAAATGAACTAACTTTATCTAGTTGTCCGTGGATCATTATGTGGTAAGAAGAACTTTGATTGTGATTTGACAATTTTCTCCCCTTTACAATTTCATGCTGCTAAAGAGAACAATCCATTTTGTGTCTCAAGAACAGGTTTAAAACTAATGCTCCTGCCCCTTTCAAGTGCTAACATTAAGTCGCCATATCGAGACCCAGGGATATATGGTCACTGTTGCAAATGCATTTGGTTGAACAAAGCAGGAGCAAGCCATGTCACCCTTGTACTGCCAAACAGCAATATTGGCATGCAGATGGCACAAATCTGACATATCCAAATGAGGTTGACATGGTGAAGGTACCTACAACAGACCATTACATAATGAGTACATTGTAAATTATACTTGCCTCCCATCTCTCCTCACGTCTTAACGTTCAATTTAGGAGCTAGCAGCTAGCAGAACTTCCCAAGGGAAGACCGGAAACACCAGAAGAAGTCACCATCCTATTGGTCTTACCACCAGCGGTCCCTTGCGACCTGGCCTTTTAACAGAAGCAATGAGATCGGGGAGAGTAAGAAAAACAACTGCCTTAGCAACAAAAAGGAAGAAGGCAAAACCGGAGGCTGTCCTCGAAACCACTCTTACGAGCCCTCGCAATTCACCGAAGCCCCAAAATTTGCCCGTATCTGGGAAGCAACACCTCAGGAAGAACAACAAGATCCTCGGTCAGGCTCAAGCCTTGAGCGAGCTAAATTCTCGGTCGCTACTAGACTACTTTAAAAAAGCGCCGGGTGCACTAATGGCCACTTCTCCCCCTCAACTGGGGGAGACTACGATCTCCGGCATCATAGGCCATTCAGGATATTTGGCAAAATCGGTAAAGTTAAACACACTCTCACCGCAAATGCTGTTTTCAACAACCACTAAAACGTCGACCTCCGACCAAGAAGTATTCACCTTCGGGTCTGAACTTAACGACCAGAGTCTAGCCCCGGCGGAAGATTTGTCATCAGGCAACCAGCCCCCATTGATACAGCCCCAACGACCACCTGCCTCCAACAAACAAGAGGCAGGTTGCACCCCACAGCCCGTGGGGCTGCCAACCACCGACGCACTCCCTCAAGCAAGCCAGCTAGTGACCTCACCATTCCAGTCATATCAATATTCCAACATCCCAAAGGAGGTTATTTCAGCTTCTCACCGCCAATTAACTTTTCCGCAAATTCACAATTTCTTCAACCAGGCATCTAATAATGACGTTGAAATCTCTCTCCAGCTGGACACCAACAGTCCTCCAAAGGGAAGTCCGGTCAAGCCCAACCAACAACAATGCCTGCTCTCACCACTAACAGCAAAAATAGCCACACCTAACTCATTCTATAAACCTGATATAAACGATTACAACCTGGCGGACTTGTCCTTCTTTCTGAAAAATCCGCAAACCCCTTCCGCTCCAAGCCCGAAAATAATTAAACAGCAAGAAGTACCTACTACACAGAGTCTTTGGCCCCAGCTACTTCAAACATTCCAATCGACAGTTATTGCATTAAACTACCACTCAGATAAACTGGACACGCAGGTTGACTTATTGAACACGCTAGCAGTATTCACAGCAGGGATCGACAATAAACTAGATAAATTAAACAACTTAATCATCGACGCACAATCGTCCTCAAAACTAGTACAGTCGGTTTGCTGCTGTTCTCCAATTATTGACTCACTCACTTCTCTGCCAGCCATCCTCACCATCGTTATAGACAAGGTTAAGCAGCTGAAAGAAGGCGGCTCGATAAAAAATCTACACAAGAAATCACAAACCGCTATAAACTTGTGTTTAGAAACCGATAACATCCAGTCATTCCTTGCATCTGCTCCCCAGAGAAGTGGGGAGCAAGATCCCGAGCTAGGCGAAAGCAATAACCAAACAACACTACCCCTACATCAAATGCCCTCATTGACCCTAGCTCCGGTCCCATCCGGGCTAGTAAACTACTCCAGCCCCAATGAGGGTGAGCAACAAGGTAGCCTGGGGACCACTGAATCCCCCAACTCAGAAATACAGTCCGCTCCTATGCCTCCTCTTTCCAAGAGGGAGCGTAAACGCCAACGCAAACATAGAAATAAACTTAAAGTCAAAGAAACATCTGCCCCCCAGAAACTATTCCCCGTTTTTACAACGACTTCTAAGAAGGCAGGTGCAAACATTTCATCAACACCTCCATCCCCTATAAAGGCAGCACACAGTGATCCACTATGGGGCCAATCCCTAAGTCCCGGTCAAAATCCCTCCTCAAGCGGTCGTGCCCCAAGTACTCCATCTGGCCCCTCAGGGACTCCTGCAGAAATAGAGGGACCTGATCCGCAGCCCGATATAGAAAAACCAAGGGCACCACTCAAGGATCCTTCCATCTCGAGGCACACAGGCATAAATTTACATCCCCAACCAGCCCTTCAACCCTCTCTGGCAGAGCAAGAAAAACTCAATACAGACACCATTCCTTTAAAAACAATCTTCATTCACAAACTAACTAATCTGCAGACCAGGCAGGTAACATGGCCAGAATCTCAACATCCGCCTCCTCCCCATCAAAGAGTAGACATAGGGGCCCCCCTTGAAAAAGCCCCTAGCTCAACCAAAACCCACGGCCTCACAGGGATCAAAAGTGACCTAAAACATACTACGATCCTATTAGTCCCCGAATATAAATCAAGGGGGAGGTATGATACCCTTAACAGGTCAAATATATTAAAACTAGTAAACGACATCCCAGGGTTTGAAGCACTATTATCGAATGATATAGACTCAATTGAATTCTTGCCCCCAAGGGGCTCCCAACCTTCTGAGGCAACCCTGGTGTCATTTAGATCATCCTACTGGGCAGGAGTGTTTATGGACCATAAAGCTGCCTTCTGGGATTGGGGCATTAGAATTTATCCGTACTCCACCCCCGGCTACCCCTCAGTGCTTTTAAATCGGCCAGGAGTAGGAACAAAAGCAGAAAGTCTCCCAGCTGGCAACAAAATTAAGCCTTATTCAATCCTAAAAAACGCGCTGGGGATCGCAGAAACACAGACACCCCTCTCTACCGGGGGACACGACCCCGACAACATCCAGGGATGGGGATGGCTTCCGGCCGTCCTGTCTCGCGGGAAAATAGTCTGACCACAGGATGTGCCTTTAGTGGAGCAAAACCACAAAGCACCGGTTCAACCATACCCACAAAAAACTGTGACAAAGACAAAGACAGACCCCGTTTTCACATTGTGTTCATGGAACATCAGTGGCCTCCAGCACAAATTAACCAATCCAGAGACACATTCCTTCATATACGGGCATGCACTAATTGCCCTGCAAGAAACATGGGCCACCCAAAGCTCACCAGTCACAGGGTTTATTGAATTATGGAAGCCAGGAATCAGAGCCTGCCGCTATGGCCACCCAAAAGGGGGACTGTCAATTTATGTTTCAAACTCCCTAAAAGGCCCGATTGTTCCGCTAAACTTTGAGGAAGACTGGCTACTTGGGGTTAAAATTAAATCATGGTACAAGCAACGCTCACTCCTCCTACTCAACGTGTATATCAACCCAAGTACGCGGACAAAAAAAAGGACATCTGGCACGCTTATCCACTATCATGAGCGATTTGGCCGCTGACCACCCCGATTCGGACTGCATAGTAACTGGGGACTTCAACACAAATCTTTTCCAGGGCAAACCTACAGACCTTGACAGACTTTCTCCATTTACTCAGCTCGAGGTGCCAGACCAATCTAAGCCTCCAAATCAAGTTCATTGTGCACTGGGTGAGCTCCTCGTGTTGCAACTATTTAGCGCTGGATACCTGGTAATGAACGGAAGGACACCGGGTGACACCCCCCCAAATTGGACCTGGACAAACGGGCACAAGAAAACCTTTTTGGACTTCTCTATTTGCAACTCAGACCTGTTTTATCACCTGGCCAGCTTCAGCATTCTACCACGACGGGAAAGTGATCACCGTCCACAGGTCATCACTCTTAACATAAAGCCGGAGTACCATTCGTCTGCCTTAAGTACTTGTATTGGGATTTACACCGAGAATCTGAGGCGTTTAAAATGGAGCGATGATATAAGCCCTAACATCATGAAGACAAGTTTGGCTCTTATCAATGGGGATACAAATCAGACAGCTTCCCCGATTGCCGTATGGACGAATCTCTGCGTACAACTGGTCACTCTTTTTCCTGTTAAACAGCACCATCACAACGCCAGCACAATATGGCAGTTCTCACTCTCAACCCAGTCGAGGGCGTTGAAGAAAGCCAGGAACAATGCCCTGCGGGCACTTACAAAATCCCCAGGAAATAATGATCTCAGTCATGTGTACAAATTAGTGCAAAAATCATTCAGGATGGCCTCACAAAAAGACAAACGTCTACATCAAAACCAGCTATGGGCCAAGCTCCTTTGGGAAAGCAAAAACCGCAATGCGAGAAAATTTTGGGCCTTGATCAACCGTTCCAACTCGGGGGCATCAAAAGTTGGGTCGGCAAACATACAGGAGTCAGACTAGTCCGCCTTCCTGACCGACCACTTTAGGTCCCCGGAAACCACAGTGAGAACAGGAACCAGCCCCTGTAAAGAGGTTGAAGCACCCCAAAGTATCTGCAGACCCAAGGATACAAACTGTGAAGGCTATTGTACAGATGACATCAAGATCAACGAAGAAATGGTCGTCAACGCTGTGTCAAAAGCAAGATCGGATGGGGCCCCGGGCCCAAACGGTTTGCCTCAGAGACTGTTCAAATCCAACAAAGCTCTTTGGTCGGGGCACTTAACCACCTTGTTTAACTTTGTGCTTAGGTCTTCAACTGTTCCAGATTCCTGGCGTGGGGCTATAATTCACCCAATCCATAAATCAGGCTCCCGTGCCATTCCAAGCAATTACAGACTAATTGCCCTACTTGACATCGAGGCAAAGCACTACGCAGGCATTCTTCTGAAGGAGCTGAAGGGATGGGCAGAACAACGTGATTTGTTACCAATGAACCAAACAGGCTTTACTGCCAATTCAGGGACCCAGACTAACTTGCTCACATTGTCAATAATCATCGACAAGACGCTTTTATCATCAAGATCTGTGCACTGTTGTTTTGTTGATTTTAAAGCAGCGTTTGACCGGGTCTCAAGGGCAGCTCTATGGGGTAAACTGAAAAAATGGGGGATCCCTGAAAAACTCCTGGACGCGATAATCCAACTCCACTCACATACCTGGGTTCAGGTGAAGCTGGGGTCCGGCACGCACCTCTCACGGAAAATCATGACTACCAGAGGAGTCAAACAGGGGTGCGTGCTGGCCCCCCTCCTTTTTAACTTGTTCATTGCAGACCTACCGGTCACACTTGATTAAATAAACAGCCACCCCCCTAAGGTTGGAGGCGTAGCAATAAGCAATCTTCTTTACGCCGACGATCTGGTTCTTTTTAGCCTTACACGGGTCGGGCTTCAAAGGCTTTTGGACAGGCTACATAGTTACACTATTAACAACCAACTTGAGGTAAACTTAAAGAAAACCCAAGTTGTGTCCTTTGGCAGGAAACGCAATGGAGGCGGTGCGTGGTCATATAATAATAATAATCTAACAATATAAATACTTAGGGGTCCACTTTGATTCCAGGGGTAACTTCTCCAAACGAAATTGCAGTAAAAGCCACGATCCTACAGGTCACATTATCCAAGCTTGCTAAAGAACTGTCCGGTCCAACCCTCTCATTCCTACTGGAAGTTTTGAGAGCAAAAATCGGACCCACCCTTACGTATGGTAATGAAATATTTAGGGGTAAGCTAAACACAACTATGAACCAACTTGTGACCAAGATTTACAAAAAAGTGCTACATTTGCCCAAATCTGCCTCCGCTGCCCAGATCAGGCTAGAACTGGGCTTATTAAATCAAGAGGCCTTCAACACCGGCACATATTTAAACTTCTGCCACAAACTTAGAAAAGCAGCTATAGGCACTTTAGAGTCTCTAGTCTGGTTGGAGATCAGTCAGAAGAACCCTGGGGGCTCGTATGGCCGCCTTTTTACAGACTCTATCCGCGAAATGGCGGCGGGTGATCTATGGGCTCTCAATCCCAGCATGATAGCATTTAAAACATGTATCAAAAAGAGCGTCAGAATGTGCTCACTTATTATGGACAAAGAGCTACTCCGCAGACGCAGTCACGCATGGTCAGTTATGAAGTCTTATGGGCGCATATCTCCGGCTACTTACCTCTCCTGTACTTATTCATTGCATTTAAAGCGGAGTTTTCTGGCCATAAGATTGGGGGTTTGGCGTTTTTTAAAAGATCTGCCTACATGGCAGCGTAGCACGGAAGATTTAACTTGCAGAGGGTGCGGCATGACAACTGAAACGCTAGAGCACGTGGTTTGCTTATGCCCCGCACTTACGTCCCAACGTAGACGTAAACTCAGAGTAGAGTGGAACAGGTTGGGTGTTCGGACCTGTAGACAGGCAATTATCACCTCTCTGTGCCCAGAAAACATAGCTCTGAACATCGCCATTACAACATATATTCGGGACGCCTATCGCATCTTCACAGCAAAGGCGTAAGGAGCAGCAATCCCCCGCGCTGTCCCGACCAGCGACCCATCCCAAGCTGCATTTTAGCTTTTAGTTTTAAGTATAAAATTATGAGTCTTAGTTGTTAAACGCCGGTACATAATATCCCCCTGCTCTTTGCTAAGTGTTATCGCTGCCTAATACTCAATTGTTTTAATTTTTAAGGTGTAATATAACTCGAGCAACAGGTGTCGATAGATTTTTACTGTTCAATTGTGAAAAAAAATATATATATATGTTTTGAAGTTTTTTTAATTATAATGTATCGATTTGTGGATCTAATTTGTAATGCTTTTAAGGATATTTTTCTTTTATCCAAATAAAGATTTTACACCCCTCCAAATTATACATGTACACGTTTTCACATAATCAGTATCCACAGAACACAGTCTTGGCAAAACTCTGAGATAAACAATGCTACAGAAAATAAAGTCCCATGTGTCAAAACCGTGTTTAAAATATAGCTTTGCCTGCTACTTCCTCAAGCTTTCATTTTAGCTTAACATACTTATCTCATCACAACAAGAGGTGCTGTAACAGTCACAGTGATGTAAGGTCAAGACATGCAAGTCCCCTCCTTCTTATTCTTTAGTACTATCATCTTTCTTTGACATTTTATGTTCCTCACCTTGTGGCTCACTGTGGTCTAAATCCTCTGCGATGTGAAGGATGTTCCGTAGCAGGGCGATGCAGTGGAGCATGCAGCAGGCCACACAATTTGGCATAACTTTCCAGGTGAGTAGAGGAGGGCTCCGCCTATCAGCTGGGGTATAAAGCTGTTACGCAGTATAGAGGAATCATGGGAAGAATCAGGGAACTGGGCACAGACTTATGAGATGTACAAATCTGCTAGACAGACAACTTGCATGTTAAATGAGTGGAAGTGCTTCCAGTTATAGTACGCTTGTTCCCAGTTGTGTGGTGGTATCAAAGCTAAAGGGGTGGATCCAATCTCATGTGGCATGCGAGCAAATCAATAAAACTCTCCCTTCACATTTGCCAAATACTCATGTCTTGTGAAATGGATGTAGCTGTCAATGTGCCACATCAAAGAAGAAATGACTACTCCTGGCACATCTCTGAACATTTAATTTATGTATTTTGAACATTTATATAGCGCAACAGATGCTTCATCGAAGAGGCGTCCTGGCGCTAGTAGACATGCCAACAGAGTACAGAAGCTAGGCCCTAGAAGAAAAGGCAACATTGGTTGTGATATACCACCAGATATTGCCACTGTGTACTGTAATGAACCAGTGGCAAAAATGGTGTTCTGCCATTCATTGTACTATTGGTGGGATACATGTTAAGTTTGTGTTGTGAGGCTGGAGATCAGGCTCCTACTGATGACATACATCACAATAGTTAGCCTATTCAGATGAATTTTTTTATTAACATCCCTTTCTTCCATGGTTTGTAGGTCTGGAAATGGGAGGTGCACTGGAGACTGCTTTCTCCTCCCTTTCTCAGGGTACCTATTTGTGAAGTATCAGTAAAATGGCCACAGTAACATATGTGCAATTTCAATAAACAAACATGTGACACAACATAGCAGATGAGCTATTTAATATAAAATATTGCCTCAAAAAGGTGATATTTGCATCTTGGAATTAAAAAATAATAATATTTGGGGAAAGAAATGTGAATGGTGGTAAATGCTGAACTGTGCTAATGTAGCAATAATGCCCTAACAAACACCACAGAGGCTGAGTTTCAATGAAATTACATGGGTATGAATTTCTTCCCATTACAACATGTAACCCCATCACATGAGTGGTACTGACACATTTAAATGAAAAAATCCACTACTTTCAACCGTTCACATGGCAGCTGCCTGGCCTGGATCTTGGTAAATTCTGACTGTGACACCGAAGGCAGAAGTTATACAAGCTGTGGGCGGTTAACTCCATGATAAACAGAGCCATAGGCCAACGTTGTAGATTGTGATGGTCATGGGCCAATAGCTGTGTCCATCTCTGCTGATTACCTTGTATTTTGGGCACATGCACGCCGCAGTTTAAAAACTCACTGGCCTAAAACACTGCTGCCACCAACACCTCCTACACTTCAGCTGCTGTTTGCCACCTCTGGGAGCACTTATGAAAGGCCAAAACGTGAAGAGGGCCACTGCCTTCCCTGCAGAAGAACCAGCAATGCTCACAGACGAGGTCCTCTCCCAGTGTGGCCCGCTCCGTGGCTCACTAGAAGAACAGGTGAGTTACTGAATACATATATAATTCTGTGTAACTCAATATTTGCCATGTTCACAGGCTACATTGTGCTCCTGAGCCACATTATATGTCTATAAGGTGCTGTATCATTTGTAGCTCACTACGTAGGACAATCATCTTAGTGATTGTTGCGCCCTATACGGGAAACATCGTTTACAACGTGGTGCCTTTACAACAATGCCATTACAACGCAAGTCGTTACTACGACTTGCGCTGGATGGCGCTGTTGTATAAGGAATATAGTAATTTTATATTCCAACACCTTCCCTACTGTTACGTGGGCTGGTGTTAGAATATAAAATCATAATATTCCACAATCCACGCACACCAACGCAAGTCGTTGGAACGACTTGCGTTGTAATGGCAGCGTTGTAAAGTACCGCGATCTAAAAGATCGCGCTGTACTAACGTACATCCGCCCTATACATTGTGGATGTACATCACCACTGTTGGGTGTATGTAGCCATCTATGATTCATACATTCAATGGTACCTGTACTATTGTTACAAATCTGATAATGCCAAATATGAAAACATGTGCATATCCTTAGCAGCATGAGGACTGTATGTACTCTGTCAAGAGCAGATGAGGATGATGTCAGCAATGTATCTAGCTGCGCATATTATTCAGCCTACATTTTGGCTCTAAAAAATGTGGTCTGGGAGGTAGCAATATATCACAGATCCCTTCAGGGTGCAATTTAGCATTGAGTTTGTTTATTGGATGTCCACAAGCTGACCTTTGAGATTGGACTATGTTGGTAATGTGAGGGACTTGGTACAGATATATGCTAATCCTGCAGAGAGCAAGTCCTAATAATGAGCTGTGGCCACTCAGAAGCATGTCCCAGGCTGGGGCAGGGTGTCTGTGGCAATATAACTGATACCAAGAGCTAATGTTGTGTAGTCCTCTTTTTTAATGTGTAACTCACATCACAGTACACATAGCTCTCTCCTGGGTTACTTAATGTGAGTGTGTAAAGACTTAACAATCGGAGTGTGGTACCTTTGCAATTTAGATATATGAACAGGGATAATGGTATTTATCAGGTTATTAAGAAGTGTGTATTGAGGTTTGTGTATCTCAGCATGTATAATATACATATGTTGTTTGCTCACTATTGGTGGCAGCTAGTGGCGGATGTAGCACACTTGTGTGACATAAAAAAATGATGTACGTTAAGTTTCAGTTACAAAATGTTTGCTTCTTCTCTTGTATATATGCAGGTCAACACCCATCAGGAGCATGACATCTGGAAGGCCACCACACAGAAGATGCGGACCCTGGGGGTCTACAGGTAATGTAGCGTCCATTGACACAAGAGGTGGGATGACCTGAGACGCTATACCTGGAAGATCGTGGAGGTCCAGCTGGGGCTGTCCTCCCATCGTGTGTGGGGGGACATGCCACACCGTGAGTCCCCTAATAGCCCACATATTGCAGTGGCCTATCCCAGCCTTGATGGGCAATTAAGGGCCCAATAGCAGCAACATGGGGGCAAGTCATGACCAAAGTTGTACAAGTGGTGTTAACATCTTTTTTTATCTCACAGGCATGCATGTCACCATCTGAACTGAGGCATGCCCCTATTCAAATGCACAAGAGGAGTATACAGCTTTGTAGGTCTGGTGAGAGGTGAATAATGATGTAATATGCTTAGTATATGTATCAAGCTGCTGCACAGCAATGGCCAGTGACCTATCCATGAACCTGACATGGGATGTCACATGGCTGACTCAAGTGATGATTCCGCTCATGTTGTTGTATTTCCTGACTTACCATTGCCCCAAACAGACCAATTGTCTACATTGTGGAATGAGTGATACTCACTCAATACTGTGAATCCTGTGATTATAGGCCTATCACATGTGACGTAGTATAACATGCACCTTTCAGCTGTGACTGGACAATGGTTCCCATTGGTAAGTTAGATATGTGTGATAACATACCTGTTCCTACATCACTGCTGCAATCAGTAACAGAGCCTACATGTTGGCCTGTGAATCTGTTCCTGTAGTTGAGTCATTAACAATCCTGTGTTCTAATGATGAGACTGCAATCTTAGGTTGATGTCTGATTCAAACAGACATATGTGTGGAAGCCACTGAGATTATTTTGTGACTTAATTGTGTAATTTAAACAATATTTACCACAGCCAGGACTGTGTACACAATGGTGAGTGTGTGACACATGCCCTGATCCGTTATTCGCATGCTGCCTTCTCATCCTCCTAGACCTATCAGCTGCATTCGATACAGTCGACCACAAACTGCTCATCAAGACTCTACAAGAAAGGGCAGGTTTAGATAAGACAGTACTCAGTTGGTTCTCTTCCTTTCTCCACAACCGCTCACAAAGAATAAAAATTAAAAGCTTCCATTCCGACCTCCACCCAGTTAACAGAGGTGTTCCACAAGGATCAGTGCCCTCCCCTCAGCTTTTCAACGTCTACATGGAACCCCTTACCTCCCTACTCAGGAAATCTAACATCCCGTTCCACCTATATGCGGATGACACACAACTCTACCTGGAAACCTCCTCCAGTGCTGACATCCAGAGACTCAACACCACACTCAGGGAGGTACAAGTATGCCTCTCAAATAATCACCTAAAACTCAATCATGAGAAAACGGAAATACTCCTCATCTCCAATAAAGATGAAAACTCACAAATTGCAGAATGGTTCAAAGCTATCGATGCCCTCAATGGCAACCTCATCCTAGCAGAGTCGGTAAAATCTCTTGATATCACCTTAGACTTGAAACTAAACTTGAATAAACATATCTCAAAATCCGCAAAAAGTGCCTTTGGGAGCGCGCGTTCACCTTCGGCCTTGTGTGCTTTACTGGGGCCTATCTCCCTGGCCGCTGCACCTATCTATGCGATTGATCTGGTGTTTCCTGTGAGCGTGTTTGTCTGTTGGCTATATGTCACCTCACCTCTGACCTGTCAATCGGGGACCTCAGGCCTTGGTCTCAGCGCCTGCCTGACTACGTATTTCTGAGTCTGGGTTGACATGGAGTTCATAATTTGTCAATAAAGATGTGACTTCATTTGTATGTATGAATGTATCAATATTCAAATTGACATTGACTTCAACCTTTTCTTTTCGTTGGCCATTATGGGCACACGCCTTGTTTCACTGAGTCCAACAATAAAATCCTGAAACCTCACAGAATGTGTTGAGACTTTGGGGGTCGTTTATGAGAAAGTCACGCAGTGCAGTGCAGCAAGTCATCTTGCTGCGCTGCACTGTATGACAGGGAAATTCAGGACTGCACCATATTTAGGGCAATATGGCAAATTCTTATCCTTTCCGATGCGCTGGCACCCTTTTCGCTGCCTAGTGCCAATGCAGGCACCTCTACACCATGGTGCACGTGTGCTTGTGTTGCATTCTGGATTGTTTATTCCAGCAAAGGACACCTTCCTGCACAAAACCATTCCTGGAAGGCATATTCCTCTTTCTATTTGTGCTGCAGAATGCACAACACATAGAAAGAGGAAGAAACAAAGAGAAATAGAGATATCTTTCCTCGTTATTCCTCCCCAGAGAATGTGTAAGAAATTGGTGCATTTCCATGTTTACAAGTTCTTGTAAATCTGGGAATGCATCAATATCCATGGGAACACCCAAGAAATGCTCACAGAGTGCCTTCCCAGGCCAGGGTATGCAATGCAGCTATTTGCACCGCATTGCGTTACAAAAGATCTTTAGAGTCAATCTGAGCCATGCCAAGTGGGTTTGTGTGGCTACAAAAATCTGACTTGGAGGTTTGCGTCACACATGTACCACATTGCGTGTTGCAAGCGCGACACAAGCCTCTCATAAACATGCCCCTTTGTGTGGAGGAATATGGAATTGTCTCCAATGAGCTTATGCCAGTGCCAGGACAGTTCTTTATGCTCTAGTCTGCATAGAGAGGATATTTGAACCTAAAGGATTTACTTTAAGAAATACACTGGCATCACCCTTACAACTACATAAACAGAACTTCAAAGACAGCCAGACGAGGATACATGAACACACAGACTTGCACGAAAAAGTTGAATACAATAGCAGCTTTAAGTCACATTCCACACGTTGCTGAATGGACAAGGTAGCACTCAACATGATTGACACACAATCATCAAGTAGTTTGAAAAATATAATGTAACTTCTTACTGGTTTAACTGCATGGTCACAGAAGGGCAGATGGTACACATGGTTGCACAAATGAAAGAGCCAACGGGATGTCCATGCACCTACAAGTTGGAAGATTTTCAAGGACTTGCATGAAAACTCTAGCACCACCAACCACACATGCATGTCCTTGTGTGCGATAGAAAAAGAATTATGTAATATGTACTATGGATTACGCCACAATAACTTTGAATGAATATCATTACCTACATACAAAACAAAATAGTAATCCCTGTAAAATAACACCACTGCTGATATTCACTGCTAATAACTATGACACAAATCTCAACTACTGCAAGCAGCAACACCCTTTGCAGGAAAAAAGACTATGCCAGAGAGCGCACAAGATGGTAACTGTAAAGTTGCAGCAATTTACACACACAAGGGTCCATTCCAAACATACAAACTCATTATGGATATGGGATATGAATCATAAACAAACACAATATTATATCTAAACACATCTGTACAGGGAGCCCATGTTTACTAAAAAGACAGGCAATGCAGCAAAAGAACTTGCTGCGCTACGCTGTGTGATGGGGAGAGAGCAGGAATGAACTATATCTACTAAGATATGTGGTAACACCCACACTCCATCCCTGGAAAGCTTTCCCAGAGCGGAGTAATGCTAGACAGCGACTTGCACTGCCTTGCGTTACTCTAGCTATACTAAGCCATGCAGAGCCACGCAAGGGCAATGCAAATCCTTCGTAAATCCGGACATATAACTTTAAATAATGGCATAATGTAAATGGCACGTCACACAAACCGAAAATACACCTGCATCACTGTGAGCAAAATAAAATGTTAGTGTGCCTCCAGTACTCAGATGATATCAACCTCACCTCCAAACTAGCACATTTTATAGAGTAGGATTTAGTAACTGTACCCAAGTTTTAGAGTTCAATCTCAGGAGGACATGTCTTTTCAGTGGTCACAGCACAGGCATGGAATTAACAGCCATTTGAGCTATGATGTATTCTAATATCTTCTTTCATAGGCTACCGAAAACTTACTTATTCACTCAACATTATAATTAGAGATTCTGAGCCTCAATCCCGTTTTAGCACACATATTGGTTGGTAACGTTATAGGCCTTAACATCGGACCGGGACACCTTCCAGAAGAATTCCAATTCACTGTTTGCTTAATATAACAATTGGTGGGAGAGGGAGGTAGAGAAATGAAGAAAGGCAAATAAATGTCTTATAACTAATATCTGGTATGAAGTCACAGGATGTGCAAGACTCCGTGGTCTCTATAATTAGTAAGGCATAATTCTTGGGTGCAGCATTCTTGAGTCCTGAGCTACTTCTAAATTTCGCGAGGGACGAAGGATTGTAAAGGCGGAATACCATAGTATTCCCATATTCCCCTGACACTATTGATATTAATAATCTCAGGAACTTGAATATCACTGCAGCATTGCCAAACTCCTCATAAAGGGGTTGAATCAGTCCAGGGTTTATAAACTATTATGTTATTTCTGTGATCAAATCTGGGGCAAAAGTAATTTTCTATCACTACACCTACCAGTAAATAGACTAGCACCCTCCTCTTTCATAACTTCTCATGCTCCACGCCCCCTACACATGTATCATGATGGCATGGAGCTTTCATATTGGTTAATAAGTCAATGCACTGTGCATCTCTCTGTGCTTCTTACCAGCTCCTCTTTCCAACAAGAAAAATCATTAATAGTGAAGCTAAACTCCCACGAGAAGATTATTTTCACACTAAGTCCCAGATTCAGACAAAAAGTAAGCAACTTCACTTACAGGCATATGCCTATGATTTTCTTAAAGTTATTCAATCTAAGAGGTTCAAATATATACCATACATTATACATTGAAATGTTTCATTAGTGATAGGCATACTCCTAACCCTACACTGTGAACCAGAAACCCCACCGCTGACTATCTTTGAGTTCGAATTTTGAGTGTGAACCAAACATAATGCTTATGAATGCTGAATAGCTTATACCCACATGAGTGGTCACCATATTCCCGTAGTCACTTTCTGCCACTCCACTGGAAAATATGTTTTGTGGTCAAGTTCAAAATGACCAAGAGGCAACATTCACAAATATTTGCCATAGCCACACTTTAATCAACTTTTGCCAATATTCCAGGCTACATCATGCGTGTTTTTGCCAATTAAATGCTCCTCAAAACAAGGCTTCTCATTTGCTTTTCTCTATTGTATGTGTTTTTTTTCAGCTTTTTAATCTATTTTTTTAGCATCGTCTCCCACTTTAATGCGCATGGTTAAGAAAGATGAGTCTTAGGTCTGAATTTGTCAGCAAATGTATGGCAAGGCTCAAGCGATTGGTGGCAGTCTAATATAGCCTTATAGCCCGCCGTAGCGGGCTATACCGGCTATTAAAGGCCCGCTGAATCGTTAAAGGCCCGAGCCGAAGGCGAGGGACTTTAACGAAACAGCGGGACTTTCATAGCCGTATAGCCCTGCTACGAAGGGCTATAAGGCTATTAGAACATTCTGCCACTAGAGGGCGGAATGTTCTAACAAATTAAACAAAGGGTTCTCGAAGCTCGAGGGGATCCCCTCGAACTTCGAGAAGCCTTTGTAAAACATTGGAATGTTGCTCTGCGGGCCTTTACCGGCCCGTAGAAGCAGGGAGCCCTCCATTGTCTGCGATGGAGCTCCCAACATTCCAATGTTCTAATACTACATCCTTTAGCCAATATGTCTTAGGATGTTAAGCACAAGTCTGTTGTTGGCTGTCTTACCTATTGTGATTTGACTTAGCATTCTAGGTGGAATGGTGGTGTTTTAAAATCATCTGTACAGAGAATAGTAGGATGTGTAAGGATTTGTTGTTGCTTTAGTGTGGCCGTCAATGTGTCACTAAGAAGAGCTGTTTCTTTTATCTTTTATTGCTTTTTAGTGGACATCTAAATGTGTTAATGTGTTAGTCCATCTTTCAACAATGATGGACTATTAATGGATGTGATGTTTGGTTGGTTGTGTGGGTTCATGGGATTGTGTTTGATTAAATATTTGGTAGTCAATTTGAATGAATCCTAAAAGGCACAAGCTCAGTAGTACGTGAGTATTCTAGATCGCACTTCAATGAAAATATCCTTTATGGAACTAAAACATCACCTTTTTTTAAGACAATGAATGTGATGGTGATATCTGTTCATGTGAACAAAGGATCTGTAGTTTTCAAAAACTTCATTTACACCTGCTAAAAAGAGGATAGGAGTCCCCACTGCCCCATGTATGACATCTGCAGGAGGTAGGGTGAGCTCAATACTACAGATGGCCATCTGACTCTTCTTCTTAAATCAGGGCATGATTTAGATCTCAACGTACGGGTTACTCCATCACAATTACTCCATCACAATGGTGACAGATACCCCGTCCTCTTAAATATAAATCCCATTATATCCTATGGGATTTATATTTGAGTGGAGGGATATCCATCACCGTTGTGAGGAGTAACCTGTCCGCCGAGATCCAAATCAGACCCATAATCAGGCAGTGTGTGGCAAACATGTGGCTGGAGCCTCAGTGTTTCATAAGTGTACACATTTGTAACCACCTTTGAAATACATTGAGGTCCAGGGTCTGTATCATGATGGGCTCTGCTGGGGCAGCTGCAGAGCTAAATACCTGTTTTATGCACAATATATTTCTCTGAGTTAGTGCTTTATTTTCTACTTATATAGCTCAGAAACTGTGAGCAAGTTTTGCCTCTTTCTGTTTCTACCCTGTGATGTGCAAACAAAATAACGTTATGAGTTCCATACTGTTATTAGAGTTCCCTATTTGTACTTCAGGAAGAAATACTTGTTCATGCTGGGTTGAAAGAGTTAATTTTAGCAAAACGAAATTTTAGAGTCATATTTAGCAATGGTGAACACAATTACAGTAGAAAGTAATTACAGTATACGAGAACATGAGCAATCATGCTTCCTGTGACTGCAGAATGGAGGCAGGAATTGATTTGATAATTTGTGTTATTAATAGTGTATTTATACTAATAATTATCTGTCTGGAACACCTGTTCATTAATGAAATGTTCATTATGTGTTGCACCTAATCATTGTCTACGATTTAAAAGGATATGTCATATTTTAGTTTCACAATAATCTTTTCACATTTTTCACTTTATTATGGGAAACTCAAGATAAACTTTTTTCTATAATTTAAAAAAGTTATGTTCTCGACTTTTCTCAAGGAAAACTAAAGTGAATATGGAAAAAAATAATGAAAGGATTTCTGGTAGCAATTGAACATTACAATATCTTTATCCTGTCAATTCACCCACTTCCGGTTAGAGGAAGCAAGTTTTTAAGGATTAGTTATGGTAAGTCTGTCTACAGAGAATTGTACTAATGACCCTGATAACATATTGAGATAACTCAAATACATAGGGCCAGATTTATAAACACTCTGAGCAGGGTGTGTGTCACAAAAGTGATACAAACCTACGAAAAATGTTTTTGTTAGATTTACTTTCCAGCCCAAAACCTATTTGCCTAAAAGTAAAGCAAAGCAATGCAAAATAGCACAAAGCAGCATATGTTTTGTGTCACTTTGCGACAATGGGGCATTTGATGGGTGGTACATGGGCACTCCCATGCAACCACTCATGGTTTTGAATGCACAACTCTATCTACTAATAACAGTAGACAGGCTTTTGCACCAAACACAATGCCACTTTGAAGCATGTGTTACAAAGGAGAAATGCTTTTATTTATCCTAACATTTCCCCCTTTGCAAGTGTGCTGCACTGTCTAATACATTCCGAATGGGGATTTCTTTTCTTCAGGTTAGTCTATGCATTGTATTTTGTACTGGAATGTGCTTTTTCCAGTACAAACCTGTCCTGGACTCATGCAGACACCTTTGCACTAAGGGTTACAGGTGTGTGTGTGGTGCTCGGCAGCCCGATTCAGCACCAGTTCTGGAGAGACAGCAAGGTAGTGCTTTATTTTGTAGATATGGCATATTCTTACTATGAGAAAACAGGGTTTTTGTACAGTACAATAAATTGTTGGATCTCTTCCTAAGGTACCTGAAAAGATTTCTTAGATAGCATGACAGACCATTTTTTAATTTAGATATGGTAAGCGATTATGATAAGCACTTTTCAGCTAGCTCTTTGTTTTCACCTGGAGCTATGGTTTCACACAAAGCCAGGTCATGCTACTTTCGTTGATCTGTCTTTATGTGGCATGCTAATGGTGTTTGTTCTGTTTCTGTCATATCACATGCACTTCGGATTTATTCTCAGCAACAACACCATGCAATGTGGTGCAAGAGTGACGCAGACCTTAAGTCAGATTTATGAAGCCACCCAAGGTAACTTTACATGGCCCTGAGTGTCTCCATAAATATGGAGTAAGGCTCCGCAGTGCAATGGCTGTGTTGCCTTACTCTGCCCTGGTAAGGCATTCCATGGGTGTTCCCACACAATTCCCATGGTTTTTCAAGCATTCCCAGATTTCTCAGAACTAGTAAAGATATGCTTTCCCTAGAAAGGTGTAACAAGGGTAAATATCTTTATTTCTCCTTGATACTTCCTCTTTCTATGTGTGCTGCATTTTGTAACATGTCTAGGTCTAGTAAACAGTAAGCACATGCAAAGCTTGCATCTTAACACTAGGGAGTACACCCACTGTTCATCAGCCCACCATTCATTCTTACATATCGGTTAGTGTTAAATTGATGGGGACTTTTCCCCAATGTTTATGGTAAAAGTCATGTTTCATGTTAATTTCAACATTAACACCATGTTAAATGTGTGTAGAGTTCAAGTAACTGGCTTTCACGTAGTTACGTGAAAATTCAGCAAAATTATGCAAACACATTTGTTAATACACAAAATGCAAGTGTGTCATTTAGCACTATATTTTAGTACAAATGTTCTTGCATCAATTTTTTTTTACCCAAGAACACATTTAACGCAAAAAAATTGTGCAAAAATACAAAGGCACAGCAGTAAACAGGTGCTTGCATTCTATTGTTTCTGAGCAATTGTGGTAAATTTGTACCATTTTGTACCATGAATGCAGTGTATTTATCAAAAGTGGACTAACTGTGTCATTCTGTGAATTTTGCGTTACAAGCATAACTTGATTTTTCTCAAAATTATGCAAATTACTCTGGAGTAATTTACATTTTGCCTAGGCCTACACTGTAATTCAGGAACACTGTGGGAAACCGTAAAGGTAGGCTTTTGGGGGAGGATGATGGTGTTCAGATGCTGTCAGATCAAGTAAAAATAGAGGTCAGCTGCTGTCACTGAACCTGACCTCCTGAAACTTGAAAGACAGTATATTTCCATACAGGCAGACTCACTCCTCAGTGAAGTGAAGGCAGTTGGAGGCAACCTGCATGATCCTGAGATAACAAATATTGGATTCTGCACAAGCAATTTGGCTCACTTCACAGCATTGTGTCTTTGTGTGTGGGTATAAGCTGGAGAAATGTGGTACTGGCTGGCCTCAATAGAAGAACCAAGTAGGCTTCTCATACACACTAAGGGCCTCATTTACAAGCCCATTGTGCTGCAGGTGCCTCACTTTTTATGACACTATGGCAGCGCAATGGACTTGCCCATTTTACAAGGCCATGTGAAGTCACCCTGCGTGATTTCCCAGATAAGTTCTGGCAAATACTTATTGTGTTTCTGTGGGCTAAAAAAGCACTCTGAGATTGACTAATTACAAATGTATACAATTGTGGCATGAAAGTCAAAGTACCTTGGTAAACATTTACCCCAGCCCAGCGCAACTGGGTATTGCGCTGGGCAGCGCAATACCCAGTAATTAACTATTGGCTGTCCAGCCAGCAAGACAACCCAGCCATGTGACTGGAACTGGCTGACATGAGAGATATAGTACTATCCCACCTCCTTTATGGAAGCCGGATGCTCCCTACCATACCTCAAGTTATGAAGGTAGTGCTTAACTTCTTGCATCAGGCACTACATTAGCTGGGTTACAATTTCCAAATGACCTTGTAAACTCCACCCTGTAGAGTATTTTTGCTAGTACAAGTTAACTACCTCATCAAAAGCAGGCATTGGAAGAGGGAACTGTTGGCTGCAATGCGAAATCCTGCATCAGGGATGTGTGGCGCTACAGTGGTTGCAAAGGGGAGCTGTGAGGAGATGCCTCACTTTACCTCCAGCTCCATATCCAAGAGTCCAGGACTGGGATGGCACCACTTTGGGAACAAGATTCACAGCAGACTGAGTCCAACTGCAGGTTCAAGGTGGCTGGAACTGTACTGTCCATGAAACTTCTGATGTCGAAACTGGCCAATCAGCCCTTGGAGTCAATCTTCTGGACCTGATTCAAGATGGAGGTCCAGCCCTTCACTGAGGCAACAAGGCGGAAGGGTAGCAGCTCAACTAGAAGAGCAGCACAGCAGTCCATCTGAGTCTTCCACAGATCCAGAAGTGTAATGGAGAGTTGGGTCTGAGAATCCATAATGGCAAGTCTGGGACATGTTTAAAGGGCTACTTAGGTGGGTGGTACATTTATTGCTGCAGGACCAATATTGCATTTAGGGGCAGATTTATAATTTTTTCAAGCAGCTCAACAATCCACAGTGCTGCATGAAAGGACAGGAAGGTGCTGTATTTGACATCATACAGCACATTCCTGTCCTTTCCAGGCTCTAATGCATTTTTGGCAGCCTTGCGCAATTGGAGGCACCTTGCACCATGGTGAAAGGTTGCCTGTGTTGCGTTGTGAGCAGGATTGTTTTTGTGCAGGAAGGGTCACTTTCTGCACAAAAACAATCCTGAGAGAAATTTTCACCTTTCAATGTGTGCTGCAGGATACAGCCCACATAGAAAGAGGAAGAAACGAGGAGAAATAAAGATATTTCTTCTTGTTGCGCCTCCACTGGGGATGGCACAGATTTTTAAGCATTTCCATGTCTACTAGAAATGAAAAATCTGGGAATGAGCCAAAATCTATGGATCGATGCGTGGGAACACCTATTGTTCTCCCATGGAATACCTCCCTGGGGCAGAGGAACACAACACAGTGATTTGCGTTGCACTGCGTTACTCTAGAATTATCAGGCCATGCTGGGCCACCAAGGTTCTCCCAAAAAAAACGTATGCACGGGCGCATGCGCAGTTTTCTCAAGAATTACTCATACTGCGAGGAAGAGGAGGAGGGCAACCCAGGGACGCCGCAGTACAGAGGTAAGTGGTTTTAAGTTTATTTTTAATCATTTTGACTTACTTATTAATAGGGGGGTGGAGGCGGGGGCTGGCCAACTCTGCTCCTAGTGTGCAGAGATTTGCTTTCCCCGCATTCTCCGCAGAACGCAGAGAAGGCAAATCTCTCCACACTCTTTGGGTGGAGCGGAGTTCTCCGCCCGGGGTTAATGGAGAGGTCCACTTCCTTTGCTGTCAACTAGGTGCTGGCACATCCCCACAAAACATGTACTGAGCAAGTGCTCTCCTACTATGAGAATAAGAAACTCCGTAAAATCATCCACTTTGCTGCCCTGCACCCAAAATTTTAGTGCCTTGCGAATGTAATCAAGATAAAACACCCAAGACAGGTTCTAATTTTTTTGGCTATCTCTGAATCTTCTGCAATATTTTTCTGGGTTGAGTCAAAACG
Source organism: Lissotriton helveticus (assembly GCF_964261635.1). Taxonomy (NCBI): domain Eukaryota; kingdom Metazoa; phylum Chordata; class Amphibia; order Caudata; family Salamandridae; genus Lissotriton; species Lissotriton helveticus. The sequence continues at coordinate 218,248,527 of NC_136063.1, read as the reverse complement.
TGGTGACAAGGATGGTTTTCATTGGGATGTAATTTGTCTGGTCCACCACTTCTAGTGTAATCAAGGTATCCCTCCCCACTGGGGCCCTGTGGTTCCTGAGTGATGCCACAAAACCTCTTTTGGGACCATGTGCATCTTAAGTGCCACCTCCTAGCATGAAAATCACTTCTCTATATCACCCCTTACCACATAGTTGGGCACCAGTTCTTTGGATATGCAAACTTTTTTGTCTCCTCCGGACACTGTGGGTAAGCTGCCACCATGATTGCTTGACTCTTCTTGTGAGCCTCCAATGTCCAGCTCTCTGAAGCTTCTTCAATGAGTCATTTTCCTCTCCTCTACTTGAGTTCAGCCATTTGGAGCTGAAACTCCCTCTCTGTCTTCCTATCTGTCAGCTCCTCTGGGAGTAGGCTGTGTGAAGATGCACTGCTTCCTGCCCTAGCAGGGAGTTCCAACTCAGGAGATAAGTAATCCCCCTCCTCTGAGTGTTGTATCTGAAAGGCTGCTATCCAGGCCCTGCTCCTGCTCATCCATATCACCCTCCTCATTTCAATACAATGTTGCTGTTGGCAACTGGTGGACCTTCATCCAGGTCCTCAGAGCTTTTTGAAGCTCCAACATCTTGGTGCTCTTTTTAATTTTCAGCACCCTTTCCAATCAGAACTGTTTGAGTGCAACTGCAGTGTAACTTCTTTCCTGGTTTCCAGGTTTGCCAGCTCAGATTCCATTGCTGCAGGTATGGTCAGAGGCAGTCCAGTCAGGAAGCATTGAGAATAGATTTGGAAAAAGTAAAAAATATAAAATGAAGGAGAATTTTAAAAAACTCCAATTGGAATCAAATTATTTACCTGGCATTTTAGTATAAAGCAAAATCACTGTACGGCACTGTGCAAGCAACAACCCACATCTCACTGCTGAAATCCAATGTTGGAAATTGGGTTACTATTTAAGGGGGTGAAACCCTGCTCAAGCAGGATCCACAATCTCTGTCTGGGTGAAATACAAGCAAACACCAAATTAACCTATGTTTAACTCTCTGGTAGCTTGGTACGAAGCAGGAAGATTTAACTTAGAGGCAATGTGTAAAGTAATTATGCAGCATTTCAAATAGTGATGAAGTGATAACACAACACAAGAAAAATCACCCACCAATTTAGAAAAATAGAGTAAAATTTAAAAATAGCAAAAAGGAACAAAAGGCCAATTAGTAGAATCATAGATATGGAATTTTAAAGATTTCGGTGAAAATAGTGCCAAAAAGCGCCAGCCGTGGTTATCTAGTTGCTCAGGACTGGAACAAAGTCGCAAGTTCAGGCTGACAGGACGGAGTGGGGACCGGATACAGGGACTAGGTTAGTCCCACTAAGAATTAAGCCTTATGCTCTTGATACGGAGCATTGCATTGCGCGTTGTCAGTTCTGATGAGGAGCTGTGAATACTGTGATGTGAGCTGCTATGTAAGACTGCTTTGCTCTGCATCAGTTCCGATGAAGAGCTGCGAGGGTTGAGATGCAAAGTAATGCTTCATGCTGCATTGAGTTACCTCACAACGTGGGCCTTATTATGACTAAGGCGGACCATTGGACCATCGTAGTCACGGTAGCGGTCCAACAACCGCCACACTGTGGGCCTACCTGCCGTATTACAACTGTGGTGGTCACACCGCCAGCACCACCAGGATCAAGGTTCCCGCTGGGCCGGCGGTCTTTGCCTGGAAAAAATGTGCTGAGGGTGCCACAGCCAGCACAGCAAGAATATATTTTGATTTGGCTCACCTTTTTGTGGTGGTGCGACCACCAGAAAAAGGTGGAAGAGAGGCAACAAAGGGGGCCCCTCACGCTCCAGGGCCTGGGGGTGCAGTCAGGGGAGCACATGCTGTGCCCCCTTGAATTTATGCACCCCTATTTCTGCATGGTTTGACATGCACCTTATGGTGCAAGCCTCACCCTGCAGGAACTTACAGAGAGCAGTGTCACTGCAGCACTCTGCATGTAAGGCTCTCCAATGAGCCATACAGACCACCGCTGTTGAAGTGACGCCTTGCCATTGCCCACGACGGATTAGAATCGTAATCCAGCAGGCGGTGTCGGCATGGCTGTGGCGATCATCCCATTAGGCGCTGGCATGACGGCCCACGGGATGACAGTAACAGTCGTAATAAGGCTCTGTGTCGATTCTGGGTTACATATAAGAAGGCCTAATCATTTACTAAGAATATTTCAATACCTATTTAAAAAAATATAGAACACAGAAAAAAGAAATGCCATGTCAGTCAAGAAAATAAGAAAAAAGTGTAAAATGTAAATTAGAAATTTTAAAAAGAAGAAAAATGCATTAAATTGCCTAACTAAAACAAATTACAAAATGTTAAAATAAATACAAAATTATATAATTTACAAACTATAAAAACAAATGTAGTTCCACAGACACAATTTCAAAAACACTAATAATTGAATTAGTTGATAATTCAATTAGAACACAATAAAAAAAAATAAAAAGTTAAAAGTAAAATTATACATTATCAATTGTCAAGTAATCCATTAAATGTAAAAACAATTAATTCACAAAATATTAGAACTTTAATATCTTCCCACCGTATTGCCATAAATAAACAGTTTCAAAAAAAGAAATGCCTAATAAGCATACGCATTTTTACCTATACAAATACAAAGTACAATCCACATTAAAAAAATTAAATACTTCAAAAATGAAACATTTACATCCAATTAAATATTATTTATTGAACCTAAAGCTTAAGTTAATATGAAATTGAAGTATATTTTATAAATACATTTTACTTTAATTAACCTCCCCCCTACTTTGCTACAAATGCAACAATCCACTACTTAAATCGAACTTACTATCAATAGAATTGAAATATTAATTAAAATTGAAAATTGAAAGAACAAAATATTATAACAATTAGCATAATTGATATTCAATTAAATGTATAATAAAAATAGTTAACATTACATTTTAATTATTTATAACTGAATTGACTTCCCACCCTATTCTGCTACAAACCTGTCATTCCACTGCTAAAATATAACTTTCTATTACTAACACTAAAATTGAAATGTACAACAAAATTTACAAACAAAAATAATAATAATTATATAACAATTAAACAATTAACATAATTTATATTTAAATAAATAACCAATTTATAATTAAAAAACTAAATATTGTTAAAGTTCAATTATTTATAATGGAACTAACTTCCCACCATAGGCCCCTAAACACCCAACAACTCGTTACTACACTATAAATAACTAATTAATCATAACAAAAATTACTGCTGCACTTTCAATTCAATTCAAAGAATCTTTATTCGGTGATTAAAAAACACCATAAAAGCACACTCAAATATACATAGTAAAAAGTCATTAAACATTTCAAGGTTCTTTGTACAGTAGATTTACAAAACATAAATACAACAATATAGCCATATTTAACACTTAAAAGTTAGAATAAAAGCATTTCAATCTTCTCCTCTAGTAAGCCTTAAACGAAGAGCTACCTTGATAAAATTCATAATACTACACAGTATTAAAGGTTCCGCAGCTTTCTGTAAGAATACTAGTGCCTCCCTAGCGTGGACCAAATTAGCTTTTTTCAAAAGGTTTACAAGGTATCTGCGTCTGGGCATTGAGTAAAAGGGGCAGAGTAAAACAAAGTGAAGGGAGTCCTGCGGAGACCTGTTGTCGCAGCCGCAGGGCCCCTTCTGTTCTATTGGCGTAGCAAATCCCACTGGTGATGCCAACATAAATGGAAGTAGGTTCAATCTGAAACGGCACATCAAGAACCTATCCTGTGCATTATGCATGAGGTACAAGTATGGCTCCATACCTTCCACGCTCTTCACTAGGCGATGGGCCCTCACTGTCTTTTTGCACCCTTCAGCCTCATCTCTGCGTAGGTTTTTCCGCTCTAGGAAAATTCTCCCTACCTGCAGTTTGTTCTGGGCTACAATAGTTGCAGGATGAGTAAAGAGGTTCCCAAAACCTAGCTCCACTAGGGTGTTCTTCACATAAAGGAGCCAGGGGATGCGCATACACTTGTCCCTCTCTAGGCAGTCCGATAAGATTTCTCTACTCAGTGTCGCATCAGGGTTGACCCAGATTTTTAACCAAGCAACAATGTGCCTCAGTTTTATCAGATCTTCTATATATAGTCTCCCTAACTCCCTGTGGGCAATCAGACCGGCAGTACTTTGTGGTGCCCTTAAGAGTGATTTCAAATATTTATTTTCTTCTCGTTGGATACTAGTGGTATTAACAAAGCCCCATACTTCTGCCCCATAGATTACCTTGGAGCATGATACAGAGCTGTACAGGTTTATCACCTGTTCCGGGGACCATCTTCCTAGCCTCCTGCCATAGCTAGCAATTGCCCCGTTAGATGCAATCATTTTACCACAACGTTCCTCCACCAAGGTATCAAACCGCAGGGCACCATCAAATGTTACACCAAGGTAGGGAAACGTTTTAACCTCTTCCACGGTGTGGCTCCCTATTTTGTATGTAAATTTAGAGGTGGTTTTTTTCCCCGCCTGGAGCACATAAGATTTACTCAAATTAACAGAAAGGTCCAGGGCACCCATGAACCTAACAAATCCATCAATCAAGATTTGTAGGCTCCTTGGTGTGCGTGCGATCAGTACCGCGTCATCTGCATAAAGCAGAACAGGAATATGACGCGGCCCAACCCTTGGGCAATCTGCCTTCAGACCTAACAAAAACTGCTCCAGATTATTAATATAAAGGGAAAACAAAAAGGGAGCAAGAATGCAGCCTTGTCGGACTCCACTCATACAAGGAAAAGAACTAGTCAGTCCCCCCTCCCTATTAAAACGGACCTTAGCGGTGGTGTCACTGTGCAGTTCCCTCAATATATTAATTAGACCACTCTCTATCCCCATACTAAGCATCATACCCCACAATTTTTCCCTATTGACGTGATCGAATGCTGCTGCCAGATCCATGAAACCCATATAAACGGATTCATCACTAGCCATGGCATACTTGGCAGTCAGCATATAGAGGTTCAGGCACTGGTCGCTAGTGGACCTCCCTGCCCTAAATCCGTATTGAGTGTCCGAGAAGATGTTTTTTTCCTCGGTCCACTCGGACAGTCTGTTAAGAATTGCCCTCCCCAAAAGTTTTGCTGACACATCGATCAGGGAGATCGGGCGGTAGCACTTTGGGTCATCCCTGTTGCCCTTTTTGAAATTCGGCACAATTACTGCCGTGGACCAAGACGGGGGCAGGCCACAGGTAATAGCAGTATTAATAACCCTTGTCATTAGAGGTGCCCAGAGTTCGATATTACTCAGGAACAGATCTGGGGGGATTCCATCAGACCCCGGGGCTTTATTTTTGGTCAGGCCCTCAATCCCTGCAGTGATCTCCTTAATGGAGAATTCTACCAATGGAGCCTCGGTTGGAATGGCCGGTAGCTCTACAGTAGAACCAGGCTCATGATTATACAGGCTCCTGTAGTGGGTGACCCACTGCTCTGGGAGGATGTTGGCCCCTATATCCGGGGTATCTTTTTCCTGGAAAGTTGGATTATTAATTATTTTCCAGAACCCTGCTAGATCCTTTCTTTCCCCTGCTTCTCGTAAATCTGCCCACGCTTCTGCCTGCAAGGCAAGTTTCCTCCTCTTAATCTCCTTTTTGTAAATATCTCTACACTCCTTAACTTTGTGGGGAACCCTTGGTTTAGTTTTAAGGCAGCTTTTCAGCTCCCTCAAAGCTTTGGAGCAATCTTTGTCGAACCATCGGGGATTCCCGTGGTTCTTGAGTGGCGCACTGGTCTTTAGTAAGCCGTCGACCAGATTGGCAATCTGGTCGAAAGCTTCCATTATCCTCGACCCGTGGACTTCTATGTCCAGACAATCATTGATAGCAAGTTTGCCTGCGTCCACCAGGCCCTTGTAAAACTTTTCCCCATCTATTTTAGCCCATTTTAATCTCCTGCCCTGGTCTGTAGCTCTCTCAGTAAAGGTGCGTTGGACTCTAATACTTAGACCCACCCTGTACAACAGCTCCAGGACAAGAGGGTTATGGTCGCTAAAGCCACTCCATTCAATACCTGCACTGGTTGTCTTAGTAATTAGGGACCTTGAGACCAGAATGTAATCTATAAAGGAAGAACATCCTCTACCCTTAAATGTAGGGGGGAGTGTGCCATCCTCCTGCGTCCCTACCATGTTAATGGTGTGTTCAAGGTCATACTTAAGCCGTAACGTTCTAAAAGCTGAGCCTAACGGCGTGTGAGAGAAGTGCGGTCCCTTCTCCATGGGGCATCGGGACCAATCTGTATTTGTTTGGACCAGTACCGGGCACAAGTGACAATTATAATCTCCCATGACCACCAACCCATATGACTGCCCCTTTTTTTGGCCTGTTATAACCTGGCCCAACCTATTATCTAATTCGGTGACAAGAGAGATGTTAAATCCCGCTGTCTCATTGTTGTAAAGATTTACTGCAACAAATCTAAGACCTTTCCCAGAGAACATGACTGCCTGAATCCTGTGGGAATTCCAATCAAGACAAGTATAACTTCCCGGAAGGCACAGATCTATATAAATAGCTAAACCTCCCATGGCTCTCCCTGATCTTGATTTTTGAGCGGGTACAAAAAAACACTTGTACCCTTGCAAATGAAAGTTATTCACCTGAGCCCAGGTTTCCTGCAGACAAATCACATGGAATTTTCTAATATAGTCAAGCCACTCTTTATTATTAAATTTTCCAGCCAGGCCAGCTATATTCCATGAGATGATTTTTATTGCCTCACCCCCCTGGACCCCTCCTCCCTGGGGCCCTCCTAGTAATTCACGCCCTTGTTTTTCCCTTTCCGGTCCCTGTGCATCTCCTGTACATGCAATTTCTACAACCCTAGGTTCAACCAGCACATGTATCCGGGCACAACTCAATGACATTTGCATTACCTCAGGACTGTGCTTCTCCAGCTCATCATTTAAAACCCCTCTACCCCCTGCTCCCCATATACCATTATCTGTTTGTCAATCTACCCCCTCAAGACCATCCAGGCAGTGAAACAGATTAAATGTGTGAAAGGGTGACTCTGGGCGGCTAAATAGTGGCCTGGGATTGAACTTGTGATGAACACCCCTCCGACCCACCCTTTCCCAGTTGTCATATGGACGGGTCACGTGTGCAGGGGCTGGGATGGGGGAAAAGAAGAAGGATACATGAAGTGTTTGAATTGTTGACACCTGTGATCTATTCTTTCCCTGGCATATATGAGCAACTGTTCCAACATCCCTAAAGCTCACCAATATGCAATCCCCTGTGATGGATTTGCGTGTTCTCCCTACCCAAGGCACCCTTCTAACCATTATGATCTCATTATTTAAGTGTACTGGTAAAGGTCTATTCAGATTTAACCACTTAATCACCCTGCTTTTTAGGGCACAGAAATCCTCAGCTTCACCTACCTCTAGCGGTGGAACACCCGCCATGACTACTGTAAGGTCCTTCGCCTCTGGTGGTAAATTGGGTCTGCGTGGCCTAGGGGGAAGCTTCATTAGTGGGGTTGGTGCAACACTATCTATAGGCTGTACTGGGGGAGCAGCGTTTGCAGGGGGGATAGGTCCTATGGGGTTAGATGGTTTATTTGGGGCAGGGTTATTCCTCTGAGTTTGTAATGGGGCGGCCACAATTGCAACCTGTGAGGGAGCGAGATGCGTAACACTTTTTGGAGCTGTTGGGGTGGCAGTAGGCTTAGGAGCCCTTTCGTGAGAATTGGCCGGAATTTTCATACTACTTAGTGTAGCCTCAAGAATGGTTAATCTAATTTCCACTTTTTTGATGCTTTCACTAATTGGTAACAAAAGTGACCTGAGCAGAAATTCCAAATTGCCCAACGGAGCAACAAAGAGGGGGGCATTAACAGTGTTGCTAGCCGGCTCTTTAGTCAGGGCGGGGACCACACCATCCTGTGCAACGGGTTCAGGATGTGAGTCAACCACTGTTGTCACAGTCGGTATGGAGAGTTTACATGACTTCCCAAAGTCAGAATGGAAGATCTTGGGTTTATTTTTTACCTGGGCGCACCTCGACTTCCTCCTACGTTTATTTGGAGGGGGCCCAACTACCCCTTCTGCTCCAGCTCATTTAGATTTGATTTTCCTAGGCTTCGATGCTGGGAGAGGTTGAGAAATTAGATCAATCATCCCCCTACTTGGGCTTGTGCTACTCACTGTGGTAGAGCTCATAAGTACCACTGGAGGCGTTTTTGTAAGATCCCTAAGCAGGATTGGAACATCTTCAATTAGTGTCAAATCTTCGCTGGGTGTGGGAGGATAATCTCCTAGAGGTCTACCTTTCAAGTTGTCTATAGAGCGTCTCCGCTCAGCTCTGAGCCGGTTTAGTGTGTTCTCCTTGTCCCCATCTCCCCCAGCCCGAGGAAAGTAATTCTCTAGAGTCATGTTTTTCGCTCCTCCCTGCCTTATAGGGGTACTTTCCCTTGCCGGGGACGGCATAGTGTCTTAGAATGTAATAATGACTATGGGGCAAATAATCAGCTTATGGTACTAGGGACCTGATGGCGAACGGCAGAACCAAGAAGGTAGGCCCAGCCCGGCCTCCAGCGGCCCCGGACGGCCACAGACGGTCCCGCCCTTGTCCCGGGCTTCTCCCGGCGCCCTCCCGCGCAGCGGGATCCTAGTGCAAAAATAAAGGAGGAGGAGGTGGGGCGGGGGGCGTGGCAGTCAGGGAGAGCGACCCAGGTGTTGTGGGTTGACGTCACGCAGGGGCTCCTGGAACTTAGAGTCCCTGCGGGTCCGCTCGCAGCCCTGTACTTGCCTGCCAAAGCCCAAAGTCTGGAGTCCAAGAACAGAGCCCCACTCTGTGTTCACGACGCCTCTCTCCACGCCGCGAAGCGGGACCCGCGGAGCGGGTCCGGCGAGGAGCTACGGCAGAAGAGAAACACCGCAGGTGCAGGGAACAGCCCACAGCAAGGTCCAGGCAAACAAGGTATCCCACGTAGATCAGGCGGGAAGCTGCTTTCAAGTGCTAGGGCGGGGGGCGTGGCAGTCAGGGAGAGCGACCCAGGTGTTGTGGGTTGACCTCACGCAGGGGCTCCTGGAACTTAGAGTCCCTGCGGGTCCGCTCGCAGCCCTGTACTTGCCTGCCAAAGCCCAAAGTCCGGAGTCCAAGAACAGAGCCCCACTCTGTGTTCACGACGCCTCTCTCCACGCCGCGAAGCGGGACCCGCGGAGCGGGTCCGGCGAGGAGCTACGGCAGAAGAGAAACACCGCAGGTGCAGGGAACAGCCCACAGCAAGGTCCAGGCAAACAAGGTATCCCACGTAGATCAGGCGGGAAGCTGCTTTCAAGTGCTAGGGCGGGGGGCGTGGCAGTCAGGGAGAGCGACCCAGGTGTTGTGGGTTGACCTCACGCAGGGGCTCCTGGAACTTAGAGTCCCTGCGGGTCCGCTCGCAGCCCTGTACTTGCCTGCCAAAGCCCAAAGTCCGGAGTCCAAGAACAGAGCCCCACTCTGTGTTCACGACGCCTCTCTCCACGCCGCGAAGCGCGACCCGCGGAGCGGGTCCGGCGAGGAGCTACGGCAGAAGAGAAACACCGCAGGTGCAGGGAACAGCCCACAGCAAGGTCCAGGCAAACAAGGTATCCCACGTAGATCAGGCGGGAAGCTGCTTTCAAGTGCTAGGGCGGGGGGCATGGCAGTCAGGGAGAGTGACCCAGGTGTTGTGGGTTGACCTCACGCAGGGGCTCCTGGAACTTAGAGTCCCTGCGGGTCCGCTCGCAGCCCTGTACTTGCCTGCCAAAGCCCAAAGTCCGGAGTCCAAGAACAGAGCCCCACTCTGTGTTCACGACGCCTCTCTCCACGCCGCGAAGCGGGACCCGCGGAGCGGGTCCGGCGAGGAGGTACGGCAGAAGAGAAACACCGCAGGTGCAGGGAACAGCCCACAGCAAGGTCCAGGCAAACAAGGTATCCCACGTAGATCAGGCGGGAAGCTGCTTTCAAGTGCTAGGGCGGGGGGCGTGGCAGTCAGGGAGAGCGACCCAGGTGTTGTGGGTTGACCTCACGCAGGGGCTCCTGGAACTTAGAGTCCCTGCGGGTCCGCTCGCAGCCCTGTACTTGCCTGCCAAAGCCCAAAGTCCGGAGTCCAAGAACAGAGCCCCACTCTGTGTTCACGACGCCTCTCTCCACGCCGCGAAGCGCGACCCGCGGAGCGGGTCCGGCGAGGAGCTACGGCAGAAGAGAAACACCGCAGGTGCAGGGAACAGCCCACAGCAAGGTCCAGGCAAACAAGGTATCCCACGTAGATCAGGCGGGAAGCTGCTTTCAAGTGCTAGGGCGGGGGGCGTGGCAGTCAGGGAGAGCGACCCAGGTGTTGTGGGTTGACCTCACGCAGGGGCTCCTGGATTTTAGAGTCCCTGCGGGTCCGCTCGCAGCCCTGTACTTGCCTGCCAAAGCCCAAAGTCCGGAGTCCAAGAACAGAGCCCCACTCTGTGTTCACGACGCCTCTCTCCACGCCGCGAAGTGGTGGCAGTGGTGAACCAGAGGGTGGCAGTGATGAACCAGAGGGTGGCAGTGGTGAACCAGAGGGTGCTGTGATGAACCAGATGGTGGCAGGGGTGAACCAGAGGGTGTCAGTGGTGAACCAGAGGATGGCAGTGGTGAACCAGAGAGTGCTGTGATGAACCAGAGGGTGACAGTGGTGAACCAGAGGGTGGCAGTGGTGAACCAGAGGGTGGCAGTGGTGAACCAGAGGGTGGCAGTGAGGAACCAGAGGGTGGCAGTGATGAACCAGAGGGTGGCAGGGGTGAACCAGAGGTTGCTGTGATGAACCAGAGGGTGGCAGTGATGAACCAGAGGGTGGCAGTGGTGAACTAGAGGGTGGCAGTGATGAACCAGAGGGTGACAGTGATGATCCAGAGGGTGGCAGTGGTGCACCAGAGGGTGGCAGTGATGAACTAGAGGGTGGCACTGATGAACCAGAGGGTGGCAGTGGTGAACCAGAGGGTTATGTAATGAACCAGAGGGTGGCAGTGATGAACCAGAGGGTGGCATTGGTGAACCAGAGGGAGCTGTGATGAACCACAGGGTGGCAGTGACGAACCAGAGGGTGGCAGTGGTGAACCAGAGAGTGCTGTGATGAACCAGAGGATGGCAGTAATCAACCAGAGGGTGGCACTCATGAACCAGAGGGTGGCAGTGATGAACCAGAGGGTGGCAGTGATGAACCAGAGGGTGGCATTGGTGAACCAGAGGGTGCTGTGATGAACCTGAGGGTGGCAGTGATGAACCAGAGGGTGACAGTGATGATCCAGAGGGTGGCAGTGGCAAACCAGACGGTGGCAGTGATGAACCAGAGGGTGGCAGTGATGATCCAGAGGGTGGCAGTGGCGAACCAGAGGGTGGCAGTAATGAACCAGAGGGTGGAGGTGATGAACCAGAGAGCGGCAGTGATGAACCAGAGGTTGGCAGTGGTGAACCAGACGGTGTTGTGATGAACCAGAGGGTGGCAGTGATGAACCAGAGGGTGACTGTGATGAACCAGAGGGTGGCCGTGATGAACCAGAGGGTGACAGTGATGAACCAGAGGGTGGCAGTGGTGAACCAGAGGGTGCTGTGATGAACTAGAGGGTGGCAGTGATGAACCAGAGGGTGACAGTGATGAACCAGAGGGTGGAAGTGGTGATCCAGAGGGTGGCAGTGATGAACCAGAGGGTGTCAGTGGTGAACCAGAGGGTGTTAGTGGTGAACCAGAGGGTGCTGTGATGAACCAGAGGGTGGCAGTGATGAACCAGAGGGTGACAGTGATGAACCAGAGGGTGGCAGTGGTGAACCAGAGGGTGGCAGTGATGAACCAGAGGGTGGCAGTGGTGAACCAGAGGGTGACAGTGATGAACCAGAGGGTGGCAGTGGTGAACCAGGGGGTGGCAGTGATGAACCAGAGGGTGGCAGTGGTGAACGAGAGGGTGGCAGTGATGAACCAGAGGGTGGCAGTGATGAACCAGATGGTGGCAAGGGTGAAGCAGAGGGTGGCAGTGGTGAAACAGAGGATGGCAGTTGTGAACCAGAGGGTGGCAGTGGTGAACCAGAGGGTGGCAGTGATGAACCAGAGGGTGGCAGTGATGAACCAGAGGGTGGCAGGGGTGAACCAGAGGGTGGCCGTGGTGAACCAGAGGGTGGCAGTGATGAACCAGAGGGTGGCAGTGATGAACCAGAGTGTGACAGTGGTGAGCCAGAGGGTGACAGTGGTGAACCAGAGGGTGCTGTGATGAACCAGATGGTGGCAGGGGTGAACCAGAGGGTGTCAGTGGTGAACCAGAGGATGGCAGTGGTGAACCAGAGGGTGCTGTGATGAACCAGAGGGTGACAGTGGTGAACCAGAGGGTGGCAGTGGTGAACCAGAGGGTGGCAGTGATGAACCAGAGGGTGGCAGTGATGAACCAGAGGGTGGCAGGGGTGAAGCAGAGGGTGCTGTGATGAACCAGAGGGTGGCAGTGATGAACCAGAGGGTGGCAGTGGTGAACAAGAGGGTGGCAGTGATGAACCAGAGGGTGACAGTGATGATCCAGAGGGTGGCAGTGGTGAACCAGAGGGTGGCAGTGATGAACTAGAGGGTGGCACTGATGAACCAGAGGGTGGCAGTGGTGAACAAGAGGGTGCTGTAATGAACCAGAGGGTGGCAGTGATGAACCAGAGGGTGGCAGTGGTGAACCAGAGGGAGCTGTGATGAACCACAGGGTGGCAGTGACGAACCAGAGGGTGGCAGTGGTGAACCAGGGAGTGCTGTGATGAACCAGAGGATGGCAGTGATCAACCAGAGGGTGGCACTCATGAACCAGAGGGTGGCAGTGATGAACCAGAGGGTGGCACTGGTGAACCAGAGGGTGCTGTGATGAACCAGAGGGTGGCAGTGATGAATCAGAGGGTGACAGTAATGATCCAGAGGGTGGCAGTGGCAAACCAGAGGGTGGCAGTGATGAACCAGAGGGTGGCAGTGATGATCCAGAGGGTGGCAGTGGCGAACCAGAGGGTAGCAGTAATGAACCAGAGGGTGGCGGTGATGAACCAGAGAGCGGCAGTGATGAACCAGAGGTTGACAGTGGTGAACCAGAGGGTGTTGTGATGAACCAGAGGGTGGCAGTGATGAACCAGAGGGTGACTGTGATGAACCAGAGGGTGGCAGTGATGAACCAGAGGGTGACAGTGATGAACCAGAGGGTGGCAGTGGTGAACCAGAGGGTGCTGTGATGAACCAGAGGGTGGCAATGATGAACCAGGGGGTGACAGTGAGGAACCAGAGGGTGACAGTGGTGAACCAGAGAGTGGCAGTGGTGAACCAGAGGGTGGCAGTGATGAACCAGAGGGTGGCAGTGGTGAACCAGAGGGTGGAAGTGATGAACCAGAGGGTGGCGCTGCTAAACTGCCCGGGAGCCCTGTGGGTGTGAGCCCCTGCGCTGCTGAGCTGCCCAGGGGTTGTGAGCCCACCCGCTACTGAACTGCCCTGGGCCCAGTGGGTGTGAGCCCCTGTGCTGCTGAACTGCCCCGGAGCCCTCTCAGTGTGAAAATCATTCATGCTCAATTGCCTGGGAGCCCTCTGGGTGTGAGCACACATTGTGCTAAGTGTCCCCCTGCCCCCAGTACATATATACCCATACCGCACAGCACCATTATGCTCTTGCACCATGACGTCTGGTGCCTGGATGCTCCTGATCCTTGTAGGTGGTACCACCAACTGGTGCAGTCAACATATAAAGTCATAACTTGTCACACAGCACCAAAAAAACACGTGTCCCCCCTGGCACCGGTATGCGACTGCACCAGGTGTGGAGCACCCGCATGCGACTGCACCCTACTGCCCAGCGCCAGCATATGCCTGTACGGGGCAGTTTATTATGAGATGGGACATTGTCCAGCAGCAGCAGCTGCATGCGCCTGAACCCACTGAGCAGGATCAGAATTGCTTTGTACCAACACGCGCAGCAGAGCTATCTTGAAAATCTGAAGGATTCTGGGGTCCTGTGCCAAAAGTATTTTTGCATCCATGAGTTTCCCGGTTGCCATCCCCGTGTAGCTCCTGTGACCAGGAGGCTGCTTTCTCCTCATCTGCTGCTCTGCTTGGTCTCTGACCCTTTATAAACAAGATGCATGTGAACTCGCATAGAAACCCTGCCCGTTTGGCCCTATCCACCACACACTAGCGGTATGATACGTCTTCCCGCCCGTCCCCACTATAATGGCCAGCTCACTCAAGGGACCTCGGCGCCTTTTGGCGCACTGGCAAAGTTACAGGCACATGTGGTCACATATTTGTGCAAATGGCACAAAAATCCGCGAGTTCGCTGGAAAATTCGCGAACTCGCTGACTTCTTTTGCAATTTTGCACGAATTCCCGGATCGCGAATTCGCAAATTTCGCCCAAACTAACCACAGATTTCAATAACATTTCCACCCTCTCCAAGTGTTTTGTGGTCTGTACAGCTTCATCCTGTAAGTCTGACACCCGCCCGTCAGTAGCATCTAGCCTGATATCATGGCAGTCAAGTAATTCTCCCAAAGTGTTGAGGCATCCATCTAGGGCATCAAATCTACCATCAATGGCTCGGAAGCCTGCCCTAAAGTCTGCCATTATGGCATCTGCGCCCTCCATGTGGCCCTGTTCAGGACCTTCGGTGCCCCCCCCTGCATGGGCAAAGAGTTCACAATGTCTAGTTGTTTGGGTTTATCAAAGTTGAGTTGGGCTGCTTTGTGTCCCCATGTACCATATCTAGAGCAAGAGCATAGAGGAGCGGGACCACCACAGTGTGTATGTTATGTTATGTTAACTTTCTTTTAAAGGGCACGGCTGCCCCAGCAAAGGGGCGTCTCAGTGCTAAGACTAATAGGAGCAGACAGGGAAGAGAGTTAAACAGTAGGTTGGAGAAAAGCCACGTCTTGATCATTTTGCCAAATGCCCAAAGAGCTTGCGTGCCGCGAGCAGGAAGAGGGATAGAATTCCAAAGGCTCAAGCCGGAACATACAGCAAGCACAATTCATTCAGAATTTGCGGCCCTGTGCCAGGCAGGATCTTATGTGTAGGACATAGCATCTTAAAGTGGATTCTCTGTTCAATCGGCAACCAGTGGAGACGCCGGAGATGGTCTGAGGTATGGCAGTACTTAGGTAATGCAAAAAGTGTCCTGGTTGCCACATTCTGGGCCTGTTGAAGTATTTTGGTGACAGCTTTATTTACACCCAGTAGTAGCCCGTTGCAATATTCTAAGCAAGACTGCACGGTGGATTGGATGATCAACTGTTGGGTGGATGTGTTAAAGAATCCCAGAATAGGTTTTAGGCCATGTAGGAGGCTGAAACAGGTGCCAGTCACTGACTTAGGAAGGCCTTCAAATGAGAGGGCATTGTCCACTGTTAGAACCCGGCGTTCCCGCGCACACCGTTGTTGTCAAGTGTGTGACCCAGACCCCCCCGCTCCCACATTAGGCCAAGAAAGGACACCATCCGAGACAGCCCTGCTCACACCTTAGTAGTTTGACACGAGCAGCCAGGCCTATCTCCAAGGCATGAGTGTTCAGTATGTGCAACCACGCCCACAGCAATCTGCAAAATGCTCCCCGGTGCTCACTGCTCCCCGGTACTCCTCACCAGCACCTCCAGTGGCACCTTCGACACGCACCCCGGGCGCGTCTGAGACTCGCGCTCTCTCCGGGTGCACACGATCTTCAGGCACTCTCCTCTAGTGCCGCAACTGCACCCCCACACATACCTTGTGTGCTGGAGACCCACCTTGTTTCTTGATGCCCACAATGACCCAGGTGCTCTCCACTAATGCCCTGGTCGTACCACTACACGCACACTGCGCAACTGAGTTTCACCTCTCCTCCTGTTTCACACAAGGTACCACTAATGCCCTGTCTGCACCACCACATGCCGACCCGCGTGTCAGAGACTCACTCCTTCTTAGTGCCCACGATGTAACGGCACTCTTCACTAGTGCCTGGACTGCTCTGCGACATGCACCCCCTGTGTGTCCTGAATCTCGGCTCTCTTCCACGATGCCCACAATCCACAGGTGCTCCAACACCTGTAGCTCACCAAGACACGTACCCTGCACGTCAGAGTCTTGATTCGCTCTAGGTGCCCACAATCACCTTAAGCACCCCTTCGGAGGTCTCAGGCTGCCACAACATGGTCCCACCACCGCGCCACTTGAGACTTCTTGGAAACTTTTATGTTTCTGTGTTTCCGAACAGGGAGCCAGCTTACCTCGGGCCCTTGGGGTACAGTACGCAGCACACAGCAAAGTCCTGCTCAGGGAGAAGGGGGGTTATGACCCGCTGCAGCGCCCCTTAAGTCTCTCCTTGGTCAAAAGCTACAATCTGCCCACAAGTCCCAGATCACGAAGCAAGGGTCAAGTGTCTCCCGCAACCTATTCAGCAACTCTTCCTGAGGCAGAGGTTTTTTCCCGATCGCTGACAGGTCAAAGCCGCCAGAGACTCGACCAGTCCACGGCGTCTTCAAAGTGCTCCCAGCACTTCTCTGAACGATACCGAGACCGTTCTCGACGACATCATCAACATAACCAAAGTCTTGGGGTTAGAGTTCTTTGAGTTATTCCCCTCATTGTCTTTGAAGTTTCCTTCAGCTCAGGGGTTCCCGACCCCTTCCTAAATCAGTCTTGCATATCTCCCCCCCAGTATTACCGTCCTCTCTTTGATACTGGGAGCCTGGATCTTTAATCACTCAGAGGGAGATGGGTCGTTTGTTTTATGTCTCTGACCCAGGCCTCTTCACCTTGCAAAGCCTCTCCTTCTCCCTGCTCCAGGTGCAGGGCAGCCTGGCACTGTCTCCACCCCTTCCCTGGGACACGACCTCCCTCAGCCTTTCTCACCTCTCCCAGATCCAGGCATGCAAATTCACATTTAGTGAAATACACAAAAGGTCTAAAGCAAAAACTCTGCCATTTTCTCAAACAGCAGTTTCTGGACACACAGCAACAAAACCATCTACCCAAAAAGATGTGTTAAGACGCTGTAAGTACTGACATACCAAACTTCACTGTTCCATTTCCAATTCTTGGGAAACTAGGCTAACAATACTACACCTAGCCTCCCTCATTCTGTCCTATGGGCATGATGGCCTTTCACCAGGGAAAATAGAATGGAGTATTTTCCATGATCACGATCTAGCACCCACACTGGCACCGGTCCTGCCTTTTACCTACACTGCACCCTGCCTAGGGGTTACCCAGGACATCCTACTGGAGAGCCTTATGTCTATGCAAAAGGGAAAGTCCGGTCTGACAAGTGATAGCACTTGTCAGGACAACATGCTAATTGAGCATAATGCTCGCAGGCCCTACACTGAAGACCTATGTTCCCTCTCTGAGTATTTCTTTAGTAGTAGCCCTAGCACACACAGTGCACATCACTTAGGTATTTTGCTAATAAGGCAAACATACCAACCAGAGACACTACAATGTATACACGTAACATCTGTACTTGCACACTGATTAGCAGTGGCAAATACCTACAGCATCTAACTTCACAGGAGGCAAAGGCAAAAAGTCACGGGTAATCACGCCAAGCTATGCCAGGTCTAACATCCACCAAAACTCCTAGATTCTTAACTACTGTTTTCGGTTGGGGGGATCCCAGGGCCAAGGGCCACAACTGGTTACCCCATAGGTGGGTTTCCTGGCCCTCCAAAAGCACCTCAGGCTTGGTGGAGTTTAATTGCAGGCAGTTATCCGCCATCCAATCAGGACAAAAGATCATCTTGAAATTTCGCCTGGTCTTGCTTGGAGTTATTAGGGAATGTAAACACCAGTTGGGTATCATCAGCATATGATACCATGGCTTTTGCCAGAAGAGCCATAGGTTGAACATAAATATTAAATAAAGTGGGACTGGGAGTGGATCCCTGTGGCACACCACAGCCAAGAGGATAAACACTAGAAGTGAAAGTTGGAGCAGAGACCTGGAAGGACCTATCGGCCAGGAAGGACGCAGACAATGCCAGGGCTTTACTCTTGACCCCCATCTCCTCTAACCAATGTAGCAGAATCCTATGGGAGACCGTGTCAAAGGTCGTGCTCTGGTCTAGCAAGATCAATGCCGAGGTTCTGCCTTCATCCAAAGTGGACCGTAACTGCTCTGTAACTGCAATTAATGCAGATTCAGTGCAATGTCGAGGCCGGAAACCATTTTGTGACCTATCTAAGACCGAGCTTACTTCCAAATACTGAGTCAAAAGGGTGTTAACATGGGATTCCATGATTTTAGCAAGATATGGAAGCAAGGATATTGGGTGGAAATTCTCTGATAGAGATGCATCCAGTGTTGTTTTTTTTTAGCAAAGGGATAACTTTGGCATGTTTACATGATTTAGGGGTCACCGCTGCTGACAGGAACCTATTGATCAGCTCCCGACACTCCGACAGGGGGCAGATGTGGAATTTCCACAAGAGATCTGGTTTAAGAGGGTCATCAGAGAAGCCTGATTTTACCTTGGCCGATAAAGCCTCCATGTCTTTTGGCGACATGGGCAGAAGGTGCTGGAAGAGATGAGGCACAGCAAACCAAGAGAAGTTTTCCTGAAGTTCGGGAAAAACCTTCCCGGACAAAATGTGTTATAAAATATCCACCTTGCCGATAAAAAATGTAGTCAGTGTCTTGCATTGAAAGTTAGAGGATATCGTGCTATTTGCAGCAGGGGGAGGTTTTACCATTTCTTTCATAAGAACAAAAATGGTTTTAGTAGGGCTGCTACTCGTGGTAATCATATTGGCGTAGAACATTGCCCTGGTCTTCCGGACCAGTTTATGGTATACTTTGACTGCATTCCTGTATATAGTTTTTGCTGTGGGATCGTTTGAGCTTCTCCAGGTCTGTTCTAGGATTTAAAATTTTGACTTTTCTGCCGTCAAAGATGCATCATACCTTGCATGGGTTAGAGTACCTTTGGCAGTGGTCATTTTTACTGGAATGCAGCAAACTAATGCTTTAGTAACCCATCCCTTGAAGGCATCATCAGCTGCGTCTAAATCTGCAGTAAATTCTGGGCGGTGCGAGTTTAAGGTGGCTGTGAAGTTGGTCGGGTTTAACTTGTGCCGTGGGCGCTTCATTATGATGGACGGGAGATTTGCAGGGAAGGACAATCTATACAGAGCCACAGTGAAACAAGAGAATTACCTGCCAAGAACATAGGGAGGGGGGATTGGCCTTTATTGTCTGTAGATTTGAAAATACTGAATCAAGAAGGTGGCCTGCTACATGTGTCGGTCTCACCTCCAGCTGAGTTAGCTGGCAGGTGGCCAAATCACCCGGGAAGTTGTTAATCTCCCGGGACTCCTGGCATTCCAGGTGTAGATTAAGGTCCCCAATGATGCTAAAATAAGCTGTTTCTAGTATTGGTGTGGATGCAGTAGTAGCTAGGGCTTCTAGAAAGGCTTTTGAAGGACCCTGTAGGTGATTAATAAGCAACCCAGGGAAAGAGAAGTTGTGGGTCAGTGCAGTCGGAGATATTCTGTGGAGTGAGATTGCATGAGTACCTTGATTTAAATATGATAGCTGCCCCCCCCCCCACCTCCCGACTGTTCTATTCTGGGTGCACATTGTGTAGCCTACCGGTAGGGCCAAATCCGGAATGGCGACTGAATCAGTGGTAAGCCACGTTTCTGTGAGAAATAGAATATCCGGTGTGGTATCTTGCAAGAGGTTTAATACCTCTGCATGATGTTTGACAAGAGACCTACAATTGAGGCTACATATGGTATAATTTTACCGCCCGAAGCCAGAATCGGCAGCCTAGAGCATGTACCTACCCCAAACCCACACATGTTGCACTGCAAGGAGAGGAAATCAGGGTACCAGTTATGTTGTCCACAGGGGGCTTTAGGTTGTAGCGCAAGCAAAAATTCCCATGAATAAGCTTGTCTGCAAAACGGACCGGGACCAGGGGTACTGGTGTCTGGCGACGTCCAGGCGTGGATGGTTGCAGACGTGCTTGTCTACGGTGCGGCAGCAGAGCGCCAGCTGTGCACGACCGCTGCACGACAGCACCATCCCTGGTTTAAGTACAGGAAGGGAGGAGCACAGAGAAGTGACTAGACTGCCTCCTTCCTAAGATGGCAACCGCAAAGGGCCACCCTGAAGTGAGGGAACTAAGATTATACTCCTCCCTCTACTGAATCAGGAAAAATGCTGCGCTGGACTGGGGAGGGCAACAGGAAAGCAAAGACTACAGGTGATGTTATCCACACAACTACTAAGGCACTGTTTCCAGCCAGATACAGCAGGTTATGACGAAAAATAAACCCTACACAATGACAGTGCAGTAATTACAATTTTCCAGATATTTAAAACAGCACACGTATTGAACTAAAAACAATAGGGACAGGATCTAAAATAACACCTGCCTATACCTATTACCTGTACCAGTCCAGTAGTTCACCGCGTCCATTTCAAGCCGCCCAGGTGTCAGACGCAGGCATGTCCAGGAGTGTCTATGGATGGTGGAACAACTGGTAGGGAGGGTTCCCTTTGGAGTGTTAAGTGTAGTGAATTAGAGCTGGCTGGGGCAGTCAAGTAGGGCACTGCCGGTTGGGAGCAACTCCCAGCCAACAGAATGGTGCTTGTAAGACAGATGAGTGATTGTCCATCAGCATCTCTGCTGCATGATACAATTGTCAGTTCTGGGTCTACTGGTGCAAAGCTAGGGGTGAAATGGATGGGGACTGGCAGCTGCACAGTGTGTGTGGAGAAAGTCGGGGTGGCTCACCTTAAGTTTTGGATGAAGTACAGGTTGCAATTGCTCCACAGGCCCTCTCAGAACGTCTAAGTAACAGGGCCAGTCTCGAGTCTTGAGATCATTGGTGTCCCTTATGCTCCTGCCAAAGTGATAGAGGTTCCAGGCACTTGGCAGAGAGGGGTTGCTTCTCACCCCAGCAGTTGCCCAGGGACCAGTGGCCACAGTGAGGTACGCTGTCTCCCCGAGGGCCACACTGGTGAGCAAGAGGATTATAGCCACCAAGGAGATGGCTTGTGGTTCCAGCCAATTAAGTGGATCTGCACCCCTGGTCTAACTATCTCCCTGACTCTCTTGTCGGAACCAGACCTGTTTCTGGCCCCTGTTCCTGCCGGCACCCCAGCCCTGTCCTTTCTGTTGGTCCTGATTCCAAGAATTGTCTCTGCCCCGGGGTGGTCTCCATTGGCCGTCCCCTATAAAAGATTCCTGGCCCTGAGTTTGTGCCTGATATCTATGCTCCTGATTATAGTAGCCCTGTGCTAGGATCTGGTCGTTCAGTACCACTGCCCCGGCTGCTACCACCTGAAGAGTCAGAGAAGGAGGTAAGTATCCTGAAACCTCTAAAAGTTCATCTACCTCGGTTTGAGTAGCAACCATGTGTGTCTTGTTTGTAATGACCCCCCTGCAAGTAAGGGTAAGTATTCTTTTTGTTGAACACCTTATATCTTTTGCCAATTTGTCTCTACCCCCATCCCTTCACAAGCAATCCCTTGAGCACTTGTTTCACTTCATGTGCATTTGAGCAACCATCTAAACTGGTGTATTATCTGAATGTGACCTAATATGTATTATATGAATCTCGAAATGATCATATCTTTTTGTGAATTTATGTTTGATTTTGGGTGTAATACATTTTCCAATGTTATACATTCTCGTGTGGACTAGTTCATTTCTGTACCATATCTGACCGAGGTCCGGTGGAGTGATGGGTTCCCCCATTGTCTGCACTGCATGACTTGGCCATAAGTATGGTCCCTAGAGTAAATGAATCCGCTGAACACAAGAAAAAGAATCGCACAGACCCCTTCTGAAAACAAAGGGTAGAGAACGCCCCTGAACTGTACCCCTTTCCTTCCGGCTTCACCCCACTTCAGTGCCATTTCTTCTTTATTTTTGACATGTATTGCCCTCAGTTTTTACTATAAACATTTCTGCATGTCTGTCCATCCTCACAGTTTGGGTATATGTGCAACATACAGATCTCCAGTGCCTCGAGGTTAGGTTTGTATATTTAAAATCCCCCCACCTCACAATTTTTTAAATAAGCACGTGTGAAAGGCTTGTGATGGGCAGTGTCATTAGTACCTGCAAAAGTGTTAGAAATTCCGATTGCATTAGTGATGTTATATGTTATGTTATATTGGTATTTGTAGCGCACACAACTACTCATGAGTATCCTGGCGCGGAGCAATACTACATAGACAGCGAGAGATGAGCATTTTAGTAGGCCTGACTGAAGAGTGGGTTTTGAGGAGTTTTTAAAAACTTCTTAGGTCCTGCATTTGGTGGAGTGTTAGTGGGAGAGAGTTCCAGAGAGTAGCTGACGTATTCTATTGTTGGAAAGGCAGCCAGCAGGAAGTCTAGCCTAGCTTCCTGTTACTACGAATATTGGGGCATATTATCAAGGGGGTTTATCTCCGCTTTTTTGGCTTTAAAAGCCAAGAAAGCGGAGAAAAAATTATCTCCCTATTACCTAGCTGTCGCTAACACCAGTTAGCGACAGCTAGTAGGAGATAGCGGCAATCTTGGGCCCCACTTTGCATGTCAGTGATATTTATCACTAATGACATGCAAAGTGGGCGTGCCAAGATGTTAGCGACTGGAAACAGTCGCTAACATCGCTATCTCCTATTACCAACTTTTGGAGATATTTGCGCTAAGCGCGAATATCTCCAAAAGCTAACACCTGCCCTGAGCAGTTCTTAGCCATGTTATCCAATGGGAGGTGGATAACATGGCTAAGAGCATTAGCTCAGTAATGCATGAATATCGCTGACTTTTCAGCGATATTCATGCATTGCGGCCGTTTTTTATCGCATTTGCGATAAACCTTGGTAAAACCAAGGTTTATCTGCGATAAAAATCTCCGCAGCTCAGCGGTAAAATTTTGTCTCTAACCAAGCAATAGCGATAATTATCGCTACCGCTTGGTAATATGCCCCATTGTTCAATATTGAACGAAACACACGTAGTTGTTGTCACTTGTTTATTTTTTGTTTCGAAAATTGCCACGCGATCACTACACGTGCTCTACTATTTTTTCCATGCTGCTTTCTGTTTATTTTCCGAAGCATGCTAAAGAAACCTGTTAATTAAACTACAGGTCAAGTCAGGATTTCTTCAAAACACACATGTAAATATCTAAAGTAATTGGGACCTACGTTTCATATTGCACAGATTATTTACAATTATTACCCAATAAAAAATGAAACCAAATAGAGTAAGGAGCAAGGAAAGATTCTGTCGAAAATGTGTCCCCAGAACACTGTATTTTATTTTCAATGTTACTCATCACATATTGCATCACTCTCATTCAAAATATACGTTTATTCAGGAAAATGTTAATTTGCTCTCTCTGTCTCAATGCACTAATAAACATTTTTAAATCAGTTCATCACTGTTCTTTTTAATCAAACCCACATTTCTTTAGAGTGTTCCATGGTCAAATTGCATAGAAATAAAATCATAGATTTATATAATTGCTATGTAACAACTGCTGTCTGAAACAGGCCACTTGACATTTCTACATCTAATTCTCAAAGCCACTCTGTCAAACTTAATGGCGGTGCAATTATGATGTCTTCATTCCCACGAAATAAATACTGAAATATATCCGTGACTTGTCTAATTCATAATTGAGTTACGTTTCAGTTCAACTTTATTTAGCTATTTGTCTGCTGATCTTCGCATAAAAAAATATGTAAAATGCAAGATTACATTTAAGAATCTGAATAAAAATAGACATTTTCTGGAACGGAAACGGTATGCATTTTAATGAACGTAGAGTATCAGATTTAAAAAAAGGAAATTAGGGGGCATATTCTCAAGCCCCATCGCCACTACAACGTCATATTCAGTGAAGTTTTTGTGGCCATAGGAGCTTAGCCCTATTCACAAGGCAGCGTTAAGCAAAATGCCATGGTTTGTTTATGTACAGGAAGGTGTCCCTTCCAGTACATAAACAAACCTTTTTTTAAAATGCTGTTTTGTAACTTACATGTGTGCTGCATGATTCAATTCAATTCAATTCAATTCAAAAACCACTTTATTCGATTTAGTTAAAAATCATAAAAGCATTCTACATGAAGCAGCACACATGTAAGTTACAAACTGCCATTTAAGGTTTGTTTATGTGCAGGAAGGGACACCTTCCTGTACATAAACCAACCTCCCTGCTTGCAGACACCCTTGCACTCTGGTGCAAGGGTGCCTGCGTTGCCGCTAAGTTGTGAAACTTAGCGCCATCGCAGGGGGGAACGCAAGGCTGCACCGTATCCTTGAGAATAGGGTACAGCCTTTTGTTTCCGAAGTGGCAGAGAGAGGCGTTAAGCCAAGAAGGCTAACGCGTCTCTCCGCCACTTCTTGAGAATATGGCCCTAGGAATCTAAAACCTCAGCATTGATCACGTTGGGCAGTTCAGAGTTTTAACAGAGTCCATGCATTCAGTATTCCTAGATATGAGAGTTTATCAACGGGGTAAATGGAGATTAAAGAGAGGCCTGTTCAGGTCTGACAACGTTTAGGACAGTTAGGGCTTGAGTACAAATGCCCTAAAAGGGTGTACAGAATGTATTCCTCTCTATACTATCTCATACCCACAAGTGTTTAGAGTAACAGGGTAGAAGGTAGGTGTTGGTGTTTACTATTCCAAAATGTGCATGTTCCCGTAAATACCAGGGCCCTGGTTTACTAAAAGAGCAGGCAACGCAATGCAGCAAGAGAACTTGCTACGCTGCATGACAGAGAGAGAGCAGGAATGTACCATATTTACTAAGATATGACGCAATCCTACTCTTTTCCTGCACTGGCCCACTGAGTGGTTCCTAGCACCTACACAGGCACCCTTGGGCCATGGCTCAAGGGGACCTCTGTTGGAGGCAGGATTGTTTTTGTTCAAGAATGGACACCTCCAAGGCATTCTCCCCTTTCTATGCTGAAAAGTTTACTATTCTTCCGTGGGTGAATGTGTGGGAACACCCGTACTCTACCCATAGATTGCCTTCCCAGTTCAGAGTAGTCGATGCCTGGCATTACTCGAGTCTTACTAAGCCAGACAGAGCCACACAAGGTGGCTTTTGCGTGGTTTAGTAAATCTGATCTAAGGGCTTGCGTTGCCCTTGAGTCACCTTACATGACAAAAGAGCAACACAAGCCTTTAGTAAATTTGGGCCCAGGTCGTATTCTCTGGTAAATTCTAGCAAAAGTGTCCTGTTAAAATCTACCAGGGTATGCAGAATATATTGTAACTGATAATTATCTCAGAGCAACCACTTAGAAAATCACAGGATGTCAGGGACAGATCAACTGCAAAGTCCAGTCCTGGTCCAGTTTCCACTGCTCTAATGGGCAGTTGCAAAGAAAGGCATTTTTGTAGTTTTCTGTATCTGTTGTAATGGGTAAAAGAAGTCCATGTAGCCATAAAGTAGGTTTGTAGAAGATGAATTTATTATGCTTAGTTACAAGGTAAGTTCCAGGTAAGTAGGTAAGTAAGTAGATAATAGTAGATAGCCCCATGCATTCTGTGAATCACCAAGCACTCCGCATTCCACTCATTACCACGCACTACAGCATTCACCCTGGCTGAGCAGTTGAAAGAAGAACTAAGAAAAAGGTATAAAACACTTAAGTTACAACAGTATCCCTGTAGCTTGATGATGAGGTCACTATTATGACCTTTGGAGTCTACCTCTTTGTCTTTGGTACAGGAGGGAGCAGGTCCAGTCCTTCAGTGCACCTCACATGTCACAGGCAGCAGGTTCGCTCCTCTTATCTTCTTCCACGGATCCAGAAAGTGTTCTGAGAGTAGGTGCCTGGAAGCGCCACATTCCTGCTTGTCATGACCTAGTGGGTATGAATGACTCTTCTTTGTCACTTAAGGTGATAGCTCACAGTGCCTCACCTGAACTTCTAACATTCCTAGAGTAGCGTGTGATTTTAGCAAACCTTGAACATGATTCTCTAGTCCCCAAGGGAACCGGGGAAATGGATCATCACCTTTCGTATCTCACTCATGCATGCCCTTATTAAACAAAGGAAAGATATAATGTAGGTTGACAATTCATTTATTGAAACTATTGTAGTGTAGTTCCTATTATCCCAATAGGCTCTGCGCATTGGAATAATACCTTCAATAGTATAGGCCTAGACCAGACGTTAACTAGGTCTTCTATTGTCGATATTAGACTTAAAGTTTTGGGTTTGCCAGCTAGCTCAGAGTTCACTAGAAACTTTCTCGAATAGGCAAGGAGGAGTTGAACCTCCCTGGATAGACAAGAAGGGATTTAGTTTCTGACAACCATAGAACATGACAACTTTGCTCTCCCCTAATCAAGAGTGTATCTCTAGAGTCGTGTGAAAACAAAAGACAACTTATTTTACTCAGTCAGTACGTGCATTCTTAGTCTCACCAGATTGTAGAGAAAAGGAAGAGACGGGCGTGTTCAATAAAAGATGTTATTTATTGATCAGTCTCTTTTCTCATACAAGAGAAATGAATCGATATTATCGCAATACTTATGGTTAAGTAAAGTGCATACAATAAAATCAGAAGTATAAAATAATACTGTAAAAACATTTATATGGTTTCTAAGCCATATGATGGTTTAAAATGGATAAAATAGATACATACATATATACATTTGACTAATCGTACTCAACTGGTGTTTCTAACTACGCCTACCCCGGTGTACCTGACCTAAGCCTAATACGTGGGCGGGAATAGAAAGTAGCAGTTTAAGTTAAGTTTGTTTTGCCAAGTGACTGACTCAAGAATTCTCTTCAAGGGGTTATTCAGTTCTGTACCTGGAATCTAGGATGGTTGAGGGATGGTATCTCTCGTCTTTGGTCTCGATATTCCAGGCTGCCTGCAAGGGCTGCTCGGAAGCGCCGGAGCTGGATTTCTCGGCAGGAGAAAGCAGCGTCTCGTTCTCAGCGCGTCAGGAAGGCGGGGCTGCGCCAGCGGGGTCTGCTCTGCTCTGGGCTTCGGCAAGTCTGGCTGCTCCGATCTCGTCACCACCGCGTGTGTTTGCTTAAGGCAATACCGGTAATATTTATACCTGTAAGGTGCCGAGATTGACGTAAGGATGGACATAGATACGTCAATAAGGATGTCATACGAACTGGTCGTTAGCACATTCTTTTGCTGAAGTTCTCGGTGAAATCAAAACAATGGCCGCAGGGTTTTTCCCAGGTTGTCATAGGTTTGATTTGTTTTGAGAACTCCGTATGCCTTATCAGGGGCTGGAGGAATATTGCTTGCCTAATTAGATTGCAAGCGTTATGACCTAATCAGATAACGCGCTCCTGTGCCGTGGTCTGGCGTAATCAGATAACGGTTTCTGCATCATGGGATGGCTGCTAGTTAACTTGTTAACCAGAATAGGGTCAGGAATAGGGGGATCGATACAGAACCTATAGGAATACATCACACCCACTCCACGCGAACTATGGCCATATTTACGAATCTAGGCATAGTAAATCATACTGTAGAGTATCGTGTATACCTTACCACCCCAAAATACATATAATGCATTTCGAAATTAAGTAATATACGGAAAACAAAATAGTCACATGTACTATATGCACTCAAGCTGTAGAATAATGCTAAATTAATCATGCATATGTATACATAATTACTATTTGAATATGAGAATTACACATGAAATGGCTCTTAATACAGAAGAAAAGTTCGAGACCATTTCATCACAGAATAAAATAATTATGAACATACCAGCGGGCAGCTAATGTCTATAAAGTTTCTAAAAGTAGAAATTTTAGTTCTCTAAGAATAGTTCTTACTTTAAGCAGAAGATAAGTGTCCCGAAAATCGTAAAAATATTTTGGGGCTGCTGAAAAAAACTGCTGTCCGTGAACTGGAGGGAAAATCGTTCATTCATATTTTATTATTAAAGTTGAAGGCCAAATTCAGGGTGTTGGGAACGCCGTGTGCTAGCTTGCTCAAAAGTCGTTATTTCTGCTCTGGTGAGAACATCATATCATTGAGACTGTCGAAAAAGCTGTCAACAGCTTCCTGTGAAAGTTCCACTAACTCGGAAAAAGGTGTAACCATGCATTCGTGTGCATGACTGTCTCCATTGACGTTTTGATTAGTATTGCTGACAGAAGGTCGTACCTGATCGATGCTGCTTTCATCTTGGACTTCACTACCCCTTAATCGTAGTGGTGAAGTTTCCACGAATGCCGTCATCAGGATTGGCAGCCGTTGAGGGCAGCCCAATGCATGGGCCGTTACCGGACCCAACAATGCTTCTGCATCCATTGGCGCATCCGATTGTAGCGTCAGACAGGTGTCCAACACGCATTCTTCTCCGCACAGCAAGCACCTTAATACAGGTAAAACACATCGATGCCACATTGGTCGAAATGAAAGAAACCAAGTCATGTTCAGGTCTCTAAGCCGGGATAGTCCCAGGATTTTTGATATCCGGTCCCGGTATCCAATGGCTCGGATTGTTTCTTCCCTTGTCGCAGGTGTTTTGTCTGTGACATGGTTTGCCATAACGAAATATAAGGACCAAGAATAGGATTCCTGCAATTAGTCCTAAAATGAGGGGAAGTCCGCCAAAAATCGAATGGACGAAGTCTGGAAAAATACCCAGTATGGCTTTGAATGGTGTTAATGCCATTGAAAATACTGTCTTAAATACTTTTGAGACTCCACTGGTATCAGAAATATTTAAGATTTCATTCAGGATTTCTGCGAAATGTATGGGGGAATTAGTTGATAACAATGAGTGAATCTCTGCAGTCGTCCTTGCGACTAGGAGATCATACGTTTCTTTTGATGACGTGAGTCTGGTCGGTGTCTGAAGAAGCACTGTTTTCATTCTGCTTAAAGTATCTATTCGAATAGAAGTAATTTTCAAATTAGGCCATGCCCTTGCCTCCCTGTCTGGAAAGGAGCTGGGGAACAATAAGCGTCCACAGCACATGACCTTCGCAGTTGTACTTATGAGATAAGGAACCCCGGGCAGTAAACTACAACATCTGCGATCCACAATTAGAATGTAACTCCCGTTATAGAGTCTTTTAAAGAATGGTTCTTATCTCTGTTGCAGGTGCGCCTAGCTGGTGACATGAAAGGTTATTTGAGTTCCCTTCACAGGCTCCATGCAAACTAATTCCATTACACAGAAGTGTACCGCTTAGTGACATCGCACAATTATTGCCACTAAGAAACACTTTCTGTCCTTTATTACTGACACATGCATGTGAATAGGGCAAGTTCCATGTTGTCTTAATGTACCATTTTCCCAATTTTTCGTACATGCCAGCCTGTATATATTTTTGGCAGTATTGAAACCTGAAGGTTGATATTGGAATATTAATTATCCCATGTATTATCCATTCACTGACAGGTCGTTCTGACATTGTCACTGGTAATCTCTCGAGTTTCTCAATGCTCAGGATTGTATAATCAGCACCCTTTTGTGCCATACTGATTTGTTTATCAGTAAGGTTAAAGATATTGAATAGTGACGTTGTGTTGATTAAACGCCAAGGCACATAGCCTGAACGCAGGTTTTGTAACGTCCAGCCAAGCTGTACAATAGAACGCAATTGAGACTGACCGTGTTGTAACAACAGTAAGTCTTGCGATATTATGTCGATTGCTGAAGACACAATGCTGTCCAAAGAAAAAATTCTGGAGGACAGAGTCATTAACCCATTGTCCACTACAGAAAGTGATTTTTCCAAATTAATACGGTCAATTTCCCGTATACTTTCTGCTGTCTCAATTTGAGTAACCTTCCAGGCCTCGTTGTAAGCTGCATATATAGAGGCTGCTATGAAGCGTTTTTGACGCTGTTTGCGTGGTCCCATAATGAAATCACGCAAGTCAGCACCATCAGTAAGTAAAGTTAGGTGTTGCTTAATTTCTGTCAGTGTGGAAGTTTGTAGCCATTGAAGGCAGAGTTTGCCCACACTGTAGGTGGTTATTATCCCTGGGTGTTGTCTTTGGGAATATCTAGGATCTGGCCTGGTCAATGTGAACCCCTGTATTTTGTTCAGGAATCTGTCCTGACAGTTATTAGTATCTGTGGGCCAGATTAACCATTGTTTCCAATCAGGATGTGTTCTGTTTTGGTTTAATACATA
Organism: Lissotriton helveticus; assembly: GCF_964261635.1. NCBI lineage: Eukaryota > Metazoa > Chordata > Amphibia > Caudata > Salamandridae > Lissotriton > Lissotriton helveticus. The sequence goes on along the minus strand of NC_136063.1, from coordinate 218,218,369 downwards.
GTTTACGTCTATCTCTTCATCTGTAGAGCTATTGCTGTTTATAGTTGGCTTTGGAATAGACGGTTTATTTAAGTCCTTGATTTTGGCTAGGCCAAGACAGGTAGTTTGTTGAACAGTGTCATTCAAAAATATAATTTGTTCTGGGATCATGCAGGCTCTAAACAATGATTCTATACCTTGTACTTGCCATTCTTTTGTACCCCAAAGACTTTTTACTTCAACATTTTTGTCCCAATAATCAAAACCAAAAGTATTCATTTGTTCAAAAAACGAGTCTGAATATATAAATTTCGTATTTGTAAGCATGGTCTTTGTCCCTGTCTTATTTGACGATTTGAAATAAAATGTTTCAGCATTACTTGTGTTGAACCCTGAAAAGTATGAATATTTGTCATAAAATGTTCTTGAGCTTCCTTTTGGAGGGGTTGCACAATGTTCCCATTGATTATAATTTAAAACATTTCTAGGTTGTGCAGATTTATGTAAAAAATGGTTACCATAGTGGTTGTAACAGTACATACTATCATAATTAGACGAACCCTGCAAATATTCATGTTTGGTAAATTTAGCAGACATCACTAGGTCAGACATCATATTATTTATACTTTCAAAGTCCCAATCATCAGCAAATGAGCTCGGTTTTACAAAGTCACTCAACGAGATCTTGATTTGGTGTGGATATTTCAGGATTTCAACCGGACCATAAATTTCATAGTCAGTGTTGTCCCATGCTACCCCACCCGGTATAGGATTGGCTGTGAAGTTGACTGAAGAAAGTTCTCTTTTCTCGACGTGTGAAGATGTGTGTGGCTTGAGGATCAAGTTGATTTTCTGGCTTGCTGTGTCCATTTTAGCATATTTTCCCTCAATGAAGCGTCCCAAGCATAGTATCATGATGAGCCAAAGTATGAGGATAAATGCACCAAAGGCCACCCAAAATTCAATCCATGGAGAAATCAGATATGTTTCTTTCAGTTGTTTCAAAAGTTCTTTAGCTTTATCTTTAAAGGTTTTTGTTGATGGCTGTGTCTTTGATTCACTGAGGTCTTCAGAGGAATCATCGAAGTTTATGAAGTAGCCGGATGCCGTTCTGTCAATTGTTCCAATTGCTTCAGGATTACTGTTTCTTGCATATTCGTTTGTTACTTCATTGTAGGTTGGTGTGTCTCTACTAAATGGTTTTATTTGGGTTTTCAGAGGTGCGAGTTCCATTGCATTGTTGCATAGTCCTTGTTGTTGTTCTGTAGGCGTTTCGAATGTGATTAGCCTTTTAGTTGGCACCTCTGTATTGGTAGCAAACCTTGGTGTTCTGCTACTTATTGGGAGTCCACTTGGCCTACTGTTTGTTATCGGCCACATGATTGTGGTTTTACCAGGTCGATGGATACAACTCGGTTCTCCTTTTTACCAGCAAGCGGCGGTAGTACAACTGATCTTGTCCCGTTGATAGACAAGACAGGAACTGCTTTTCTGTAAGAAGGCCCAAATTCCTTCTTTACCGCGATTTTTTCTCTGACTAGATCCCCGACTTTTGGAATCCAGACAGGTCTTGCTGGGACAGGTGGTGGTTCTTCAGTGGTTGTTGGCTGTTGTTTCAACTTTATGTTGCTCAGGTCTTTTCTTGTTTCGTTTAAGTCCTGCAAAATAGCCAAACGATCTTTGATATCAAAGCTTTTTTCCTTCACCACTGAAGTCTGACTGTCAAGATAATAATTCGTACGGACTGAATCCCCTCAGAGAATTTCTTGGCAGGTTGTTTAGACTACGTTGGACACTTATTAGATGTTTGACCCACCCAGCTCCCGAACCTAATACCTTTGCTGTTATAGATTGCTTTATGTCACGGTTTTTTCTTTCTACGATTCCATTTCCCTCGGGATGAAATGGACAAGAGTACCGCAATGCAATGCCCATGCTGGTCATGGCCTCCTTATAAGCTCGAGAGCTAAAAGCAGGACCCTGGTCAGAATGCAGCATGCCAATTGCATATGTGCCGATAAAGACTCGCAAATCTTTTATAACAGTTCTGGCGTCAGCCGATCGCTGGGGCCACATCCATATGAATCTCGTGCATGAATCCACTGCGACCAGGATATATTTATAGTTACCATCCCTTTGTAAGGGACCACAGTGGTCCAGATAAACACAGGCTAATGGTTTATCTGAGATTAGAAGGGGCGTCTGTGCTGGTCGTCTCACCGTTGATACTTTCATTCTTTGACATATTTCACATTCTAGAACATAGTTCCGTGTTTGTCTTCTCATTTGTGGCCACCAGTATCTCTGTTTTAACAATGATACTGTGGCTGAGACGCCAGCATGTACAGAAGCAAGCCCTTCGTGTGCCGCTATGATTAGTCCTAACCTATGTCCCATGTTTGGAATTGCCCTATCCCCCACTCCAGGGATTCGAGCAAACGGAACATTGTTTGCATCAGTTATGTATGAGTACTTCACTGGAAAGCCTTTCGGGAGTGTTTCTATCGAATCCTTTTCTGTAGCGCTGACAGCTTGTAATATATCGCTGTCTATTTTTGTTTTTGACCGTGTGATGGCAGCTACGGAAGCCGTTTGCACAGCTGCCTTCGCGGCCTCATCAGCCAATGAATTCCCTGCAACGTGAACGCCATCACGTTGATGACTCAGTGTATGTATCACGTGAGTCTTTGGTAGTTCTTTTTGTAAAAGAGCTACTTGTTCCCAAAGCATTTTATGTTTGATTGTGCCTCCTTTTGCATCCTTAAAACCATTCTGAAGCCAGATCTGCAAGTATTCATTGTAAGACTGAACGCAATAATACGAATCGCACACTATGAGTGTGGGGAATTCTCGATCGGTATTTTCAAGCGCCATCTTAAATGCCAGTAGTTCAGCTCGCTGAGCTGTACAATCTCCTAGAGATTGTGTTTTAGTGATCGCTGGTTTAAATTTCCCTTCGTGCCAGTGACCTTTAACAATTGCGCACGCAGCACTGTAAGCTTGTTTACCCCCCACTGCGGGTTGTGCTGATCCGTCTGTATATATTATACAGCCGTAATGTTCTAGAGGCAGAATTTCGGTCGGCGGAGGACATTCGAATTCATATTGGAGAAATTCTTGTGTTTTTAAGTTAGGATCAAATTCGTATGCCACGTCTGTTGCAGCAAGAGAATTAGCCCATTGTATCCATCTCGGATGGAGCGCTTTAGCATTCGGAATGCTTGCTTTTGTTACAGCCTCTAGGGCTGGTATCGGTGTCACGATTATTATTCGTTTACCTTGTGCCAGGGCTCGTTCTTTTGCTATAGCTGTCTGTGTTGCAGTTAGAATTTTTTCCGTTGGGCTAAATTTCATTTCAGCTTTAGTGTACAAGTGTGATTTGAATGCAATTGGTACCTTTTCTCCCTCATTAGAGGTCAGGTATGTGAATCCGCATCTTCCTGGGATGACTCGAATCACAAGATTGCGTGTGTTATCACGTGTTTCTAATTTTGTTTTAATTAACATGTCTGTTTGTAAGGATCTCAGAATTTCTGTGTGTATTTGAGTCCAATTGGTTCTTTTAAAATCTCGTTTTATTAGATCATAAAGGGGTTTGACCCTTTCTGCGTAATTTGCAATGTATGTTCTTCCGAAATTTAGGAAGCCTAGAATTGACTGTAAGTTTTTTAGTGTTCTAGGTGCTTGGAGTACGGCACATTTCTCTAGGAAATTGTCAGCCAGGCTTTTACCTTCACTTGATAATTCATATCCTAAGAACAGGACTGTTAGATGGGCAATTCTAGATTTTTTAAAGTTGAATTTGTAACCCTCTGCTGCGAACCCAAGTATTATGGTGTTCACTCTCTTCAAGTGAGTATCCAAGTCATCGTCTGTTAGGTATATGTCGTCGACATAAGATAATGCTTCGTCATCATATGTTTGTAGTAACTCTGTTACTCTCGCTGAGAATAATCCTGGGCTGTTCTTGTACCCCTGGGGTAACCGACAGAATTGTTTTTGAGCGCCATTTATTGAGAACGCGGACAAGTATCTGCTCTCTGGTGCTATATTTTGACAAAAGAATCCATTAGAGATGTCTAATGTTGTTTTGTATTTTTTGCGCACTATGTTATTCATTAGTGCTGCACTAGGCGAGTTTTGCACTGCAAAAGTTTTGCAACATGAGTTAAGGTGTCTGTAATCCAAAACTAGACGATATGAATTGTCTGGTTTGGAGACAGGAAACAAAGGGTTGTTCATTTGTGAGGTGCAAGTTTCAATCACCCCCTGGTATTCTAATTGATCTAGGATTTCTTTTACCTGTTTTTTAGCTTCTTGCTTAATTGGATACTGCCTTTGTGCAGTGGGTTGTGATTTTAACTGGATTTTGTGAGGAGGAGAGTCCTCATCCCATCCTACATGATTTTTGTATAAAGCAGGAGCCTGAGCTACTGCCCACTTTCTAGCAAGTGTGTATTTTTTATGAATTGGGATGTGATTTGAGAAGGCAGGCATAATTATTTCTTCGCCATGAGGGCAGTCCCTGACAAACTCTGGTGGCCAGTCTTTTTCAGCTAGAAGGATGTCATAGCCCTTGGAGAGATTATCCTAAAATAGTCCCCTTATTTTTCTAGTCTTATCCCCTTCTATACGTAAAGTTATTTCATATATTTTGTGAGGTTTGCTAACTCTGGCGTCTGCAGTTTCCACTTGAAGGTATTCATTCGTGTCCACTGTCTCCAGATGATTCATAAGGACTTTGCGAGCTATGCTCACTTCTGCTGCGCTGTCTAGCATTGTCTGAGCCCATTCTCCGTTTTTCAGTTGTGTCCTCAGTATTCTCGGCATTGTTAATTACTTTAATACTGGCTACCTTCTTTTTTGGAAATTGTAATTTCTTTTTTAGATGAGCAGGTTCCTTGTCTTTGGACTTGACGTGCTCTTCTCTGTTTTCTGATCGTCCTCTTCTTTCCGATTTCTGCGAGGAAGTCTGAAAAGATTGAGAGGGGCGTGTATCAATTTCTTGATATCTATCAGGCTTCTTTATGTTATCCCTATTTCTAAGGTCGTATCTTTTCACAGAGGGCTCCCTTTGGGGAGACTTGCGTCCTTGGTTCGGAGATCTTTCTCTCCGCCGAGGAGACCTTCCTCTGGACTGGAATTTCTTTTCTTTAGGATTGGATTGTTTGTTTCCATCCCAGCTCTTTTTTTGTGATGTTAAATTATTATTAAAAAATACTTTTTCAGGACTTTCAATCAGTCGGGGTTTTACTGGTATTCCACCCAAACTATCTCTACCTAGTTCCTCATAGGATTTTTCTATAATTCTGGCAATTTCAGCTGGTTGGTCTGCTAAATCTGTCTCTTTTAACCTCTGGCGGATCGCCACATTCGCTGCTTCTCCTTTTATGTTGGCTAGTAGTATTGCCGAGACCTGCTTGAAGTCTTTTAGTAATTTCATACCAAGAGTTAAAGCGGCTTCTGGACCATATTCATCTTGAATTTGTTTTAGCACATCTGGTATTACCGAGATGGATGGAACACCATGCGTTTTTGTGTAGATGGAAGCAAAGACTGTGCCCCAAGTGTCACAGTCCTCCACGTGTGGTGCGATTCCCATTGGAAGACAGATAGTCAGAATCCTGTGTTTTTCTAACGGGGTGGTGTCTGGAAACACCGCCTCTATTTGGGTGATTTTTTGTGCTAACCAGAATGGTATTTGTTCCCGTTTAGCTGGTACTTTACCTAGGCAGGACTGTATGTTCTGTGGTGTAATTTTATTTGTGTTCCCCTGATGAGGGGTCAGCTGTGGAATTTGAATTGCTGGTTGGATTGTTAAAGTCCGCATTACATATTGGACTAATTGTCTATGTACTTTTATTAATTGTTTTAGTTGTATTAAAAGATCTGCTGCAGACATTCTTTCGATGTCTGGATGTGGTGTGTATCCGGCTAGGACCGGCCACGTTGCTCCTGGTCTACCTAATGGACCGAGCCTGGTGATGTGATTATTGTGTTTTAGGGCGCCATTAAACAAGAGCAGGTGCTCTTGGAATTTAAGTGGTACTTCCACCTCCTCGAAAGGAGTGTACTCATTAGGAGGTTCCTCTGTTTTGTAACAGTGCAAGTGCTTTGTTACAGCGTTTGCTGCTGGAAAGTGTATCCATGAATAGAATACCTCTGTCTGCCGATATTCGTGTGCCTCTATTACGAATATGACTGTGCCACCTCTAGGTGTCAGTCCATTTTCTATAAGTTTTAAAGTTATAGATTTTCTTATGTTGACCGGGATGAGTATTATCTCCGGGTCTGCTGCTTGCATAGTAGTATCAGCTGCTACTAGTTCAGCTGCTAATCTAGATGCCTCTTTTTCTCCTTCACTGTCTGACATTGTACTGTCCAGAAGGTTATTCTGTTTGTTTGCAGATCAGGTTTCTTATGGAAACAAAGATTAGATGCACAATATTTTGGAACAGTGTATCCTTCAACGTTGATTGAACCAAGAACCATACATAGGAGTTCCCTCCTGCGAGGTTTGGCGGATATGACCTTTCACCCACTCCAGACGTCTTTGGAGTATTATGGGAAAAAAGGGGTCTGAGTGAAAAAGCACGACTGAGTTACTCTAATGTCTTGCGTTAGTTTTATCGCCTTTCCAAACGTTTGGGCGCCATGTAGTGTAGTTCCTATTATCCCAATAGGCTCTGCGCATTGGAATAATACCTTCAATAGTATAGGCCTAGACCAGACGTTAACTAGGTCTTCTATTGTCGATATTAGACTTAAAGTTTTGGGTTTGCCAGCTAGCTCAGAGTTCACTAGAAACTTTCTCGAATAGGCAAGGAGGAGTTGAACCTCCCTGGATAGACAAGAAGGGATTTAGTTTCTGACAACCATAGAACATGACAACTTTGCTCTCCCCTAATCAAGAGTGTATCTCTAGAGTCGTGTGAAAACAAAAGACAACTTATTTTACTCAGTCAGTACGTGCATTCTTAGTCTCACCAGATTGTAGAGAAAAGGAAGAGACGGGCGTGTTCAATAAAAGATGTTATTTATTGATCAGTCTCTTTTCTCATACAAGAGAAATGAATCGATATTATCGCAATACTTATGGTTAAGTAAAGTGCATACAATAAAATCAGAAGTATAAAATAATACTGTAAAAACATTTATATGGTTTCTAAGCCATATGGTGGTTTAAAATGGATAAAATAGATACATACATATATACATTTGACTAATCGTACTCAACTGGTGTTTCTAACTACGCCTACCCCGGTGTACCTGACCTAAGCCTAATACGTGGGCGGGAATAGAAAGTAGCAGTTTAAGTTAAGTTTGTTTTGCCAAGTGACTGACTCAAGAATTCTCTGCAAGGGGTTATTCAGTTCTGTACCTGGAATCTAGGATGGTTGAGGGATGGTATCTTTCGTCTTTGGTCTCGATATTCCAGGCTGCCTGCAAGGGCTGCTCGGAAGCGCCGGAGCTGGATTTCTCGGCAGGAGAAAGCAGCGTCTCGTTCTCAGCGCGTCAGGAAGGCGGGGCTGCGCCAGCGGGGTCTGCTCTGCTCTGGGCTTCGGCAAGTCTGGCTGCTCCGATCTCGTCACCACCGCGTGTGTTTGCTTAAGGCAATACCGGTAATATTTATACCTGTAAGGTGCCGAGATTGACGTAAGGATGGACATAGATACGTCAATAAGGATGTCATACGAACTGGTCGTTAGCACATTCTTTTGCTGAAGTTCTCGGTGAAATCAAAACAATGGCCGCAGGGTTTTTCCCAGGTTGTCATAGGTTTGATTTGTTTTGAGAACTCCGTATGCCTTATCAGGGGCTGGAGGAATATTGCTTGCCTAATTAGATTGCAAGCGTTATGACCTAATCAGATAACGCGCTCCTGTGCCGTGGTCTGGCGTAATCAGATAACGGTTTCTGCATCATGGGATGGCTGCTAGTTAACTTGTTAACCAGAATAGGGTCAGGAATAGGGGGATCGATACAGAACCTATAGGAATACATCACACTATCACAGTCTATTATGAAGCAGATGTGCTGCGATTAGTAGGCACCTGCAACTGAGCAAAGTAATCAACAATAATAGTAAACTGTATACGATGAACAACCCAACCATGGCAAATTATCTATCTGTCCAGGCCTCTGCGTAAGCAAAGTGATATATTAGTGGTCTCTGGGATTAGCAATGTCCCCCATACCTGGCATGCACCGTTTCAGGACAGATCTGTCTGCCAGAATTCTCATTCTGCGGACAAAGGGACAAAACACAGTTTATATGATAAAACTATGAGTGGGAAAGATGCAGCTGTGTTGCTGTGTCATGTCTAGAATGTTAGAAGCTGTTGCTGACCGAGCTGAAAACTGTACAACGTGGTGTTTTGTGTTTTAGGTGACAGAAACCCAAGAAGAAGCACTGAATAACAAAACACATATACAGTGTTTTTTTAACTAATGTCAGAATATCAAAAATATTATATGCGGCTGTTCAAGCAGAAGCAGCCTAAAACTTCTATTATGCTATACTAAGGCGGAATCAAAATGGGCCAAAAGGGACATCACTACATCGGCAAATCCTAAGCAAGGGGTTAAAAGTTCCTGGGGCCAACTCTACCCACTTTGGGCATTTTCGAGGTGGTAGAAGTCTTTGGCCACACTAATCCGGGGCTCTGAGGGCTGGGGTCATGTGTGGGGAATGTACTATGGTAAAACTAGTCTCCTCTAACACCCAACACTAACGTTCAGTTTGAAGCTGCCACTGTAGCCCCAAAAAACCCAAAAGCAAAATGTTCCAGCAACCAGTGAGTGTATACATAAGAATTGTCTTGACATCCCGTTTTCTTCCTTTCAAGGGAACCCCACATGTTATAAGTAAAATCCAAAAGTGTGGAAGAACAAAAGTTGGGTTTTCCATCAACCAGACAAGAGATACATAAGAATTATCTTCACGTCCTGTTTTCTTCTAATCAAGTGTGCCCCGTGTCCAACCCCAGCAGACCTGTGAATTAATATTTGGCACTTCATCAGGATTTGACACTGTAATATCAAAAATGATGTTGCCTGCCTCCACCCTTCTGCTGAGCTCAAATGAGTCATCCCTGCACATTCAGGTAGTCCGGTCGATCGCAGTGACCTATTGTGTAGCTCCTGGGAGGCATTTCATACATTTTTCACTACTATTCAAATGTTAATTCTTGGCTAGGAGAAGTTGGGGAGCAAATGCTAATTAGCTTATTAGCTTCCAGGAGCTTCAGGCAGGGAAAATTAAATTTGTTTTTCCTTATTACTCATTACAAATCCGGATTTACCATTCCATTTGATTTTTAATAACTATTAAAAATTGTTATTTAATTATTTTTCATCCTCATCCCATTTCCATAATATAATATAAGGACTTTAATCTGTATTCTGGTTTTCTACATGGGACAGTTAGGCTTGTCATCTTTTTGGTGTTAGTCACTGTAAGGGCAAGTTCAACACTAATTTCCTGTTTTTAAATACAATGTACCCCGATTTGTGAGCTACAAGGCCTACATAGAGATGACTTAATAATATTTAAAAAGGAGGTTTTAATGTGAATGGCACAATAGGTGCAGAAGATCACTAGTTGTTTGTAACTTCCAGACAATATGTACACTTTGCACCATACACTACAGACGTATAGGCAAGTTAAACATTCCAATTGTTCAGCCATGCTTAAAGATGGACCACAGGCACTTTACCATGGGTTAGCAAGTAGAAAGTGCAGTGATTTCTAAAACCAGAAAAAATATAGGGTCCAGCAAAAGATGAAAAACTTTGCAGTGACCACACAGAAAAGGCAGATTTTCTGAACAGGCCACCAGCGTAAAGTGCTAGAGCAGACTAATGAATCCATCGATTGACTTGCTTGCATAGGCGAGAGAAAATAAACAGTTCACTGCCTTTGCAGTGGTGCTTGTCTGTTTTATGCCCCTTTGAAACTACCTGCACTTCTCTGACACCATCTGTCCCACCCACTAACCCTGTCCTCTGGAACTCTTCTCATCTAGAACAACAAGAACAAATGAGACTAGTGAGAGTACAGAGGGTATCTACCAGAGGAAACCGTATCCAGTGTGGAAACATGATGTCTTGTGTGTCTCCCTATATATTAGAACTAAAGATTTGTATAAAAGTGTAGGGCTGGGCCTCACACACCATCCTGGGTGTCAAGCTACATCATTGGCCTGCCACACTTGTCAGAGAAAAATCTAGTGATGAGTGTGCTCCCTGTTCTAACAGGGAGTATTTATGATGGAATCCATTGGTATTGGAGTTTGGGGTCCTAAACAAGAATTACTAAACTCAAATTCTTCCCATGCTATCCCCTTTATTGTTAGGAGGGTCTAGGAGAAGATTAGAATCAGACAGACCATGATGGATTGGGGGTGTCAATTACCCAATCAATCAGCTTGGTCAACATGTTTCAGCCTCCATAGGTCCATAACTAGGGTCCCTGGCTTTTGTCAGCAGCTAAACCACTAGTAAACTACCTCACTGGCTAATCACATTTATTCATCACCAGTATGGATGCATGCAATATCCAATTTGGGAAATCAGTCAGAATTGTTTCGCAAATGTTTAAGGTCCTATAGTGGACAGACATTTATCAAACTAAAATTGCATTAGGCATATCAGGGGAAAAATAAGAAGCCATAAAATATGGATAGCGAGAAGAAAGTTCTTCCTGTTCAATTGGTTTTTTGTGGATGTGCCACTGCACTCATCACATGCAAAGGAAAACACTGCAAACCACTGCAAACCCATACGGATGTGGTTCAAAGTTGTCCTAAAAACATGCCACATTCATTCCCACCCTCTTGCCCTGCTCTAAGGACGGTTCCATGAATGAGCTCATGGAGGGAAGGCTCATTGTAACACTCTGTTAGATAAAATAGTTTGGTTAGAAAAGAGACTCTTATCCCCATGTTACATGTACTTACTTTATCTGCATCTCGTTTTATCAGGAGAGTGATCATATTTATTAAGCTGCTCACATGTGAATTGCACCATACCTTTTGTGCGGGTCAGCAGCAACAGCCAAACCTTTCTCCTTAAGGGTAATGGCGGCCAGATTCAAAATTGAATGCCCTCTTTGTCTCCCTGTACTCCAGCTGTATTGGGAGCAAACTGTGGGAACACACACTGCTCTGTTCCCTGGGCATTACAGGAGATGTTGCTGTTTGAGAGGCACACTCCTCTGGGAATGGGTCCTCCGCAATGTCCTCCTCATTTCCCTCTTCAACCTCATCTTTCTTCTCCTCTGAGGTGCACTGTAGCTAATGACTTTCTCCCAGGCTCTGAAATTATTGTGAAAATCCTTCTTCTTGGCCTGCTTGTACAGCGTCCATCCCCTTTGCTTGCACATGCTTCTTAGTTCTACTATGCTAAGGCTGCCCGCATTAGCCAGATCCACATGCATGTTCTGAAAAACATAAGGTGCCGAAATATAGGTTGGCGAATGAATACTAATAAAAATCTAAATGACCCAATTAAGGGCTTGATTAGGAACGCGGTTTTCCCGCATCCTCCGGGCCGGCGGAAGCCACCGCCAGCCCGGAGGATGCGGGAAAACCGCTGCGGAGGCACAAAAGACCCACCGCCAAATTAGGATGGCGGTGGGTCTCAAAATCCGTCCGCAGCTTTTCCGCCGCGGTCGCCTTCCGACTGCGGCGGAAAAGCTCTAACATGGCTGGCGGTGTCTACCAGACACCGCCAGCCATATTAGGATGGCGGAAATCATGACATTGACTTCGGGGGCCCGTTGCGGGCCTCCATGGTGAAGGGGGAGTCGGGGGGTGCACACATTTGTATGCAGAAATTGGCAGGCACCACACGGTGCCTGCCGCTTTCTGCATACAAATGCAATGAATGCATTTTTTACCATTGCGGCGGGTGCAGCTTGAAGCCGCACCCGCCGCAATGGTAAAAATAGAGGATGTGACCGCCAGGGTGGCGGTCACATCCTAATTGCACAGGAGGGAACTCCGCAGGCAATGCGGAGGTTCCCTCCTACGCCCCCTAAGTTCAAAAACCAATTAAAGATCCAAAAAGTTAATATCTGCTGTAGATTTAAAAAGGGATTTTCTATTTCAATGTAAATTACTCTGTGGTACGGCAAAACACAGATCTTGGATCTCACCGCTAAAACCAATTAAAGAAGTAGGATAATCATAATACTAATCATATGCCTTGTTAGGGTGAGCACTCAAAGTCACCACTTTAACGTGAGTTTAGCCCCCTGGTAGATATGGCATAGAGTAGACAGTCTTAAATAAGGGCATTATGTAAAGCTTTTATGCACTACCAACAAAGTCAAAATGCAACAAAATGAAAATCCCATACCAAATTGGAAAAACAGAGTAAATGTTAGGAAACAAAATGGTACCAACATTACATAAATTCAATATTATGAACCAGAGATATGAATTTTTGATGTTTGAAGTTTTGAAGTAGAAATAGTACCAACAATAGAATGAAATGTTAATTATAGTAACAGGTAGTGGTGGCCTGGGACCTGGGTGTAATTTATGGCTAATGGCAATTGTTCACAAGTCAGATACACCAATCAGATTCATCGCAGTCTTCAAATATACCGTCTGACTTTATTATCTAAAGTCCTAATCTATCCCAGGAGTACACTTATAAAGCTCCCAGGGTCGTAGTAGAGGCACTTAGGGGCATTAAAATTATCGTCGATTTAGCTGCAGGAAACTGCCGCTAAAGCCGCGATAATGGGCTTGATAATATGCCCTTGAGAATTCCAATAGAAGCCCATGTTCTGGTGTTAACATGGGCTTCTATTGGAATTCTCTACGGCATATTATCAAGCCCATTATTGCCGCTTTAGCGGCAGTTTCCTGCTGCTAAAGCGGCGATAATTTTAACGTTGTCCCTTGATAATATGCCCCTCGGAGATTCACAGATTGTCAGGCATAGGCCAACAGCTAGGGTCCAGTTTGAAGCAGCCATGGTATCACAATAAACCCAGATACAAATGTTTGGTACAACAAAAGCAGTGTTTTCCAGCAACCAGACAGTGAATACACAAGAATTGTCTTCCCACCCTGTTTCCGTCCTTTCAAGTGTGCCCCAAGTGTTTATGTAAAACCCAGAAAAATAAGTCTGGTAGGACAAAAGCAGAGTTTCCTAACAACCACACAGTGGATACACAAGAATTGTCTTGCCACCTCATTTTCGCACCCCAAGTGCCTTATATAAGCAGCCTTGTCAAGCAGGATTGGACAGTCCAGCAAGATTTAACACTGTAATGGCAAAAGGAGAATCTACAGCCCCTGCTCTTCTACTGAACCTCAAAGGAGTCATGCTTGCCCATTCATCTTATCAATCACAGAGACCTATTGTAGGGCTCCTAGAACATATTTCATATCTTTTTGCACACCATTTCAAGTACTAATGCTTGGCTAGGAGAAGTTGAAGAGCAATTGCAAATTTACCTCCAGAAAATTCAGACAGGAAAAAGGTAACTTACCTTAATGTTTATTAAACATCTGACGTCATCATTGAATTGGATTTTGAATGACTATTAAAATAGTTTAGTTATTTTTCTAAATTTTCACCTACCTGGGATACAGCACTAAGATTATAATCTGCACATTGCTTTCCATATTCGACAGCTAAGCCTGCCATAGTGAAAATAGCTTTTGGGTGCTCATCACTGTAAGGACATGTTAAAATGGAATTTCCACTTGTCCTACTTTTCAATTCCATCCACACTGCAGTGTGGGCTACAAAGCCTACACATGGGAGATTGATTAATATATAAAAGGCTTTTGACCAGTGAAAATGGTTTATTTTTACAGTTCGCATTGCAGTTTTTGCCATGCTACTCTGGGTAGGCCTGATATCATGCCACTGTAGTGAATGATACAATAGGGCCTGCAGTCCACAGGTGGCCCAGTATACACTTTGCACTATATATACTAGTGAATTAGAGGCAAGTTAATTATGCTAATTAGGAATATGGCAATTCAACAATGTTTAAACAGGAGCACAGGCACTTTGCTAGTGGTTAGCAGAAGTGAAGGGCACAGAGTCCGACAAAAGTTTAACTTTACCATTTGATTGGATTTTTATTACATTTTAAAAACAGAGATTGAATTATTATTCTAGCTTGTACCAAACTTGAGAGTGTGGAACTCATTTGTTGGGTCTATCTCATGAAAACAAGCACAAACTATATAGGTTATTCTTCCACACATTGCAAAGTGACATGCACATAAATTCATTACAGTATAGTTACATTGCGATAGATGCGCATATCTGATGTTATATTGTTATAGTCTCCCTTAATTTCTCCAATAAAAGAATTAAGGTTATCCTGGCACAATTAACAATTTTTTAGAAACATTTTTGGGGAGTTGAAAATCAACAGCTGGATGAAGCTTTAAGTCGTAGCTGAAGAGGGCTTCACGAAATTGGATAAAGTCACCAATAGGTCCAGCTGAACAGGATTTGTTGCTGTGGAGAAGACATAGCAAGACCTACCAATGAAGTCAGGCAGATTGTTGATGCAGCTTGGGCGATTCAGCTGGCAGGTAGGTCACAGTCTTTTGTCCGTTCTTCCGGCACTTTTTGGTGACATTTCTTCAAAGTCCCAACTTTTAGGGTTAGGCAGGAGCAGCACCTCTAACGCCACTTCCAAGAGTCTAGGGCCTGGGGGCACCACTTGGGCGGTTAGGACTCAATCCAGCAGAGGCCAGGTGCAGTGTTTAATTTCCCTGGAGGTAGTAATGTCCCTGTAGCTCACATAGGAGGCCAACCAACTAGCCCTTGGAGTCACTTCTGGGGGCGCGGGGTTCAAGGAGATTGTCCAGTACTCCTTCAAGTAGCAAGGCAGGCCTTCAAGCAGCGGGGTAGTCCTCTGGTAGCAGCAAAGTAGATCTCCGGGGTTATCAAGGCAGGCCTCAGGGGGATCAAGGCAGGCCTACAAATTAGGGGATACCCTTTGAAAATAAACTGTTCTTTTGTCTGTAGGTCAACAAGCTAGTGGATCTTTGGTTTGGGATCTTGAAGTCACTAAAAGAGGTTTCTGCCACTACTCGCTTTCTCAGCCAAGAAGGCGGTTATACATGCTCTGATTATGTCCAGGCTGGACTAGGGCAATGCTCTGTATTTGGGCATACCAGAACATCTCTTAGACAAATTACAGCTGATCCAGAATGTGACAGGCTTGTCTTCTGCTGAATATTTCAAAAAGACAACACACTAGTGGCCATTTGCAGGGACTTCATTGGCTGCCCATCAGGAAGAGGATTACATACACAGCTCTGACACTGGTACATGATGCTTTGTACCAAACGGGCCCTGCTTACCTCAGAGCCAGTTTCAGCTTTCATACCCATAACAGACTGCTACGCGCTTCCGGTAAATGACAAGCAGTGGCACCTAAGTACCTGTATCAAAAGCCAGAGGCAGATCATTAGCTTCTGTGGGTGCCTCGACTTGGAACCAGTTCCCATTGGAACTCCGTTTAGTTGAAAACTAACTGTTGTTGAGGAAGAAACTACAAACGTGGCTATTTGTGCAGTGCTAATCTTCACTTGTCCAACCTCTTCATGTTCTGCATCGAGCCACTCCTAGGGGGAAACATCCTTTACAACGAAACCTTTACCACGCAGTGCTGTTACAACGCAAGTATTACAACGAAAACCTTTACAACGCATTACACTGGGGGGCGCTCTAGGATAGGGAATAGTTTTAATTTACTATCCAACACCTTCCCTAGTGTCCACGGGGACTGGAGTTGGAATAGTAAATTAAACTATTCACTATCCAGCACTATCAAGTATGGAATCATCGAGTGAATATTTATCTGCAGTATATAAGAGTGTTCGGCCTGCACGCCACTGATATTGATGTGATTAAACAAGTGGGAAACTACATGAGTGAAGTGTGAAAAAGACACTATCATTGCTTCCTTCCTGGTGAATACCTATGATTGGCCTGGTTGACTGTAAAAGGAAAATATTTTAGAGTGAGGGTTCATGTACCCGAGTCAACTACTTCATAGGGTCCTCTATGTTGGAACTGTGCAAACCTGATTCTATTCGTATTAATGGTGGTAGCATTAAATATTATTGTGGCATTATAACACAGCATGCAGAACATGGAAAGGCTTGTTGGAGTAGATATGTTGTGAAAAGACACCAACAAACATCACAGGCCCCAGATTCCTCTTGAATCCTTGCTGGCCAATGGCCATGGCTCCATGAGTTCCCAGCAGAACGCAAAAGGCATACAACATTGACACAGTGCATCCATTGCCTTATTGTATTTGTAACTCTCATTGATTACCTTTTCATCATAGGCTCACTTGCCATCTTGGCATGCAGCCATTGTGGCCCTGTGATTGTGCACCAAGCCTACTTAGCTAAAGCCACAGGCCGTCTCTGACATCCTCTTCCTATGTGCTGGTGCCAGCCTGATGAGCTGAATGAGTGTGTGGATGAGGGTCTCTGGGGGATTGTTTGTGACACCGTGAGTGAATGCATGAGTAAGGTGATAGGAGTGAGTGAATACATGAGTGAGGATCACTCATGATCCAATAATATTAATACTTCTACCACTAATGCCAATAGGATCGAGTTTGAACAAGCTTCCTGAAGTAATTCAGGAGGTTTTGTGTCTGCATGATGAAAAGGAGTGAATTTAAGTGTGCATTTGTGCCAGTGAGTTCATTAGTCAGCGAGGTGGTGTGAGGGGTGCCTGCAGAGGCAACCAGAGAATTCACGTATGTTGCTGTGTGCGCGCGTGTCTGAGTGGGGGGTGGAGGGTAGGAGAGCTGCTGCAACGGAGTGCTTTGTAAGGCAGAGTGAGTGCATGACCGTCTTTCTGTGACTGAATATATTGGCTGAGCTGGAGTGAATGGGTGCATGGTGAGACAGGGAATGAATTCATGAGTGTGGGTCATGAGTGATTTAGTCTGAGTGGTTACAAGGTGACAGAGTGCGTTTTAATGAGGGAGCAAGAATGACAGTTAGTGCATACCATGGAAACGCAGCAAACCGCTGCACATACGTGTTGCAACATTGTTCATTATTGTACATTTATGCAGTAACAATTCTGTGCTGTTATGTGACGTAGATCTTCTGTCGAATGCATTTGTAACTAGTGTGCTCAAAGCCATAAGGGCTTGCTTATAACTGAAAAATACACCTCAGACCAACTAGCTTTGGCAAGGCTTGAAACTGAAAGATGTGCATTTTGTGCAATGACCTTTGATGATTTTATTCAGAAAATGACATTATGTGTATTCCAGGAATATATGACTTCACTCGCATGAATATCAATATATTTTGCAGATATCCAAAGAAAGAAGAATTATAATCTCAATCTGTTTCCCTTTTTGATCCACTTTTTCTTTACTTAAGATGAAGTTGTGATGACATATATGAGCTATCAGGGACGCATATTTTATTATATATCCAAATCAAAACTCCTATTATAGGACCTGGAGAAATGTACATCTCAGTGCCAACCCTGGCTGGTATCACTGCAGCCATTAAATATTGACCCTTAGCATCAAATAGTAATGATGCATTTCAGATGAGATAATCCTGCAGGCACCGCTGCTACAAATCCTTTGAAGTGATAGCTGAAGAGCACTGAACTTTGCCATGTCAACTGAGACATTGTACACACTAGAGTTCCTGGAATGACTATAACTACCGGTTCTTTCTTTCCCCTCCTAGTATCTCACTGCTCATGAGTCTTAGGGCACTCTTTGAAGCCAGTACTGGGAGTTCACAAATGACCTCTAATGCCTGACTCACTAGGCAAACTAAAGATTTTTTAAAGTGTGAACATCCTACTTTCAACATCACATTTTGGGTACATAAAATGCACATAACAATATCAAAGATGACATTTGTCAGTATAAAAAAGAAACATGTTTAGGAACAAGGATTTCTGCTGGTCCAGCAGTAACAGCAAACCATTAGGAACCGTTCGAGGTTGTTTTCAGTGTTATTAAGTGAGTATTAAAATCAGATTGATGTTGAATGTTTATATTGTCAGCATAAAAAAGAAACATGTTTTGGGACATGGGTGTTTGCTGGTCCAGCAGTAACAGTAAACAGTTATGTTTCAGTTTGTTTGATGCTGATTTGCACAACATGGTGGTCAGAGTTTGCGGTTTTTGTAGTTTAAAATGCATTGAAACATGTAGGGAGAAATGTTTACTTTGAATTTGTTCCATGTCTGTATTTACTGTAGTTCAAAAACGTTTAGTTTAAAAATGTTCTTTTAAGAGTTAGCCACTTCTTCTAATGTATTTTGGCATTACTTCAATTGGGGAGTTTTACTATTTACCTGCAGTCCTCAAGTCCTGCAAACGCACAATTTTGGTAATAGTCAGACTTCACCAGGCACATGCATCAACCTTTTTTGCGATCGAAACTGTGCGATTCGCAAAAATCAGCCGTTTGCACCCGCAAAAAGGGCTTTTGCAATGCATCAAGGTTTAAGGCACTCGCAACTTAAGAATTCACAATTTATTGAGATTTCTTAAATTGCAATTGCATTTAAGGAATCACAATTTACGATTCCTTAAATGCAATGCAGGACCCACTTTAAAATAGCGATATCGCTATTTGGGTCCGCACATTACCAAACAATTAAACTGGTCGGTAAACTATGAAAAATGCACTAAACTGCATTTTTCAAAGTTTCATGTTGCACACATACATGCCCTTGGGGCATGTGTGAGCGCAACATGGGTGCACATTACAATTTCAGGGGTGCAACAGGGTGTCATTTTGACACCCTTACACCCTTGAAATTGCAGGCGCAGTTTGCAAGCACCTATTGGTACTCGCAAATTGTGCAAGCAAACTCCTAATCATTCCTATGGGCCTTTAGGCTTATATGGACACCCACAGAATGCTGACAATTTCAAATAATTTCGTAAATTCAAGGGTGTGTATCCCAAGATCTTGTATTCCACCGGAGATATCAGCTGATGTCTCCGTTGGAATACACGATCTCGGGATACACGCCCTTGAATTTACGAAATTATTTGAAATTGTCAATACTATTTGTTGATGATCGTATTCCGCATTTATTGCGTCACCGAATCTTCTTGTAAATTCTCATTTGGAAAGTTGGCCAATTTGTGATACTTCTGGAAATCGGCAGGCCCCCTTGTTGGAAACTACTTGATCCAATAGGTGAAGAACCCTTCAACGTTTAGAAAGACCGTTAAGAAAGTTTATCAAGTGGTCGCTTTCGCTCCTGAAGTTAATTTGTCCTGATGATGACCCTTAAAGGAATTTGAGGTTGAAACGTCTTCGACACATTGCACATGGCACAAATCAGCGATCACATTATTCTTCTATTGTGTATTGTGTATATTGGGATTTGTTTATTAGTCTCTGCCATTGTCTCTTGATTCCACATAGGTTTATGTTTTGTGAATGTATTAATTGTGAGTGTAATTGTTTGTGCGCCCTTGGGTTTTTCATTTCACTTTATTACATTTGTTTGAGTATTCACTTATGCATTGGTTCTTTGTGACATTGTAGTACTCATAGTTTTTTTTTTCCATTTACCTTTTGGTGGTCTTTTTTCCCTTCCTTTAGATAAGTCTGATAATATAGCTCAAGAACCATTGTTTGGAGTATTTTGTTTGTTATTCCTGGTTCTTGTTCTAGGGTCGCCCTTGTGGTTAGTTACTTTGGAGCCATTTAAAGGCACTCTTCTGTAGACCTGTTTTTTCTCTAGATGCCAGGAGAGGTGCTGATTGATGTGCTCCTCCAGGACCTTTTACAGAGCTACGAGGAAGGAAATTGTTCTATAGTTTACAGCGGCCTAACCACCGCGTGTTTCCATTCTCGAGGCTCCAAGCCTGTGGAAATGAAGAAGTTTAGTAATTGAAGAAGGGTAGGAAAAATTCCTTGACTTCCTTTCAAGGGAATATATAGGGTGGATGGCGAATCCAGAGGTGAGGCCCATTACACTTTCCCAAACAGGACCGGAAGTGCTTCTTCTGTGATTAGCTGGAAGCTATGAAGGCATTCTATATCTTCAACCAGGGACTGTGTATCTGGTTTAGTAAGTGGAACTGCCCTGGCCTTATGGAGATCTGTGTAACTATAGGATACTTTATTTTAGAAATAATTTGCAAGCTCGTTGCGTCATCCGTCTGATTGACTGGGCGCGGGATTTTCCATTGTAAGGGTGTTGAGGGATTCAACAATCCGAAACATTTTCCTGAGAGCCTTCATTGCTTTAACCAACAAGTCTTCATAGGGGGCAGCTTGAGTCTCTTTCATCTCTTGATGATATAACCGGATAGCTGCCTTCCACTTTTAGCCGCTTTGACGCGGCTGGAATTCCCCCGCCGTGCGGGCGAATTCCATGCGTGCGCTAAAAGGACAGCCCCCAGCCGTCCTCCGCACACGCCACCCATGAGTTCAGACGGCATGGGGCCGTCCGACACCTGGAAGAGGTTATATCAATATCATATTTGAGTCTCCACTTTATCTCCGGTTTTTGCACGCTTTTTTAGTGAGCCCTAATGCTCATTAAACCATAGGGCAGAATTTTCTTTGATACCCTTATGTAGAGTAGTAATGGGGACTATATCATCTTTTTTTTCTCCCAGAGATAAGATCATACATTCGAGTTCATAATGATAGCATAGTCATAAAAACATACCTTTGAGAATAAATACTCTGCATTATCTAAAGATTCCATACATGGTTTCATGATATAAAATACGTTTAAATATAAAAAGGGTCAGCAAAAGCATATATAATTTCCCCATATTTCATATATAGTGCCGCTGCAATACAAACATATCATATAAAAGGAAGAGAGGCTGATCTCTTTACTTTATTAATTGGGCATATAAGTGTTTACGAGCCATTATAAACCAGAGGCAAGCAAGTCTCTATACCCAAGGTCACCAGTCAACCAGTCAGACATAGGGGACCAGATATTTTGCCCCGACTTCCTAGCTTGTCTACCCTTACAGGTATATGGAGTTCTTTCTTGATTATATATGCCTGTTAATCGACCAAGCCATGCTTGAAATATGGGAGGTTCTGGATCTTTCCATTTTGTTGCAATTAACAATCTATCAACCAAAGTAAAAATACAATTAGCTTTGAGTCTAATCTACTGTTGTTATCATACCCAAGTAACATCATAAGTGGTCTAAGACAAATCTTTCTCCTACATAATTTCTCCCAGGATATCTCTGGACCATTTTTCAAGGGTAGTAGCTTGCCGCTGCTGTAAAACATGTGAGCCACCTCGGCAGGACCAACCCCTCACTCGGGACACATATCATCGTCCCTTTTACTACCTGGTGGTGAAGTCTGCCAGGTCGCATGGAGACACGTTGCTTATCTGTGTGAGAAGACCGCCTGGTGCCCCTTGGAGCTGTGAACAGTAGAGGCGCTCCTGTGTACCAACGTTGGGAGGTCTGCCTCACATACCACGTGCCACCGCTACACCTGGATGCACGGAGGAGATAGCCAATAGTGGGCCATACCTCTCTGCATCACAGGCCTGAGGATGTTGCGCTGGGTGGACGCTGTGGTGGGTGAGGCCCCCGAGCTGCTCCGAACTTGTGTGGCAGGAGTGCTGCAACTTCATGCCTAAGGGGGCCCTGTTGCATCACCTGCATCCGGAGATTACCCAGCATACTTTGCATCGACTGCTATACCCTGGCTTGTGAAATCCTGCCCAGCGGAGGCACCTGCTGGCTGCATCACAGATTTGGAGAGAGTGCAGCGGATTGCGCCACTGTGTCAATGCCTGGGTGAAAAGAAGGTGGGGCGCATAGGGGAGGAGGCCCGTGGGTCAAGTAGGGCCCAGGCCTAGCACCTGTGGGTGGTGCACTCCCAGTGGCGGCTCATCCGCTGTGGAGGATGAGTGTTGCCCCACTGCTTTCGAGCAGTGCAAGAAGAGGAAACATAACACAATGATAACTTACTGATGTACTCATGCTATACTTTCAGAGTGATATGCCCACTCAAGCGTGCAATGACTGGTCAGCCCTCTCAAAGCAATTATGCGCACATCCCTGTTCGCAATGAAGGCTGTATTACAGCCTGCATGGAGAACATGCACACCCATCCAGCCCCTGGCTGAATGACTTGGTACTGTGCTCAAGGACAATCACAATGCCGCATTGCAGCATTGCAGCATTTTGATTTGGCTTAGGGGAGGGAGCCTGGCTGCCTGCTTCCTTTCCTGGAAGCAGACTCAGGAGAGCAGGAGCACAGAAGACGCGGACCCTTCCTCGAGGTAAGATTTAAAAAATATATATATTTACAATCCCTGCACCCCCCTTGTCCCTGCCCCATACAGGCTCCTTTCCCATGTTTCCCACATCCCAGCTGTCCAGTTCCCTACGCAGCACTACATGATTGCTGCCGCTGTCCGGCCATGCGCAGAAGGCGTACCGCTGGTGTGCCAAAGGCAAACCCATCTGGGTCCGTCTACCCCTGGACCACGCCCTGCTCCAAGGACCCTTCCTCTCAAACACTCCACTGCTACAACGCCAGAACCCTCCTCACCATCAACCCTGAACGCCACACCGCCTGCCATCTAGCAATACTGTAGAAAACGCACCTTCTACGACATCAGTACACCAGCACAGCCGACTTGCTCAACTGCATCCTCCTCAATGTGCCGTTGCTCCACAAACAGGCAACAGAATTCTGGGACCTCCTCTATGCCACCTCTTCAAACATCGCCTTCTTTATGGAAACCTGGACCAGCCTCTGCTCCGGACCGGACATCGCCATTACCATCACCATCCACAATAGATACAAATTCACTTGTATGGACCACCCCGAGCGGACAGGAACAGGAATTGCCATTGTCTGGAAAAGGCAAACTCTGACTGACCATGCACTCTAATGACCTGACGGTGACCATGGAACATCTCCATTTCCAGATCCAGACCAAACCCAACACCACCCTCCGCGGCACCCTCATCTACAGGCCCCCAAGGCCATGAACCCCCATTCGCCGATGCCATTGTAGACCTCATCACACCCCAGCCTCTCCCATTCACCGACTAGATCCTACTCAGAGACGTCTAGTTCCACCTGGATAACCCCAGTGACCAGAACATCAACCCCCTCCTCTGGAACCTCGCCAACATCTGACTCAAGCAGCTAGTCACCGTAGCAACCCACATAGCCTGACAGATGTTCAAGCCCATCTGCTCCACCAGGGGGAGCTTCAACTACAGCCTCACCACAGGACTCTCCTGTACGACCATAATTTTTTTACATCATGCCTTCACCACGCACACCATTGCCATCACTGCCTGATGTTGCAGCTGGATCAAGGCCACCGAAGAACTTCCCGTCAACTCCCTCAGCACCACAATTCTGCTAACGCTTACAGATGCCAAAATCACAGCACGCCACCTTCAACAATGAATTTCCAACTGCGCCAAAACCCTGGCACCCCTCAAGAGTAGACCATGCAAACAACACTCCAAGAAGGCCAACTGGTTCACTCCTACCCTCCACTAATCCAGCCCCACTTGCAGACGTCTCAATAAGAGATGGAGCCACAGCATCAATCAACTCCACAACACAGTCAGCCATGCACCATGGCGCAAAGGTGGCTGCATTGGCGCATGGCAGCCATTGTGCCCCAACTTAGGGGGAAAAGACAGGGGGGCTTATTCATGAGCCCCTTCTGCAGTTTCACCCCGCCAGTGCGTCATTTCCTTGACGCCACTGGTTGAGTACCTTACGCCTGCCTCATGGCAGGCGTAAGGGTCATGCAGTGCCACAGGAATAGGCTGGCCCCATGCAATGCTGGAGGTATGTCATGCTTGTACCACAACTGCAGCAATGTGTGATTTTTGTGCTGACAGATACGTCAGGATTCCAGATGTATCTATCATAAATTGAGAAATGGACCGCTGTACAGTAAATACAGTGCATCCATGCTGTCCAAGAAGGGAGTAGTGAAAAGTGTTGCAACACTGTTTAGTCGCAGTAATGCAACACGTTTCATGAATGAAGCCCAGGAATGCCCCTTTTCTTATTGATGGTGAGTATTCCTGCCCTGTAGTTTTATCGCAGGGCAGCTCAGCAACATTGCTAGGAGCGCTGTCCAGCACCAAAACCGTCTGAAATGAGGCCCCAAGTGTTTGCACTATTTTTAAGACTAGCTATTTTCTTGTCTTAAAAAACTGCCTCTAACTGGAGTTAGAGGCAGTTTTCTTGGTTTTGCACCATACAAGGAATTCCTTGTAAATATCATAAAGTGGGGTTGGCAGCACTTTTTATTTTCATTAAGTCCCGCTAACAGAACTAGTGATCCGAAAATCGCATGTTTAAGCCGAAAAACTGCTGCTAGCTGCGGTTAGCAGAAACTTGTAAATACGGCGATAAAAAAAAGCTGCTGTAATTTAAAGAAATTGATGCTATGGCAGCGTTAACTCCTTGTACATATGCCCCCCAGTCGTGCCTGGAAAATGGTGATTTGTCCTGTTTTCTCCACTTCATGTCAAGGGGAATTTACTTGAATGTAACAATCAGTACAAGCACATATATGAGGATATTTACTTGCAATCCACGCAATGCACTCAGGCAATTTGCTACACTGCTTTGTGTGAATGGGAGAGAGCAGAAAAGTGCCATGTCTACTTAGATATCATCAACTCTTTTCCTGCGCTGTTGCACTCGTGGCTGCCTAGCACCAATGCAGGCTTCTTTGCACCATGGTGCAAAGGTGCCTTTATTAAAGACAGGATTATTTTTGTGCAGGAAGGGATATCTTCCTGGACAAAAGCAATCCTTAAAGGCATTCTTTCTATGTGTGCTGCACAATGCAGCATGCACAGCATGAGGAAGTATACAATGAGAACAAAGATATCTCTCCTCATTACACCTGGTTCAGAGAGGCATGCCATTTTGATGCACACCCAGGTTTACAAGTCTTTGTAAAACCTGCAATGCACCAAAAATACATGGGAACACCCAGGCTCCCACATGTAATGCCACACCAATGCAAAGTAATGCAAGGCGGCACATTATTTTGTTTTTACCAAACCATGCAAAGTGTATTTGCATGGCTTAGTAAATGCCAATACTGATTTTGCTCCGGGCTGAGCCTCAAAAGTGAAGTAAACCTTAGTAAATGTGCCCCAGAGAATTTGTAGCAAAACCAATTCTACAATGATAGCCAGAATGGGCTTTGCATAAAAAATATGTCTGCTTGAAGCATGCCCTAACAAGGAAAAATATTTTCATTTCTTCACATGTCCCATTTGGTGAAGTGTGGTGTGCTGTGCAGCACACATACAATGTTTGGAATGCTTATGAATTTGTTTGACCATTGAATTTTGTACTGCAAGGGTATGCTTTTATCATGCTCATGCAGTCCTCAGCTGAAGGTGTTTGTTCCAACTTGGGAGTTATGTGGTCTATACAGGTTCTGAGCATAAGTCAGTTATACTTAAATTATTACCTACTGACGGTCCTCAGTAGGTAGTTATAGTTAGGATGTAGTTTCATAAGAAGAGCGCTTTTTCATTTGCTAATAACTTTGGCGTTGTTTGACAGATTTTCGCAAAAATTTCAAAACTAGTAGTAGGGGTGATGCGTCAAGCGGAGGCCTAGAAAAGGGGGTCCCAAAGCTTGTTTTCCCCATGTCAATTACCATTGGATCTTTAGACAAGGCTATAGCACTAACTGCTGAACGGAACTACACCAAATTTGGCAGAAAGGTGACTGTTGGTACAGAAAACAACCTTTTTGTTAAATTGTGTAAGTCTGTTCAGTAGTTGCAGAGAAATTTAAAGACATTTCCAGTTGTATATCAAGGTACACGGAGGATCCGCGACCCCTCCCGAACTCATGCTGAGATCTGATTGGCTGACAACACCTCAAAGCAGGATGTGACCGTAAGCTTCCTCTCTCTATTTCTGTCTGTATCCAATGTTGACTGTACTGTTCTTTTTTACTGTATTTCCATTTGCGTTCTGTGCTCTGTTTGCGTCTATTGTATTGATTGTATCTCCCTTACGTCCTTTGCCCGTTCCACTGTATTTTCCCCCGCCGTTGCTCCCTTGTTCCTGACACTGTGTCCCCCTGCCGCCCCGCCCCCTGACCCAAGATTGGTCCCTGCTCCCCCTCCCAGCTGCTCCTCCCTCCCTCGACCCCTACATAATGCAGGCCGCTGTGCGGCCGCGCCATGGACGCGCCTAAGGCAAGCCCGTCTGCGCCTGTCCGCCCTTGACCGCGCCCAGCACCAGAACCCCTGGCCCCCGCCGTAGCCAGGCTACCCGTCTGAGGTACGACTCTGCCGCCCTCAACGCACTCAACACCGGACGACCACCCACCTACTACCGAGCCACCCCGAAGTGCACCCACGGACCATTCACCTGTCAAGCCTGCAAATTTACCTGCCACCGTACCTACCCCCTGCACGCCAAACCAAGCAACAACAACCACCTCAAATGCATCCTCCTCAACACCCGCTCCATCCACAAGCGCGCCATCGAACTCTGGGACCTCCTCGACACAACAGCACCAGACGTCGCCTTCCTCACGGAAACCTGGATGAACGCCTCCTCAGCCCCCGAGATCACCCGGAAGGACCGCGGCAACCAAACTGGAGGAGGAATTGCCATCGTTCACAGGAACACCATCAACATCACGACCAGCGCCGAAGACACACTCCCCGCCGCCGAACACCTACACTTCCAGATTCACACGGACTCCAAGATCACCCTTAGAGGAACGCTCATCTACAGGCCCCCGGGCCCGCGCACACAATTCAGCGAAACCATCGCCGACTTCATCAGCCCGCACGCCCTAGCCTCACCAGAATACATTCTCCTAGGGGACCTAAACTTCCACCTGGAGAACAACAACGACAACAACACCAACACCCTACTCGACAACCTTGCCAACCTCGGACTCAAACAACTGGTGAACACCCCCACCTACCTCGCGGGACACACGCTCAACCCCATCTTCTCCGCCAGCAACCATGTCTCCTTCAGCCCCTCGACCGAACCACACTGGACCAACCACAAATGCATCCACTTCACCTTCAAAAAGATCACATCCCACCACCGCACGCAACAAACCCCCCGAAGATGCTGGAGCAGAATCACCACAGACCAACTCCTCTCATCACTTAGCAAGAACCCGCCAACCAACACCACCGACACCAACGAGGCAGCCCACAACCTCACATAGTGGATCGCCAACAGCGCCGACGACCTCGCCCCACTGAAGAACCACCCAGGCAAGACCGGCAACAGAAAAACCCAGTAGTTCACAGATGCCCTCAAAGACTCAAAGAAATCCGGCCGAACCCTCGAAAAAACTGGCGCCACGAACGAACTACTGAAAACATGACAGCCCTCAAGAACGCCACCCGTGAACACCACCAGCTGATCCGCACCACCAAAAGGACATCATTCAAAGAGCGACTAGACAACAACACCCACAACAACAAGGAACTCTTCAACATCGTCAAAGAGCTCTCCAACCCCAACGCCAGCAACAACGACATCACACCGTCACAAGAACTCTGCAACTCCCTCGCCACGTTTTTCCACCGAAAGATCGCAGACATACACGACAGCTTCGGACCCCAGACTCCGCCTCCAGTCACAGAACCAGCGACCCCAACCACCACCCTCCGAGCCTGGACCCCCATCAGGACTGAAGACACCACCAACATCATGAACTCCATCCACTCCGGCTCCCCTCCGACCCATGCCCTCATCAGATCTTCAACAAAGCCGACACCATCATCGCACCCCAGCTCCGAACGTCATTAACATCTGTTTCCCGTTAGCCTCCTTCCCCGAGAGCTGGAAACACGCAGAAATCAACGCCCTGCTGAAGAAACCCACAGCGGACCCCAAAGACCTCAAGAACTTCCGCCCCATCTCTTTTCTTCCCTTCCCGGCTAAAGTCATCGAGAAGACCATCAACAAACAGCTGACTGCCTTCCTCGAGGCAAACAACTTGCTCGACCCATCCCAGTCCGGATTTCGAGCCAACGACAGCACCGAGACTGCCCTCATCGCAGCCACCGACGACATCAGGACCCTGATGGACAACAGAGAAACAACCGCCCTCATCCTCCTAGACCTCTCTGCCGCCTTCGATACCGTCTGCCACCACACCCTAATAACCCGCCTCTTCAACACTGGGATCCAAGGAAAGGCCCTGGACTGGATCACCTTGTTCCTCTCCGACAGAACCCAGAGAGTCTGCCTCCCCCCCTTCCGCTCAGCGGCCACCGAGACCATCTGCGGCATACCACAGGGCTCCTCGCTCAGCCCAACTCAAAATCTACATGAGCCCCCGCGCTGCCATCGCACGCAAACACAACATCAACATCATCTCCTATGCTGACGACACCCAGCTGATACTCTCCCTCACCAAAGACCCCGCCACCGCAAAACCAACCTCCAGGAAGGAATGAAGGACGTCGCAGAATGGATGAAGCTCAGTCGCTGAAGCTAAACTCAGACAAGATGGAGGTCCTCATCCTCGGACAATCCCCGTTTGCCTGGGACGACTCCTGGTAGCCCTCAGCACTGGGCTCCGCGCCGACACCCTCGGACCACGCTCGCAACCTGGGATTCATCCTGGACTCCTCCCACACGATGACCAAGCAAGTCAATGCCATCTCATCCTCCTGCTTCAACACCCTGCGCATGCTCTGAAAAATCTTCAAATGGATCCCCACCGAAACCAGAAAGACCGTTACCCAGGCCCTCGTCACCAGCCGACTGGACTACGGAAACGCCCTTTACGCAGGAACCACCGCCAAACTTCAGAAACGACTACAACCCATACAGAACGCCTCCGCACGACTCGTCCTCGACATCCCCCGCCACAGCCACATATTCGCCCACCTTAGAAACCTACACTGGCTCCCCGTCAACAAAAGGATCACGTTCAGTCTCCTCAGCCACGCACACAAGGCGCTCCACGACATAGGCCCGAAATACCTCAACAACCGCCTCTCGTTCTACGCCCCCACCCACCAGCTCCGATCCGCCAACCTCGCCCTCGCCACCGTCCCACGGATTCGCAGAACCACCACCGAAGGAAGATCATTCTCCTACCTGGCAGCCAAGACATGGAACTCCCTCCCCGCACACCTACGAATGACCCAGGACCATCTCACCTTCAGGAAACATCTCAAGACCTGGCTCTTCAAGCAGTAGCATCACCCCTCCCCCTAACCCCCCTCAGTGCCTTGAGACCCTCACGGGTGAGTGGCGCGCTCTATGAATGTTTTGATTGATTGATTGAGTGATTGGCAGTTGAACTGAGTCACAGAAAAAACATTTTAAAAAAAGGAGAGAAGCCAGATAGAAACACCATGAACCCATAGGCCTCTTAGGGGGGCTAGGGCCCACAGGTACAAGGCCAAAAAGCATTTTTTCTAAAGTTTTCTGTGAGAATAGCACTGGATGCACGGGAATTTTTTTATTTGTAATGAAGTGCAGCCTATTGCGCTTTGTTATAAATCGCCCCTGGGTGGGACAGGTCCTGTGGGCACTGTATTAATAAAGGAGGGGGCAGCTGAGCCCCCCGTCCTGGGGCTTGTTAATCGGGGACCACTACCACAAGCGGCTTATTGGAAAAAGTAATATGGGGGTTGAATGTTTGGCAATCCCTGCAGCCCCTGGGACTACCACCTTCCTGGGGCAAATTGAAACATTCCGGGGATGCACGGCCCCCCGGCAACCCCGGGGACCGCAACATCCTCGGGGCAAATTAAAACATTAAAGCGGGGGCATCCCACACGCAGCCCCAGGCACCATCATCTACCCGGGGTGAAAATGATATTAGAAGAGGGCCCATGGGGCACCCCTGCAGCCACGGGGACCACCACCTCCCCAGGGCAACTCTTTAAAATTAAATATGGGTCTAGATTGCAATTAGAGAAAAAAGGAGGGGGGTCAAGCGGTTCCCACCCCTGGAGCCATTGATGGCCTTGGGTACTGCAGGGCTGGCACCTGCAATGTCCCTGCAATCTCCCAGGGTGCCCACCCCTGAAACACTGCAGTTGGCTATGACCTGGAAGGAGCTTTCCCACACCCGCCAAGGCATTGCAAATGATTATCTTCTTCTAACAAGCAAGTGCAGAAAAAAATGCTCTTGTTTACTGGAAGTGGGAGGGAATTGCTTTTGCAGAGGAAGCTCATTGCTCCTTCTGTGCAAAAGCAATGCCAACTCCCCAACAGGACACAGGGAGCTGGCAGGGACCACGCTTCACCCACGGTCCCCAACTGTAACAAGTGGGTGCTCCGGGTGGGACCAGGACACCCACACTAGATACCGGCCCTCGGGGATGGGGTTCCTGGGGCTAAAATTGGCCCAGGGAGGGGGGCTGTGCAGCCCTCACCCATTCAAAATCGGCCTGTCCCATGGGAAGGGAGGACACGCACCTCCATTCCCAAATTCCTAAAACAAATGTTTTTTAAATAAAAAGAAGATTGATGGCCATGCCCTCTTTCTCCACCACTCGGGAAATGCACCTCCTAGCACAGTGCTGATTGGGGAGGAAGCCCCCTTTGATCAGGAGGGTCCATGGGGGCCAACTTACCCTCCTGTTACCTCCATTAAGTCCCATAGGTGCTGAGAGTCCGTGGGCCAACAAGCCCTCCTGATGCCTCCATTAAGTCCAACAAAGTGCAAAAGCTGAGAGGACTTCAGAGGCCATGCACCCTTTCTCTACCACTCTGCAAAACTCACCTCCTGGCATACTCCTGGGTGGGGGATGTAGTCCTCTGAGATGCTGAGGGTTCTTGGGGCCCAGAAGTCCTCCTGTTATGTCCAGTAAGTCTGACACAGCAGTATTCCTGAGAGCTGGTCGGAGGCCAGGCCCCCCCTCTCTCTACTACTCTTCAAACGCGAGCAACAGTTAGAAAAAACATTTAAATTCACTTAAAAAAAACAAAGATTACAGTGTTCTTATTGTGTGTTGTTTATTGTAAGTCCAGCATGGAGAGAAAAACACCGAGGGTTGAGACATATTAGCTGAGACAATCTGTACACCAAATAATACATCGCTGCCTTTGGTAATTAGAGGCCTACCAATGTGGTAAATGCATTTAGTTCACCTGGTTTTAACCTTAGTTTTCTGCCTACCTAGGTGAGAAACCTTATTGGCTTGTGCGTATTTCCTGAGTGTGGCTGTTCGGAATCGTAGTGGAATAGGTAGTTGAAAGGTGAGGGGTCTGCAGTCCGTTACTGTCTATCCCAAAGGGAACGGTGTAGGTCTATACATCTGGTATAGTACACAGTTTACACAGACATTTAGATGCAGAGGTTGTATCTCTATGTAGTGGTGGTATTTCACTCTTCTCTCAATTTATTCTTTATCACACGAAACAGAAGAAAGTATAACTCAGTTTTATCAGCAGTTCGAAGTTCTTGGGTTGGATATAGTGAGTAAGCTATTGTCTTCATGAAGTAGAATTTTGGAACTACCAGCATGAGTGTGTATTACTTCAATATTGTAATGTTGTCTGAGGCTCTAAAGAGAGTGAGCTGCCTCTAAGAAATAAAATAATGCCTAAATGAAGTTTCTGCACCTAGGCAGTGATGAGGGCTTCGAATATTACCACATCACCTTTGAAGTGTAGT
The DNA here is from genome assembly GCF_964261635.1 of Lissotriton helveticus. Classification (NCBI taxonomy): domain Eukaryota; kingdom Metazoa; phylum Chordata; class Amphibia; order Caudata; family Salamandridae; genus Lissotriton; species Lissotriton helveticus. The sequence goes on along the minus strand of NC_136063.1, from coordinate 218,186,735 downwards.
CTAGTCCAAGGCCAGCTCCTTCCAAAGACATTGTAAATAATTGGGTTATTTGTTGAGTGGGTTGAGTACCCACTTCAAACAATAACCACAATCCTCATCAGGATGAACCACTAAAGACACTAAATTGACCTGAGCTCAACCCCCTGGTAGCTATGGCACAGCGCAGACAGGCTTAACTTAGAAACAACATGTGAAGAATATATGCTATACTCAATCAGGAATGGAGTCAAAACATACCATAAGGAAAATCCCAAAGCAATTAAAAACAATAGAGTAAATTTCAATACATTTAATGGTGTGAACATGACAAAATTCCAATAGGTATAAGCGGAGTTATGATTTTTTTTTACATTTACAGCAAGAATAGTGCCCCCAAACACAAAGAGACAACCACAATCATCTACTTGCACTTGACCGGAACCTTATTGCTTGTTAAGGCTGATGGTGATGGAGTGTGGGTCGGATCTAAAAATTACCATCAGACTGATGGAGTATTCTATCCGATAAAGTCTAAATCAGGGCATTAGTCTCTGGTATGGAAGTCTCAAATCCTCAGTGGGGCAAGGCAGATGGCTGTGGCGAAAGAGGGATCCATGTCATCGGATAGCCATTGGATGAGTTCCTGTGAAGTTGTTGACTTTTGCCTGAAAAGCTCTAAGCAGGACAAATTTGAATTTTGCGCCTAAAGAAGGTGGCTTCGCCTACTGAAGATTTCTGACTTCGTACTTAGTCATTTTTTGGGAGGATAGATTTTTCTACCAGGGCAAGGGTACAGACTATTGTCGAAGAGGACTCCAAAAGGTGTATGCCTTCTCAGCAAGGCCCTGCTGAATCAGACTTGCTGCTGCAGAGATAAACCTAGTGGCAGCAATTTGAATCTGAGACCCAGCTGCAATGTTTATTTGTTAGATCGGCTTGACAGGTTGGGCCCGGTCCTCTATTGGTTCTCAGAGCACAAAGTTGGCAAAATGTTTCTAAGTCTTATGTTTCAGGATTTGTTAGGAGAAGTACATTTTGACGCTGGCCAAGGGTCCAGGACCTAGCAGGCGTCACTCTAGGGTCAAGATCCATTCCAACAGAGCTTAGCAGCAGGGTCCATGTCATGTTGAGTTAGAGCTGGTGAGCTGGGAATGCAGGAAAAGTCATAAAGTTTGTTGTGCCCCCGTAGCCTAAAAAGGAGGTCAGCCTTATGATCCTCAGAGTCCACTTCTTTGTCATGGGTACAAAAGGGAGAGAGACTCAAGTCTTTGAGGCTATTCTCCGATCACAGGAAGCAGGTCCAATCCCTTTTGGTTCTTTAACAGGCCAGAAGAAGAAGTTATCTGAAGAGGGTACTGTGGGTGCCACATTTATGCCCAGTGCCAGTCTGTGGGTGAGGGAAACTCCCTAACCAATGGGATAACCATTTCTAGGAGTGACTCTACCCTCTTTGCAGCACTTCCTTTGTGTTTTGCTGTAAGCAATCTCAGAGTGCCCCTCACTGCTCAAAAGAAACAAATCCCAACCTTTCTTGGCCAGGAAAAGTAGCACCCCTTCTCTGTGGTCACTGAAATTCATTTCAGGGGAATCTCTTCTACCACCTGGTCCGATGATTTATTGGCTCTGGGGCCAATGGAAAGGACAGGCCCAGGCGTTAGCTATGACCGCCTGTGACAGGGAAGGCCCTATTAAAGTTAATTTAGTACCTGTGCGCGGCTCGGATGGTCAGCTCACCAGAGAAAAAAGATCTCCCCACACCCACCCCCTTTGTCTGAGCACTGGAAGCAGGTTCACACATCATTCAAAAGGCTATTTAGCTCCTGGGTGGCAGATGCAAATGGACATCTAAGTTGCCTGTTAGGCAGGTAACAGGCAACTTTTTAAAAGTAACTGTTCTAAAATATTTTTTCAAATCAGACATTACATATTAATTGGGTCTGTAGTAAATATTTGAAAGAGTGCAAGAATGAACACCATAGCTTCTTTCCTAACTGGAAATAGCAATATGTGCTGCAGTCAAAATAACTTTTGGGGCTTTTTCTCTGCAAGGACGTTTAATATTAAACCTGTACAAGTCCTTCCCTTTGATGTCATGCACACTCTCTTATTGGGCAGTAATACCTATTTTGGATTGACTCCTAAATCTTTAAAAGGAGTGTGTTGGGCCTGTCAAAAAGGCCTATTTTGACAGGTTGAATTTGTCGTTTAAACCAGAACAGTGTATGCAAGGGATTCTTGGATTGGCAGTCAGGTATTAGTCTGGCCTGAGAGTCATGAATGAGATTATATTTACATACATGAGGGGTGGGAGGTATAGTTGTCTCATTGCTGGCTATCCCTGGCTGTACTGCACATAAATGGAACATGGTCGATGAAAATGTGTATTGATTCCCTTGGGTCGCGAAGCAAATCTTCGGCCAAAAAGGGCCCTCACCCACAAATTGAGGCATGCTTCATTATCACGCTCGTCCACATCCAAAACACATGTTCACTAGGTAGGCGTGACGGTTTTGTTATGTATAATGAAATTGCCATAGGTAAGAAGATTAAAACAGTCTTGGGAAGAAACTCTTTCAGGGAGTTTATGTCGGCCATATCTAGACCCTGTTTTTGCTGGTATTACGAGTCAGTGCCATTTTCATTCTGTGACATAGTGTGTGCTGTGGCCTTAAATTGTTATTGGTAACATTGCCATTCTCAATTGGTCTGTTTGACTTACTTGGAAGATCTGCAAGAAATATTGCATTAGTGGTGTGGAAGTTACACAATATATCTGGACTGCACTGTGTTTTTACACCACCCATATGTATGAAAGACATATTTTGCTGCCAGGAGCCTCACTGCACGCCTTCTGTGTTGTAATTTGAAAGCACTACAGTAGCATTTGGCAATGAAAAGTGGCTAGGCCATGTAAGAAAACCTATTTTATATAATGATGATGTCACCAAAAACTCTGCTTGTAAGCCTATATGGTAGGGTGCCTAATACATAAAATGTGGAATAATACATACTTGAAACAGATACCTTTAAAGTGACAAAAAGCTTAAAAGTCATTTTCAGTATGGAGGTTCAGCTGTGCTTTCCAGAAAAAAACACAGGTGTGAAAGAACTATGGGGCATATGTACAAGGGAAGTGGTGGAGGGAGGCGTCAGCCTTCCTGGCTCAAAGCCACACTCCACCACTTCCTAAACGCAGGGCTGAGCCCTATTTACAAGAATATTGTGCAGCCCTGTGTTTCCCCCTGCGCTGGCGCAACACTTAGCAGCCCAGCACCAACGCAGGCACCCTTGCACCAAAATGCAAGGGTGTCTGTGTGCAGGGAAGATTGTTTATGTACAGGAAAGGCTGTTTTGTAACTTCTATGTGTTCTGTTTAATGCGACACACACAAAAGATATAAAACTGCATGTTTTTAAAATGATTGTTTATGTGCAGGAAGGGGTCCTGTACATAAACAATCATTGGCCTTTTGCTGTTTTCATGTGTGCTGCAAAATGCATCACACATGAAAACAGCAAAAACGAGGAAAAAATGAAACATTTCCCCTCTTTGCACCAGAATAAGAAAAGGTTTTCCCTTTTTTTAAAGACATATTAGGCTCCATCTAGCCCATTTGATCTGGTGTCACAGGAGTCACAATTGGCAACAATTCTTCATCGGAGCGATGTTTAGTCTCAATGTCGTCAGAGCTGCTACCGCCCCTGCCAGTGACAATTACCTCCATTTGTTATTGCTCAAAATGTCTTTACAGTGCTTGATTTCTACCACAGTTTGGACTTGTGCAGCGCTTATCTATTCGGAGAGCCTTGTTCTTCCTCGTGTTATTCCTGAATGTATTCACCTGGTTTTCACAGTCATCTCCTACCTCGGCAGCCAGTGAATGACCCTGTTGCAGCCCTTGCGTCTCAAGCCAATCCCTGGCCTCCTGCTGTGTAGTCATAAAGTGTGCCTTTCCTTCATGTTCTATCATCAGATTAGCTTGAAAGAGGAGTGCATACTTCAGGCTCAGCTGACACAGTGCTCTTTTTACCAGAACATACACCCCTCTTTGCTTTTGCACCATAGTGGTGTAATCCAGATAGAGATTAACCTCTTGGCCATCATCTGTCCAGGGTCCGTGTTTTCTCAAAGCCTGAAGGATCACATCTCTTTCTCAAAAGTTCATCAAGCGTGCTATAACAGGACAGGGGTGTGCTCCTGGCGCTGGAGGGTTCATAGGGACCCTATGTGCATGCTCCACCAAGAAATATTTCTTGCAGAACCGCGCTTGCCAACAATTCCTCCAAATGGATTTCCAGCAATGGATTCTCCACTCTTTCTGCAATCCAACCAAGCGCATGTTATGACTACAAGACCTACCCTCAGCATCTTCAGTAGCAGATTTAGTAGCTAACTGCCTCATTTCTTTTTCCAATACCAACACCCTGTGGTTAAGGTCCTGCATGTGTGATACAGTTGTCTCTAAAGTGCCTTCAATGTCCATGACTCGGTCAGCTAGCTTCCTTTGGTCCTCTCGCAAGAGCCCCACATCACCCGAAACCACTGCAATCTGCACATCTGGGTACTTTTTTGTTTTCTTTATAGCCTTCAGGATCATGGCCATGTGTGCTGCCAGGGCCACAGATTCCTCCTCCTTGTTTGGGGGCCTTCATCAGTCACCACTTCTGTGGGTCTCTCTTTGACCACTCATTGCTTGACCATGGTTGCTCTCGGGGTCCCTTACAGGTGCAGTCGTGCACACAGTTTCACACAGTCACAGTAGCTGGCCACCCCAAAGCCACCATCACCCCAAATCAAAGATCCACCACCCCCAGCAGGCAGTTGGTCAGCCTCTGGTTCAAAGCACAGGTAGTGGCACTGCAGATGTTTTCCACTCAGTCCAGTGCCGCCTCAACAAAGGTCCATGCTCCCATGCAGGCTTTTGGCAAATACCGATATGAAAAGCTGGTGCACAGATCAGGTATACTATTCACTCCATTGTGTCCAACAAACCCAAGTCCTTTGGGGCTGGAGCACCAGTTAACTAATTTAAGGGTGCATCAGGCATTGAGAGTCATCACCGCAGAGGCCCAACTCTCCTGCATGTGTGGGCTCACTAGTGCCGTTACCTCTCATCGAGGGGGCCCACTGCCATGTCCAGCATGCTTCAGAGGTGGCCTTCTCTATCCTGCTGTTTAGCAGGAGTCACTCTGATGTGGCCTAAAAGCACTCATGCAGTGGGAGGGGACAGTCAATCAGCCCAATGGTTCCTCCGCTAAGGCGCCGAGGGTTCAAGTGGCCATCTTCCATTTGCATCTCTGCACTCCGATTTTGGGCCTGGGCATAACCCTAAATCCTTGAGGGATATGAGCAGAAGAGGAATCAGCCCTTCTACACCTTCAGGCATGTCGGCAGTGTCTCCGTGCCACACCCAGTCTGCAGTACTCACAGCTTAACCGCCTCCACCAACCGCATCTTCATAGTCTTATAGGGGTCAGAGACACCAGCTGGAAGGCCCCGATAACCCCACCCATTACTGCTGCACACCATCAGGTTAAGAGCTGCAATCACGGCCAGCAGAATCCACTGCTTGGTGCGCCAATGCAGCGGCGAGTGCGGCAGCTGCATCAACAACGTCAGACAGGTGCCAAATTAACAGTTAATATTAACATATTAAATGTGCGGAACCATTAATCCTGCTGGCCCATGTGCCCACTGCATACTCCCTGCAGGTGGTCTTTCAGGGGCCACCAGCAGCAGCAGTCACTTCGGTTGGGGCCACGTCAGAGCAAAGGGTTCCATGTAGCCCACAGTCAGGATTATTGACTGAGAAGCTTCCCATCGTGCCAGGAGCTCTGGGCTACATGTTTGTCTCCATTGTAGGTTTATCCGCATCCTTCAGATGTGGCACTGTTTTGCTCTCTTCTAGACTGGCACAGACTAGTTTGGGCTGCAATATGCCACTCACACATACCTAAACAGTTGAACAAGAATCTGTGTTGTGAAAAGCATACATGTCTTGCTAGAAGGGGCCCTTCCAGTACACAAATTATGCATTAAGATGTCTCCTACTCTGTTTCAATGCTGTACAATGCAGCACCCATGTAAAGCGGGAAAAATGAGGAGCAATTAAAACATTTCTCCTTGTTACACCAGCCTCAAGCAGGTGCATGATTTGGAGTTAATCTCTGTCTACAATTCTCATAGATAGGGATTTGCATCAAAACCAACGGGTGGTTTCAAGGAAACGTCCATGCACCACCAATGGACTGCCCCCTTGACACAAGGTATTGCAAGGTGGCACATTTACCATCTTTGCAATCATGATTTGCACTGGATTCTAAATACTATCAGAACACTTTGAGTAAGATTTCTGTTAAAAAAGTACCACACATCTGATGCAAAGTGGTTGTGAATCTGGGCTCCATTGTATAGAGTCTTGCCTAGAGTAACTGATGGCTGCCGGAATGACCACTGTGAACATTCCCCACAGTTGTAGAAAAGTGAAACTCTCAAAGTGGGAGTTTGTCTTAAAAACACAAATAAGTAATTACTCCTACATGAGCACTTATTTTTCGGAGGATGTCCGGCTTCCTTTCAAATAGCGTGCTTAATGATCCTACAGACGAAGAGAATAGGAATGCAGCCAGGGCATCAATATTGACTCTTTTGAGGGGAAACTGTTTCTATCTGTGGACATCTGAACTGGACTAAGCATCCCAGAACTCCCTGTTGGTGGGAGAGGTGAGGAGGAGGGTACATGTACCATTTGGGCACTTTCCACCCACCACGTGTGGCCGGGGCAAAGAGTGGACCAAGAGCAGGCCAATAAGTGCATTTCTGTGGCCATAATAAGGACGTGCAAGGCCACAACTCCTCCTTTTGCTCCGTATTTTGGCTCATTAAGTCACCATGGGTAAGTGAAAAAATCTTGTGCATGCTGTTAAACCTACTAACTTGAGGAAACAAATAAGTTTCTAAAACATCTTGTTCTTAACATTTCCAGTGGGTGTGCTAACTGATGAAATACCATCAGTGGATAGAACTCGAAATAGGGTAAGTGAGAGAGGGTATTCTGGGGCACGTGACAAATACTCTGGAAACTGTAAGGGCCAGAACTCTTTTCATTAGAACTGTTGGCCCATTGTTGGAAGACTTTACTGTAAAGTCGAGCTTCTACTGAAGAGCTCTTCTGAATCTATTAACTGTAGAGTATCAACGTTCAAAAAACTATTGCAGGTCTAGGTTTGAGTGAGGTGAACCATCTGGGTCTCAAAACCATAAATTATGTAACTAATACATTTTTACCTGTCACCAAAACCATTGCACACACCCCAACAATAAAGTTGGTGCAGGGGGTTGGCTGGGGGAGATCATGGGGTTGTGTCCCAGTCCCCAAATCCTCTAAGTAGTGTGAAGCTCCTCACTGACCCCCCCCTTACCCCCCCAGAAATGTTCTTTGTATTAAAGCGGTAAAACACCCAGTCGAAGATACCTCTAATAATTCTTCTCACAGACAAGAAATGCCTACCTCTGTGAGGCCCTTTATTGTTAACTCCAGATCTCAACTATCTTTAAATAGATTAAACCGATACCTAAGGTCACTGTGTATGCTATACTGGGGAATGTACCACCACTGAAGGTTGGTGTTTCAGAAAGTGTCCAGGAGAGTTGATGGGAGCTTCTTTTCATGTAACTATGTAAATATGGTGATACTTGTCGATTGGATTATGTTGATTCAAAAGACCTGTGAGGTGGGCTTTGCGGTGATCAATTTTGACCAGCCAGAGTTAGCAGGTAGATTGCTTTGGCAGCTCTCATGTGCCCTCAATGCTCACTCACCCAGACTGGTGTGGCCACTTGCTATTTATACCCTCTATGAATACCCTAAGTATGTTGTACTCCCCTGTTGCAGCTTTCCAGCCATCTGTCTGGAATGCAGCAAATGTCTATATTCCTACATCAAACAATTTTGAGTTGCTTCATTTTTTGCGCGTCACTGATTGACTGGATGGAAAGACTTTAATGCTTGTAAGGTCTCAGCACTTGGTCCCCTGTGGCCCTCCGCTATTGGGCCTAGGGGGAACATCCCTGCATCATGTGGCATGCACTGCATGGTGCTTGCCACAGGGTGCAGCGTGTTTGAAAACATGCCTCTTTGCGTTGGGGCTTGTGCTGCAGCCCTTATCCAGGCTGCATCACAAGCCTCAATACAAACAGTCATGTTTTCAACCACCTCCATGGTGGCCGTTCCTAATTTCGAGGACGTTACCCCTGACTACCTGTCAGTTGGTCCCGTTCCCACACAGATGTCGGTCGAACTCTCGTCTGACCGCCATCGTAATTTGCCCCTTAGTTGTTACAACTCAAGCTGTACCCAGATGACAGTGGAACATTCGTTAGCATTGAGGGCCTTCCTGAGTCTAGCTCATTTGCCCCTTCAGTTCTCCTGGGTGATTTTAATTGTTGCTGGTAGAGGGGAGGTGAAACTCAAGCAGGTACCACAATCTCTTTCAGGGTGAAACACAAGCAAACCTCAAATTAACCTGTGCTTAACCTTCTGGCATCTTGACACAAAGCTGTCAGGCTTAACTTAGAGGCACTCTGTGCAGTATATTTTTAGCAGTTGCTAGGTTCAAGGTGGATTGAGCCTTTTCTGTCCCTGAGGTTTTCATCCAGAGGCTAGACAACTTGCTCTTGGAGTCACTCTGGTGGTCCTGGTCCCAAGATGCAGGGCCATTCCTTGCAGTCAGACAGCAGGGCAGCTCAGCAGCAGAGTAACAGGGCAGAATAGTGGCAAGCCTTCCTACAAAGGAGCAGCACAGCAGTCATTCTGATTCTTCCACAGGTTCAGAGGTGTAATCAAGAGTTGGGTCTAAGGGTCCAATATTTCTACCTGGTGTCCACTTTGAAGTAGGAGAAGGTTCTGGAGGTTTCCACTCCCCAGGGGTGTTTGGAATTTCCTGCCCTTGCCCCAGTCCACCTGGGGCCACTCTGGACTACTGTCAAAACCTTTGTGAGTGTGCTCAGATAGAGACCTTTTGATATGCAAGTGTGGTAGGTGACAGTACCTCCCACTCATCAAGTCAGATATGGTGCAACCTGCCAATACAAATGTTTCTTTGTTTTTTTATCTGACAGCAATATACAAAAGTATTCCTGGGCCTTTAACACCATCACCTCAACACTCTCCAGGTAACCATCAGGAAAGGGAGAGGATGTAGCCTTATGGCTAGAATCACTTAATCTCCCCACGCCTAACAAAAATCAATGTGTCCATCTGTAACGAAACTGGTGCTCATGTAAGGTGCTTTGATACCTGATATGTTCTGGTCGATTTTGCCCAACATAAACCCCCTCCCCCCCAAAAAAGTGACTACATGCCTTCCCCTCCTAGTTGCAACTAATAAAGAATGCATTTACTGTGTGGGAACCGTCTATTATGGTGGGACCCACTGGACATCCGCCCAGAGCTCCGTGCATGGTTTTTGTTCCCCACACTTGATTGTAATAATTGAGGTGTGAGGAGTTAGTATTGGCAAAATGAGTACTTCTAATGCACACCCCCTTGTTCCAAGATAGCCGCCACAGCCAAATGTGACATTATGTAAAATCATTGCCCCTTTGAAACATCATCATAATACCTCTAATATAGTCGCCCGAGTAGCCACATTTTTTCCACATTCTAGCTCCAATATGGTTGCTAAAGAGTGTTCACTCTTCTCCACCTCTTTACGTCTACTTGTCAACCATTGATAGCATGGGTGAACAACTTCTACATGGCCCTGTGTGTGTAACAATACCAGTCAACAACTTTAATGACAGGTGCCCTCCAAGAAGATGTAAATAAGGCATACAAACACCCCCCTTTAAAAAAACCTAACCTAGACAATCAAGACTCTGCCAACTACAGACCTATGGCAAATGCACCATTCCTGGGCAACCTCAGAGAAAGAGCAGCTTTTGTCCAAATATCACAGTTCATTAAAGACAATTCAAGACTTTCTGACTTCCAAACTGGTTTTTGGCAAGAAAGAGGCACTGAATTGGCCGTAATTTATATCTGGGATGATCTTAATAACACAGTTGACTGAATGGAGTGGCTGCCCTTCTTCTCTTGGACCTCTCAGTGAACTTCCGCACAGTGGATCATCTTACACTCATCCAAAGACGTGAGGGAGCCTGAATAGATGGCACAGCTCCTATTTGGATTACATTCTGCAAAACACCCCTACCCCAGCGCCTTGAAACCCTTACGGGTGATTAATCGCGTTTTATAAGAACCAACTGAACAAATATTATACAAGCACCCCCATTCTCTTCTACACCATACAAGATTAAAGCAAGAGTCCCTCAATGCTCAATAACCTCCCCCATGCTTTTTTTTAAACATACGTTATTGAAACACCTCGTCAGAATAAAAGTAGGATCATTTGATACATGAGGTATTTTGTTTTTGTTGTTTCCATGATATACATAACACATATGTGACCTTAAAATAACTTCTGGTTACAAATATATTGTGTCAGTCATCCGCCTGTGCGGTATGAGAGGTATGGTCATATAAGGAGCCAAGAATATTACATTGAGTTCAATACTATCAAGCATATTTATGTTTAAATGAACTTTAACTATCTAACAAGTACCCACCCACCTCTTGTTCCCTCCCCCTTCCTGGCCTGTTGCATCTGATGCAGATGGTCGCCTGATATGGTTATTTATGTGATACTGTGTGTCCTATTCTGTCTGTACTCTCTGGTATGTGGACTGGGGTCAGTGTAGGCCAGCTATGTTTCCATAAAGAGTTGAAGTAGATTATTGCGTGGAATTGTGTTTTGCAGGGATTAGATCTAAGTGTTTGAAATCCTCCAACATAATGTCCCATTCCATAGAGATGGGTAATTTCCGTAACCCTCTTGCCTCCTCTCTTCTAAGCGCCGTGCTCCCATCCCCACCCCATTGTATCATATCATCTTGCCAACTAGACAACGATGGGCATCTAGGGGATTTCCATCTCATAGTGAGGGCCCTAATGGCCAGAAAACGTCTTTGAACTTTCTGCGCTTTGGTGCATCTATGGAGCCCAGTAAGACACTCTAGGGCATTGTCTTAACTTGTCAGCTGCGTGACTTCTCCCAGGGAATGACAAACTCCATTCCAATAATCTAATATATCTGGGCAGGTCTATAGCATATGGATAAAGTCTGCTTCATCGCCTTTGCAGCGGGCGCAGCTGTGTTGGGCCTCTGGGAACATCTGATGTATTCTCTGTGTGGAGAGGTATGATCTATGTAGGACCATTGTTTGGATAAATTTTAGTTTAACGTTGTGGGATACCCTGCTGGAATGTTCTAGCATGCTATCCCAGGCTTTGCCAGTGAGTTCTAAGCCTGTGTCCGCTGTCCATTTTGTCCTAAGGTTCATGAGTGTGATGCCAGCATGCGTCTTGATATTGGTGTACAACCATTTGATAAGATATCCCCCAGCTCCCATATAACATAGTAAGTGAACCAGGTCATGTTTCTGGGGCTCTCTGCTTTGCGATGCCCAAGTGTCCCTAATATAATGTGATACAATAGCATGTAGAAGATACTGACGGTACAGTGCCCCTGTAGTCTGTACAAATGTGTCGTGATCCAGGAGGTCACCATCGCCAAAAAAAGCACCAACCTCCTCCACCCCTGCCTCTGTCCGGGCGCGTATTCTAGCCTTCGTGAGCCTACCCCCAGGGGTGGTAATACCCAGTAAAGGGACATTAGTAGAGTAAGGGGTTATATCTGATGTATACTGTAGAACTTTTTTCCAGCATTGTAGGTCAGCCTTCAACAATGGGAGTCCCTCCAGGGGAAACCTAGCTACGGGCAGGATCAGGGAATGTAGCATACTCTGGTCAATATTCCTTGGCGTAAACCCGATTTATTGTAAATTTCTCCCTGCTGTCCAATATGACAGCCACTGGATTTGACAAGCATAATAGTATGCCCTGAAGTCGGGTACCTGTAAACCTCACCTGTGAGATTCCAGTTGTAACTTCTGAAGGCTCACTTTTCAGCGACCCGCACTCCATATGAGCTCCACAAGAACAGTGTTCAGTGTACGGAAAATGGACTGAAGTACCACTATGGGCAGGTTCATGAAAAAATATAATAACCGAGGGAGTACTACCATCTTAGAGATGGCAAATCGTCCCATCACCGCAAGGAGCATGGATGTCGAAAAGACCACACTCGAGCGAAGGGCCGTTATGGCCTTCAATAGGTTACCCTCCAGTAGATCCGCCTGCGATCTGTATACTTGTATTCCTAAACATTTGAACATGGTGTGGGTTAAGGGGAGAGTATAGGTACCAAAATGAACTTCATATGGGCGGGGCCTCCCCGAAAGAAAAAGGCATGTGATTTCCTTGAGTCATTAACGAGGCCTGAGATCTTTCCAAAGTTGGAAAGAATAGTGGGGAGGGGTGTGGCTTCAGCAGACAAGTCACGAAGATATAGAAGTATATCGTCTGCGTATATATGGAGGAGTGGTGGGCTGTGCCATCAATGGGTATTCCTAGTTGTTCTGCTGACTGTCTCAGGGCTATTGCTAAAGGTTCCAACGCAAGTACAAACAGCAGGGGAGACAAAGGGCATCCCTGCCGTGCACCCCTGTGGGCCGCATACTCGCAAGAGATATGTTGTACGGTGAGAACTCTCGCCGTGGGAGATGTATAGAGTAGGCGCACCCATTTGAGATAGCCATCAGGAAAACCAAAGTGTTGTAGGGCAGTGAACATGTAGTCCTAGGTTATGGAATCGAAGGTCTAATGCAGGTCTAGCGCCAGACAACCGGCGGCCGGATATCCATCCGGGGTGGCTTGCATAACATAGTGTAATCGTCTAGTATTAAGGGACGTGCTGTGATTCGGTAGAAATCCACATTGGTCGCTGTCTATGAGGGTGTTGAGATAGGGTTGTATACGATTCGCAAACGCTTTGCTTAAAATCTTATACTCGGTTGCCAGTAGGGCTAGAGGCCTATAATTAGTAATGTCTGTGCTATCACGACGCGGCTTGAGTATGGAAGTGACCGGGGCCTGCAAAGTGGATTGCGGTAAGTGACCGGCTTCCAGAGCTGCCTTATATAGGTCAGCAGGTCTTGGGTCTGTTGTAGGCTCAGTGGGAGGGTGTTCCATGTCTTTGCGGTGAGGTGGGAGAAGGATCTCCCATCAGTGGTTGTTCTTCGGATGCTCGGACGGTGGCGAGTGAGAGGTCTACGCAGCGTAGCTGGCGGTTGGGGATGTAGGAGAGCCATCTGTTGAGGTAGGCTGGGCCGGTCTAGTGGAGTGCCTTGTGTGCATGGGTGAGGAGCTTGAAGTATATCCTCTTGTTGACAGGGAGCCAGTGCAGGTTTCTCAGGGGGGGTGATGTGGCCGTGGCGTGGTATGTCGAGGATCAGTCGTGCCGAGGCATTTTGGAGGTGTTGTAGTCATTTGATGTGCTTGGTCGGGGCTCCCGCATAATGGGTGTTTCCGTAGTCGAGTCTGCTACTGACAAGGGCCTGGTGACTGTCTTTCTTGTCTGTTGGGATCCATCTGTAGATCTTGCGGAGCATGCGGAGGGTGTTGAAGCAGGAGGAGGAGACTGCGTGGCTTTGGCGGTGATGGGGTCCTTGGTGACGGAGAGGATCAGCAGCGTAGGAGATTATGTTGAGGTTGTGCTGTTGGGATATGTGTGCGAGCGGGGTCATGTAAATGTTGAACAGCGTCGGTCTGAGGGAGGATCCCCTGGGTACGCCGCAAATGATCTCAGATGCTTTGGAACGGAATGGGGGGAGGCGGAAGCTCTGGGTTCTGCCGGAGAGGAAGGAAGTGGTCCAATCCAGAGCCTTGTCTCAGATCCCTGCGGCGTGGAGGCGTGCGCGTAGTCTGCAGTGGCGGCAGAGAGGTCTAGGAGGATGAGTGCTGCAGTCTCGCTGTTGTCCAGCAGGGTCCTGATGTCATCGGTGGCGGCAATGAGGGCTGTCTCGGTGCTGTGGTTGCTGCGGAACCCTGACTGGGATGGGTCCAGAATTCTGTTCTCTTCGAGGAATCTGGTTAGCTGTCTGTTAACGATTTTCTCAATGACCCTGGCCAGGGAGGGGAGCCGAGAGATGGGCCGGAAGTTCTTGAGGTCTCTTGGGTCTGCCTTAGGTTTTTTGAGAAGGGCGTTGGTCTCGGTGTGTTTACAGATCTCTGGGAAGGTCAAGGTCTCGAGGGAGAGATTGATGATGTTGCGTAGGGGCGATGGAGCTGCTTGCTCTGTTGAAGGCATGGTGTGGGATTGGGTCTGACTGAGAGCTGGAGTGGATTGTGCGCATGATCTTGATGGTGTCATCGATGCTCATGATGGCCCAGGCTAGCAGGGGGTCGTGGTCGATGGTATGCAGAGGGTCTGTTGTGTTGCTGTCTGTTGGGGCTGTCTGGGTGTTGAAGCTGTCGTGGATGTCTGCTATCTTGCGGTGGAAGAAGGTGGCGAGGGAGTCGCATAGGGCTTGTGACGGCGGGATGTCGTTGGTGTTGGAGCTGGGGTTGTAGAGTTCCTTCACGATGTTGAAGAGCTCTTTGCTATTGTGTGCGTTGTTGTCGAGATGGTCTTTGAAAGAGGTCCTCTTGGCCGCCCTGATGAGGTGGGGGTGGTTGCGGATGGCGTCCTTGTGTGCTGTGTGGCTGTCCGAGTTTTTTCACTGTGCCATTTCTTCTCTAGTTTCCGGCAGGCTTGCTTGGAAGCTAGGAGTTCTGGTGTGAACCAGCTGGCCCTCTTGCTGGTGTCTCTGTGGGGGGTGTTTCTTCAGCGGGGAAAGGGTGTTGGCGCAGTCCTCGATTCAGCGTCTGAGGCTGTGAGCAGCGTCATCGGTGTTGGAGGGTTCAGTGGGTGGACTGAGAGCGAGGTTTGCGTGTAGTTGGTCTTCGGTGATTTTTGACGTGCGGGCTAGAGGAGAAGATGGGGTCAGGCGTGTGGCTGGCGGAGTGGTTGGGCATTGTGAAGAGTTGCATCAGTCTGAGGTTGGTGAGGTTATCGATCAGGGTTATGGAGTTGTTGTCGTTGTTGCTCTCAAGGTGAAAGTTTAGGTCTCCGAGGAGGATGTAGTCGGTGGAGGTCAGGGCGTGCGTGCTGATCAAGATCAAGTCGGCGATGGAGTCGCTGAACTGGGGGCAGGGTCCGGGGGGTTGGTAGTTAGGGTCTGTGTGGATCTCAAAATGCATGTGCTTGGTGGTACTGAGCGCATCTGCGGTGCTAGTCGAGACCCTGATGCTGTCCTTGTGGACGATGGCAATTCCTCCTCCGACTCCGTTGGTGCGGTCTCTGCGGGTGATCTTGGAGCCGTCTGGGATGGCTATGGCGTTGTTGAGTGCGGAGGAGTCGTTAAACCAGATCTCTGTTAGGAAAGCGACATCCGGGGATGTTGTGTCGAGCAGGTCCCCGAGCTCGACGGCATGCTTGCTTGCGGAGCAGGTGTTCAGTAGTCTGCATCGGAGGTGATTTGGATCTTTCTTGGCGGGTGGTTCATCGGCTCTGAGGCTGGTGTAGCTGCAGTTCCGGCAGGTGAAGGGGCTGTGTGTGCATTCCCGGCAGGCCTTGAAGCAGGTGTGGCTCCGTCCGGAGTTGAGAGCGTGCAGAGTGCTGGCATTGTAGTGGCGGCGGATGTCGTGGCGGGGGCCGGGCTTTCTGGTGCTGGGCATGGTCCAGATGCGGAAGGGTGCGGAAGGGTGCAGACGGGCTTGCCTTAGGCGCGCCTTGGGCATATATGGGGAGGTGGGAGGAAGGAGCAGCTGCAAGGCGGGAGGCGGGGGCAGCAAATGGGCAGTGGGACGTTGGGGGGTGGGGCCGCAGGGGATGCAGCGGTGAGGGACAACGAAGGTAACAGAAGGAAAAAGGGGCACAAAATCGAGGGAAAAACAAGTGGGGGGGGGTCAGTGTCGCCGCCCATATTATTGATCACTTAGTTACAGAGTTCCGATGGCTCAACGGAACTCGTGGGGGGAATTTGTAGCTATGACATTATGATATGCCCAAAGTAAATCACCTCCGGTGTGGGCATTAAGGAGAAGTGTGCCCACGGAGTGGCAACCAGGGTTCAGTTGTAGACTTAAAGTCCCTAGTTGTTATACAATACAAGCAGTGCTATATCTTTGACATACTATGGGGTACATGACATCTTATGCAACGCAAAGACATTTGAAAACGATACTGGTGTGTCAGGCATTCCAGCGATAGGGCACAAGTGAGTTATTAGAAAGGCCAAAGGCTAGCGGCAGGTCTAGCCATTTCAATTATCTAATACATTGTCAACAGTCTGAGGCGTTACCGAAGGGAACAGATTGATACTATGGTCCGAGTCTGACTTAATAGTGCTATCCTCTGAGTCAGTTACAATCTTGGGGTGGCCCTCTCGGAAGGAGCTGACCATAGCCAGAGCCTCTGCTCTGCCAGTCATCTTCTGGTCATGTGTTGGACCAATTATTTCGGAGTCCTACGTGTGTAACGTGTGTCGGCGGGTGTCAAATTTCTTCGGTCTTTTAGAGCCTTGTCATTGCGAGCCTGGTAGCTGATCCTATCTCAGTCCTAGTCCCATCACCTCCAGCCATTCCTCCGCATCATTGGTGCTGTAAAAAAAGTACATTTTCCGCTCATGAATACTTTTAGTCGGGCCGGGAAAAAGAGGGCGTATTTTTGCTGGGCCGCTCGTAGCTTCTCCTTGACGGCTTGGAAGGAGGTCCATTGGCGTTGCACCATTATGGTGTAATCGGGGTAAAGCGAGACCCACTGGTTTTCAAATTGGATCTGAGAAGTTTCTCTTGCTTTTTGTAGCAGCACATCGCAATATCTATAGTTTAAGATTTTGACAATCATAGGACGTGGAGGCGTCCCCGCCCTCGGCGCTCCCGTGGGAGTCCTGTGCTCCCTCTCCACACTGAAGTATGGGAATAGACCTGTGTTAGACCTGACACCATTGGCGTGGGTCTCCCTCCATTTTTACTGTTGCCTCATGTCTTTTTGCTTGAGTTAGTTGCTTTGGGCACTGTGCCACTGCTGTCCAGTGACACAGTGCAAATGCTCCCTACTGTAAATGAATGTATTGATTAGTGATTCCATGATTGACTGATTTGGTTTACTTGTCAGACCCTAGTATAATGCACTGAGTGTGCCCAGGGCATGTAAAACTAAATGCTGCTGGTGGGCTTGCAGCACTGGTTGTGCCACCCACAGAAGCAGCCTTGTAAAATGTGTCTAAGGTCTGCCATTGCAGAGCCTGCGTGCAGTCTGGTACTGTCACACTGACTGGGCAAGTGCACCCACTTGCCAGTCCCTAAACCTTCCCTTTTCTTCATATCAGACACCCCTATGGTGGCCCAAGGGCAGTGTGCCCCCCCAGCTGCCACATGGTCCTCCTGACAGTGCCCTCACTGCTGCTACTGCTGAGTAAGTCCTCTGTGCCTGTCGCCTCCCTCGCTCTGCTGCCTGTGTCCTTGTGACCCCTCTGCTCCTGTTTTTCTTCTGTGCCCCAGCACCCTGGTGTCCCCTTCGTTTTTGCTGCCTGTGCCCTTGTGACCCCTCTCCCCAACTTTTTTTTCTGTTCCCCAGCTCCCTGGTGTCCCCTTCGTTTTGCTGCCTGTGCCCTCGTGTCCCCCTCCCCCGTTGTCCTCCGTACCACCTTCTCGCCGCTGCGTCCCTGCGGCCCCGCCCCCCGGCGTCCCATTCGCCACCCCGCTCCCGACTCCCAGCTGCTCCTCCCTCCCACTACCCACTTAAATGGAGGCCAGCGGACACGCGCAGCGGGTGCGCCGCTGGCGCACTGAAGGCGCGCCTAAGGCAAGCCCGTCTGCGCTCGTCCGCACCTGCATCGCGCCCTGTGCCAGGACCCCTGGCCCCCACCAGAGGCAGTCCACCCAACGGAAATACGCCGCCGCCACCCTCCTCGCACTCAACACCGGCCGACAGTCAGCCTCCTACCGAGCTACCCCGAAACGCACCCATGGAGCCTTCACCTGCCATGCCTGCAAATTCACCTGCCCTCGGACCTGCACCACGCCCACCAGAACAGGCGCCAACAACAACCACCTCGAGTGCATCCTGCTCAACACCCGCTCCGTCCACAAACACGCCGTCGAACACTGGGACCTCCTTGACACAACAGCACCGGACGTCGCCTTCCTCACGGAAACCTGGATGAACGCCTCCTCAGCCCCCGACATCGCCATAGCCATCCTGGACAGCTACAAGATCACCCGGAGGGACCGCATCAACCAAGCCGGAGGTATCATCGCCATTGTCTACAGAAACACCATCCGCATCACGACCAACACCGACGACACCCTCACCGCCGCCGAGCACCTTCACTTCCAGATACACACCGACCCCAAGACCACCCTCAGAGGTACCCTCATCTACAGACCCCTGGGAGCACGCACACATTTCAGCGAAGCCATCGCAGACTTCATCAGCCCGCTCGCTCTCGCCTCCTCCGACTACATCCTCCTAGGGGACCTCAACTTCCACCTGGAGAACAACAAGGACAACAACACCACTTCCCTACTAGACAACCTCGCCAACCTCAGACTCAAGCAACTGGTCAACACCCCCACCCACTACGCCGGCCACACGCTCGACCCCGTCTTCTCCTCCAGCAACCACATCTCCTTCAGCCACGCCACCAAACTTTACTGGACCGATCACAGCTTCGTCCATTTCAACTTCAGGAAAACCATGACCCACCATCGCCCACAACAAGCCCCCCGAAGATGCTGGAGCAAGATCACCAAAGACTAGCTCACCGCCTCCCTGAGCCAAAACCCACCCACCAACTCTACAGACCCCAACGAAGCAGCCCGCAACCTCACACAGTGGATCACCAACTGCGCCAATGCCCTTGCACCACTGAAGAACCCTCCAAACAACCCCGCCAGCAAGAAAGTCTCATGGTTCACCAACGACCTCAAAGATTCCAAGAAGTCCTGCCGCACCCTCGAGAAAGCCTGGCACCACGACCAGTCAACGGAAAATATGACAGCCCTCAAGAACACCATCCACAAACACCACCAGCTGATCCACACCACCAAAAGGGCATCTTTCAGAGAACGACTGGACAACAACACCCACAACAGCAAGGAACTCTTTAGCATCGTTAAAGAGGTCCCCAACCCCAACGCCAGCTACAACGACATCACGCCATCGCAAGACCTCTGCGACTCACTCGCCACGTTCTTCCACCGCAAGATCGCCGATATACACGACAGCTTCAGCGCTCAGACCACGTACCCAACCACCGAGCCAGCGCCCCCCACCACCACCCTCAGCACCTGGACCCCTGTCAGCACAGAAGACACCACCCTCGTGATGAACACTATCCACTCAGGCTCCCCAGCCGACCCCTGCCCACACCACATCTTCAACAAAGCTGACTCCATCATCGTACCCCAACTCCGGGACATCATTAACAACTCCTTCGCATCCACCACCTTCCTGGAGAGCTGGAAGCATGCGGAGATCAGCGCCCTCCTGAAGAAACCCACCGCAGACCCCACAGACCTAAAGAACTTCCGCCCCATCTCGCTCCTCCCCTTCCCCACAAAAGTCATCGAGAAAACCGTCAACATTCACCTGCCCGCCTTCCTCGAGACGAACGGCTCCCTCGACCCATCACAGTCCGGATTCCGAGTGAACCACAGCACCGAGACCGCCCTCATCGCAGCCACCGACGACATCAGGACCCTGCTTGACAATGGGGAAACTGCCACCCTCATCCTCCTCAACCTATCGGCTGCTTTCGACACGGTCTGCCACCGCGCCCTGACACCCCGCCTCCACCACGCCGGGATCCATGGAAAGGCCCTGGAATGGATCACCTCCTTCCTCTCTGACAGAACCCAAAGAGCCTGTCTCCCGCCCATCCGCGCAGTGGCCACCAAGATCATCTGCGGCGTACCCCAAGGCTCCTCGCTCAGCCCCACCCTCTTCAATGTCTACATGAGCCCCTTCGCAGCCATCGCACGCAAGCACAACCTCAACATCATCTCCTACGCCGACGACACCCAACTGCTCCTCTCCCTCACCAACGACCCTGCCACCACCAAAGCCAGCTTCCAGGAAGGAATGAAAGACGACGCGGAATGGATGAAGCTCAGCCGTCTGAAAATGAACTCAGACAAGACAGAATTCCTCATCCTCGGCCCATCCACCTCCGCCTGGGACGACTCCTGGTGGCCCCCTGAACTGGGCACCGCCCCCAAGCCCACAAACCACGCATGCAACCTAGGATTCATCCTTGACTCCTCCCTCATGATGACCAGGCAAGTCAACGCCGTTACATCTTCCTCCTTCAACACCCTCTGCATGCTCCATAAGATCTTCCGTTGGATCCCCACTGGAACCAGGAAGACAGTCACCCAGGCCCTCGTCACCAGCCGACTGGACTACGGGAACGCCCTATACGCTGGTACCACTGCCAAACTACAGAAAAGACTCCAGCGCATACAGAACGCATCTGTACGACTCGTCCTGGACATCCCCCGACACAGCCACATCTCTGCCCACCCGAGAGAACTGCACTGGCTCCCCATCAGCAAGAGGATCACGTTCAGACTCCTTACCCACGCACACAAGGCTCTCCACGACATGGGCCCTGAATACCTCAACAACCGCCTCACGTTCTACACACCTTCCCTACAGCTCCGTTCCGCCAGCCTCGCCCTCGCCACCGTCCCACGGATCCGCAGAACCACCACCGGAGGAAGATCTTTCACCTACCTGGCGGCCAAGACGTGGAACACCCTCCCCACCCACCTACGACTGACCCAGGACCATCTCTCCTTCAGGAAGCAACGCAAGACCTTGCTTTTCGAGCAGTAGCGGCACTCCCCCCCCAGCACCTTGAGACCCTCGCGGGTGAGTAGCGTGCTCTATAAATGTTCCTGATTGATTGATTGATGGGTGCATTGTAAGTGAGATTATTACATTCTTATAATCCTAACTGACTCAGAGAACACAGTAGAAATTTGAATTTAGTGTGCCTGAACATAGAATTATAAAATATATCTTTTAGTGAAGTTGTTTTTTACATTCTGTGTTTAAAAATACCACTTTTAGAAAGTAGGTATTTTCTTGTCTAACTATCTAAAGACTGCCTCTGCTAGGTTGTGTATTCCTTGCCCGGAGTTTGAGTGACAGGGCTGGGGCTTCCAAGAGACAGATTGAGTAAGCCCAGTGGTGAATAGAGATATCTGCATATAAATGGGCGGGAGTAGTTGCACCTGAACCTTGAATAGGACTGTGCCTGCCTTCCACACTGCTGGCTCCACCTCCTGGGGTGCGACTGATGTCTTTGCCCTGCACTGTGAAAGAAGAGAAGGAATGATGTCAACAAAGTGCCCCGGGGCTGTGGTTTCCCTCCACAAGGCTGGCTCCACCTCCTGTGGGGCGTCCCTGTGAACAGAGTGTTTCAGAACTTGTTTTTGACTGAGCAAAAGTTCTCTCCCCTCAGAGAACAAAGGATTTTGGGATATAAATACTGGGACCCTGATCCCATGAAATTAGATCACTTTTGGACTACAAGAAGAAACCTTTACTGAGGAGAGGAACCTGAAGGAACTGAGGAGAGACTATCCCTAAGCTGAAGTGCTGCTTGGGGGATTGGCCTGCAGTGGTTGCCTGACTGCCAAGGGAAGAAGAAAGGAACTTTGTGTACTTTGCTTTCAACTTGTGAAGGATCTCCAAGGGCTTGGAATAGAGCTTGCCTCCTGCTAAAGTCTCAGGGACAACAGACTTCACCTCCAGCTCCCTAGATTTCTTTGGAAGTGCCTTCTGCTGTTTTGGGCCTTCTGAAGGACTGCCTGTCGCAAGGAGCTGGAAGCGCGACTCAACGATGAAGAAGCGTGTCGCCTTCGCTGCTGCTGCTGTCGCATCGTGAATGTCATCGCTGTAGTTGTCGTATTGCACCGCATCAAGAGAAGCATCTCGCAATGAAGAGGAAGTGTGTCACCATCGCTGCTGCTGCCGTCACAACTACAATGGAGGGTGTCGCCGCTGTAGCTGTCGAATTGCACCGCATCAGGAGAAGAGTCTTGCAACGAGGGAGAAGCGTGTCGCTGTTTCTGCTGTCGCATCGTGGATGTCGGCTCTGTAGCTGTCATATTTGACCGCATCAAAAAAAGAACCTCGCATCCCCTAAGAAGCGCCCCGCCGTCAGAGCTGCTGCCGTCGCATCTTGAATGTCGGTGCTGTAGTTGTCACATTGTGCGGAAGCTTCTCGCAACGTCGAAGAAGAGTGTCGCAGCCAAGGCTGTTGCCGTCGCATCGCTGAACAAGGGTGTCGCCGCTGCAGCTGACGCATCGAACCAAGACTCCTTGCATCCTTGGGGGAGGAGTGTCACATCGGGAAGATCTTCGTGTCTTTATTTCTTTGCACCGGAACTTTGCTGCAGTTCCATCGCTGCAACATTACTTAATGTGGAAGCGCAACGTATTGTAAGGTACATTGACGCAAAGTGTTGCATCTTAAGAACTGAACTGAACTAAGCTAAAAGTACCATCTTAAGTATAGTATTGTGTTTTTTTGTCGTTTATAGTCTTGTGTTAAATCTATATAAAGAATACTTATTTTTAATATACAACTGTGTGGTATCCATCTGTAGTGTTGTCACTGGGTTACAGGATGTGGTCACAAATGCTTTACACACTGCCTCTGAGATGAGCCTGTCTGCTCATGCCAAGCTACCAAGGGGGTGAGCAGGAGTTATTATAGGAGTGTACCCCATAACCCTGACTAGAGGCAAGAGTCCTATTTGTCACAAGTACCTACGTGTGCCAACTAGAGACCTCCCCACATCTAACATTGGAGGTAAGCGTTGAGGATTCTGGACTTGCATTTGTCACTCATGTACAGTGAATGGTGAACACTACTTTGTGAGTGCAGACCATAACGCAACCAAATACTTTTTGGTAGATTCCTTTTTGATTTTTCTATTTTTGAAAGATGCCAGAGTCAGTTGTCATCATGGATAAAACAGAATCCATTGCCTCTATTGATTGTGATTGGGAAGAGGAAAGGCTAGAAAGCTACAAAGTAACACAGCTGAAGTACTTCTGCAAGAAATTCAATGTTTCCACTGCTGGATTCAGGAGAAAGGAAGAGTTCTACAAGGCGCTGAGGGCCAGGGTAAAAGCAAGGAAAACCCCTGAATTTGAAGAAGGGTATGGCAATGCAGATATTCAACTGGAAGGGCCAGTGGGCTCAGGAGGAAGGAAGGTACCTTTCCCCGCAGGTAGCAGTGCTTCTGGCAATAGTCTGTCTCCAGAGGAGCTGGAGGACAGAGAGAGATCTAGGAGGCACAAAATGGAGTTGGCCAAGTTCAAGGTAGATAGAAAATAGGAGATTAGACATAGAGGAAACAAAACTACAGTTTGAGCATGAAAAGGTTTTGAGGGAGTTGGATATTTAAAACCAAGAGTTTAGAGGTTACTCCCTCTGGTGGCAGCGTACCGTCAGTGCCTGTGGAAGCTAGGGTGTATATTCCCAAAGATGTGGTGAAAGAGTTTTATAAAAATGATGATATTGGCAGTGGTTCAGAGCCTATGAGGTAGCCATGTCTTCCCACCGGGTCCCTGAGAGAGATTAGGGAGCGGGGTTGTGGGTAAGGTTCCTTAGTGAGGGGCGTAACACACTGTTAGACTTACCTTCTGAAGTCCACAATTCATACAGCCACATGAAGGATGCATTAATGTTTAGATATGGTTTGATACCTGAACTCTATAGACAGAGGTTCAGGAAGTGCAAGAAGTTAGAAAACAGTACCTGTGTAGAATATGTTACTTTCTTTTGCAGAGCATTGGATGGTTGGGTGAAGGGAAGCAAAGTTAATGATTTTCAAGGTCTCTTTGATTTAATTGTATAGCAGCACTTGTCTGATCATTGTTTTCCAGAGCTGCGCCAGCACCTGATTGACAGCAAGCTGACTAACCCTAGGAAGCTTGCTGAGAAGGCAGACCACTGGGTTAGCATCAGGGTCCACAAGGGTCACATGCGAGACTCAGCCAAAGGTGGGCAGGTTCCCCAGCTGAAGAGTGGGGGAAACAAGGGTAAACAGAAGGAGTTCCGTAGAGGGCTCCAAAGTAGTCTCGAAGGGGACCAAGAGAAGGGTTCCCTGTCTCCCCCTGAGAGAAAGCAAGGGGCCCCAACAGGTAGACCTATTCCACAGGAGCCCCTGAAATGTTACAAATGTGGGGAACTGGGTCATAAGGCGAATGATCCCAGGTGCCGCTTATTTGGAAAAGCAGCACTCACTGGTGCTCCACCAAGGCAGATGGCTAGTGTAGCTGTGGGGGAGGAGATTGGTGTCCAAGGTGGGTGGGGTCCCGGACAGAGGACCCTTGCCTCTTTAGGAGACTGTGAGGTGGTCCCAGAAACTCAGCTGCCCATAAACTTTAAGAAATATGGGCAGTGGGTGACCATCAATGGCCACAAGGTGGAGGCTCTTAGAGATACAGGAGCCAGTGTGACAACTGTCAAGTGGTGGAGTGAGCTAAAGAATGGTAATGGATTAAAGCCAGATCGTTTGACTGGGGGTGAGTGTTTGATTTGCTCAAACGCTCCGTCCATCATCCCCTTTGGTATCGGGCTGTCAGGTGTCACCCGGTGTCGCGAGAGCAGATTGTCCCTCATGCATTTTGCCAAGTTGTTGCCGCCGACAACACAGAGAGCCATTGTCCAATGGCTCAGGTTCTCTTTCAGTGGATGGGGTCTATGGTACTCTTGAGGTAGCTGTGAGGCCCACCATGCCTGTTGACTGCTTGTTGAGGTACTGTTTAGAGAGCTCACCTTGGGAGAAGGTGGAGAAGAGTACTCACTTGAAGATGGAGGGTCTGCCTGACTGGGCGTGCGTGACCACCCGGTCAATGGCAGCCAGTAGGGGTGCTCAAGAGGACCTGGAGCCTGAGAGGGAGGCCCAGGAACCTACCGTAGAGAGAAGTGGCCGGGGGCACGGGAAACTGGCCTCTGAAGTTCCCACTGCCCAGGAAGAGGTAGACCCTGAGGGGGATGCCCTGGAGCCTACCGGGGAACAGGTAGCTGAACTGGGGGACCTGCCTGAGCTGACCCATTGGCAGCAAGAAGGAGGCCCTCCAGAGAAGACCTCTGCAAGGAGCAGAGAGAATGCCCTTCTCTTGAGGGCTTGCGGCAGCAGGCTGCAAGCCAGGCAGCAGGTGATCAGTCAGGATCACATTGGATCTACTGGGATAATGGTCTCCTGTATAGTGAGCCTAAGGTTGCTGAGCCTGGGTCAGCCCATGTGCTGGTGGTACCCCAGAGTTTCAGAGCCTTCCTACTGGGGCTTGTTCGTGATGTGGCGTTGGCAGGACATTTGGGGCCGGACAAGACAGTTGAGAGGCTTTCATAGGCCCAAAATGCGCAAGATTTCAGACACTCATCGCAGGACATGTCAGACTTGCCAGGTAAGTGGAAAGAGTGGGAGGAAGCAGAAGGCTCCTCTCTAGCCATTCCCTGTGGTCAGTACCCCCTTTGAGCGGGTGGGGATTGACATTGTGGGGCGACTGGACCCCAATACAGCCATGGGCAACAGGTTCATCCTGGTTTTGGTGGACCATGCCACCCGCTACCAAGAAGCCATACCTCTGAGGACAGTGACGGACCCTGTGGTGGGACGAGCACTGATGGGAATTTTCTCCCGAGTGGGATTCCCTCGCGAGGTAGTGTCAGACCAGGGGACCAACTTCATTTCTAAGTATATGAAGTCCCTGTGGCAGGAGTTTGGTGTAACTTACAATTTCACCACTCCATACCACCCCAAAGAAAATGGGTTTGTTGAAAGGTTCAACCGAACCCTAAAAGGAATGATTCTGGGTCTTGAGGAACCCATGAGGCATAAGTGGGACGTCCTCATAAAATGCCTACTCTTTGCATACCATGAGGTGCCACAGAAATCTCTAGGGTTCAGTCCCTTTGAGCTTCTCTGGAAACCCAGTCAGAGGACCTCTGAGTCTGGTCAAAGAAGGCTGGGAGCAATCTACCAGGAAACCTCCCCAGGATGTATATAGCTACATGCTGGCCTTCAGGAACCAGACTCGTTGTTTCAGGCAACTCGCTGAGGTGAATCTGGAAGCCAGCCAGGAGGAGATGAAGTGATGGTATGACCAGACCAGAATGCCACTCTGGTAGAGCTTCAACCTGGTCAGAAAGTGTGAGTCATGCCCCAGTGGAGCCCTGCGCGCTCCAAGATAAGTGGATCGGACCATTTGAGGTTGTGGAGCGCAAGAGTCCAGTTACCTACTTGGTGGACTTGCGTTCTCCCAGGAACCCCTTGAGGGTCCTGCATGTCAACCGCTTTAAGCCCCACTTAGAGAGGTCTGAAGTGGGCATGCTCTTAGAAACAGAAGCTGGAATGGAGGAGGAGACTGAGCCTCTTCCTGACCTCCTGTCTGCAACAGAGCAAGTGGAGAAGTGTGGCTCAGGGGTTAGAGGTGGCAGACCCAGAAGCTGAGATCGGTCCTGGACCAGGGTTAAATTCCCCGCCTCTGCGGGTCTTGGGCTCAAAAATTCCACGGACTCGATAATTCTCGTTCCGGTGCCTACTCGACTCACGGGTTCACACTCTGCGACTCTGGGCAATAGCTTGCTTAATCTCTACTACGGCCCCTCGCGGCGGAATGCCTGGCTTTCACCTTGTGGATACCCTGCTGGGGTTATCTCACAGGGGAATACCAGGACGGGTTCCCAAGGCAAGCGCCTTGATGCCTTCGGGGGATACGTGCGCTATATAAATCGCAATACATTTACATTTACAAGATGGGTCAGTGGATGGTGTTAACCTCTCTTCCACACTGACCCATGAGCAACAGAATGACTGCTGCTAGTTGCTGGGACAGTTTTCTGATCTGTTCTCCCTGGTTCCTGGTGTCACAGATTGGTGCGTCCATGATGTGGACACAGGAGACAGCTTACCTGTGAAGCACAAAACTTACAGGGTAACTGACAGGGTGAGGGCTTGCATCAAAGAGGAGGTCTCAAAGATGCTTGCCATAGGGGTGATTGAGTCCTCTAGCAGTCCTTGGGCCAGCCCAGTGGTCTTGGTCCCAGAGGCTGCAGCGCAGGGTGCCACACCCGAACTCCGGTACTGTGTGGACTACAGAGGGCTCAATTCAGTCACAGAGACTGACGGGCAACCCATGCAGCCCCTAGCCGATCAATGAGCTAATGAGCTCATTGATCGGCTAGGGGCTGCATGGTACCTCAGTATGTTTGACTTGATGTTTGGGTACTGGCAGATCGCCTTGACTGATGGGGCAAAGGAGAGGTCAGCATTCTCCACACCAGGTGGGCATTTCCAGTTCTGTGTTATGCCCTTTGGGATGAAGAATGCCCCTAACACCTTTCAGAGGTTGGTCAACCAGGTGTTGGTTTGACTGGATGGGTTCAGTGCCGCCTACCTGCATGACATCGCAGTGTTCAGTGCCAGTTGGGAGGAACATCTGCGCCACCTCTGGGAAGTGTTGTTGGCACTGCAGAAGGCAGGCCTCACAATCAAGGCGAGTAAGTGCCAGATCGGGCAGGGTTCCGTGGTGTACTTGGGACACCAAGTTGGGAGCGGCTGGTGGTGGCCCTACAACCTAAGATTGAAACCATCCTGGCTTGGGAGCCACCCAAAACCCAGAAAGAGGTGAGAGCCTTTTAGGGCTCACAGGGTATTACAGGTGGTTTGTCAAGGGGTATGGGAACATTGTTGCACCCTTGACAGAGCTGACTTCCAGGAAGCAGCCCAAAAAGGTGATTTGGACCGACACCTGTCAGAAAGCTTTTGAGGCCCAGCTGGAGGTGACATGTGTTAGACCTGGCACCATTGGCGTGGGTTTACCTTCCATTTTTACTGTTGCCTCATGTGTTTTTGCTGGTGTTAGTTGCTTTGGGCACTGTGCCGCTGCTGTCCAGTGACACAGTGCAATTGCTCCCTACTGTAAATGAATGTATTGATTAGTGATTCCATGAAAAACTGATTTGGTTTACTTGTCAGATCCTAGTGAGTGTGCCCAGGGCATGTAAATCCAAATGCTGCTGGTGGGCTTGCAGCACTGGTTGTGCCACCCACAGAAGCAGCCTTGTAAAAATGTGTCTAGGGTCTGCCATTGGAGATCCTGCGTGCAGTCTGGTACTGTCACACTGACTGGGCAAGTGCACCCACTTGCCAGTCCCTAAACCTTCCCTTTTCTTCATATCAGACACCCTTATGGTAGGCCCAAGGGCAGGGTGCATTGTAAGTATAAGGTAGGACAAGCCCTGATGTGTGTGACATGCCCTAATAGTGAATTACATCCATTTCGTTTTTCACTATTGCAATGCTAACTGTTCTCCATAGGCCAGAATGGGCAGTTAGATTATTACATTCTTATAATCCTAACTGACCAAGATAACACAGTAGAAATTTGAGTTTAGTATGCCTGAACTCAGAATGATAAAATACATCTTTTAGTGAAGTTGATTTTAACCTTCTGTGTTTGAAAATACCACTTAGAGAAAGTAGGTATTTTCTTGTCTAACTATCCAAAGCCTATCTCTCCTTGGTTGTGTGTTCCTTGTCTGGAGTTTGAGTGTCAAGGCTGGGGGATTCCAAGAGACAGAATGAGTCATCCAGTGGTGAATAGAGAGATATGCATCTAGACGGGTGGGAGGAGGTGCACCTGAACCTTGAATAGGGCTGTGCCTGCCTTCCACAATGCTGGACTCACCTCCTGGGGTGCTGGCTGATGTCTCTGCCCTGCACTGTGAAAGAAGAGAAGGAATGATGTCAACAAAGTGCTCCGGGGATGTGCTTTCCCTCCACAATGCTGGCTCCACCTCCTGTGGGGAGTCTGATGTGTCTGCCCTGCACTGTGAAAGGAAAGAAGGAGTCCTGTAAACAGAGTGCTACAGAACTGGTTTCGACTGGGCAAAGGCCCCTCTCCCCTCAGAGAACAAAGGATTTTGGGGTATAAATAGTGGGACCCTGATCCCATAAATTAGATCACTTTTGGACAACAAGAAAAAAACTTTACTGAGGATAGGAACCTGAAGAACCTGAGGACAGACTATCCCAAAGCTGAAGTGCTGCTTGGGGGATTGGCCTGCAGTAGTTGCCTGACTGCCAAAGGAAGAAGAAAGGAACTTTGTGTACTTTGCTTTCAACTTGTGAAGGATCTCCAAGGGCTTGATATAGAGCTTACCTCCTACTGAAGTCTCAGGGACAACAGACTTCACCCCCAGCTCCCAGTTTTCTTTTGCAAGTGCCTGCTGCTGTTTTGGGCTTTCTGAGTGACTGCATGTCGCAAGGAGCTGGAAGCACGACTCAACGAGGAAGAAGCGTGTTGCTCCACGTAGCCCCGCTACACCCGCTACACCCACTACGCCCACCCCTGGTCCTATGTACCCCCTAGACATTCCACTGCAGATGGGTGCAGTCTCTCATAGCACCCACCTGCACAAGGCACTCTCATCCCTCTTAAATGTGCAGGCAGATTGCAGCCTGCACTGTGAAGCACAGAGCGGCTGTTTTCAAGCTGCTCCAAATCTCACTTGAATGCACTGCCTGCAGGGCAGCACAAGTTGGCGGCTCCCTGGGGGCAGCACATTCAATCTAATACAGTGCACTTTTCATGTTAGCGCTGAGCGCACCTCTTGAGAGGTGTGCACAGCACTAACAAGGTAAATATGCTGCACTGTATAATATGGCACTTGTTGGACAAAATAGGCCCAGAAATGGGAAAAAAAGGAAATATGAACAGAATGTGTTCAGATGTACGATGTTATTTAAATAAAACATGTTAGACTACAAGACTAGAAAATTAATATTTATTGCATTTAAAATGCACAATCGCTAGCGTCGTAAAAGGCGACCGCACATCTCTAATTTGCTTTCCTGGGGAAATCTTACAAATTGACTTTAATCCGTGGTGTTGCAGAAGTTACCGTAAGCCATCCATAAAAGTCTATGTATAATTCATTCAAAGGTCCCAATATACTGAGCATTTGCAATGCTTTTAAAGGATCACATTAATACAATTTGACTTCCAGCATGCTGTGTTTATTTATTTAAACCTTTAATTAGGCTGATCATAATTGCGTTTAGCATTGACTAACATCATTTTACAGAACAGCAGTAGACAAAAGTAATTTGTGTTAGTATTAGGAAAAAGAGGAAAGTGGAGACACATCATCATAAAATACCAAGTTAGAATTTTTTTGCTTTTAGAAGCTTTCATTAAAGAACACAATTATGCTTTTGTTTTCTACTTACAGTAATACTTACCAAATGGATGGAAAGAATGTCATAAGGCCATTTCCTGAGAAAATGTCAATCACAGATTGAAAGCTACAGTGGCTGCAGAACTTCAGAAGTAAATGTCTTCTCGTCTAAAATGTTGTAGAGCACAGAAATGTATTTCGCAAATATTCGTTACGAAAATATAAGGCCATTTTGGAAAAAAATGTTGTTCATGTAATCTCAGTGCAGGATACAGAAATGGGTCACATATTTCTTTTTAATTCAGTACATAGTGGATAATTGTACTAATAGAGTCTGCTTTTCTGTTTTCATTTTTCGTTGCTAATAAATATCTATTTTTTTAAAAAATATCCCTTAATCTTTCTAAATTTATTTCCATTAAGAAATGTCGTTCTTTTCAAGCATTTTTCCACATTATTTTCAAGCTATGTTTCCACATTAAGACACACACACATCGAAATGCCAGTTTGCGTCACTCTTGTAACAACGAAGCAAAACCTTACATGGGATACATAAAGTCACGCAAGGCAACAACTCAGCTCAAATCACTGTGTTGCCTTCCTCTCTGTCCTGGGCAGGTGTTTCATGGTTGTTGCATGGGTGTTTCCGCATGACTCCTTGGTTTTTAACGCATACCCTGAATTTCCAGAGCTGGTAGACCTGGGAATATGCTAAAAAGGTACGCCTTCTCAGGTGAGGCGTAACGAGGAGACATATATTTCTATGTGTGCTGCTTTGCTGCCTTCTGCAGCACACATAGAAAGAGCAACATGCCTTTATTGCACAAAAACTCTACTGCATGCAACACAGGCATCCTTACAAAGTGTGCCTGCGTTGGCTTCAGGCTGCCAAAAAGGGTGCCAGGCCTGGGAAAAAGACAGGAATGCACCGAATTGCTTTAAATATGGCACATTCTTGCCTGTCCCTGTCATGCAGTGCAGTGCACCAAGAGGACTTCCTGCACTGTGTGGCATTCTCATAAATAGGCCCCCTAATCAACCGCACCTTTTTGGGTTCTTGGGGTTCTCATTAATGTATACTAAGATCTTCGATTACAAAAAACTCTTAACTCTGACACCCCTTAAGGCCTCTGCACAGGTATGTTTGAATTATACATTTGCCAGAATTTACTAACAATGGATTTTTCTAGTGATACATTTTGCCAGATCAAACCTGCAGAAATTTACCAGATGGAAAAAATGTCCAGTAAATAACAGGACATGAAGGTTTTGGAGCACTAAGCACCAGTGAAAACACGTAATTGCTGTTATTTATCCCATCCAATAAATAATGAACACCAGGGTGATGGTATTTATCAGATGCATTAAATAACACAGCAATTGTAGAACTTATAATCAAGCCTTACGGTGGACTTTGGGTTTACCAATTACTTAGGACTGAGTAGCTTTTTTGTCTATTTTAAATTTCTACTTCTGATTCTTTGTATTTCCTCTCTATGCTTTACATGTACAGCATAATGTGTGTTCATGTTTTTAACTTGATTTTTGATTGGTTGTATATATCCTTTTATTCTCGGCATTTAGGAACTCTTTTTCTTCTGCTTGTTAACAGTTATTTTAGCTTTTGCACTTGGAACCACTTCTTCCTCTAGCCACTCTTGCTTCCTAAAATCAAGACTCTAGGTAGCTTCAGATGTCATCTCCAACTCTGTGCCTTCTTACCACTCTCTCTCTCTGTCTCTTTAACAATCTGCTACATTTCTTAGCTGATATCTGTAGTGTCTTGCGAATTAGCAATAACAGAATCCTTGTGAATCCTGATTAACTCCGTAGAGCTGTGAGTGTTCGAGCGGAATGCAATGAAGACTGATTTAGAATGTTGAGTTCACAATTATAGGCACACGAAGAAAGATGTGTAATACTAAGCTCCACATGTAGCGTAGACATTGGTGGGTACCCAGGCTGGGGCAGATGCTACAATTGGTGACAGGAGAAGGGATAAGTAGCCCAAAGATCAACAGTGCTCCCACAGATAGTTTGCTGTGGTCCAAGCAATCTGCTCTTGCATGACATATGTGCCATCGTAGAAGTACAGAATCAAAACTTAATGCATGTGGAGTCAACACGCAACTATAGCCGTTGTTGAGCAGTTGAAGATAATGAAAACATTGCAGAGAATCTACACATCTCTGGCCAAGAACCTTCTGGTGAGGCCATACATAATTGTGTCTAGCTGCCACACAATATTAAGTCATAAGCTATACAAAATGTTAACACTGAAGGCGGATCTAACCAGGTTTTCAAAGCACATTTATTGATAATGGAATATTGCAAAATAACCCTGCAAATGGAAGAGTTGCAAGGAGAAGATCAACCAAGTGTGAAAAAGTGCAAAGTAACATTGAGAAACAAAGAAATAATTGGCCCACTGTTTGCAATGTCTCCCCACTTTTTGCCCCCATTTTGACTACTAGGTGCTTATTCTCTGACTCTGATAGTGCCCGCTGATCCGCTAAGCAGACCCAAGGCCTGAGCTCTGATTAAAAGTACATTAGGTAAAGTTATAATTGGAAATGACAGACCCCTGTAAGTCCTTGGTATATAATATGACAAGGGGAATTCAAACTACCTATAAATCCCTAGTATATATTAAGTCAGGGAGGTTAGGATGTCCAGCAGATTTCCTGCATTAGAGTGTGCACTGTTGTGTTGTCTGATGTCATTTTAAAACCAGCCCTGCCTTGCAGACTGCTTTTATCATGTTATTGATATGCAAATTCAACTTTGGAATTAAAGGTACTTCCAATTTCTCAAATGACATTGTTTTTACTTATAAGTCACCCTTATGGTCTCCCCTAGGTGTTCCAGGGGCAGGATGCCTTGTAAATATAAGCATGACATTATAAAAGATACTTTTTTACATATTTATTTAAGTATAAATATTGACAGGAGCCACCTAAAAATATACCTCAAGGTATCTAAGTAATACTTAAAATAGGTCCAACAACTTGCAACTGTTAGATTTATAATAACTATTACAGAAATAAGGTATTAAACTCTATTTTATGTGAGCCACAATCCAGCTTCCCAGCTGCCCTCTCCTGATTGGCCAGCCTTTCCCAGGCTGAGCCAGAGCTGTTTGATGAGGTGTGAAGTGTCTTGTCAGAGTAGACAATAGATTTCCTGCGGGTGGAGAACTTTAGCTGCAGAAGTCAAAAGACAGGAAGAGGGCGGGGAGCCAAACTGGTCTTCAAAGGAGAATAACACTTTTGGGACCAGCACTGCCTGACAACCACATCCTGCACCCCAGGCCACACAGGAGCTTCAGTAATAAGATTAGCCTGGGGTTGGAAGGGGTATGTCAGTGGGATGATTTAGCCAGATCTAACCCCAAAGGAGAGACTTTCTCCATGTTGGATTTTAAGAGAATGGTGCTTTCTGGAACAAGAATATGCCACACTTTGGAGGAAGTGTTGCTACACCTGGATGGCACCTTGCATCCCATTTGTCAGGCGTGCCCCCCTGATTGATGCCCAGAAACTGTAAATAAATATGGGAGAGCTGCATAGCTTCTCATATTCTACCTGAAACAACAAGGAGATAAGGGTGTTAATATAGATTTCACTGTAAGCTATGATAAATGCCGGGGATAAAAGCGAAATCGGATCAATGTTGTCAAAATCACCTGATATGACCTCTCCATCAACCCTGAGTCAGAAATACGTGGTCAGGCAGGTCCTGCAATCTAGGCCACATAACCAGCAGAACAAACAGGCAAACACAAAAGACCCAGTTGAATCCCACAGATAGACAGTAACACCACAATGGTCCAAAAAGATCGGCCCCAATAAAGCTCACATGGCTGGAGGGTCACGTCTTCCCAAAACACCATAAAGTCAGATGCCACATGAAGTAAGGAACACTCAGCCAATCAGTGATCATGTGCTCCCCATGCCAGACATCTGAATAGATTACCCACTGGCCCTCAATGTGTTCACGCAAGGTGTAGACTCACTTGCATTGTTATCAGGTGGGAGTCATTTATGATTCCATGACTAGTCCCACATTCCTCTTCTTAAAAATGATCTATGAATTGTTTTATGAAGCTCCGAGAAATGTATATAAGGACTCTCAAATCGATTGTACTTTCAGTCAATCTTCCGACCAGTTTCTGTTTGCTGTACTCCCGGCAGCAGTGTTTAATTAAACCAACTGTTTCTGTTTTGCCAAATGCCTCTTGTCTTTGTTTTTTCAAGGTAAATTCATATTTGAGCAACAAAGTACTGCACTGCTGGAATCTGATCTGCAACCAAAGGACTCCATTCAGAAGGACCTGCTTCAAAATCTGGTACTACAGCCCTAATGACTTTTCCTTGCTTCTATGAAGGAGTGGACCCTCTGCAAGTTACAGGTGAACTTAGCCCACCTGCATCATCTTCACCAAGAGTCCCCACCTTAGAGTGTATCCAGTGGTCTTTTAAGGATTTGGCCAGGTGCATTGTGGGAATTGTAGTCCAGACATCCCAAGGACCATCTAGGAGATTCCAGACCCTTGGATTTCTGTTTTGGACACTTTGAACCCTCAAGAGGAACTTCAGGAGGAAGCTCCAGAAGTTTGGGAACTTTTTGTCAAAAAGTTCCATATGGTGACCGACTCTACGTCGAGAGCCAAGCCACCTACCTTCCACTGTGACCCGGCTTCGATTTCAGGTTCATCCAGCGGAAAGTGCTAGAGCTCGAGAATTCCAGGATTTGACGAGCCCTCACAGAGAAGCAATCCAACAATGTTGCATCTAAATCGGTCTATTGGATAGGACCATTCGACATCGAGAGAAAAATCCTCCGGAAAGATAGAATTTTGACCGAGGCTTCCAGCTTAGTGTATCTGACCAGGGTTCCATCATCGCGAGCTTCTAATTTTGACTTTGTCTCTGTCAAGCGCTACCAGATGTCCAAAAGTGGAGCTAAATGTTTTTAAGCACTAGAAAGTGTTTATTCTTTAGAAATCCATACCTCTAGTTACCCACATTGGATTTTTGTCATTCTGGTGTATATTTGTTCATACAAATATAATCTATTTGTATGAATTGAAGTTGGATTTTTATAGTGTGTTGTGTCTTCCTTATTCAATGTATTGGTGTTTTTTAAATGCTTTATATGCCTGTCTCATAAGTTACACTAGTCTGTTCATTACCAGCTACTAAGGGTTGAGCAAGGGAATAATTTATTGAGACCTTGGCTGACCCTCTTATTGTGTTTGTGACCTTATTTCTAAAGGTAAGACACTACTTATCACTACTAATAATACACTTTTCAACACTTACTTAACTCATTAGAGAGCATCATCATACTGCTGCATTTGGTGAAGTGGCTAACCAACAAAACTGCTGAGTGGAGCTCAGAACAAATTCACAGGCCTTTGAAAAATAAAGATTCAGAAAGGGGGTGGTGATGGACAAAGCATCTGAGTTAAACAGAACACTCATACCCAGTCAAAAGATCAGGGCTTGATCCATCACCGTTTTTTAGCTCAATGCACCATCCCAGCTCAGAACCTGGCTACATGCAAATTAGTCTGTCCCTGGCCCAGTGCATCATGGGAACAGGGCAGACCAAACTACCAAGCCAATTCTTTACTGGAAAGGAAACAAGCTTCCGGGGTTCAAGCAAGCCGGGCCGAAGACGGCTGCAATGCCAGAAACCGGTCCCCGGAAGCTTGTTTCCTTTCCAGTAAAGAATTGGCTTGGTAGTTTGGTCTGCCCTGTTCCCATGATGCACTGGGCCAGGGCCAGACTAATTTGCATGTAGCCAGGTTCTGAACTGGGATGGTGCAGTGAGCTAAAAAACGGTGATGGATCAAGCCCTGATCTTTTGACTGGGTAGGAGTGTTCTGTTTAATTCAGATACTCTGTCCATTACCACCCCCTTCATGAATCGTTTTGGCCACCATAAGTGTGATAGGGTATACTCAGATGTGAGTCCCTTGCTCACTGCACCATCAGGATTCAAGCAAGCCGGGCCTAAGACGGCTGCAAAGCCAGAAACCGGTCCCCGGAAGCTTGTTTCCTTTCCAGTAAAGAATTGGCTTGGTAGTTTGGTCTGCCCTGTTCCCATGATGCACTGGGCCAGGGCCAGACTAATTTGCATGTAGCCAGGTTCTGAACTGGGATGGTGCAGTGAGCTAAAAAACGGTGATGGATCAAGCCCTGATCTTTTGACTGGGTAGGAGTGTACTGTTAAATTCAGATACTCTGTCCATTACCACCCCCTTTATGAATCGTTTTGGCCACCATAAGTGTGGTAGGGTATACTCAGATGTGAGTCCCTTGCTCACTGCACCATCAGGATTCAAGCAAGCCAGGCCGAAGACGACTGCAATGCCAGAAACCGGTCCCCGGAAGCTTGTTTCCTTTCCAGTAAAGAATTGGCTTGGTAGTTTGGTCTGCCCTGTTCCCATGATGCACTGGGCCAGGGCCAGACTAATTTGCATGTAGCCAGATTCTGAACTGGGATTGTGCAGTGAGCTAAAAAACGGTGATGGATCAAGCCCTGATCTTTTGACTGGGTAGGAGTGTTCTGTTTAATTCAGATACTCTGTCCATTACCACCCCCTTTATGAATCGTTTTGGCCACCATAAGTATGGTAGGGTATACTCAGATGTGAGTCCCTTTCTCACTGCACCATCAGGATTCAAGCAAGCCGGGCCGAAGGCGGCTGCAATGCCAGAAACCGGTCCCCGGAAGCTTGTTTCCTTTCCAGTAAAGAATTGGCTTGGTAGTTTGGTCTGCCCTGTTCCCATGATGCACTGGGCCAGGGCCAGAATAATTTGCATGTAGCCAGGTTCTGAACTGGGATGGTGCAGTGAGATAAAAAACGGTGATGGATCAAGCCCTGATCTTTTGACTGGGTAGGAGTGTTCTGTTTAATTCAGATACTCTGTCCATTACCACCCCCTTTATGAATCGTTTTGAAAAATAAAGAGCAGATAGCAATGCTCGGAATAGTGACATTTTGTAGATGGCAGCCAAAGGGGAAGCCACATTTCCAGTCAATGTAAAAGACAACCCAGAGTTTAGCATATTGCAAGGCCTCATGCATGGTTGGTACAAACAAGCCTGCGCCACCGCCAAGGGATCGCGGATCCCCGGCGGTGGTCGTAGTCTTGTGGCAGTGAGACAGCCGAACTCATAACATGGCTGTTGGACCTCCAGTGCAGCTGTTCACGTACCGCTGTACTCATAATAAGGACGTTACAGAAAGGGGGGTTAAACCCATATAGTCACGGGGACCTGGGTGTTCAGTGGTACATATATAGGGGGTCCCCGTAAGAGAGGAAGGTGTATTGTAAACAACATACACTGTATTTATACAAACAAATACAAAAAACCTTTATGCGATTGGTAATCTTATTTATTAACCAATGCTCAGTGATTGCCAGAAGACAAAAATAAATCACATTAATTCATAAATGGTCAAAGCCCCAAGGGGAGAAGGGGAAAGGTAGAAGTGCTCAGTGAAGTGTGAGTTTTAGAGAATAGTGACACAGTTTCGAAGAAAAAACCACTGTAATACCAGTTAATAAACATAGGTCAGAACAGATATAAAACACAAGCCAAAATAAAGGCAAAATACAAAATTATTCATGAAAATGAAATTCGACGGTCACGTCTATTAAATAGATGAATCTTGGGTGTGCCGGAATTTCAAACAAAGGGAACACGTCGACGTTTCGACCCCTACAATTAGGCCAAATGAAGTCCTTTCACGGGGTCTTCATCAGGACGTCGCAAAAGAGGAAGGGGTGGTGGGGCAGTTTTATCTAAAAAGGTTTTAGGAAATAAGTTTTAGTTTGTGTTCATTTAAATGACATAGGACAGAAGAATAATAGAAGAATATTTTTACAAAATCAATTACCATGGGGTACGGCCCAGCCGGGCTCTGTACATCGGAAGACGTGCCACGCGGTTCGTCGCGGTCAGTTCGAATGGAGTGGATATCTCAAAATAAGGAGGAGACAAGATAATCAATCAGGGTTGACAACCTATTACATACTCTAACTGTTGGAATTGCTGTGCCCAAATTCTGGGCTGCCAGTAAGATCACAACGTGATCAATCGTGGCGGTATATCCCACCCTTAACAACCCAACATGAATTTATCGAGGTACCTCTATGCCAATAATGTGCCAAGCGTCTGTGGTCCAGGAACTTTAAACAACCGCTTGGGGTCAGAGGGAATACACAACAGCGGCAAAACCAGAGATCAATCTCAGGCTTGATGTTAACTCTCCTATGATAAAGACATGGAGGGGAATTATTAAGGAAAATTATTATCAGTTGATAAAGGGTAAGTCGTACTCCCAAACGGAAGTGCACGCTTCAAAATATCAGACACTTACATAAAGCGGGACAAGACCCGCATCTATTTGAAAATGAATTTAAAAGCCTCTGCAACTGGTTAGCGCGGCAGGTATACGCATCAACGCCCCCAGTCTGGGATGATATTTGTATCTGTTTTCAAAAAGGAGAAAGCAGGGCAAAGATCAATGATTTATGATTTATCCCAGGAACACGCTTTTCACAAACCGTCCACTTTAGCAGTTACTCACACAGATAGCCAGTTGGCACGTCGTGTAACCACCAGTCTACACTTGGAAAACGCCGTGACCGCAGAACGGAGGGTTCGCTCAGGGACCAGCAAAGTTTTGTCAGGAAGTCGTTTACTAACTCTTGCGATTTTAACGAGCTGGAGAATACAAAGGGAAAGTCAAAGAGGTGTACTGAATGCGCGGTCTGCTGAAAAAGAAACCGGCATTGCAAGTTACTCACGGAAACAAGATCAACACGGGCAGCCAACGTCTGCTCTGGTTCTCACGGAACACTCCGCGGCAGCAACACGGAGTTTGGGGGCGGAGCCAGAATATGTCTCGGGTAGGTAGACAAGGAAAAGTGTTACATCTAGAAGACAGACTCACAAGGCCAGGCTTCCCATTATGCCGTGCCTCATTTAAGTTTGCTAAAGAACGGATTTCTGAACGTGAGAATTCTAAAAATTACATTTAAAGTAGATGGTGCAACTCTAACACAGTAGGTTGAAACCACATTACATACAGTTATATCGTAATGATGTCAATATGAATCTGAATATCAATATGCATTACAGATAAGCACCCCATAGAAAATGTAAATTTTTCATTGTGCAGTTATCATAGGTGTTTCTCTCAAAACAAAATATTTATAACTCAGAAGGTGCAACTCTCACACAGGAGGTTGAAACCTGTCTAAAAATATCACAGATAGCTATTTCACAATGACATTTACTGAAATAAAGCTTGAGTGTTGAACTCATTCATTGTCACACAATTAATTTCAGCCCAGTGCTGCCAATTGGGCAAAGCTACTGTCCTGTTCATTTAACCCGTTCTTAATGGAGTCCAGAAGGGACATCCATTTTGATTCTCGTGTGTTCAGTGCCAGGGGGAGATTACCACCCCTTCTGCCCAGAGAGACCTTTTCTATGATGAACCATCGGAGGTCTGACACAAGGTGTCCTGCTTGTTGCCAATGGTCTACCAGAGGCGCCCCTGCTACTTTACATCTTAGTCGGCTGGAATGGGACGAGATCCTGGATTTTATTTTCTGTTGGGTTTGTCCCACGTATACCTGGCTACATGGGCACCGGATGATATAAATAACCCCAGAGGAATTGCAGTTCGTGTGATGTTTCAGATTGTAAATTCTACCCCCATGGGCAAATGTTTTCGTCTGGACAGTCGTCTCGCAAGCAGTGCAAGCCCCACACCGATAGTGGCCAATTACTGGGGGAAGGTTCCAGAGGGAAACTAAGGTGGCAGGACTTTGTGACTCTAGATATGAATGGACCACCATGTCCCTTATATTCTTGGCTCTCTTAAAGGAGTGTAGTGGCAGTTCAGTTTGTTGAATGACATCTGCGACCAGGGGCCAGTTTTGATTGATAATTTTTTTGATCTCATTACTGCGTGTTGAAAAAGTTGTGACACAAATTATGCGGTTTTGGGCGCTCCTTGGTGAGCTCTCAGGATTGAGTAGAGTCTCGCGCGGGTTATACCATGCCCGTTTTCTTGCTCTTTTCACCATCCTAGATGGATATCCTCGTGTGATTAAGCGTTCTGTTAGGACTTCGGACTCCTTTAGGTAGTTAGCTCTCGTGGAACAATTCCTCCTAATTCGGAGGAATTGTCCGACGGGTAAGTTGTCCTTAAGGCCCCTCGGGTGATGGCTCTGATATTGTAGCAGAGAATTGCGTTCGGTCGGCTTCCTGAACAACGTTGTTTGTAAATGATCTTCTTCAACATAAATG
Source organism: Lissotriton helveticus (assembly GCF_964261635.1). Taxonomy (NCBI): domain Eukaryota; kingdom Metazoa; phylum Chordata; class Amphibia; order Caudata; family Salamandridae; genus Lissotriton; species Lissotriton helveticus. The sequence goes on along the minus strand of NC_136063.1, from coordinate 218,146,196 downwards.
GAGATGTCCAGAAATGGTATGCTTACATTGCTGGATTCCATGGTGAATTGTATGTGCTGGTTGCGAGAGTTGAGCCAGTCATGGAAAACCTTCAAATGCTCTGCATTCCCTTCCCAAATGCAGAGGACGTCGTCAATATATCTGACCCAAAGGGTCAGATTGGTTTTGAAGGGGTTAGTTTCTGTGAAGATGTTCCGTTGCTCAAAATTGTCCATGTAAATTATTGCTAGATTGGGAGCAAAGGTAGCCCCCATCGCTACGCCTTTTGTCTGCAAATAAAACTCATCTTGAAAAATAAAGAAATTGTGCATCATGGCAATCTTAAGTAACTCGATTATGAATTCTGTAGGCACCTGGACTGGCGCTGTTCTCTTTTCAAGGGCTTCTTTCATTACTTCCAGGGCATCTAGTTGGGGGATGCTTGTATAAAGCGATACTATATCGCATGTAACCAATAGTGCATGTCCTGGGTTAAATGGTCTCTCATCCATCATGTTGATGACCTGGGTCGTGTCTCGCAGGTAGGCCCTGGTGTTGAGGGCGATCGGTTTAAGGAAAAAGTCCACATATTGGCACAGAGGCTCCAGCAAAGAACCGCATCCGGACACAATAGGGCGTCCTGGGGGTGCATTGAGATTCTTGTGCACCTTCGGTAATGTGTATATGGTCGCTGTTCTTGGGAATTTTTGATTAAGAAAATCGAATTCCTGTTTGCTCAGGAAACCTGCATCAAGGCCTTGTTGTGTAATATTCAGAACTTTAGAAGCCAACTCCCGCGAAGGATCATTGGGTAAGAGGCGATAGCTGATCCCGTCTGACAGCTGTCTGTAAATTTCCGCCTTATAATCCAGGAGGTCCTGCACCACAATTGCACCGCCTTTGTCCGCAGGCTTAATGACTACTTCTTTGTTATTACACAAGTCTGTCAGAGCTTTTTTCTCCATCTTACTCAGATTGAGTCTAGAAAATTTTGGACTTTGTAGTGATCGTTCCACTGAAGATGTCACAACTTCCTCAAAAGCAAGAATCCTGCGGTTCAACACGCAGTAATGAGATCAAAAAAATTATCAATCAAAACTGGCCCCTGGTCGCAGATGTCATTCAACAAACTGAACTGCCACTACACTCCTTTAAGAGAGCCAAGAATATAAGGGACATGGTGGTCCATTCATATCTAGAGTCACAAAGTCCTGCCACCTTAGTTTCCCTCTGGAACCTTCCCCCAGTAATTGGCCACTATCGGTGTGGGGCTTGCACTGCTTGCGAGACGACTGTCCAGACGAAAACATTTGCCCATGGGGGTAGAATTTACAATCTGAAACATCACACGAACTGCAATTCCTCTGGGGTTATTTATATCATCCGGTGCCCATGTAGCCAGGTATACGTGGGACAAACCCAACAGAAAATAAAATCCAGGATCTCGTCCCATTCCAGCCGACTAAGATGTAAAGTAGCAGGGGCGCCTCTGGTAGACCATTGGCAACAAGCAGGACACCTTGTGTCAGACCTCCGATGGTTCATCATAGAAAAGGTCTCTCTGGGCAGAAGGGGTGGTAATCTCCCCCTGGCACTGAACACACGAGAATCAAAATGGATGTCCCTTCTGGACTCCATTAAGAACGGGTTAAATGAACAGGACAGTAGCTTTGCCCAATTGGCAGCACTGGGCTGAAATTAATTGTGTGACAATGAATGAGTTCAACACTCAAGCTTTATTTCAGTAAATGTCATTGTGAAATAGCTATCTGTGATATTTTTAGACAGGTTTCAACCTCCTGTGTGAGAGTTGCACCTTCTGAGTTATAAATATTTTGTTTTGAGAGAAACACCTATGATAACTGCACAATGAAAAATTTACATTTTCTATGGGGTGCTTATCTGTAATGCATATTGATATTCAGATTCATATTGACATCATTACGATATAACTGTATGTAATGTGGTTTCAACCTACTGTGTTAGAGTTGCACCATCTACTTTAAATGTAATTTTTAGAATTCTCACGTTCAGAAATCCGTTCTTTAGCAAACTTAAATGAGGCACGGCATAATGGGAAGCCTGGCCTTGTGAGTCTGTCTTCTAGATGTAACACTTTTCCTTGTCTACCTACCCGAGACATATTCTGGCTCCGCCCCCAAACTCCGTGTTGCTGCCGCGGAGTGTTCCGTGAGAACCAGAGCAGACGTTGGCTGCCCGTGTTGATCTTGTTTCCGTGAGTAACTTGCAATGCCGGTTTCTTTTTCAGCAGACCGCGCATTCAGTACACCTCTTTGACTTTCCCTTTGTATTCTCCAGCTCGTTAAAATCGCAAGAGTTAGTAAACGACTTCCTGACAAAACTTTGCTGGTCCCTGAGCGAACCCTCCGTTCTGCGGTCACGGCGTTTTCCAAGTGTAGACTGGTGGTTACACGACGTGCCAACTGGCTATCTGTGTGAGTAACTGCTAAAGTGGACGGTTTGTGAAAAGCGTGTTCCTGGGATAAATCATAAATCATTGATCTTTGCCCTGCTTTCTCCTTTTTGAAAACAGATACAAATATCATCCCAGACTGGGGGCGTTGATGCGTATACCTGCCGCGCTAACCAGTTGCAGAGGCTTTTAAATTCATTTTCAAATAGATGCGGGTCTTGTCCCGCTTTATGTAAGTGTCTGATATTTTGAAGCGTGCACTTCCGTTTGGGAGTACGACTTACCCTTTATCAACTGATAATAATTTTCCTTAATAATTCCCCTCCATGTCTTTATCATAGGAGAGTTAACATCAAGCCTGAGATTGATCTCTGGTTTTGCCGCTGTTGTGTATTCCCTCTGACCCCAAGCGGTTGTTTAAAGTTCCTGGACCACAGACGCTTGGCACATTATTGGCATAGAGGTACCTCGATAAATTCATGTTGGGTTGTTAAGGGTGGGATATACCGCCACGATTGATCACGTTGTGATCTTACTGGCAGCCCAGAATTTGGGCACAGCAATTCCAACAGTTAGAGTATGTAATAGGTTGTCAACCCTGATTGATTATCTTGTCTCCTCCTTATTTTGAGATATCCACTCCATTCGAACTGACCGCGACGAACCGCGTGGCACGTCTTCCGATGTACAGAGCCCGGCTGGGCCGTACCCCATGGTAATTGATTTTGTAAAAATATTCTTCTATTATTCTTCTGTCCTATGTCATTTAAATGAACACAAACTAAAACTTATTTCCTAAAACCTTTTTAGATAAAACTGCCCCACCACCCCTTCCTCTTTTGCGACGTCCTGATGAAGACCCCGTGAAAGGACTTCATTTGGCCTAATTGTAGGGGTCGAAACGTCGACGTGTTCCCTTTGTTTGAAATTCCGGCACACCCAAGATTCATCTATTTAATAGACGTGACCGTCGAATTTCATTTTCATGAATAATTTTGTATTTTGCCTTTATTTTGGCTTGTGTTTTATATCTGTTCTGACCTATGTTTATTAACTGGTATTACAGTGGTTTTTTCTTCGAAACTGTGTCACTATTCTCTAAAACTCACACTTCACTGAGCACTTCTACCTTTCCCCTTCTCCCCTTGGGGCTTTGACCATTTATGAATTAATGTGATTTATTTTTGTCTTCTGGCAATCACTGAGCATTGGTTAATAAATAAGATTACCAATCGCATAAAGGTTTTTTGTATTTGTTTGTATAAATACAGTGTATGTTGTTTACAATACACCTTCCTCTCTTACGGGGACCCCCTATATATGTAGTACTCATAATAAGGCCCTAAATCTACAAGCAAGAAACAGATAATAGCCCAAGTGTATTATATTTTCACGCAACACAGTGATGCAACAATATATGTTTCACTGTGTTGTGCAATGGGTAAAATACTAATGCAGGTCTGATTTATAAATTAGCAGTATTTATGCTCCATTGCAATGGCAACAGAGTATACATACCGCCAACATAAAGGTTCGCCCACCAGATTTTATTGCAGGTGGACCTTCCTTTTGGCCATAGCAGAGACTACTCTATCTCCGCCATGGCCAAACGTCTCCGACAGCTGACAGAATGGCTGATGGAAATGGCTACACGTCCGCCCTCCCAACTTGTTACTGTTCCTTACCACCATGGCAGTAAGTAACAGTAGATTGGTTATAATGCCCCCACCCTGGCAGAGTTTCCCATGGCCAGGGGTATATTATATTTTTTTCTTTTCAAAACGAAACTCCTAACTTGGGATTTTCTTTTAGAAAATTAAAAGGAAATATTGTTTGCTGCAGAACGGAGTCCTGACACAGTCATGTAGCAAAAAGTAAAATTTATCTTTCAAATAGGTGTTAGTTTTTGACATAAAGTTCAGTCAGAATACCTTACTAGGTCAGGCTTTACCTCAAATCCTATGAGTGTATGCGGTGATCCTCCCGCATACATGCCCCTTGATGCAAAGTGGTGCAAAATGCCTTTTGTATTGGAAAAAACCCTGTGCTGCCACTTTGCTCCATTTTGTGTCACGCTAGCGCAAGTGCAAAGCATTAGTTATTCTGGGCCAACAGTTGGGGGAAAATCTGACTTATACCCATAAGTTTATTACACATTCCCCATACAAATCCCACACTGTATCTATATCATTCTATACCAAACATGTCATGTGCAATCAGTATCAAAATATAATGGAAAAGTGCAAATTACTAACACACTGTCTTGCTATTTTCTTAAACTTTACTTACTAGAAGTAAGATTGCACATTCAGGAAAATACTATATTTGATTGACATGTACCTTTATATTATATGATTTAAGTAGAACTCTACAAGTTTATATAAATGGAATTATTTTATTAGGGCATTTATATAGAAGGCAAAACTCAACAACACTATGCACTTGTTACAGAAGCATCTGTGGACATTTACAATTCAATTCAATTCAAAGGCTAATGATATTGAAGGAGAGGAGAGTGCTAAGTGGATAGAAGGCAATGAGGTGGTTCTTGAGACAATCTCTGAGGCACTGAAATGACAGTCAGTTTTATGTACTCAGGAAGTTCATTTCACAAACTGGCAACATATAAAAAGAATGTTTCCCCAGAAAAGTGCAACTTTTTCTGAGATTTGTGAATTTCAACAGACTACACTGGTTGAAGGTCACATAATGTCAAAGCTACAATGTTATCATTTTTATTTTCTTATAACACTCTCCCAGATTGAGGGTTGGTAAATTATGGCCCAATTTTGATTTGCTTTTGTACAAAGTGTCACAAACTGCAGTGGCATCAACTTCCATGTGCAAAAAATTTATTTTGCACCAAAGGTTGTTGAGAGCAAGGGTTTAAACTGCTTTGTTTAGCCTAGCACGCACCCACTATGTTCTAAACAAAGTGGGCATATTCGCGCCACGGATAGTGCAAATAACGATAGGTGTAAATCTACTGAAATAATAATACCATTCTGTGTGTTAAATCCTAACTGACACCAGGACAAAAAAGGGCCAATGAAAGTGTCTGTGACATTGCATCACATAACCTGTGTCATTTTTATTGAAATACACATTTTTGTTGGCTTACAATGACCTTGTTGTCCTTGCAATGACATTGGTAGTGGTGGTCTTATCTCAAACGCAAGTCACCACTTGGCCATCTTTGCACTGCAACACATGGTTATCAATGTTCTATACTATGTTTCTAGAAGAATCCAGGTGGATTATATCATCAGCCTACAACACTATTAAAATATGCTGATGCAAAATGTATGTCCACTTCACCCAGACCAGCAGATTTTTAGGTGGTGAGGTGTTGCTTGAGTTTTAATTATACTTGGCAAACGTGAGATGCAACGAAATCAAGACCAATCAAGTTTGTTTCCACTGTAGTAGCTCTCATATTGCCATATCCAGCTCCGAGGCACAGAATTAACAGTCCCAATTTTTTTTTTTTATTTAGGGTCTGACACCTTTATAGTCATATTTTTGCCTAACTATCAAATCGACTCATTTCAAGTCTTTGAAGGATAGTTATGTTTTTAAAATCAGTAAAAAAGAGAAACTCTTTTTGTAGTCAGCTTTTATGGTTAGTTTAGAAGTTTTATTTTTATACAAATTCAAAACCACACATTCTTGAAGCAAAGAAAACTGACCGGCATTGGCCAACAATACAGGAATAATTACTAGAATTATTCCTAGATGAACGCTATGAGAAAGTGCCTCTTTTTGTGTAATCACCCCTGTTGTTTGCTGACTAGTACTGCTGATTTTTTACTCAGCATACTGGGGAAATGTAAACCGTCCCTTAACGCATGGTAAAGTTAGCTAACACATTGTTGGTCCAAATTACCTGGTAGTAAAGCCACATTACGTGGTATAGGAAATTGGCATGGAAAAGTTAAATGTAACCTATGGACTGTAGCACATGTTGTGTCACCCATTAAGTTGACAAAATTAGATAGATTCACTTTAATAGCTTTCAAGCCTGCATTTAAACCAGTCAATATAACTTTTTTTGACAAGAAAGAGTTCTACGTTTAAACTTAAACTTTTTTAAATAAGTCTCCTAAATATGCCTTTCAGCCCATACGTAGAGTCCCTAGTATTTAAAAAGTGATACACACAACCTACTCTCACTGTGAAAGACTGTAGCAGTCCAATGAGAAAAAACAAAGTTCAGAATAAAACACTGCTACCTTTGGTTCGGGACAAGCTACTGGAATAATTCAAGAACTATTTTTCATGTTCAAGAAAAATTAATTTAGGTGATGAATTCTGATTTCTTAACAAATATTTAGTAAAGGTGACTTTTAAAAAGTTAGACTTTGTCTACGTGAACCTCCAGTAGGCTAGTTAGATTTAGTGTACTAGCGAATGGCCTGTCAGTGCGTCCCCTTAATGATGTATGTAAAATGCTCCCAAAGCAGAAACATTGGCCTAGACTTTTTAACAAGACCTGACTGTGTTATATGTGACACACATCAGCTCCAAAAACATATCTGGGAAGGATTCAGGAACTTCATTAACGTGAAAGGGACATTGGTAAAGCCTGTCCAATAATAGATAGGTGTTAGAAATTGGGTTTCTACTTGGCAGAGGTTTGAACCCTGTCCAGGTAGGGACCACAATGCTAGCACAGGTAAGCTAGATACACACTTTAACATAACATGTGATCAAGTCAAGTCAAGTCAAGTCAGAATTTATATAGCGCACTACATACCCATGGGGTCTCAAGGCGCTTGAGGAAGGGGGGGAGGTTTACTTATCGAATATCCATGTTTTCAGTTGTTTTCTGAAGGCTAGGTGATCCTGAGTAAGGCGGAGGTGGATGGGAAGGGAGTTCCAGGTCTTGGCTGCTAAGTAGGAGAAGGATCTTCCTCCCATGGTGGCTTTGTGGATGCGCGGAACAGCGGCGAGGGCTTGGTTGGACGAACGCAGCTCGCGGGTGGGGGGTGTAAAAGGAAAGACGCGTGTTGAGACAATCAGGTCCAAGTTTGTATAGGGCTTTGTGTGCGTGGGTGAGGAGACGGAATGTTATTCTCTTGTTGACGGGGAGCCAGTGAAGGTCTTTCAGGTGAGCGGAGATGTGGTCTGTGCGGGGGATGTCTAGTATGAGCCTGGCTGAAGCATTTTGGATGCGTTGGAGTTTTTTCTGTAGTTTCGCGGTGGTACCGGCGTAAAGGGTGTTTCCGTAGTCCAGACGGCTTGTAACCAGCGCGTGGGTGACCGTTTTTCTTGTTTCGGTGGGGATCCAGTGAAATGTTTTTTTGAGCATGCGTAGGATGTTGAAGCATGAAGATGAGACGGCGTTGGCTTGTCTAGTCATCGAGAGTGAGGAGTCCAGGATGATGCCCAGGTTCCGTGCATGGTCCGTCGGTATGGGGGCTTTTCCTAGGGCCGTTGGCCACCAAGAGTCGTCCCAGGCGGAAGGGGATGAGCCTAAGATGAGGACTTCCGTTTTGTCCGAGTTCAGTTTCAGACGGCTGTGCTTCATCCACTCGGCTACTTCTTTCATCCCTTCGTGTAGGTTGGTTTTGGCGGTTGTTGGGTCTTTGGTGAGTGAGAGGATCAGCTGAGTGTCATCAGCGTAGGAGATGATATTGAGGTTGTGTTGACGTGCAATCGTTGCGAGGGGGCTCATGTAGACGTTGAAGAGGGTGGGGCTGAGAGATGATCCTTGCGGGACGCCGCAGATGACTTCGGTGGCCTCTGACTTAAAAGGGGGGAGGCGGACTCTCTGAGTTCTTCCCGCGAGGAACGAAATGATCCAGTCCAATGCTTTTCCTTGAATTCCGATGTTTCTGAGGCGTTGTATCAGGGTGCTATGGCAGACTGTGTCGAAGGCTGCGGAGAGGTCAAGGAGGATAAGGGCGACTGTGTCTCCGTTGTCCAGTAGTGTTCGAATGTCGTCTATTGCTGCGATGAGGGCGGTCTCGGTGCTGTGTTTGGCTCGGAAGCCAGACTGTGAGGAGTCGAGTGATTTGTTCGTTTCGAGGAAGGCGGCGAGCTGGTTGTTGACAGCTTTCTCAATGACTTTGGCAGGGAATGGGAGGAGCGAGATGGGACGGTAGTTTTTGAGTTCGGTGGGGTCAGCTGTGGGTTTCTTCAGAAGGGCGCTGAGTTCGGCATGTTTCCAGCTTTCTGGGAATGTGGCGGAGTTAAGGGAGCAGTTGATGACATCTCGGAGATGGGGTGCGATAATGGTGTTTGCTTTGTTGAAGATGTGATGGGGACATGGGTCTGTAGGGGACCCTGAGTGGATGGAGTTCATCAGGCGAATGGTCTCTTCTGTGGTCATTGGATTCCATTCGAAAAGGATATTCGGAGGAGGTAACGGTTTAGAGGTGAGTGGGGTGGACTGGTTTACAGGTTGGTTGTCGAAGCTGTTATGGATGTCGGCGATTTTGTCATGAAAGAATGAGGCAAGGGAGTCACAGAGTACTTGAGAGGGGGTGATGTCGTTAGAGCTGGCGGTGGGGTTGGTGAATTCTTTGATGATGTTGAAAAGTTCCTTGCTGTTGTGGGCATTGTTGTCTAGTCTGTCTTTGAGTGCTGATTTCTTGGCTGTCCGGATTAGTTGGTGGTGTTTGCGGGTGGCGTTTTTGAAGGCGGCTTGGGTGATAGTGTTTGGGTCTGCTTTCCAAGTTTTCTCAAGGGAGCGACAGAGCTTCTTGGATATCTTAAGTTCGTCGTTGAACCAGGGGGCGTTCTTGCTTCCTTGCTTGATTTGATGTTTTTTAAAGGGTGCTAATTTGTCGGCGGTTTATGTTAACCATTGTGTGAGGTTAATGGCGGCTTTGTTGGGGCTCGTTGAATAGGTAGGGGTTTTTGAAGAAGCGATGTTGAGATCTGGTCGATGGTGATTTTGTTCCAATTTCTTCGCAGCGTTGGTTGAGGGTGGTTGTGGATCGAGGTCTTATTGTAAATAAAGTGGATGCAGCTGTGGTCCGTCCAGTGGAGGGGTGTGGTATGAGTGAAGGAGATATGCTTGCTGGAGGTGAAGATAGGGTCGAGTGTGTGTCCTGCATAGTGTGTGGGGGGGTTAACAAGTTGTTTGAGTCCGATATTGGCGAGGTTGTCCAGAAGGGTGGTGGTGTTACTGTCGTTGCTTTTTTCCAGATGGAAATTGAGGTCTCCAAGTAGAATGTATTCTTCCGAAGGGAGGGCGTGTGGGGTGATAAAGTCAGTGATGTTTTCGCTGAATTTTGTACGGGGTCCTGGTGGCCTGTAAAGGAGGGTGCCCCTAAGTGTTGTCTTGGGGTCGGTGTGGATCTGGAAGTGAAGGTGTTCGGCGATAGCGAGGTTGTCATCTGAGCTGGTTGAGACGCGGATGGTGTTCTTGTGGACGATGGCGATGCCTCCTCCTGTTTGGATGGGGCGGTCCTTACGGATGATCTTGTAGCCGTCCGGGATGGCTATGGTGATGTCTGGAGCTGAAGAGGCATTCATCCAGGTTTCTGTTAGGAAGGCAATGTCTGGAGAAATGGTGTCGAGTAGATTCCAAAGGTCGATGGCGTGTTTGTGAACCGAGCGGGTGTTGAGAAGGATGCATTTGAGGTGGTTGGTGTTGGCTCTCTGTTTGGTGTTTGTGGATTTGGTTTGGGACTTGACGCAGGTGAATTTGCAAGAGTTGCAGGTGAAGGGTCCATGGGTGTGTCCTGGTGCTGCTTGGGCGCAGTTAGTGAGTCGGCCGCGGTTGAGTGCAAAGAGGGAGGAGGCGTCGTATATAACGCGAGGAGGATGGGTGAGGCGGGGACCAGGGGGTCTGGCGCTGGGCACGGTCCAGGCGCGGACGGGCGTAGACGGGCTTACCTTTGGCGCACCTTCGGCGCGGCTGGGGCGCGGACGCTGCGCGTGAACGCTGCGCGAATCTACAACAGTCATAAGTGGATGGAGAGGGGGGGAGGGGCGAGGGTGGTCAGCTGGGAGGCGGGAGCTGGGCGGGGACTGGTCGTGGAAGGCACAGGAAGCAAACAACAACAACAACAGCAATCACAAAATGGCCTCAGCCGATATCTGACCGGAATGGGGCACAGAAATCGAATAGCGCGATCTTAATAATAAAGGCACCGGTGAGATCAGGCAGACAATAGTAACAGCAGAACTACAATATTCTAGATGCCAGGTGATTAATAGCAGCGTTGTTATGCAGGCGGAGCGCTATGACACACTAATGCACAACGAGGTTCCTTCCTTAAGGCAGATCAATTCACACTCTGTGGGTACTTGCGGAAGAGCGAGGTGGGGAAGCAGAGGCACTTCAGCAGGCAGGCGGAGCGGGGAGCAGCGTCTGGAGCGACCGTGTCTGTTGGGAACAGGACGGTCACAGCGCTGTAGCGGGCGAGCGGGGCAAATGGTGTCAGTGGGAGGGGTGGTCAGCTGGGAGGCGGGAGCTGGGCGGGGACTGGTCGTGGAAGGCACAGGAAGCAAACAACAACAACAACAGCAATCACAAAATGGCCTCAGCCGATATCTGACCGGAATGGGGCACAGAAATCGAATAGCGCGATCTTAATAATAAAGGCACCGGTGAGATCAGGCAGACAATAGTAACAGCAGCGCTACAATATTCTAGATGCCAGGTGATTAATAGCAGCGTTGTTATGCAGGCGGAGCGCTATGACACACTAATGCACAACGAGGTTCCTTCCTTAAGGCAGATCAATTCACACTCTGTGGGTACTTGCGGAAGAGCGAGGTGGGGAAGCAGAGGCACTTCAGCAGGAAGGCGGAGCGGGGAGCAGCATCTGGAGCGACCGTGTCTGTTGGGAAAAAGATCAACTTCTGGTAACATGCCAAGTGGAAAGTATTTGTGCAACACACACAAACAGTAACATAATGAATAGACCACAAAAGACTCCACACATGTTTAGAAAAATAGAGATTATTTGTCTGAGTAAAACAAGTCCAAAACAACAGAAGTCTAAACAGTAGAAATCAAGATATGCATTTTTTTAAATAAATGAAAAACAGTGATTTGAAATCAATATCACTAAAAGTTTACTTGAGTTTGCGAGGGACTGGGGTAGATCAAAATTTAAGACCAACAACAATTAAAGACAGGCCAGCTACAGGACTCAGATATGTCCCTCTAAAAAGTACCTTGGAAGCAAAGTGTTGATGTCAAAGACTCGAGCTGAGGATTCGAGGAGGCACCGCGTCATCAATCCGAGGAAGGAGGTGAGTGCAGGTGTCGAACCCCTTTGCGATGCAGAAGCGGCATTGATGTAAACCTGCGCTGTCCGTTGAGCTGCGCCGGCTGTAGAATTGATGTCGTCGACTGGCTGCTGCTTCGGTATTAAAGGCAATGCATCAGTTCTGATTGGAGCAAAGTCAACGCTGCAACAATGTTGATGTAGACAAGGCTGCAAGAACCCACTTCTGAGGCCCAGGACTGAAGGGGCACTTCAGGCACGGGTATGACTTACAGATGGAAGAGTCAAGCTGCACCAGGAGCATTGTAGGATGTATTTTGTGTCCCTGAGACTTACTAAACAGGAGGCAATCTAACAGGACCTTGGAGTCAATCTGGGTTCAAGTGAGTGAGTCCAGGCCTAGTTCTCAGCAGGCAGAGCTCAGCAGGTAACATGGGAAAGCCCAGCACAGCAGTGAAGCAGTTCCTTGGAACAGTCAAGCACAGTGGCAATACTTGTAGCACACCTGTCTTTACTCCTGGCAGTGTTCTTTACAGATCCAGTAGTGTACAGATTTGGTAGGATCAGAGTACCAGCATGTATACCCAAATGCGCCTTTGAAGTAAGGGGTGACTTCAAAGCAGCTCTTTAAAGTGCACGGATCCCCTTTCATCCCAGTCCTGTCTGCAAGGCTATCTGTGGGGGTAATCAGTCCTCTTGGATGGGACAGGACACAGCTGATTCAGATGTAAGAATGAGCTCCCTCTTCCCGTTCCTATCCAGGAAGACAATCAGAATGCAGATGAGGCGTCTGTCACACCCATCATTGCTGTGTTTTGTGGCTGTCTATAGGGAATGCACAAATGTTAACTGTCACCGAGCCCAGATGGGTATTGGAGACAGGCTACAGGTACACAGAGCTAAGAGAAGAGCAGAGAAATTAAAATTTTTTTAAAATAGCATTTCTAAAATAGTAATGAAAAAATTTAACTTCAACACTAAAGAGGATTTGCCATTACCATACCAAAGATATGAAACATGATTTTACTACTCCTTTCTAATCAGTAATTACAACGTAATCGTTTTTTTTTAAAATTCCGAAGGCCAGACTATGAGAGAAGTAGGCCTCAGAGTAGTGAAACACAAAGGTAGCTGTTTGTAACTACCAGCACATGTAAAACTTAAAGGTACATATCCTACCATTTAGTTACACAACACCCTGCCCATTGAGAAACCTAGGGCCTATTTTAGGGTTTACATGTCTGTAATGAAATGGGAGTTTAAGGCTTAACAATTGGTTTTAAATATCACATCAAAGTGGCAGTAAACCGCACACACAGGCCCTGCAATGGCAGGCCTGAGACATGTTTTAAAGGCTACCTGTGTGGGTGGCACAACCAGTGTTGCAGGCCCACTAGCAGCATTTAGATGACAGTCCCTAGGTTTATGGTATTTCACTTTATAAGGGATGTATAAGTAAAGTAAATATGCCAGTCAGGGATATACCAATGTCACCATGTCTAGGTGAGAAGCACATGCACTTTTGCACTATTTAGCAGTGGTAAAGTGCTCAAAGTCCTAAGGCCAACAAAAATGTACAGCAGAAAGTGGAGGTAACCAGGCAGATAGTTGGGGAAGACCCCACCTAAGGATGATAAGTCTAACAATAGGTGTAAAGGGAGCAAATGAAAGGGGGGTGTTAATTATCACAGGGTATGGAATGGTGCTTGCCAGGTAGCGAGGAATTAGCACAAACAAGGACCGTAAATGCAGTGCTGCAGGTGAGGGAAAAAACCCTAAACCCTCAGTTCGGGACCTTAGTCCGACTATAAACAACAAGAAGTCCTGTGCATATGCATGTGAGTGGATGAACAATATAAAACAGTTTCTGTTGGTCAAGCATGAAGACACTGGTGTCCTTTCTTTGAAATGTTGATTTTTAATGGTGTATTGCTTCGCAAGCCAGCCAACACCTGTTTTGTCAATGGGGTGTAGAACCCTTGACTCCTTCAGGGCTATAACGGAGTAATACAAAACATGGACCTCTCAACTGGTGATAATTCCGATCCAGTGGATCCTAGTATTCAACAGCGATGAAGTGCAAATTCTTGTATTGGTAGCACTGTGAATCTTATGAATAAGGTAATGTCATGTAAGTCTTGGTAGTGAGTCTCTCTCCCGGCCGTGTAAGGCACGTTCCTATCCCTTTTGAGTTCGAGTATGCCTCGTAATGGCTAAATCAATTAATACGGCACCATACACCGTGAAAAACAGCTACGGCGAGTACGCCCTGTTTCGCTGGGTACTTCGGGACCGTGTTTTCACTGGATACTGATAAGTGTAAAGTGAGGCTTAGGGAAAATAAGCCTTTTGTTTCCTGGCTGTCTGTAGCTACTTTGGCACCATCCCAGTGGGAGGGGTGAGCTGGTCCCAGAACCAGTTTGATGTAGTTGAGGAGGATAGGACTGCTCACTTCCCTAAATACACATGTGGCAGGCACACGAGCCACCTCCAAGGGCATAAAGGTTGTACCATTTTGATTAGAATAGTTTTGGGATTGTTTGCACTAAAGCAAACAGTATGCGCTGAGAAAGTGGGGAGGTTTGCCCTTGGGAGCTTTTTCATCATTGGTTAGAGAGTCTCAAGGAGTCACTCTCCCGTCTGTATAATAAATCCTACACATGTTGTACCTTACCCACATCTATTAAGAACACTGTTTAGACCTGTTGAAGAAAAGAAGAGGACTGTACTTGTGATTTAAAACCTGAAGACCTGGACCTGCTCCCACTGTACGCATGAGGTCACTTGGGTGGCCTCCTGTGTAGCTGCAAAGTCACAATGAGCTACTAGATGGTTTTCCGTGAAGTGCTCAGCTGATGAGCGCCAACTAGACCTGGACAAGCCCTTGCTTGTGACCTCAACTAATGTGAGACATGGCCTCTAAGTCAGGTTCCCGAGGTCCTGGGAGCCGTAGAAACGACCAAGAGGAGCTACTCTAGTGATTGTGAAAAGGCGGGAAAGCTTTTGGACTTTCAACACCTCCAGTGAGTTAGTCGGACCTCGTCTCAAAGATGTCCAATGCTTAGTGGATCTCTTTAGATACAGCTTCTATTTTTCCACACTTGAGGATTTTGAGCTTCATAAAAAAGTATAAGTCCAAAGGTAGAAATCTTGACTGGGCAAAGGCAAATAAGTATCTATCTGACATGAGGATTTCAGGGGCTGCACATTTTAATTTCTCTACTCTGAGCTTGATCCACCAAAATCAGACGCTTCAGCCATATCTCCAGCAATGGCTATCCGGCTTTGAGAGGACTTAGTTGGGTCCAGCTGGCAATTTTTCCATGCTGGATGATTTTGACTTCTATTTCAGAAGTAAGAAGGTAAAGTCTTTGACAAGGACAACTTGATTGGTGTATCCTACCCGTGCTTCACTGTGGTGAGCTCGAAATTATGCCTAGATCACAGCCAACCATGAACAGTTATTGTTGCTTGGTGCCATATTTTTTTATGCTTTTTGATTTAAATATTTCAAAATCATATCTCTGGTTCTCCCTAATGGACTTTGCATATTTGTCTGTCATTTTGGATTAAATGTTTCTCTATTTTTAAAAAGTGGTGTTTTATTGTCTTGTATTTTGACTTTTTAACTGTTTTGTTGTTCCTAAACACTTTATATATTTTCCCAAACTAAGGGGTCTATTACGATGGCGGGTGGACAAAGTCCGCTTGCCATTGCACCGGGGGATGGGACCGCCTGCTATGTGTGCGGCGGTCCCGCATGTACAATTAGGATGCGCCTGCCACACTGGCGGGCGCATCCCGCATTTTTTGCATTGGGGCGGGCGGTGCTGTTAGCAGCACACTCCGCAATGCAAAAAAGGTATCTGTGCATTTGCATGCACAACGTGACAGGCACTGTGCAGTGCCTGCCACGTCTTGCATGCAAACCATGTACCCCCACCTCCCCAACATCCTGGTGGCCCACAACGGGCCCCCAACTGCAAAAACCACATGCCTTTCCGTGGTGGCAACACCGCTACGGAAAGGCTGGTTCCCGCAGCCATTGTAATATGGATGGCGGTGTCTAGCAGACACCCCCACCGTGTTTAACCCTTTTCCGCCCGGTCGACTGCTCAACCGGGAGGAAAAGCGGCAGACGGTTTTCCCGTCCGCTGCTGTACCCCCCCGCCATCATAATATGGTTGGGGGTAAATGGGAGGCAGGCGGGAGATTCTGTCGGGTGGATCGCCACCGCCCGCGACCCCTAAGTCTTTCTGCTCTGTGCCATATCTACAAGGGGTTGAACCCAACGTATCTCCCAGGACATGTATTAATATTCACCAGGAACAGAATGATAGTATTCCAGCATGAGAACATAGACAACACTGCTACTCGTAAAACATTTGTTTAACACTCCTGGATTAGACATATGGACTGGCACTCTTTGAACTTTGCACCAAAATTTGCAGTAAGATTTAAACTAGTGCTAATCGTTATCTTCCCCCTCATCATTCAGTTTTGCAGATTTTGTGAATAGTGCAAACGTTCCACAGTGCGAACAATGTCATTTGTAATACTTTGTGAGAAATTGTTAAGGCACTGGTATAATCTATATATATATGGCCCCCGTTACTTTTGCCACAGACAAGTCATAGAATTCTTGATAAAAGCACCCAGACTTATGCACATCTCAATTTTGAAAAATACAATCATAAAATAAGATTGCACAAATCCAACAAAGCTTTAAAGTTGAAAGAATATTTGTCATAGTTCTAAAGAAAGGAGGAAGGTATTCAGATAATGGTAAATTACATACACAGTCAATGAATAGGAAATTATGCCACGGTAGCCAGTTTGAATGGAGAAATTGCAAAATGTGTGTTCGTTAAACAGTTCAGAAGCTAAAATTATTTCTAAATAATGTTAACACAACTTTGATATTTATGATGATAAATGAATGCCAAGCGAACTGCCTGCCAATATCCTGTGAAGCATTCAAATACACCATTAAAATATAGCATGTAATTATATATGCGTTGTAAAACTTTATACATGAAAAATATATAGATCAACTTTAGGCAGTAGCAGTTAATGTGCATCATTTACTTCGTGACACCATGAATGTTTAACAAAATGAAAATGTTATCAGCCAAGCATCACTCGGTGCTGACCAGCAACCAGATAGTTCTCCATTGAAATTTAACATAAAACATTCCTTCAGCAACCTTCCAGATATCAACGCTGAATCCTAAACCAGTACTTAAATCATAACATGTACGAAAAAAACCCGCTTTTGATCCAGATGGTATATCATGTAATGGAATGTTTATTAAATCTGGTCTTCGAAATGAATGGAGTAATGCAAATACAGCAGATTAGATATCATTATGTAAAGGTGTGTGTAAACATGTGTCTGTACCATTATACATTCCAAAAGCCCTGATGGTAGAGTTGGGCGTAACTCGCATATTTCTGTGCAGAAGAATCACAAGGAACTACCTAAAAATTCAGCACAATTACAGAAAATTAAACTGAATTATGCAAGAAGAGTAATTCTGACTTTAGTACTATTTACTTAGCACAGAAATGGCCCTCCCTTCGTCCTTCCCCACTGTCCAAACTGGACTCGAAGATGCATTTTGTATGAAGATGAAATAGCATTAAATGCAACAGCACATGAATAGCAGCCAAAATGCAAAATTAGTGTATGATTTTTCCCCCACCTTACTCCGTCCATTAAGCATTAGTTTCTTAGCAAAATGGTTGCAAGGGTGCGTTTTGCAGTTAGAAAATAGCATGAAAAGCAACAGAACACTAACAGCTGCTCACGCCCACCAAATGTGCTCTTGCTGTAGGACTATTTCCTCTGTATTACTCTTAATTGCACAAGCGAGCATAAATGCGTTATTGTAGGAAAGTAGGATCTGCTTCTTCTGGTTACCCCCACTTTTTGTTTGATGTTACACTGTTTTTGATTAGTCTGACTGAGATTCTGCTAATAAAGACCACAGTCTTTCTGCTTTCTCCCTAAAATGTTATGCCATGCACTTAGGTACACTCCAGATTGGATACCGGGGTGCCCTTGTCAGTCCCTGGTATATGGTTCACATGTACCCAGGGCATAGGTACACCTGAGGCCTCCCATGTGCCGAAGCATGTATTATGACACCCATGAGAGGCCATGCAAAATGGAACTACAGGCCTGCAAGTTCAGTCTTTGTAAGCTGGTGCTTGCACTACTTCGAAAGATATAGGTTTCCTATATCTACAGGTCACTACACTTAAAACCTCCAGCAGCCCTTAACAATCATGAAGGCAGGATGCTGGGTTTTACGTGAGAGGGTGCCCCTGCATAAGCAGAACACCCCTACAGCCTTCAGAGACTATTCTCCCAGGTTGTCGGTGACGCAGCCAGACACATAGGTAGAGGTGCATTACATGCTTGTGTAAAATGCTATCTCGACAACGTCTGCAACAAAACATGTTGTGTTTGGTATCAAACACCTTTGAATCATACCTCCACACCAGTAACCGTTGTGGGAGGTATGATTCCACTCATCTGAAGTGAGCTTCGTGGGGTCCTTGGTCTTCCCGATACCAGCCTTCTCGACCCGGACAGCACAAAATGATTGCTGCCAACCAAAGACACAATTCTGCCCTCCTGCTGCTAGCTCAAGCTCGAGCAGGGGAAGTCAGAATAATAGGCATCTTGTCACAGGGAAGTGTGACCACATCCCAGACAGGATTTAATGTATTGGGGCTGGCTGGGTGCACTTCCAAAGTGTCTGAAAGTCTGCACAAGGGGCACATTTGGTGTCCCTGTGCATAGTCCTGTTCAAACCAGTCCTGGGAGCCGTTGGCTCCTGCCCTGGTGCGAAACTGGACAAAGGACAGGGGAGGATCCTCCCCACTGTGCTGACCCTCCCCTGGGAGGGTCACCTGAATCTGTCCAACCCTCTCCCGTGGGTACAAAAGGGCTTACCTGGAAGTAGGACTCTAGATTCAACGTGGACAAGATCCTCAACAAGAAACCACTGATCTTCGACCATCTGGACTTCGCTGGACTTAAACTGGGCCCGACTTCATCTCCTTCTCCGTCCAAAGCATCATCTGTACCCATGCACCATTCAGGCTCCGTGCTGGACATGTGAAGCATCAAGGACAACTGAAGTTATCTTCCTTGGGGTGAAGGAGTCACTCACCCGCATTGGCAGGCACCTTAACACAACTGACCGGTCTGCTGATCCTGAGCTCCTGCGGACTTCGAAGGCTCCAGTAACACAGGAGGTGGGTTCCTGTGTTGCTTGAGGTTGAGCTGCCCTCTCACTACGTTTGAGGCCAGCATCCCTAGTGGGGACCGCATAACCCGAACCCCTGTGCACTGCGTACTTTTGCAAGTGCATATGCTTGTTGGTGTTTCCTGAACAAGTGCATTGGGCTACAAAAAGCCTCAAACTCTGGACACATTTCCAACAAAGAACTCCGGCCTCCTCGCACTGAGTGCTTGTGGGCCATTGCTTTGTAAATCTGCACACTGTCCCCACTTGACTCCTGTGCCTCTGGCCTGTGGGTCCTCTTGAGGGTCAACATTTCTTTTCCTTGGCTCCCCCGGTTGGTCCAGGCCTGCCGTGGCTCCCCTTGCTGTGGGGAATCCCCAGGTCCTTTCTGGGCTGGACCGTAACCTTTCTTGACCATCTTCGTGCGTTGCCGCTGCCAAGGTTTGTTGGTGCTCCAGCCAAACAACAACCCCTCAGCATTTGATATCCTTTGTGGGACTGTTCGTATCCAGATCCTGGTCATCCTCAATGTCTCCTGGTCCTGGTGGCTGCAGAGTCAAGAACCCCCTCACTGCACCTGAAGCACCTGACATCGGTGGGCATTCCTCTACTGAGCCCCTGGTCACTCTTGAGTGACCCAGACTCTGTCCCCTCTGATTTCAGGTACTCTTCACTAAGAATCCACCTTTGGATTTCTATGGACACTTTTCTTCTTTCCCGCAGTAGCATTTCCTTGAAGTCCTCCATTAAGATCAACGGTGGTTTCCGACACCACTTCAGCCCAATGCAGCCAGCTTCCATTGGATAGGTAACTCTGGTACTACAGTATCCGCGAGTGGGGTGACTCTCCAACCTCCTATGATCTAAAGGGCTTCCTCGTAATCCACTGGGAAGGCTCCTTAAACTTTACAACTGCAACCCCGACTCTCCCATTGAATTGTTACTTAGCATGCGGTTGTGTTCTCACACTGCACCCGTCCTCTGTGGGGTCCCTCCTTACTCACCTTGGGTGGTTCCTTGGGGTCCCAGCGATTCTAAAACCTATAGGCATTGTCTTTACTTGGGTTGTGGTTCTTATACCACTATTTTAGTATATAGTTTGGTCTCCCCTGGAGCCCACTGTGTATTAGTGCTACGTACGATTGTTTCTGTGCTACAGTATTGTGTGCTTTGTGTTTCTCTGCGTGTAGCAGATACTGTGAAGTATTTAGAGTGTGTTATAATAATAAATACATATTTTTATAACTACTGTGTGGTTCTCTTTTCATTTAACCAATATAATACGGTTGAATTCTGGTAAAACCAGCTGCTTAGAATTCCTTCAAGGCTAAGCCTGAAGGCTGCTCTCCACAGCTGCCACTTGGATAGATTTCTAAGGTTACCTTTGACCTCTTAAATCACCATAAGGGTTGTTTGGACTGGTGCAAGGTGCCCACTTTAATTAGTGGACATCATATACCAGGGCAACTTCTCACAGTTATTATCTGTAATTCTGTGTCAAAGAATAAAGTGTAAATACTGAAATTACTGTGATGATTGTGGCAAATAATTTATTGCAGGCCTAGTTAAGCCATGTTGCTTTTCTATACTAATATAATAAAGAGACTGAGCCCAAACATTTGAGGCGGGTAATCTCAGGAACCACAGCACCAATCACAACACCCAATACAGCATTGGAAAGGACAGTTGTAGCAGATGGACTTAGGCTATACAGCTGCCCACCATATACATTAGATACGTAAAAGAACCTTACCGGCAAAGTAGTCCCTTGTGGGTGTGGGCGTTCTGCTCGAGGCGTTGAATTTGAATTTGAATTTTAAAGTATTTATAAAGCGCACGTTTACCAAGCAGTTTATTGGCGCTGGGGATGCAGACCCGTGGTCAGGGCAGAAGATAAGCCGCTAATGTGGGAAGGCTTGGGAAAAAAGGAAAGTTTTGAGGGCTTTTCGAAACTCTAAATAGTGGGAGGAGGACCTAAGGGAAAAAGGAAGAGTATTCCAGAATACAGGGGCGAGGGTGGAGAATTTCATACCTCCCAGTTTCTTCCTCCTAAATCGAGGGACAGAGAGGAGGAATTGGGAGGAAGAACGCAACTCTCTACAGGGGAGATAGGCCTTAATTTCAGAATTGATAAATGCGGGGGCCGTGCCTGCCCGGGCCTGAAAGGTGATACAACCCATCTTGAAGAGGGAACATTCCCGAATAGGAAGCCAATGTAAGGCTTTAAGTAACGGGGTAACGTGGTGGGATTTAGGAAGATTGTATACAAGTCGGGCGGCCTGGTTTTGAACCAGCTGAAGTCGCCGTAAATCATAAGCTGGGATACCAAAGTATAAAGCGTTGCCATAGTCAATACGAGAAATGACCATGGCTAAAAGAATGAGTTTAAGGGCAGAAAGGGAAAAAAAACAGGAAATATTTCGAATGGTGCGGAGGACCAAAAAGCAAGAAGAAACAACAGAACTAATCTGAGAGTGCAATGTAAGATGATCATTCAGCTTTATCCCTAAAGTCTTTACTGAGGAAGAGGGGATAGGGGGAGAACCCAAGGAGGAAGGCCAAAATGAGGGGTTCCAGGGACTGGAGCAACCACCTGTAAGGACCAATTCGGTTTTTATCAGGGTTTAACTTCAGGTGGTTGTGATTCATCCAGTCCCTGATGAAAATCATAATGAATTGAAAATTATGAATGGGATCTAAGGAAGAGGACAAATTAAAAATAAGCTGGACCTCCATTTGCTGTAACGCAAAAACCAGAGGGAAGATGTACAAATTAAACAACAGGGAAGACAGGGAGGAGCCCTGTGGAACGCCGCATTGAACCTTGCGAGGAGGAGCAGAGAAGTCGGCCAGATGGACGCCTGAGTACGGTCCCTCAGGAAGGAAGAGAGACAAACCAGGGCCGATCCCCCGATACCAGCCGCCCTGACACGGGTGAGCAAGATGGAATGGTCAACCATGTCAAAGGCGGCGGATAAATCGAGAAGGACCAGGGCCTGGGGCAGATTGGTATCGATTCCCTCTCTGAGTTTTTCCATGACGGAAAGGACTACCGACTCCGTAGAGTGCCTGGGGCGCAAACCTGCCTGACATGGGGCTAACCTGCCAGTTTCCTCGACAAAGGCACTAAGCACTTGAGTGACATGTCGTTCAAGTATTTTACCTAAAAAAGGAAGGAGGGAGATGGGGCAATAGTTGGCCATGGAGGTGGGGTCTTCACCAGGTTTCTTTAATATGGGAATTATGGTGGCAGATTTGTGCGATTGCGGAACGATGCCCTGGGCAAGGGAGTCGTTAAGAAAAGTAAGAGGGGGAGAAGGACATGCCAAATAAATTTGTCTAAGGATTCGGGCGGGACAAATGTCCAAGGGAGATCCTGACTTGACCTTTAAAAGTAGGGACAGGAACAGCTCCCTGGTCAAGGGAGGAATATAATCAAGAAATGACTGATTAGGCGGGGGCTGAGGGTCGGAGAAAAAGGAGGAGGGGGGTGAGATGCTGGACTTAATAGTAGAGATCTTCTCGATAAAGAAGTTGGTAAGCGAGTCACAGAGGGCCTGGGAAGGAGAAGGTTTGAGGGTAACTCTGTCGGAAAAAGCTAGGTCCTGGACAATTGAAAAAATTTGTCTAGGTTGGTTTTCGGCGGACAAAATTTTCAGGGAAAAGTAATTGATCTTAGCAGCAAGAATAGCTTTTTTGTATAGATTAAGGAGTGAGGTGTATTGCAGTTTAAGTGTAGGGCAGTAGGCGCGCCGCCAGGCGCGCTCTGCCTGCCGAACCGCCAGATTCCTCTCTTTAAGTTCGGCGTTGCACCACGTCTCAAAGGGGCTACTTGATCGCACCGACTAGCGAGCCATTTGTTAATAGTGTCTGCTTGAGCGTAAGAGGAGAGGTCTTTAATATCAGGAGTTGAGGCAGAGAGAGAAGAGCAGAGAGAAACCATGTCAACATGGTTCCAATTGCGCGCTCAGGTGTTCCTAGGGAGGGGGGGTCTTTTGACAAGAGTGGGGTGAAGGATGAAGGAAACTAAAAAGTGATCAGACCAGGCACATGGAGAAACTACAGGGGAAGACACGGGACAATTAAGCGACCAAACCTGGTCCAAGGTGTAGCCGTGAGTGTGGTAGGGGTGTGGACATGAGATAAAAAATTAAGACTGTGAAGAGATTCCGAGAAATCTCTAGACATATGGTCCTCTGCAGGATCTGAAGGCCAGAAGTTAAAGTCCCCTAGCACAAGAACGAAGGAATGGTTCACGGCTAGGGTGGCCAATAGTTCCTGTAGAGCGGGAATGAAATGAGGCATATGGATGAGCTGGACGATACATAAGCAAGCAAGTCAAGGGCGTTTGGAAGGAGGCAGAACGGACGACTAGATAGTCGACCGATGTGATGGGGGGAGTTGATAACAGCTGGAAATGAAGTACAGATCGAACAAACAGGGCAACGCCACCGCCAGCTTTCCCCGTGGGTCAGTAGGTGCGGAGAGCATAGTAGGGCGAGGGGAGGGCCGCTAATAAAGTGGGGAAAGAATCAGGGCAGAACCAGGTCTCTGTGAGAAACAGAAGATCCGGTTTATGAGTGTCAAGCAAAACAGATAATTCGTGATAATGTTTGAGGGCCGATCTGGTGTTCAGAAGGCAGACCGAAATGGCAGAAACGGCACTGGTAGGGGAGTGCTGCTCCCATGAGGGAGGGTGAGGGGAAGGCAAGACAGGCAGGTGGGGTGTAGGTGGAGGAATGGGGGTTGTCTGCCTAAGACGGAGAGAAGAAATATAGGCAATGGTGGAGGGTGCCAGTGGCCACGAGCCTTGGTGGGAATGTAGCTGGGCTGAAGAGTAGGTATAAAAAAGGGCATAGTTGGGGACGGGCGCAGACGGGCGCAGACGGGCTTGCCTTTGGCGCGCCCGCTGCGCGAGTCCGCTGCGCGTTCGCATGGGGCGTCTCTTTTCTAGGGCTAGGTGCGCAATGACTGCTGCGCTAACCTGTAATTCACCACTTCCCCTCCAAGATGGCGCCCACTACCCCGTCAGCCCTCCGGAACAAGCGGCACTCAGCCGTGCCGGACCGGGGCTAGGGGAGAGGGAGAAGAGCAAGGAGGACAGGCAGCAGCAAAACATAAAAGATCAGAATAATACTTTTAAAATTCACCAACTGTTACAAGTAGCGAGGCAAGCCCACACGCGACCACAGCAGCCGCGAACCCACTGCCACTGGGTTTCTCAGCATCCACTGCGCGCTCGCATGGGGCATCTCTTTTCTAGGGCTAGGTGTGCAATGACTGGTGCGCTAACCTGTAATTCACCACTGCCCCTCCAAGATGGCGCCCGCTACCCCGTCAGCCCTCCGGAACAAGAGGCACTCAGCCGTGCCGGACCGGGGCTAGGGGAGCGGGAGAAGAGCAAGGAGGACAGGCAGCAGCAAAAGGTAAAAGAACAAAATAATACTTTTAAAATTCTCCAACTGTTAAAAGAAGCGAGGCAAGCCCACACGTGACCACAGCAGCCGCGAACCCACTGCCACTGGGTTTCTCAGCGTTGTGCTGGGGGCGTGTGCATTGAGCGATGGGCGCGGCATTCCGACATTAAAACGGCATTCTGAAAAACAAAGCCTTCACACTACTTCCTTGTGGGCGTGTGCGTTCTGCCGGGGGCGTGGCCACACAGCGATGGGCAAGGCATTCGCGCGGCATTCGGGGAAAATCGGCCGCAAATCCTGGTTGCGTTAAGGAGCCACCACACACCATAACAGATTGCTACGGTGCTCAGGCGGGGGCTGAGGAGAGTCGGCATACCAGCGGTGCTCAGGTGGGGGCTGAGGACAGTCAGCGTACCAGCGAAAAAAAAAACCAGGCTGCTCTTTCACACACGCGCAGCGTCACGTGCACGGTCTCACGCACTGAACTCTCAAGAGGCTAAGGAGAGTCAGCGTAACAGCGGGATACCCGGACAACGAAACAGGCGCGGCTTTCAGAACCGCGGAATTCAGTCGGCGCCACATAAATTAGGATTTACTATTACAAACATTGCACACATTACATTTCATCCCCGGACAACATCGGAACGGGCTGCTAGTAGCTAATAAGACACATAACAAATGCATATACAAAGTCATACTAGTCGGTGCAATTCTCAAGCCACTAATGGGAAGAACGAATCATTTAACTGCACTGTTTCAGCAACCTTGTTTTTCAATCGAAGAAGGAAAATACTTAGCTGAGGTGCCATTTGCTTTCTTCGCAAATTGAGAATGTCTTCCTATTCATTCCTATGGGCCTCCTAGCCCATAGGCATGAATGGGAAGGTATTCTTAATTGTGATTCGCAATTTGCTAATCGCAATTAAGGAATGCCAAGGAATCGTAAAATATTTGTGAATTATTTATTACATCTGGTTTTGCGATTTTCAATTAGCGATTCTCTAAAAATCGCTATTTGAGAATCGCAATGACGGTATTTGATACATATGCTCCTATGCACTTTACCGCTGGTGGCCAGTGCTAAAGTGCTTGGACTCCTTCCTTTAAAAATGGTAACATTTACTTACACCTAATTAGCACATTTAATTCACTTGTAAGTGTTGTATCTTAGCAACTGCATCTTAGTTACCTAGTTGCTGGATGACATGTTTACTGGATTTGCAGGTTAGCGGTCTAGTGGCTGCAGTTCTTCCATCTATTTCTAGCGCGAAAACGGGCTCACCAGTTAGACAAACGTGGCGAGTTAGGCTGCAGGTGTGTGATAGCGCTATTGATGTTTTTAATTATTTCACTCAGCTGACTACTAGCTGAACTTTTAAAATTGTTATTTGATAATATCTGCGCAAAGTGTTTGTGTTATTCAAGTACTGGGCACGGCAACTTGCTTACCTGATTCCTCACGCTCTTGACCCCGTTCCGCCCCGGCTTTGTGCCGTTTGCGCGGAGGGTCGTCTAAACGAGCGCCACTTCCTGCTCTTCACCACTTTCGCCCTGCCTCTCCACCTTGCAGGTTAGCGGTCTAGTGGTTCACGCCACCTAGCATAAATGGCGACCTGGCGGAAGCGCAGCGGACGAGCGCAGCGAGAGCGCCGACTACGCGCCGAAGTTGCACCAAAGTTAAGCCCGTCTGCGCCCGTCCGCGGCCGACCGGGACCCGGGGCCACGCATAATGTTTGCCGCCTCACTTACTCCTCCCAGGACTTATATTCCCTTAAAAATTTTAGGTCCCCTGATCCCCATGCTGCTGGTATTGCTCAAGCCTGTGGTATTTGGACACCTCATCGTTCCCATCCCAATCGGGTAGAGGCACCCATTTCCACACCTCATTTCAACGTTGACACGCTGTCCTCTCTGAATAGCTAACCACCACCTCATCTTATTTCCATTGTCTACCTTAATACTCGCTCGCTCCCCAAGCATCAATTGGAAGTGTTCCAACTGTTAGACAATGGTAATATCGATGTCTTGCTTCTCTCCGAAACTTGGTTAAATGAGGACTCCACCCCCGACATCCTTGCTGCTATCCCCTCGGGATTCTATATCCTTCAGTCCAACAGGGCGACGGGCAGAACGGGTGGGGGGGTTGCTGCCATCATTCGTTCCCATTTCCACCATACAAATCTGGTAACTACTCCCGTTCCAAATTCTGATATTCTTACGCTGAAATTTACTTCCCCCAAATTTTCTTTTATTTGTGTCCTTGTTTATCGTCCTCCTGACAATATGCCCCTTTTTTCTTCCCAATTTGGTGATTTCATCTCCCGGTTAGTTATCAATACGGCCAGAATCCTGATTATTGGCGATTTCAACTACTGGCCATTGGACTCCCGGGAAAGCGGCCTGTCGGTCGAATTCACAGATCTACTATGTGGCCTGAATTGTTTGCAGCACATTTCAGTAGCTACTCACAATAAAGGTCATATTCTCGACCAAGTGTGGACGGCAAACTTGGACATTTCCCCCCCTTCAGTCTATCCTTGTACCTGGTCTGATAATTCTTTTATTTCTTTCTCCTTAAAATTCACCCCGTTCACCCGCCCTCCACTTGTGTCTAATTTCTCGGCACGCAACTGGAAGCGTGCTGATACCTCTCACTTCCATTCCATTCTGTCTACTACACTTCCCAACGAGTCTACTGAGATCAACACGCAAACTGCCATCCTTGATCAATGGCTGATACAAGCAAGCGATGTGGTCGCTCCTGTGAGAACTATTAGAACTAAACGCCCGCATGACGCTCAGCGCTGGTTTACTGACAAACTTAAACTGGACAAATTAGCCCTTAGACAAGCTGAGCGCCGGTGGAGACGGAATTACGATCCCGCATTAAAAACTGCCTATATAGATCTATTAAAATTGTACAAAAAATCGATCTTATTGGCTAAATCTTCCTACTACTCTCAGAAAATTCTCAGTTCTGCTTCAAAAACCAAGGATATTTTTTCCATTGTAGCTGAACTTTCTCTCCCTGACCGTGTCACAGTCCAGCCCCAACCCTCACAGGCTCTCTGCGACTCCCTTAATTCATTTTTATCGATAAAATCACTACTATTAAAAATAATATTCCCTCACCTTCCTCACCTAATGTTTGTGCCCTACCCCCCATGAATCCCTGCCGGTTGCACGAATTTCCCCCCATCTCTCAGTCTGAATTCATTTCCCTATTACAAGTAGTTAGTACTGGATCCCCCAATGATTGTTGTCCCCCTCATATCCTGAAAGCCGCCTTCTTGGCCTGCCCAGGTCCCCCGTTAGATCTTCTTAACTATTCACTTGCCACAGGCTCTGTCCCTGATGCTTTCAAAAAAGCAGTTGTGGTGCCTATTCTTAAAAAGCCAGGCTTGGACCCAGCTGTCCCAAGCAACTATCGGCCGATCTCCCTCCTCCCCTACCTGGGGAAGGTGTTGGAGACCTACGTCACCCGCTGCCTCAGCGCCTTCATTGAAAAATCTCACTTCCTTGATGATCAACAGGCCGGTTTTAGACAGGCCCACTCAACGGAAGCTGTTATCGTGGCTGTGATGGATGCACTGAGACAGGGGGCTGATAGGAACCTGGCCCAGGCCTTGGTTCTATTAGATCTATCGGCTGCTTTCGACACGGTCGATCATGCTATCTTGCTCGACCGTGTCGGAAATGCGGGCATCCAGGGCCT
This sequence comes from Lissotriton helveticus, assembly GCF_964261635.1. Taxonomy (NCBI): domain Eukaryota; kingdom Metazoa; phylum Chordata; class Amphibia; order Caudata; family Salamandridae; genus Lissotriton; species Lissotriton helveticus. Next base: position 218,118,201 of record NC_136063.1, on the reverse strand, counting down.
GGCTTTAACTTGGATTGGTTCCTTTCTCCACCGGCGTTCCCAATCGGTTCAGCTATCCACTTTCTTTGCCCCCAATCCTTACTTTCCTGTGGTGTCCCCCAGGGTTCTGCTTCATCGCCCCTTCTGTTTAATCTTTATATGCAACCTCTCTTAGCTTCCCTCCGTCAGACCCCTGTCACTATTTTTAATTATGCGGATGACCTACAGCTAATCTTTCCCATTGATCTCTCTCTCTCCTCTCGTACTAACTTTCAATCCACCATGCTTACCATCTCTGAGTGGATGAATTTTAGTCAGCTGAAGCTCAATCCCAGCAAGACGGAGTTGGTCCTGACAGGAGGGCCCTCTAATCCTTGGAGCTCCAGCTTTTAGCCTCAAGCTCTTGGCCCTCCACCCTGCCCTGTCAATTCGGTGAGGAGCCTTGGTGTTGTTATCTCCAGTGACCTATCGATGAGACCTCAAATTAATACTGTCACCTCGGCCTGCTTTTACCATCTACGCAGAATTTGTAAAATCCGAAGGTTCCTTTCCACAGAGGCTCTCATACTTGTCATCATGGCCCTCGTCACCTCCCGTATTGACTATGCCAACTCCTTGTATGTGGGGATCCCTGCTTACCATCTCCATTGGCTCCAGCTGGTACAAAACCAGGCGGCCAGATTGGTTTTCCAACAGCCAAAGCACCAACATGTCTCGCCCCTGTTGAAGGGATTGCATTGGCTCCCGGTCGCTTCCCGCTGCATTTTCAAAATGGGCTGTACTGTTTTTAAGTCTCTTCTTGCTCTCGATTCTGCTTTCACCTCCCTTAGCCTCAAACGTCACATTCCTCTGAGGAATCTCCGTTCTTCTGCTCTCAACCTTCTAATCATCCCCAGGTTTAACGCAAAAAACATGGTGGCTCCGGTTTTTCTTTCCTTGCTCCTTCAACCTGGAATTCCCTTCCCTCTCCCATCCGACTCTGCCCCGATTACATCACCTTCCGTAAACTTCTCAAAACCCATCTCTTTCAGTTAGCTTATGAGTAAATCCCACCGTCTATACCCTACTGCCTTGCCTCTCTGCTTTGTCTGTGAGCGCCATGAAACCAATTGGTGTCCGTGCGCGGTAACAAATTCCTATAACATAACATAACATAACAGAATCTAGGGGACACAGAGAAGACCAGCAGTTACAAAGGTAGGAAGGACCTCTGTGCCCAGGTGTTGTATGCCACAAACAAACTTCTTCTTGCCTTCAGAAAGTCTCCTGTGAACTTTAAAGGTAGCAATGAGGATGGGATACCATTGATGAGCTAAAGTCATTGAACCAATAGAAGCTTCAGAATTGCGTAGTCCCATTGTTTTGGCACGCAAACCTAATGGCAAGTTGCTCATGTGTGTGGACTTGAGAGATTTAAATAATAACATCTGGGTTGATCATCATCCATTACCATGTATCAATGAAATGGTAGCTAGTATTAAAAACTGCATGTATTTTTCTTCCATAGACCTATCCAATGCTTACCATCAAGTTAAGTTGCACTCTGATTCTAAATATCAAACTACATTTATAACACCAAAGGCGTTTTCCAATATTTACGAATGCCATTTGGATTGGCATCCGCTTCCGCTGTCTTTCAGTGGCTAATGAGCAGTATGCTAAGGGGTGTGGCCAACGTGAGAGTGTTCTGAGATTATGTTTTAGTGTGGGGTGATACTTTCTGCATTTTAAACAAAATTTTAAACAGATTGCAAGAGGCTGGTTTGACTGTGTGTGCAGAAAAATGTAAATTTGGTGTCAAGCAGATTGATTATCTGGGTCACATAATATCTAATGATGGAGTCAAACCTAAAATGAACTTGTTAGAAGCTATTGAAAAAGCTCCAATACCTTCCAACTAAGAACAATTGTGTTCTTTTCTACGACTCGCTGAATATTATTCAAAATTTGTTCAGCTTTTTGCTAGCAAGGTGCATGATTTAAGACTTTTAATGAAAAAGGGTACATTGTTTACATGGTCAGATGTATGTCAACATGCGTTTGATAAAATCAAGTCTGACATAGTGAAGGCAGTAGCTCTTAAGCCATACGATCCACGTGATGCATCCATAGTTGTGATAGACGCCAGCACGTATGGTTTAGGTACTGTACTCATCTAAAGGAAAGACGGACTTGAATGCAACATAGCTTTTGCCTCACGCACTCTTAAAGGAGCTGAGGCAACTTATTCAGTAATCAAAATAGAGGCGCTAGCATGCTGGTGGGGCATCAATCATTTCAAAACATTTGTTTGGGTGACAACATTTGAACTTAGAACTGATCACAGACCCCTTATTGACATCTTTACTACCAAGGGTGCTTCCAGAGCAACACCAAGGATTGTTAAATGGTTTTATCGTCTACAAGAGTATGATTTTCATTTGAAATATGTGCCTGGTCACAAAAATAATAATGCTGATTGTCTATCTTGCTTACCCCTACCTCACAGTAATGATAATTTTCAAGAGGACAAGGAGGAATGGCTTGTGGCAAGTGTAGAGGAATCTTGCAAAGGTGCTGTGAGTAAGCAGGAGTAAGCAGGAGTGCAAACAAGCAGTACTTGAGGATAATAATTTACAGCAAATTGTGATGAGTTTATCTGCAAATACAAATCCATTAACCTTTGAAAAAGGGGAACTCACAGATTATAAAATGATATGTTCTGATTTATCCTTTGCTGACTGTATTTTCAGAAGAGGGGACAGATTAGTGGTTCATTCAGAGTTATGTGCCAGACTGTTGACATTATTGCATGAAGGTCACAGTGGCATGACGAGTATGAAGAGAAGAGCCAGATACGACTTTTGGTGGCCTGGCATGGACAAGTACATAGATAGATGCGTACGTAATTGCGTAGCATGCATGTGCAGTGATAAATAACACTAGTCTCATTAAACTACTATATTGCCCACTATTTTGCCTTCTAAACCATGGGAAAAGGTTGCAATTGACATATGTGGTCCTTTTTATGTCAGAGGTAGTGACAACAAATATGCCATAGTTTTAATGGATTATTTTACCAAATGGCCAGAAGTTGCATTTGTTAGGGAAATCAAGGCTTTCAATGTGATTGATTTTTGCGAAGAAGTGTTTCACAGGGAAGGTTATCCGAATTCTTTTCTAACTGACAATAGACCACAATTTGTAGCTGGCGAATTTGCTAAATACTTAGAGGAAGCTGGAGTTAAACATCTCACCACTGCAGTTCATAATCCCAGAGAAAACGGTCTTGTGGAAAGGTTTTACCGCATATTAAAGCCATGTGTACAGTTAGCAAATGCATGTGGTAATGACTGCAAAAATGCTGTAAAGGAAATGTTATAGTGTTATCGGAATACACCTCATACGGCTACTGGTGAGACTCCTTTTAGTCTTCTTAAAGTCGTGTAGCATGTACCAAAGTGAAGGCAGTGTGGATGTGCATTTCTAGTTTGAAAAAAATATCTAGAGAAAACTTATTGTGTAGAGTACAAGATTGTCAAGACGAATATACATGCGGACACAATGACGGAATAAAAGGTTGTGTCTATAAGATTGCTATTGGTGAATGGGTAAGAACACAGCTATATGGTGGTAATCCAGAAACAAGTATGTGAAGATGGTCCAAACCCAAACAGGTTACTAGGGTTAAGGGTAACAGTGTGTGGCTGAGGGATGGAAAGCGATGGAATGTAAGGAGTGTAACTAAATGCAATGAGTCGGAGCATGATGCTTGGTTAAAGGACCAAGGACCTGTATCTTCATACACCAATTCATTCAATGCACAAGAGTGCAGGTCATCGGAACGTGTTAGATCCAATCCTATTTGGGTGATGGATTATGTTCTCATTTAGTTGTATATTTTCATATGCATCTATGTTTTTTTTCTTAACTTACAGGAGTTTATCAGATCCACAGGAGTTTCTCAGATCCAGCAGAGTTAAAAAGCGACCTCAATGGTTATGTGATTTTGTGTCATAATGGTCTGAATCCTTGCTGGACATGTGTTTCCTAATATTACTTCGAAAAATTGTAATTTGTTTCTTCACAGTTTTAAGTTTTGGTTTATTTTTTTTCTATCCTTATGTAAAAGAAAATGGGGAAAGCTGTGTTGGGTCTTGAGATGTGAAGAGAACTAAAATGATCATTGGGATGTGGAATGCTCATTCTAGTTCTGATCATGCTAATGGTTCTGGTGGATGGTAGTTACAGGCTTCCCTGCTGCCCTGCTGGTCGCTTTAGGTTTTTGTGTTTTCTTTGAATTTTATTAGAAAGGAAGACATATTGTATCTTAGCAACTGTATCTTAGTTACCTAGTTGCTGGATGACATGTTCACTGGATTCTGAATTGTAGAATCCAGGGGACACAGAGAAGACCGGCAGTTACAGAGGTAGGAAGGACCTCTGTGCCCAAGGGTTGTATACCACAAATAAACTTCTTCTTGCCTTTAGAAAGTCTCCTCTGAACTTTAAAAGTAAGTCCCTAATAAAGTGGTACTATATATAGCCAGGGTTTTAAAATTAAATGCTTTAAGAGGGCCTACGGCACTCATTGTGTCACCCACTTAAGTAGTTGTAATTAATATGTCTCAGGCAGTTTTTACCTACCATTTCAACCCGCCAAATAAACCTTTTGCCAGGCCTAATCCTTCATTTGTAATACATATGAGTCACCCTAGGGTAGACTGTAAAGAGCCCATAGGGCTGGTTGCAGGGTATTTAAAAGGTTGGACATGTGCTTTAAACTTTAACATGTCCTGGCAGTGAAAAACACCTACAATTGTTTTTCACTACTGCAAAATCTATCTCTCCTATACAATGACATGAGGTTCACCTATTGCAATTAATGAGTGATAACATTCAATTGGGAGTAGGTGGGCATTTTGAGCTTGGTGTCAAAAGAACTGTAATGTAAATCTATCTGTAATGATAAAGTTGTAATTTAAGTCACAATTCTGAAAATGTCACTCTCAGAAAGTTGGCATTATCTTATCTTATCCATTTGGTACCTGCAGCCTGTTTACTGGGTGACATGACTGGGTATAGCAGACAGTTGGACTTTGTTTATTCCTCCTAGACAGCCACACTATAGAGGGATTAGGTGTGCCTGGATGGGTCATCAACTGGCAGGATGGATTGGAGGAGCTGGGCTCAGCCCCACTTGCAACTGAATAGGCCGTGCCCTGCCTTCGAACAAAGGGCTTGTCAGCACTGCATTGGTTATGCAGCCAGCCTGGAGCTGGGACAGGGGAGGCAGGAAACTTCAAGGACTTCAAAGGGAATGCTCTAGAAATGTCACTACTTTAATGTGGGCATGAGGTATAACTACTGGGCCCTCAGACACAACTCTTCAGTGCACTCCTGGACCTGTGAATTCTACAGAAGAAGAACCGTTGAGCTACTTTGCGCCGGAAGGACTGTTACTCTGCTGCTCTGTGGCAATCTGCCCTTCTTACTGTGAAGAAAGACTGGAGCTGCACCCTTCATCCCTGGCTTAAGTGACTCCAAGTGTCAGTCAGCTGACCTCCTGTTTTGAACTACAGGGGCATAATAAGCTCCAGAGGATCCCTGGAACTGCGCAGCTGACCTGCTGCCTGGACCTGCAACTGCACCTGCCTGAACACTGCTGGCCTCTGCTGGAGTTAATTTTTAGGCTCTTTGTGAATGGGCTTGTTCATGCCGAGATCTTGCCATCAATGCTGCCATGCTACCAGATTGAAGTTCCGGCAAACTAGATTCTTCACGCCACAGTGGCTGCCAATGACGCTCTGCAGTCCAAGATATGCACATCGCGCTACAGCATTGACAGCTTGCAGTGAACACCAACGCGAAGCTCCAGCATCACTGTCAGCGAAGCTCAACAGGATCCTTGACCTGCAGCGATGACCGTCTGTAATACACGGCCTGCACTTTTTGCTACATTGATGACTATACGCAAAGCCTGCCCAGATCCTCGCACCCCCTTCCTCCATGATCGGAACTCTTTGCAGTGGACTTTGAAGGTAACTCTTTCAGCTAGACTAACCTGATCCCTGTAGTCACCCTGCAAACCTTTACAGTCAGCCTGAACTTGTCCCAGTCTAGTATGACCAGAAAACAGCAGGTGATGCTTTATGCTTCAAGGCACTATTATTACTTAAATCTTTAAAATGTCATAGCTATAGTTCTAGTGATTGGATTTGTGGGTTTTTTTTACTAAGAAAATGTATTACATTTTACTCCATTGGTATAAATACGTGTGGGACTTCACCCTGACAGAAATTGTAGCTAAAGCTTGGGTGAGGATCTAACACCCCCCCTTAACCAGTAACCCAGTTTCCAAACATCACATACATTAAAGACATTGGAACAATCTGATCACCAAAATGATTTTTTCACAAACAGGTAAATGGCCATATCACCTTAAGAGGGTGGTACGTTTAGTTGATAAGAAGAATGCACATTTTGAAGGAACCTGACCTCCGACCCAAAGAGTAAGGCGTGCAGCCAGGGAGCCAAATATCCTAGTAGAAAAATTAAAAACAAACAGTGAGAGGTGGGTGAGCCGAAGTCATCCCTACATATGAGTAAAAAAACGAAAAGTAACTATCCAGAAACTTAATCATCACCTTCAGTAATGATTTTGCAAGTAGAAAATTGTATTGAAGGACTTGTACTTTTCCAGAACATCCATAACAATTGTGCTACCAAACCTAACTATACTGTTATAAAAAATTGGCAAATAATGTACTGTACACATAATGCCGTAAAACCAGCAATATGATGTTAACAAAATAATAATAATGCGGCAGGCGTGGTGTCCTTTCATTTTAGTGTTAGCAGCATTTGTAAAACCCGCACTGCAGACTCTATTGCATGAAGTTGATTTCTTACACCAATTCTCAAAGCTCTTCCATTGCTGCCGCACTCCTCACAAATTCTTTAATTCAGACCTTTCCCATTTAGTCAAATGAAGCAGGAACAGACTGTCCTCTGCTCGTCAATAAACATTGTTTAGGTTATAGCACAGGTCGCATCTGGCCATTGATTGAACTCTACTAAAACATATGAATCTATTTAGTAATTTTCCTGACATGAACTGCTTGTTTAATAATCAGTAAGGAATCTATATTTCATTAGAATGAAAACATTGCGTTCAAACAATCTCCTGTCGTCCCAGCTATTGATAGAAGGCTCAAAATACTTGTCTGGTCTGTTATAAATCGCCACAGATTTGAGGCCGTCTTTGTGACATCATTGACTCATCGCGCAGAGGCTGCAGTGACGTAGATCACTTGTTACACAATGTTGTTCAAAGACCCGATTATTACTATCGAGCACCGTCGATAACCCTCGCACTCTCCCCCACCTCCACATCTGTACATTTCCACAACTGCATTCCCCACTCTGCAAAATAAATCAACTTGCGCTTCTGGCTTGTGGTGGTCATTTGTTGGACGCAGTTTATTAGGAATACAGTGACAACATACATAAACTTTTGTGCTTTCGCTGTCTGGTCTCTTTTGGCGTTTTCCTCTGGTAGGTTGGATTTGGGCTCCCCTTGTGCGGGGGGAAGGAGTAGCTTCTGTACCGGGAGTTAGACCACAACTTGCTGTGAGAAGTTGGCCTGGTATATGATGTTCACTATTCTAGTGAACACCTTGCACCAGTCCAAACAACCCTTATGGTGATGGTTGTAAGTCAACCTTATAGACCAGCTATCCTAGTGGTAGCGTGGACAAAACAGTCTTAGGCTAAAAGACTCTTGAGGGCGTGTAAAGCCAGCTGTTTTACCATATATAACCCCTTGAATACCAAATGAAAGGACACCACACAGGATATATATAAAATATATAAGTATTTATTTACTAACACACTCCTCTGAACTCTTTATGAGATCAGAGGCCAAAGCACATAACAAGTTACAGTTAGAAATACTTTAAATAGCACAATTTACAGTTAGGCCCTAGGGGCGCGTAAAACCATATACTAAGTAAGTGGTATAAGAACCACGACTTGGGAAAAGGAAAGGCCTAGGGCCTAGGATCGCTGGGGCTACACTATCTGACTATTAGGTTAGGAGTGGGAGGCCCACAGGCGGCGCGTGCAGTGTCAGTACACTCACGCGAGAGTCAATAGAAAGTCAATAGGAACATAAAAGGTAAGTAAAGGAAGATTTAGGACACTTCCGGTCTAACTAGGAATGTACAACTAACAAAACTGGACACTAGGATAGTCAATCCCTACAGGAGCACCGAAGTACTCGCGTTACCTCAACCACGGGCTGCGGTGCATAGGTGTCAAAGTGTGTTGGGTTTTCTCGTTGATTCCTATGGAGCCTCGGAAGAAGATGCTGCAGGCGACCAGGAGGAAGATGTCCGGATGGATCCAAGGGTGGATCGGCGATGAAGAAGACCTGAAAGCAGAGGGGACAGAGTCTAGGTCACTAGTCAGGGACTGGGTGGAACCAGGAAGGAACCAGATGTCGTCTAGGAGCAATAAGGTGCTGTTGTGAAGCTTGTCGTTGCAGCCACGCGGACCAGGAGGCGTCCAGGATGACCAGGTGCTGGAGAGGAGCTGTCCCATGAAGGTTCTCGCAGATGGAGGGGTCGACTTCAAGATCAAAGCCAACAAGCCTAAGCAAAGGCAACCCACGCAGGAGACACAAAAGGCTTCTGGTGCAGACCGGGAGGGTCTGAGGTACTTCACCTTTTTAGGGAAGCAAGGGCCAGTCTGGAGCAACCAGACCAGTGATGGATTTTCAAAAGGATCATCGTCACAGGGCTAGTAGCCAACTGGCCAGCAACCGGGGCAACGCGTCGAGCAGAACACAAGCAGAAGGGCCCCACGCAGATCTCGTGGAGTGTGGAGGGGTGGTCTTCGGTGCAGGAGGAGCTCGGTGTCGGGGTGTCTAAGTCCCCAGTGCACAGCTTCGAGGATGCCTCAGGAGCTGCGCTGTTATCAAGTTGAAGACTTTCCAAGTTGCCTACTTCCACGAATTCCGATGCCTTACACGGAGCTCAGCTGTGCTGGAGTCGTGCAGTGGGGTCAGAGGAGTCTGGGAGTCGAGGTCTTGTCAGGCTCTGTGCTTGGGTTCCGGCGGGAATGGGGACAAAGCAAGACGTTGAGTTGCTGGATGGTGCCTGGTTGCCCAGGGTGGTCACTCCTTGGCCACAAGGGATATTCTTCAGTCTTCAGCTTCAGCTGAATGTCGAAGGGTCCAGAGTTTCGTCTTCAATTCGATTCCAGGATTAATCTAACGTCCTGGGGTCCAGCTCCTACCTTTATGCAACTAAAAGGGGCTGGTTTGGTTTCTAGGTCCCTACTATGGGTGGGACCAGGAAGGGGGGTGGTTACACCCCCTTTCCTTTGTCCAGTTTCACGTCAGAGCTGGGGCTGGAGTGCCCCAGCACATGTTTGAACTGGCCTATGCATGGGACACCTTGTGTGCCCCAGGCAGTGTCTAGTTTCATTCAGCCCTCCCTGACCCAATCCACTATCTCCTGTCTGGCGTGGTGCTAGCACCTCCCTGTGACAGGAAACCTATTGTCCAGGCCTCCCCTGCCGGAGTTTCGTCCAGCAGCAGGAGGTCAGACTTGTGACTGTGGCAGCAGCATCCACTTTGTGATGCTGAGGCTCTGTTTAACTTTAACCGGGATTAATGGAAGTAACATGTCTTCTCCCTCTAGAAGGGTGCAATGCTACCCCCGTCGCCAGAATTGGCGAGGGGGTAGTATTCCAAAGCGTATGACACCTTACACGACATGTTTGGATAAAGCCAAACCAAAGTTAGCATTCAACTGCGAGGATTATAATGCACTTAAGAGTACATGGTATGGCAATATCATAGAACAGCTATAAGGACATGGTGTCAGGCTCTGCTTTCTGACCTTTTCGGGGCTGTGTTGCTAAGCCTATAACCTCCCCATCAGAAGCGCCTCAGAGTCTGATGAAGTATGAACGGACAACTAAGGGTGTTCAACCGGGGAGGGAAAGGAAGGGAACAGCAGGGAGGGAGACCTGAAACGACAAAGAACAACGGGTTTAGACAAAAAAAAACCCTATTCAGGTAATACTAGTCCTCCCTCTCTACTTTACAATCCAGGGAATAACCCTTTACCTCCTAAGCGTACCTGTAAAGAAAAAAGATGTGCGTGATTCAATAGTAGACTCTCAAGGCTGAGGTATCAGGCACTCCACCCAGCTGCAAAGATGACAAAGCACAAAAACGTTGTTTTACCTACCTTACAGACCCTAAGTCATAAAAAGGGGCTGTTCTCATCCTACGCTATTAGCCACACCTACCGAATGTGCACAGGATGCCCTCTTCAATGGGGGGAGTTAATTCGTTCAAAGTATACCTCACTTGGAGTCTCCTATGTACACAACTCATAAGAAACAAGGAACATGTGGTGGAAAGAAAATAGCAATATAAGAAACAACATAAATGGTTATTGCGTACAACCTGGTGTTATTGAAGCACACCAACAAACAGATATACCCCCACGTTCCTATCTATAAGGGTGATTGCACGTGTATGACTTTGTCTCACACACTCGAAAGAGCTACAAAAGTATCCTCTCCTAGTAAAGGTCAAGGCAAGGTTCAAAAACGAGGGTAAAGTCTTCCTCGTTTAAACAAAGTTATGCAGGTAGTCCTTCCCCTTGCAAATAGCGCGCTGCGCTGAGTTGTGCAACAACAATCCAAATGTCAAAGTACCAAGACGCCGGGTGTTCCTCTCACACCCAGCCCGATTGTTTTTCCTTCAGCCGAGGGAAAAACCAATGAAGAACCAGCGTTACACGCCCTGCGTGAAACCCAAACGTTGAGCGAGAAATAACGGCACAGTAAGCCCAATCGTGTTGATAGTCCGCTTGCTTACCGCCTCCTCCGCTTCTCACCATACGCTTCTCCACGACAAAACCAGAATTATCGGCAAAGACTTCTTCCTCCTTCCGTTCTTGTGTTGCTCGTTGCGCACGTCCTTTGTGTGACGTGCGTAACGTTCTCAGGCATGCCGGGAGTTGTAGTCTGCTAACCTCCCGTATCTCGATCACGGTAAACGGGTGTTGAAAACCCCTCTGGCGGAACATGACAGTACATCCCCCCTCACAAAGGGACGGACACGGCCGCAGGACGATCCGAACACAATCGATGAAACTTGGCCACCAGTCTGGGGGCATGGACCCCCCTAGCCGGCTCCCAAGAGTTCTCTTCAGGACCATAGCCTTTCCATGAAATCAGGTAGTGCAGGCGGCCCCTCACCAGCCTTCATCTGAGAGCACTTCGTGCACGCTGCAACCCACTGACGTAGATCCGGCCTAACCGAAGGCCACCAGAACTGTCTCATGACTTTCTCGTGAGACGTGTTAAGAGGGCCACCATCCCCGAAAAACCTTGAATAAAACCCCTGTAAAAATTTGCAAACCCTAACAGGCTCTGAATGTCTGCAACATTGCACGGGCGTGGCCAGTCTTTAATTGCTTGGACCTTCCTTTCTGCCATCACCTGGCCTGAAGGAGTGAGCATGACTCCTAAGAACTCCACCGTCGTCACGTGAAATTCACATTTTGTAATTTTGCAAAACAAATGATGCGCTTGCAAAGCTTGTAAAACTAAGCGTACGTGGTGTACATGTTCCTCAGTGGAATCGGAATAGATAAGTATATCGTCGATATACACAACGACATGTCTGTCCAGGTATTCTCTCAATACCTCATTGAGGAAATATTGGAACGCGGCCGGGGCGTTGCAGAGCCCAAAGGGCATGGCCAGATATTCGTAGAGCCCATACAGCGTCTTGAAGGCCGTCTTCCACTTGTCTCCTTTCCTGATCCGAACAAGGTGATAAGCACCTCGAAGGTCCAATTTAGTGTATATGGCAGTGGATCTCACCTGTTCTAGTAGCACCGGAATTAACGGCAACGGATATTGGTTTTTGACGGTGATGGTATTCAACGCCCTATAATCAATGCAACACCTTTACTCGCTGTTCGCCTTCGGTATGAAAAATAATGGCGAGGCAGCAGGTGACCTGGATGGCCGGATAAATCCTAAAGCAAGATACTTGTCCAGGTAAGCCCTGAGGGTTTCGCTTTCTGGTAACGTGAGGGCATATATCCGACCATTGGGAATGACTGCCCCCGGAACAAGGTCGATGCGGCAATCATATGCCCTATGCGGAGGAAGCGTCTCAGCTTCTTTATCGCTAAAAACCGCTTCATGGGCTTTGTAACATGGTGGGAGAGACACTTCTTTTTCGGCGGCTGTTGCTATCCTCGCAGCCATGGCCAATGCTTGCGAAGGATTGTGTAGCCCAAGGAAACAATGGTCCATACAATAAGGAGACAAGATCTGTACCGTTCTGTTCTTCCACTGGATCACCGGTTCTTGTATTTGTAACCATGGAAGCCCCAAGATTATGCCATATTGGGGTGCTTGTATTATGTTGAACACCATGATTTCATGATGCTTACCTTCATATGTAAGCCTATATTCAGCTGTGTGATGCGTGATGGGTCCGGCCTCAAGTTCTTTCCCGTCAACGGCATACACAATTTCGGGTTTTTCTTTGACAAGGAGTTGCACTCCAAGTCTTTGGGCTTCGATACAGTCCATAAAACACCCAGTAGCTCCTGATTCCACCATGGCTCGCACTTCTTTCTCCTCCTCATCCATCAACAGTGTCATATCCAAATATAAATGATTCTTTCCTTGGTCCCCGTTGGGGTTTACAGAAGGGATAGTGTACTTGCTTGACGGTTCCCCTTCACACACCTTCAAGCATTGGAGTTTCCCGTCTCCTTTCCGGAGAGAACAGAAGAGGATTGTCCGGGTCTCATCTTCCCAGGTTTGGGTTTTACCGGACATTCCCGTAGGAAGTGTCCTTTTTTCCCACAGTATAGGCACAACCCTTGTTTGCGACAATAGTCTTTTTTTCCTGCTGTAAGGGAAGCCCTCACCGCTCCTATCTCCATGGATTCAGATGGAGGAATGGGTTTCTCTCCTGAAGTAGGACTTTCATAGGGCGTGACCGGTCGTTCCTATTTCTTATGGTCCCCCTTGCGTTCCTTCATTCTATGAACGAGTCGTAAGGCAAGTTCGATTAGGGCCTTACACATCCGGGGTTGCGGATCAATTTGGGCCAGAACGTCTTTAAGGTCTTCATTCAGTCCTTGATAGAACAAAGCGGTTTGTTTGGCTTCTGGCCATTCGGTGTCTGCCACCAACCGAAGAAAGTGGTTTAAATAGGTAACCAAATCTGTGTCTCCCTGCTTGAGTTTCAGCAGCTCACGATCCGCTGTGAATGTTTCTGCTCTCCTGTCAAAAGTCTTCTCGAACTCTGCATGGAACTCATCCCAATCATAGAGAAGGGGGTCGTCTCTTCAAACCACAGGGACTGCCCACTGAGCTGCCTCACCCCCTAGGTATGAAATCAGGAAGGCAACCCTAGCTTGGTTAGTGGCGAACATTTTGGGTTTGCACATAAAGTGCATTAACACTTGCGTGATAAACACCTGCACCTTTTTATTATCCCCATAGAACCTTTCAGGAGGGGCGAAGGGGATTTGAGCGGGCATTTCCACCACTACAGAGGTGGCGGCGGAAGCTCCCCCACCTCCTGCTGCCGGGACGGTAGGCATTCTGTCTAAGCGTGCTCGCAGCTGAGCGTTTTCCGCTCGAGAAGCGGCCACTTCTCTATTGGACGCTGTTAATTCCACCTGGGCCTGAGCTAACGCGGTTAACACATCATCTAGGGTCGTCATCTCAGGGATCAACACAGCCAAGAAGTGGATAGAATTCTTGGGCCGATAATTCTGTCAGGCTCTGCTTTCTGACCTCTTCGGGGCTGTGTTGCTAAGCCTATAACCTCCCCATCAGAACCGCCTCAGAGTCTGATCGAGTATGAACAGACAACTAAGGGTGTTCAACCGGGAAGGGAAAGGAAGGGAACAGCAGGGAGGGAGACCTGAAACGACAATGAACAACGGGTTTAGACAAACCCCCCCCCCCTATTCAGGTAATACTAGTCCTCCCTCTCTACTTTACAATCCAGGGAATAACCCTTTACCTCCTAAGCGTACCTTTAAAGAAAAAAGATGTGCGTGATTCAATAGTAGACTCTCAAGGCTGAGGTATCAGGCACTCCACCCAGCTGCAAGGATGACAAAGCACAAACACGTTGTTTTATCTACCTAACAGACCCTGAGTCATAAAAAGGGGCTGTTCTCATCCTACGCTATTAGCCACACCTACCGAATGTGCACAGGATGCCTTCTTCAATGGGGGGAGTTAATTCGTTCAAAGTATACCTCACTTGGAGTCTCCTATGTACACAACTCATAAGAAACAAGGAACATGTGGTACGAAAGAAAATAGCAATATAAGAAACAACATAAATGGTTATTGCGTACAACCTGGTGTTATTGAAGCACACCAACAAACAGATATACCCCCACGTTCCTATCTATAAGGGTGATTGCACGTGTATGACTTTGTCTCACACACTCGAAAGAGCTACAAAAGTATCCTCTCCTAGTAAAGGTCAAGGCAAGGTTAAAAAACGAGGGTAAAGTCTTCCTCGTTTAAACAAAGTTATGCAGGTAGTCCTTCCCCTTGAAAATAGCGCGATGCGCTGAGTTGTGCAACAACAATCCAAATGTCAAAGTACCAAGACGCCGGGTGTTCCTCTCACACCCAGCCCGATTGTTTTTCCTTCAGCCGAGGGAAAAAACAATGAAGAACCAGCGTTACACGCCATTGCGTGAAACCCAAACGTTGAGCGAGAAATAACGGCACAGTAAGCCCAATCGTGTTGATAGTCCGCTTGCTTACCGCCTCCTCCGCTTCTCACCATACGCTTCTCCAGGACAAAACCAGAATTATCGGCAAAGACTTCTTCCTCCTTCCGTTCTTGTGTTGCTCATTGCGCACGTCCTTTGCGTGACGTGCGTAACGTTCTCAGGCATGCCGGGAGTTGTAGTCTGCTAACCTCCCGTATCTTGATCACGGTAAACGGGTGTTGAAAACCCCTCTGGCAGAACATGACACATGGTTCCGAAAGCTACAGACAGGCTCAGCTCATGCTAGAGCACCATCTCACACATAATCAAGCACTCTGCATCCAGGATTGTTAAGGCCTGCCATAGGAGTGACTGATAGGTTACTGTGGGTCTATATTTAAGGGTATACTATATCTAAGCAAGGGGTGATTACACAACCTTGCCCCAGCTGAGTGATCAGCCAGTTGTGTCAGTTTGAGTGGTCAGCCAGGGGTGGCATAATACATGCTGCAGCCGCTAGTAGGCCTTGGTTACACCTATGCCCAGGGTACCTAGGGTACCCTTCTACAGGGGCTGATAAGGTGAACCAATTCCCAATTGGATGTACCTATAGTACATGGTGTGAATTTAGAGAGAGTGCATCTGGGCTGTGGGTCTGATTAGCAGGCCCACAGCCACATCTAAGTCGAAAACCAGCAAAGCAAAAGCAAAAAGTGGGGGTGACCAAAGGAAGCAGACCCTACTCTCCTACACTCGCTACCTTGTCTGGTTCTGGTTGTGCCCTGCCATCTGGCAGGGGCTGGGCTGCAAACGTCGTCTCCGTTTCTGCTACCCCCCCCCTTCTTCGGTAAGCCGCCTCACCCAGCTGTGAGGCATCTGAAGGTGAGGGGTCATACCCTCTGCTCTTAGGCCAGCTCTTCCAGACGTGATGCATCCCAAGGATAGTGGTCCAATCCTGGCGCACCGCCCTCCGGTGTGCCTCGTTACCAACCATTATCCGCATAGTTCTCTGCCATGCCATCTGGGAGGCTTCCATCTCCCGACAGCTCCCCCTCCGACTATGCCCTATGTACCCTCTACTTGCATCCCACCAATGCCATGGCGCCCGAGGTTGCTCCAGAACAAGCCTATGCCGGTGTCTGTCAGGTGCACGTCGTCTCTGGCGTATAATTCCGGGTGGCCCGTGTCGATGACCCCGTGCCTTACTGACGCCAAGCCATTGGCCCTGCAATATTTGCTTACTGCGAGGTTCATTTTTTTGCGGGAATTCTCGACTGCTTTCTGTGATTCCGGCCTGCGCCATTCGTGCCGGCTGATTACTTCTGACCATATTACCACCAAGCCCCTAAATACCCTGGTGATTTCCGTGAGCTCCCTCTGTATGTTGTGCAGGAGAGTTCTCCTTCCTAGCCTCGCCAGGTCATTGCCCCCCAGGTGTATTATTAGTACATCCGGGTGCCATGCCGTGTCTGCCCTCAATTTCTCGAGGGTTGCCGGCAGCTGTTCCCATCTCATTTCCCGCTGACCGAACCACCGAATGCAAGTGTCAGCTGGTCCCTAGGCGTCTTGTTGTCCCCTTGCCGCCACCAGGTCTGCATCCGGGATATGAACAAGAGTCCCACCACCCATACCAGGCGTGGTCTCCTTCCTGTTAAAGCAAGGAAAATTAGTCACTCCCTGTTCATCCCGCTCTGGGGGGACAGCGCAATTCTTGCTTAGCCTGTCCTGTGGTTCAGAGCAGCTGGGGTCTCACGTATGTTTTGTAGGTCCATGACCTCCATCTCCCCACTGCTTGAATCGCTGATTCGGTCATCCTGTGCATTGCTGCCGTCGTGGCTGCTCCTATCCTGAAAGAGTGGGACCCAAAGGCTGCCGGGCACAAACTTGCTTTGCCTAGTGCGTTGCGCATAACTGTCGTAAATTGAAACCTGCTTAACCGTGTTCTGTCCCTGTGTTTGAACCGGGGTCCCTCGCCCGCTGGTTGTACTGCCATGGAGGCGAGCAGGCAGCACACAGCGCAACACCTCCGTTCTTTGATGCAACGCAGTCCTATCCTAGTTCCCTTCCCCGCTTGATCGGTCTTTGACCATCTCAGTAAGATCTCACTCCCGCTGCTGTGGGTGTAACATCACTTGCCTGTATGCATTTCTCTGCCACTCCTCATTTTGTTGGTGCCACTAGCTCGCTGAGGTGGAATGCCCCAAAGAATGCGGTGGCGAAAGCCGCCCTAAACAGCACCAGCTCGAACTCATAAGTGATTACACCCCGAGTGCGCCAAGTAATACCCGGAGCCGTGTGAAATCTTTTGGGGCGTCTGGCATTCTTTCTTGGGCCTTCCTTCCACCTCCATCCCTTCATTGCTGCCTTAATCTAGTGTGATGCCACCGGGTCCTGTCCCGCCTCTAGTTTTTGAGAAATGGGCCACCGCGGCTAAGTGGGCCTGTGCACGTGACCTGGACTTCCCTGCTTTAAATGCCCACCGGATGAACCGCTCGGATGCCCTACGCGTAGCGCCCATGTTGCCCAGGGATCTGAACCCTCCTACATTCATTACCGTCTCTGCATTTTTTTTTTATCTTTTGGCTGTTTTGGGCACGGTTGCATGGCGTACCAGCTCTGTCAAGTCTATCCTGCCAGCTCCCACAGCTGCTCTGGCAATGAGGTCATGTTCTGATCTGCCCTGGGTGCCAGGCTCCTGAACCAGTCTGTCTGCTGCCTGGACAGGGCGTCTGCCACCTCGTTCTCCACCCCTGGGACGTGGCGTGCTCACAGGTCCATGTTGCCAACTGCAATGCAACCAACCTACGCATTAGTCGCAGTGTGTCCGGGCATCTAGCTGATCCCCTGTTGATGGCCTGCACTACCCCTTTGTTGTCTGACCAGAGTGTTAGTTTCACGTTCTGCAGTTGTCCACCCCATATCGTCAGTGCTACTATAATGGGAAATAGCTCTAGAAGGGTGATATTCTTGTTGATGCCTTCTCTGTGACATCTGTTGGGCCATTGTCCTACACACCATCTGTCCCCCAGGATTGCACCAAAGCCTGTGCTTCCAGATGCGTCTGTGTACAGTTCGATCTGTTGATTACTTGTAACAACAAGATAGGATGGGAATGTGGTGCTCCTATTCCCCTCGGGAGAAATCAAAAGAACAACAGAGTAGCGTCACACCAATAATGACTAGAATAAGAGCGAGCATGTAGCACAACTCACAGTCTAGGTTGACTGTGAAAGAAACCTCATTTGGTTGTTTTGAAAGCCCTCACTCACCAACCTGGTTGCTGACGTGATTCATCATCGGGCCCCACCAGGAGTGGCCGAATGCCACCTTAGTGTGCTGCAACGCCAGGTTACTGCAGAGCTGGGTTTTTGTACTTGAAGTGAAGTTTTAGCGGGTTAAAAATGTCACGATTGTGTCAAAAAAGGAATTTTTTTGTTTTGCCAATTGGACATGGATTAAGAACAAAAGTGTAGGATAATGGACCAAAATTACAAGTCCAGTTTTATCCTAACGCGTGGTCAACATGTTTCTGTCTATGTGATAGTGGTATATCAGGCGTTCGCCAGGACCAGTGTATTAAAGTGTAATTAAATGTGCTAGTAGCTGGATCGAAATCACGAGTGAAACAGAGAGTGAAATCGTGCTCATAAGGGAACATTACCCCTGTTGAGACGCAGGGACTAGTGTTCCTACACAAGTCTCATAGCGTGATTATGCTAGAAAATCGGGGCAAAAAGGTGTTGGTATGCCCATCTAATAGTTAAAGCTATCACGTGTTACGCAAGGAAACGGACAGCAGAGCTGCCTAGTGTTGCTGGCCAGAAAAGAAAATCACAAGAAATTAAAAATGTCCTTACAGAAAGCACTTCTAGTTAAAGCACTGTGGGTCACGGGAGGGGGGTTGTAGCGAAATGACACACCCTGTGAAAAGAAGGTAGTAACAGGTTTGAGCAAAAGGCCAACAATCATACAGAAGTCCTTATCTTAAGTTTGCCGTACTCACGCCCTGTTTGCTGGGCACCCGCTTGGCACCTGCATGAACCCCCAAATGCCAGACCCCGAAGAACAATGTGCTCTTGAAGATCGGGGTAGATAAAGGCAAAGAAGTTAGACAAAGTGTCAATGCCATCGGCACGAATTCGACATGGAACGCATCGTAATGCATCACTTCTACCAGATTGGAGGGCGATGCAGCCTCGTGACTGCGAGATAACCAATCGGGCGCCAGATTAAAACTCAGACGCGAGCCTCACCTATCAGAGGCTCCGAAGGTTTGTAAGAGGTGGGATGCCATGTCAGAGTTACTTGTTGGTATGGCAACCCTTGTGAATTGCTAAGAAAAAATACTACGAAAAAATACCTAGCTTTCAACGACGCTTGGTATTATGACTGGATACTTATTTGATGTAGCCCACCCGGTATGGGTATAATGAGGAACGATTAAACAAAAATGATTGGTGTCGCAGAGAAACCTCATGCGCAATCCAGATGTTAGAGTGCACTCAGATAATAAAGTAAAAGAGGACTATTCAGACTCTTTTATCCGCTGGAGAGAGCATGTGATATCCAACGTATGCACACAGATCATACCTGCATAAAATCAAAAAGTTTAAAAAAAAGGGACTAAAGTGGGTGCGTTGGAGCAGTGGGTGCGCTGAAACATAATGCGCAATCTTAGATTGTGAAACAACAGTATGCAGGCATACCCTATCCTAGAGAGTAACAATAGACTGTCACCCCTAACACGATTGACATAAAAAGATGGTTGGTGGGGCAGACAAGGAAAACACACTCGCAAGAGCATGTGTTGAGCCCTTAACATGAGGTATCCCTAAATATATTAAGAGATAAAAGGGCACATCTAGTGTAAGAAGGGCTGCGTGTTGATTAGTCAGCCAACCTTCCCTCAAAATTAACGTTCCGTTAAATTCCATCAGAAATGAATCCCACATCGCCAAGTCCCTTTTTACCTCGGCCCCCAACCTGACGTGGTGGTGTTTCTAGGTGAGGCCGCATGTCAATTGTGTTAGTCTCCTAGCAAATACCCTGACTGCCGGAATTACCCTTGTTGCGAAATTCAACTTGCCTATCAGCCTCTGTAGATCCTGCAATGTTGCCTTTTCCCTCCCGCGCAGGCCTTCAATTTCTTTACGGAAATCTTCCACCTTATCAGGCGGGAGCCTGGAGATTCCCGCCACAGAGTCTAGCTCTATCCCCAGGAAGGTGATCCTGCTGGCCGGCCGTTCCATCTTTTACTGTGATAGGGGGATCCCTAGCTCTCCAGCCAGTGTCTTGAATGCCGCCAGAGTGCTTCAGCATTCAGCAGATTCTGCTGGACCAGTGAGCAGGAAGTCGCCCAGGTAATGGAGCTTTCCCCCTGTTGGGTGTTTGTCATGCAATGCCCATTCTATGAAGGTGCTAAAGATCTCAAAGTAGGCACATGATAGTGAGCATCCCATTTGCATAGCCTTGTCTATGTATAGATTCCCTTCCCACTGGAAACCTAGCAAGTGAAAGCGCTATGGATGCCCAGGGAGGAGGCGAAAATCGGACTCAATGTCCGCCTTTGCCATTAGAGTCCCTCGACCTTTTGCCCTAACCAGGTCAATGGCATTGCCAATTGTGGCTTAGCTTACTGAGCACATCTCTGAGCTAATCCCGTCATTAACCGATGTTCCCTCTGGGAATGATAAGTGGTGAATTAGGTGGCACTGCCCCTTTTCCTTCTTGGAAACCACTCCTAGTGGCGAGATCACCAAACCCTTGCTCATACTCGCGGGCAAGGGGCCCTCAATTCTCCCCAGCTTCCACTCCTTCTCATTTTTCTTGGTTACTATCCCTGGGTGTTGCAGGGTGGATTTTAGGTTTGTTTTGCTGCCCGGGGGGAGTGTGCCTTTGAAAGGGATGGGAAAGCCTTCCCTGAAACCATCGCTGGTGGACCGCCGTTGTGTGATGCCTTCCCAGCGCCAAATTGCCTATGCCTTTGAAATGGTTTCCCCCTTCCTCTGTGGGCTTGCCCATGAAAGGACTGCTTGTTCCTGCCATACTATGTCCTAGCTTCCTTCGCTACCAGCATTTTGTGGATGAAGCCGGACAAGTCCTCTTCATTCCACTCCATCTCTGGGTGGGTCTGCATCTTCAGCCTAAACCCCTTATCATACTCGAGCCATGCTTCGCCTGGAAATTGCCTTTGTGCATTATGGATGCTGGCTTCATACAGCCAGAGATCCGCTGTGCAGCGTGGGAATTTTTCCACAATTATGTATGCCATGATCCTAAATGCGTCTAGCCAATTGTCAAATTTCCGCTCTTTGCACTCTTTCCGTCTTTCCTTTTTCTCGTCGTCTTTCTTATCGCAAGTTGTTAGGTCCAGCCCCTCCAACTGTATCTCTAGTAGCGAGAAGATATCTATGAATTCCTTCCTCCAAATCCTTTCCGTCACTGACAGTGGTATCAAGCTTGGGAGCCCTGTGGCCCTGGTGGTCAATGATGCTGGCCCCGGGGATGGCCGTGCACAGGATTCTGGCACTGGTGCTTCCGGAATAGGGTTGCTGCCTGCCCCCTATCCCACCACTGGTGACCCGTCCCCTGCCCTACTGTTTGCCGTGCCTGCCGCTGCCCGGCACGCTGACCCTGGGTCAAATAAATGCCACGGCAACCCTGAAGACTCTTCTTTGTTTGTGTCCTCTACTGCCATGGCTCCTCCTGTGTCCGCCTGCCTCCCCCCTACTAGGTGACTTGTGCCCTGCAAACCCCCATTTAGAAACATTGGTGCCATTGCTCTGATACATTCTGCTACTATTGTGCTTATATGCTCACATGCTGTCGGTGTGTCCATGTCCCCCTTGCTTGGTCCAGCCACCGCCGTGGAAGGTCCAGGTGGCCGGGCCGTCTTTGGGGTTGTTTTCTTGTGGGTCGCCGCCTCCGCGAATTTGGCTGGGACCTTCCTTTGTCTCTTGCTCGGCGGTGCACTGGCCTCTTCTTGCCTTTGGTTGCTTGGCTCTTCTCCGCCATTCCCCAAAAGGTAGGGTTGTAGCCAGTCACTACCATGTACGTCTGATGCCACCCTGATACTTCGGAACAGGTCATTTAGCTCCTCCTGCTGCTTCCTGCCTCTTCCCCTTTTTGCCATCTCAGCCCTCAGCCCCTTGTTGTGCTTGCCTTCTGGTTTCTGCCTCTTGTGAGAGGGGTGTGGGAGGATGGCGAGGAAGGGGAGGACTCCTGGCAGGGTCCTGCTGGCGGTTAGGCACCAACTGGGCCCTGCTGTGCCTCACACGTGAAGTCCGCTTTTCTTAGGGCTGGCAGGGTGCTGCCGCCGGTTATGCACAAAGTGGGCCTTGCTGTGCTGAACGTGATGTCCGCCGTTTCCTAGGGCTGGCAGGGTGGTGCTGCCTATTATCTGCCCCCAATTAAGTTCTCCTGGCGGGGTGCTGCCGCCGGCGATGCACCAACTGGGTCCCACTATGCTGGAATACTGACGTCTGTCTTAATGCACTCCCACCGGCGGGGTGCTGCGCCTAGCGTCCTGCTCGTTTGCCCCCAGGTGTAGTAAACGCCCATTTGTGCCGCTTGAATCTTTCTTTCTACTCGCTCCTTCCCGAGTTAACGAGCCTGTCTCTTTAAAAATGTGCTCTCAGCTTTGGGTGCTGCTCCCCCTCCGTCTCCTCGGCCCAGGGATGCCGCAGCGGGTGTTTGGCTAACGGGACGCGCTCTCCAGTCGCGGGCTGGCTGCGCGGCCTTTGGTGTTGCTCTGCCTGGGCTCTCTCAGCTTAGATTGCCGGGTGGGCTCCGGTCACAATCGGTGCCTGGATGGGTCATCACTGGCAGGATGGATTGGTGGATGCTGGGCACAGCCCCACTTGCATCTGAATAGGTCGTGCCCTGCCTTCGCACAAAGGGCTTGTCAGCACTGCATTGGTTATGCAGCCAGCCTGGAGCTGGGACAGGGGAGGCAGGACATTTCAAGGACTTCAAAGGGCATGCTCTAGAAATTTCACTACTTTAAAGTGGGCACCAGGTATAACTACTGGGCCCTCAGATACAACTCTTCAGTGCACTCCTGGACCTGTGAATGCTAAAGAAGAAGGACCGTTGAGCTGCTTTGCTGCCGGAAGGACTGTTACTCTACCGCTCTGTGGCAATCTGCCCTACTTGCTGAGAAGAAAGACTGGACCTGCTCCCTTCATCCCTGGCTGAAGTGACACCAAGTGTCAGCCAGCTGACCTCCTGTTTTGAACTACAGGGGCATAATAAGCTCCTGAGGATCCCTGCAACTGCTCAGCTGACCTGCTGCCTGGACCTGCAACTGCACCTGCCTGAACCCTGCTGGCCTCTGCTGGAGTTAATTCCTGACCCCTAAGTGGTACTCGTTAGGTCTTAGACTGTTGTGGCCACAGTTGAGCTCTCCTGAAGTTTTAGACTCTTTGTGAATGGGCTTGTTCATGCAGAGATCTTGCCATTAATGCTGCCATGCTGCCAGATTGAAGCTCCGGTATACCAGATTCTTCACGCCACAGTGGCTGCCAACGACGCTCTGCAGTCCAAGATATGCACTTCGCGCTACAGCATCGACAGCTTGCGGTGAACACCAACGCGAAGCTCCAGCATCAACGACAGCGAAGCTCAACAGGATCCTTGACCTACAGCGATGACCGTCTGTAATACCCGGCCTGCACTTTGTGCTACATTGATGACCATACGCAACGCCTGCCCATATCCTCGCACCCTCTTCCTCCACTATCGGAACTCTTTGCCGTGTACTTTGAAGGTAACTCTTTCAGCTGGACTAACCTGGTCCCTGCAGTCACCCTGCACACCTTTACAGTCAGCCTGAACTTGTCCCAGTCTAGTACAACCAGAAAACCGCAGTTAACGCTTTATGCTTCAAGGCATTATTATTACTTAAATCTTTAAAATGTCATATCTCTGGTTCAAGTGATTGGATTTGTGTTGTTTTCTCAGAAAATATATTACATTATACTCCATTGTTAAAAATACGTGTGGGACTTCACCCTGACAGAAATTGTAGCTGCAGCTTGGGTGAGGATCCAAACTCCAAACGTGGTACGTTTAGTTAATAACAAGAATGCACATTTTGAAGGAACCTGACCTCCGACCCAATTAGTAAGGCGTGCTCCAGGGGCCAAATATCCTCGTAGAAAAATAAAAAACAAACCGTGAGAGGTGGGTGAGCCGAAGTCATCCCTACATATGAGTAAAAGACGAAAGCCGGTAACTATCCGAAAACGTAATCATCACCTTCGGCAATGGTTTTGCAAGTAGAACATTTCATTGAAGGACTCGCGCAAGAAATCATTGTCCACATCTCTCTTTTAGGAGCAAAAAAGGCCACTTTATTTTAGGACAGGTGCATCATAATTTTCACGAAACACATTTCATTATTTATTTATTTACAACATCCAACTCTACAATGATCTTACAAAACCTGAATCCCAAAACCCAGAACGAAACTCCTACCTTCTACCCCTAACCTACCCACGCTACCCTTCAGGATGGCCAACCCGCTCCAGGCTGCCCACCCCCACTACCAAAAACCCGCCTATAAGTAAAACAAAGGCACCCATCCTAACCGTGGCAAACCAAGAAAAAGGAGCAGCACCTAGGGTACCACGGAGGAAAAAACACCCCCCACCCAAATGGAAAAGAAAAAAGAGGGAGGGTGGGTGGGGCAAAACAAACCTCCCTACTAGCCTCCCGCTACGCAGTTACCCCACTGCTAGCCTGACCCCTTTATAACTGTTCCCTAATTAGTCCACCTGCTTCCTGCTTCTCGCGCGAACCTACCCAGGGAGAGACCGGCTCGCGCCTGGCTCTCCCTGGGTCCCCCCTTGTACTTTTCCAGAATATTCATAACGATTGTGCTACCAAATCCAACTATACTGTTATCAAAACCCTCAATATGATGTTAACTATTCAAAATAATTCGGCAGGCGTGGTGTCCTTTCATTTTAGTGTTAGCAGCATATGTAAAACGCGCACTGCAGACTCTATTGCATCAAGGTGATTCCTTACACCAATTCTCAATCAAGGATCAGACTGTCCTCTGCTCGTCAATAAACATTTTTTAGGTTATAGCACAGGTCGCATCTGACCATTGATTGCACTCTACTAAAACATATGAATCTATTTAGTAATTTTCCTGACACGAACTGCTTGTTTAATAGTCAGTAAAAAATCTATATTTCATTAGAATGAAAACATTGCGTTCGAACAATCTCCTGTCATCCCAGTTATTGATCGAAGGCGCGAAACACTTGTCTGGTCTGTTATAAATCGCCACAGATGTGAGGCCGTCTTTGTGACATCATTGACTCATCGCACAGACGCCGCAGTGGCGTAGATCACAACTTGTTACACAATGTTGTGAATAGACCCGATTATTGCTCTCGAGCGCAGTCGCCAGCATAGATTTCCCGCGTTTTCTATTAGACTCATAAAGCTATAATGAGCGGGCAGTGTAATCAATATTCAGAGTGTGAGTCAGATAAATACGGAAATTCCTAATCTCCCCAATAAACCTGTGACTGTGAGACATTTTTTGGGGCAAATGTGTTTATGAATTGTTAAAGTAGACATCACTGGAGCTCAACATAACCACAGTGAGCCATTGGAGGTCGCAAAGTTCCCGTTTTCCGGACAGATAATATTTCAGTTTTTCCGAGAGATCACATTTTTTTCTGCCAGTTAGTCATGTGTTTCTACACATTACCTACTATATGCACATGGGAATTAAAAAATTCTAATAGAACAGAACAGTTTTCATTTACACGGAGACCACCAATAGCAATGTGCCTTTTTGACACTACGAGTTTTTAACGCCCTTATAAGATTTCTGTGGACATGTCCCTTGTCATTGCAAAAGGCAGCGTTTAGCAAAGAGATTGATGAAACAATATTTAGCATCAAGTAAAATGTGCAGAAAAGGCACAATACTGAAATTGTTTCACAAAATCACGCCTTTCCAAAGTCAACCAATCTGCCTGAAAAGAAAATGCAAAGTGCTCCAAGTTATCCATAACTGATATTTTTGGTCAGCCATTCTGCCTGAGAAAGCTATAATTTAAGAGTGGGTCTGGTGGTTTAGTGGAATATTGTATCCACTGCATGGACTTGTGTTCGACCTCATGGTCACAGGTTCAGTCCATTGTGTCTACTCAGCCTTTTATCTTGCTGAGGTCGAAAAAATGAGTACCATTGAGTAGGCTAACAATAAACATCTGTTATTCAGAGCCAAGATACCTTTTGGGTGAATGTGCGCACATGTTATTTTATGTTACTGTTTTGTGTCAATGCTCTTGTAAAATGAAAACCGTTGCTAACTTACTATGCACCCATATTATGTGCATCTAGTCCTAGTCATAGTCATAGGATTTTGTTAAGCGCACATATCACCCGAGGGTCTCAAAGCGCTAGCAAAAACCAGAGAAGGGATTGAAAGACGTCAGCAGGAGAAGAAGAGTGATTCGAAGAGCCAAGTTTTTAACCTTTTCCGAAACTGATTATGAGCAATAACCATACGCAGCTGCAATGGAAGCTCGTTCCACAAAATAGAGGCCATATGTGAGAAGGATCTACCGCCATTCCTGGCGGTGCGAATCCTGGGAGGAGCAAAAAGATGCTTGGTTCCTGACCTGATGGTCCTGTTAGGTAAGTACCAGTTGAGTTTTTTGGCAAGATAGCTTGGACGTTTCCGTACATGGGGGTCCATTATGATATTGGGTGGATTGCCTCCGCCAGGCTGGCGGTAGCCACCGCTAGCCTGGCGGAGGCAATCCGCCCGATATCATAACCAGATTTCCCCCCCGCCATATTAGGATGGCGGGGAGGACCAGGGCGGACGGAAAGACCGTCCGCCACTTTTCTGCCCCGTTCGCCTTGCGGCCGGGGCGGAAAAGGAATAATATGGTGGCGGTGTCTAATAGACACCGCCATCCATATTATGATGTCTGGTTTTCAGTGCCTTTCCGCGGCGGCGATGCCGCCACGGAAAGGCATGCGGTCTTCACTCTGGGGGCCCCTTGTGGGCCCCCAGAGTGAAGTACAGGTGGGGGGTACCTGTGGTACCCCTCTTCATTGTCATGTACAAAGCGGCAGGCACCGCGCGGTGCCTGCCGCTTTGTAAATGACAATGTGAAAGTGCATTTTCAGCATTGTGGCGGGCGGTGCAGAGAGCACCGCCCGCCACAATGCTGAAAATACAGGATGTGCCCGCCACTGTGGCGGGCACATAGTAATGGCACCCCCGGGACCCCCGCCCTTATGGCGGCCGGTCCCGATTTACGATGGGATGACGGGCGGGCAAAGCCGCACGTCATCCTAATGACCCCCTAGGTCTTATGTACAAGACAGCTGATCTTGAAAAAAGATTTCTTTCCGGATAGGAAGCTAATGGAGAACTTTCAAACTTGGTACCGACGGAGACCCTGAAGGAAGATTTAGTACCAGTCTGGCAGCAGTGTACTCTAGAACTTGAAGTTCGGCCATTAAGGAGTTTCCGTTTCCGTAGTCGAGACGATTTATGATTAAACCGTGGACACGTGCTTATCTTGAATCAATGGGGAACCATTGGAAGATCTTACGTAAGCTTCACAGTAGTCCATAGCAGGTGGTTGTTACATGGTTAACATGATCTTTCATGGACAATTTGTTGTCGAACTTCACTCCGAGGTTACGAACCATGGGTTTAGGAGAAGGGCAGGGCCAAGACTCTAAGACGACCAGTCACTGGACCAGAATTTGTGAGCCTTTCAGAAGAGGATGATCTCTGTCTTACTGGCATCGAGTTGAGGGTGGTTAGTTTGCATCCAGATGTTAATGCGAGTCATGCAGTTTTAAAATCTAAGTCTAGAGTCAGTTGAGTCGGGGCCAAGAGTGATCAATATTTGTGTGTCATCAGCATACAACACAGTATCAAACCCATGAGATCTGATCACCCTGGCCAGGGGTGCCACATAGAGGTTAAAAAGCGTGGGACTTAGAATGGATCCCTGGGGTATTCCTTTATCAACCGTCCAGCTGCAATAGACCAAAGTACCAAGTTGTACTGTTGAGGTTCGGTCTGTTAGATAGCTCCTAATCGGGGGCGTGGCTAAGCGCCCGTGACGGATGGCCGCATCGGGGTGAGGCTCCGTCTCCACCGGGGATATTCGGCGGTTCCAGCCTTCCCCTGCCGACATGCCTACCTGCAAACGATAGCGGAATACTCCGCACGCCTGAATAGCCACACGCTGCTACCCGGCTCCTCATCCCTGCCCGGCAGCTTCCGTTTTGCTTCGGTCGCGGCTCTGCCACTGCCGCGACCGCCATCTTGATGCCTCAGCCGGCGCTTGTCTCAGGAGTGCGCCTGACACGTCGTCGGCTGTAGCAACGAGCACAGCTCACAGAAACATCCCATAATTGCAGGAAATGACGGCGCTTCATGAATACATAGCCAGGTGACTTTCTTTTTCTTCTGGAATCATTTTTTTTCATTTTTATTCGATTTCCAGCACTCTCCTCAGCTTTGGCGGCCATTTTGAACTTTCTACTGCTTTGTTGATCTGCCACCTCTGCTATTCACTTAATATTGCGCGGAATGCGACCGTTTCTTCTCAATTGTTCTTGACTTGTGTTGGATTTCACTCCACCTCCTCCTATAATTGACTCTGCTGGGTTTTCCTCATTCTTGTGCTGTATATCTGCTCTATTCATTATTGGAGATTTCCTTTCATTGTCGCTTCCATGGCGGAGGGTCCTGGCAAGACCCCTAAACGCAACTTCGTTAAAAACTCAAAGTTATTTACTGCGTTGGCTCAATTAGAAGCCTCTGCAGGCCCCTCCAGTTGCGACTCTTCTCTCAACATGGACACCCTTCCCCTGCCAGGAGCGAAAACCACTCCTAAGAGGGTGAAACATAATCCTCCGTCGCCCCCAAAGTCACCGACAGCTATCTCCATGGAACTCCTTCTTGAGGAAATACGAGCACTGCGCCCATTTATGGAGGAGACCAACTCAAAGCTGCAAGTACTCACTGACAATTGGTCGTTAATGGATACTAGGTTCTCTAATGTGGAAAAGACTGTGTCCTCTCTCCAGGAAGCCGCTACCAAATCAGTACATATGGATATGAGGCTCTCCACTCTCCAGAAGCAGGTGGAGGACCTTGAAAACAGGAATAGGCGCAATAACCTGCGTCTTTACGGCCTGAAGGAAGGTTGCGAGGGGAATGATGCCATTGCCTTTTTCAAGTCCTTCTTGCCCAAGCTCCTCCATCTTCCTGAAGGCACCTCTCTTAACATTCAACGCGCACATAGGCTTGGTAGAGCTCCTTCCAATACTTCTCCTGAGACAAAGCCAAGAGGCGTCATACTGTACTTTCTTGAGTATACAGATCTGCTGAAGGTTCTTTTCGCGGCTGAAGCAATACCTCATTTGAAATGGTCGGATTCCACCCTGTTTATTGCCCAGGATTACGCCAAAGCTACTGCCTCTCGTCGCAAAGCATTTCTTGACATGAGAGCTGAACTGCGGTCCATTGGAGCCAAATATGGACTTTTCCACCCTTGTTTATTCAAAGTTACTTATAACAACAAGACAATGACTTTTGAAGATCCTCTCCGACTCCGCAGTTTCCTCAATTCCTGTGGTCCAGCTGATATGGAATTCTCTGGCCCTTCTTCTTCCTTTCCGCCATGACTCTGTTGCTAGTATTTCCGGTCTTTCCTGCTATTTATGATATTTTGTTGTTCTTCTAACGTTATGATATTCCTTCCACAGATTCCTCAGTTATTACATGACCTTATCGGTCTCAGCTCGTGCTGGCTTATTCTTGTTCTCCAATTGTTTAATCTAACGCTTTTTTCCTGTTATTTAGTCGTTTGCTTGTTCTAATCTCACTGTTTTCTTTTTCTCACAGATCATCTCGTTGTGTGCCGTCATGTCTCTCCGGTGGGACGTCCCGTGACCCCGTTTGCTTGTCCTCCGTTGGTTGGCCTTTCCCCCCTTCTCTCGTCTCCACTCCTTCCCCTCTGTTTCCTGCTCTTGAACACCCATTCCTCATCATTTTTTGTAAGTACTACCCCATGTTTTCTTCCTCCATTGTTGACATGATCCCTACTTTTCAGCTAGTTTTTGTCTTCACTGTTTACCTGTTATTACTGGTTCTTATGAGATTAATCTTCTTTAGATCGCTCCTGCTTTGCTTTTCATTTTTCTTCTCAGTTTCTTTTCCTATTAGCCGATTGTCTTTTCTCATTCTTCTTCTTTTTCTATCCTTCTTTCTCATATTCCTTCAGACACCATCTCTATTTCCTTTATGCTCCTTTTTAGGCCATTTTTACATCCTATCTTTAACTTCTACCACACCAACTCCTCCCTTTACTGTTTCCTCTTATGCACAATTTCTTCCTGCTTTCCCGATACGATTTTCTTCTCTCCTCCTTGAATTTTTCTATCTCATGCTCTCCCCTTTTAGCACTTCTCTGACTATTTTCTTCCTTACACCATCCTCCCTCTACTCCTTTTTTCATTTTTCTCCTCTCGCATTTTATGAGACTTACTCTCACCTTTGTTCTGCACTATCCCTTTTCCCTTCTTCTTGATGTCAGTCCGTATTGTTTCTTGGAACGTTAAAGGTTTACATTCGCCCATTAAGAGGCAAAAGATACTTTCTCATTTAGCTAAATTCAATGTTGACATTGCCTTTTTACAGGAAACCCATCTATCTGATAGTGAGGCTGCTAAGCTCCAAAGAGGATGGGTGGGTAAGGTTTTTTCCGCCCCTGGCGATGGCAAAAGAAATGGTGTTGTTTTGTTAATTAGGAAATCTTTCACTCATTCAGTGCTACATTCTGACTCTGACCCTGAGGGCAGATGGTTATTTGTCAAACTTTCTTCTAAAGGTGTCCCTTTTTCTTTGCTTAATGTCTATGCCCCTGCAGGTGGAAGTCCTATTTTTTGGAATGCGTTTGCCTCTCGTATCACTGATTGTATTGATGATAATTTCATTTTAGCAGGTGATTGTAATCTACCATTAGACCCCTTTTTGGATAGACGCTCCAAATCTTCCTTTGTTCCTAATAAATCCCATAAGCTTTTTACCCACGCCATCTCCCAACACAAATTAATTGATGCATGGCGACTTTGTCACCCAACAGACAAAGAATTTACGTTCTACTCCCCGGTCCATCACTCCCAATCCCGTCTTGACTACATATTTCTTTCTCACCATATTTCCCAATCCCTCACCCAAGCTGAGATTGGTCCCATTGTATTCTCCGATCACGCCCCTGTCCTCATCAACGTTGATTTTTTACCTAAATCCAATGGTCCTAAAAGGTGGCGCTTCAATAATACCCTCCTCACTGATCCCAAATTTACCGCCTCCTTTATTGAATTTACTAATGAATTTTTTGTTATTAATGAGACTCCATCCTTGCCTACTCACACTGTCTGGGACGCTTTCAAAGCAGCAGCCAGAGACTTTATCCTCAGACATGTTGCAGCAAAACGTAAACTTGCTCGCCAACGCACTCATGATCTTTTATCTCAGATTAAAACCCTTGAGCACTCCTACTATACCTCTCATACTCAGGAGACTTTGACAGCTCTTATTACTGCGAAAATGAACTATAATAAACAATCCACTGATGATGCCTCCCTAGACCTCCTGAAATCCAGTTCGACATTTTATGGTGGGAAAAATAAGGCGGGGAAAATTCTTGCCAATTATTTAAAAGTCAAACAAAATAAGTTGAATGTTGAGTCTGTTTTTGATGTCAATTCAATATTGCAACATAAAGATGCTGACATCCTGGAAGTATTTTCTCACTTCTACTCTACGCTTTACTCTTCTGGCACTCAACCTACTGACCACTCTATTTCCAATTTCTTATCCAGCATACATCCTCCTCCCTCCTTTCCTGTTGATTTGGCCTCCCTTGAGACTCCCCTTACCATTCCCGAACTTCGCACTGCACTCCATTCACTTAAAAAAGATAAGGCTCCCGGTCCAGATGGCTTCACCGTCGAATTTTACCAACACTTTGCCAACCTTTTACTACCCAAATTGTTCCGCCTTCTTGATTCCTTCCAGACCAACGATGCCTCCTTAGGTACTTTTTCGGATGCTTACATCTGCATCATACCGAAAGAAGGTAAGGATCCTCAACATTGCAAGAATTACAGACCAATTTCCCTTGTTAACATTGACTATAAAATGTATGCTAAATCCTTAGCCATTAGGCTCCATCCTTTTCTCCCAGATCTCCTTGGCCCCGAACAATCTGGATTTGTTAAGGGTCGTTTCATCTCCGACAATACCAGACTCCTCTTCAATGTTCTATCTAAGTCCTCACGATTCAATAGCTCCTTGGCTGCCATTGCCTTGGACGCCGAGAAGGCATTTGACAGGGTAGAATGGCCATTTCTTTTTTCCGTGCTAAAATGGTTTGGATTTGGTCCTCATTTCATCTCCCTCATCTCCCTCCTTTATGCAAATCCTAGAGCAGCGGTTTGTGCTAATGGTCTCATTTCTTCATTTTTTCGCCTCGGTAGAGGCGTTCGACAAGGCTGTCCTCTCTCCCCATTTCTCTTTAATCTTGCCCTGGAACCTTTCTTATCCAGAATACGTCAAAACCCGAGCATTCATGGCTTCCCTCTTGCTCACTCGCAAATTAAAGTCGCTGCTTATGCAGATGACATTTTACTTTTCCTTTCAAATCCGTCTGTCTCCATTCCTGCTTTCCTCGATGAAGTTCATACCTATTCCCACCTCTCTGGTTATAAACTTAATAGCGATAAAAATAGCGATAAGTGCGAAATCCTGCCTCTCACCAAATTCACCTTTAAACCCGATTTTGCTGCATCCAATTTCACTTGGAGTCCGGTTCATATCAAATATCTTGGTTTATACATTACTCCTTCCGTTTCAGATACTGTTTCGTTATGCCTTACTAAATGCTCTCAAAAACTGTCTGACCTTACTTCTAGATGGCACCCCCTATACCTTTCTTGGTGGGGCCGTCTCGACACCATTAAGATGATGCTCTCCCCAATCGTCCTTTACACAATTTCTAATTTACCGATTTCCATCCCTACCAAATTTTTCACTAAAATTAACTCCATACTCTCCATATTTTTATGGTCTGGAAAGAAACCGCGTATGTCCTTATCACGCCTTCGCTTCCCCAAATGGGAGGGCGGGGTTAACTTCCCAAATTTTCCTGCCTACCATAAAGCCTTCCTCCTGAAGCAAGCAGCCGTTTGGCTTACAGATCCTGCTGATCCTCTTCCTCTATGGGCTGAACTCGAGCGTCTTTCTCTTTCTCCTTTTACCTTTGCTGAGTACTTATCTTTCTCTCGCAAGCCCCAATTCCTGTCCAGTCCAATTCACAAATATACTGCGAAATTACTTTTAGCCATTACTCCGGCTCCTCCCTCTTCTATTCCAGAGCTTCTTGATACCATGATTTGGTATAATAACAGCATTCTTATTAAATTGAAACCCTTTTATTGGAAAACTTGGCGACAGCGTGGCTTAATCTGGGTCTCCCAACTTTTCACTGGATCTGCCTTCATACCTTTTCCAATTCTTAGTCGACTCTTCTCTCTTCCTGCCTCCTTTGCTCACAAATACACCCTACTCAAAAATGCAGTTATGTTTGCCTATGATTCTCTCTCTACCTCTAATTCGATTGTAACCACTAATACTCCCGTCTCTTCTCTGCACACCCGTCTACGCTCCAATCCATCAGCGTCTTCCATATACCATTCCTTTTACAATCCTCCATCACCTAGGCCTAAATCCAAAGTTGAGGAGCAATGGGAATTTGATCTAAATGTCTCCTGGTCCACGTCTCTTTGGGACAAGATATGGACTAAAATTCGCAAATCTTCCAGAGCAGCCTCTCTCACGCAAACACTTTTTTCCTTTACAATCGACTTCTTTACACACCATCTCTCCTTCACCAACGTTTTCCCCTGACTCCGGACCTCTGCTGGTCTTGCTCCAACCCTAATGCTACACTTTTTCATATGATTTTCACATGTCCTCTCACGCATGCTTTCTGGACTAAAGTCTGGAATCAAATCAATTCTATTTTCCAAACCTCCATCCCCTTTTCTATCACTGACATTTTCCTTGGTTCACTTTCCTCTTCTTGGATTGATGTTGAAGCAAATGTTCATATCGTTGATTTGTTATTGGCTGTTGCGTTTCAGCAGATTACTGTTAACTGGAAAGACTCCAAGGGCATTACTTTTAAAGCTTGGTGGTTCAATGTATGTTACAATCATAGATTAGATACTGTATTTGTTTATCCCACTTCCCTAGCACCGAAAAGACTTGCGTTATGGCTTCCCATCACCCTTTACCTAGATGCTTGTGCCAAGCGCTCCTCTCCTCTATCCCCAATTCAACAAGAAGTTTCGAAACCCCCTTGAATAACCTTTTGTTCCTTCTTATTCACTAATGTTTATTTATCTGCATATTTGTGCACTGCTTCTACTGTTGTATAGCCTCAATGATTGTAATTTTTAAAGTTTTAGCCTCATAGCTCTCTCCCTTCCCTTTTTCTTTTCCCTATCCTTCCTTTCTTTCTTGGCCCTTTCCCCCATTTTACCTCATCACGATTTTTAATGATGTGCTCAGTTATTATTCATACATTACCTGCTGTTTTCTCTTTATTTATTGTACTGCCACTACTTGTTTCTCTTAATAAACTTTTCTTTGAACTAAAAAAGATAGCTACTAATCCAATATAGGGCAGTTCCCCTGATTCCCATCTCACTCAGTTGATGCACTAAACTCCTGTAGGAGATGGTGTCAAAATCAGCTGACAGATCTAATAGGACAAGCATGGCTGACTGCCCGTTGTCCTGGGCAAGTCTTATATTGTCAACTACCTCAATCATAGATGTTTTGGTGCTTTGGGCTCCCCCGAACTCTGATTGAGAAGGGTCCATCAAATTGTGGTTTCCTATAAATGTTGTGAGATTCTTGTTAACCAAGGACTCAAGTACTTTCACAAAATATGGGAGAAGAGAGATAGGGCGATAATTGCTATGTTCTATAGGGTCTGCGGAAGGCTTTTTATGGTAGGTTTGACCCTGGCTGCTTTCCATTTTATAGGAACAGTTGTGCGATTTAGGGATAAATTAAAAAGGCCAGTGAGACTTTTGAGGAGTGCTGGGGCAATATTGGACGGAATGTGAGGTGAAACTGGGTCGGCAGGAGAACCTGATTTGACCTTAGAAAGGGCAATCCTGACATCATTTTGAGTGAGTTTAGTGAACTCTTCAAGGGGATTAAAGGTAGGTGTCTGGTTGTTATCAGGTGCGTTGTGATGATATTCAGTGGTCTGATTATGAAAAGAGTTATGAATAATATTGATCTTTTCCTTAAAGGAAGTGGTTAGCGTGTACATCCAGTCTACTGAGGCAGAAGTTTCAGATTGGCAGAAGGAATGACTGGTGAATTCCCATTCTATCTTTTACATTTCTTTATTTGAGTTAGTTGCCTTGTTGAATCTGTTACTTGTGTTACTTACAAAATACTTCGGGCTCAGGAGGATGGATATCCCAGGGCTGAAAACTGTCTGGGGAGTGGGGGGCGGGCACCCCCACAATAAAAATAAACATGCATCATCCCCTCTATCTGATCCACCCTGAGAGTTCAAAGAAAAAAGTGTGACAGCCAACACCTCTTTAATAAAAATTGATTGCCACAGGGCCACTGTGAATTTGTGAGAAAATGAAAAAAAAAACATTGGGACCCCACCACCAGGCATAGGGACCAGGGTAACCCCACTCTGAGCCCTTATGTCTTTTTCTTTTAATTCGTTCTTGGACTCAGGACTGAGTTCTGGGTCCTAGGAAGGCTGCCATCACTTCCTGATTGAGATGGTGGCCCCAAATCAAACCTTAGTTTGAGATCTGTCCACTTCACAGATCCTCTGCAGGGTGATATATGCAATATTTTTTACCTTAATTTCTTAAAAACTAATGAGTAGATTTACACCAAAACACAAATGCCTCTTTCTAAACCAAGATCTAACTTTCTGCCAAATTTGGTGTAAATCTGTTCAGTTGTTTCGGCTGTAGCAGAATCTAAAGTAGCTATGGGAAAATGGATGGGACAAACATGTTTAGAGACCCCACTTTTTCACAGCTCATGCTGAAGTATCACCCTGAAAATTTCCATGTACAACCTAGTCAAAAAGTAGCACTTTTTTGATAGGTTTTGTGAAGATTTGACAGACGGAGCAAAGTTATCAGCAACACAAAAAATGCATCTCCTATGGAAACACAATTTAATAAAATGTAAAAAATGGGGAGGGTGGCTGCACAGCCCCAGAACCTGAGCCTCAAAAGGTCCTGGGAGCCCACCCCGGGGCCAATATTAGTTTATATGTGGATGGGGCCATGGGGCCGATTACTATAAGTGAGGGGGGCACACGGCATTAATTGCCCTGGGGACCCCATTCTCTGGGGCCGGCTCAAAAACTATGTTCCACAGAGATGGGCAGCAAAACATATGTTTGCTCTCGTTTGAGAGGTGCATTTTCAAAACTACCACCAAGCAGTAGCAAACGCGAAGTCTGCTCCCAGTAGCAGGAGCTTTGAAAATGCTCCTGCTTGCTGGGAGCAGACTTTTAATCTGCCTTCCTGCCTGCACTGAAGTGGGCAGGAAAAAAGGTCAAATTATTGCCCCCGCCTAGAGGGAGCAGAATTAGTTGCTGTTCCCTCAAAGTGGGAAATTTCGGTCAGTGAACATAAAGAGGAAATTGACCTCATACATGTAAAATAGCTATTACAGGGAAACCTACCTGTTACATGTATTGTACAACATAAATGTGATCTCATTGAGCAAAGGTAATAGTCTCAATCAGAATTTCTGCCTTTATGGATGAATAATCCAATTCACACTTTGTGAAATATTGACATCTCCAAAAGGAGAAAGGGATAAGGGCAAGTTAAAGCCTCAACAGCTGGTCTCCATCAGGACTTGTGACAGAATAGAATGAAAGTAACCTGGAATTCTCAATCCTCCGATGAGGAATTGGCAACATCTTTTTAAAAAGACAAGGGCCAACTGGCTCCTTGCCTAAAACGGGTCATGAACAAGACCCTTGTGTGAAATGGTCTTGGAGAGGGAGTTAGTTATGGGGTTATATGAATTATCCGTAGCTCTACATGTACTCGTAGTTTAGATGAAAGCCTCCTAATGAGCTAATCACCTCAGTCTGAACTACTAACTTATTTATTAAGGGTGTGAATGCCGAGGCGTCTTGGCGCTGAGTGACAGAATGCTGGGTCACACTGATTAATCTTCCAGTTTGGGAAAGAGCCAGGTCTTCATTTGTTTCCTAAAGATGGTCCTGTTTGTTTGTAGTCTGATCTGTACAGGGAGTACATTCCATAGCTTGGCCGCCTGTTACGAGAAACCCTTGTCTCCCCATCTGACATTTTTTTTATTTTGGGGATCCGGATCAGACCTGTATTCGTTGATCTGAGGCAGCGTTGAGGAGAATACCGTTTGAATAGCAGCTGCACGTTAGCAGCTCCTCCACCAAACATCGCCTTGTGGACAAGACAGAGAGCCTTTAAATCCTTTCGCTGCTGGACAGGAAGCCAGTGGAGCAATTTAGTAGGGTGATGTTTGGGAAGACCATAATGCTCCCGGGCCGCCGCGTTCTGTATGGCCTGTAGTTTGGCAATCTGGCCCTTGTCTGCTCCAGTTAGAGGGTGTTGCCATAATCGATTCCGGAAAGAATCAAGGCCCCGATTACCGTTTTCCTAAGGGTTAAGGGAATGAAATGAAGGATTTTGCACCAGATTTTTAGCGTGAAGAACCGAGCAGATGACACCTGATTAGTTTGTTGGGCAAATTTTAAATTACTGTCAACCATAAAGCCAAGGTTCCTGGCCTTGGCTACGGGAGTGGGGCAGTTCCCAGCCTCAGTGGGCCACCATGCTTGGCTCCAAATTGAGGGCTTCTGTCCGAATTCAATCACCTCAGACTTTTTAGTGTTGAGCTTTAAAAAATTTGAGCTCATCCATTGCACGACATTCTTTAGGCAGTTCCTAAACCTAACCGCCATCTCATCCACACTTTGGGTTACCGAAACGGTATACAGACATAATATCGACCACAAAAATATCGAGGTAGCTAAATATCGAGTTTAAAATATCGAGTAGACAGAATATAGATAAAACAGAATATACACTACAAAAATATCGAATAGAATGACAATAATATCGAATCAAAAATATAAAAGGGACAGAATATCGAATGGTCAGTATATAGACAACAAAAATATCGAGGGACAGAATATAGACAGCAAAAAATATCTAATTTTAGGTAAGTAAGTAAGTACATTTATGTTATTTAATTTTTGCGTAATATAATTCTGGAGCGGGTTGTGGGTTTATAGGGGAATAGGGTGGGAAGTAATTTATTTATAATTAGTTAAATATTTTAATTTATTGGTATTTATTTACAAATAATTGTTAATTAATTTTTAATTGGCAATTAATTAAAATATAATTGGTAATTAATTTTAATTAATTGATAATTATGTTAATTTTATTCATTTATTTTCTGGAGCGGGTTGTGGGTTTATAGTGGAATAGGGTGGGAAGTAATTTAATTATAAATAATTAAATATGTTAGTTTATTTATTGCTACTTATTTACAATTAATTGTTATTTAATTTTTTAATTGGTATTTAATTAATATATAATTGGTAATTAATTTGTATTAATTGATGAATTGATAATTCTGTGAATTGTAGTTATTTCATTTTTGTAGTGGGTTGTGGGTTTATAGGGGAATTGGGTAGCAAGTCATTTAATTGTAATTAATTAAAAATGTTAATATATAAATTGGTAATTATTTTGAATTAATTGGTAATTATTTTTAATTTTTATAATAATGTATTGTATTGGTAAATATTTTGTATTAATAGGTAATTCTTTTTTAGTAATTAAATTAATTTTATTATTTTTAATTGAATAATTATAGTATCTTAAATTAGGAATTAATTTTAAATAATTTGTAATTGGTATTAATATTTAATTTATTTTTAATTATATATGAAGTATTTACTTTCCCTACTGTTGCTCTATTTGGAGTGGGAATAGTAATTTTTACCTTCCTGCTATCCAACGCTTTCCCTACTGTTGCACTCACTGGAGTGGGAATAGTAAATTTTACCCCCACGCTATCCAACGCTTTCCCTACTGTTGTACTCACTGGAGTGGGAATAGTAATTTTTACCTCTACTCTATCCATTGCTTACCTTACTGTTTCACTCTCTGGAGTGGGAATAGTAATTATTACTCCTACGCTATCCAACGCTTTTCCTACTGTTGCACTCACTGGAGTGGGAATAGTAATTTTTACCCCTACGCTTACCCTACTGTTGCACTCTCTGGAGTGGGAATAGTAATTTTTACTCCTACGCTATCCAATGTTTTCCCTACTGTTGCACTCACTGGAGTTGGAATAGTAATTTTTACCCCTACGCCATCCAACGCTTTCCCTACTGTTGCACTTTCTAGAGTGGAAATAGTAATTTTTACCCTCCCGCTAGCCAACGCTTTCCCAACTGTTGCACTCACTGAAGTGGGACTAGTAATTTTTACCCCTACTCTATCCAACGTTTTCCCTACTGTTGCACTCATTGGAGTGGGAATAGTAATTTTTACCCCTACGCTATCCAATGTTTTCCCTACTGTTGCACTCACTGGAGTTGGAATAGTAATTTTTACCCCTACGCCATCCAACGCTTTCCCTACTGTTGCACTTTCTAGAGTGGAAATAGTAATTTTTACCCTCCCGCTAGCCAACGCTTTCCCAACTGTTGCACTCACTGAAGTGGGACTAGTAATTTTTACCCCTACGCTATCCAACGTTTTCCCTACTGTTGCACTCATTGGAGTGGGAATAGTAATTTTTACCCCTACGCTATCCAACGCTTTCCCTACTGTTGTACTCTCTGGAGTGGGAATAGTAATTTTTATCCCTGTGCTATCCAACGCTTTCCTTACTGTTGCACTCACTGGAGTGGGAATAGTAATTTTTACCCCTACGCTATCCAACGCTTTCCCTACTGTTGCACTCTCTGGAGTGGGAATAGTATTTTTTACCCTCCCGCTATCCAACGCTGTCCCTACTGTTGCACTCATTGGAGTGGGAATAGTAATTTTTACCCCTACGCTATCCAACGCTTTCCCTACTGTTGCACTCTCTGGAGTGGGAATAGTAATTTTTACCCTCCCGCTATTGTATGGTAAATATATTGTATATTTTTTATTAATACTATGATGTCATCAGTGATGTCACTGACCATGTCATGAATGATGTAATATGTGACATCATCAGCAGTGGATTGCGGGTGCGCGATATATAGTTAGTGCAACTAACTATATATGGAATTTCAATGGTTTTGTGTGAGTAAAATAAGGTTTTCTAAATGCTAATTCCTAACTATATATGGTCTATAACCTATGGTTTTTTCAGTGAATTTTCAAGGTTTTGTAAATGCTAATTCCTAACTATATATGGTCTATAACCTATGGTTTTTTCTGTGAATTTCATTGGTTTTTTAACAGCTAATATCTGTAGCTGTAAAATGTATTCTTCTTTAAATCCAAAAATATATTTTATATGTTTATGAATAATTTTTTTTTTAAATATTTTTTTTTCTTCGTTCCCGCTTCGCGAATCGGGAAGCTTCCCGTTAGCTGACCTTGATGCCGCGAAATAGACCGCGAGCCGGTAAACGTTTCTTTACCGCAAGTGCCGCGTTAGAAAACAACATCGTGACGCCTCCCGTCCGCATGACGTTTCACGTTGTCGCGTGATACGTCATATGACGTGCTACGTTAGCGAACTGGTACGCGAAGCGAGTCGCAAAGCGCAGGTTTCTGGAAGCAAACCGGGAGGCCCTGCAAAGCGCTTAACGTAAACACAGCAAGTCATGTGACTTGGTAATAACACTTTTCATTGGTTCATTTCACTTTTGGTTTCCTAATGATGTAAGACTAGGTCATATAATCTAAAATGAACACTTTTGATTGGTTGAGAACTCTTGTTTTTCCCAAATGATGAAAATCCCTCCTTCTTTCCTCACTCTGACTTTCATCATTGTGAGAGAAAGACCCTTTGTGATCACTGAGCAATGGCTTCTTTAGTAGCTTCAGCTGGTGCTTCCCCACCACCTCCACCACATCCAAGGAAGAGTGGACCACCTGCTCAAGTTATAATTCAACAAGAAGAGGAAGAAGAGGAACAGGACGACGAGCACGAAGAGAGGCAGTTTTTGCCTGAGCAGCCCAGGACGTCTCACCGGAAAGAAAACTTCATTTGGCAATTTTTTAAAATTCCCAAAGGTCAGAAAAAAGTAAATGCAAGATACGTAACTTGCCTTATATGTCAAGATAGACTGTCCAGAGGAACCGAGAAAAAATACAGTTTCGGAAACTACACAATGCATCGCCATATGACTAGGTGGCATCCTAACAACTACAGTGCTGCACAGTTTCGGAACAACCTAGATAATCTCCCTATTATGGCCAGAAGATCTGTTGTACCGGAAGTAACGGGACCAGAGGGCAGGGAGATGGTGCCAAATATACAAATGAAATTTGGTGAAGTAAAACACATCTGCGTATTTTGCGATGGATTCATTTCCTACGGAGAAAGAAGCATCACTCTGATCAACAGAGCTATTGACTATCATATGCAAGTTTGTACGAAACGCCCAAAATAATAAATACTTCTTTTTTTGTTTTGTTGCTCCTGTTGAGCCCTTTACAATGAATCGTTTTCATTGCCCCCTCCAAGAAAAACCCCAAAAAATATAAAACTGTTCAGAAAAATTCAAAAAAAGTAAAAAAATGTTCCGAAAAATAATAAAAAAAATATAAAACAACAAAAACAATAAAAAAAAAAGTTCTTTTCAGAACTACCTACCCGTTATTAAAAAATTGGTACAATATTTGGAACTGTGTCAACCTCTATTTCTCTTAGTTCGCTTCCCAGTTCGCTCGCCGGTACGCGAACCGGAAGCGAACCAAAAACAGTAAGTATAAGGGAAGGAAACAGACACTTATGTTAAAAGAAAGACAGCTATAGGGGAGTAAACTAGAGATACTATTACCCGTAATCCACTGCTGATGATGTCACATATTACATCATTCATGACATGCTCAGTGACATCATCAGCAGAGGATTGCGGGTTTTTTGGCAACGTGCCTTATCCACGGTTTAATAACGCTGCCTTTTGCTTTATATAAGTTTTCAAATTGTATGAAATATATACCAATAGGTCGTTATGAACCTTTAGGTAGTGCTTTTCTTCATGAGGTCTGGTCGCTTCCATACACATACAGATGTTTCAAAGATGATCAAGAAGTTTATCTGAATGGAGAGGAATGCACTGAGACGCCAGATCATTCACTAATGTGTAGGCACATACAGTTACACGGTTCATGCAACAAACACCGACCAAATATGGCTTGCGTGTTGCAAGGCACGCCAGTTCCTGCTATCATCCCCACGTTCAAGTTGTTGGAAAATGGTAGTTATTTGATGCTCAATAATGAAGATTGTTCTGAGTTAATTAAAAGTATTCCTTTTATCGTAACAGTAAGTGAACGGGTTATTTGCTGCAGAAATGTTCTATTTCCTCCCACACATGAACATAGGGAGTTTTCAATCTGGCCACAAATACCAACCTTGGGACAGATTTCAACGGCATGGCAAGAATAAGAGCTCTTTTGTCTCAGAGAGAGGTGGCCTTGAGTTCGGCCCGTGAAACTTTCGTGCTTCACATAGCGAACACCCGTACAGAGGTGCAGACCCTTTTCAA
Source organism: Lissotriton helveticus (assembly GCF_964261635.1). NCBI lineage: Eukaryota > Metazoa > Chordata > Amphibia > Caudata > Salamandridae > Lissotriton > Lissotriton helveticus. The sequence continues at coordinate 218,075,567 of NC_136063.1, read as the reverse complement.
TTCAGATTTGCCTTTCAATTTCAGCAAGATGGTTCCGACTATCTTTAACGCATCCTCCACAAAGGCCCTGGCGCACTTTTTTAAAGTTGTTACCAGTGGTCTCGTGACTTCATTTGAGAAAATCTTTGGAGTCATCCCTGCTTCCTTTCATTCTATTTTCTCCACTCTGGTTCGTGGATTGGCATTTTTACTTGCATTACCAGCGGACGCTCTTGTGCTTTTTTACATTTTTAAATATGGATGTCCCTCCTATGCAACCTCCCACCCTGCAGCTGCTGACACTGTTCCGCAATCGCATGCTAGAATATTATGGCACAATGCCGTTGGCGATATTAAGCACGGCATATGGATTATCTTTTCGATTCTCCTACTTCACCTGTGTCCAGCCTGTATTTCACTGCCTGACCTGTGATTTCGATTGGGCCATTGATTTGTGTCTCTGCGGACCGGTTTCTCCTGACGTCGACTTTAATCAGCTGATGACTCCTATCATTACTCACGAGTTGGTTTGTCCTGGCGAAAGGATTATGGCTGTGGCATTGATGCATGGACTACTTGGTCCCTGGAATTTACTGGCGGCAGCACAGTCTGTCTTGGAACAGAGCTTTCTTGAAAACCCACCGAGCTGTCCTCTGATGGTGATAGAGGATCCGGTGCTGGGAGAGCACGTATGTTCTTTTCCGCTTTTAAATTGGATGGCTGAACTGTTTTCGGATGAAGACGGTGACTTCCTATTGGAGGCTGTTGCAGCTTATTTTGCATACACAGTTATGTCATAGACCTTTTTCATGTTTGATATGCTGAGTACTAGCATTTCATTGACAATTCATTGACTTATTTGTCAAGTTTTTATTATTTACCTTGCCTATTGGCTTAAGACTCGATAAAGTACTTGGCTGTTTTATTTTTCTTTAGCATTAAATTTTCCTAGTTTTTAATGCTTTACCTTGCAGACCGTCCACATATAAACTTGCAATCTGCTCTCATGAGATGGCACTTCTATTATCTTATTCAGTTCGTTTCCGGATCATGGGGAGGTGTCATCTAGGTCCTGGATATCTTTACACCGTGTTAAGTTAGCATGGGCTCATTACCGGTTTAAACGCCATTTTTCCTTTTTTGCAACTTCTGCACACGACACTTAGTTGTTGCTTTAGCTTTCCACCTAGTAGTTCATTGTGGTTTACATGAGAATAATATGTTATTGCTCTACTATCTGCTTTGCTTGTTAAACTATATCTGTACAGCGAGTGCTAAAGTTTCAAGAACAACACGATACAGAATTGTTATGAGGTCTGATCTCCACGACTTCATACTCATAACATAAGTGCAACTTCTGCCAATTCTGGGCATGAGGCGGGTTTTATATTGCTTTGCCGAACACACATACACAACAGTTGATGCGGTTCACATGAAGAGAGAGCTGGTGTATGCTGATGTGATTCCTTCAAATCTAAGACACTAAAGTATGGGCACGCCCTAAACCAACACAAAGAGACCTTCTTAGCAAATAATATAATATGTGTATTAGGGAGGGTGAGATATAAGCAGCCGCGGGCCGTGGAGGGAGTTACGGTGAGGCAGGGAGGCGGGGAGGGGGAGAAGCAGGGTGGAGCCCTCTCTACCTTGCCCCTCCCCCTCCCCGCCTCCCTGCCCCACCGTAACTCCCTCCACGGCCCGCGGCTGCTTATAAGTGTTGCTAACTCTTATTCATTTACAGCATGTTAACATACTGTCACCATTCGCTTTTTATGTACTAGTAACTATGCTGGTAATTTTGCTACTGATAATATGTGTACTTGTATTCTCCACCCTGCTTCTCCCCCTCCCCGCCTCCCTGCCTCACCGTAACTCCCTCCACGGCCCGCGGCTGCTTATAAGTGTTGCTAACTCTTATTCATTTACAGCATGTTAACATACTATCACCATTCGCTTTTTATGTACTAGTAACTATGCTGGTAATTTTGCTACTGATAATATGTGTACTTGTATTATCTAAGATACTACGCCTGAGAAGACGGCATTAGTAAATAAACATTTCAAATACACATGTGTTCTTCTTAACTCCATGTTCTGGTTTCTAAGAAATATATAACGACCGACTGTTCATGAGTTCCACGTATCCTGAGGTACTATAAGTTCATATTCTGGATTGTCTAAACATTGAGAGTTTGTTATATCCAATGTGACACTGTACCTAGCTTGCTAAGGAGTTTTTGATTACTAACGTGAGTTTTGGGACACCCTAATTCGCCGAGGTTCCAATCCTCTGTCCACAGTTCTGTGTGAGAACAGAAACCCTGCGACAGGGGCACCCCCGACCCTTGCTGGAGCTTCATCACACTTGCGATACAACTCCAGCAATGCGCCACCTTTACGGCACAGATACATCACGCATCTGTGCTGTTTTTGCCCCATAATGCGCCGCATTGTAAATGCAGCACACCATAGGTGACGGAACAGCGGCACAGAATGACTAACACATCCCTGGTGATGCGCCAGTCATCATAAATGTATCCCTATGCTTCTTATCTTGTTAGAGATGAACCGCCATATGTATCATCAAAGTTTTTTGCATTTCCTAAATAGCGAACTTTAAGGAATAAATAGCGATTCTTTACCATTCCTAGTTTGCGATTAGCTATTTGCTAATTACAAATTACCCATTCATTTCCTTCATTTCCATAGGGCGGTTGGACTCACTTTTAGCTCGAACGGCTGAATGGATTTCCACGAAACTTGGCAAAATTGTAGGGACTGGTAGCCCGATGTGCCTTTGCTATGTCTCAAGATATATGCTCCAGTGGTTTTTACGAAAATTAACTTTGAAAAATATATATTGGGCTACATTGGCCTATATATATGTTGGAGCCCAAACGTAGCCCAATGTAGCCCAATGAAGCCCAATGTAGCCCAATGTAGCCCAAAGATGGCCGCCAGACACACAAAAAAACAAATGTAGCCCAAATATCAGCCAGATGTAGCCCAACTATAGCCCAGTGACAGAATGACCAATCAGCTTCGCAAACCTCCGTTACGCGAAGCGGAGCGCTGTTACAGATATATATCTTTTTTTGAACGTTAATTTCTCAAAATCCACTGGAGCACATATATTGAGACCTAGCAAAGGCACATCGGGCTACCAGTCCCTAATATTTTGCCAAGTTTCGTGCAAATCCATTCAGCCGTTTGATTATTATTATTATTTTTTTTTTTTGCCCCGCGGGGCCCTTTTAAAACCTCCACATCAAACCTAGGGGGTCAGCGAGGATCTACTATGCCCCCTTATAGTTATTTCCCCCTTTGTTTTGACCTCCTCTTGTCTCTCGATCCTACCGAGAGACAAGATGGCGGCCGCTACGGACTTTTTGGAATGTTGACAGACGCCGGAGAACCAATCAGCTTCGCTTCACAAAGCTCCGTTGCGCGAAAAGTACGCGTCCTGGGACGCTGCCAGGTCCGCTGTTACAGATATATATCTTTTTTTAAACGTTAATTTCTCAAAATCCACTGGAGCACATATATTGAGACCTACAAAAGGCACATCGGGCTACCAGTCCCTACAATTTTGCCAAGTTTCGTGCAAATCCATTCAGCCGTTCGGGCTAAAAGTGAGGCCAACCGCCCTATGGAAAACTCAATGTTAAAAACACGTTTTGGGACCCCCCTTTTTTCTCGGCCCCCCCTTGACGAACCCCCCCAAATTTTCAAGGGCTGCTCAGAAACAAAATGTGCCATTTTCCTGAAAATTTCAGCCAATTCCGTCCACAAACGCCAAAGTTATTAGACATAGAATTTTCAAAAATCCCATAGAGAAAAAATCCTAACTATATATACCTACTGGCGACCGCCAGTAGGTAATATATATATATATATATATATATATATATATATATATATATATATATATTCACTGAAAAAACCATAGGTTAGAGACCATATATAGTTAGCTGGACATTTTATTGACATAAAACCAATGAAATTCCATATATAGTTAGTTGCACTAACTATATATCGCGCACCCGCAATCCACTGCTGATGACGTCACATATTACATCATTCATGACATGGTCAGTGACATCACTGATGACATCACTGATGACATCTCAAATGACATCACTGATGACATCACTGATGACATCTCAAATGACATCACTGATGACATCATCTAGTGTCTGTGTGTTTTTGTAAAGTTTAAATATGTTTTACATATTGAAGAATGAGTGGATGTATGGAAGACTGAGTGTGTGTGTGGCTGGCTGGGAGGTGTGTGACTCTGTGCATATCAATGTGTACTTGTATCAGTGATTGTATAAGAGAGTAAGTATGTGTTAGTATATGTGTGAAAAAGTATGGTGTTCTGTGTTTAAGTGTATAGATGAGGAAATCGAAGTGTGATTGATTCTTCACAGGACTGACTAGGTGTATGAGTGCATATGATAGTGTTGTAATAATGAGTGACTGTATGCATGAGTGATTGTATGGGTGAATGAGTGAATGTGTGTGTGTCGACGTAGGAATCAGTGAGTGCGTATGTAGTAACTGGTATTGGTGTGTCATGATGTCATCAGTGATGTCATTTGAGATGTCATCAGTGATGTCATTTGAGATGTCATCAGTGATGTCATCAGTGATGTCACTGAAGTATGGTGTTCTGTGTTTAACTGTATAGATGAGGAAATGGAAGTGTGATTGATTCTTTACAGGACTGACTAGGTGTGTGAGTAACTCCATGGATGAGTGGCAGTGTGTGAGTGTCTGCATAGGTGTATGAGTGCATATGATAGTGTTGTAATAATGAGTGACTGTATGTATGAGTGATTGTATGGGTGAATGAGTGAATGTGTGTGTAGACGTAGGAATCAGTGAGTGCGTATGTAGTAACTGGTATTGGTGTGTCATGATGTCATCAGTGATGTCATTTGAGATGTCATCAGTGATGTCATCAGTGATGTCATTTGAGATGTCATCAGTGATGTCATCAGTGATGTCACTGACCATGTCATGAATGATGTAATATGTGACATCATCAGCAGTGGATTGCGGGTGCGCGATATATAGTTAGTGCAACTAACTATATATGGAATTTCATTGGTTTTATGTCAATAAAATGTCCAGCTAACTATATATGGTCTCTAACCTATGGTTTTTTCAGTGAATTTTCAAGGTTTTGTAAATGCAAATTCCTAACTATATATGGTCTATAACCTATGGTTTTTTCAGTGAATTTCATTGGTTTTTTAAAAGCTAATATCGATAGCTGTAAAATATATTCTTTATTTATTTATTTATTTAGCGATTTATAAAGCGCCTGGTGACCCGGAGGCATCCCCGCGCTAATGATACAAGTGGAGACCAGAGGGGGAATCACGTAGCCACGTGAGACGCCTCATGACGCGTCGCATAACCGTGACGTATCGGCTCTGCAGCGCAAACAAAACCCGTAACGTAAGCGTGCTGGAGCACGCTTACAGATATATATATTTTTTTTAACCTTAATTAGACAAAATCCACACGTGCACATATCTTGAGGCCTTGCAAAGGCACATCAAACAAACAGTCCCTACAATTTTGCCAAGTTTGCTGGAAATCTATTCCCTTCATTTTTTTTTTACTGTTTCTCTTGGTTTTCCCCTTGTTACGCTTACCGGGACGCTACCCGGTAGGCGAACCGGACGCTCCAAAAACACAAGATGGCGGACTCCCGTTACGCTGCCGGTTAGCTGCCCGGTTCGCGTACCGGGAAGCGCCTCTACCGCGAAAAATCGCGGGGGACTTTAATATCCCTCTCATCAATCCTAGGGGGTCAGGAGGGGTTTACCTTGCCCCCTTTCCTTCATTTCCCCCTTCTTTTTTCACCACATCTTGTCTCTCTAACCTACCGAGAGACAAGATGGCGGCCGCTCCGGACTGTTTACAATCTTGACAGCTACGCTGCCGGTTAGCTGCCCGGTTAGCTGCCCGGTGAGCTGCCCGGTTCGCGTACCGGGACACGCCTCTACGGCAAAAAATCGCAAAAAGATATATATTTTTTTTAAACGTTAATTTCTCAAAATCCACTGGAGCACATATATTGAGACATAGCAAAGGCACGTCGGGCAAACCATATCTACAATTTTGCCAAGTTTCATGTAAATCTATTCAGCCGTTCGAGCTAAAAGTGAGTCCAACCGCCCTATGGAAAAATGAATGTGAAAAACGCGTTTTGGGACCCCCCTTTTTTCTCGGCCCCCCCTTGACGAAACCCCCCCAAATTTTCAGGGGCTGCTCAGAAACGAAATGTGCCATTTTCCTGAAAATTTCAGCCAATTCCGTCCACAAACGCCAAAGTTATTAGACATAGAATTTTCAGAAATCCCATAGAGAAAAAATCCTAACTATATATACCCACTGGCTATCGCCAGTAGATAATATACATATATAAACATATATAATCTGCATATCTATATAAATATAAATGCATGCATACATATACATATATGCATACATATGCATGTTATTTACATGAAAGTTTTAAAAACACTAATAAAAGCAAAGCTAAAAAGCCACCTCATTACAAACAGAATGGCTTTAACCCCTTCAGTGCTGCGCGAATTTCGCTGCAGTGCTGAAGGGTAATTAATCATATTGACTCATGACGGAAATGTTCCGTCATCAGCACCGGAGCACCGACGCTGATGACGGAACCGTTCCGTCATGAGCATGGAAGGGGTTAACTTAAACGAGGGCGAGATCTATTGCATTTTCAATGCTTGTTTACTTTGGTTCTGTAAAGAAGGCATTCAGATGTGTCACACATTTGCCATGAATTCTGAATGTTAGCACTCTAGTTGCTCATTAGATCAATGTAGTAAAGCTAGTGCTCACCAGGGAAGTCTGCTGCTAATCATGGTTTGCAGCCATTGTCCCGCATTTTTTATCCCGCAGACTTTCAGTCCGCATACCATTATCCCGCAAGGTCATTGACCTCGCATACCATTATCCCGCATTTTTTCAAAACGCATGTGCATTTATCGCGCATGCCTTTACAAAGAATTACGCTTTAAAGGCATGTATGGTAAATGCATTTGCGTTGTGAAAACCACGATGACGAGAGAGGTAAGTGGGTTTGTGTTAATTTTTTCGTGGGTTAGTGATTGTGTAGTGTAGTGTAGTGTTGTGTAGTGTAGTGTTGTGTTAGTGTAGTGTAGAGTTGTGGTGGTTGTTTAGTGTAGGGTCATGCTGGGGGTAGTGTTTTAGGGTTTAGGGTTGTGTTGTAGTGTTTGCATAGTGTAGGGTCATGCTGGGGGTAGTGTTTTAGGGTTTAGGGTAGTGTTGTAGTGTTTGCGTAGTGTAGGGTCATGCTGGGGGTAGTGTTTTAGGGTTTAGGGTTGTGTTGTAGTGTTTGCGTAGTGTAGGGTCATGCTGGGGCTAGTGTTTTAGGGTTTAGGGTAGTGTTGTAGTGTTTGCGTAGTGTAGGGTCATGCTGGGCGTAGTGTTTTAGGGTTTAGGATAGTGTTGTAGTGTTTGCGTAGTGTAGGGTCATGCTGGGGGTAGTGTTTTAGGGTTTTGGGTTGTGTTGTAGTGTTTGCGTAGTGTAGGGTCATGCTGGGGTGTAGTATTTTAGGGTTTAGGTAGTGTTGTAGTGTTTGCGTAGTGTAGGGTCATGCTGGGGGTAGTGTTTTAGGGTTTTGGGTAGTGTTGTAGTGTTTGCGTAGTGTAGGGTCATGCTGGGGGTAGTGTTTTAGGGTTTTGGGTAGTGTTGTAGTGTTTGCGTAGTGTAGGGTTATGCTGGGGTGTAGTGTTTTAGGGGTTTGGGTAGTGTTGTAGTGTTTGCGTAGTGTAGGGTCATGCTGGGGTGTAGTGTTTTAGGGTTTTGGGTAGTGTTGTAGTGTTTGCGTAGTGTAGGGTCATGCTGGGGGTAGTGTTTTAGGGTTTTGGGTAGTGTTGTAGTGTTTGCGTAGTGTAGGGTCATGCTGGGGGTAGTGTTTTAGGGTTTAGGGTAGTGTTGTAGTGTTTGCGTAGTGTAGGGTCATGCTGGGGTGTAGTGTTTTAGGGTTTAGGGTAGTGTTGTAGTGTTTGCGTAGTGTAGGGTCATGCTGGGGGTAGTGTTTTAGGGTGTAGGGTAGTGTTGTAGTGTTTGCGTAGTGTAGGGTCATGCTGGGGGTAGTGTTTTAGGGTTTTGGGTAGTGTTGTAGTGTTTGCGTAGTGTAGGGTCATGCTGGGGGTAGTGTTTTAGGGTTTAGGGTAGTGTTGTAGTGTTTGCGTAGTGTAGGGTCATGCTGGGGGGTAGTGTTTTAGGGTTTAGGGTAGTGTTGTAGTGGTTGCGTAGTGTAGGGTCATGCTGGGTGTAGTGTTTTAGGGTTTAGGGTAGTGTTGTAGTGTTTGCGTAGTGTAGGGTCATGCTGGGGGTAGTGTTTTAGGGTTTAGGGTAGTGTTGTAGTGTTTGCGTAGTGTAGGGTCATGCTGGGGTGTAGTGTTTTAGGGTTTAGGGTAGTGTTGTAGTGTCTGCGTAGTGTAGGGTCATGCTGGGGGTAGTGTTTTAGGGTTTAGGGTAGTGTTGTAGTGTTTGCGTAGTGTAGGGTCATGCTGGGGGTAGTGTTTTAGGGTTTAGGGTAGTGTTGTAGTGTTTGCGTAGTGTAGGGTCATGCTGGGGGTAGTGTTTTAGGGTTTAGGGTAGTGTTGTAGTGTTTGCGTAGTGTAGGATAATGCTGGGGGTAGTGTTTTAGGGTTTTGGGTAGTGTTGTAGTGTTTGCGTAGTGTAGGGTCATGCTGGGGGTAGTGTTTTAGGGTTTAGGGTAGTGTTGTAGTGTTTGCGTAGTGTAGGGTCATGCTGGGGGTAGTGTTTTAGGGTTTAGGGTAGTGTTGTAGTGTTTGCGTAGTGTAGGGTCATGCTGGGGGTAGTGTTTTAGGGTTTAGGGTAGTGTTGTAGTATTTGCGTAGTGTAGGGTCATGCTGGGGTGTAGTGTTTTAGGGTTGTGGGTAGTGTTGTAGTGTTTGCGTAGTGTAGGGTCATGCTGGGGGTGGTGTTTTAGGGTTTAGGGTAGTGTTGTAATGTTTGCGTAGTGTAGGGTCATGCTGGGGGTAGTGTTTTAGGGTTTAGGGTAGTGTTGTAGTGTTTGCGTAGTGTAGGGTCATGCTGGGGTGTAGTGTTTTAGGGTTTTGGGTAGTGTTGTAGTGTTTGCGTAGTGTAGGGTCATGCTGGGGGTAGTGTTTTAGGGTTTAGGGTAGTGTTGTAGTGTTTGCGTAGTGTAGGGTCATGCTGGGGGTAGTGTTTTAGGGTTTAGGGTAGTGTTGTAGTGTTTGTGTAGTGTAGGGTCATGCTGGGGGTAGTGTTTTAGGGTTTAGGGTAGTGTTGTAGTGTTTGCGTAGTGTAGGGTCATGCTGGGGTGTAGTGTTTTAGGGTTTTGCGTAGTGATGTAGTGTTTGCGTAGTGTAGGGTCATGCTGGGGGTAGTGTTTTAGGGTTTAGGGTAGTGTTGTAGTGTTTGCGTAGTGTAGGGTCATGCTGGGGTGTAGTGTTTTAGGGTTTAGGGTTGTGTTGTAGTGTTTGCGTAGTGTAGGGTCATGCTGGGGTAGTGTTTTAGGGTTTAGGGTAGTGTTGTAGTGTTTGTGTAGTGTAGGGTCATGCTGGGGGTAGTGTTTTAGGGTTTAGGGTTGTGTTGTAGTGTTTGTGTAGTGTAGGGTCATGCTGGGGGTAGTGTTTTAGGGTTTAGGGTAGTGTTGTAATGTTTGCATAGTGTAGGGTCATGCTGGGGTGTAGTGTTTTAGGGTTTTGGGTAGTGTTGTAGTGTTTGCGTAGTGTAGGGTCATGCTGGGGGTAGTGTTTTAGGGTTTAGGGTAGTGTTGTAGTGTTTGTGTAGTGTAGGGTCATGCTGGGGGTAGTGTTTTAGGGTTTAGGGTAGTGTTGTACTGTTTGCGTAGTGTAGGGTCATGCTGGGGGTAGTGTTTTAGGGTTTAGGGTAGTTTAGTTGTTTAGTGTATGCTAAAGGCATATTCGTTCTAAAAGTTTTCGTTATTTTAATTTGCGGCCTAATAGTACATGCAGGATTTTTTTTGCGGACTGTTGGTATGCGGGATTTCGTCATATATTCGCTAATCATACTTTCTATGGCAAAATGAACCCCCTCATTTTGTTCCTTTTTAAATTAAATGTTTTAAGAGTTACCACTTTATTCCAATCAAGATGGCTTCAGGTGTGCCATACCTTTGTAATAAGTAGGACTGTTAGAACTCTAGTTGTTCTTTAGAACACTCTGGGACATTCTGTCATTGGGCTATAGTTGGGCTACATCTGGCTGATATTTGGGCTACATTTGTTTTTTTTTGTCTCTGGTGGCCATCTTTGGGCTACATTGGGCTACATTGGGCTACATTAGGCTACATTTGGGCTCCAACATATATATAGCCCAATGTAGCCCAATATATATTTTTCAAAGTAAATTTTCGTAAAAACCACTGGAGCCTATATCTTGAGACATAGCAAAGGCACATCGGGCTACCAGTCCCTACAATTTTGCCAAGTTTGGTGTAAATCCATTCAGCCGTTCGGGCTAAAAGTGAGGCCAACCACCCTATGGAAAATTGCATGGGAAAAACACGTTTTGGGACCCCCCTTTTTTCTCGGGCCCCCCTTGACGAAACCCCCCCAAATTTTCAGGGGCTGCTCAGAAACAAAATGTTCCATTTTCCTGAAAATTTCAGCCAATTCTGTCCTCAAACGCCAAAGTTATTCGACATAGAATTTTCAAAAATCCCATAGGAAAAAAATCCTAACTATATATACCTACTGGCTATCGCCAGTAGGTAATATATATATATATATATATATATATATATATATATATATATATATATATATGTCCACAAAAAGGGTCCAAACATGAAGACGCACACTATCAGCGGGTGCTCAGCGCAGGGGTCGGACCCAGACCCATATTTCATTTACGTGCTTTCCAAAAGACGCGGCACTCAAGGGAAGTTTAGATGTTCAAAAAGTGTTTATTTAGTCAAGCTCAACCGACGCGTTTCAGCCTCCACGGCTTTGATCACGGTAGGCGAGTCCCTTCTTTGTTACACTCTTTATACCCCCACATGATCTTAAGATGTTGCATTGTGGGTATCGTAGTGCACAAGTTCTGAGAATGTTTGTGTTAATTAAAAAAAGGGGACGAATACATGTTCTTTGAACACAGGGTGACATGTCTAATCAAATACAAAACGTTAGGATATAGTATCCTATTTATAAGCAAAAAATGTTAATCTTAAAGTAATGGTATAGTACACCACTTAATTATTCATTGGCATCATTAAAGTTCTCTATAGTGTAAAGACATCATAAAGCACTGACATCTGGGGGTGAAGAAAGTAATAGTACATTTAGACCCCTGGGAAAAAAAGAAAAAGAAAGGAGAAGGAGAGGAGAAAATAAAGGATAGTTAAGAAAAAGGAAAAAAGAAAAAGAGAAGACAGGGAGGTTTTATAAACATTTCTTGTGGCTTGTCAGAACAAACTCCTCATTCTAGATGAAAAAAAGATTTTTGAAAGCTATATCATTGTTTATTCGAGGTGAACGACAAGTTCCTCATCAAAGTTCATCCCTCTTGGCATCTTTGTTTTCAACCGGATGATATATCGGGATTCTAATTGGCGTAGTTCCCTTTTTCGATTTCCACCACGTTCTTTGGGCAAGATGGTATCAAACCCATAGTATTGCATGGCACGCCAATCGCCATTTTGGCAGGCAATCATATGTTTGGCAGTAGCATAAGCAATGTCTTTATTCTTCACTGCTCGAATGTGTTCCAGAATGCGCTTTTTTAATGGGCAGATTGTGCTGCCTATGTATTTCTGACCGCATTTGCACTCTATAACATACACAATGTATTGTGTTGTGCATGTTATTTTCTGTTTCACTTGTATTGTGTTGCCATTGGGGTCCAAAATTGATTTTGTGTTTTTCCCAATCTTACAAGCCTTGCAAGAATTACACTTGGTGAAGCCTTTTCGTTGTTCCTCTAGCCAATTCATCTTTTCTTTTACCTCGAAATGGCTGTTTACAAGAATGTCTTTCAAGGATCTTGTTTTCCTATATGTTGTGGTACCAAACCTACAACAACATATAGGAAAACAAGATCCTTGAAAGACATGCACAACACAATACGTTGTGTATGTTATAGAGTGCAAATGCGGTCAGAAATACATAGGCAGCACAATCTGCCCATTAAAAAAGCGGATTCTGGAACACATTCGAGCAGTGAAGAATAAAGACATTGCTTATGCTACTGCCAAACATATGATTGCCTGCCAAAATGGCGATTGGCGTGCCATGCAATACTATGGTATTGATACCATCTTGCCCAAAGAACGTGGTGGAAATCGAAAAAGGGAACTACGCCAATTAGAATCCCGATATATCATCCGGTTGAAAACAAAGATGCCGAGAGGGATGAACTTTGATGAGGAACTTGCCGTTCACCTCGAATAAACAATGATATAGCTTTCAAAAATCTTTTTTTCATCTAGAATGAGGAGTTTGTTCTGACAAGCCACAAGAAATGTTTATAAAACCTCCCTGTCTTCTCTTTTTCTTTTTTCTTAACTATCCTTTATTTTCTCCTCTCCTTCTCCTTTCTTTTTCTTTTTCTTTTTCTTTTTTTCCCAGGGGTCTAAATGTACTATTACTTGCTTCACCCCCAGATGTCAGTGCTTTATGATGTCTTTACACTATAGAGAACTTTAATGATGCCAATGAATAATTAAGTGGTGTACTATACCATTACTTTAAGATTAAAAATTTTTGCTTATAAATAGGATACTATATCCTAACTTTTTGTATTTGATTAGACATGTCACCCTGTGTACAAAGAACATGTATTCGTCCCCTTTTTTTAATTAACACGAACATTCTCAGAACTTGTGCACTACGATACCCACAATGCAACATCTTAAGATCATGTGGGGGTATAAAGAGTGTAACAAAGAAGGGACTCGCCTACCGTGATCAAAGCCGTGGAGGCTGAAACGCGTCGGTTGAGCTTGACTAAATAAACACTTTGTGAACATCTAAACTTCCCTTGAGTGCCGCGTCTTTTGGAAAGCATATATATATATATATATATATGTATGAAAGAGCACTAATGTTCCGTCAATAACCGGCGGAATCCAACAGGTCTGGACCTCCAAAAGCCCCTCTCAATGCAGCGAATATTGAACAAAGAAGAATCACTCCTCAAGTGAGTTGCAGGATGACGATGTATTCAATTCAAAGACGACGCGTTTCACTCCACTAGGGTGCTTGTTCACAGGAATATATATATGTATATATGTATGTATTTAAAAAAATATATTGTTATTTATATTAATCATTTATTTATTTTAATTTTATTAAAGTATTTTAAGTATGTTTCAGTTAGTTATATTTATTATTTCATTAATTTAAAATTACTTTTAACTATTTAAAAAATTCGATATTTTGACTATCTATATTTTTGTAGGTCGATATTTTTGATTCGATATTTTTGTACTTACCTGTTTGAAGATAGGAAGTCGATATTTTGGCATTCTATATTTTTCTACTCGATATTTTTGAAGGTCTATATTTTTGCCATTGATATTCTTTCAGTGATCCTACTGAAACCACTATCTGGGTTTCATCTACGTACGATACAAGCATCAGACCATGCTCTCCTATTAGTCTGGCCAGAGGGGTAACGTAAAGGTTAAATAAAGTGGATGACAATGCAGATCCCTGCGGGATGCCTCATGGGAGGCCACATTTTGCAGACTTTAGACCATCCCAGTCTATCAGTTGTTTGCGAGATGCCAGAAAATATGTTTATAGGGTTAGAGCCGACCCTTCAATGCCTGCTGCCCTCAGTCGTTGCGGCAATACCTTGTGGTTAACAGTATCAAACACAGCTGATAGGTCAAGCAAGATGAGGATGGCTCTTCCCCCACCATCCATCACTCTACGAATCTCTTCAGTGGCCGTGATAAATGCTGACTCAGTAGAGTGTCGGGCTCTAAAACCATGTTGGGTGCCAGCAAGAATATGATTGCCATCTAGATATACCGTTAATTCAGAGTTGATGGCTTTTTCTAAAATCTTAGAGGAAAACGGGAGACAAGAGATAGGGTGGTAGTTTTTCACCTACGTGGGGTTCAAGGTGATTTTCTTTAGGATAGTCCTGATACAGGCCCTTTTCCAAGACTGAGGAAATGTCCCACAGTTCATAACCTCAATAAGCAGGGGGTGAGGGGACACTAATTTGTTCAGGAGCCAGGTGCAGGATATACAGAGGGCAGGGATCCAGAGGCAAGCCGGATTCAGTTTGTATTAACAGATCTGATACTCGTTCTGTCGCTAACCAAGAAAATTGCTCCAAACTGGATTGAGTTAGTGTGTCCTCCAGCAGGAACCCCTTTTCCCCTGTGGGATCAGACAGTGTCTTACAAAGATCATTGTAAACAGTCTGGACTTTAGTCTGGAAAAACGAGGCGATCTTGTCCACAAAATTTTGATCTGGAGAGAATTGGCTGTCTTGTGGACGTTTTGACAGAGTTGTCACGATGTTGAAAAGCTCCTTGGAGAAGTTTTTGTCCGCCTGAATTTTTGTTCTAAAATATACAGTTTTAGAGTTTATTATAGCTGCATTGTACTCCTCTAACCCTAAATTATAGTCTTTTTTATGTTCCCGGCTCCAATCAGTTTTCCAAAGTTGTTCTTTACACCTGCATTTAGTTGTGTCTGCCTAAGCTCAGCTGAATACCTCAGAGAGGATGTCTGATCCCTCTGGGAGGGCTTAGTTGCTTCAGGAGCAAGTTTATGTGTTGAAGTCCTAATCCAGTTGTCATAGTTAATGGCTGCCCAGGCCCTCCGTCTGGTTTCATTCATTACTCTAAAACATGTGAACGCGGCTCATCACAATTATGAAGTTCAATAAAAGTAATGGACAGGCTTCCTTGTGATAGCTATGTTATATGTATGAGGTCTATTTCCTCTTTTCGTCTCTAACCAAAATTTCAGACACAGGCACTCTTTCTGAGCACTTTCTTTCACTTATACTTCCATCTGGAGCGACAATATGTAAATAATGTAAATTGCACTGTCAAGGTGCATTTATAAAAAATTCATGCATTTAGTTTTTGTGTGTGATAAATATTGATATGACTGTATACTCTCTTCTAAATTGTAAACATAATACCTTATTCTATACCTCAAGGACGAGGAGGTTGTTTTTTACATATGCAATTAGGATAAACTAATTAGTTTAATCTTGTCCTTTCTGTCGGTCTCGTTGATTGGATCACTAGTGTGCCTGCATCACATATTGTGCCACCCACTTAAGTAGCTCTTCAAAACATATCTAAGGCCTGCAATTGTTTCTTCTGTGCATTTCTGAACCTCTAATTCAACCATGTAAAATAACCCCTGTACCAGACGTAAACTACCCTTTTTAATACATAAAAGTCACCCTTTAGGTAGGCCCTAAACAGGCCCCAAATAGCCCACACGGCAGGGTGCATTGTATGTAAAAAGTCAGACATGTACTTTTAAGTTTGACATATCCTGGTAGTGAAAAACCTCTAAAATGCATTTTTTTTCTAGTGTGAGGCCTACCTCTTCTATGGGATAACATTCGCTTGTGACATTTAATTGGTGATAAGTTTTGTTTGGGAACAGGCAAAAATATAATGTTTGGCCTTTAAAGAACTGTAATTTAACATCAACTTTAGCTGCAAGGTCGTATTTTAAGGCAGAACTCTGAAAATGACACATTTAGAATGTTGCCATTAACTATTTGGTGTCTGCAGCCTGCATCCTGGGTCACATGACTGTGATTAGCTTCACAGTTGGCCTTTGTGCATTCTTCCCAGACATTGAGACAAATTGAGACTAGATCTTGGCAGGACCTGCTCCCCGCAGCACTTACATTTCAGAGGAGCTGCCGCAGCGTACTCACAAAGAACTTCACTCTAGTTTTTTGTCATCCCAGCTTACTTGTAGTCCAGGTAAAGAGGAAGGACATTCCAGAACCATCTGTGTGAAAAAAACTCTAGAAGACTTTTCTACTTCAAGGCTGGCATGAGGTATAA
The DNA here is from genome assembly GCF_964261635.1 of Lissotriton helveticus. NCBI lineage: Eukaryota > Metazoa > Chordata > Amphibia > Caudata > Salamandridae > Lissotriton > Lissotriton helveticus. The sequence goes on along the minus strand of NC_136063.1, from coordinate 218,059,491 downwards.
AAATAGGACTCCTGAACCTTTGGAGGACACTCAGAAGGCCTGCACTGTCCTTCAGAGGACTGTCATACTGCTTGAGGCATGCTTTATACTCCAGACAGCTGCCCTGCTGATCTCAGAGGACTGCCTTACTGCTTGGAGCCTGCATTGAACCCTCAGATGACTGCCCAGCTGCTTGAGGGCTGACTTGCTGCTTGAACCAAGGACTACCAGAGTGACCCCAGGGACTAGTTGACTAAACTCCTGTTCTGAGCTATAGGGACACAAATAGTTCCAACAACTTGAACCATGCACCTGGCCCTTGCCTGAAGTGAGGCCTGCCCTCCAAGTGCTGCACACCCAGTCCTGGACCCTTGGAAGTGGTTCTAAAGATGCCCGAACTGCCTAAAACCAAAACTTGGGACTTGAAAAATATTCAACAAATAAGTGCCCTGAGAACTAAATGAATGAACTGGCAGTTGTACAGTGCATGGCTACCCAGGAGCAGGCTACCCTGTGAGGAGACCAGGATCCACCTGCTTGTCGATTCTCCCAAGGTGCATCACCGGTCATGGAGGCTCCGGCTACATTCTTCTCCACAGCAGCAAATTCCTATAATTAACTCCTTGCAGAAGGGGTATCTGATTTCGGGGAGCCCTCGTCAGCTGCAGCCTCATCCCACTGGTGATTTTTTGACTTGCAAAAAAGTGACACATTTCTAACGTAGAAATCTTCCTTGTGACTTTGTCCAGCAGCTTCTCGAGGGCAATGCCTCCTCTAAGGACACCGCCAGTTGGCTTGCCCCGCAGAACTTTACCTTCAATGACATTTAAAAAAAAATCTTCTAAATCTGTAGGTAATCCTTGAACGGGCCCAATCCACTCTGTGTATCCGAACCTTGCTCCATTGCGGTCAGCCGTAAATTTAGACTTTGCACAAGTCTTGTGTGACTAGATGTCTGCTGTTGGCTCTTTGATCTTTTAGGCAGTATTTTTTACTAAAAACTTTAAAAATACCTAACTTCGATTCTACCAATTTGATTTTTGCCATTGTGGTGTCAAATAATGTATCACAATTTACTCTATTTTTCTGAAGTGGTGTGAGATTTTTCCTCGTGTTGTGTTTTTATTTTATTACTTTTTAAGTGCAGCATAAATATGTTACACATTGCCTCTAGGTTAAGCCTGACTGCTTTTGTACTGAGCTACCAGAGAGTTAAGTACAGGTTAATATAGTGATTTGTGTGGTTCACACTGGCAATGATCATGGTTATTGCTTGAGAATGGTTTTCGCATCACAATCATAAACCCCCTTTTTAACATTTTGTTCTCAACTTTTACATCACCATTTATAAAACAATTCATGATACTCTAATGCAAATTAATGGGTTGTGAAAACAGACTAATACCTACATTTTTATTAGTGATATTTATATTTATAATTAGCATAGTTATTTCAATAAAGCTACTCAAATGTATTTGCCTGTTCATTCTCCAACATAAAACCATTCCTATGTAGGTCGTAGAGTATTTGATGTTAAATATTCTCTGCCAGTGTACTTATATACTCACTACCATATGCATGTTTAATAATTATATTGCTATATCTTCTAGAAATATGTAATATGTGAGTGTGTATATATATATCAGGATCATGTGGAACGAGACTCGCGAGGCGGGGATAGAGAAAAACGTTAGAGGAGACTCGAATCTCGGTACATTATAGATCTGGCCATCAAAACACTCTTGGGACTGAATATGGGGGAAGAGCTCAGGGTACACCTGTAAATACTGTTTGTATATAATTTTGTTTTGTCATTTGTTTTCACAATTTTCAGCAATGAAGGTCACTAGCTAAACCATTATTCCCAACCTTCATAACTCATTTAGTATTATCTTTGCATGTTTTTCGCACTTAATTATTTGTACATAGGAGTTTTTTCAATTTTTTGAATAAATATGCCCATTCAGGGCTGTATTGAGCACTTTTGTCCAGTTAATATAGGCTGCAACTTATCTAACTTTGGAGGCCCATTCAGGGGAATATCATGTATGATGATTATGTAATAACGTAACAGTGCATGCCTTTCTGGTTAATTTACAGACTTTTCGGAAATGTTCGCAAATGGATTTACACTAGTATTAATTATGGTAAAAAGTGCGACCTGGATTGAAATGATTCGCAGATTTATTGTCATTCGCATTTTGATAAATTTTCAGTTCAGAATATTTCTAAAATTTCTGTGATTTGAGTTATAGGATTTGGCTTATGAATTGCACTTTTGATTTATTCATTTTATGCACTTTGAACTGAATTTGCGCCATGCCTGACATCAACATGGCGCCTAATAGTGACCATCTCCAGCGTGACCTTACCAATGATGCTTTGTGTTTGTATTTAATGAGTTGCGTCATTGAGGCCGCCTTACACTGACGAAGGCGTCCCGCCGAAACGCGTTTGTAGTTTGATTTCTTGTGCCAAATAAATCCAACTCGGATTTAACCCCCGCGAGTGCCTGTCTTATTTTTCGGAGCTTTTCATATATATATATATATATATATATATATCAACGCTCCTGAGGTTGCCACACAAGCAGGAAAGTACACGAACAACAGGAAGGTTCACCTCTAAACCTTTAATTCTCAGTACAGGCGAGTACAGCATGCAGGTAAGTTAAAGAGTTCCAGCGCTTTGCCTGACGCGTTTCGAATGTCTCTTCATCAGAGGTGTCGCGTGGAAAACGTGCAGCGGTGGACACCCCCCCATATATATGCTTGCATCAATATTGGTGCTTTATGGGAGATATAGTCCGTTATCCCTTCGTGAATCGAGGCACTTTTTATATCTGCTGTGTTTCGAGGCTCTGAATGGGCCCCCCCGCTTGCCTGCTCGTCTTTATCCTATGCCTGTTGCTCCACCGTAGGATGGGTGTATCCAAATCTTCAGCGGCCTCCAGTTTTAACAGGGTGGTGCTCTCCCAGCGGCTGGGCTGCCGCTTTAACATCAACGCTCCTGAGGTTGCCACACAAGCAGGAAAGCACACGAACAACAGGAAGGTTCACCTCTAAACCTTTAATTTTCGGTACAGGCGAGTACAGCATGCAGGTAAGTTAAACAGTTCCAGCGCTTTGCCTGATGCGTTTCGAATGTCTCTTCATCAGAGGCGACGCTTGGAAAACGTGCAGTTTTTTTGTTTTGGAGGGGGACCGCGTGGCCCTACTCCTGAGGACTCTATTACCCCCTGGTACCCCATCCCTCAGGGCCGGCCTTGATTTATGAATTTTTTGTAATATTGGGGAGGGGGACCGCGTGGCCACCCTTGCGGGCCACTTCTGGCCCTGGGGACCCCTTCCCCCCCCGGGCCGGCCCTCTCCTTTGGGGACCTTGGGGGGAGCCCCAATGCCCCCACAGTCCCTGCCGGCTTCCCGCCTCCTGCAGGAGCTGGCATTGCTTTTCCACATGGGGAACTGCTAACATGCAGCTTCCCTTGTGGGAAAGCAATCTGCTTTGCTTCTTTGAAGCGAGAGCAGGTTTCCCTGCTCTCGCTTCAATGAAACAAAGCAGTCTGCAATGACAGGCCAAGAGATGCACGGCTCCCACCATATCATTGCAAACAGCAGTGTCCCTGGTGTGGGCACCCCAGGACACTGCAGAAGCCGGCCATGGGGGGTGGCAGTCCCCAGGACCAAATAGGGCTCCAGGAGGGGGTTGTGCCCCCCCTCCCAACATGTGTATAGCCCTGGGGAGGTGGTAGTCCCCGGGGCTCGGGGGTCCGTTACGGACCCCCGAATTTGAATATTAGTGCCACGGGGCGGTGGCGGTCCCCAGGGCGTGTGGGGGGCTTGAGCCCCCCCCACACAGGTGTTCTTGCAAAAAATAAAAGCCTTGTGGGGTGGCTGTTGCTGGGCAGCGGGGGCGTGTGCGTGTGCCCCCGCAAATATAATTAATAAAAGCCCCAGGGGTGGCAGTCCCCAGGGCTTGGGGGGGCCTAGGAAGCCCCTCACACAATAAAAATATGAAGCCCCGGGGGGTGGCAGTCCACGGGGATGCAGGGACCTCCATGGGCACCGCAATTACATTTTTGAAATGCCCACCGGACTTGGCCCACCCAGAGGCTAAATAATAACAAAGCACGCTTCGTTTAAAAACATTTTTTGGCCGAAATTCACGCTGGGTGAACAAATCTTTCTGATTTCTTTTTAAAAAAAAAAAATTTGGGGCCCGGGGGGTCCTTGTGGGATCCCCTGAGCAGGCCTGGGGTGATGTATGGTGTTTTAAGATCCAAGCAAAATTTCCCGATTCATGCCCTTATATAGGTACAATTCAGGTTGCGCTAATATAGGCACAGATATCATACCCATATTTAGACATAGCCCATGCAGTCCAAATACACGCATGGCTACTTCCACCCGCACCAGAAAGCCACAACGGTTTCTTGGAAAATCGGCTGAAGCTGTCAGGGACATCCCATTGCTTGAATATTGATTTGTCCAAGAACTCATGGAGTTTTCAAAGAACTACCATTCCCTTGGGGTTCTTTGATGACTTTATTATGCCCGACTTTCCGTCAAACTCGGCACCTTCAAGGTATAAATATGCCTTCACTTGCTCTAGCAAGACACGGTGGTTCGGAGCAGCTCGACTATCTACTTGCCCAACTCAGCTTGCCACAGCAAGTGCCGAAGGAAGCTGATCCTCTAGCTGACGCACGGATCGAGAAGCTGTCCTTTGTCTCGCTGAGAATCCAGCTCCAGTGTTTCCAAGCTCCTCTTGCGGGGTGTTGGGAGATCGAGTCCCGAGACCGGGATACCAGACCTCCTTCATTCTAAACTAAGGTATGGAGCGGATTAGACCCTAAAGAGAAATCTTGGATAAATTCTTGACAAAAAAAACTAAACCTATGCTACACCACACTTACTTCTTCCCTCGTACTAGACTTAGGTTAGGTACTTCGGGGTAGGTGTATTTTAGAAGCAACAGTTGAGTACTTTTAGCTTTTATTATTTATGTATGTATTTCTCTATGGTTTAGAAACCATACAATGTTTTTACAGTATTATTTCATAATGCTCTTCTCGCTGTACGCATTATACTTTGCAGCCTGTATTACGATTGTAGCAGTTCACTTTACTTGCATGAGAAAGAAGACTGTTCAATAAATCCTTTTATTGAAAACTCCCGTCTCTCTATTCCTCTGCACCTCTTATGAAACGAAGCATGCACGATTGACTGAGTAAAATATCTATCTATTGTTTCCACGACTTTGAAGATACGTTTATTCTTGGGGAAACAAAGTTGTCTTGTTTATGGGGTTGTCAGGAACTAATCCCTTCTTGTTTATTCAAGAAAGTTTCTAGTGACCTAGTGACCTCTGAGCTAGCTGGCACTCACAATTAAGTTAAATATATTCGATAGAGACCTAGTCGACCTCAGTCCTGCGTCAAATCTATAGGATATATTATTCCAATGCGCAGAGTCTATTGGGAATATAGGAACTACACTACAAGGGGGTCAGGGTGTTTCTACACTGCCCCCTTTTCTTTTCTTTACCTTAATTTCCCTGTTTTCTTGTGCCTCGTGCCTCTAAATATCGAAACTTTTATTTGTTTGATTTTCTCAGCAACTACTGAACGGATTTACATCATTTAAGAAGAAGAGTTCTTTCTGAAACAAGTCCTACCTTTATGCCAAATTTAGAGTAATTCCGTTCAGCAATTGCAAAACGGCACTCCTCTGCAGAAAAAAACCTGTGTTTATTGATGTAGTGGTGCACAACGCGTTTTGGCTCAGACTGCCTTTGTCAAGTTCAAGTCCAGTGCCCTACAGAAACAATATATTGTCACAGTCGTAAATGGAAAACAGATTACAACACAAAACTGATTCTGTACACATCCCACTGTGTCAATGTTTGTCAGCAATATTAATACTTTAAGCAATATTGTGTGCACATGTGTAATGTACCTTCCAGTTAAATTGGCCCTGACACTTATATTACATACCATCCTAATCTTGCTATGGTGCCCATGATTGGTGGTATACTAGTCCCATAATACAGTATGAGAATTCGTACAAACCATGTCAACATTTTGTATCAATAATGTGTATTTAGATACTCATGTTAATTATATTCATGGGTTATAGGCGTACACTCTCCAATTTTTGTGTCACAGTGGTACACCAATTGTACTGGGCTGGATCGCACAAATGAGAATGCCATTACTGATGTTCATCAGATACATTAGTATTGGTAATGATATGCTCCAAGTAATCAAAGTCTAAAAGCATCAGTGAATCATTTTTTTCTTAAAATAAGGTAACAGATCAAACATGATAGAGAAATATATTATGTATACATTCTACCATGTTAACCCAGAAGGGAGACTTGACTGAGTAGCAGAGCCCAAGGCACAGTGTTTTGTATGAATAGAAAATTCAAAATGTGTTGTCTGGTAGGGCATGTGTCTGTGAGGCCCGATGTGCAAGTGTCGCCCAAGTGGGCGTTGGTCAAAAAATGAGGCGATGGGATTGCAGTATGTATGTATGTATGTATGTATTTATTGCTTATTAAGTGCGGCTGCCACCCAAAGGGTATCCTGGCGCTGAAACCACATCAATCCTACAGGTAGACCACAATTACATTGCTCTGGGAAACAGGAAGGTTTTGAGATCCTTTTTAAAAGAGGTGAGATCTTGTCTACTCCTCAGCGTCAATGGGAGGGTGTTCCAAAGAGTAGCGGCCGTGAAGCTAAAAGCACGGCCACCCATCCTCACTCTGTTGATCCTAGGAACCGTCACTAGGAACGCGGAGGAGGATCTCAGAAGTCTGGCAGTGTGATACCAGGAAAAAAGATTTTGGAGCGGTATCGGTCCCTGTCCATGCAGAGCCTTAAAAACAAGGCATAAAGCCTTGAAGGCAATTCTCTGTTGGACAGGTAGCCAATGAAGATCAGCCAGTGCAGCAGACGAGGAAGCAGAGCGAGGGCGGGATAGAGCCAATTTGGCCGCCATGTTTTGGATCCTCTGCAGCTTTAGGATCAAAACTTTAGGGGCTCCCAGGAGTAGTGCATTGCAGTAGTCTAATCGACTAAGAATAGAACTGCGCACTACCTCTGCCCTGGCCTCTATGGGGAGTAGCGGTAAGATCTTACGTAGTGCGCGAAGTAGGCCCATACATGTCGCCGTGGTCCTGTTCACAGAGGCATCAAGCTGCAGGTTAGGTTCTAACAGAACTCCTAGATTACGGGCCGATTCAGCAGCCTCTACCGTACCTAAGGTGGATATAGGCCAAAAATCGTCCGGAAGCGGGCGAGGGGTACGATCTAGGGAGCAATGAAGAACCTCCGTTTTGGATCCATTAAATTGAAACGAGTTAGCTCGCAGCCACTCGGCTGTTGCCGACATACAGCAGTGGAAAGTGTCCCTCGATACTGCTTTTGTACCCTCAAATGAGAAAATCAATTGAGTGTCATCGGCATAATTGATGACAGATATGCCGAATGACTTTATCAGGTCTACCAGGGGTCGAAGGTAAAGATTGAAAAGGATCGGACTGATCGCTGACCCCTGGGGGACACCCTGATTCACTTGTCGTATGGCAGATCGGAAAGGTGGTAACGCCACTGCCTGCTGTCTGTTGCTGAGATATGATGTTAACCATCTCAAAGCTAAGCCGGTTACTCCTATGCTCTGAAGACGGCTCAATAGTACTGCATGGTCCACCGTGTCGAACGCGGCCGACATGTCAAGCAGCACTAGAAATGCTGACTTGCCCATGTCGACACGCGCTCGTAGATCGTCCAACACGGTGACCAGTGCAGCCTCAGTGCCGTGAGCCGGCCTAAAGCCGAATTGTGATGTATCCAGGCAGGAGTTATTTTCCAGAAAGCTGGATAGTGCTCTCGTGACCCATTTCTCTACAACTTTTATTGTAAATGGTAGAAGCGAAATGGGCCTGTAGTTGGCCGGGTTTGAAGTTCCTCTGATACTCTTTCTCTGAATTTGCAGAGAACGTAAAAGTTCCAACTAGAGGTATCTCTTCAAATCCTGCAGCCCATACTGGAATATAAGGAAGGCATTTTTAGGATTTAATCCAACTCTCTCCGACCAGTAAGCTATACTCCATTGCTATCATCCATTGATATGAGCCAAACTTGTTTGCCCGGGGGCAACAGTTCTTTTTATTTTTTCGGATGCACATGATACTGAACGTCCTCATCTCTCAAACCGAAAGGATCCAGCCTCTATTGGCCCAGTCGGTGGTCCTCTGACCTGAGCCTGTCCAGTCCCACTGCTAACGTCTTCATGTATGTATCTTCTCTGTATCAACACCAGCCTACCCGGAGATAGGGCCGGACTGGGAACACAAACCAGCTGTGGCAATTGGCTGGACCGGCCCTGGCTGTGTGTGTGTGTGTGTGTGAAGTGCTAGTGAGAAGCACCGGCAGGGGGTTGGGAGGTGGTTGAGGAGTGTGCTACTAGTGTGAAGCACTGCTGATGCTTTGTTACAGGGGGCCGGTATTGCAGCACAGCTGCACTGCTCCAAAAGCGACCCCCGCCCTTCCAGCCCACCGAGAAACCACCCGGGCCCCTACTGCCAGTACAACCTTGTCTGGAGCCAGCCCTCAAACTCTGTGCTTGCCTCTAATTGAGTGGGAAAAAAAAGGGAAGCATGATGGGCAAAGTTATTTAATTACCCTTAGCCACGGGTAATATTCTGGGGCTGCATTGATGTCCATTTTTTAATAAGTATGACAATCCAGGGATAGACCTTGCATTAGAAAATAAGACTTGATTCTGTCCCAGTAGGAACCAACCAGCCCAGAATGGCAGGTCCTCCCCCGCTGGATGGGAATCCAAGAAACTCCAGACTGGTTTTGCTTGTTCTGTGCCTCATCAGTGAAGTGCAGCTGAAGTCCAAAGACCCAATGAACACAGGACCAACATCTGGGCAACACTGAAAATAGATGAGTGCAACGTGTGACTTATTTTGTAGCCAATTGTGTGTACAATGGGTCCCTTTGTAGTTCGTAGATTTTTACCCATTGGGCCACCTGTTGGTTCAAAACACTACATGCACATTTTAAAACAATATGGCTACTTTCAGAATAATGCTTTAGGGAAATGAAATACAACCTGCCTCCTGTCTTCTGCAGTCTGGAGTGATTACAATATGAATTTCAGGTTTCAACATAGCTTTGGGAGGTTTCCTCTCTTCAAGTTGTCACTCGTTAAATGCGTCAGTCACTTGTTTTAATACCCTTTGCTTCCTCTGATGCACATATATATTATTAATCACCTTGTGTTGCTGGTATATGAGAGATGAGCAATGACCTTCAGCTTCTGAGCTTCTCCTTTTTCTGCGTTCTTATATTGCTCTTTATGGTAAGATACACTTTTCAATAGACTGAAGTCCCTTTATTATGGTTTCAGAGCCACTGTGAAAGATTCCACTAAAACCCACAAAGCATCTAAGATAAGACACTTTGTAGGATGGTGCGCCGACTCCAAACCACTTTGCTCCAATATATATCTCCTTAGATTGAGCTGATGAGTTTCCTCTACAAGTTTCTTTCAGTCAATGTTTGTGATGTCATCTTCAAAACATTAAATCGGGAACTCTTTGGGCATTTCTCCTTCTACACTACTTCTCATACCATAAAAGAACTACAAATTGACATGCCTTGTAAATCCCAATGGAAAACATATATTAGTGATATAAATATATTAGTATTTACTGTATTATGACACTAAGATGACCATTTAGCTCCAGGTCCTTACTAACACTGTTTCCAGTCCTGCACATTTGAGTGACAGCCTAATGCAATCTTCTTTTTAAATTCTTGTTTTGCTTCTCTTTACCTACTCAGACTGTGGTACCTGATATCTAGTATTTGTAGGTTAAATGTTCACTACTGGAGACAGAATCCTTTACGACTTCGAACAAGGTGATCAGACAGAACTCACACATCTCCTTTCTCTGCAAGGCACCACGAGGCAAGGCTTTTGAGGATACATCAACGTTCAAACTACCCTCTCATTTTCTTTGACCCATTCACTCAGCACCTCTCAAAGAGATAAGCTCATCTATAGCACCCTGCTGAACAATCATAATTAATTACTCTGTATCACAAAACGTAGTAACAGATAGCACACAAAAAGACCAGGTGTAAGCCCTGTGGAGAAAACCAGGAGCAGTCTCTGAAGATCTTAAAAATGTCAATTCAGTTTCAAATTTTCCTTCTTTTTGGAATTTCTGGAAACATATATAGAGGCTTAGCTCAAACTTTTTTTAAAATTCTGTTTATTTGTTTTCATCAACAACTTCAATAACATATGTTAAACAACTGTGACCGTCAGTTACAGAGTGGTCTAATATCAACTTTATCAATCAGTCTAATATTATTTCATTCACAGCACAATAACGGTTTTAGTATGACCCTCTTAAGACCTGCATTATCCAGACTCCCCATCATCAAGCCCCCAGTATAGTTCTCACATTCAGCATGGTATATTATTCAAGGGTACTATCAATATAGTTAGCATTCCCGCTCACTCAGCAAGGTTCTCCTCCACTCTATCATCTCTTTATATGCTCACCTGGCACTGCCCAGTCCAGGAGGTACTTCTTATATCAGGCCACTTCGGATAAATGGGGCAGTCTCAATGAATCACTATATGTCTCTTCTCTGGGACAGTACCCAATGATAGCATTTGTGATTTCATGTTATAATTTTTGCCAGGGAATATCCTAGTAGGCATTGCTTTATGCACTTTTCAAGAACCCCACTGATGGCCATCCTCAAATTATCTACCATGAACAGAATCCCTCTAATTCTAATCTAGTTCCATGCCATATGAAGGAAATGCGCCATCATCGATCTGCACCTGCCACAATCAATCGATTTATCAGGCTAATAGTTTGCCAACTTCTTAGTGGTGAGTTACGTTTTTTTGTAGGACTAGAAATTGTATAGCTTAAATCTGTCTGGGGCAAGCTGGCAGTTTGGGAAAACAATGCATAGCATGCCGTGTGAATGAGTTTGCAACAAGACTGGACAACAGGTCATTGTATGCTCTCTTTAAGGAAGGTGCTTCCGGAGGAGAGGTAAACATATACAGACAAGTACCTGGGAACTGAAAAGAAAGGAAGGACTGAAGCTAAGGACTAGAACACACAGGAAGATGTTGCGAGGGAAACTGAAAAGTCTGCAAAGGTAACACTTTTAGATAACACTAATACTACAGCAAAGGGGTACAAGGGAAACAATAGGCAAATGATCACACATGACAGCTTGCATAATTCTTGGATAGTGATCGCTGTCTGGTGAAAAGATATTACAAGAAAGCTAGGAGCAAATTAATCTCACATAGTTTGGGGAGACACCCAGCAAGTGCTATGGAGAAAGAGTGCTGAGCGGTCCTCTGTTCCAACAGCAACAGCCTTGGGGTCTAACTCCCACACTTGGAAGCAATGATAATCAAAATTACAAAATAAGAATAAAATAGGACAACAAGAAACAAAACTTGGCTCTAAGAAAAAGAGATCTGGAAACAAGGGGGCATATTGTCAACAACTAGCGATATTTATCGCTAAATAGGCTTAGCAAAATTATTTTTATCACAGAGATAACGTGCTATTAGCAACCTTTATCTCCAAAGCGATTAAATATCCGGCGATAACGGCGAAATGCATGAATTTCCAGTGATATCCAGGCATTATTGCTCATAGGGACTTAACCTGAATATCCACCTCCCATTGGATATACAGGCTAAGAAGTGGTCTGAGCAGGCGTTAGGATTTGGTGATATTCGCGCTTAATGCGCATATTTTAATCGCTACGCCTGCGTTGATAATAGGCGATAGCAATGTTAGTGACTGCTTTCAGTCGCTAACAGGTTGGGTATGCCCACTTTGCATGTCATTAGCGATAAATATCGCTGACAAGCAAAGCGGGCCCAAACCGCTCGCTATCACCTAAAAGCTGTCGTTAACTGATGTTAGCAACAGCTTGCTAATAGGGCGATGAAATTATCGCCGCTTTGCTGCCGAAAACGGCTGCAAAAGCGGCGATAATTTCATTTCGCCTGCCTTGGTAATGTGCCCCACGGTCTGGTTCGGGACTGTAATACAAAGAACATAAGGCAAAGAGAACACAGGAACAGGAACTGGGCTCATAATAGTAGGACTGGAATAAAAGGCACAGGGTTACATGCAATTGGATAGATCAGGAAGAGTGCAGATAAGACTAGGAATACTGACTAACACAGAAACAGAGAGGCTGGGACACAAGAGAAAACAAAACAATCAAAACGTAAACAAGGAAGCCCTGCAGCAGTGATGTGTGCAGACCATGAGTTATTGCTAGGACCCCTCCTCTCTATATATAGGTCTATCTCTTCTGGATGTAGTATATCCTGGGGGGAGGGTTTGGACACCATCAGGGTTGGACCTGCCTTTTAGCAATGTTTCTGTAATAAAGAGGCTGTCTAAATTAAGACTTAGAATAACATCAAATATATATAAGGCCTTTTTGCCAAGTGATCTGACAGTAACTAGGCCTCATAAGGCCGGTCTGTGTCTAGATTGGCACAGTGGTCAAAAACCAAAGATTTGTAATGCATGTGCCCTAAGTGCAATGGGTGTCCTCAGACATCGGTTCCTCGCTGAGTGTTCCACAGGTACCATATCAAGATATACCACATTGACAAGATGTACGTGGGTTGAAACCAGTTTTGAGCACTTGTTTTGATCCCTGCTGCTACGAGAACATTAGCTCACAGAAATGTGAGAAAATGTTTGCATTTAGCCAAAGCTTGAGGTTTACATGATCTTCTGGGAAAGAGAAACATGTCATGAGATCCACACAAGTCACACCACAATGGATTACTCACGGGGTCTAATTTTCAGAATTTACTAGGTCTAGTAGGCTTCCATGCGTGGCGGCTGACCCTGAGCCTAATTATTGCAATCGTTCAGCATGGCGTTAAGATGTGATTGGGAATTACCCCTGCTCTGCTAGCCCATATGTAAAAGTTATACTCAGAAGAACTGTGATACAGTCAGGGATGCTTTAGTCTCCAAGGGTGTAGAAAGTGTAGGGAGGTTTCTGGGGTTTGGGTGAGGCCTGATTTCAGGATGGGCCTGACTCACTCATCCAATTATTTAATCAAAAGATAGTTTAGCATCCAGAGGGATTTCTGGTCCACCTGTGGGGCAAATTGAGGTAAACCCCTTATCTGCCCTGTGGGGCATCCAGAAAGACTTCCTTGCCCTTTTTGGGGTGGGAGCAAAGGCCAATGCGCCCCACCCATTTTCTCCCAAATGTAATATCCCTCATGTCTAGTCAGCTCTCTACTTTCCAGGGGCAAACAACTAATTGGGGCAAACCACCTATCACCATGGGGTGGGGGGCAGCAGAACGATTGTTGCTTCGTGTGGTTGTGCAGTCCCAACCCTTTAGTATATTTTGGCATGGTTTTAAAACTCTGTTTCCTAGTGGGCTTCTTATCACAAAAAGTGTAATTTGCGGGCAAACCCCTCAGTCATGGTCAACCTGCGACCAGACTCCCAGAGGAGCAGAAAGACTGTTTTGCCCCCTTCTTGGGGTGAGGCATTTTCGTATGCCGGGGGGACCACCACATCCCTTTGCTTTTATATGATGTCCCTGGTACCTAATAGGTTTTTAGCCTCCTGAGTATGCCCTCAATCTGCCTCCTAAAGCCAGGGTGGGAATTCCATACCATTTGTTTCCTCAGTATAAAATCCCTTGTGTCTAGTGAGCTTACTACTTCTGTTGGGGGGGAAATTATGGGCAAACTCTCAAATGAGTCTAATCTGTCTACCCCGTGTGACATAAACACTATTTTTCCCCATTCGGGGTCGTGGTATGGCCTAATCTCAGTGTGAGTGCTACATTGACCCCACCCCTTTTTCACCCAGGGTAAACGCCCTAGTACTTAGAGGGCATTCAGCCCACCAGGGAGCACTTTGTGGGCCAATGTTCCAAGTTGCCTCAAGGGCAAACAGAAAGTCTATATTGCCTCTTCATGGGGTGGGGGGTGAAGCCAATGTCAAATGAGTTACTTACCTCTTTTTTTAGGCTGGTATAAAATTCCGTGTGCCTACCTCCTTATGTAACAGATTATGGGTAAACCTCTAACTGGAGAAAACTATGCAGAAATACTGTAATGCCTCTTTGAATGTAGGGGTATGGCCCATTGCTTGATGCCCTGCACCAGCACCAGCTCCAGCACCAGCACCAGCACCAGCACCAGCACCAGCACTTTAAATAATTCGACATAAAATTCCCTAGTGTCTAGTGGGCTTTCCACCCCATCTGGGGGCCAGACTGGGGAAAATCTCCTAGCCTGCCAACCAGAAGAGAAGAAAGACTGTAATGGCCCATTTGTTGTGGGGGAATGGGCCTATAATAGGGTGGGACATTCTTACTCCATTCTTTGCTTAGAAATAACATGTTGCTTGTGTCTACAGGACTTTATACCCTCAGGGGAGCAGATAGGAGGCAAAACCCCATCCCTGCCTCACAAGGGACAGAAAGACTGTATTTACCTCATTTTTCTACTTCACAAATAAGAGGCAAGGTGGCCGAACCAGCATTCCCACCCCCTCTTTGTACAGGACAAACATTGCCCTGTGTCCTGTGGGCTGCCTACCACCCTGGCAAAGGGAGATTTGAGGCAAATCCCCTAATCCTACCTCTCAGAGGGGCATAAAGGCTGTATAGCCTTCTGAGAGATGGGGGCATGGCCCTATAGCAGAATGGGTTGCACCTGTTAAATCCAAATCATTTGTTCACAAAATCCCTAGTGCTTAGTGGGCTTTCTGCCTCCCCCTGAGCAAGAAAAAAAAGTCTGTCAGTGCCAGGAGGGTCAGTAGGGAAGATATTCCCAACCAGCAATCCACTGCGACAAAAGAGCGCTGGGAAGGGAATAGATTTCGAGATTCAAGAGTGATTCACCCCCACTATTCGATGCAAGGGAGGCTGAGTTATACTCCAAGCATTGATCAGATTATTAAACCAGTGGCCTCTTATAGGGCCCACTGCCTTCACTTTCCATCTGTGATGATAGCCAGCTTTAAGGTGCGCAGATGTAACAAATGGGCAGATGAGGAATGTGTGCTTTAGCTGATGTGATTCTGCTTTAGCCTTCAAGCAAAAGTGAATGATGTTCCTCAAATTGTGGTGCCTAGTTAACTTAGGTACGTGGACCAACTACCAACAGGTAGTGCTAGGGTAGTACTAGGAGGAAGAGGGATACGGGGATCCCACTCTTGCGGAACTAGGGTCCTCACACACCCAGCAAGCTAGGTGTCATGCTTCATCATTTGGACCTGCTCCTCGTCAATACCCAACGGGCACTGCCAAGGGGCTCTTTGTCGGAGATCTTTTGTTCCTTAGCCATATGATGAAGTGTGGGGTATGTGGCCCGTGCAGAGATATAGTAAAGTGCATTGAGTGCTCTAAAAAAGGTTAGATATTCCAAATAATATTTTTATTCCGGTTGGTAATCCACCTTGGTAAAAACGTGTAGAGTGGCAGCTCACCTGCCGTAGGGGTTCAGTTGAAGCTATGCTCATCTCATGGGGTCAACATGTTTCTTGCCTGATGGTTGCTTAATACCGTGGCAATTCTTCAGGACCTACTATGTGAAATTTGAATATATCCATACTAAATGGTGCAGCTAATTGCTAACTACCACAGAAAAACACTACATGCAGTCACTCCATTAGTGCTATTCGAAGACCTACGGAAACAATATGCAAAAGTATACATAAGTTCTCATAAGTTCTCCTATACAATATCGAGAATATCCCTTTAATTGCATGCTGTTCACATACAACCTCCCCATTCACTTCTAACAAATAAATATTCCATTGGCGTACTATACGCCACCATGGTACACAAAATATACTTGAAATCGGGGTGTGGTTGTCAACCCCAGCTGCATTAAAAAAGCATAAAGCTGGAAGCTATCAAACCATATATCACAAGACATGTGTATCGCTAGGAACTGTTAGGTAAAACAAGGGACAAAAATTAAACATAAAACCAGCACACAAACACACGCTCTGACAAGGGTAGAGCCCGTTGTAAGGTTATGTGGAGGCCCATGAGTGGTAGGCAGAGTGGGAGCGAGGTGCCGCGTTGAGACTCACCTCCTGATTGCAGGATTGTCGCCTCTGCCAGTATGGTGAGTCAATCGGACACTTCAGAGTATGGTGTCCTGTATGATAAAATCAATAACAGGCAAAGTGCCTGGGGCACGGGTTAGTAGTGCGAACCACCTTGCAGAAGTGTCCATCCACTCTTTGGTGCAGGCGGACACCCGCCACGTGGTGAACACCTACTCTACTCCACCAAAAACTACCAGCAAACGAAGGTCATGGCTGGGCACTGCTGGTGTGAGTAGCCAGTGCCCTCAGTGCCTTCAGTGCACAATACGAACGTATTGTGAAGTCAGATTTTAAATTGCAATTCTGAAAATGTCACTTTTAGAAAGTTGGCAATTTCTTCCTTTAAACATTTAGTGCATGCAGCCTGTCTCTGGTCCCATGACTGGGTGTAGTCAACATTTGGGCCTTGTGCATTCTTCCTAGACAGCCACACACAATTGGGTGCTTAGGTGTGCCTGGATGGGCCATCACTGGCTGGATGGGTGGGAGGAGCTTGGCACTACCCCACTTACACCTAAATAGGCTGTGCCCTCCCACCACACAAAGGGCTGCATACCCCCTGTAGTTATTCTGGAGCTGGGACGGGGAGGCAGGATACCTGGAGACTTCAAAGGGAAACCTCTAGAAACTCTTCTCCCAATTCAAAGGCACTACTGTGTATAAATGTTGGACCTCAGACACCCCTACTTCAGTACACTTCAGGAACTGTGGATATTACTCCAGGAAGAAGGACTGCTGTGCTGCTTTAAGGGCTGCAACTCTCCTGGACTACTGCTCTGAAGGAACTGCTGCCTTGGTGCACTATCCTGCTGCCTGCTGTCCTCTTCCCTGATTGAGATGGACTGGTCCTGCATCTCTTGAACCCAGAACCCAGAACAAAGAGTGGTTCTTGGCTGGCCTTTTGATCTGAAGCTTCAGGGAATTAACAGGCTTCCAACAAACTTGCATCTACACTAGGACTCTTCCATTTGTACCCCTGACATGCGCTGCCACCCCAGTCCTGGACCCTTGGAAGTGGCCTTAAGGTGCTTTGCCAGCCTCTGTGGATCCAGTACACCCTGAAGAAAACTGGAGAATCTCCGCTGCTACATTGATTGGACCCATCACAAAGCCCTGCATTGCAATGCAGCTCTTTGGATCCACTGCATCACCCAGGATACAGGGTGCATCCTTAACACAAGCCGTCTCATCCCTTATTGACGGCAGCTTTGACAATGCCCCTGGACTCCACATTGCAGACCTGAAGCTCTTCGGAACCGACGCATCACCCTGACTCCATATCGCATTCTTGACACCAGGCTTTCCATCGCAAGCCCCGTCAATGAGATCATGGATGACGAAGCAGGCCCTCACACTGAAGCCCCACAACATCTCAAAACCTACGTAGCGTTTCGGCTGGGGATTCACGCAATGCTATGCAAACCAGGATTGAAGTTACTTTTGTTCAGCGGGCCTAAATGGGTCCCTGTATAAGGCTGGCTTTATCCATATCTGGCATGGCCAGATATCCACAGTTGGCACTTTACACCTTTTAGTGCTATTTTCACTAAAAACTTTAAAAGGATTCTTGTTGTTTTTTTTTTTTCTATCGATTCTATCGATTAAAAACTACTTTATTTTTTCTAACTCTGTGTGGGCTTTTTTTTTTTGATGTTTGGTTTCAGCGTGTTACTTTCTGAAGTGTTGCACAAATACTTTACACATTACCTCTAAATTAAGCCTGACTGCTTTATGCCAAGCTACCCTAGGGTTGAACACAGGTAAATCTAGGGTTCGCTTGTGACTTCACCCACAGAAGAATTGTAGTTGATGCTTGAGAAGGGTTCATATTAAGACATTGTTAATTTGGAGCTCTGTGGTAAGCAATGACTGGCGTTTATGGAAAAATCTTTCGCAGTTTTTAACAAGTGGATAATAAGGCAAAGGTATTTGCATTAGGTTTCTGTAGTTGGGAGTTAATAGATGATAGTCAACCACAAACGGGATTCTGTCACTACTTACCGCAGAACCCAATATTTACACTCTCTTATTATGAGAGCGGAACGCAAGCAAGCTATTACAAATGCAGTGGTTCGTTGCTATGATAATAAAGGTGCATCATATGTGAATACCTTTTACAAACATCATCACTAATCCTGTTCCAAAAAGTACTTGAGGAATAAACAGCATATTAGATGCCACTCAAAATGCATTATTTATGTGATTCAGTGCCAATGCCAAAGTTGTAAAAGCAATATGTGGCAGAGAATGACCTTCGTACAGGATTCAGGCACCCCAAATCAGCAATAATTAATAGAAAAGTTGACCAGCCTGTAGCCAATCGTTTTAACCTTGTGGACCATTTTCTATCAGATTTGACTTAAAGGAAGAACTACTGGACGTCAGAGTAAACTTCCAGATGCACCATTTGAAATCATTGGATCCAGATAAGCTGAATTTCTCAAGAGATCTCAGGACTACATTGATTCCACATTCCGAATGGAATCTTCACTTATGATTCTTTTCGAAAATCCAGCAGTGTCAGCTGTGTTGCCACTGAGCCTCTTGCACTACCTGAGGAAGGCGGAAGCTGAAATTTTATAGTGGAAATATATTTTTGTGCTTTGGGGAGTCCATCTGTGTGTAGTAACTATAAGTTTTAGTTGTGCAATGCAAAGCACAGTGCTGTCATAAACGTTGACATAAACGTCATTTTAGATGACATCAGTGATAAGTGATGTTGTCAATGATGTCATAGGACGTGTCATGAGTGATGTAATTTAAGGTTATAAGTGATGCATGGTGAGGACCCACGGTATTGATACTTCAGTTAAGTATAGCTGATCAATTTCAGTGTTTTTTTTAATTTCCACTTAACTATAACATTAACTCAAAGATTGATTTTTTTAGTGTATATGTACACACACACATTTTGGAACCTGGGCCCTTCTCGATGCCCCACTCACAGCCTAGGTTTGAATGAAGAATCTCTTGAATGTGTCTCCCAGGGTTCTGTTTCTTGCTGAAAGGCACCTGCCATGGGAGAGATGCTGAACTGGCCATACAAAGGTGATTAGAAGATTGCTTGCAAATGGGAATGTAGATGCTTGCACATCCATTGCCGATCGCTTACATCAACCCATGATCCCGATTCTTCCTTCTCTAAGTGGCAGCCCACGTTATTACTGTCCACAGACACCGGAGTGGTTGCTCAGAGAAATGGTTGGACTGCTTACAAGCCCCCGTCATCGTCTACCACTTTCTCTTCACTGTTCTTCCCTCCCCATAAATTGTAGATAGGAAAACGAACTATTGTGTTCACAATATATGGCTGTATCACAACACATCTCTGATATATTTTGACCTTGATAGTAAGTAAGGCAGCGCTTTGTGCAAACTACCATATTATGAAAACTGGAGGAGGCAGTGTGTGTCACATCTTTGTGGTTATTTTTCGCAATGAATTTTTTTAAGATGATATTTCTGTTGTTTTTCTGCTGCTGTATTTTGGTGCTGCCTTAATGCAATGTGATGTTTTTGTTTTTTTGTTTTTTTTACTGTTGTAGCTGTTTTGCATATTTACTGCCCATCTGCGCCCTGGACGTCGCCAGGAACAGGAACCCCTGCCGGTTTGGCCCCAATTCTAACAAACAGGACAAATGCTCTCCGCACCTACACTAGTCAGGAGCTGGTCAGTATTAAATACTATTATGGCGCTAGACAGATAGAAAACACAGCATGAACTACATCGGCAGAAGCAGTAGGTCCTTTTTCATGTAGATTCTGCAAATTCCAAAGTATGGAACAAGCACAGCCGCAGATTCATACTACCATTACTGATCAGGGAATAAATATACCCCACTGTACCAGTGATAAGAAATGCTCTCCCATGATCTTCCACAGCAGCGGAAGCTGTAACTGCTTCTTGGCTAATGTTAGATCTTTGCCCAAACACCCAGTCAATATATGGGAGCTGCTTTCCTCCACACGTCCTTATATAGGGTTCCTGGCAGAAACCTGGATTAAACCCTGCTCTAACCCCGCAATTGCAGTGTCACTTCCAGATAGATATCACATACAAAAACTGGATAGACCGCATAGGGTGGAGGGAGGAATAGCTATCGTCTACAGAGACCCCATTAATATTTCCATCTTAGACCAAATTAGCAATGAACTGCTGGAGGTTTTAGTCTTCAGAATTGATTTACACCCACGACTTAGCTGGAAAGGAGCTCTAGTATATCGTCCTCCTGGGACCATTCTCTAACTTTACTCCCCAATTTATGGAACTCATCTCCCCACATGTTGTCTCAGCCAGAAAGTGTTTACTTCTTGATGATTTTAACGTGCATAGCGAAAACCCTGATAGCCTAGAGGCTGCCACACTTCTGACAGACCTGTCCACACTCAACCTAACTAAATTAAATAATGAGCCCACTCATCTGGCAGGTCACACGCTAGATCTAATTCTAACTAACTCCTCCAACATTTCTTACGGGGCAACCTGCCTCATGACATGGTCAGATCATTCTTTGATCAAGTCCTGAATTAATGGTACCAAGGAACAGACTGTTCCCAAACCACAATCTAAAAGAAGTTATAGACAATGGCATAAAGGCACGCCCTTACAGTTCCAAGATGCTTTCATTCCACCACAAAACTCTGAATCTGATAGTGCAGAGGAGCGCTTAGCCTCCTTCAATATCAGCTTGATATCCACTATAGACCGCTTAGTACCCCTGAAACAGTGCCCTATTTTTACTAAACGCCATCAGACATCTTGGTACTCTGCCACCCTTCGGCTCGAAAAAAGTCACTGTAAAAAAACTCGAACATCACTGGCACCGCTCACGCCACACACAAGATAAAGAAAGATTCAAGTATGCGCTAACACAGTACCACAGAAACCTGAAAAACGCCCTCAAAACGCACATCGCACCATAACTCGAACATGCAGGGAACACTCCGAGAACTCTCTACCAGATTTTAAAAACATTTACCAACCCCAAGCCCTGCAATATTGAAGATGGCCCATCTCAAGCCTTGTGTGACAACTTAGCAAACCATCTAACCCAGAAAATTGAAATGATTTACAAAAAAATCACTTTGGCTAGGGGCTCTCAGATAGGCCCTAAGATCGATTCCTAATGTTTTAACTCTGGAGAATTTCCCGATACTCACAATGGAAGAGACTGAAGCTCTACTAAAAATTGTCAAATCGGCCTCCATACTATCCAAACAACTAGTCTGCCCCATTTGTTCTATCTTAAACAGCTCCATGAATTAAGGCACTCTCCCACTAGAATGGAAAGCGGGAACATATTCTCCCAATCAGGAAAAATCCCAAAGTCCCCATGGAAGATGTAACAATTTACCGCCCCATCTCACTGCTTCCCTTTCAAAGCAAACGTTTGGAAAAGCACATCAACAAGCACTTGTCCGAATTTGTTGAATCCTCAAACTGTTTGGATTCCTCTCAATTCGGATTCCGACCCAGACATAGTACAGAGTCTGCGTTGGTGGCAGTCACTGACAACATCAGATTGCTGTTGGATAATGGTCAAGCTGTACTTTTGGTGCTGCTTGACCTGTCCACAGTGTTCAATACCATCTCCCACCAGACTCTACTCAGGAGACTGGGGGGCATAGGCCTTAAAAGGAATGCCTTGAAGTGGATGGCTAACTTTCTGTCTGACCGAACTCAGACCATTAACCTGGGCCCCTTTCACTCGCAGACCACAAGGGTGACCAAGGGAGTACCAAAGGGCTAATGTTTGAGCCCCACTTTATTCAACATTTATGTTACTCCCCTGACGAGACTACTGAGGAAGTTAGGATTTATTCCTATATCCTACACTGATGACAACTTCTACTCTCCTTCGACAAAGACAATTCCAGCATTCAGACCACCTTTTCGGAGGGTATGAAAGTCATCGCGGACAGGGTGAAAGATAATTTTCTTCAGCTCAATGCAGGAAAGTCTGAGATAATGCTGTTTGGAGAAGCAATGGTAAACTGCTCCCCTATCTGGTGGCCAGAGGAACTAGGTTCTGCCCCAAGTCCGAAACAGGTGGTAAAAAACCTTGGAGTCCGAATAGACCACAAACTTACATTGGGGGACCATACCACCTTAACCGCTGGAACATGCTTCTACAGACTTAGTCTTCTCAGAAGAGTCTTCCCTTTGTTATCACTTTCCACACGGAAAACCTTGATTCAGGCATTAGTACTAAGTCGAATAACACACAAGAACCTAGGAGGTCTATAAGCCGAGCAATGTATTATATACTATTTGATCCCAATTGCGCTATCACACTATGGCAGAAATCAGTGGTCTAGCCTATGATGATTCAATGTACAGTCCAAGCTTGACAAGTTTAAAAAGGACCTCTTGGACCACATGAGCGGGTATACCCCTATACTAGTGACAGCTATACCCCTCCCATGTTTAGGAATAATGGGAAACGATTCGGGTCAAACTACTCAGGCTCCAGCACTGATGATAGTGACTCGGAAAATACCAATACACCTCATTTCCAACAAAGGGGTCGAGGGCGAGGGAATAGAGGTTTCCCACAAGGGAACCAACCACCTAACCATTTCCAACAATGGTGGCCACCTACTCCCTGGGGTTATCCCCCACAACAACAACTGATGTACCCGCCACCACCTGGACATTTCCAAGGGTTTCCCAACTCATTTAATACACAGCCTTTTTTAGGGTTTGGCACACAGAGGAGCAGGGGCAGACGTCGGAACCCACAACAACCAGGGGTCCACTGGCAAGATCAAACAGGTCCATACACAGGAACTCGGAGTCAGACAGCCAAAAACCTCTAGAAAGCAGGAACATCAGGGAATCAACCCTCATAGTGAATCTTTCAACCAAGACACTAACCCCTGTAGAGGAACAAATACTCAATAAAGGCTTAGGCTTCGTGATGACGAATAACGGAGACCCTTTCACACTTCAATGTGAACTGAGCCAATTCTTCAGAAAATTGAAACTCCACTATTTCATTAAAAAAAAAGCGGAGGAACTGGAGGATGCTCATGAAAAGAATACGGGGCTTAAAGTAAAATCTAAATTTCAACCACCAACACACACAGTCCCCCCTCAAGTCTTAGCTTTTG
The DNA here is from genome assembly GCF_964261635.1 of Lissotriton helveticus. Lineage (NCBI taxonomy): Eukaryota > Metazoa > Chordata > Amphibia > Caudata > Salamandridae > Lissotriton > Lissotriton helveticus. Next base: position 218,036,208 of record NC_136063.1, on the reverse strand, counting down.
AGAGAGCTGTATGCGACGAGGTATCTAACTTGTGGAAGACACAAGACAGATCCTTCAAGAACATGTCAGGTCAAGAACAAAAGGCGCTTAAAGGCCTGTCAGAAGACCAATCAATAACGATTAAGCCTGCCGATAAAGGCGGTTCAATTGTCATTCTGAACACCTTTGACTATCGATCAGAGTGCTTAAGACAGTTGGGTGATAGGCATGCATATTCACCCTTGCAGGAAGACCCCGCGGACGGTCTGATGTCCAGGATTAAATGTATGGTAGAAGAAGCACTAGCTGAGGGATGGATCACTTCCAACGAAGGGTCCTTTTTGATAACAGAGTTCCCAGTTATGCCTTACTTCTACCTCCTCCCCAAGGTGCATAAGCCACAGAGACCGCCTCCAGGGAGGCCCATTATATCTGGCCTGGGTTCAGCTTTGGAACCACTCTCTACTTTTGTAGACTTTTTTCTGAGGCCCATTGTGCAGAGGATGCCCACCTACCTGCAAGATACTAAGGATGTCTTAAGGGTACTTCCTGAAATTGATTTTGATTCGGAAAGAGACCTATTGGTCACTTTTGATGTGGAGTCTCTGTATACCTCTATCCCCCAGGATGAGACTTTAGAAGTGGTAACATCCATCCTGGGGGATAATATCGGTGACGCCATCACCCCTATCACCTTTATCATGGCCTTGGCCACTCTAGCCATGAAAGAGAATTATTTCCGTTTCGAAGACACCATATATCTTCAGACCTCAGGAACGAGTATGGGTAGCATTTTCGCGCCAAGCCTGGCTAACTTGTATATGCACCATTTCGAGCAACAGTATGTGCTCACACCTACCAACCCATTTCAATCATCGATAATTTGGTGGAAACGCTATATCGATGATGTGTTGGTAGTGTGGCGAGGGAGCCTGGAATCTGTGAGTGAATTTCATCTCTGGCTGAATGGTAGAAATCAGTTTCTCAGATTCACATTTGAGGCCCACAAAGAGAGACTGTCCTTTTTAGATTTCTCTATCTATGCGACACCTGCAGGCCTGCAGAGTGAGATGTCTAGGAAACCGATGGCCAGAAACTCGTTACTCTTGTACGAGAGACACCATCCCAAATCCCTTAGGGATAATTTACCATACAGTCAGTTCCTGCGAGTTCGGAGGAACTGCTCCAGATCAGAGGACTTTAAGACTCATGCCAGGAACTTGTCCTCACAACTTTTGGAGAGACACTACCCTAGGCCACTAATTTTACGGTCTCTTAAGCGAGCGCACAATAATAATCGAGAGGCGCTCTTAGAACCACCAATGCCCAAACCTCCCAGTAAAAGACTTACACTTGTGAGCACATTCAACACAAGAAGCAATAGCCTACAGAAAATCATCAGGAAGCATTGGCGCATTCTTAACCATGGCAATGACAAGATTGCATTACCCCTATTTGCTTTTAAAAGATCAAACAGCATTAGGGATCGCCTAATACATACGCGCCCGAAAGAGAGTCCCAAAAGAATTTTGGGCACTTTGTGGGATTTACCTCCAGCAGTTGGCCATCACCCGTGTGAGAACTGCTCTGTCTGCCCACAAACAACACACTCTACTGAGATAGATATAGGCACTGACAGGCCTTGGTTACAAAACCACTTCACCAATTGTAACAGCGAGAACCTTATTTACTTACTGACCTGCCCTTGTTCCTGTCAATATGTGGGAATGACTACCCGCAGGGTGCGAGTGCGCATGCTTGAGCATAAGAGCTCGTTCCGCTGTAAGAAATCAATGACACAATTGACAAGACACTTCCTCGAGAAACAACATGGGGAATCTGTTTTCACATGGACGGTTCTGGAGAAACCCTTTATACCCTCACATGTGAAGAATGTTGCCAAATACCTGTTCCTGAGAGAACAAAGATGGGTCTTTAAACTCTCCGCTGATACCATGGGACTTAATGACCAGATACCGTGGTATTCCCTGTAGTTTCTCCGCCCTTTTATGCATGAATACACAAACTCAGTTCATGGGTCACAAACGTGGCCTTTGGCTTTATTCTGTAATATACTATGTTCCTTGTGTAATTCTTCCAATTTTATTTACTTTATTAGATTTACACCTGTGGCCGTCTAAGTGCTATGATATTGCCATGCCTTCTGGGACATACATAGTACTTCTGAATGGTGCTTAGTCCGATCAAGTCTAAGTCTGTGTATATTTTAATCCCACAGAGGCAATATATCCATTAAACTACCATATACTTGTTCTGAACTACTATAATGGCCGATTTGAGGTCATTTTGTAGTTCCTGTGGTGTTTCCACTTCCACCCTTCTATTACTATCACCTCGAGTAACTGCAATGGCACTATTGCTATATAGTGAACATTAAATGTTGTCCTTTTAGCATCAACAGTCTATTTACTTGTTGTTGATAGTTTAAGAAAGTAAGGTTTGATGTCCGGAGCACTCGCGCCGCCGGAACTACAGTAATGGACGTTTTGACGTCATTCTGGCGTTTATATAACAGTCCGGAGGGCCACGCAGGTTCCATAATGAGAGGTGGTATCCTTTGGTATATTTTTGCCGCTATGTGGTTAGCGCGAGGGGTTTGCATCAAAAAAGAATCACCATCATGGACTTTAAACACAGTTTAAGCACAGATTCAAGACTTGTATGACCAGTCCCGACACGAAGGAAAAGTAGTTCCCTATGTTGTTACAGCATTTAACTCCACACCTCTTCCGCTTCGGTGCCTCCCCCAAGCCTCAGGCGAGTTTGGTGGCACCGACGGAGAGGTAAGCTCAGCATCTGTTGTTGTATGTTGGTTAGGCTGGTAAAAGTAGAGATTACTATGTAGGACTGCACCATTCCTGCCATTTTCTGGCAACTTAGCAGCCATAATTCAGATCATTTGTGCTGTCTAATAGTAGAGTTCATACCATTTGCACGAGAGTCTTTTATTTATTTTACACCTGTGAAGGACTGCATGATTCTTGCCATTTAGCAGCCATTATTCAGTTCATTCTGTACTGTCTTATAGTGGATTACATATTATCAACATGATAAGTCATTTATGATAAACATGATATTATCAACATGATAGTCAATTATTTTACACTTGTCCAATGGGTACCTGCCGTATTTCTAGGGTGTTATCCCATCATTAAGTTTATAGGTGGACTGATGTGACGACATTTTTAGACTCTACATGAAGTATTGAGTTTTGATGTCTTTCCCTGTCCGCATCTATCTGTTCCACAGTGCGGGGCCTCGTATACCTGAGCACTGTCCAGGTGAGGTGAGGTCCAGTCCCCTGTCATGTTGGGTGAGCAAACAATATTTTTAACATATTCTTTTGTCAAATGTTTTTCCATTAATGTACGAGAAGATGAGAGCTCGAGTGTGATAAGCTCTGTTATTAATATGAGTGTAATACATATGTTTTTCTAGATCGGGTTGAGCACCTACTGACAAGGAGGATGAGTAAATAACTGTAGGTACAGGTTGTATCATCCCTACTCTTGTATTCTTTTTCACTGATTTGTCAGACATATTATTGTTTTCAAACACATACAACAGTAGCAACTTTTTAGAGCAGTGGCCCTGACGAAAGCCAAGGGGCGTGTTGCCCGGTAGGCAGAAACATGTTGGCCCTAATTGCGACAGTCATTTGTTCCATACTGTCGTTTGCGCTGTTCCTATTTTTTAATTAGGGGATGTGCCTGGTTTCTATTAAAGTATTTGTTTAGACATATCACCCTATTTCAGACTCACCACTTTTTTGTATGTTGCACTGTATTTTCACCACTCTCTACTGACCATCACAATCAGACCAACAATTGGAAGTACACTGTGGACCGCATCCAGTACTTACTACGACTGTGTGGCATATGGTCTAGATGATTTTAAGACCGGCCAGGTCACAGTGTGGACGACCAAGTGATAGGACTGATCATTTGGTTTGTTTGATGGTTATCCACAAAATACACACGTACTGGATTTGGTTTGATCAGTTTTCCAATTGATTACTAGATATCACTACTCCCTTGTTTTCTTCTCTTTCTCTTTATACATTGTTACATGGTGACTGCAGCACCAACTGACATAGAGATAGACCTGCCAGTTTTGCCAGCGATTTGCTCGGCTTATAGACCTCCTAGGTTCTTGTGTGTTATTCAATTGTTGTTACTGGGGAAGCGAACCAGTTGTAGGTCTTTAAACTTTTTCCCTTTGACCCTATTCTCCCTGTTTGTTTTTGATTAGTACTAAGTCGTCTGGATTACTGCAACGCTTTGCTGATTTCAGCTAATGAAAGCTCCATAAACAAATTGCAGGTAGTCCAGAACATTGCGGCCCGCCTGGTGGCCAATGCCCCCACCCCCAGAACCGCATCTCTCTCCCGTCTTCAAAAACTGCACTGGTTACCGGCGCGGAAGAGGATAAAATTTAAGATCTGTTGTATTGTTTATAAATCGATAAACAACTTAGGCCCCAGCTACCTAAACAACAAATTCATCAGTTATCTGCCTTCCAGGCCCCTCCGTTCTGGAGCTAAAGCACTTCTCCAAGTCCCGAGCTTCAAAAAAATCCATTTGGGAGGCAAAGCTTTTTACCACCTAGCCCCACGCTACTGGAATCAACTCCCCATTCACTTACGTCAATGTATGGACTACCTGGCATTTTGAAAGTTGCTTAAAACTACAATGTTCTGATTTGTTCCTCCTTGGTTGATTATGGCAGTCTTAGTGCGGAGATACCGTGATGAGGTGATTTGGGTGCTTAATAAATAAATAAATATTATATTATGCCCTGTATGTTTTAATTGTGAATGTTATTTTCGGTCTGTAATTGTGTTATGTTTAGTTGTTTACTTTAGATATACCAACAACTGCTTCCACATTACACTGAGTAATTTCCTTACAAGTTCTGTGACAAGCAATCATTTACCACTGTTGAAAGGGTAAAATACTGCAGCTCCAGCTGTTCCACTAATTTGGACGTCAGTCAGCCCAAACTTCGACAGAGACTAGGCCACTTTATGTCTACAACCGTATATCTTTTTTCCAGTATACAGATTTGTTTTGCAGGAGTATCTACTGTAATGAGCTTTTTTCAAAAATACCCCTATAGTGAAACATCTACTTAATCTCACATTTTACTATGAAAGACTTTTCTGACCTTGTTCATGAAGGCCTGTGTGCCCTTTGCCATTCTTCAATCGAAGCTAGTAAAACTGTCAATTAGAAAATGTTTGTCTTTTGTGAATGTATAAGACAAATATTTTGGGGCCCGATTTCGGCCGTTACCGACCGGTATTTGGAGTTACAGATGTAGGGGGCTTTAAATTTACCGATTCGGTATATTCACAGATTTGGTAAATTTACCGATTCTGTAAATTACCGAAACAGTACATTTACTGAATCGCAAATTTGTGATGTAGGTGGCACTGAAAACAGTGCCACCGGTCCTTAAGAATTTGGTATTTACCATGACATACTATGTCATGGTAAATAACGAATTCCTGTGTACATGCCCTTAGGGCATGTATGTGTGCCACATGGCACAGGGCATGTATGTGTGCCACATGGCACACAAGCGAGAATCAGGGGTGCAGCAGGGTGTCAAAGTGACACCCTGTCCCCCTTGCAAATTCGGTAATTTTACCGAATCGGTATTTACCGATTCAGTAATTGACATTGATTCCTATGGGCCTCAAGGCACATAGAAATCAATGACAATTACCGATTCGGTAAATTACCGAATCATACATATTCGGTAAAAATTACCCAATTTTTTCCTACATCTGATTTACCGAATCTAGAATACCGAATCGGTAAAATTTGGTATTCTAGAGTCGGTAAATCAGATTTACCTACATCGGGCCCTTGGAGATTTATTTTAAACAAGTAAGTGGTCAAATATCTTCCCTATTTATTTAGGAAGTCAACACCAAATGGTAACCATCACATCAGATAGAAAACAATGCAAAATAATAAAGTTTGAGCTGCTTATCAACTTTCGAGATATAATATGTATAATATGCAGTGCAAAGATGTTTTATGTAAGTTGTTTTGTTTGAATTCTCAACAAAATATATGAATTTATATCACACCGTACTAAAGTTAGAATTTATTAAATGCTTTAAATTCATCATTCTATCTTAGAAAACAGCACACCTTGAGGGGGAGACGGCTGCAGACACACCTGTTTAAAAAATAATCACAATGCATCCACAATCTGCAAACCAGCTACATCTCCTTTCACTCATTGCTCTTATGCTTTACTCTATTCATCACTCTGTTTCCTTTTTACTAGGGTGGCAGTTACATTACAGAAACAAATCTGAAATAAAAAGACAAATAGCTTGAATGTTTCAAAACGTTCGACAGCATGCCGCTGCAGTTAATACAAACCCAATTGAGATAAGATATGTACTGTCTTTCAAGTTTTATGACGAAACCCTTTTGGCTCCTAACAGACGTAGAAGAGCTGTGACATAGGTGTAGAGTGGAATGCAATGAATGCTTGTTTTAGAATATTGAGTTAACAGGTACATGCAGATGAACGATGACGTGTAATAATAAGCTCCTTGTGTGGCGTAGTCATTGGAGGATACCCAGACTGGGCTGGACACTACATCTGGAAATGAGATAGGGGATAAATAACCCAAGGAATGACAGTGCTGTCCCTGACGGTTTGCTGTGGCTAATAAAAACTGCTTGTGCATGCCGCATGTGTCGCTGTCGAAATACGAAATCAACACTTCATGCATGTGGAGTCAAACCGTAGCTCCAGCCTGTGTAAAGCAGGTGAAGACAATGAAAGCCCTGATTAGAATCTACACATCCATGGTCGAGAACCTGCTGGTCGGCCATACATAAAGGTACTGCGTTGCCCCGCACGTTAAGGTTGTAAACTATACAGAGGAGTGGCGGTAAAGGCAGATTCACCTAGTGCAACCACTGATAATAATAGCTTGCAAAATAACACTGCTAACATAATCTTTGCATAGTGGAGATCAACCAGGTGTCAGAAAATGCTAATTGACAATTAGAGAAGAAATAAAAGACTTCCTGAATACATATAGAGAGTCATCGTACCACAGTATTCGGTGAAGTTGACTCAGGGAGCCGTGCTAGGGGTTGTGCTTGAGGAGACATCCGTACCTGAAGCATTTCATTCACAAAGTTGCCGAGTGGGGCTCAGATCAACTTCACAGGTCTTCGAAGAATAAAAAGCTGAAAGTGAGTCTCGGAATTGTGACATTTTTCAGTTGGCAGCTAGGAAAGTCTCATTTCAAACTATCATTAAAGAATATTTGGAGACCAGTAAGTAGCAAAGTCTCACAGATAGGATGCCTAAACCAAGTCACAGTGATCTAACAGCGGTGTCAGTAAGTTCCACACTGATCTCCCACGCTGCTGCATTCCCAAATACCCCAACACTTTTCAATACTGACAAAAAGCTAAATATTGGCAATATATGAACTGCTTTGGTAGAGACATTTGATGATTTCATTGATACACTTGAGAGACTGATGACAAAAGATATCAAGTATCTAAAAAATCTTGCTGGTGATGGTGTGAAAGAAGTCATACAAAAAATGCAGTGAACTGACGAAGAAGTCACATGCTGCTAGATTTAAAAAAACGCTGAATCTCAAGTTCAATCCACTACCAAACATTAATTTCAAAAGATACATTTTCAATCAAGAATGCCAAACCATTGGTGAAACCATTCACACATTTGTGGAGAGACTCAACACACTCATCAAATACTGTAAGTCCAGTGAATTTAATGAAGAAGAAGCTATATGTCTTAGAATTATTGATGAATGTTTGTCAGATTAATTCAGATGACCAATGCTGAAAGAGACTCTTAGTCTGGAGCGAGTGTTGATGGCTGCCAGAGCTGAAGAGCCTGCTAAAAGACAGGCTGCTGACATGGAGGCCGCAGGTCCCCAGAGTGAATCAGTCACAAATATAAACAGTAAGCCAAAGTAAAAGACTGATGAACACAAAGGGATGTCTACATGTAAAAAAGAAGAAGTTATGTTTCAGATGTGGATTTTCATTTCCACAGGAAGGTAAATGTCCTGCCATTGAACAGATATGTAAAGGTTGTGGGAAAGAGAACCATTTTGGGATGGTTTGTAAAGTGAAGGAAAAAGTTTGCATTGTGCGAAGACAACATTTCTGCCGGAACATTCCAGAAGCAATGTTCGATGCACAGCCACAAGGCCAAGCGGCGCCGTCAATTGGGGCAAATCAACACTGAATGAAGTCAATTGTCATTAAATCATTGTCGAACAGTTCTTCCACCTCAATATCAAGAGAAAGGTGGTTGTGCCATGTTGATGTTTGTCTCACAGAAATGTGTGCATGTTAGACTGGCTACATGTGAAGAAAAATGTCACTCAAAGAAAAGTCAACATGCCAAAGCACCAAAGTCATACAAATATTGCCCGAAGATTACTTTGAAAATAAATAGTAACTTGATACCTTTCTTCCTCGACAGCGGTGCACTGATAATAAACATAATGCCTGAAGAGAATGAATAATCTCCATTTCCCTGACTTATGCCATTGACAACCACAGTGTACACGTGGGCTGCATCAATGCTCATAAAAAGTCAAGGTTCATTTATAGCAACAATGAAACACAAGAAAATGAGAGTACAAGCACCCGTCCCTCTGCTTCAAGGTACAGCGTCAAGTGCCAATCTGCTCAACTTCAGCACAGCTGCAAATATGAGACTGATTTCCGTGAGCTACAAGATGAATGTTCACTATGAAATAGTAAGTCTGCTTCATTCATTGTTTTATAAAGCCTAAGACTATCAAAGTAAGGTTGCATATTAATTAGGGTGTCTGTCCTGTTGCTCAGAGACATAAGTAAATTGTTTTTCATTTATACGATGCTATTGAAAAAGAACTTCAATTGTTACTTAAGCATGACATTATTGAGCGTTCATCTGGCCCAATGCCATGAGTTTCTACGATAGTGGTAGTGGCCATAAAGGACAGTGAAGGAGCTGTGAGTATATGTGTTCACATGCGTCAAGCAAAAAACGCAATTGAACGAGAACGATATCCAGGTCCACGCATTCTTGACATGATAACGCAATTAAATTGTGCAAAGGTTTTCTCTTTCCTTGATTTAAATAAAGGTTATAATCAGTTGGAACTGGAAGAAGATTGCAGGTACATTACAATCTTTTCTACACATAGTGGCCTGTTCTGATACAAGAGAGTCATTTTGGTGTGTCATCAGCTGCAGAACTTTTCCAAGACATCATTCGACATTTCGTACAGCCTGTTGTTAATGCACTCAGTTATTGCAATTATATATTGTTTTTCAGAGCTACACAGAAGGAGCAGGACAAAGCTCTCACACAAGTATGTTGTTTACTTACTGATGCAGGCTTGACTTTGAATGCAGAGAGTGTGAGAACCAGAAGAGAAAGTTAAAGTTCTTTGGCCAGAACTTTTCTGATTGAGGTTTGACTCCTGATCTTGCAAAGGTACAAGCCCTGTGAAATGCTGATCCCCCACAAGATATTTCTATGATACATACATTTCTTGGCATAGCCAGTTACTGTTCAAAATACATACAAGACTTTGTTACTATAAGTGCTCCATTATAAGAGTTAACGAATAAACATGTTTCATTCAAGTGGTCACAAGAATGTAAGACACGTTTCAAGAAAACCAAACAATCATTTTGCGCTGTTATCTGATCATTAAGCTTTACTGACAATCTTTGGCAATCCAAAACCCAAGATACCTCCTCGCATTGAAGGGTGTGGACTACGATTTCAAGAGCACAATTATACCATTATGCATTGCGAAGGGAATGATTAAAAGCTTGCTGACTACTTTTCCAGAGTGCCCATATAAGGTCAGGGTACTGCATCCAAGACGGATGAAGCCTACATTAATCTCATTGTAAAATCGAATACTCCAGCTGCTGTATCAGTAGCCCAGATCATCACTCTATGATCCATGATATTGACATGCTGAAGTTGAAAGCTATATTTACACATCAGTCATGGAACCGACACACACAACTTATCAACATTGATGGTGAATACCAAAAATACAAAAACGTTAAGATGAATTATCCATAATTCAGAAAGGAGTTATACTGTGAGGGTCAAGAATCCTAGGGCCAAATGTAGGAACCTTAATACCGGTCGGTAAAGGCCGAAATTACCAAATTTCGGCCGTTACCGACCGGTATCAGGCATTTGGGATATAGGTAGCTACATTTCAGATTCAGTAATTTACCGAATCAGTATTTAAGATTTCGGTAAATTATCGAATTCTTAAATACTGATTCAGTAAATTACCGAATCTGAAATATAGGAAGCACTCAAGTGAGTGCTTTTCACCTGTAAGGATTCGTTATTTACCACCAGCTACAAGTCAGTGGTAAATTACGAAAACCCTAAAAAAAGCCATTTTTGGCATTTAATAACAGTGCCATGTGGCAGACATACATGCCCTTAGGGCATGTATGTCTGCCACATGTGCACCCTTGCGCAATTCAGGGGTGCAACAGGGTGTCAAAGTGACACCCTGGCACCCTTGAATGTTTCCCCCCTTTTACCGAATCGGTAAATACCGATTCGGTAATTCCCATTCATTCCCATGGAATTAATAGGAATTACCGAATCGGTATTTACCGATTCGGTAAATACTGAATCGCACCGATTTGGTAATACTTACCAAGTAATTACCTACATAGCATTTACCGATTCTAAAATACCAAATCAGTAAAATTCGGTATTTTAGAATCGGTAAATGTAGTTTACCTATATCTAGCCCCTATTTCTGAAAAGCCTGTGATCCTTACAGACCCCATGTCCCTGGGGCTACCACCTCCCCGGGGCTTAAATATTTCAATTAGGATGGCCTCCTGGACTTACGAGGAGCTCAGGAACCAACACCTCCCCAGGGCCAAAATGCCAAAATGGGAGAGGGGCCACACTCCCCCTTGGGCCTTCATGGCCATGGGGACCAAAACCTTCTTGGGCAGCCCTTCTAAGTAGAAGGAGGGAGGAGCGCTGCCCACCTCCTAGAGCCAATAATGCCCCTAGGCACCGCCACCCTCCCAGGGTCGGCTCCATCAATGTCCCGGGATGTCCACCCCGGAACACTGTGTTTTGGCAGGAGTATTACCATTTCCGCCAACCTATAGCAAACTCTGCTCTTCTTTGACTAAGCAAGAGCATGTACTATGCGCTCGCTTACACGAAGCATAGCGGATTTGCTTTTGGACAGAGTGAGCTGCATGTTCAACAGCTCCCTCTGTTCAAAACCAATGCCAGGTGCAACAGGATGCTGGGAGCTGGTAGGGACTGTGGGGGCCTTGGGGCAGTACCCCAATGAAAATGATTAGCTTCTATAGGCGGGACCAGTACACCCAGTATTGTGGCCAGGTCCCGGGGATGGGGGTCCCTGGGACCAAAATCATCCCAGGAGTGAGACGGTGGGCAGGCTCCAGGAGATAAGCCCACCTTCCTTTATTAAAAAAAAGAAAATGCTTGACCCTGCAGGATGTGGTCCCCGCAGCTGTTATTGGCCCAGGAAGGGAGGCCATGTGGGCCCCCTACCCATTCTAAAAATACCTGGCCCCGGGGCTTGGGTCCCTGCAGCCAAAATTGGTCCAGGGAAGAGGGACTACACAGCCCCCATTCCCTAAAACAAGAAAAGAAAAATGTCTGGCAACTCGCCGAAGGTGGCGCCCCCTTTTCTCCACCACTCTTCAAATGTGCCTCATTGTGTGCTGCTGGTTGGGGGATCAAGTTCCCTTGACGGCTAAGTGTCCTTGGGGGCCAACAAGACATCCTGTTACCTCCAGTAAGCCCCACACAGTGGGATTGCTGAGAGGTCTTTGGAGGCCACACCCCTTTCTCCACCACTCTGCAAACACGCCTCCAGGCATGCTGCTGGTTCGGGGATGAAGTCACCTTGCTTCTTGATGGACCCAGGATTAAAGTGTACTTCTTCCCCCAACCGTTAGTGCGCCAGGAGGTACATTTGCACAGTGGTGGAGAAAGAGAGTATGGCCTCTTTCGAACTCCCAGCAATCCAGCTGTGTAGGTCTTACTGAAGGTAACATATGGGGTAGACGGCACCCCCAAGGACCCTCAAGAGCCAAGGGTACTTCGTCCTCCAACTAGTAGTGGGTTAGGAGGTGCATTTGCAGAGTGGTGGAGAAAGGAGACATGGCCATTAAAAATCTCTCATCAAACCCACTATGTGGGACTTACTGTAGGTAACAGGAGGGGTAGTTGGCCCCAAGGACATCCTTGGGGGCCAACTACCCTTCCTTTTACTGCCAATAAGTTCCACACTGCGGGATGGCTAAGTTCTAATAGGTCTTTGGTGGCCATGCCCCCTTCTCCCCACTCTGCTAATATGTGTCTCCTTGTGCACTATTGGTTGGGGGATTAAGTCCACGTTACTCCTGAAGGACCTTGGGAGCCAAGAGGCCCTCCTGGTACCTCTGGTAAGAACTACACAGAGGGATTCCTGAAAGCTGTACATTATCAGGTAGAAACAAGAGGGTCCAAGGGATATTTACAGACATGCGAGGATAAATCCCCTATCCACATATGACAACTACACAAAATCAGCGGGTCTAGGATAAAGAAGTGTTTTAAGGTTTAGACCAACAAACAAAAGTGCGTAAAACAGGAGGTAATTGTAAATGGAAAAAATCTCATTTAAGAGGAAAGGTTCCCATCAGTCACCGAGGTGATATGCTTCATCATTTGGGGATCTCTTCTGGGCTGCATGCTAGTGCAACCAAGGAGCTGCACCTCCTTGCTGTCGTATAGGAGGAGCTCGCAGATGTGTAAAAAGGAACCCAAAACTAGATCTGAGATCAATGAAGCATAACGCAGTGTAGTGACAAGTGAATTAAAATTGATTACCAGAGGAAAATATTGTTTAATCAGTATCCTATGGTGTCAAAAGGTAAAAAAGTACAAAGGCGCCCTCAATAGATGTGTGGGCGCACTAGTAATGCTGTCGACATGTTTCAGCCATTTAAAATCACAGCTTTCTTCAGGACCTAGATCTAAATACTGCACATAAATAGTGAAAAAAAGATGAATAAATCTTATTTCGAACGATACAACCATATACCTGTACTCAACATTTGATGGCACCAAACACTTCTTTATCCTAGACCAGCGGATGTTTTGTAGTTGTCATTCCTGGAAGCTGGTCAGAGGACCAGCCCACTTTCTCCACCACTCTGCAAATGCAACTAATGCTTAACCCCTTCAGTGCTAATGACAAGGGTAACTCGTCATGTAGGGCCCATTGATTTCAATGGAAAGTCAATGGACCTACATGCACACCCCTTAGCAGCCAAGTGGTTAAATAACCATAGAAATAGACTGCAAAAACCAAAGGTTACAGGAATGTTATAGTTAGGAATTAGCATTTAAAAAACATTAGAAATTCACTGAAAAAAACGAAGGTTACAGAGACGTTAAAGTTAGGCTCAGATTTCACTTGTTCAAACCAGTGAAATTTAGCAGTTATAGTTAGTGAACTATAACTTGCGCCACCGCAATGCACTGCTTATGACTGACATATTACATCACTCATGACTAAGCCTGGGCGAAGGTTGCGCAGTTCGGCTACACGGAACTCCACGAAGTGCAAAAAAGCATCCTCATTGCTAGGCGGAGCTCCGCAAGCGGTGGAGTGCGTTCGATAAATGCAGTTCGCAGTGATGTTCAGTGCAGGGTGTTTGTCCGCACTGTTCAATCATCTCGAACAACACCATGCACAGCGCAAGTGGGCGCTGCTTCCTTTCTACCACTCAAGTAGATTTTGGACCTGAGCAGCAGCTTTCTCAATGAGAACGGACGGTTTCTCTACACAAATGGTCCCAAGCATACGTGTAGAAAAACAAAAGAAGGAGTATTACCCGACGTATAGGCTGGGGGTTTTCCGAAAGTGGAATGATTGTTCCTTTTCTAAAAAAACCCTCACTCACCACCTAGTGGTGACATGCTTCATCATCGGGGTCCACCCAGGCGGCCTAGCGTCACCAGGGTGTGCTTCGACACCTGTATTACAGTGGAGCGGGTTGTGAGATGTAAGTGCAAAAAAATAGATGTTAAAAATTGTCCTGGTTTAACTTTGTTAAAGTGAATTTTATTAAAAAGCAACTGGACAATAATAAAAATGGTAAGGTGCGAGATACTGGAAGGGGAGTTACGACCTACGTATCTCTATATGTGTTATAGTGCGTTGGTCAACATGTTTCAACCATTAGGGAAGGTTCCCGGTATTCATCAGGACCAAGGAGATGGACGGTATGAGTCCCCTAAAAGACTCACCCTATCCTAAATCCTTTCAGTGCCAATGGCAACATTTACCAAAGGTAGATTGCTCTCAAAAATAAGGAGCATAGACAAAAACTATCTGTAATTTTGTATTGTACTTCGGCGGGCAGGGGGTAGGCACATCACGCGGTACAACGTATTAGTTTACTGGCGTGGCGAGATGCCCATAACCTACTTCTACATTCCACTTTCGGAAAACCCCCAGCCTATACGTCGGGTAATACTCCTTCTTTTGTTTTTCTATATCCATGACCAGGGGAACAGGAGTATTCCTCGTCCACCTGAAGTGGACACAATCCCTTACTCTCCCCTTTGTTTTCTCAGCCCAAGCATACATGACCACTCGCAATGAGAAATCCATCCGCCCACATTGAGAAATCTCACAAGGAGGTTGATTTTACATGCTCGTGCTCCCCTACTTCTTTTTTACGATCGTGAATGAGGAAACATCTCACTGGGAGGTGGATTTTCCCCACTCACACTTGCCAATTTGATGTTGACGGGCGTGAGTGAAGAAAAAAACCCTGCTCTGTGAGCTCTGGGTAACATGGAGCGCGGAGTGCAGAAAACTCTGCAAACTCCTCGAGCCGAGTTCACTGCCCAGACTTACTCATGCCATGGTCAGTGTCATCACTGATTAGATCTTCCACAGAATTTCTGATGTACCCACTCACACACCATATAACCTTTCATGCACCCACTCCAACTTCTACACTATCATTTTCAAACCCGTGCACACACCCATACACGTCCACTCACTGATTCATAGGTCCACACATACAGCCACTCATACTCACTCGCTAACACAGCCACTGATGTATCCACTCTTATACCCATTCAGCCACTCACACACTGTCAGTCACCCATAGAGCTATGTACACACCTTCTCACTCACCCATAGATTCAATCACAAAACCACTTACCCATACAGTTACACACACACCCACTCACTTACTCACCCAGAGACTAACACATACTCACTCGACTATACAGTCACTGACATAAGCACACCCTCACCTATACAGACACTCTCACAATCAATCATTCACCCATAGTCACTTATATACTCCAACACTCACCTATAATGCCTTTCACATATGCAGCTACTCACCCATATACCACTGCCATATCCACTCACTCAATGACACAGCCATACACACACTTAGTTACTCATACAGCCCCTCACACACACTCAGTAACCCATACAGCCACTGACTCACCCAATCACCCATCCATAGAGGCGTCACATACACCATCACCCACCCACACAGATACTCAGACACCCTTACACGTACTCAGACAATCAATCACTCACCCATACAGCCACTCACGTACCCAATCACACACCCATAATGCCACTTAGACATCAACTAATACATTCACACAACCAGACACTCATCCATACATTCACTGAGACACAAAATCTCTCATTTATACAGTCAGCTACACACCCACTAAATCATCCATACAGGCACTCATTCACCCACTGATTCACCAATACACCTTGGCATATATTTATATATTTAACACTCATAAACATTTTAAAAACAGTCACAGTCACTGGATGATGTGAATGAATGAAGAAGCATTTATAGAGCGAGTAGCTACCCTTAGGCATCCTAGCACTGAGGACTAACTGAGGCTTCAATGAATCACTAAGGAAAGAGCCATGTTTTCAACAGCTTGCGGAAGGCCAAAGAAGTCGGTTCCCTTCATAACTGAAGAGGAAAGGAGTTCCAAAATTTTACAGCATTATATGAAAATAACCGGCCACCACTTTTAGCTCTCTTTATTCTGGGGACGACGGCCAGATATTGCCCATCATAGCGCACTCACCATTCAGCTCAATAGGGCATGACCATAGAGGAAATAATCTCTAGTCCTTTCCCTCCTATTCTCTTGTGGGTGATACATAGGGCCTTGAAGTGGACCCTCTCCCGGACGGGGAGCCAATGGAGAGCTTTCATAGCAGGTTTTGTAGACTGCCAGCTATGAGCCCCCATAAGGATCCTTGCGGCGCAGTTCTGTACTGTTTGAAGTTTAGCGAGGACCAAACTCAGGGCTCCGAGGTATAAGGCGTTGCCATAGTCCAGGCATGAAAGAGTAGGGGTCTGGACCATGAGCTTTCTTGCCTGAAAGGGGAGCAGAGGAAGCATCCTTATGATGCCAAAGCAGGAGGCCACCACCTTTCTGGCCTAGACTTTAAACCTGAGGTTTAAGTCCCTCCGTTGTTGTTTTTGCATGAGGTCTGAGTCCAGGCAGAAGCCCAAGCTTTTTATCTGTGACTTGGGGGCAGGTGCAGAGCCCAGCAAAGCTGGCCACATAATGTCTGCCTTAAAAAGAGAAGGATTGCCAAAGACCATAAGCTCAGTTGTATCACCATTGAATTTTAGATAAGAGTGTTTCATCCAATTGACTACTTTTTCAAGGCAGATACAGAGACAGGTAGAAGCCCTATCTGAATGGTTAAGCACCACGGCCAGTTGGGTGTCATCAGCATAGGTCACTATGTGCATCCCATAGGGAAGAACGATGTCCGCAAGAGGTGCCATGTAGGAGTTAAAAGTGTGGGGCTCACGGAGGATCCCTGAGGAACCCCGCAGTGAAGGGGCCTAGATTTCAAGATGGCCTCACTCTCAAAAACCTGGAAAGATCTTTCCTCAAGGAAGGATTGCAGCCAGGTTAATGCTACTCCGACACCCCCAAACTTCTGGGTCGTTGGACCAGAATGAGATGGTTGACCGTGTCAAAGGCCGCGCTGAGATCTAAAATAATCACGTCTGAGGAGCATCGAGAATCTTTCTGGATTCTTCCAGGACTGCTAGTAGAGCCGTTTCTGTACCTTGGCGGGGGAGAAAGACAGTTTGAGAGGGATGGAGAAGATTATTAGATTCCAAATGTGTAGAAAGCGCAGAATTGACATGCTTCTCCACTATTTTGCTAATTCCTGGGAGAAGCGAGCTAGGTCAATAGTTGCTAAGACAGTCTGGGTCCAGGACATCATCAGTGATGTCATTTGAGATATCACGAGTGATGTAATTAGTGATGTTACTGACCATGTCATGAGTGATGTAATATGTGCGGTCATAAGCAGTGCATTGCGGGGCGCGAGTTATAGTTGTTGTGGGAGAGGTGTGGCACCGCGGCCAGGGCGACTGACGTTGGAATCTGAGGATCACGGTTCGATCCCCGGCTCCGGCTGCAGGTTAGCCCAGCACCATGTGACTCTGGGCAATAGCTTGCTTAATCTTCCCGACGGCCCCCAGCGCCTAGAGACCCTTACGGGTGATTGTGCGCTTTACAAATGTGGATTATTATTAATATTATTATTATAGTTAGCTCACAAACTATAACTGTTGAAATTCACTCATTTCTAGAATTCTGAGCCTTACTATGACGTCCCTATCAATTTTGTTTTTTTTCCAGTGAATATAGATAGATGTATAGATAGATAGATAGATACTCATTTGTAAAAAATATATATTTCTATTTAGTGTCTTGCAAGTTTTGTATGGATCCCTTTTGGCACCTAACAGACTCTGTAACGTAGGTGTCAGAGCAGAATGCAATGAAAGCTTGTTTGAGAATATTGAGTTCGCAGTTACACACTGATGAATAAAGATGTGTAATATTAGGCTCCATGTGTGGTGTAGTCATTGGTGGGTACCCAGGCTGGGTAGGACGCTACAATTTTGAACTGAAAATAGCGGTTTAGGGAGTAGTTGCCATACATCACAATATGCAATATACAGAGTGAATCAGTACAAAACTACAGGGGCCATATTTTTCATCATTTCAAGCAACGCATCTAGCTGTACTTCACGAAAAGTGCATTCCTGCTTTCTGCCTGAGCTGGCACTCGAGCTGCTGCTTAGTGCCAATGCAGGCATCCTTGCACCATAGTGCAGAGGTGCCTACTATACAGGAAGGATTGTTTTTGCGCAGGAACGGACACCTTCCTGCACAAAAACAATCCGCAAAGGCTGTTTCCTCCTTCTACTTATGCTGCAGAAGGCAGCACACATAGAAAAGGAAAAAACAAGGTAAAATAAAGATAATTTTTCTTGTTACGCCTCCCCCGGGAAGACATAGCATTCAGACCCACTCACAGGTCTACTGTTTTGATAAACACCCGCACTCAACTCATGGAACTTCTCCCTGGGGCAGACTAACACAAGGCATTACATTGCTCCAGATTTACCAAGCCAAGCAGGCACATGCGACATGGCCTTGTGTGGCTTAGTTCATCTCATTATAGGGTTTGCATCATCCTCCCTCCCTTACGTGGTGCAAGGGTGTCACAAATCCCTTGATAAGCATGGTTCTTGGAAATAAAAAATGTAAATAATTCACAATTCTTAGAAGATTATTTAACTTGCAATTACTCTTGACAAAAAAAGAAACAAAGGCAACACAATTCATTTACTGTAAAATGGTTGGAAGGTTCTACCAGTGTTCAAAAACATCTGGGATGGGGCGTAGCCAAGATGGTGACCTGACCGGCAGCAAGACCTCGAGGCTCCCTGGTCCGGGTCCCCTCTCCCGGCCTTTTCCTCGCTCCAATACCCCAGCTTAGTGAGGTCTGAACCTGGGAACAACAGAGAAACGAGGTGTCTAGCTGAGGTGCAGCCTGGCGCTCTGAGAGACACGGTGTGGCAGGAGTTGCAGTCTGAGGGCTGCCGCCGTGACATGTCAGCTGCACGAGCCGCGAGCTGAGAAACAGACACCCAAGCCCCACGAGAGCCTCCTGACATAATACCAGCTCACTGTCACTGGCCGACTGCCGTCCTGGAGGAGTCGGAGCTGTGTGCCCAGAACAATGGTGAGAGCGACGTCGGGTGTCGAGAGCGACTGGCGGCTGCCGCAGAACCCCCTGCAGGTGTCGCGAAAATTGAGACCCGGGCGCATGGGCCTGCCTATCCGGGGCGGGCCGCTGACTCCATCATGGTGTGGAAAAGTAAATTTTGCCATGTTCTGTGTCCCTACGCGTCCTCCATCATATGTTATGTGTGCATGATTAATATGCATATGTATTTCCCATGTTCGATTAAAGACGCAATTATAGTTGTGTCCACCTCTAGTATGCCAGTTTCCAGTCCTCGTGAATACTACGAATATCAGGCCTATGTAAAGCTACGTTGCCACGTTTCCCAGTGTGCACGTTATTTCATTATAAAGTCCCCGTTTCTAGGCCTCAAAGGGGACCGGACACCAGACTCAGCTCCTGTCTCCTGAGCCCTCGTTGAGGAGCGACACAGCCCCCACCTGTATCCTCGACCCTTCACTTACTTCCTGCCTCGCAGTGCCCGGTTCAGCCTGGCTCTGCCTCTGAGTCTGCCAAGAGCATGTTATGATTCCAGTTATCAGTTTAGTCCTCCTTCTCTGCATTCCTAAGCTACTGAACCGCATCAATAGTTTCCGTCATTGTCTAGCCTTTACGGCTCCATGTAAGAGAAATACTGTATTAATGGTCATTTAATATTCCTCATCACGCACTACATGTAGAATAATGCATGCTCCAGTCTTAAGAGTCTGTTAGCCTTTCCCCGCCTGACTTCTAGTTTATATCAACATGTTCTCTAAACATCAGATACTAGATACTGTTTAGGTACATGTCGCTCTGACTCTCCAGACTTCAGTCTCTGCTCCTAGCACAGAGTTCATAGCCCCCCAGCTTCTCCTAGTAACACGTCATTGCCAAGTTTGCGCGCACCACCAGGTTAGAGGTCCCGGCTCCTTAGGTAGCCCCCTCCATGTTTCTGTCCCATTCATGACATATTCTGTTACGTTTGCATCACATGTCTATGTATACGCCCTGTTACACCCATTTTCACCCTTATCTTTCGCGACTGCTACGCGTCACGCCTATTGCTCCACCCACTGCTACGCCTATTGCAATGTAATGCTATGTGTTTGCGTTATGTATATATGCTCACGTACTGTTATTAAAAGATTATTCCTCCCTTGTCCAGATCCAGCCCCGGCAGCGCTGTCGGGCTGTCGGGCCCTGCCATCCTATTCCTGTGCAGGTTGTCCTGTTCCTGTCCTTATGCTGTATTAAACCTGAAAAACTCCTACTACCTCGAATCTTGACTCTTATTTATTGAGCTATCTGCTAATCATTTATACATTCAAAAAGAGAGGTATTATTTATTTATTTACCACATAATGGCGCCCGAACAGGGACTTGCCCTTTCCCCACGCGTCGGTGAAGCCACGCCGACCCCCTGACCCTCTGCAGTCGTGACGGAACTCTTCTGCGCACCGGCAGATATTTCTGCTTCAAGTATCCCTCAGGCCCACGGAGGAGACGGAGGAGGCGATCCAGCATCCAGACGAGACGGTGGAGGAACGCGGCGAGTCCCGACCAGAGCCCAAGCCGAGAGTCCAAGGTCCGAGGTATCCGGAGGCCCACCCGTAACTGAAGTCCGAAGTTCGTCGTCCGTCGTCGTAGCAGTCCAGTCCGATCTGAGGCCTTCCGTTCTTGCTGCCCGGTGAGTACCGTCGCTGGGGTAGTATCTAGACAGGGTCAATCTAAATTGACTCTGGTCCGTGGGTTGGTGGTACACAGACCCACAAACGAAGTGTTCACCTAGGTGGACACGGGTCTTGATGCGTCCCTTTATGGGACCGGTATGTTCCGTACTGTTACAGCAGTGCATCCAGTAACTCTAGTCTGTTCCGTTCTCGAGAAATTCTTGTGTTTCTGTTCTCAGTATTCCAGGTAATATTCTGTCCGAACTGTTATGTTATGATGTTGTTCAATGTATTTCCAATGTCGTGGTATGCCTGAATTGTTCTCCCAATTGTTATTGTTCCTCGTCTATTGTATTGTGTTCCGATTCAAGTTTACAATGTCTCTCTTTTCGGGATTACGTCAGTTAAAAACAAGAAAGGGTTTGTTAGAAGAAGCAGTTCCTGTCCCGCCTAGGGACAGTCCAGGTCATTTTATGTATCAGAAGCATGGCATAAGTGCCATATTGTATCTAGATTTATGGGTAGAGTATACCAAAGAGTTAGAAGAAAAGTATAGATGGCCCGTATAAGGTACGTGGGATGCCGAGTGCATCATGCGAGTAGAAGAGGCATTATGGAAAAAGAAAGCCAGACAATCACAGAAAGATGCCATCGAGTTATGGCGCAAAGAAGCTCATAAAAGAACCGAAAAAGAAATCAGAAAGTCAGAATTAAGTAGAGAATCCTTAGAACGAGCCCAAGAAAAAGAATTAATCGAGATAGGTGAACGAATTAGAACTGAACAGTCAGACAGACAGAGGAACGCCCTCATTAAGGGTATGTATCCTCTTCTTGCCGAGGGCTTGCCAAAAGCGACCCCGGAGGCATCCAGTAATTTTCCGCCACCACTAGTTCCGACCAAGCTACGTCACAAACCGACCGCAGCTGATATTTTCATTTCGTCCTATTTGGACGACACAGTCCCAGAATATGCAAATCCTGTTCTCGCTCCACCAGTCCCTGTAAATCAGGCACTTCCTGCTCCTCCAGACACCGGGGCACCCTTTGCAGTACCTGCTACGGTCCCCCCGGTCCAGCCCGCCATACCAGTCCAGCCCGCATTTCAATTTCCCGCCCTGCCAGGACGAAGAGCATCAGTTGACAATTCTAGTCTAGGGGCCGCAGGAGGAGGTCCTCCTCAGACCCCGCCGCCACACAAGCGTTTAACGTCAGTCGAATTACATGCACAAGCGTCACAGCGTACGCCCAGATATCAGTCTGTAGCAGAAATAAGAAAAGCCCTTAATGAATGCGGCTATGATCCAGACCCAGGCGAGGATAATATGGTTTTATATTCATTACGCGTAAGAAAGGTGGCCGAGTATCTAGTCACCCTACCGAATATGAAAGAAGATCTAGACAGAATATATCGTTTCATCCGTACAGGGGATGATCCAGAAAGCATTGGCGAAGCCATGTCTCAAAGGAAAGCTGAGATCCAGCTTATGATATTAAAGTTTCTGATCAATTGCCTAATAAGAGAACAAGATTACCCGTCCAAAGATCCGGCTGAAATGAAAATCCTGACAAAGTGGAGTGATAATATAGCCGAGGGTAAGCACAAGACCATCAGTTGTATAGAGAGTATGTACAAGAAAATCCGTAAAGAAATAATAAGGTTACACGAACAACGTAAAGCAGCACAAGTAAGCGAGAAAGAAAGTAACTCTGACCCTGAAGAATTAGACGACGAGAATCCCGTCAGAATAGCGTATGTAGGAAAATCTAGATTTCCAGATCGCCATTTACGCCTAGAACACAAGTCTACTTTCCATCATCCAGCACCAGAACAAGGTTCCCTAGAACAAGTATTTCAAGCTACCGATCATATTCTAAAATCACGAATCGGTTACAGTGAGTTAAGTACTATGCATGAACAAGAACTAGTCCGATCAGCAGTCCGATGGATTACTGATTCTACCACTTTTCCAGACGAAATAGTGGTACAAATGTTTCTGAAATTGCCCCCAGCCGAGCAGCGACTGGTGGGTATGTATATGATCCAACACCTCATTACTCTGTATGAGGGTCAACATTCTGACCCAGGTCCGTTACATGATATCCTGAACGAGTTACTCCAGTATAGATGGAAAGGTCTAGGTACCGATTTAATTAGTGTCATTCTAGAACAACGCCACAAATATAGAACGTTTCTGAACCCGCATTTTGTTCATGTCTCACCCCCAGAAAGTAAACCCTTTTACATAGATAGACAGAATCCGTTACGAGAAGTACATCCAGTCAGGACAGCAGCTGGCGAAATGCAACGAGTGTTTGTTTACACTCCGATCACAAAGATGGAACTCTTAGAGATGAAAAAATTAATTCCCTGTCATGATAAAGATCCAGCAGGGTTCCATAGAGAATTAAAAGACATGCTCCGTATGGGAGAATACACGTATCCAGATATAATTAAAATGTTAAAGGTTCTGTTGCCCGCAGGGGTATATGAAAAGCTCAAGGAAAAAGAATGGGAGGTGGGAGAGAAAAAGATAGATTGGGCAGTTCTAGAAGCTGAAGATAAGATACGAGTACCAGGTACCGGTCTTGGAGATAAATGTAAAGAATTACCAGAATTATTAATACAAGTTTTACCCAGATTACTAACAACTAAAAAGGAAGACTGGGATGCAATCTCAGCCTGTAAACAGAAACAAGACGAAGACATCAGTGATTTTTATTCTAGATTTGAGAAATGTTTTAGCATCAACAGTGGCCTCAAGACAAGTAGCGAGTCATACCCTCACCTTTTTGTTACTAAATTAGTCGAGAATTCAAGTCCACCAATTAAAAATCGAGTTTTGAAAGTCGAAAGTACCTGGCAAGCTAATACCCCGTCCCAGATGTTACAGATGCTCCAATACCACCAGAATAGAATCAGAGAAGAGCAAGATCACGAGAGAAAACGTATGAAAGACACGAAAATGAAAGTACTAGTTGCACAATCTGTTCCTCAAGACAGCCAGAAGAGGGGTCCGAATCAAGCCAGTCATCCTGCAGCTCCCGTTAAAGGGAACTGCAATTATTGTAGACAGCCAGGTCATTTTATAAACGAGTGTGCAGTCCTGAAACACAACATAGCTACCGGTAAGACTAAAGAAAGACCACGTCCGCCGAGACCAGAACAAGTTTCACAGACTCCTCAGCCACAGAATGCACCACAGACAGTTACTGTACCGCAGCCTATTGCTGCAACACAGCATGTTACACAGCAGATGTACCAGTATGCACAGTCAGAGTATCCAGAGTATCAGCCATATTCATGAAACAGCCTAGAGAGGGAGGTAGGCTTGCCTCTCATCGAGATACCTGTAGATCAAGAAGGTCCCTATGTTCACAGTCAAGTATTGGGGAAAGACAGAAAGTTTTTGATTGATACAGGGGCAAGTAGGACCACAATTAGTCACGCCGAAGTTCCAGGGGCTCCGCTCTCAGGCTCAAGAAATGTTTCCCTTGGATTTTCAGGAAAGCCTATCGTAAATGAAATATCAAAGCCAGTTACCCTAGAAGTAGGTCCATTGTCCCGCACTACTGATCTGTTACTTACTAAGTCATGTCCAGAAAATCTATTAGGCATTAAAACACTGAAAGAGTTAGGTGCAGTCATATGCTGTTCCCCAGAGGGAATACGATTGTTCCTACGTGACTTTAAGGGTCACTATGTATTACGAGATTTTGATCCGAGATTGTCTAATGTTCCGCAGCATCTATGGGCGCAAGGTCCAACTGATGTAGGTTACATGCAAATCACACCCCATCGTGTGACTCTCAAGCCAGGTGTAGTGTTACCACGAATCAGACAGTACAGATTGCCACCTGAGGCTGTAGCAGCCTTATCCAAAATTATTGACGAGCTCATGGCTCAAGGAGTAATTGTAGAAACTGACTCCAACGTATGCAATTCT
This sequence comes from Lissotriton helveticus, assembly GCF_964261635.1. Classification (NCBI taxonomy): domain Eukaryota; kingdom Metazoa; phylum Chordata; class Amphibia; order Caudata; family Salamandridae; genus Lissotriton; species Lissotriton helveticus. The sequence goes on along the minus strand of NC_136063.1, from coordinate 218,011,426 downwards.
CCGATCATTCCAGTCATGAAAGGTACTGATCCAAATGCACCCCCAGTATATCGATTAGTGATTGACCTACGAGAACTTAATAAATGTATTATTCCTCAGTACCCAGTTGTCCCAGATATCTCTTCCCTATTGACAGCCATTGATTCCGAAGCCACGTTCTTTACTGTCATAGACCTCAAGAACGCGTTTTTCAGTGTTCCCATTCATCCAGACAGCCAGTTTCTTTTCGGATTTTGTTTAAATGGAAGGAGCTATATGTTCACACGAGCTCCTCAAGGTTTCACAGAAAGTCCTAGTATTTACAGTCAAGCACTTAAGAGACAACTAGACAACATACACATGCCAACTGACACTGCCCTGCTCCAATATGTCGATGATCTATTGATCACAGCCCGTTCTGAACGTGCTTGCGAACAAGCATCCCTTACAGTCTTGTATTTCTTAGCCGAGATGGGGCACAAGGTGTCCCCTTCTAAGCTTCAATTCTGTGTCCAGCAAGTGGTCTACTTAGGACACTTACTGTCCAAGAGGGGTAGGCAGTTGACACCAGACCGTATTCAGTTAATAGCGAGTCTTCCTCAGCCCAAGACCCAGAAGGAGGTACGTGCTTTTATCGGCCTTACTTCTTATTGCAGACAATGGATTCCTCAGTATGCATTTCTAGCTAAACCACTGATACAGTTAACGACACAGGAGGCAGCCGTATCGACTGTCCTCCCTTGGACATCTGAACATACACTTAGTTTCAATGAATTAAAGAAAGCCTTATGCCAAGCTCCAGTTCTAGCTACACCAAACTACAGTAAGCCTTTTACACTTTTCGTCACTGAACGTGAAGGTACAGCATTATCTGTTCTCACACAAAATCAAGCAGGACAATACAAGCCCTGTGCTTATTTTTCGAGCACATTAGATCCTGTAGCCCAGGCTCTGCCTGCGTGCCTCAAGTCAGTTGCAGCCACAGCACTAGCTATCAGACAAAGTGATTCCATAGTATTAGGACACTCCCTGACAGTACAAGTTCCACACTCCGTGGAAGTTCTTTTAAACCGGACACAAACTCAACACTTGACGATTGCACGTTTAACAGGTTATGAATTGACACTGTTCCAGCCACACATAGAAATCAGACGCTGCAACGTTCTCAATCCTGCTACACTGTTACCGTCAGCTAATCCAAATCCTGCCACACACGATTGTGTGGAAGTAGTCAACATTATGACTAAACCACGACAAGATCTGACAGATATTCCATTACCAGATCCTGACCTGACACTTTATGTGGATGGTTCATGCATGAGAACAAGTACAGGAGATCTAGTAGCCGCGTATGCAGTGACTACTGACACCGAAGTTATAGAGACACACCGTATTGATACTCTGTCCGCTCAAGCAGCAGAGCTAGTTGCTCTGACACAAGCCTGCATACACGCCAAGAACCTGAAAGTTAATATTGATACAGATTCACGCTACGCATTCGGAGTTGTACACGACTTCGGAGTGCTCTGGCAGGAGAGAGGTTTCATGACTTCTCATGGAACCAAGATTCAGCATGGTCTCCTTATTCAAGCTCTGTTAGATGCAATACATTTACCGACATCCATCGCTATCATGAAATGCAAAGCACATACGAAAGTTACTGACACTATTTCTCAAGGTAACGATCTAGCAGATCGCACAGCCAAGCTTACAGCACAGACTCCAGACATTCCAGTTAATCCGACACAGACACATACTCCAGATCCGACTACATGTATGACAGTTAAAGACCCTACACAAGATGTCATAGATATACAGTTACATGCTACTCCCGAAGAAATTAAGAAATGGTCCGAACAAGGAGGGGTCCAGACAGATCAGGGATGGTTAACGAAAGGTAGAGCCACATGGTTTCTCCCCGACTCTATGGTTCAAGTCATTATTAATACCGCACATAGTCCAGCACATTTAGGGGAAAAAGCTATGTTAGACAGTATCCAGAACATTTGGTTCAACAAGCATTTACGAGCTGCAGCCAAACAGAAAGTCCGTACCTGTATGATATGTTGCCAGTTTAATCCAGGTAAAAGTGTCCCGGTGGAACAGGGTGGATTCCAGCCCCCTGACCACCCTTTTGAAGTCCTCCAAATGGATTATATTCAGATGGAGCGATGTCGAGGTTTCAAGTATGTTCTTGTAGTTGTATGCGCTTTGTCCAGGTGGACAGAGGCATATCCAGTTCCGGATTACACAGCCGCGACCACTGCCAAGCAGTTGGTTCGTGAGTTTTTCCCCCGTTATGGACTTCCTAGAGTCGTATATTCTGACAACGGCCAGCCATTCTCATCTGAACTCATGAAGCATGTTTCCCTTCTGTTAGGATACCAATGGAAGTTCCATTGTGTACGCCATCCTGAAGCAGCCGGTCTCGTAGAGAGACATAATCAGACCCTGAAAATTCGAATTGCAAAAGTTTGTCAAGAGAAAGGTGTAGACTGGCTAATAGCTCTGCCAGTTGCTTTGTTTTACATGCGTATGGTCGCACATTCCAGATCAGGTCTGTCCCCGTATGAGGTCGTATTCGGCCGTCCCCCAAATATGTGGGGTACACCTAGACCCCGAAGTATTACCGATGTTTCAAGTAATATGCTGACAGATTACCTAGCTTCCTTGATGTCTGCCCTCAACTCTTGTCGTTCACAGGTTGCCGCCGCATTTCCAGACAATACCGAGGTGGCACCGCATGAAATCGTTCCCGGATCCATGGTCTTAGTGAGAAATTTCGATCGATCAAGTCCGCTGGAGCCTCGCTGGAAGGAGCCCCGACAGGTCCTCCTCGCCACCCGTACAGCCGTGAAGTTGGAGGGACGCAAAGGCTGGGTGCATCTTTCGCATATAAAGAAGTTTTATGGACTGAAACCGGTCTCAAAGAACATTTCCCAGGATTTGAAGGATTGCCAAAGTACTATTCTTAAGGACTGTCCCGCAAAGAACAATGATACTGAACCCTCCCTGTTAGAGAAAACTCCGCAACAGGAGTATAAGTTGAAACTCCGGTCTAGTAAAATAAGTCAGCCAGTTTGATTGTCTAAGTCCTCCCCTAGGTGAAACGGTTAGACTGTTTCTGACATGTATAAAATAGACCCCCATAGTGAGAGAGTCAGTCAAAACTCAATCCGATGTATCGTTTTCCTAAGTTTTATATTGTTTCTCAGCATTATGATTTCCTGCACCAGTTATGCATTTTACCTGTATCTTCCAGTTTCCCATGAAAATAAGTCTTCTAATGTTACAGTAGAGCACACGTTTAGTGATCTGCCTCCCCATGAACTCTCTTACCGCCTCGCTATGCGCAATAATTCTTTCATCCGCATGTTACATTACTCACACCAGACCAGCAATGCCACTAATTGTTGGGTGTGTGGCCGACTCCCCCCTTTCCAGACGCCGAAGGGAGTTCTGCCACTCTTTCCTTATCCGTTTTCACATAATGGTTCGTGTGGAGCATGGTCCACGTTAACGTCATCCTCAACAGATATGTCTTTTCTTAACAGTACATGTTTTCCAGACAAGCAAGGTCTCCCCCACAGAACAGGGTTAGATCTAGAAAATGAAGTGTATAATTTAGGTAACTATTCTTCGAATTTCATGGTCCTGAATGTTCAGTCTGATTCTACTCCAGACTTACCTGCTATTTCAGTACTACCAGTCAAAGGTGAATTATGTGTCCGAAATAATGGTTCCGTACATGTAGGACACAGCGATTGTACTACTATTGTCAAGTATAGTGACAGTGGGAAATCTATTTTCAAAGCCTCACGTCATTCTTATTTTATTTGTGGTCAAACCGCATATGTTCGTCTGCCCCTCGATTGGGAGGGAACCTGTTACATTGCCTTCCTACTGCCACCAGTTTTCTTAGCCCCATCTGATTACCATAGAAACACACATCTAGTACACCTTAGACATAGAAGGGAGATTGAGTCCCCAATTGTCGATTATACTGAAACTGCTCTAGAACAGTATACAGATTTCAATAGAGGTTTCTTCTTCTTTATAGGACCTATCCAGAATAGTAAGCTAATCCGTAGGTTAACCAGAACCCTTGAAGCTGTAGTAAATGAGACTGCCTCCGCTCTAGGTAACTTAACCGAAGAGCAGTCTGCTATGAGATTTGTAGTTTTGCAAAATCGTCTCGTCCTTGACGTCATACTGGCCGATAGGGGCGGGGCCTGTAGAGTCATCGGATCTAGTTGCTGCATTTTCATTCCAAATAACGCGCCGTCTGTTTATTCAGCTATAACCAGACTCCATAAAATTGCCCATCTGTTACACCAAGATCCAGGCACCTGGACATGGTCCGGTTGGTTCTGGAATATAATTTCCGCCTGGGGATGGAAAGTATTGTCCTTTCTAGGTATTGCAGTAGCGATCATATTCAGCTGCTGCCTCTGTATACAATGTGGCCCTGCGATTTGCGGCATTTGTGCTACCTCTTGTATTCCTAGTCCCAAGCCCCGTTCTAAATCCCGTTCCAAGAAAATTCGAGACGAACAATTGATACTGTATGAAATGATAGATGGTATCATGAATATTGATGTTTCCTGATGGGAAACGTAGTGACAAGGAGGGAATGTGGAAAAGTAAATTTTGCCATGTTCTGTGTCCCTACGCGTCCTCCATCATATGTTATGTGTGCATGATTAATATGCATATGTATTTCCCATGTTCGATTAAAGACGCAATTATAGTTGTGTCCACCTCTAGTATGCCAGTTTCCAGTCCTCGTGAATACTACGAATATCAGGCCTATGTAAAGCTACGTTGCCACGTTTCCCAGTGTGCACGTTATTTCATTATAAAGTCCCCGTTTCTAGGCCTCAAAGGGGCCCGGACACCAGACTCAGCTCCTGTCTCCTGAGCCCTCGTTGAGGAGCGACACAGCCCCCACCTGTATCCTCGACCCTTCACTTACTTCCTGCCTCGCAGTGCCCGGTTCAGCCTGGCTCTGCCTCTGAGTCTGCCAAGAGCATGTTATGATTCCAGTTATCAGTTTAGTCCTCCTTCTCTGCATTCCTAAGCTACTGAACCGCATCAATAGTTTCCGTCATTGTCTAGCCTTTACGGCTCCATGTAAGAGAAATACTGTATTAATGGTCATTTAATATTCCTCATCACGCACTACATGTAGAATAATGCATGCTCCAGTCTTAAGAGTCTGTTAGCCTTTCCCCTCCTGACTTCTAGTTTATATCAACATGTTCTCTAAACATCAGATACTAGATACTGTTTAGGTACATGTCGCTCTGACTCTCCAGACTTCAGTCTCTGCTCCTAGCACAGAGTTCATAGCCCCCCAGCTTCTCCTAGTAACACGTCATTGCCAAGTTTGCGCGCACCACCAGGTTAGAGGTCCCGGCTCCTTAGGTAGCCCCCTCCATGTTTCCGTCCCATTCATGACATATTCTGTTACGTTTGCATCACATGTCTATGTATACGCCCTGTTACACCCATTTTCACCCTTATCTTTCGCGACTGCTACGCGTCACGCCTATTGCTCCACCCACTGCTACGCCTATTGCAATGTAATGCTATGTGTTTGCGTTATGTATATATGCTCACGTACTGTTATTAAAAGATTATTCCTCCCTTGTCCAGATCCAGCCCCGGCAGCGCTGTCGGGCTGTCGGGCCCTGCCATCCTATTCCTGTGCAGGTTGTCCTGTTCCTGTCCTTATGCTGTATTAAACCTGAAAAACTCCTACTACCTCGAATCTTGACTCTTATTTATTGAGCTATCTGCTAATCATTTATACATTCAAAAAGAGAGGTATTATTTATTTATTTACCACAATGGGCACCAGGACAAAGGCAAGCATCCGCCACAGCGGAGCACCTTAAGGAGCAGAGGTGAGGCGCTGCCCCCGCGGCGGGGATGGGGAAGGTGACAAACGGCAGACAGAGCTGGAGGCCGAGACCGCCGATCTCAGCAGGTGTGAAAATTTAGGCCGAGGCTTCGAGGCCTACGCGACTGACGCGACTGACCCGAATTGGTTTGGCCTTGGTGGGCACCCGCAGCTGTAGGGTGAGGGGCATCGGCCACCTGAACTGGCGACTGTGGACAACGGGCAGGGAGAGGGGCCCCAGCACCATCCAGTGATTGCGAGGCGAATCTGGGAGAGCGCCCTGGCACAGAAGGCAGCCCGCGACGGCCCTGCGGGGACCGCGATCTGCCCAAGAACGAAGATAGTTGGCACTCCCTGCTGGTCGAGGGATAGGCCTACACGGGACTCACAGAGACTTCCTCCCAGGTGATAGAGCGGAGTTCATTTGGCCCCAACTGGCCCCAGAGCCCAAATCCTAATCGCCTCTGGGCTCTTCTCCAAAAACCGGTGCCTGCCTCCCTATCCTTGGATCACAACAGCGTGTGGGGGACAGAGATGAAGGGGTCTCTCTGAAGAGCCGGCGGTTGTTCACCTTGCCCCTGGCGAGATAGCAGACCCCTTGGGCTACTCCCCTGGTCGATGTCAAAATACCAGTACTAGCCCGGATTCGAGAGGAGGGCCCAGAAATCAATTGGGGCTGCTCCCCCTCGCCATCTCCATCTGCAATGCCTCAGTCCCCGGTCAGCGTCTAAGCCCTTCCCCACCTACACGCGGCACGGGAGCTGCTGGGGCCCCCAACCTTTTGAAAGGGTACTCTGTGGGATCGATGAAGACAATGGCCAACGCGGGTAGAAGAGGTGGGCGAACACTTACTGACATGCTTATCAAGGGCCCTCCCAAGGGCAACAAGAACCCCCCCTCCCCACCAGCTAAGCCACCCGCAGACCAAGGGGACGGGAGGTTCCCGTAACCAAATCCTTTCTCGAAGGTCTTTTCAAACTTTGTGTGGGGACTTTCAAACGCTGAAGCAGGACATGGTCGGTGAGCATCGAGAACTTCGCCGAGACGTGGATGGCTTAGGCGAGCGGGTGGCGGCTGTCGAGGAGGCGGAACAGTCCAGGGACGAAGAAGTGGAACAACTCCAGCACAAACGTATCCGTCTCTGAGACCAACAAGTGGATCTGCAGGCGCATGCAGAGGACCTTGAAAACAGATCCAGACAGAACAACATCAGGGTTCGCGGTGTGCCATCCAAAGCAGAAGGGGAGTGCGTTGTGGGCTTCTTACAGGACATGTTTCGGGAGATCCTGGGGGAGGCAAAGGTCTTCGACATTTGTATAGACAGAGCGCACAGAGTCGGCCTGACGCACCATGCAACCGCCCCCCCTCCCAACATACTGACCTTCCTCCCTGACTTCCCTTTAAAGGAGAGAATCTTGCGGGAAGTATGACTGAAGCAACCTCTCAAGTACCAGGGGCAGCAGATGACACTTTTTCAGGACCTCTCGGCAATCACCCTCCACAAACGGAAAGCTTTTAAAGTGGCCACAACGTTCCTGCGTGATAAGGGAGTCCCCTACTCATGGGGTCACCCCTTCAGACTGATTTTCAAGTGAAACGGGACCTTGCATCAGATTAGATCTCTACAAGACACCTGCTCCTTGCTAGGTGTTGAGTTCAATTAGGACACCCCCTCGCTAGATGCCTCGAAACGACCATCTCAGGATCTATCCCAGCATCCAGCCCAGAGTGTGTGGCAGAGGGTTAATAGCAGACACTCACCCAGAGCTCACATGAAACCGGACCCCGCCACCATGGCCCAGGAACAGGCTTCGGCCATCCAAGAGGTGTCCAGAGACACATTGGCAGCCGACTGACCTTGCTGGGTGAAGGGTCTCTTTTGCATCACATCCATGCAGGTCGGGGAGGGGGGTGGATGGAGGGCTGGAAAGGTCACCAATGCCACACGTTCCCTCACGTAACTGCACCACGGGCCTGGGTTGTGGGTTAACAGGCCTGGGACTATGACACGACATTGGGGTTTCTACGTGGGGTTAGGGAGCGGGGAGGGGAGGTAGGGGGTGTTGGGGTTAAGGTGGGAGGAGGTGGGCAGTTGGCCTGTCAGGGAGGAGGGATGGCGGGTGGTCAGGCTGGAGAGCGAAATTTGGGGAAGACGCGGGGGAGGGAGGAGGGAACCAGTGTGCTGATAGGGGTTGAGGCCCACGCGCAGGGTACAAGGCGCAAGGCGGACAGCAGGTTGCACAAGAATTCCACCCTGGTAAAGTGATGTCAGAACCCAAGTTAAACGTTCTTACACTGAACGTGAAGGGGCTCAACAACCCCATTAAGCGGCGCGCTGTCCTGTCATACTTAGAAAACTCGGGTGCTCAGATCTGCTTACTTCAAGAAACCCACTTACTCCCTAAAGATTGGCATGGGATGAGATCCAGGGCGTTCCCCCAACTTCTCCTCAACTCCTCACAAAAAGGCGGGGGTCGCACTACTTGTTGCCAAACACTTTCACGGTCAGGTTGGAGACAAAGTTCGGGAGATCAAGGGCAGACTCACAGCATCATGGTGGGTGACATGTCGTTGACGGTGGGCTCCCTTTATGCCCCTAACATGAATCAGGAGCCTCAAGATGTTTCTATGATACATATATTTCTTGGCATAGCCAGTTACTGTTCAGAATACATACAAGACTTTGTTACTATAAGTGCTCCATTATAAGAGTTAACGAATAAACATGTTTCATTCAAGTGGTCACAAGAATGTAAGACAAGTTTCAAGAAAACCAAACAATCATTTTGCGCTGTTATCTGATCATTAATCTTTACTGATAATCTTTGGCAATCCAAAACCGAAGATACCTCCTCGCATTGAAGGGTGTGGACTACGATTTCAAGAGCACAATTATACCATTATGCATTGCGAAGGGAATGATTAAAAGCTTGCTGACTACTTTTCCAGAGTGCCCATATAAGGTCAGGGTACTGCATCCAAGACGGATGAAGCCTACATTAATCTCATTGTAAAATCGAATACTCCAGCTGCTGTATCAGTAGCCCAGATCATCACTCTATGATCCATGATAATGACATGCTGAAGTTGAAAGCTATATTTACACATCAGTCATGGAACCGACACACACAACTTATCAACATTGATGGTGAATGCCAAAAATACAAAAACGTTAAGATGAATTATCCATAATTCAGAAAGGAGTTATACTGTGAGGGTCAAGAATCCTAGGGCCAGATGTAGGAACCTTAATACCGGTCGATAAAGGCCGAAATTACCGAATTTCGGCCGTTACCGACCGGTATCGGGCATTTGGGATATAAGAAGCTACATTTCAGATTCAGTAATTTACTGAATCAGTATTTAAGATTTCGGTAAATTATCGAATTCTTAAATACTGATTCAGTAAATTACCGAATCTGAAATGTAGGAAGCACTCAAGTGAGTGTTTTTCACCTGTAAGGATTCGTTATTTACCACCAGCTACAAGTCAGTGGTAAATTACGAAAACCCTAAAAAAAGCAATTTTTGGCATTTAATAACAGTGCCATATGGCAGACATACATGCCCTTAGGGCATGTATGTCTGCCACATGTGCACCCTTGCACAATTCAGGGGTGCAACAGGGTGTCAAAGTGACACCCTGCCACCCTTGAATGTTTCCCCCCTTTTACCGAATCGGTAAATGCCGATTCGGTAATTCCCATTCATTCCTATGGGCCTAGAGGCCCATAGGAATTAATAGGAATTACCAAATCGGTATTTACCGATTCGGTAAATACTGAATCGCACCGATTCGGTAATACTTACCAAGTAATTACCTACATAGCATTTACTGATTCTAAAATACCGAATCAGTAAAATTCGGTATTTTAGAATCGGTAAATGTAGTTTACCTATATCTAGCCCCTATTTCTGAAAAACCTGTGATCCTTACAGACCCCGTGTCCCTGGGGCTACCACCTCCCCGGGGCTTAAATATTTAAATTAGGATGGCCTCCTGGACTTACGAGGAGCTCAGGAACCAACACCTCCCCAGGGCCAAAATGCCAAAATGGGAGAGGGGCCACACTCCCCCTTGGGCCTTCATGGCCATGGGGACCAAAACCTTCTTGGGCAGCCCTTCTTAGTAGAAGGAGGGAGGAGCGCTGCCCACCTCCTAGAGCCAATATTGCCCCTCGGCACCGCCACCCCCCCCAGGGTCGGCTCCAGTAATGTCCCGGGATGTCCACCCCGGAACACTGTGTTTTGGCAGGAGTATTACCATTTCCGCCAACCTATAGCAAACTCTGCTCTTCTTTGACTAAGCAAGAGCATGTACTATGCGCTCGCTTACACGAAGCATAGCGGAATTGCTTTTGGACAGAGTGAGCTGCATGTTCAACAGCTCCCTCTGTTCAAAATCAATGCCAGGTGCAACAGGATGCTGGGAGCCGGTAGGGACTGTGGGGGCCTTGGGGCAGTACCCCAATGAAAATGATTAGGTTCTATAGGCGGGACCAGTACACCCAGTATTGTGGCCAGGTCCCGGGGATGGGGTTCCTGGGACCAAAATCATCCCAGGAGTGAGACGGCGGGCAGGCTCCAGGAGATGGGCCCACCTTCCTTTATTAAAAAAAAGAAAATGCTTGACCCTGCAGGATGTGGTCCCCGTAGCTGTTATTGGCCCAGGAAGGGAGGCCATGTGGACCCCCTACCCATTCTAAAAATACCTGGCCCCGGGGCTGGGGTCCCTGCAGCCAAAATTGGTCCAGGGAAGAGGGACTACACAGCCCCCATTCCCTAAAACAAGAAAAGAAAAATGTCTGGCAACTCGCCGAAGGTGGCGCCCCCTTTTCTCCACCACTCTGCAAATGTGCCTCATTGTGTGCTGCTGGTTGGGGGATCAAGTTCCCTTGACGGCTAAGTGTCCTTGGGGGCCAACAAGACATCCTGTTACCTCCAGTAAGCCCCACACAGTGGGATTGCTGAGAGGTCTTTGGAGGCCACACCCCTTTCTCCACCACTCTGCAAACACGCCTCCAGGCATGCTGCTGGTTCGGGGATGAAGTCACCTTGCTTCTTGAAGGACCCAGGATTAAAGTGTACTTCTTCCCCCAACCGTTAGTGCGCCAGGAGGTACATTTGCACAGTGGTGGAGAAAGAGAGTATGGCCTCTTTGAACTCCCAGCAATCCAGCTGTGTAGGTCTTACTGAAGGTAACATATGGGGTAGATGGCACCCCCAAGGACCCTCAAGAGCCAAGGGTACTTCATCCTCCAACTAGTAGTGGGTTAGGAGGCGCATTTGCAGAGTGGTGGAGAAAGGAGACGTGGCCATTAAAAACCTCACATCAAACCCACTATGTGGGACTTACTGTAGGTAATAGGAGGGGTAGTCGGCCCCAAGGACATCCTTGGGGGCCAACTACCCTTCCTTTTACTGCCAATAAGTCCCACACTGCGGGATGGCTAAATTCTAATAGGTCTTTGGTGGCCATGCCCCCTTCTCCCCACTCTGTAAATGTGCCTCCTTGTGCACTATTGGTTGGGGGATTAAGTCCACGTTACTCCTGAAGGACCTTGGGAGCCAAGAGGCCCTCCTGGTACCTCTGGTAAGAACTACACAGAGGGATTCCTGAACGCTGTACATTACCAGGTAGAAACAAGGGGGTCCAAGGGATATTTACAGACCTGCGAGGATAAATCCCCTATCCACATATGACAACTACACAAAATCAGCGGGTCTAGGATAAAGAAGTGTTTTAAGGTTTAGACCAACAAACAAAAGTGCGTAAAACAGGAGGTAATTGTAAATGGAAAAAATCTCATTTAAGAGGAAAGGTTCCCATCCGTCACCGAGGTGATATGCTTCATCATTTGGGGATCTCTTCTGGGCTGCATGCTAGTGCAACCAAGGAGCTGCACCTCCTTGCTGTCGTATAGGAGGAGCTCGCAGATGTGTAAAAAGGAACCCAAAACTGGATCTGAGATCAATGAAGCATAACGCAGTGTAGTGACTGTGCAGTGTAGTGACAAGTGAATTCAAATTGATTACCAGAGAAAAATTTTGTTTAATCAGTATCCTATGGTGTCAAAAGGTAAAAAGGTGCAAAGGCGCCCTCAATAGATGTGTGGGCGCACTAGTAATGCGGTCGACATGTTTCAGCCATTTAAAATCATGGCTTTCTTCAGGACCTAGATCTCACTACTGCACATAAATAGTGAAAAAAAGATGAATAAATCTTATTTCGAACGATACAACCATATACCTGTACTCAACATTTGATGGCATCAAACACTTCTTTATCCTAGACCAGCGGATTTTTTGTAGTTGTCATTCCTGGAAGCTGGTCAGAGGACCAGCCCACTTTCTCCACCACTCTGCAAATGCGACTAATGCTTAAATAACCATAGAAATACACTGCAAAAACCATAGGTTACAGGAATGTTATTGTTAGGAATTAGCATTTAAAAAACATTAGAAATTCACTGAAAAAAACGATGGTTACAGGGACGTTAAAGTTAGGCTCAGATTTCACTTGTTCAAACCAGTGAAATTTAGCAGTTATAGTTAGTGAACTATAATTTGCGCCACCGCAATGCACTGCTTATGACTGACATATTACATCACTCCTGACTAAGCCTGGGCCGAGGTTGCGCAGTTCGGCTACACGGAACTCCACGAAGTGCAAAAAGGCCTCCTCATTGCTAGGCGGAGCTCCGCAAGCGGTGGAGTGCGTTCGATAAATGCAGTTCGCAGTGATGTTCAGTGCAGGGTGTTTTTCCGCACTGTTCAATCATCTCGAACAACACCATGCGCAGCGCAAGTGGGCGCGGCTTCCTTTCTACCACTCAAGTAGATTTTGTACCTGAGCAGCAGCTTTCTCAATGAGAACGGACGGTTTCTCAACACAAATGGTCCCAAGCATATGTGACCACTCGCAATGAGAAATCCATCCGCCCACATTGAGAAATCTCACAAGGAGGTTGATTTTCCATGCTCGTGCTCCCCTACTTCTTTTTTACGATCGCGAATGAGGAAACATCTCACTGGGAGGTGGATTTTCCCCACTCACACTTGCAAATTTGATGTTGACGAGCGTGAGTGAAGAAAAAAACCCTGCTCTGTGAGCTCTGGGTAACATGGAGCGCGGAGTGCAGAAAACTCTGCAAACTCCTCGAGCCGAGTTCACTGCCCAGACTTACTCATGTCATGGTCAGTGTCATCACTGATTACATCTTCCACAGAATTTTCTGATGCACCCACTCACACACCATATAACCTTTCATGCACCCACTCCAACTTCTACACTATCATTTTCAAACCCGTGCACACACCCATACACGTCCACTCACTGATTCATTGTTCCACACATACAGCCACTCATACTCACTCACTAACACAGCCACTGATGTATCCACTCTTATACCCATCAGCCACTCACACACTGTCAGTCACCCATAGAGCTATGTACACACCTTCTCACTCACCCATAGATTCAATCACAAAGCCACTTACCCATACAGTTACACACACACCCACTCACTTACTCACCCAGAGACTAACACATACTCACTCGACTATACAGTCACTGACATAAGCACACCCTCACCTATACAGACACTCTCACAATCAATCATTCACCCATAGTCACTTATATACTCCAACACTCACCTATAATGCCTTTCACATATGCAGCTACTCACCCATATACCACTGCCATATCCACTCACTCAATGACACATCCATACACACACTTAGTTACTCATACAGCCCCTCACACAAACTCAGTAACCCATACAGCCACTGACTCACCCAATCACCCATCCATAGAGGCGTCACATACACCATCACCCACCCACACAGATACTCAGACACCCTTACACGTACTCAGACAATCAATCACTCACCCATACAGCCACTCATGTACCCAATCACACACCCATAATGCCATTTAGACATCAACTAATACATTCACACAACCAGACACTCATCCATACATTCACTGAGACACAAAATCTCTCATTTATACAGTCAGCTACACACCCACTAAATCATCCATACAGGCACTTATTCACCCACTGATTCACCAATACACCTTGGCATATATTTATATATTTAACACTCATAAACATTTTAAAAACAGTCACCGTCACTGGATGATGTGAATGAATGAAGAAGCATTTATAGAGCGAGTAGCTACCCGTAGGCATCCTAGCGCTGAGGACTAACTGAGGCTTCAATGAATCACTAAGGAAAGAGCCATGTTTTCAACAGCTTGCGGAAGGCCAAAGAAGTCGGTTCCCTTCATAACTGAAGAGGAAAGGAGTTCCAAAATTTTGCAGCATTATATGAAAATAACCGGCCACCACTTTTAGCTCTCTTTATTCTGGGGACGACGGCCAGATATTGCCCATCATAGCGCACTCACCATTCAGCTCAATAGGGCTTGACCATAGAGGAAATAATCTCTAGTCCTTTCCCTCCTATTCTCTTGTGGGTGATACATAAGGCCTTGAAGTGAACCCTCTCCCGGACGGGGAGCCAATGGAGAGCTTTCATAGCAGGTTTTGTAGACTGCCAGCTATGAGCCCCCATAAGGATCCTTGCGGCGCAGTTCTGTACTGTTTGAAGTTTAGCGAGGACCGAACTCAGGGCTCCGAGGTATAAGGCGTTGCCATAGTCCAGGCATGAAAGAGTAGGGGTCTGGACCATGAGCTTTCTTGCCTGAAAGGGGAACAGAGGAAGCATCGTTATGATGCCAAAGCAGGAGGCCACCACCTTTCTGGCCTAGACTTTAAACCTGAGGTTTAAGTCCCTCCGTTGTTGTTTTTGCATGAGGTCTGAGTCCAGGCAGAAGCCCAAGCTTTTTATCTATGACTTGGGGGCAGGTGCAGAGCCCATCAAAGCTGGCCACATAATGTCTGCCTTAAAAAGAGAAGGATTGCCAAAGACCATAAGCTCAGTTGTATCACCATTTAATTTGAGATAAGAGTGTTTCATCCAATTGGCTACTTTTTCAAGGCAGATACAGAGACAGGTAGAAGCCCTATCTGAATGGTTAAGCACCACGGCCAGTTGGGTGTCATCAGCATAGGTCACTATGTGCATCCCATAGGGAAGAACGATGTCCGCAAGAGGTGCCATGTAGGAGTTAAAAAGTGTGGGGCTCAGGGAGGATCCCTAAGGAACCCCGCAGTGAAGGGGCCTAGATTTCAAGATGGCCTCACTCTCGAAAACCTGGAAAGATCTTTCCTCCAGGAAGGATTGCAGACAGGTTAATGCTACTCCGACACCCCCAAACTTCTGGGTCGTTGGACCAGAATGAGATGGTTGACTGTGTCAAAGGCCGCGCTGAGATCTAAAATAATCACGGCTGAGGAGCCTCCTACATCGAGAATCTTTCTGGATTCTTCCAGGACTGCTAGTAGAGCTGATTCTGTACCTTGGTGGGGGCGAAAGACAGTTTGAGAGGGATGGAGAAGATTATTAGATTCCAAATGTGTAGAAAGCGCAGAATTGACATGCTTCTCCACTATTTTGCTAATTCCTAGGAGAAGCGAGCTAGGTCAATAGTTGCTAAGACAGTCTGGGTCCAGGACATCATCAGTGATGTCATTTGAGATATCACGAGTGATGTAATCAGTGATGTCACTGACCATGTCATGAGTGATGTAATATGTGCGGTCATAAGCAGTTGAATTTCACTCATTTCTAGAATTCTGAGCCTTACTATGACGTCCCTATCAATTTAGTTTTTTTTCAGTGAATATAGATAGATAGATAGATGTATAGATAGATAGATAGATACTCATTTGTAAAAAATATATATTTCTATTTAGTGTCTTGCAAGTTTTGTATGGATCCCTTTTGGCACCTAACAGACTCTGTAACGTAGGTGTCAGAGCAGAATGCAATGAAAGCTTGTTTGAGAATATTGAGTTCGCAGTTACACACTGATGAATAAAGATGTGTAATATTAGGCTCCATGTGTGGTGTAGTCATTGGTGGGTACCCAGGCTGGGTAGGAGGCTACAATTTTGAACTGAAAATAGCGGTTTAGGGAGTAGTTGCCATACATCACAATATGCAATATACAGAGTGAATCAGTACAAAACTACAGGGGCCATATTTTTCATCATTTCATGCAACGCATCTAGCTGTGTCTAGCTGAGGTGCAGCCTGGCGCTCTGAGAGACACGGTGTGGCCGGAGTTGCGGTCTGAGGGCTGCCGCCGTGACATGTCAGCTGCACGAGCCGCGAGCTGAGAAACAGACACCTAAGCCCCACGAGAGCCTCCTGACATAATTCCAGCTCACTGTCACCGGCCGACTGCCGTCCTGGAGGAGTCGGAGCTGTGTGCCCAGAACAATGGTGAGAGCGACGACGGGTGTCGAGACCGACTGGCGGCTGCCGCAGAACCCCCTGCAGGTGTCGCGAAAAATTAGACCCGGGCGCATGGGCCTGCCTATCCGGGGCGGGCCGCTGACTCCATCATGGGCACCAGGACAAAGGCAAGCATCGGCCACAGCGGAGCACCTTAAGGAGCAGAGGTGAGGTGCTGCCCCCGCGGCGGGGACGGGGAAGGTGACAAACGAGAGACAGAGCTGGAGGCCGAGACCGCCGATCTCAGCAGGTGCGAAAATTTAGGCCGAGGCTTCGAGGCCTACGCGACTGACACGACTGACCCGAATTGGCTTGGCCTAGGTGGGCACCCGCAGCTGTAGGGTGAGGGGCACCGGCAACCTGAACTGATGACTGTGGACAACGGGCAGGGAGAGGGGCCCCCGCACCATCCAGTGATTGCGAGGCGAATCTGGGAGAGCGCCCTGGCACAGAAGGCAGCCCGCGACGGCCCTGCGGGGACGGCAATCTGCCCAAGAACGAAGATAGTTGGCACTCCCTGCTGGTCGAGGGATAGGCCTACACGGGACTCACAGAGACTTCCCACCACGCGATAGAGCGGAGTACATCTGGCCCCAACTGGCCCCAGAGCCCAAATCCTAATCACCTCTGGGCTCTTCTCCCAAACCGGTGCCTGCCTCCCTATCCTTGGATCACAACAGCGTGTGGGGGACAGAGATGAAGGAGTCTCTCTGAAGAGCCGGCGGTTGTTCACCTTGCCACTGGCGAGATAGCAGACCCCTTGGGCAACTCCCCTGGTAGATGTCAAAATACCAATACTAGCCCGGTTTCGAGAGGAGGGCCCGGAAAGCAATTGGGGCTGCTCCCCCTCGCCGTCTCCATCTGCAATGCCTCAGTCCCCGGTCAGCATCTAAGCCCTTCCCCACCTACACGCGGCACGGGAGCTGCTGGGGCCCCCAACATTTTGAAAGGGTACTCTGTGGGATCGATGAAGACAATGGCCAACGCGGGTAGAAGAGGTGGGCGAACACTTACTGACATGCTTATCAAGGGCCCTCCCAAGGGCAACAAGAACCCCCCCTCCCCACCAGCTAAGCCACCCGCAGACCAAGGGGACGGGAGGTACCCATAACTAAATCCTTTCTCGAAGCTCTTTTCAACTCTTTGCGTGGGGACTTCCAAACTCTGAAGCAGGACATGGTCGGTGAGCATCGAGAACTTTGCCGAGACGTGGATAACTTAGGCGAGCGGGTGGCGGCTGTCGAGGAGGCGGAACAGTCCAGGGACGAAGAAGTGGAACAACTCCAGCACAAACGTATCTGTCTCTGAGATCAACAAGTGGATCTGCAGGTGCATGCAGAGGACCTTGAAAACAGATCCAGACAGAACAACATCAGGGTTCGCGGTGTGCCATCCAAAGCTGAAGGGGAGTGCGTTGTGGGCTTCTTACAGGACATGTTTCGGGAGATCCTGGGGGAGGCAAAGGACTTCAACATTTGTATAGACAGAGCGCAC
Source organism: Lissotriton helveticus (assembly GCF_964261635.1). Classification (NCBI taxonomy): domain Eukaryota; kingdom Metazoa; phylum Chordata; class Amphibia; order Caudata; family Salamandridae; genus Lissotriton; species Lissotriton helveticus. The sequence continues at coordinate 217,993,680 of NC_136063.1, read as the reverse complement.
AGAGTCGGCCTGACGCACCATGCAACCGCCCCCCCTCCCAACATACTGACCTTCCTCCCTGACTTCCCTTTAAAGGAGAGAATCTTGCGGGAAGTACGACTGAAGCAACCTCTCAAGTACCAGGGGCAGCAGATGACACTTTTTCAGGACCTCTCGGCAATCACCCTCCACAAACGGAAAGCTTTTAAAGTGGCAACAACGTTCCTGCTTGATAAGGGAGTCCCCTACTCGTGGGGTCACCCCTTCAGACTGATTTTCAAGTGAAACGGGACCTTGCATCAGATTAGATCTCTACAAGACACCTGCTCCTTGCTAGGTGTTTAGTTCAATGAGGACACCCCCTCGCTAGATGCCTCGCAACGACCATCTCAGGATCTATCCCAGCATCCATCCCAGAGTGTGTGGCAGAGGGTTAATTGCAGACACTCACCCAGAGCTTCCATGAAACCGGACCGCGCCACCATTGCCCAGGAACAGGCTTCCGCCATCCAAAAGGTGTCCGGAGACACATTGGCAGCCGACTGACCTTGCTGGGTGAAGGGTCTATTTTGCATCACATCCATGCAGGTCGGGGATGGGGGGGATGGAGGGCTGGGAAGGTCACCAATGCCACACGTTCCCTCACGTAACTTCACCACGGGCCTGGGTTGTGGGTTAACAGGCCTGGGCCTATGACACGACATTGGGGTTTCTACGTTGGGGTTAGGGAGCGGGGAGGGGAGGGGAGGGGAGGTAGGGGGTGTTGGGGTTAAGGTGGGAGGAGGTGGGCAGTTGGCCTGTTGGGGAGGAGGGATGGTGGATGGTCAGGTTGGGGAGCGAGATTTGGGGAAGACGGGGGGGAGCGGGGAGGGAACCAGTGTGCTGATAGCGGTTGAGGCCCACGCGCAGGGTACAAGGCGCAAGGCGGACAGCAGGTTGCACAAGAATTCCACCCTGGTAAAGTGATGTCAGAACCCAAGTTAAACGTTCTTACACTGAACGTGAAGGGGCTCAACAACCCCATTAAGCAGCGCGCTGTCCTGTCATACTTAGAAAACTCGGGTGCTGAGATCTGCTTACTTCAAGAAACCCACTTACTCCCTAAAGATTGGCATGGGATGAGATCCAGGGCGTTCCCCCAACTTCTCCTCAACTCCTCACAAAAAGGCGGGGGTCGCACTACTTGTTGCCAAACACTTTCACGGTCAGGTTGGAGACAAAGTTGGGGAGATCAATTGCAGACTCACAGCATCATGGTGGGTGACATGTCGTTGACGGTGGGCTCCCTTTATGCCCCTAACATGAATCAGGAGCCTTTTATCAAAAATGCTCTGGCTGAGGCCCTATGTTTCCCTGACTCTATCCTACTTATGGGGGGAGACCTCAATTTGGTGATGGCAAAGAAAAGGACAGATCGGGCCTCCGTTTTGGCAATACAGGTGCTATTTCGGAGGCCAGGAAAGAGTGGCTGACACAGAGGGGGTTGGGGGACCTGTGGCGATTTAAGCAGCCCGAGACCACGCACTACACTTTTTATTCTCATGTGCACCACATATACGCCAGACTTGACTACATCATAGGCTCCTCTGAATTGGAGAATTGGATGTGGATATCACCCCGGCTGCCATTTCCGATCATGAGGCTGTGGAGATAACACTTAGAATCCCGAACATCAAGCAGCCGCAAGGTCGATGGAGGTTAAGAGAATCTCTCCTACAGCGGACGGAGTTGGTCCAGCAGCTCCGCAAACGCATTGCTGACTATATCGAACTCAACGACTGGCCGTACACACCTGTGGCGGCGGTGTGGGGGGCGTTGAAAGAGATGGTGCGGGGTGGGCTAATAATCATTTCGGCAGGGGAGGTCACGGACTGCAAAGCGAAACGGGATTCCCTTGCTGCCAAAGTGGGTGAACTAGAGTGGGTGCATAGTCGAACGGGGGCTCCAAGGATTTGGACGCAGCTAAAGACCGCCAGAGCTCAACTGGCTAGTTTGGATAGTGATCGGGCCGAATACGCTGCTCTTTGACTGCGCCACTCATACTATGTGGGAGGGAACAAAACGGGGCATCTCCTAGCGAGCGCACTTCGGGCTAAAGTCCAGCACTCAAAAATTTTAACCTTACACGACAAGGAAGGAGTGAAGATCCAAGATGAGGCACAAATAGCAGGGGTATTCAGGGACTATTGTGCATCTCTGTATAAGGCGGACCCCACACCTGTAGAGAGTGTCGACACTTACCTGCAGGGCGTATACATTACTGCGCTGAATACAACAAATGGGGAGTCCTTAGATGAACCTATCAGAATTGAGGAGGTGATTGGCGCCATCTCACGCCTCAAACCCCTGAAATTGCCAGGCCCTGATGGCTTCTCCTCTGGTTGCTACAAAACTTTCTGTCCGTTACTTGCCCCGATTCTCACTAAACTCTTTAATTCATTCCAGGGCCCTAGCTCTATTCCGACCGACATGCTAGACACAGACATTATAGTGCTGCCTAAGCCGGGCAAGGTTACCACCCAGTGCTCCGCCTACCGGCCGATTTCCTTACTTAATCTGGATCTCAAACTGTTCACCGGGATATTAGCCTCAAGGCTGGGACCTTGTCTCCCAGGGATAATAGAACAGCACCAGTCAGGATTTATCCCTGGTCGCCAATGCAGCGACAACACCAAAGTATCCTCCATTTGATCGACAAGGCCCATTTCCAGCAATCAGATTCTGTGCTCCTGGCCATAGACGCTGAGAAGGCGTTCGATCGCATCGAATGGAGCTTTTTTTAGAGGGTGCTCATACATTTTGGCATTGGAGAACGCTTTCGTGCATGGGTTGCAAGCTGCTATCACCACCCACAGGCAAGGATCTGTGTGAATGGACTGAGTTCTCACCTCTTCGAAGTACAACGTGGTACCAGGCAAGGGTGACACTCTTACCCCTCCTGTTTGCACTCTTTAACAAACCGCTAGCATAGAGGGTGCACGACAACCCTAATAACTGCGGCATAACCTTCGGCGGTGAGCCACACCCAATTGGTCTCTACGCAGATGATATATTGGCAGCGCTTGACAATCCTACACGTTCGGTACCGGCCTTTCTAGAAGAGGTAGAAGCCTTTGGCACAGTATCGGGCCTCAAGGTGAATAGGGGGAAGTCGCTGCTCATGCCACTGGGTAGCTATGCCCACCCACAGCACGGAGCACTCACATATGGAGGGGGTCTACTAGTTTATGGACAACTTCCCTACCTAGGGATTGTCCTCACGTCGTCCACGGACCAAACGGTGGCCCTAAATTACGCCAAACTAACATCGCAGCTCCGTAACGATCATAGATGTTGGCAGAAACAACGATTGTCCTTGCTGGGGAGGATCGCGTCCGTAAAAATGTCGGCAATTCCCAAGATACTATATACCTTTCAGACCATTCCAGTGTGGCCTCCAGCAGGGACTATCAAAACGTTGCAAGAGGCAATCCAGCACTTTATCTGGGTGGGGAAAAGTCCGAAAATGCACAGACAATTAGCTTTCCGGGGGACGGATGAGGGGAGCCTTGGAATCCCAAACCTGCAACAATACTTTCAAGCGGCACAGTTAAGGTATTTGGTGGAGTGGTACAGACCTGAATCAGAGAAGAGTTGGCTCTTCCAGGATAGAGCAATGGCCCAGACTTCCTTATGGAAAATACCATTCCTTCACCTTGCACACAGACCGTGCTTTCTCTCGAAATCGCCCATAACACGTACGGTATTGGGGGTGTGGGACTCGGTTGATACCAAGCGGGCACTCACATCATTGTCGTCCCCGCTTACTCCCGTATTAGATAACCCGGTCTTCCCTCCAGGTACCGATGGCCACCTGTTTCCTCAATGACGAGGCTCCACCTGCAGATCGGCGGGACATCTTTTTGACTTAGACGGCTTCCTACCACTCTCCACACTGACACGGTTCTATAATGTCCGGTCGCCAAAGCTCTTTCAATACTTCCAACTCAGGCACTGGCTCACACAACCCGAGATTAGCCCCTTAGTTGGCAGGCGAATGACAAGTTTTGAAAAATGGCTAGTCACAAAAGAATCGGACCATGGCTTAGTAACGGATCTTTATAAGATGCTTTTTCCTCCCCCCGAGACACACTGATCTGCCATTTACTATAGAGCCAATCACACAGCTAGAAACACAGCGGTCAGGGAATCATCCGTGAAACTGGCCACATACTGGTACCTAACTCCGGATAGGTTACACAGAGCAACCAGACTCGCAGTTCGGCCTGTTGGAGGGGGTGTGGGGAGCTGGGCACTCTGATGCACCTTCTGTGGGATTGCAAGGAGGTTACGGCATACTGGATGTTCGTCCTCAATGACATAGACACATCCCATGACACTGTAATCCCTCGGTTTCCAGCATACACCATTCTAGGCCTTTTGAATACACTTAGGGCCAGATGTAGGTAGGTAATATTTACCGATTCTTATTTACCGAATGTTACCGATTCGGTAAATAAGAATCGGTAAATAAAAAGGGGGGGTATGTAGGAACATCCAGATGTTCCATTTACCGAATCGGTAAATATCTGTATTTACCGATTCGGTAAATACCGACCGGTAATGCTCCATTCATTCCTATGGGCTTTGGAGCCCATAGGAATGAATGGGGCATTACCGGTCGGTATTTACCGAATCGGTAAATACCGATTTTGACAAGGGTGCAGGGGGTGTCACTTTGACACCCTCTAGCACCCCCAAAAAAGGTTCGGGCCATGTGGCAGGCATACCTGCCCTAAGGGCAGGTCTGCCTGTCACATGGCACAGGTGTGCATGCACACATGTGCATGCACACCTGAATTGGTATTTTACCATCAAATTGTATTTGATGGTAAAATACCGATTTTGTAGGGCTTGTGGGACTCAGAAGAGTCCCACCTACATCTCAATTTTACCGATTTTGGAAAAATACCGGTCGGTAAATTTACCGACCGGTATATTTACAGAATCGGTAAAATTACCGATTTGCCCTGTTTCCTTGCCCCTACATCTCAAATGCCAAATACCGGTCGGTAACGGCCGAATTCGGCCGTTACCGACCGGTATTTGGCTACCTACATCTGGCCCCTACTTTCCTCTTAGAGGGCGACAAATGGGTCTGGCACTGCAGGCAGCCTCCCAAAACATCCTATCCCTTTGGGGGACAAACAAGCGTCTCACCCCCACAGGTTGGCTGCACAAACTTTGGTTCACATTGGGGATGGAACGCATTCAAGCTACACTCACGCAGACCACGGCCACTTTCCAGACACAATTTGGCAACCACTGTTAGCACAGTTATCCCAGGAATTCAATGAAATAACATCCAGAGATACCTCCGCCTATTACACCTAACAGATGCCAATAGTACCACCGCAGAACCCGAAAAGATGGCGTCATGAGCGCTCCACACATATGCCATATCTCATCCACACATGTCGGCACACCGGTTGGGTTGGTTGGGTTGGCGGGTTCCGGGGGGGGGGGTTGACTTATTTATTCCTTGTCTGGTTTCATAGGAGACCTTTGTCTAGTCCTGCATGTCATGACGGCGATTCCACCCTAGGACGCAGGCCCTATAGGTATCGTACATCATCATGCTGGGTGGGTGCTGCAGTCTGTTCTTTGCATTATCTTGTGGACTCAATATTGCAAGACAATGTATTTGTGTTTTTCTGAAACCAATAAAACAAATTTAAACCAAAAACATCTGGGATTTGATAGCTCTCTGATTATGAGCACTGTAAATAGGAGGATCACAATCCTCTGTTCAAAACTGGGGCCAATACTTAGCAACAATTAATGCAACATTACACAGCATGCCACCTTATTGCGCTGTGCTGTGTTAAAGATAAAGGCAAGGATCGCTTGCACTCACCCTACTTGTTGCGCGAGCTGTCTTGAAAAAACTAAACTTATATATTGCTTTTGTTGATTTAAAGGCAACTTTTGACTAAATACCTCGAAATTTGCTATGGAAAAAATCGCTTGGGTGGGATATCCCAAGGAAATTATTGGAGGCTGTTTATTACCCGTTTGTATACAGATACTGGGTTCAAGTCAGATTGTGGTCAAGAGATGGTAGTTCCTCAAGAAAAATCGGAACATATAATGGCCTAAAGCAAGGCTGTGTTCTTGCTCCTTGCCTTTTTAATTTATTTTTATCAGATCTTTCTTAGCATCTTGATTCCATTAATGCTCATGCCCTAAGATTGGGAGTAGTGCAAATCATCTACCTTCAATATGCTGATGATACTATCCTCTCGAGTCACACTCCAATTGGCCCCCAAAGACTTATGATTGCCTTTGAAGATTACATACAAAGAAATGGACTTGAACTGAATGTTAAAAAAACAGAATTATGAAAATTGGATCTGTAAAGTAAACGTTCAATACATGGAGGGTCAGAGCAGGCCCAATTGAAGTTGTTCAAGTGTATAGATATTTAGGGGTGGTGTTTTTGATAGAATTTCCTTTAGATACCATTTTAGAAATCTAAGGGCTTAAACTGTGATTTCAATCCGCGCTTTTAAATGTTAAAAAAATAATTGATTTGTCCATCATATGACTATAGTCCTAAAGTCATGAAAGCCAAGTGACAGCCAATCCTCCAATATGGCTCACCCATTACCAGAGGGAAAGATGCAAAGCTCCTGATTCTATTGGTAGTTAAGGCCTTTAAAGCAACCTTTGGGATTCCCAGATCAGTCTGCCAAGCAGGATTAAAATTAGAGTTTGGGCTCCAGAGACAGTGCTCGGTATCAGAAGGAGCATTTTTTAAATGTATGTAATCTATGTTTTCATCAGCTCCTGCATTCCTAGAGAACATCTGCTGGATATAAATAGATAAGTCTGTTTATGCTGTAAAAGGCAAGATCTCATATATCACCCTCCTTAAGGGACATTGGTCTGCAAGACTAGACAATGCCCAACTATAACCTTACTAAAAAAAACTTGAGCAAAGCTGAATCCCTAAAGCTGGACAAAAATGCATTAGTGGGGAAAAATCATGCATGGTATGTGATTATGATTGGGAATAAATCCAGCAAATGAGGGCACGCAGTAATGGATTCAGAAGTGGCCAGAATCTAATTGTAGACTATGCAGTTGGCCACAAGAGTCTTTGATAGATATAGTGTGTGTGTGTCCTAAATTGATTAACATCCGACGTTCTCTTTTGAAGCCACTATTCTTGAGGATGGGGGTCAGATCAGCTTGCCAGGCACTAATTAGGTTACTATTTGGTGAATCGATCCCGTTGCTATGCCAGCTAATAAAAGTTTTTAATGCAGCCGAAAAATATTTTGCTTCTTTGTTGACTGAAAGGGTAATATTTAGGATTGAAATAATATAAGCCCTGTTACAGTAATTATTGATGCACTTAATTATTGTTTTTATACAATGGAATCATTAAATATTGCACCTTGCCATTTTAAAATGCAATGCGTGCAATAACTTTAAATTGAAACTATTTATGTATTTTTATCACATTTTTTACTCTTTTCTCTATGTGTTGTAATTATTAATTATTGAAGTTGCCATTTTAAACTACAATATGTGCATTATCCTGTTATAATAATTTTTAATGTATTTTTTATATGTGCTTCAAATGTAATTAGCTATGCATGATGAACCCCATGCTTCACTGGCTTTATATACTACTTTATTTGATCAATTTGTGGTAAATGGATCTGGCTTTGTGACATAACTACGGCTGAATTGGTCACTTTGAAATAATTCTTGTGGTACAGTTTCTGGATACTGCATAATGTAAAGAAATTTTGACTGCAATGATTTTAATTAATCACGCAAAAGAATTCAATATATCAAAAGGCCAGGAACGCACCACATTGACCATTATACAACACATTCCTGTCCTTTCCTAGCACTGGCCCACTTTTGGCTGCCTAGTGTCAATGCAGACACTCTTGCGTTATGTTGCATGGGTGCCTGCAATATAAGCAGGATTCTATTTGCGCACACAAAAATATCTTAGAGTCATTTTCCTCTTTCTAGGTGAGCTGCAGAATATTACAAAGCTTCATTGTGATTGAATACTCAACAAACAGAACAGTTTGATTTAATTTGGCATCTATTTAACTTTGGTCCTTATACACTAAGGGGCAGATTATGATGGCGGTTTTCCCGCATCCTCCGGGCCGGCGGACGCTACCGCCGGCCCGGAGGATGCGAGAAAACCGCTGCGGACTGAAAAAGCCCCCCCGCCAGATTAGGATGGCTGGGTGATCGTTTTTCAGTCCGCAGCTTTTCCGCCGCGGTCGCCTCCCGTCCGCGGCGGAAAAGCACTTACATGGCTGGCGGTGTCTATCAGACACCGCCAGCCATATTATGATGTCTGGAGTAACATGCCTTTACACGGCGGCATTTCCGCCGTGCAAAGGCATACGGAGTTTCGTTTGGGGGCCCGTTGCGGGCCCCCAGGGGTGAAGAGGGGGTGGGGAGTGCACATGGGGGTACCTATGGTACCCCCCTGCATTTGCATGCACTAAGTGGCAGGCACCGCACAGTGCCTGCCGCTTTGTGCATGCAAATGCACAACATTCATTTTTAACATTGCGGCGGGTGCTGCTTTAAGCAGCACCCGCCGCAATGTTAAGAATACAGGATGTGACCGCCAGGGTGGCAGTCACATCCTAATTTGCACGGAGGGACCGCCGCTGCCCCTTCGGACGGTCCCTCCTACTCTATGGTGGCGGATGGACTCAGGTCCGTCCGCCATCATAATAGGCCCCTAAGTGCTGGAATTTTTAAAATTACTATACCAGAGAAGTCATTTTTGAATGATTAAATGTGTATATTTACGAACATGTAATTTACCAACTTTTTCCTGTGTTACACATGCAACTGTTGCATGTTTAGGCGTACTGTAAATTCTCACCTATGCGTGGTCACAGGCCTGTAAATGCAGATTTTCACCTTGTTTACGGGCCCATGCCTTCTAGTGCCAATGTTGCAACCTGAATGTTTTTTGCACTGACACAAAATAGTGCTCAGTGAGGAATCATCTAAAAATTAAATTCAAAGGGCAACAGTAACTTCTTAGCGAGCATACTGGTTCTGTGTCATACATTTACTCCATGCAGCAAATCTATGAAATAATGTAAACATATACAAGTAGAGTTTGAAGAATTGGATATATCAATATGTAGGGAGAAATGGTGTGTTAATAGAAAAGGAAAATGTGTGTGCAAAGGATAAGCATATGACCAGTTTGCATGAAAAGTCATCACGAATGGTTGAGTATTGTCTTAAATTATAGCAAACATTCATTTGCCACATGGTGTCATGCACAGCCCTGTGTACTTACTCGAGCAGATTCTGTGGCAAGGGGAGAGTTGCGGATAGACTCAGTGAGAAACAAGTCATCAAACCTGCCTAAAATAGGCCCCCCAACTGAGCTATTTTTGCATTCTCACAGACACATTTTCATGAGAAGGAAAAAATATTCAACTTAATAATTACTGTGCAAGTGGAAAACAACTAGTTAAAAAAGTTACACACAAGCTGTTTCATTAATTGCATGCTGGTGTAAGGATCCCTGAACCCAGCTCAAACCAGTCCTGTCCTCCCTGGTGCAGCATGACCACAAGGGGTGGAGACCGCATTGTGAAAAAGGAGACAAGCAAAAATCCTCCCACCACTCTAAATGCACTTGAACTTGCAATAGGGAAAAGATAGAAAAATTAAATTTAGGCTCTCTGAACTCAGAATTTATTAAATTGGTGAAGATGGTTTTAAATTCTGTGTTTGAAAATACCACTTTTTGAAAATGGGCATTTTCTTACTTTACCATTCTGTGCACCTCTGGCTCTTTGTGTATTCAGCATCTGGCATTTGAGTGACAGACGCCGTAGAGGGAGGACCGGGAGTTTATAGAAAGGATAATCCAGTACCAGTGCTTCCAAAGTCAACGTAGTAATCACTAAGGAGTAACTGTTCCTTATAGGAAAAGGAAGAGAAGGAGACCTATTTGGTAGCTAAAGGAGACTCGTGAGTCAACACTGCTCACAGTAAAGGTTGGATTCTGTTGAAGATGGGGAATTCCTCCTTTAGGAAAAAAGTGCCCTCACACACCCATGTGGTGTCATGCTTCATCATCGGGCGTTTTCTCCTCGTGGGGGTGGCGCGAGAGGGATCTTTGTCGGAGATTTTTCAAGGAGTGATGCTGCAGTTGTGAGTACGGGTGTGTGGGTAAGAAAATGAGTGAATGAATTAAAATTACCCCCTCGGTACCCAGAAACAGAGCTTTATTCGAGGGTTCCGAGTGGTAAGACTAAAAACAATGGACAAGGAAGACCTCTTTAAAAAATATTGCACAGGAGTGAGCATTTTCTTGCTGTTCTCTTGTCTGTGAGTGTAAGTGCAGGTGATAGTGAGTACATTAGGTCAACATGCTTCGCACTTCGGTTGGGTCTCTAGTGGATCCCGAGCGAGCAGCGCTGAGGTAACCTGTACGTCTCCGGCTAGAGAGAGATGCCGTAGCAGGGAGGGAGGTCCAACTCCAGGAAGACCAACTTTTCTAGCAGATGCATGGGATAAATTGGCAGGGAGAGTCTTAGTACATAAACTCGAACAATGGGACATTGGTAACTCAATATTTTCACATGTGCAATTCATCTTTCTCCAGGCCTTAGGCACCATCGATCAGTTCCTCAACTTTTTTCTGTTTGTTGAAAAGTGTACCATTCACTTAATGCGACAAGGAGAAATACTTTTATTTCTCATTTTTGCTTTTGCTACGTGTGCTGTATCCTGCAGCACAAGCAGAAAGAGCAAAATCCTTATATAATAGCAATTTGTAACTTTGTGTGTTGCAGAATGCAGCACACATAGAAGTAACAAATCACCATTCTGGATTGTTTATGTGCAGGAAGGAACACCTTCCTGTACATTAACAATCATTCGCTGCAAGGGTGTATGTGTTGGCGCTAGGCAGCTATTTTAAGCGCCAGCGCTAAGGAAAACACAGGGCTGACTGATATTGTTGTAAGTATGGGGCATCTCTGCGTTTTAGAAATGGAGGCGCGAGGTGCTGCAAAATTCGCCGCAGCTCCGCTCTCCGTCATTTCCTTGTAAATATGCCCCTGTTTTTCTTAAAAACATATCTGCTTTTCTAGGTTAATGAAAGTGGAAACATGTATTTCTATACTTTCTCGGAAACATAATTCATCATGCGTTTATTAATTAAAAATTCTGCCTCACATTTACATTTATTTGACCAGTGGCGCATTCAATTTTACTGGTTAGAAATTGAAGTTAATATTTTAATGCGTCTTCATTCCACGTTGGTAAATATTTGTGTTTGTATCCATTGTAAACTACATTATTGGGAACTTTTGCAGAGGGATATTTCCATGCACACTGATGAAAACATTAGTATATAAAAATCCATCCTCTTATCTTTCACCACTGACCCTTCTTTCGCATAAATAAATTTCATTTTAGGACATGAATATATATATATGCATAAAAGGACCCCTTTAAAAATGCAGTAAGCAAATATGATAATTTATCTTTGAAATCGTCCAAACTGTGTTTTTGAAACTTTGTAAGCAGTTCACCTTCAAGTGTCTCTTTCGCCTTTCCCTTCCTGCGAGATGCTTCTTTAATTGCTGCACCTGGGTGTTTCTGCCACACAGGTGGCGCTTGCCCTCTAACACGCTCATTAAAACCGCAGAGCCAAGCATTCATTTCGTGCCTTGATAAGCTGTTATGCTAGCTGTGTGAGTTACTGGCAGGAGTAAAAACTGGTGCTGTCTGTCGCTGATTGTATAATTAGTTCTGATGCCTGGAATTACACTAACTTGTGCTACTTAGATTTCAGATTTTCTTCTGGACTTTTTCCAGGTGAGTGGTGTGTGTATTAGGGACGAAAAGGAGATATATATCTTCGAATATCCTCAGAGACTTTATCAACTTGCCAAATGATTATAAACATGCCAGTAAACTCTAATAGACAATCTAAGAATAAGTCATATCCACTCATGCACCAATGCTTGTGAATCGAACTTTGTCTGTTGAATTGGTCAGTATAAAAAGGAAGCAGTGAAATAAAATCCAGGGATAAGGTTACCAAGCAAGTCAGGGTAAAAGCAAAAAGTTGTTTTGATGAAACCCTTTGCATCACTAACGTTTCTGACCTACACGGTAATTACTTAATCAAAAAAGGGAAGTGATCAATTTTACAAACTTAATGTGTATAGGTTCACTCCACTTGGAAAAAGCAATAAGAAATTCTTAAAGCAGGTTTCTATAAACTTTTTTATCTTTTATTATACAAATATAAATATGTAAAATCAAACAGGCCTATTAATACAAAATAGTTTTTATTTCAATTGCTTTTAGTTTCTTACATTCCTAACAGACACATTTGCAATATGCCTATGCTATAGCTATTTCAAATAAATGTTGATAACACTCCAGGATTTTGGTTCATCCAATATTTCAATCAAATGGTGTAACCACTTTTGATCTTATTCATAGCTAAATCTATGGGAGGTTGAGCCTGAGCCAATAGCTGTTTTGCGGCAACCTGCCACTTCTTCAAGGCTATTGTATATATAGTCATCTTAAGATAGGTAAAGAAATAAGAAAAAATTAAAAGAAAAGAACAAATACACAAACAATTTCGAATTCAGTACTTCAATCTGTTCATATCTGTATTACGAACAGCATGTAACTCTCCTAAGAAATCCTATCTAAAAACTCATACATACAAAATATTACCTAATTTTTGGGTGGTCCTCGTATCAAGGATTGTAACAAAATCTCTTACTTTGCATCCCTAATAAAAGTCCTATCCTGAAATCAATTTTCATGTAGTAGTTCTGGTTATTAGTATTCTAAAACAGTGCATTGTGGATATTTTAACAATAGACAAAAACTGCTAGATTGTCAATTATAAAGATCCACCAACCCGAATTGCAATTTATAAGATTCCATTTGCATATTTCCATTCCTTTATAGCTAGTTTCACAATAATGGGTACACATCTGTTGACCTTCTAAAACACCTTTCATGAGTGGAAAACTGTATTATCTATGATCAGAAATTGATAGACAGCAGCAAAACCTCAGTCAGTGAATCTTGCAACGTTTGTAAATGTTACTCAGTAGATACATTCTGTGGATTTGCTGTCAATCTACCATTTATTTGTGGATGGCTTATTTCATCTTCATCAAAGGATTTTCAGTCTTAGTGAGATTCTTTCTTGAAAACTTTGACATCTACATGCCTGCCCTTTAAAAGATAACCTCAGAACAAGTTTGTCTTGAAAGGCATTTGTCAATTATTACAAATCACTTAAGAAAAATGCTTTTGGGGGAAATCCTTTTATCACTATGCTTCTGTTTTCTCAGTGTCAGTAAAATCAAAGTTTCATGAGGCTATTTAATTCATATTCTGTGGCCTGCAATAAATAGGTTTTTCATTCGGCATCACTAAGGGGCCAATTACGATGTCGTTATGAAAGCCTTCCGGACGAGTCAGTTCCAGAAAGCTTTCAGTACAAATCGCACTCCAGGTGTCTCACCAATCAATTACGATGTGCCCCTATGTCTACGGACTTGGTTCGGTCCGGCTTCCATTGAATTCAATGGCAGCCTGTGTACTCAACCTCATCATAGACTCGCATTGAAAAAAGGGGTGGGTGGGGAAAAGCGTGCACTCTGTGGCAGGCATGGCATGGTGTCTGCCACACTGTGCATGCATGAAAAGGGTGTTAAATATTTCAGGGATTTGTTAGCATGAGCAGAAAGCCATTTTGTATTTTGGCACAGATTTTAGTTACACGTGATGTGATCTATTGACAGGTATGTCCACAGCGGAAGGTTAGCAGGTATGCAGTAATGACGCAACCTCCAGTTGATTATGTTTTAAATGATCTAAGTGGCACAGCATTTTAATAGTACCTGCTCCAGCCTGTTGGCACACGAGGGTCTAGAGCAATTGGCTCATCAGTATATGTATTTTTGTCATTTTTACCATCACAGGTGTGATTAACAAATAAGTGGAAATAAGAGCGGATAACCCCTGTTGGCCCTGAAGAAGTTGCACAAAATAGAGCAACGAAACATGTTGGCGACAATGAATGACACTAGTTCAGTGTGAATCGGTTTTAATTTGGAGAGCTTGCAGCCCAGAATAAAATTAGGAGTGGCCAGTTAGCTCTTCAATTTTAATTGGTGAGAATCACTTTTCTTTTCTCACGGGGGGGTTTTTGGTGTATGTGTACACATAATAGTGAGTGCTGTTCTACGTGGCCTGCTATTACACGAATAACCAGTACTCTATCTGGTTGATGTGAAGAAAAAGCACTGTTGTATGGTGTTTTGTCTTTTTCTTGTTTCTGTCTTTTCTTTCCACTATAATGAGAGTGAGCTACCTATGATGATAAGTGGGTACACTGGCAACTGTTAACCAGAAAACCCCATTGGCGGTTCTACCGTGAGGGGCTCACTCTCTTTCTCCACATTTTTTCAGTGGTTGGCTGATGGTAGCTTGACACTTGATTTCTACCTTGGATGTATATTGATAATGATTGACACTGGGACAGAAATTAATAGCCTAAAAGTATAAGGCGCTTGGTAGTGAAAATTTGCACACACCTTTCCATCTTCTGTTTTTGAATAGAGAGGGAAACAGTGTCTTGAGGGAGAGGCCATAATTTGTATATTGCAGTTTGAGTGAGGGGAGGCCTGTTCCCTTCCTTCCCCCTGAGGCTCCAAGTATTTTGAAGCCATTTTAGTTAGCCATGTGCTCGCCATGTGCTGTTTCCCTCTTCAGAGCCTTGCACATGCTCAGAAGGGCCTAGCTAGTAGAATGCACCTGCACCTCAAGTATAACTGTCAGGCTATTTTTGCTGCTGTATGGAGAAGTAACTCTCCTCCCACTTTGTGGAGCAACCAAATTAGGCATTTTGCATGCTTACATGAGCCAGGACTGCCACTTGGTCTTATGCTGACTATGTAACCCTAAGCATATATAAGGCCTCTGTTTTCTGTACTCCTTACTGCCTCATTCAGTTGCTAAGACTTCTGTGTGACGTAGTCTCCCTCATCTGAGGTGAATAAATGCATTATTTTTATATTTCAGCTTCTGTGTCAATTTCTTCTTTGTTGGTTTAAAAGGACCAAGTATCAATAAGACCCCTGAGAAGGTTTCTATGTTCTTCAAAGGGGGAGCCATGGGTACCCCTGTGACTGATTCGGAGGACCCCGGTTGAAGGGGGGCCTGCTATGGGCTCCCAATGTCTGATTCCCACAGCTGTTTAGTCTCAGCAAAAGCACGTTAGTACGGCTGCAGAATCTGTCATCATACTCGCTCATACAGAAACCGTCCCCATTGAGCTGCACAATTCGGCCTGAATCGCGTCTGGAACCGATTTGGTCAGCTGGGGCCGCTTCCTCCCATCGTACTTGGTCGTCCAGAAAGGTGGACGATTCGGTCAAAAACATAGGCTCCAAATCGGATTTGCTTAATCCGAATCCAGTTTGGGGCTTTTCCTAATGACATCGAAATCAGCTTCATAGTTGTTGAGTGTCAAGTACCAATGCACATAGGGAATAATCAATATAAACTCATAGTTCTATTACATTATCAAGACTCTGTAACTGTCTACTTGTGTATCTATATGGCAATGCTTTACATTTCAATACAAAGTTTCATGTACTGTTGCTCTTATTCTAATGCATGTGAGAGTCTCACATCCTTATAAACCTCTCATTATATTTTCTGTTAAAGGTGTCATTGGACATTAAAAAGATTAATCCTGTTCTGTTTTGTTTGTTTAGTCCTTTTTAAAAACTGGGAGTTATTACAACTAGTCACTGAGTCATAGGGTGGGAGAGACTCAATAGAGACTAACTAGAGGAGTTGAAGGAGAAAATAATGATGTTCTGGGAATTCATGGATTGAAGAGTGTAAGAATGTGTGTTATTAGTTAAGAGGGGTGGAAGTCCCATTCAAATAGTAAACAAACTATTTGTCAGGGTGAACCACAAAAGTCACCTAATTAACCTGTGCCTAGCCCTGCCAGGCTTAATTTAGAGGCAATGTTTAGAACTAACTAAAGTATTTATGCAGCACACAAATAGTAATAAAGTAAAAATACAACACAATGAACATCCGAAGCCAATTTATAAAAATTCAACCAATAGAACCGGAGATTTGCAATTTCAAATTTTCTCATGAAAATAGCACCTAAAAGCCAAAGTGCTACTTGGGATCATCTGGTCATACTAGACCAAGGAAGATTCACAAGTTCAGGTAGACCACGACATAGCATGGGTCAGATACAGGGACCAGGTCAGTCCCACTGAAAACAGTACCTTCTCAAGGTCCGATGCATAGAGGTCCATTCACTGTGGTGCAGGTTGCAAGGAGCAGGGAGAGCATCGTGGATAGTCCTCTTCATAGTTTAAAGAGCAGATCGCCTTTCATGTGATGTTGTGACTGTAGTGAAAAGAGCTGGTCAGGAGTCATGGATGGTAGTTACTGGAAGTTCGTGTTGGGGGTTATGCGGGCTGTTGCAGCTCTTGCATTGCCGGTCATCGCTGGTGGTCACTGCAGTACGAGGAACAGGTCTCACTGAAACTCCGTGTTAGTGGTCATAGTGGGCGGCAGAACCTTGATGTCAAGGGGATGTTTGTGGTCTCAGAGAGCCCAAACATATGAATTTCACCTCTTGATCTTTGGAGAATCTCTGAGTAATACCAGCCAAGGACCCGGGACCAACAGAGGTACATATTGGGGATCAGAAACAACGTCCAGCAGAAGCCAGCAGGGGGCTGACAGTTTCAGTTGCAGGCCGGGGCCGGTCCAGTGCTGCAGGTCAGCTGAGCAGTTGGAAGGAGGCCTCTGGAGCTTGTTATGCCCCTGTATACTACACGGGAGGATCAGCCAACTGACCCTTGGAGTCACTCATGTTAGCCTGGGAAAATGGTAAGCAGGTCCAGTTTTCCTTCTATGATAGCAAAGCAGCAGGGAAGTCCTCTGGCAGCAGAGTAGACCTTCTTCTGTTATGTCCACAGGTCCAGGAGTGTTCTGAAGAGTGGCTCTGGAGGTTCAACATTTATACTTGGTCCCAGATTTTGTGCTGGGGGGCTCCCTGTTCAACCCACACATTGGGTTCTGGAAACTCCTTGTCCTTTCCCTGTCAAGGCTCTAAATAGTTTGGGGTGACAAAAGGCAGGACAGGCCTGGTGTAAGGTTCCTTTGTGTGTGGCGGAGGCAAAGGCTTTTGAATTGTAAGTGGGGCCTCTCCCTAGTCATCTTGCTAAGATGAAGCATCCTGTCCACAGGTAAGTTCCCTTTGTGTTGCTGTCTGGAAGCAATACAAAAACTCCAACAGCAGAGCCATTCACAGTCATTTCATCCAGGGCACTGGCAGAATACATCAATGGTTAGCACAAGAGAATACTAACTTTCTAAAAGTTATATTTACAGACTCGTGGCTTGTGACTTATAATCAGAGTTTACGATTGAAGAGGATTTTAAAGTACTATCCATTTTAGTGTTAACAGCATACCTCTATCTTCTCCAAATCAGAAGTTACCTCTCATTAAATGTAATAAGATATCGTAGTGTTAGTAAATGGGAGTGATAGGCCTTACAACAGTGAAAAGTTAATTTAGGATTTTTTCCCTGCTAGGACATTTAAAACATAAGTACTTTTTCAATACAATGCACCCTTGAAACGGAAGGTTTAAGCCTGGCAATGGTTTAATTTGCCAGGTCAAAATGGCAGTTTAAAACTGCACTACAGGCTGCAGTGGCAGGCCTGAGACCTATTTTAAGAAAGCTACTTTAGTGGGTGGGACAATAAATGGTGCATCCCACTAGAAGCATGCCATTTACAGGCTCTCTGTACTTGTAATACCATATGCTAGTGAATTATAAGTATATTACAATGTACCAATCAGGTAGATGCCAATTGTGCCATGTTTAGGGAGAGGTCACAACTACTTTTCCACAGTATGGTAGTGGTAAAGCACACAGAGTCCTAATGCCAACAAAACGGGTACAGCAAAAGAAGGCACAAATCCAGGGGAGACCCTGCAATAAGGGCTAAATCCGAAAAGATGAGTAGGAATGATTCTGAACTAGTGATTAAGAGAATATCAGAGTGTGGGAAATAGTGATGTCACTCCTGCCCCTATACCGTCTTTTGAACAAGAATAAACTTGGATAATTTATAGATATCTATAGTTTTAAACTTAACTTTATATTCAGTGTGTAGCAAACGGGAAGACATTAGGTCTGATTCATAAACTGTACTTTTCAGTATGTTTTGTAGTATCTCAGTAGCACTGCAAAACATACTACAAACCCACATGTGTAACTTACACTTTTGTACTAACTTACACCTGTCACCTACACTTTTATAGTAACTTACATTTTATAGTAAATCCAGCACTACAAATGGCCAGCCAAATGTACTGCAGCACCCACCAATAGAAGATAATAGCTGTAGAGACTTAAAATAAAACCCCATAGAAAATAAATATAACTTAAATTACATAATTTAAAATAGTTACCAATATCAATACATTAAAATTCATGTTATAAATTTAGAACAATATTACATATTTATTATTTAATTGTGACAAATGTGAACACCTATTTTTAAAACATAATGTAACACTATTTACTTATTGAAAATAATTACATTAAGTTTAATTAAGTCAATATAACACTTTTAACAAACATTAATGCACATTAAAAATATTTTTTTCTTTACGTGGGAATTTATTTATTCATTTAAACATCAGAAAATTAATTTTAATAGAATTTATTATATTTCCAATAATCAATGTCTAATTTCGAAATTAGTTATATGTGTTATAGCATTTTTTCTATTTTGTTCAACATTTAACCCCTTGCCTGCGGTCGGAATTCCGCTCCTGTGCTGGACATTCCGATCGCAGGCGTGGTCGTGGCGGCTCCCGGCCGTCATCAGCACACGAGCACTGTGTGCCATGACGGACGGGAGCCGTTACCAGCATGCAAGGGGTTAAAGAAAGTACATAATATGAAATTACATTGATATTTAAAATACAAACGAATTTCCAGATACTTTACCAAGTGGATATTTCTTTTGGTAAAGTATATGGCATGTGTTATAAGGGTTAGTGCCACATGAAGGCCCAGCACCATGGCCCCAAGCAACACCTAAGTAGGTTGGTATTTATAAATGTGTGATTGGGATTATTTCATCAGGGTGGCTTCCTAAGGGGTAAACATCCTTTACAACGCAACTTTTACCACGCAGTGCCTTTACGACGCAACTTTTACATCGCAAACCATTACAACGCATTGCGCTGGGGGGCACTCTAGGATAGGGAATAGGTTTAATGTACTATCCAACACCTTCCCTACTATCCACGGGGACTGGAGTTGGAATAGTAAATTAAACTATTCACTATCCAGCGCCCAAAAGCACTATGCGCTCTAATGGTATTCGTTGTAAATACCGCGTTGTAAAGGCATGCGATGTAAAAGCAAGCATGGACTACATTTTAGCTATTGCACATATTTGCTTTGTCACTTTCACGATAACGCAGTGCAGCAACTTTGCTTGCTGCCATGCATTGTGAGAAATGTTAGTGAATATACCCTAAATCCTGCTGACAACTTCTCCAGTAGAGGGCATAAGTTGCCTTGCTTCATGCTATCTAAACCTCTATTAATTATTATGCCCAGCCATACTAAGCAGAAGTCTTTCCATTGCAAGCAGCATTTGGTCGATCATATCATAGGCAATATCTCATATTCTTCCCAGTTTATTCTATAGATTGAAAATCTTAAGCTGGAAGAAATCAAAGGAACCAATTCTGGGATCGATTTTACTGGGTATTCTACAGTCGCCAGAATACCAGCCACATACAGCATTATTAAGTGTTCCCTAGCAATAGAATGAATCCCCATCACAGCTTTTGGTGTCAACAATACTGCCAGAGCCAGTAACAATCAGAGAGGAGAGAGTGAACAGCCCTACCTGGTATCTCTCAACACTCTAAAAGATGTGAATTCACAATAGTTCACCACTTCTGAGGGATAATTGAACAACCATTGTCATTCTGAATAAACTCCTCACTAAAACCCATTTGTATGAGAATATTGGGCAACTACTTTCACTCCACACAATCAAAAGCGTTCACAGCATCAAGGGAGATATACACTTTGTCGTCTATCCTTCCTTAGGTGCCAGAGTATGTGTGCTCACATACGCAGATATGTAGTAGAGGAATGCTTGGGCACAAACACTACTTGTGATGGATGTACCAAGCTATTAATCCTTTATTTTAACATATTTGCCAGTCCCGTGGTCAGTATCTTCATATCTAAAGTTTTAAAAACCCTTTTAGTAGGTTTTATAAGTGGTTATAGAATAAAGAATAGAAACAGACCTATACAACATGACAGTCTCCATTATTTTAACTCTGGTCTCCCCATGAACACCCAAATAGCAAAGGTGCCATATCAACAGTACAACAGGGGTCATATCTCCGAGAAGTCTTAATCAGGTCTTTGGCGCTTGTTTGACTCAGCAGCCCGCAGTAGAAAACAGAGGTTGGGAGGGGGTTGGGAGTTGGGGGGGGGAGTGGTTATATTTTCGGGGCGTGAAGATTCGGGCGGGTCATTATATGTGTTTTAAGCTGACCAGTACAGAATGTGACCTCCAACATCCATTGTTCAGTCATCAGGACTCGTTCCCACCCACAGTTTCTCGCTATAAATTGCTTGGCTAACAGCTAGGTGATGGATAGAAATAAGCGATTAGTATACAGAATCCTCTGCACCCAGCAAAGCAGCCGCATAATCAGGGAAGGTTGTAAATGAACCCCTGCAATGTCTTGTTTAGTAGCAAATACTTTATACTACAATTGATAAACCATTGCACAGCTCCAGACTAGGAGGAGAAAAGCAGTGCCCTCTGTGCCACAATGGGAACACCTAGAGTGTACCCTCAGTCCCCACTTCTTTAGCGTTACAGGAGGATAAAATACCATGTGAAGGTACCAGGAATGGATTATATGCAACCGACGTCTGGGCAGGAGCTCACCAGTTTGTGCAGAGCAATGTTCCAAGATTTCTTCTGTGGAAGAGGTTAGATCTGCCTCCCACCCTGTTCTTGCTAAGGTTTCTCTAACAGGCATGCCAGTTTGTGCTGCTTCATATAATAGGGTGATACGCTTTTGGGTAGATGATTTGAACCTATCAGCCTCTTGTGGAACATCTGGTGTCAATTTTCTACTTGTCGGTTTTAGTATATGGTAGTGGAGAGTATCAAGAGGGGTAATTGCCAAAGTTGCCCTGAGTCATCCATGTGGACAAATTCACCATGTGGCTTTAGACCTCCATGTTTTAATGTGCAGTTTGTGAAGTTGCAACTGAGCTACCTGTTCATTCGTTGCAGAAAACAATGGAGATCCATGCAGGGGACTGCAGTGTATAGAATATTGTAAGGTTTGCCTTTTTCCTGAGGACCTCCCGTGCCATAGTCATAAAGGTCACCCTGTTTAGTTCCATATGCACAGTGTTGGATCACGACCATATGGACGTAGTTAGGGGAGTAGAATCCATAATCTCCTTCTCAATAGCGATGTGAGCTGAGTGCTGCAGGGGGTAAAACCAAAAATCTGCATATTGGGTTCGGCACATAGGTAATATAGTTCCATATTAGGGATGGCAAAATCACCCTGATGATAGGGTTGTGTCACGGTGTCCCAGACTATTTTAGATTTTTTCCCAGCCCAGGTAAGCCTATCAAGAAGGAAGGTTAGTGTTTTGAAAAAAACATTCTGTCAGCTGATGATTCTACAGGAGTAGTATTTGTGATCATGTCCTGTAGGAAGCATCTGTCCGTATTGCATCTCAAATCAGATGTCACTGATCTGTCTATTAATGGACCAAGAACCATGTTATAATCTCCTCCCAATACTATGCTAGAATTCCCAATGGTTTGTAGTAGCCAGAATAAATCTATTTTGTCGCCTGCAGAGGCATAGGTTGACCCCACTATTCTTGTGAAATTGAGCACTTCTAATTTAATGAATACAAATTGACCATTTGGTTATATGCTCATTTGGGATATTCTAATATCAGTGACGTTTACGCCAAAATTACCATCCCTCCCCTGCATGAAGAGGCCTGTGAAGAAGGGACTGACTCAGTTGCCTGTGTATTACTTGCAAATATTACTTTGCCCACCCATTCCGGTTTTAGTTATTCACTCTCTTTGGGGATAAATGAGTTCCTTGAAGTGGGTCTACATATGGGTGTTGAGGGAGAGAATCTTCTTTTTAAATTTGTATTGTGTTAAGTTTTTTACATTCAAAGACAGAATCAGTGGAGTTGTAAGCATGGGTGACTCATTTTCAGAATCAACGCTTGTGTAGTACTGTACCACAACTGTGTCACCGATAAGACCCATTCTGTGTACTTGTAAATTATTAAAAACAGTTATGTGTGAGCGAGATCGAATATCCTAGGGTCAAGGTATAAGGCCACCCACCTCATGGTAGATTTTTTTGTGTGCACGTCTAAGGCTAAGGCTACGACTGTTCACTGAAAGTAGATCAGAGACAAGATGCAAGAGCAATGGATAGGCGATTGGCCCAGGCAGGGATAGAACTCCAAGGGGTTTGGGTAGTTAGGGTGATTCTGACTGCAACCAATCATGAAAATCGAGGATATTATGGGCCTCATTTATGAGGCCGTCCGTCATTTTTACGCTGCCGGTGCGTCACTTTTTGTGACGCACCAGCAGCGTAAAAAAGGTGCCTTGTTGCACCATATTTACAAAGCGACGCATCTAGGTAGATGCGTCACGTTGTAAAGCCCTGCGCCACATTATACCTGCGTCAGGTATAATGTATGCAGGGTGGGCGTTCTGACTCAAGTAAACCTCATAGAAGTGATGCAGTGAAATCTATAACATTTCTATAACATTTCACTGCGCCACTTCTAGGGTGCAAATGCGTCAAAATCTGCCACACAGCAGGCGTAAGACTGACGCAGGCACATTCACATTGGGCTTGCCTCATGTGAAAGGACGCATTGCTAGAGTTGCGTCACTTTTGTGACACACTCCAGCAATGCGTCACTTTTGCGCCATACAGATACGTCAGAAATACTGACGTATCTGTAACTCCTTGCGACATGATGCGTCATACAGTAAATATTACGCATCAGGTATGTCACAAGGAGGGCGCACCGAGAAGTGACGCATCGCTGTTTCACACAGCGATGCGTCACTTCTCGTAAATGAGGCCCTATGTGCACAACTCAAACCTACCCAAGTCAAATATGATTGTTAGATTCAGAGTAAAAAAGAAAAGGAGAATAGAAAACAATCCATTATCCAGGTGAGTTGATTGAGCACCAAGTAATGGTCTCGTCGACTGGCCTCTGCAACTGAAAAGACCATTGTAAGGAAATGGTTTGAGGTTCGCTAACAATAGTGTCTTGCACCTAGGTTTTACAAGTTTACTATGGATACACTAGATGGCACCGATCAGTTCTCTCATTTTCACCTAGTAAACCTCCTATGACTATCACAGAAATCAACATTAGAGATCACCAAAGCAGTAGAATGTGCACTGACTAATAGAAAGTAACAAACATTACAGCTATGTAACAGTTAGAACTTCAGCTTGACAGTATTTTTATATGCAATTATGTCTGAAGCCTAGACTCATTTATGGGGATTTTGCTTAGTTTTTTTTTAACACTATTTATCCGAACAAATATCAGTCTTACAGTGGGTTGAGCTGTAGATCTCCAGTTATATAGACAACATGCATTACATTCAGTGTCGTAATAAGTTCCGGATTATCTTTTATCTTATGCACTTATAACGTTTGACAATTATAGTAGGTCGATCCCCTTTCTCCCGCCTTGTAATACATATATGGGAGAAATAATCAACAATCCTCCACCAGCTGCATTGCAGTTAGCTCACTTTAGGTCCCATTTCTTCTGGCGGCCTCTGTTTTTGAACACCTCTTTTTCTGCAATCATGGACCTATCCAGGTCTGATTCCCACCCTCTCAGTGATCGCATGTTCCTTGCTCCCCATTTTTGAGCAATGTTTCTTTTGGCCAGGGCCAGTCCCAAGGAGACCCAGGATTGTTCAATGTGTGTTAAGACGGTAGCCTCCCATTAAGCCAGCAGAGTCCTGAGGAGCCAGGAATCTCTTTCCCACAGATCTCCTTGGGTATTGCTATGATTCCCTCCCTGTAGGGTTGAATTGCGGGGCATTCCCAGAGCGTGTGGTAGAATGTTCCCTCCTGGGTACAGAGCCTAAGACAATACGCCTCTGATCTCCTCCCGATTTTGACCAGGGTCTCCCCCAAGAAGTATGTCCTATGCAGGATTTTAAGTTGAATAAGCCTTAACATCATTGGTATAGCTACCTCTCGTGGGGATGAAAGGGCATCCTGACACTCTTCGTCTTCTAAGCTCCCTTTGATGCCTAAGGGATATGAGCGGGTCCGGTCTATTATTTATCAGTTTCCAGTGGGGCAGGGATATTGTTTTGTTGGTCATTGGGTCCGTGAGGAGCCTGTCCTCCAGCGGGGATACCTCAGGCAGAGCAATCCCATTTGGGAACGCAGATATTATGACATGGCTTATTTGTAGGTATCTGTAGGCCTCTGTACTTGCCAGCTGATATACTGCTTGCTAAATGGGATCACACCATCTCTTTTCCAAAGGTCACCAACTGTTGAGATGCCAATCATGAACCATCTATCAAACCCGGGGCAGTTGCTCGGAGTACCCAGTTGCTCTGCTTCCCATAGTGGTGTTGCTTTTAGTAATTTCTTATGCCAGCCCATTTTCTTGGATGTTTGGTGCCATGTTACCATGGTATGGGCCGTGGGCCCTGTGAGCGACTGGCGTTTAGGGTCTGTGTAGAGGGCTCTTAGGTAACCAACTGGGCTCTTAACCATTTGCCCATTTGGTAGGCTGGTTCTAGTTGTGGACCATATGTCCACTGATTGATTACTGCTAATTGGGAAGCCCAATAGTACTGTTTGATATCAGGCTTTGAGATCCCCCTGTCATACCACCCTCTCGTCAGTTTTTGTGTAGCTATATGTGGGTTTTTCCCACCCCATAGTAGGGGCCGTACCGCACTCTCTATGTTGGTAAATAATGTGTCTGTGACTCTAAAGAGGGTATTTTGTAGCACATATAAAAACTGGGGCAGTGCCAACATTTTGAACAGTGTCACTCTGCCCAAAAGGGTCAGGGGAAGAGCTCTCCAGTGTTGCACGTCATTTTGTAACCGTTTCAGTGGGCCCTGGAGATTGATATCCTGGAAGAGGAGTGGGTTAGGTGTTATATAGATTTCAAGGTATTTGAATCCTGTTGCCGCCTCGGTAATTTTGTAGTTTAACGGTGTTTGCGGCGCGGGTCCCCGGATCATATATAGTGAGGATTTTGTCCAGTTTATATTGTAGCCTGAGTGTTTACAGAAGATCGCGAATATATGTAGAATCCTGTGGATCGATGCTGCCGGGGCTGCTACATATAGCAGTATGTCATAAGCATATAAGGAGATTTTGTCTTCATGCTGTTCTGTCCATTTCAGCTCTCTAATCATGGGGTCTCCCCTCACCCATGTCGCCAATTGCTCAAGCATCAAAGCAAATATGAGAGGTGACATGGGGCAGCCCTGCCGGGTTCCCCTCCCCAGCCGGAATTGCCGAGATGTGTTGCGATTGACGACTATTTTTGCTGTTGGGTCAGTATATAAAAGTTTGATCCATTTGATGTATGTAGGTCCGAAGCCCATGCGTTCCAGTACTGCAAATAGGTAAGGCCATTCGATTGTGTTGAATGCCATTCTGCCAAAGTCGGGCCACGTCTTCCTGAAATGTGTCTGTCCTTCCCAGTACTCCGTGCAGTCGGCAGAGGTTAAGGGCAGGGCCACGTCCAGGCATAAAGCCTGACTGATCCGGGTGTACAAGTTTGTTGATGATATGAATTAGTGTATTGGCTAATGCTTTGGCTAAAATATTTTTTTCTGCAATGAGCAATGAGCAGTGAGATGGATCGGTAGGAGCCACACTACTGATGCTAATCTTAGTTCATCTGGGACATAAACTTTCTGGAGGCTTTCTTGATACATAGTGCAGAGGGGGGGGTGTTATCTTAGAGGCCGTCAACTCTAGCAATTCAGTGTGTGGCCAATTGGGTCCAATGGCTTGCCCTGATTTTAAACCCCATACGGCCATCAATATCTAATCCTCTGTGAGGTCTCCCTCCAAGGATTCCCGGTCCTCTGGGGTCAAAGAGGTGGCTTGGATGGTGGCCAGTAGGTCCCTAGAATCGGTGGGTATGGTTCTGGCTCCGGAGGTATATATGTGGCCAAAATGAGAGGCAAATGCCTCTGCGATCTCCTGTGGACCTCTCTACTCTTCTCCCTTATCACCCCATAATAGGGGGGCCCATCTCTGCACCCAGTCCAGCTTTTCCAGCCAGGCCAACTATTTACCCGTTTTGGCACCTAGTTCATATATGTTGTGCTGTATGGCCCTCTGTTTGGTTCTGGCTGCTTCCGTTAATAATTGCATGTAATAAAGTCTTTTTATATGAAGTGTGTGTCTAGGTAAACCATCATCTGTGTTTGCTACCTTTGCTTCTTCTTCCAGGATTTCCTTTTTGAGTGCCTCCATGCGTGCCCTTGACTCTCTTTATTGTGGCCAACTGTTAGAGCAAGCGCTCGGCCCTTGAACACTGCCCCACACGCGCCCCACAGGGATTGTGCCGATTCTACTGTACCTGTGTTTTCATTAAAATAACAGCCTGTGTCTTTTATTATTTCCGTTTTTACATGCAGGATTTTCCAGGTGGGTCACCTGTAGTATGGCAATCACAGGCGCCTGTTGATTTATGTATTGAAGTACGATCCCTCTTTTTAATTTGTCCCCAAGCCCGTTGACATTCCACGTAAGGAGCTGGAGAGACATTTCCTTATATTTAAGTGTCATCTTTCTGCGTATGATGGGATCGTCTGCATAATGTGTTAAGTTTGTGATGTCTATTCTGCATCTAGTCCGGGATGAAAACCGAACCTT
Organism: Lissotriton helveticus; assembly: GCF_964261635.1. Classification (NCBI taxonomy): domain Eukaryota; kingdom Metazoa; phylum Chordata; class Amphibia; order Caudata; family Salamandridae; genus Lissotriton; species Lissotriton helveticus. Next base: position 217,966,573 of record NC_136063.1, on the reverse strand, counting down.
TATTTTCCATTTGCATACTGAAGGCACGCGGAGTTACCCTCTCAATTACCATACTCACCTGGGCCCATAAACATACACACTTTGAACAGGTAAATCCGGGTTTCTACTAATTTGCCAATCAGAAATTTTAATTTACTTTAGGACTTGTACCTATACACTTTGACTTACCGATCCTTGACACCTGTATTTAAGTCCTAAGGAATCAAGGGTGTTGGAATAATAGGTAGAAAATAACATTTACCTTCATGAAATACCCACAGACTTGGGAAAAGGTTAAACACTTTATATATGAAGTTTCTTAAATGTCAGAATTCATACAGAAGCAGTTAAAGTCTTCAATTAGGAAGATAATAATTAATGCAATGATATGCAGAAATTTTTCGAGGCTTCTTTAGGCATCGAAACAGAGGAATGGAAACAATACAATGACATACACACATGGATTTATATTTACCTAGAATGGTGTGAAGACCAATCCTGGCTACGGGCTGGAACAAGAAACAGGACTCCCGATAGTTCAGGTGCCAACAGGATAAAACAGGTGCAGACCAGAACCAAGACAGGTGAGGACCAATATGGATTCAGGACAGGACAGATGCAGGTCTGGACAGGTACCCTCAGCTAAAGTGCAATGCCAGTGTCACACCCCTCTCTGCGGATAACAGTCAGACCCCGATTGGGTTGTGGATTCTTCTCCCTCAGAACCCCGATTGGGTTATCAATTCTTCTCCCTCAAAACCCTGATTGGGTTATCGATTCTTCTGACAGAGTGCTCCGCCAGCTCCTCTGCTCTCGATCTCCTATTGAGTGCGTTGGGTCAGTGACAGGTCAGCTATTTGGACAAGTCGGACAATCTAACTAGCTAAGCCTACCTTAGTTATTCCATTTTTCAGGGCAATGTACCACATCCTAGTGTTGCGAATTCATGTATTCCCTTGATTTTATTGGTCAAAAGGCAAGGAGAGGTCATCACACCATACCAGCTATGAGATCATTTCATTCACTAATATTGATCTCGTTCCTGCCCATAATTTACTTTCCCATGATTTTATTCCACCCAGCATTATTGTAGCAAAAGACATACATTTTATAACATTTTATATTCTTCTCTTCCTGTGGAGTGATCTTGGGGTGAGGTTCCCAGGCGCATCGCAGGCATGACTGTCACTGGTATGGTTTCAATGCCACTGCTTGAGGACTCTTGGAAATCCTGCACATGTGCGATGAGGGTTTCAATATGGAGTTACATTCACTCTCCAGGCCCAAATACGAGCTAGTAGTAAAGTCAAAGATAAACAGTTTTAGAACAAGTAAAAATTAATGCACTGTATACCACATATTGTTGTGGGTCTGAGCCTTACATTCACACAGTTTTAAGTTGACATAAGCTTATTAGAAGTTTAAAAGCCATTTTTCCTTTCTGCTGCCTTTGCACATGGCACACACTTTATACATGTATAGAGTTTAGCAGAGTGTTTTGCTTCACACGATAATAACATGTTTTTCTATATTAGCAGCCTTGCTTGGTAAGCTTAGTCTGAACAGTGAGTGCCAAGGCCTTCAAGGTTATTTCAACACAGTGGTTGTTGTTCGGACTGATCAGCGCACGTTCTAGACATAACATATATGCAGCTGTGGCCACCTCTGAGATTGGCGCATTTGATAAAGCACTGCGTAGGCATGATCACACACACTTGGAGAACATACGTATGCTGAGAGCTGGTGCAGAATCTGATGTGATCCACTTCTGCTAAATACCAGAGGTATGGGGCCGCCTATGTAATCCCAAGAGACCTTCTGTAGATATAAAATAACCTACTAGCAAGGGAGGGTGAAATATAGGTATATTTTAAACCTGTTTCCATTTAGCATTATAACATGCTTTCTCCCTTTGTATCTTATGGAATAGTAACTATGCTGATAATCTTGTTGCTTATAATATGTCTGCTTGTATTAGCTAAGATACTGCACATGAGAACACGGCATTAGAAATAAATATTTTAAACTTGCATGTGTCTTCTTTTACTGCCTGTTTTGGACTGGTATGATAGTATAGCGAAAGAATGTTCATGTATTCCACCTTGCCTGAGGTAATCTAAGTTCCATGTTCTAGGTTGTCTAATCATTGGTGTTATGGAAGAGCCAATGAGAAACTGATGCTAGTCTGGTAGGGGATGTTGGGTACTAAGGGGAGTTTTGGCACACCCTAATTCACTGAGATTCCAAGTCTCTATGCACAGTTCTGTGTAGGAGCAGAATCCCTACTACATGGCGCCCAACATTGGTGGTCTTATTACATGACGCTTGAGTAGTACTTCCATCAGTCCGTAGCCCCTTCACTATTGTTTCCGGATAACAGTGGTATCGGACAAACCTACCATTAGTTACATAGGTCTTTTCAAGTTTGAATCTATCAAAACGGTTTTCTTTTGAAATGCTACCCAGTTGTGCCACATTGTTTTACATTGTACCTCTTCTTCTCTGTGTCGCTATGGCTAACGTTGACATACTGCAGCATAGTCGCATTGCGGTCCGCAATCATTTGCAGGCTTATAACGTTGATTTGGAGGGCATGGCAGTTATTTTGGTGGTGAGTGCGGAGGTTGGTTACCTGTTTGAGATTTTCTACTCATGGGTGACGTTTCCTCCAGTGGATGTGGCTATGCAGGTATTTCACACTTACACTCACACAGCCATGCCCGTGGAATATGTTCCTTATAGGACATAGGAGATTTTGATTTCTGCATTGCAGCACTGTGTTTGGTTTGTTGGCGCCCTACCCCACAGTGTAACGGCGATTAGATTGGGTCCTCTGTCCATTCCAGGCACTTCTTGGCCGGTTTTGGCTGGATTCACCCTGCAGCCTCTTGCGGGGTTAGTCCCCGTTGCTGAATTATGGCCCTTGTGTAACTCTGCTATCAGTGTTATTAGGGCCCTAGTTCAATATATCACCCGCAATTTCCAGGGCGGGGCCCCTGGTGTTGCGGCTCTTCCAGCTGGACCAAGCGGAATGAAGCTTAGTCCCATGATTGTCAATGTGGTAATGGGCAAGCGTCCCCAAGATAAGGATGATATGCTTTTTTGGCTTGCCGAGAAGTTTGACCAGCTGGAGGTGGTTTTTCCTAATTTGACTCCCGTAGAAAAACACAGGATTCTTACAATTAGTTTACCCAGGGACTTGGTAACAGAAGCCGGTGACTGTGAGTCATGGGGTAGGATTTTTGCGGCAGTGTACAGGAGGTGCTTTGGCACTACGTCAATGGCTGTCCTTCTGACGGTCATTAAGCGTGTTCAGGATGAACACAGACTGGAGGCTGCGGTTGAATTGGGAATGAGACTTGTGGGCTCATTTGATGTCGTTTCTGATCTGGTCCTTTCTAATATAAATGGAGATGCAATGAACTTTCAGGTGGCTAATGCCTTACGCGAGGTCCCCGATGCCGACAAACCCAGACAGTTACCGAGAATTATTACTGCGGCTTATAAAACCATTGGCTGCAATAGTTTAGGTGTCAAGCCCTTTTCTGGTAAAGATAAAAAACAACCTCAGGGTGCAAAGTCTGATGCAGACGTTCAACCCAAAGCTCCAAAGCAAAATTGGAACAGAAATAAAAAACAGGGGAAACAGCAACAGAAACAGGAGCCCCGTCCCCCGTCAACAGTGCCTGCGTCTACTGAGCGTGTTTATGGTTTGCGCAACTGCACTATGATTAAGTCACCTGATCGATTTCAGGTTCCTGATCAACGCTCTCCTCGTTCTTTACAGGATACATCGGCCTCTTTGTCCGGTGGTGTAAGCGGCGGCAGAGGTCGGGGTGGCCAGCAGAGTGGCGACCAGCCCCGCCTGAATGTCAGAAAAGGCAAGCAGGACGAATCTTCACAGACAAGACCCCAGTTTCAGCAAAAGAAAGTTGCCGCTTTAACAGCGAGATATGCCACAGATAGTGAGAACGCAGCTTCGGAATCAGACATGGGCGCTGACGTTGTTGGACACCGCGGCGGAGATTACCATTGTACGAGAAGCCCTGCGTCCACTATTGAAGGTGACAGCGACTGACCAATATGTTGTTTTAGAGACAGCTGATACTAGAGTAGCTCTCCCTGATAGGCTTTTTGAAATTGTCCTTTTAATTGAAGGTGACATACAACGTACCATAAAAGGGGTATTTTGGGACAATCTTACAACTACCTAAGACATTTTGTTAGCGGAGGCTGACTGGCCCCACCCTTTTGTTCTCGCAGCTCCGAGAAGGGAGGAGGTAATCCTCCCTAGTTTCGTGCACACAGTGTCTAAGGAGCATGTGCTGAATTTTGCAGAAGAGTGGGCCAACGCCCTTGCACCGGCTTTGTACCATACTCTCTGTGGTTGGGAAACATTTTCCCCACACCACGAGATTCCCTTACGGTCTATGCCACAGCCTCTACCTCAATATCCTATTCGGCGTGAAGCAATGGCTTCCATTGCGGAAATCCTTGAACAATTGGAGTATCAAGGAGTGATTGAAAATTGTTTGTCAGGGATGAATAACCCACTTTTTACTTTGACCAAGCCTGACGGTTCGTACCGTTTAGTATTGGATTACCGGCATTTAAACTCGCATTGCCGTACCTTTGCAGTACAGAATACCCATGGTTTTTTTGCCCACAATTTGTCTGGTCTGAGTTCACAATGGACCAGTTTTACCAGTGGTGGTAAACAAGGGCAATTTAAATGCCTGGCCATGGGCTACAAGAATAGTCCGGGTGTGTTTGCTGCCTGCATTGTCTCTCTTTTGGAGAGAGTTGACCCAGATGCGTGTTCGTATGTGGATGACATTTATCTCACAGACGACGAAATTTGGGGGCATCTGTGTCGCGTTGACCGCATCATTTTTTTAACTTTGCGGATTTCGGTTACAAATTCAAATTTGCAAAGTCTCACTTTGCAGAGTACACAGTGTTGTTCCTGGGCTATGAGCTCAACAATGAAGGTCGAGGTTTGGCTCCTCACTTCTTGTGAAAGGTGCACAACTGTGCGCTCCTACAATGCTGAAAAAACGACAGTCATTGGTAGGATTTTTGAATTTCAGGCATACTTATATTCCCGAATATGCCCAGCGTATCAAGCCATTGTATGCCTTGATACAACCTTCTTTTACCAAATCGTTCTGGCTGCCTGAACATTCAGCCATTTTGCAATCATTGATGGCTGATCTGTTAGAATCTAAATTCTTACTGACTTGTGATAACCACACCAACCTGGTGATAAGAATCATCCCTGGGGCGTTGGGTTTCACATACCTTACTTTTAACGAAGGTGACACAGTACCTATCGCTTACAAGTCACACTTGTACACTTTGGCTGAAATGCGGTTTTCCACTGTGGAAAAAGTTTTGACAGCAGTGCAAATGGCGATTCTTAAGGAACGTGCACTGTCGCAGGGAAAACGCATGTTGGTTGTTATCCCGTATCCTGTACTAGAGGCAGTGCCGAAAGCCAGTGTACCAAATTCTAAAGCTTTGCACCCACGGTGGATACAATGGGCTGCATCATTGACATCTCCGGATTTCACGTTTATTTTTGATGCCTCCTTTCAGTCACAAGAGTTTTTTTGGTATGAGTTTGTTCATCTTGCCCCGTTGACTATGCGGCCTTTGGAAGATTTCCATTGCATCATTTACACTGATGGTTCAGCGCAAGATCTAAGGGTCTAAGCACGCATACGTTTCAGCTTGCGCATTGTGGTTGGTACCATGGTGAATGATGAGTTCAAGTCCGATGTCGTACATACGCAGACATTAGGGGACTGTACCACCCAATTGGCAGAGCTCCGTGCTCTGATGCTTGCATTGGAGTACGCAGATCCTGGTGTGACTACTCTCATTGTGAGTGACTCTTACAACTGTGTCCAGTCTTGCAATGAAAACCTGTTCTTTTGGATTCAGAATGATTTTCGTGATTCCAAAGGTAGCACAATAAAACATAAAATGATCTGGATCTGAGTGGCTGAACTTAAATTGCAGCTGCCACTCGTGTATGTAATTCATACTCTTGGTCATCAACGTGTGGGAGTTCACGCCGTTGGCAATAGTTTGGCCTATGAGGCCGCAAAAACAGCAGTTTCAACATATTTGGTTGCAGCAGTTACACGTTCCAAAAGTAAGATTGATGATGACATCTTGGCGGCTGTTGCCACTACTGAGAGGGGAAGTAAATATCCTAAGGGGTTCCCTTCCAAGTATTCTTATCATTTAAGTCATGATAAAGTTCCTTATGTGAAAATACCGGACGTTGGTGAAAGATGAATTCCAAACGCGGACTGCAGGTCCACACTGATTACAGCTGGCCACGAGGGTGTTGCGTCTGCGCATGCAGGCTTTTTGGCTACTGTTTCTCAGTTACAACAACGTTTCTGGTGCCGGGGGCAGTACAAACAGACGCGTGAATATGTCCTTCAATGTGACATTTGCCAGCAGATCAAGCCTTCGACTGCTATGCGTACGCCCCAGACACAGTTGTACATTTCTAATAGACCACTTGGTGTATTTATTTAGATCACTGTGGTCCTTTTTCTTCTGATAATGCGTATAAGTATATCTTAGTTGCTGTTGATTCTTGCACACGCTTTGTTTGGGTGTGGCCACACCGCAGCGCTGATTCGCAAACTGTCATAAGAGACTTACGTATCTTTGTAAGGATTTTTGCATGTGGCACCTTCCATTCAGATCAGGGTCCAGCGTTTGCCTCTAAGGCGTACAAGGATGCCATGACTTCGTTGGGGGTCCAAGTCAAGTTTTTGTTTCCATACCGACCTGAGGGTAATAGTGTTGTGGAACGAATGAACCAAGATTTAAAGCAGTCTTTGACAGCTAGGGTTATAGGTACTGGCAGGAACTGGCTGGCCCATCTCAATAGCGTACAACGTGCAGTTAATAATCTCCCTAGAAGTTCTCTGGGTGGGTGGACCCCATACGAAATGCTCTTTGGTATCAAAATGTTCATCCCAGACTTTGAAGGTCTAGACCAGGTGGCGGTTGCTGCCTCCTTTGACGTAGATGAACATTGTCATGTTTTACAGAATCTACAAGAGACGAGAGACAGTCTTGCAAATGAACGCTTGCCCTCCACATCTGATGCTGCGTTGCAGATTCCGGTGGTTGGCTGGCTACCCTGAGTTGGAGAACTGGTTCGAGGGAAGATCGAACACAGGAAAGAGTTTGGTCCCTCATATCGAGCTTCAGTTCCTGTGCTTGGCGTGCAGGGCGCAAGATAAGTCATTTTTCCACCTCTTCCAGTTCGTGGGGAAAAGAGCTGCATCTCCTTTGACAATGTCGGGCTGCACAGAGTGGCTGATTCTTCTTGGTGTGACGCCAGCGGTCTCCTGTCCATCTTTTTTGAGACATTCAGTTTTGGCCCTGGCTTTTAATACCAGGCCTGACATTCCCCTCGAGATGCCTGCAGTTTCCAGTCCTTTGTTGAGTTCTCCACCTGATGCTCATCTTGATGAGACTGAGTATACGTACCCCACAGACTTATCGATGCCTGATTTGCAAACTTGTTTGGCTACAGAGTCCAGATTTTTGTTTGACACTGACTCTAACACATCGAAGAACCCTTCAAAAATTTCTGTTTTTGCAACATGGTTTAGAAATCATTTTTGATTCCTCCTTGGACCTGTATTTGGTTGGTGCTTTTTTTCAATTTACCTGTTCATGTCAGTTGGATTTGTGGTGTATTTTTTCCGTCTTGTCAACGGACACTATGTTGAAGAAAGAACATGTATTCAACACATTAATGGAACATTGGCACCCCATTCCTCATCGCACAGATTGAGGAGGGACCTGGCTTCTGTTAACATTACTGCTTGGCCCGTCTTGGATGGGATAGTGTGAGATGCTATTAGATTTCGAATCCACGGACCCACGGGGGTTATAAATGTTCCAAATGTCCTAAGGGTTTCTATTGGTGATGTGATTGGGCAAGAAATGCGTTCTGATGATTGGGATGTTCAGGCCGTGGAGGCTTTGTTTTCTGATTTGAAATCTAATGCTGCCTTTGATGCTGAAGATTTGTATTTAGATTCCGCAAATTATGGTGACTTGTTTTGTTATCAACACTTTGGCAATCACTACCTGCATAAGGCTAACACCAGGAGGAATATGGTTAATTATATACAATGGGAACATTGTCCCACTCCTGTTGAAGGCATCTCCCTTTCTCTTTTAAAGAGGTTCACTTACTTTACTGATTTTAATCGGTCATATCCCAATGCATTTTACTTTAAAATGACCGAGAAGTCCACTTCCAAGGTTAGACGTACCCACAAGAAATTATTATATTTGAAGTCCTTTCAAAACCAATTGGCTCCTGGGGGCTATGAACTGTGGAAGGATACTATTGATCTTAAATCCGTTTGGGGTTCTAAAAGTTGGCAAGTGCAAGGCACTGAGGCTTTGCATTGTGCATGTCTCATCCTGAACCATATGGTGTTTTTGAATTCTACAATTTCACAAATGACTTGCTTTGGATTGGCTACTACTAAGAAATTAAACGCCCCTTCTTTTCCTGAATTAGAGGAATACTCCGGTTGGGATAATAATACCAATTTTTCAATTAAAGAATTACAGATGCTGTTACTGAATTCTACTTTTAATATATCCAGTTTGGATCCTAAGGGTTGGTTGCAATGCTGTGGCACAAAAGTGCAGATTCTTGTCAACATCATTTTCTGGGTTTAGCTCAAGGCTACACACAGGTTAGGGTGGATCCCCGATTCAGCACTGTGCCTCTTCCTAAAACCGGTTTGATGTTGATCTAGGAGTTGGAAATTCTCTGTGTGGCTAGAGTGGGGATGTTGGAGATGGGGCGGAAAGTGTTGAGGTCAGTTTTATCTGTGTCCAGGTGGGGATGAGTACATCCTTGATTTCTTCGAAGATGGCCGGTGGCAGTGGGTCACTGAAGTGGTTAGATGGATTGAAATTCTGAAGAATCTTTTTGATGTCTTTTTCACTGAATGGGGAAACGGTGCCCCATGACGCATTGTTCTTAGTGTTCCGGCTGATTGGTTTGCGCTTTTCTGAGAGGTCAAGGAGTGGTGCGGACTCAGGTGATGGCAGTAGAGCCTTCTTAGAGGTGAGTTCAATGGTAATGAGTCTTGATTTCTTGGTGACGAAAGCAGCAAGATCATCACAGAAAGGTGGACTGCTTCTGGAGTCAGATTGGTTTAGGCCTACCACTGATTGCTGTTTGACCAACTCAAAAAATTCTTGAGGCGGTTAGCAGCTTGATCAAGTTGGTGTCTGACATAGTCTGCCTTAGCGCTCTTGATTTGTTTGCTATAGTAAGCTTCTAACATCTCTAAGGAGTTTTAGCTGTTCCAAGTAGGGTGTGGCTCTCCAGGAACGTTCAGCTGCCCTAAGGTAGCGGCGCTCCATGTTTAAGTTGTCATTATACCAAGGTTTGGATATTTTTATTGAAGTATTTTTATGTTGGGGAGGTGCGATGTCATCCATGATGTTGGAGATGATCGAGTTGTAGGAGGCAGTGTGTAACCGAACCTCAATCAAGTCAGCTTGGGAGGAGAGGGCAGATTTACAGTGGGCTGCGGGTTCAACTGTGTTTATTGATCTGAGGTCCCTTTTCCAGATCTTTGATTTCGTTGGTCGAGCCTTCCTCAATGAAAACTCCCTGTTAATAAAAAAGTGGGATCCATTGGTGGTCGGACCAATTGCAAGGGGTAATGGTATCCAATGTGATGGACTGCCCTTTTGAGATTATGAGGTCTAGAGTTTCTCCTTTAATGTGAGTTGGCTGGTCACAGTGTTGAATCAGCTCATGCTCGTTCAGAAATGCTTTAAGGCAAGTTACCCAGTGGTCATTAGGGTTAGACCAGTGAAGTTTGAAGTCACCAAGGAAGATTTGGGACACGGCCGAGTCAACATTGCCAGAGATGACTTCCATTAGTTGCTCAATGAAGGGGAGTTTGTCTCCCGGGGGGTGATAGAAAGTGTGAAGTTTGCAGACCGGCAGGTTATTACTTGAAATGCTGAGACAAAGGTATTCACAGGAGGAGGCTTTTTACTGGCTGACCTACAATTGAGTAGTACACATTTAAGTCGTGGAGGAGTAGTGTGGGAAGGAGACTGGATGACGTTCACTTTCTTGAGGTTGTCTTTATTGATGACTCTAAGATTGTGTGGAGGTTCTCTGTATGGATTAGCATGGATGGTTTGTATTTGGCTCCGCGGGATCATGTGGGAATTGGACCTAGTAGTGTAAGAGTTGTGAAGGTCAATGAGATCATTGGGTGGTAGGTAGGTCTCATATCTTCTGGGCGGGAGAGTGTATTGGCTAAGGGAATGGTTTGCGAGAACAGGGGGGCTAAAAACTGGTCCATATGTTCACTCACACTAGGGGAGGCTCTGGGCAGGTTTGCAGAGGTAAGGAAGGAGCTGATCGCGGGGAGAAGATCATTTGAGAGGGCTTTCAGGTCATATAGTTCAGTAGTGAGGAGGTTCAGCTGGAGATATATCTCCTCCAAGCTCATAACTAAGTCAGAATGGGGAAAGGGTGTTTTGGGAAAGCTTGCGGAGCTAGGGGGCTTGGTGTAAGCCCTTGGGGTCCAAGGTGATGGAGAGTGGTTCCTGGGGAAGGAGTTGATCAATTGGGACGGGAAACAACCTTTACAATGCAACGTTTACATTGCACTACCATTACAACAAAACTTTTACAACGCAACATCCATTACAACACCTGCCATTACAACGCAACCATTAAAACGCATGACACTACAACGCATACCACTACAACGCATGTCATTACAACGCAGTCATTACAAAGCATACCATTACAACGCATAACATTACCATCCCAAAAAGTTTTTAAAATTTCGTTGTAATGGCATGCGTTGTAATGGAATGCGTTGGAAAGGATGTTGCGTTGTTAAAAATGCGTTGTAAAGGTATGCATTGTAAAAGTGTGCTTTGTAACGTCATACAACCAATTGGGACTAGCGGTGTTCCTTGATCTATGGATAATGAGGTTTTGAGCATTAGCGCTTACAGTATTGCATCCCTGTCTCAGAAGTTAAATACTCGTACTAGTATTGGCCTTGGTAGTGCTTCAGGTTTTGTTCGGCCCCCGGGGGCTCTGTGCACCCTTTGAATTGCGAACGACTGGGTCAGGCCTTTGGGTTGAAAATGCTTCGCTATTAGCTCTTCTAATAACATGTCTGCCACCTGTCCTTCCGCTGGTTCTGGTACACCTAAAAATTCACACATTGTTGCGCCGAGCCCTGCCTTCGTAATCGTCCAACTGGTTTTCCATCCTGTTGTTGCAGGCCTGCAGGTCTGTGATCTGTTTTTTAAGGAGACTTCCGTAGAGACTGTGTCCATCATGGACTCCAGTGATGTTCGGACAGTACTGATGACAGACAATATGTCTTGTAGGGTCGGATCGGATTGCCCTTCTGTTGGGTGCGTCATTTCATGCGCATTTTCGGGTCCTTTTCCTTTTGTGTGAGAACCCTTTTGCCATGCATACTTGTCGAGTTTCACTGGCATCGTTACTCAGCCACTTCTCCCTCCTGCCATTATTGTTCTGGCTGGGTTTGGACAAGTTAGTCTGAATGTTTGGGCCTGACTGACGCCTCTCCGCCGCCTGCTCTGGGGCCTAAGCGCTGTCCGGCTTGTCGGGTTTCGACAGACAAGTCTTGTTCGATTTTAGTCTCTACCCCCTTGCGTTCCTCTCTCTCTGCTGTGGATTGTCGCTTCCATAGTGTGATTGTGGCATCAGGGTTACTTCTATGACTTGTTAGCAGTCTCCCCGGCCTGCGTATGTATCTTCACCACCTCTCGCACGTGGGCGGAGACCGATAAATTTAGTCCCCGGTCTATTCTTTTCTACTAGGCCTCTAAGGCATGAGTTGTGTTCCCTCAACGCCGCCGAGGCTCGTGGGATGGCAATGTGCTTTCTCCGGTCCCTATGCTCACAGCTCAGCGGGACCGGTCGTATTTGGGTCATAGATCCAATAGTTCTGGTGGCTTCCCATGTTTCCATGGGCCACCCACCCGCTCCTCCGTTTGGGCCGATGACACTCACCTTTTCCTCTCGGCCTCTCACTGTAAGCAGAGCTGGCTCGCTTCCGGCCGCGTTGACTGTCAGTTGTGGCAGGAGATAGCTGTGATCTCTTCTGCCTCCGCAGCGCTCCCAGTTCGTCACGGGTGGTTGTTCTCCTGTGGCTGCATCTTTCAGGGCTGCCTTAGTGCCGTTATTTTGAGTGTTCCTACCGTGCCATCGCGCCGATGACTAGGGTGTACCTCCGCTCTTCCTCACTCGATTTTCACCGCATTTGTCTCGGGACCTCCTGGTGCTCACAGAATTTGGCAAGGCTGATTGCGGCTGTTACCCTCAGATTAATAGACGGATTTTAGGGACTTGCTGGGCGTGTTGTACCGAAGCTGCGCTTGTGTGTGGCCATCTTCCCCAGCAGTTGGCCACGCTACCATATATGGGACCTTTAGACAGATTAATCAACACTTTGGGGTTGATTTTGATTTTTGACGACATTCGGAGCCCTTGGGCCCGCATCAGAATGTTCCGGCCGGATTCCTTTCCGACCGAGCCATTCCAGTGGTTCCTGACCGATGTTGGACTCAGAATCTGCCCTAAGTGCTTATGCAAAGTCCCCAAAAGTTATGAAAACTAACATAAAGGGCTCGATTCTTTTGTCAAACGGACCTCAGTCCGTCCGACATCGGTCAGGAACAGTGACCGACCGACCGACTGTTGTTGGTTACGGCCCTGCAAGTACGATGCAACCGAACCCTGTTTAGTCACAATCGTATGTTACACAATGGGAGCATGCATTCTAATGCAGGCGGAAGGGCTCCGAACGTCGTTCCGAGCCCTTCCGTTCAAAATCGAAATTAGCCCCAAAGTGTCAGGGTCCGACAGGTGCCTACCCAATGGTGAACTTCGGAAACTACATCTCCCAGAATTCCCGCGGACTACAGGAGTGGGGAGAGGCCATATAGCTAGGTTAGACGCTGGGGGCGGTGCACGTGATTTTGTCTTGCTGGAACTTTGAGCAACACGGACGTCTTTTGACCTCCGTGTTTTCGTCCGTTTTGGAATTGTGAGGAACCGTAACTGTTTTGAAAGGTAATCCCGCGGCTGTGGGATTACGACTTTGGAGTTCCTGTCGGTGTCCCGCATGAGTGCGGGGAGTCAGTGGGTGGTGAAGGAGACGTTTTGGAGTTTTTCCCTTCCGAGGCCGTATTTCAGGAATCTTGAAGGAGCCGAGGTGAGAGACGCAGGATTTGCCCCCTCTCACGTCGGACTGTGTGGGAATCGGTGCGAGAGACGCCGGATTGCACCCTCTCGTCATCGGACCCTTTATTTGTTTTCTTCAACCCCCCATTGAGATACTGTGGCTTAGTTTCCGGTACGGGAGACGCAGGATTGCACCCTTCCGTGACCGGAGTTGCAACAGAGGGAACCCTAACATTGTCAGTGGTAAGAGACCCTCGTTCCTCATGATTTTCGTTTGTACTGTGGGGTAGTTCCAGTAATAATGACATTGGAATAAGTCCTGATATATTGCAAACTATTTTTTGAAGGGCTTGCTGTCCGGGGGGAAGACTGTCAGATACCTCGAACTCGAGTTATTGCACTTGAACTATTTACTTTGTTTTACTGTTTCTTGTTTATAAGTCGGAAAGAAAACCTATCCTGTTGGTTAGACTGTCAGAAATTCAGGGGCGAGACCGTATGGTATGTAGAAGGGGGCTTAGGGGTTTACTAGGAACCAGTGAGGGAGAATAGGGTTAACAAATGTTTTTGTACCTTTAGGAATCCTGTTCCTTACACGAGAGAAGACATCTCATCCTATCACTTCAGTTAAAAGAAGGGGGTTAACGTCTGAGACCTATCAGGTAGGGATGGAGTCTATAGAGCTATAAGGCAGTGTAAGGTGAGGGTCTTGTATTAATACCTGGTACTTTGTCTTTGCAGGCATCCCTTCTTCAGCGGTTCCCGCCCCGGCGTTTTTTCCCTCACCTGCTTACTACCGTGCTCTGTACGTTATTACATTCAGAGTGCGGGGAAAGCTGGATGTGGACCCTTATTAGCATCACCCTGATTCCGAGGAGTCGTTGGACCGTGACAGAATCACGTGCCCCGCCCCCAGCGTCTAACCTAGCTATATGGCCTCTCCCCACTCCTGTAGTCCGCGGGAATTCTGGGAGATGTAGTTTCCAAAGTTCACCATTGGGTAGGCACCTGTCGGACCCTGACAGTATGCCCCCCTCTCGGGTGCCTCCTAGCTCCAGGCTTCCCTGGGTGCCGCGAATAAAACCTCCGGACCTCCACAGGAGCATGAACCGCTGTACTTGGTTCCCAAGAATCGTCCTCTGCCTGATACCCCTTCCAGGAGACCAGGAACCACAACCTCCCCTGGCGATACCTAGAATCCAGGATCCTGCGGACCTCGTATTCCATCTGGCCCTCTCTCATCACCGGAGGAGCCGCCACGACCCGGGCTCTCCCCGCAGGCTTCAACAGGCCACAGTGGAACACCGGGTGGATCCGCAACGAAGCCGGCAGCTTGAGCTTATACGCCACTGGATTGACCCTACGAACAATAATGTAGGGACCAATGAACCGAGGATGGAAAATACTGTGGTATCGAAAACGAATGTTCCGAGTAGAGAGCCAAACTCTGTCTCCCACCTTGTATTCCGGTTCCTCCTGACGATGTTTATCAGCCCATTTTTTATAGAAGACTTTAGCCTGATCCAGCGACTTCCGAATGGCTCCACGGATGCGGTGAAGAGCCTTCATGTGAGCCGCAACCGTTGGATGGTTCTGGACCTCACCTGGAATCACCACTGGCATAGTATTGGCATGATAACCAGTATTGGCCCGAAAAGTTGTTTCTTTAATCGAGCAATGCCAAGCATTGTTGTAAGACAATTCTGCCAGCCACAACATAGAAACCCAGGACTGTTCTGCCTCCTTTGCGTAACATTGTAAGTATTTCTTCAGAGTCTGATTCATCCTCTCCGTTTGTCCATCCGTTTGTGGATGGAAACTTGTGGACAAAGCATCCTCCGTATGCAGAGCCTTACACCACATGTGCCAAAAACGCGCTACAAACTGAGGCCCTCGGTCCGAGATGATAACTCGAGGAATTCCGTGCAATTTCACCACATGGGTCAGCAACAACTGGGTGGTCTGGCTAGCTGTAGGTAGATTACGACAGGGAATGAAATGCCCCATCTTTGTAAGGCTATCCACCACCCCCAGTATAGCATTGCAACTCTGATCAGTTGGTAACCCCACAATGAAGTCTATGCTGATGGTATGCCATGGATGAGCAGGAGTTGGCAATGGCATAAGTTTCCCCTTCGACTTACTCTGTTCACCTTTGGCTCATGCACAAGTGTCACATTGGTGCACCCAGTCTTCCACATCCTTAGACATTCCCTCCCACCAGAACTGGCGCTGTACCAGGAGTAACGTTTTCTTATCACCAGGATGACCCGCCACCACGGCGTTGTGACACCAATTGAATGCCTGCAACTTAAGGGAATGGGAAGGCAGATACAGTTTCCCTTTATACAAAGGTACCCCATGCTTCAATGTTCGTTGTGAGTCTTGATCAGCCCACTTTTGCCACTGAATCGGACTACGCAGCCCAACTACCTGCTTCAAAAAGTGGTCTGCTGAGACCGCACAAAGCACTTTCTCAGGAGATATGATGGCTTGTGGGTTCACCTGAGTTGCAACCCCCTCCTCCTGTCTAGACAGAGAATCCGCTTTCCGGTTGTCGGACCCTGGGCGGAAGGTAATAATGAAGTCATACCCGTCAAAAAACAGCATCCATCTCATTTGACGCTGAGAAAGATGACGGGCAGTCTTCATGAAAACCAAGTTCCGGTGATCTGAATACACCGTAACGGTATGCCTTGCTCCCCACAAATAGTGTCTCCACTCCATGAACGCCCGCTTTATGGCAAACAGCTCTTTTTCTGCCACCGTGTAGTTCAGTTCAGCCGAGGACAATTTTTTAGACAAGAACGCCACCTGATGTAATTGTCCTGTTCCTGCGTCTCTCTGGGACAAGATGGCCCCTACTGCTGTATCCGAGGCATCTGCCTCCACCAAGAATGGAACATCCATCTGCGGATGTCGCAGTATAGGAGCGGTGCTGAACAATGTCTTCAACAATTCGAAAGCCTTAGTGGCTTCCGGGGTCCACACAAAGGGTACTCCTTTTCTCAACAACCGAGTGATCGGAGAGGCTACCAAGGAGAACTGGCCGATAAACCTCCTATAATAGTTTGCGAATGCTAGGAAACCCTGTACTTCCTTCACGCTTTTATGAGCTGGCCACTGCTGTACCGCCTCCACCTTCCTGTCTGCCATCCGAAACCCCCGGGGACTCAATATGACCCCCAAGAACTCCACCTCCGACACGCCAAACTCACACTTACTGAGTTTACAGTAAAGGCAGTTGTCCATCAATCTTTTCAGTATCAAAATGACATGACTGGCATGCTGTGGTATAGATGCCGAATAGACCAGAATGTCATCGATGTATACTATGACAAACTGGTCTATATAGTCCTTCAACACATCATTTAAGAAATACTGGAAAGCCGCCGGGGCATTACACAGCCCGAACGGCATAACCAAGTACTCGAAAAGGCCATACCTTGTCTTGAAGGCCGTCTTCCACTCATCTCCGCTACGGATCCTCACCAGATGGTATACGAGGTCCGCAGGATCCTGGATTCTAGGTATCGCCAGGGGAGGTTGTGGTTCCTGGTCTCCTGGAAGGGTTATCAGGCAGAGGACGATTCAAGGGAACCAAGTACGGCGGTTCATGCTCCTGTGGAGGTCCGGAGGTTTTATTCGTGGCACCCAGGGAAGCCTGGACCTAGGAGGCACCCGAGAGGGGGGCATACTGTGAGGGTCCGACAGGTGCCTACCCAATGGTGAACTTCGGAAACTACATCTCCAAGAATTCCCGCGGACTACAGGAGTGGGGAGAGGCCATATAGCTAGGTTAGACGCTGGGGGCGGTGCACGTGATTTTGTCTTGCTGGAACTTTGAGCAACACGGACGTCTTTTGACCTCCGTGTTTTCGTCCGTTTTGGAATTGTGAGGAACCGTAACTGTTTTGAAAGGTAATCCCGCGGCTGTGGGATTACGACTTTGGAGTTCCTGTCGGTGTCCCGCGTGAGTGCGGGGGAGTCAGTGGGTGGTGAAGGAGACGTTTGGAGTTTTTCCCTTCCGAGGCCGGATTTCAGGAATCTTGAAGGAGCCGAGGTGAGAGACGCAGGATTTGCCCCCTCTCACGTCGGACTGTGTGGGAATCGGTGCGAGAGACGCCGGATTGCACCCTCTCATCATCGGACCCTTTATTTGTTTTCTTCAACCCCCCATTGAGATACTGTGGCTTAGTTTCCGGTACGGGAGACGCAGGATTGCACCCTTCCGTGACCGGAGTTGCAACAGAGGGAACCCTAACATTGTCAGTGGCAAGAGACCCTCGTTCCTCATGATTTTCGTTTGTACTGTGGGGTAGTTCCAGTAATAATGACATTGGAATAAGTCCTGATATATTGCCAACTATTTTTTGAAGGGCTTGCTGTCCGGGGGGAAGACTGTCAGATACCTCGAACTCGAGTTATTGCACTTGAACTATTTACTTTGTTTTACTGTTTCTTGTTTATCAGTCGGAAAGAAAACCTATCCTGTTGGTTAGACTGTCAGAAATTCAGGGGCGAGACCATATGGTATGTAGAAGGGGGCCTAGGGGTTTACTAGGAACCAGTGAGGGAGAATAGGGTTAAAGAATGTTTTTGTACCTTTAGGAATCCTGTTCCTTACACGAGAGAAGACATCTCATCCTATCACTTCAGTTAAAAGAAGGGGGTTAACGTCTGAGACTTATCAGGTAGGGATGGAGTCTATAGAGCTATAAGGCAGAGTAAGGTGAGGGTCTTGTATTAATACCTGGTACTTTGTCTTTGCAGGCATCCCTTCTTCAGCGGTTCCCGCCCCGGCGTTTTTTCCCTCACCTGCTTACTACCGTGCTCTGTACGTTATTACATTCAGAGTGCGGGGAAAGCTGGAGGTGGACCCTTATTAGCATCACCCTGATTCCGAGGAGTCGTTGGACCGTGACAGAATCACGTGCCCCGCCCCCAGCATCTAACCTAGCTATATGGCCTCTCCCCACTCCTGTAGTCCGCGGGAATAAAGCTTAATTTTACCCAGTAATGTTATGACTACAGATACTCCACAGTCAGGACGGAGAACTCTGCACATATAAAGATAGGACAGGTCTATATTTTTATGTGTGGAATCTCTGCTATGATTGCAGATTCTCCACAGTCCTAAAATGACTAATATTATAAAAAACTTGCAGTTTGTGAAAACCAACTAAATAGTATACTTACACAAAAGTGTATATTTACATTTGTGAATCAGGCCCACAGTGACGTTGTGAGCTTGTTCTGAAGTTTTAACTTATAATGTACATGCTATCAGTGTCAGGGACTAGAGCTGCATTATTTTCAGTGAGAAATCTTTGGGTAAATTTATGAAAACTTGCGCAGTGTAGCGCAACAAGTCACCTTGCTGTGCTGCATTGTGTCACTGGGAAAAGGCATAAATGCGTCTATGTAAGGCATAGAGCGCATTCATGTCTATTGCCCTGCACTGGCGCACAATGGGCTGCCTACTGCCAATGCAGAAACCCTTGTACCATGATGCAAGTTTGCCTGCATTACATGCAGGATTATTTTTGTGCAGCGAGGGACACCTTCTTCCACAGGAACAATCCTGAGGGGCATAATCCTCTATCCATCGAAAGAAGAAGTAGCAAGAAGAAATAAAGATATTTTTCCTTGTTATGCCTCTTCTGGGGAGGTGTATCTTTATGGCACATTTCCAGGTTTACAAGGTCTTATAAGTCTGGGAGTGCGCCAAAAACCAAGGAAGTTGCATGGAAACACCAACAGAACACCCATGGAATGCCTTTCCTGGTCAGAGTAACACATCACAGCAATTTGCCCTGCGTTGCATTAGTCCAGATTCTTGGAGCCACTTAAAGGCACAAACAGTGGCTTCAAAAATCTGACTTAGAGGTTTGCGTCACGCATGTACTATATAGTGTGGTGCTAAAGTGAAGCAACCCTCTCATAAAATGCTCCCATGTGTGTAGTTGGCTAACATGATTCTTCTGTATAATTTTGAAGAAGGGAAGTCCAGAAAGAATATGCTTATGGATTCTCCATTTATGATGACCCAGTTCCTTGAAAGAAATGTTCAAGTTTGAATTAGGGCAAATAGGAGGAAGGTGCAGTGAAATAAAAAGTGAATACCATGTTAGTTAGTCCATAGACGGGAAGCAGCACACTGGAACTAATCTGGCATGGGGGAGTGGCACAAATAACTCCTAGTGATTGGCCTGTGTGGTGTAGCACACTACAATCTGAGAGGGACTGTAAATTTCTGAATTGCTCAGAAATGCCAGGTCAGCAAGCAGATGCCATGTTGCCTCATCTCTCGCGTCAACCTGGCCCGGTTGGATCAAAATCACTCCTTCAGTAGGCCAGCGTCACATCGGACTTCTAGATTACTTAGCCCTAGGAAATGTCCTCACAACGATGGGAAACCAGTGAGGTGGTTTCATGGCTTTATGTAGTCACATATAATCAGATTCAGGTCCAATCAAACACCTTCATTTTGAAATATTTTAAGCCACTTGACGAGTAATCTACTTACACTATCAACAAGGCGCTTGACAGATTCTAATGGCTATCAAGCAGGGTGGGGAGGGGGAATGGGAAGGAAAGGAAAGGGTCAGGACAAATAAAAGTGCTAATGTAATTCTTGGAAATCCTTCAAACATTTTGTGGGCTTTATGAAGGTTTTCCGCTTAGATCACACTTTATTATGACACACAATGTTTGTAAGCATTCATTGTTCACAACATGGAACTGATTGTCTTTTGTCGCTTTCTGCCTAGGAGTCCTCACCAGTCCATGAAATGAGTCTTCACTTCCATAAGATCTATCTATCAGGGTTCAGTAGATTTTGGGTGCCTCAACTCTCTTTGTGATGTTACTACCTCAACTGAAATTCACTCACCAACCTATAGGCCATTCAGGGGCATTGTTCTTCCCTCCAGCTCCAACTGTACACTCATATCCTGGGTCATAATGGATATTTCCTCAGATTGTTCTCCACTCAGCTTCAGGACTCCTAATGCCCCCACTGTCTCCTCAAACAACTTAGGCAAGCAGTTGCAGCAATATGGTCAATATGGTCAGTGTTAGGCTTCCCTATATCAATTGCATAATACAATATGTAATTCAATTCAATTCAATTAAATCTTTATTTAGATATAAAATATCCATAAAAGCACATGCCAAAAATACCAGCAACAATACAGATTATTATAAAAGAAGCACAATATAAAAACAGTGAATAGATAAGGATTTTCTAATTGCATTAGGTGGCTTCAATAATACATATGTTAAAAGGCATAATGTGCAAAACAACAGTGACAAGAATAGCATTAAAACATAAAGGGGTTGATTCCGATTCGGGAAAAAATGCTCCGAATTGCCGTTCGGAGCGTTTTTCTCATACGAATCGTACCCTGCAACGTCCCCCGTTGGTACGACGAAGTACGATTCGTACCAGGAGCCGTACTCCGTACGTGTCGTACAAGACACCGTACGACTCTAATCTCCGTATGATTCTCCCTCGGAACCCGCTGTTCGTGGCTGGTTTTTACGACCCAGCAAGTACGATACGTGACGGGTACGCACCGTACGACCCTTTTTCTACGGGAGCTGAAAACAGCTGTAAAAGCAGAGTTCACGCCGAAACAGGTACGGAACGGCCCTCGCCGGGTACGGTGCATACCCCCCATGATCGCAGAGGTACGCACCGTACCCCTGCGATCATGGGGTGTATGAGCCGTACCCCCATTGTACGATCGGTGTACGAGCCGTACCCCCATTGTACGATCGGTGTACGAGCCGTACCCTCATTGTACGATCGGTGTACGAGCCGTACCCCCATTGTACGATGGGTATACGGCTCGTACACCCATCGTACATGGGGTACGGCTCGTACACCGATCGTACAATGGGGGTATGGCTCGTACACCCATCGTACAATGGGAGTACGGCTCGTACACCGATCGGACAATGGGGGTACAGCTCATACACCGATCATACATGGGGTACGGCTCGTACACCCATCGTACAATGAGAGTACGGCTCATACACCGATCGTACAATGGGGGTACGGCTCTTACACCGATCGTACATGAGGTACGGCTCGTACACCGATACTACAATGGGGCTACGGCTCGTACACCGATTGTACAATGGGAGTACGGCTCGACACCCCATGATCGCAGGGGTACGGTTCGTACCCCTTCGATCATGGAGGGTACGGACCGTACGGTGTGTATGTGTTTGTGTGTTTTTCCGTACGACTCGCCCTTACCTGGCGTGGACCGTACGAATCGCGTCCTCATACCCCAGTCCGGATCGTACTCGTCGGGTCATACGGCATGTGTACGAGTCGTACGGTATGTGTACGAGTCGTACGGTTCACGGTTTCAGCCTTGCAATACGTACAGATCGCGACGATTCGGACGGATTCACGGAATACGGATCGTACTTCGCGACTCGGACGTACGGGTACGATTCGTACGGAGAGGGCTCCGGATACAAATCGTACGGACGGTTTTTTCCCCGAATCAGAATCGACCCCAAATAGTTTATGACCCTAACAAATAGCAACATTGTGCTAATAGGTACAATTAAATGTTTATTAACATTGTTCTCCACACAGCTCCAGGCCTCAACTATCTTTGTGATGTTAGTACCTCAACTGAAATGCACTCATCAACGTATAGGCCATTCAGGGGCATTGTTCTCCCCTCCAGCTCCAACTGTGCACTCATATCCTGGGTCATAATGGATATTTCCTCAGATTGTTCTCCACACAGCTCCAGGCCTCCTAATGCCCCCACTGTCTCCTCAAACAACTTAGGCAAACAGTTGCAGCAATATGGTAGTGTTAGGCTTTCCTATATCAATGGCATAATAACATTTGTAATAAACAGGGGTGTAATCACTTGCTCAACTTGCTCCAGAGGTCCACATTTCAATTCCAGGCTATTTCAAGCCTTCGGCTTCCTCTCATACATGTCTTGAAAGTTGTGTATTATTCTAGCCATTTTATACAATGAGTTAGATATGAGATGTTTATAAAATCATATAAAGCACGTATGTTTTTGGGTAGAAAGAAAAAGAGTGACTACAAAGGTCGATAATGCCAACAGCTCCTTATTCCGATAAATGCAACTGTGGTTTTCTAAAGATATGTCAATCACTACTGAACAATCGCAAAATTACCACTTCTTGAGGGCAGAGGTAACAGACCAACATCAACCAAATCCCCACAGGGTACATCTTGCCCCAAATATGAATTATAAGCCTCACTCAACTCAGGTCAGTTCCTGAACCACTTACGTCTTGGGGCATTAGCCACATACGTGTAAAAGTGCAAGGATGCAGGGATGCAGAAAGGCAAAAGTTGTAGTCAGGTTTTCACCGCCAGGCTTTCTCCCACTCTAATGGCAATCACTACCACCACTGTCTTATATCTAATGTCAATGCCACCTTCCCACCAGCACTTCAATAACCCCACTCCCCCTTCCTCAAGGATACATCTCCACTCACCTCTCCCCGGTTCCTTTACTCCTAGCTTGTTGTGCACAAGAACCTCCATCCCAGGCTGCACCAGCACCTCTCATGTAACTCCTTTGATCACCTTGCATCTGGAAGGATCATGTCCAGATCGGGTCTGTTCAGTCTCTCAGTTCTGCAGTTGAGTCTGTGTTTGGGTTGGCTTACAGCTATAAGAGCCAAGTTCAGGCAATGGCACAACAAGTAACAACAGTAAGCTCCAAACACTGGCACTGACAAATTTGCCACCCCGCACACACCCTGCAGTTGTGTGTGTGCATACAGTAACAACATCTATCAAACTGCAACGTTCTCTGTATGAATGTACAAAGAAAACTCGCTAGTACTTAGGATTCTGCTGAGAGGATTAATTCATATGTTGGTCACCTGCTCAGATCACAGTGCCGTGAGAAAAAAACATAGAGAAGCCCAGAACATTTTTTAAATATAGTAGATAGGGATAAAGAAGAATGCCAACGGCCCAGAAGTAAGGGGGCGCTCACGTTAAAAAAGTGTCTGTGAAACAATATCAGAGAAAGAAGGACAAAACAAGCACTGTCACATTCATAATGGACCGAATTGGTAAAACTAAGATATTTGAATTTGGAGGGAGGTAGGGAAGAATGAGAGCTCAGAAAATGGTTTCAACCATAACAAAACAAACATGTACATTTTGTAAAGCACACATATCACCCGAAGGTCTCAAGGCGCTGAATAACAGGTATATTGTTACCCAACTCAATGGTACTCATTCTATCGACCTCAGATCGATGAGAGACTGAGTGGACCCCACGGGATTAGCACCTGTGACCATGAGGTCGAAGAAAGGGCCCTGCACCGGAGGCATTTGTCCACTGGGCCACTAGACCCGGCTATAACCATACCAAGGAAAAGAGAAAGAAACACGCAGATAATTTCAAAAAGGAAGGATGGGGCAAATGAAGAGGAGTGCATAAAAAGTAATGTGGGAGTAAAGTAAACATTAAAAGAAATGAAATAGCCCAACGTTATAAAACGATAAGGCAAG
This sequence comes from Lissotriton helveticus, assembly GCF_964261635.1. Taxonomy (NCBI): domain Eukaryota; kingdom Metazoa; phylum Chordata; class Amphibia; order Caudata; family Salamandridae; genus Lissotriton; species Lissotriton helveticus. The sequence goes on along the minus strand of NC_136063.1, from coordinate 217,942,775 downwards.
TTAACTTGGAACTCTGTGACTACTGAACGTAATTCCTAGTTACTCGTACCTAAATTGTGAAATGCAATATCCTTAAAATATATGTTTGGTGTGCTTAATCACAGATAAAATACTCTAAATGCTGTTTCACACCCAATGGAAAAGATTGGCCTGTATTCACATGAAAAATGTGTGTGAATGTGTGACATTATTCCGCTGTATTTCTCCCCGCATTGTGTATACCGCGATTTTTGTAATGACATTTACATTTCATTATAAATCATTATACAATGTCAGACAATTGTCAACCTTTGTTGTCATTTCAGGTGAATTAAAAAATAAAAAACCCTAAACCTTTCCAACTAAACCCCCAATTATATTATAATTCAGAAAATTCATGATATATCTTAACAGGTAGATGGCAGCGTCAATTCTGAAAGGCACTACATGAGAAACGCATGATTGTGACTAGACATGGGAATTTAAAAGGAAATTATTTTAAATGAGAATGGGTTTTTGGTGTATTGCAACAAGCTGTCCTCATAAATAACCGTCCTGTGCGAATGTATTATGTGAAGAAAGGTTTGCTCTTTCAAATAAATAAATAAATAAGCACGGTGAAGGTTAAGCGCGTGATATTAATCTTGTGCTCAGCCACTCAAACTTTACAAGCAGCATCGTGAGTTTACAGATTGGCTATTATTCTCTGCATGTAGGAGTTTAATATAAAACTCCAATGGCGTGGAAAGGTAATGCATTTCGGATATTGCAGTTAGCATGCGATTCGTATCTTTCCAGCTCTCTGCTTCGGCTCGAGATGGCGTTGATGTGTAAAAAATGGGCGCCAGTATGCGCAGCCGGCATATCGTAAGCACTTTGAGAGTTCAGCTGCGCCGTGACCCGCGTAGCTATTCAGCCTGACCAAAATAGATTGTCAAGAATTTTATGGGACAATTTTAATGGGGCTCGAGGGCAAAGCGCTTCCTCCTCCTTCTGTAATGACTCGGACAGAAAGTGCACACTCTGCTAATTGTCTTAATAGTTGCTTCAGTATTAAAATCCTGTATCATTCGGCCTCTGGCCTCCCCTTGGTACGTCTGTTTCTTAGCTTTCCACATTGACTGGTTGTGGAAATCTTACGAAGCTGGAAGCAAAATACACATGATTTCAACTTGGTATGTTCGTCCATGTAGCAGAATTCCTGAGGCAATCAACACAGACTCATTCCTTTAGGTTTGAAGTGTTGCTATCTCTAATCAGAAATACAATAATGCCTGGCCCGTGCAGAGATAAGTTGAAATAAAAATCGTCTTTTTAGTTTTTATCCTTTTTACTAAATTAGAATCGTACTGTGTAATAACTTTAACGCTAGAATATAAACAAGAACGGGCAATGCCAATAGGTCTAGCTTCAAAGGAATACTATATGGTAATGTGAAGCCTTGCAAGTAATAAAATAGGAATTCATATATATTTGTGTGGAAGCAAAGAATTATAAAAGAATATTGGTGTAGATTAAAAGATCATTTGACAGTTGTAAACCTAAACATTCATGTTATACAGGCATCTTTCTATCCGTGCTGCTACCGGAGAGAAACAGCGTAAATGATCTGGTGATCAAACATACTAGAATAACATTGCAATAGCATGTATGGGCCCCTAAATGGTCAAGATCAGACAGTTGAATACATAAACCAAATGATCACAGCAGTGTGGAGGGCGCACACTATTTTTTGTGGAAGCATATATCATCTGCCCAATCAAAATATGTACCCCTGATGCCCCACATGTGGGCAGAGTCAAAGTCCCTCTATAGTGATGCTCATATAATTTTCTGGCAACAACAGTGCTATTATAACAGGCAATAAAAAAGTTGTTCATGAGCTTTATAATCGTGCAAATAAAGAGAATTTAATTTTGCACTATAACCTCCATCGCACAGAGGGATTGAAGAGACAGATTTCTTAAAGATGTATGCACCATAGTAAGTATTAAGATAAAATATATGCCTCACTGTTACTTTCATTTCTTTTTTTATTCATGTTATGAAATGCTCATCATTTACTATAGAAAAACTCTTGTCTGACCTAAATGTCTCAGCAAACAGCACCCAGAAATGTTCATAGTCAAGGCAGACACCTAACACCAATCAATCATACCAAATATACCAATTATACAAAATACATAATTTTTTCTTTAGCACAAGGTATTTTAAATATAAACAACATTTTTAAATTATTTTTTTTATAACTTTTGTCTTATATTTGGCTCATACCAGTCCAAATAGCATGTTGGAGCAGGTTGGACAAACCCGATACAGATGTTCATGAATAAATAAAAAGACAACCCTAAATTATACTTTGTTTTACTGAGGCTATGCCATAAAAAAAGGATTGGCCAGTGGACTACTTCACCTCCTAGATGGATGAGTTATTTCTTTGCACACAACATAAGGAGTTGGATACAATTGTACCACTAGGACGTACAAAGGTCGCTCTGTTCTGAACGACATGATACTTTGCTACCCTGCCTGGAACCAGCAAGCCACTATTATATACTGAGACGTACAAAGGTCTACTCGATGTACAAGAGAACCCCCGCCCACCCTTGTGATTTTCCTCTCAACAGTATGGTCCTGATGAAGGTGGCTGTAACTTCTACCCACCGAAACGTGCGTTGACCAACCGTATGGGGAAATCTTCCTTAGACAACACATCAGTGGATATGTCTTACATTAAGTCAAACCACAGAGTGTATGTCATACTATAAACACAGAAGTTTCCCTCGGAATTTCATGTATGTGTGAGTGTGTTGCGTGTGAGAGTGTTCTATTTGGTGAGATTGAGTGATGGATGGTTGTTTGTGGGGTTTCCGTCATTTTTATGATTTTTTTTTATCTTTTATGCTATTTTGCTTTTATCTCTAAGTAACACTTTTGTGCAAATAATGTTGCATTGCTCTTATAACATGGTGTTTACCTTTTAAAAAACAATGTGAATCTAATGCACAATTCAGATTGAACTGGTATGAGCCAAATATACAAAAAAGTTATACAAAAAATAATAAAAAATGTTGTTTACTTTAAAAGAAAATTGTGCTAAAGGAAAATAAATGTCTTATGTATAATTGGTTAGTGTCGTGCTGTGGATCTGCCTTAACTATGAGCCTACTGGAGGCCGTTTCATAAGAAATTTAGGCCAGACAAGAGTTTTTCTACAGTAATTGTTTTCTTCCCCCTCACTCTTGGACCTCAAGGCTTGTATAGGGGGTACCTTCCTTTATATGAAATTCTTATAAAAAAATATTGGTACTTGGTGTAAAAACAAATCAAAGTAATTAATAAGGAATAGAACACAAAGATATTACTTGAAATACAGTTCTTTATTTAATATTTGAAACAAGGAGACATATGTAGTTACTCTGTATTATCTTACAATTACACAGCAAAAATGGCATCAAGCTGTTAACTTCATGTTACACCTGACATCCATGATGTTGTTTTCCCTCAATGTTTGCCTTCAGACCTACTGTTTTTGTTGACTTCATTTTTGCTGGCCTTAGCACTCTGTGCAATATACCACTGTTAACCAGTGCTATAGCGCTTCTGTTCTCTCCTTAAAACATGGTAACATTGACTTCCACCCAATTTTCATATTTAATATACCGATAAGTATCTATTAACTTGGAGCTACCTGTGCTAAGGGCCTGTAAATTACAAGCTAACAGTGGGACTGCATCACTGATTGTGCCCCCCACTTAAGTTGTCCATTAAAATATGTCTCAGGTCTGCCACTGCAACCTGTGTGTGAAGTTTTTCAACTGCCATTTCGACCTGGCAAAATAAACCTTTTGTCAGGCTTAAACCCTCCTTTGTATTACTAGGAAGACAACCCTAAGCAGGCCCCAGACAGCCCCAAGGGCAGGGTGCAGTGTATTTAAAAAGTTGAAGATATACTTTTAAGTTTTAAATGTCATGGCAGTGAAAAACTGTCAAGTAGATGTTGACTACTTCAAGGCCTACCTCTCTCATTAAATAAAATTAGTATTACCTTATTACCTTTTATGAGTGTAATTTCCAAATGGGAACTGATAATCCCTTCATGTTTAGTGGCTCTGGATTCACAATTTAAAATCCTAATTGATGGTGAACTTGGATTTTGAATTATATTTCTGAAAACGCCACTTTTAGAAAGTTGGGATTTGCTTCCGCTAGGCCATTGTGTGCATGCAGCCTGTCTCTGGGTCACATGCCTGGGTGTAGTTGACAGTTGGGCTTTGTGTATTCCTCTTAGACAGCCACACACAATGGGGAGCTAAGGTGTGATTAGATGGGCCATTGTTGGAAGGATGGGTGGGAGGAGCTTGGCACAGCCCTGCTCACACTTGAATAGGCTGTGTCCTGCTTCCACACAGAGGGCTGAATACCCATTTAGTTAGTCTGGAGCTGGGACGGGGGAGGCAGGATGCCTGTGCATTTCAAACGCTACCATCTAGAAAGTTCTTGTCAATTCAAAGGCACCACTGGGCATAACTACTTGAGCACAGACAGCACCACTTCAGTATTCTTCTCGACCTGTTGATACTGTACAAGGACTGCCACTCTGCTGGACGTCTGCTCTAAAGGAATAAAGGAATTACTGATCTGCTGTGCTAATCTGCTGCCTGCTGCCCTCTTGCCTGGAGATCATCTTGAACCCAGGAGCCCAGAGTGACTCCAAGGGCTAGCCTTCTGGCCTCCTGATCTGAGCCTCAGGGACATTAAAGGCCCCTCAACCAGCTCCTGGACATAGCTGCAGCAAGTTCCCGACCCCAAGTGGAGCACTTAAATCAAGCTTTTGGGCTCTTCGCGACCACAAACCGGCCTAGGCACACCAAGAACATGCCACTCACACTTCAATCAGTGTGAGCTGCCACCAGCCTGTCTCTTTGCACTGCAGCATCAACCACTCACAGAGGACCGCAAATTTGAACCACCAGCCCACCCTTCCATGATGCCCGGCCTGCTCTTCGTTCCACACTGACAACCACCCACAATGCTATCCTTACTCCCGGTTGGTCTGTCCAATGCAAACAGTACTCCTGGCACAAAACTTGAGATGGTAATACTTCAGAAGGACTGATCTGGAACTATATCCGACCTATGTTCCATCGCGGTTACCTAAACGTTTGACTTTGACCAGGCCCAGCACAACCAGATAGCTGGGGTTGGTGCTTTCTGCTTTCAGATGCTATTTTTCACTTTCCCCTATTACAATTCATAACTTTAGTTTTACTGATTGGATTTTTGTAGTTTTGGTCTTTTTTATTTATTAAATTCAGCTCTATTTTTCTAAACCGGTGTGGGATCTTTGTGTGTCATGTCTTCACTTATTTATTGTTTACAGGGTTGCACAAATACTATACACATTGCCTCTAAGTGAAGCCTGACTGCTCCGTGAAAAGCTACCTGGGGGTTAAGCACAGGTTCATTTGGAGTTTGTTTGTGCCTTACCCAGAAAAGGACTCCAGTTGCTGCTTGACCAAGCCTCACGCCCTAGTAAACCAACAACTACATTTCTCACTTCCTTTTTGGCTGTTCCAACAAAATGCCAGTTTGATGTCAACTCTGGCCAATTTTGATTCTAATGGTTTGGCAGTGGATCACAGCACGAAAGTTTACAAAGAGGTGCTAATCGATAATGCTGTTGCGGCCTCAATCCAAAAACACTTTTTTAACAGGCACTAAGCATTGCACCATGATGCAATGGAGCAACAGGAGGGTCTTACATGGCACTTATTTTCAAGGAAATCTGCCTCACAGATGCACAGAGGACAGTTGCTCACCAGCGGGCTTTGCTCCTCAAAAAGATATGTGCACGCAAACACTTTTTAGTGTCAAAGTATAAAGGGATAATTAGGTATCTGTCGGTATGTACAGGCAGTGAGGCTGATATGTTGCAGAAATCTCTGCAACACAATTGTAATCTCTATTTTGTTATTTACAATAGGGCTGTTACTACCTCAGGATCTATTTCCAAATTTGACACATCTGCCTCTTCAGTATGTTGCTCATGCTCCATTTACACTGGTTCTTTACCACTTTTATTATATTATTGCCTTTCATGTTAATACATTTTGGTACTGTATTTGTTCTGAATGTTTAAAAATGTTCAGATGGAATGTACCACTTACATTCCAAAATGTTATTTAGGTTCCTTATCACCTATTTTTGAACCTTTCTCTCCTAAACCTTTTTTATTTGAGCTTTTTATTGCACTTGCTTTTAAAATGATACTTTCTTGTTAGAAATATGTTTCTAATCTCTCTATGTTAACATGGTGAAATGTTATAAGTGATAATGATAGACTTCACACTGTTTTTTTTTTAACATTACATCGGAAGATTACATCTGTTTTATACTGGTTGCCTTTTAATAATTTTCTTCATTCGCACTCGTCAGTACCTTAATCAACTCTTTCTACCTTCCTCGCCTCTTTTGTATTTTCAACTCCTTTGTACTCCTCTTCTTATTCTCTTTTGGCTTCTATCTCCTTATTTCTTTTTTTTTTTTATAAAAAACAAGTTTTATTCCTTACATAATTTTGTCTTTTGAGATTGCAATACATGTTGAAGTATTAATTTCTTCACAAATCCTATTTCTTTTTGGCATTGCTATTTGAATCTTCAATTTAAAAGAAGATTAAAAGAAGAATATTATCTGATATAGCTATTGTCCAATAAATATCCTTTATAGAATTAATGCTCCATTGGTGTTAATGATGATAATGTTTCTGCATACAACTAACATAGAACTGTTTTGTATATATTTTATAACATCATCTCTATATTTGAATTAACCTCCAATCTACCTATAACCTACAAGCACGTTTTTGAATCAGCATTTTATGTCTTAAAATAGATACTTAACTATCCCACAACAGTTTCTATCCAGATAGGTATCTGCAGAACATTCAGATGAGCTCTGGTACATCGACAGGGTTATTTATGTAGTACTCAGTCAAAGGAGATTAAGTCAAAGGGCAGACTATAAAATGCCAGACAACTCACTGCTGATTCTCTCTGGGAAATGTACTCCTTTCCTATGATACAAATTATAAGTGATCAGTGAACATCACGATGGCATTTTCTGATTCTTATTCTGACTATAATATCTAAAAGGTTATTAGTTCATCTGATGCAGTGACTAAAACATGAAGAGTGTAATTTCCTATTGACTGTGAGGTGATTAAGTGTTACACACTTCAGACCCGGATGTTGTAGTCTGGAAAGTAAGATCAACACAATACACATTCTTAAACAGATGATATCTAACAAATGGTGCAACAGTCTGATAACATAACAATGTACACAAATGTTTTTTTTTAGAGGTCACCAACAGCAGCATAAATATTTCTCAAGCGTTACGAGTCTCACGTCACTCGTTCTATCGCAGGGTCTGTTTGAACGCTCTTAGGCCCATATGTACAAAAGGATTTAGCATTTCTTAATGGTCCAAATCACTCATTCAGGCCTGTAAGAAATGTAATGCTTACTTTCCTAATGTACAAAGGCCTATGTGGTGTCTCAAAATGCAATTTCTACCCAGTAGAAATCGCATTTAGCGATTCGCAGAATAGCGAATTGCAAATAGGGATTTCTTATTCCCAAATCGTAAACTGCCTGTACATAGCATTTAGGAAATTATATTATCATTGGCTTGGATCTGATGGTAACCAGGTGCAAACTTTAAAAAGGCACCCAAAATGCATCAGGATAATTCCCAATTGTGGCTTTGGACTTTCTGGCAAGGAGCAAAAGGATGAGTACTTCACAGGTAAGTGTAAAATATATATCTATTCACTGAAAAAACAAAGTTTACAGGGACGTAATAGTTAGGCTCAGCTTTTACTCGTACAAAACCAGTGAAATTCAGCAGTTATAGTTACCTGAGCTAACTGTAACTTACGCCTGCAATGCACTACTTATGTCCTCACATAATACATCAAACATTACATGGTCAGTGACATCACTGATGACATTCAAATGCAAAACAAGGTTTTAGGATTTTTTTTTAATGGCATTGATAAAGACAAAATTATTTTGAAAAGCGTCTGCCTGTTTGATTTTTAATAAATGAATCAACAAACCTCCTGTGTGCTCCTGTGCCTTGGGGACATTTGTGAAGAAAACTAATTTTGTGCAGCCACTTGTACGCAAGCAAGCACCCATCCGAAGTGTTCAGCACTGAGGATCCCTGAAAGATGTGGAATGGCTGTGAAACAAATTCGCCCAGTCAAAAAGACTGCTCTCGGGCAAGAAGAAAGGCGTTGAACAGGTCTTAAGCTGATCTCATGATCCTGATGTCAGCTGGCAATCCATCGGAAGCCTATGATTGATAGCATCAAAACCTGCTGAGAGATCAAGCAGGATAAGGGCCACTCTTCCTCCCTGGTTGAGGGAAAGCCTGATCTCCTCAGTGGCGTTAATCAAATCTATCTTCATATTGTGGCCACTACAGAGACTGAATAGAGTTGACTCCAGCAAATTGTTGGTATGGATGTGAATGACTAGTTTTTTATTCATAATTTTTTTTTATTAGAGAAAACACTGAGGCTTTCTTCCAACATGAAGGAAAGGAACTAGTCTTGAACATTAATCGAAAAATGTCTGTTAGCTTAGCAGCAATGGTTTCAGGTGCTACCTTGGGTATGCTAGGGGTGGCAAGGATCCTGCGGAGACCTGGATTTGGTGCATTTGATCAGTCTTGCAACCTCCTCTAGAGAAGGTGAAGTGAAGTCTCTAAGACTTTTGATTTCCACAGTGGATGAGGTGGTAGCCTGGGTTCAAAACCTATTGTAGACCTCTTAGAATTTATGTAAGAAAATAATTGTCAGAGCGCTACAGAAGACTAGACTAGTGCCTGTAAGTTTTTGATTGTGTCTTTTGTCAACTTAATGACAATTTTTAACAAATATTTGCCAATTAGTATGTGTGTGTGAGTGGCTGCATAGATCTGTCAATGGGTGTGAGTGGAAGTGTTGCTTTGTTGGTGAGTGTGCGAGTGCCTCTTGTGGTCTTTTAATGGGTGTGTGAGTGTTTTTCGGGGGGTGAGTATTTGCTAGGAATTTATGATGGTTAAACATATATACTAAGCTATGACAAAAGTTAAATTAGTATGCCAGGTGTACTACTAATGAGTGATACTGTATGACTGCATGTATTTGTGTGTGAGTGGGTGTCTTAGTGGCATGTGTGAGTGGCTGTTTGTGTGTAAATGTGTGTGAGTGACTGTATGGGTGAACGAGCAGGTATGTGAGTGGCTGTACGGATGAGTGAGTGGTTGTTTGAGTGGTTGTTTGGTTACATGAATTAGTGTGTGAGTGGCTATATGGGTTAGTGAGCAGATGTGTGAGTGCTTGTATGGATTTGTGAATGGGTATGCAAGTGGTTGTATGGGTGTGTGCGTGGCTGTATAGGTGAATATGTATGTGCATTAGTAGCTGTATGGGTGAGTAACTGGCTGTATGAGTAGCTGTATTGGTGAGTGAGTGGTAGTAGGAGTGACTGTAAGAGTAAGTGGGTGTGTGAGTTGTTCAATGGAAGAGCGAGTGGTTGTTTGGTTACTTGTATGGGTATGTGAATGGGTATGTGAGAGGATGTGTAAGTAGGTGTATGACAGGCACAGATGGGCGTGCCTTTGGCATGTCTGCTGCGTGGCCACACAGAGGCTGCCTTTAAGTAGTATGAGGGGGAGGGCTAGAAAGCCAAGAGGCGGTAAAGCAGAAAGCGGCACTGTTGCTGTTGGGGTAGGGGGGGGGGGCGGGCCATGGGGGATTACCAACGGCCGGGACAAAGAAACAAAAGAAAACACAAAAAAAGAAAAAGTGAAAAAAAGTGACAAAAAGGAAAAAAGATGAAAGGAAGGAAATGGAGGGGGTATTCCCTCAACTATCCCCACATCTGGTTCTGGATATTTGTTTCCTTCCCCCTGTTAAGTATGTGGTAACGAAAGACTAGTATCTGGTTCCTATGTGTAGGATGAAAGTAAAGACTGTTGAAATGTAAATGAGAATGGGTACAGCTCCACCCCAACCATCCTGGCAGGATGGCCCATCCTGTCCAGATCTAATGCCCTTTTCTGTCACTGTTAGGAAGGAATACACAAACTCCAACAGCGGAGCCATTCACTGTCAGGAAGCCTAGGATACTGGTAGAAGGCACAAATGATTATGAGAAGAAATTGGCAACTTTTTAAAAGTGTTGTTTTCAGAATTCTGACTTAAAAGCAAACTTTATCATTAGAGAGAATTTGGAATTGCAATTCATGTGAGTCTAAACATCAAATCTCCATCTGCTCCCAATCAGAGGGTGTCACTTATTAAGTGTAATAAGGTAAGCCCATGTCAGTCAATGGGAGAGAGGTTTTTGGAGTTACATACCTCACTGCCCTGGTCTCAGCACATAAAGACTAGTGCCAAACCTTTTGTGAGTGAGCTGAGCGTATGTGTTGTGCAAGTGTGGTAGGAGACAACTCTACCCCTCTATCACAGAGCTGGTCCATCCTCAGCACATATGTTCCCTTTGTCTCACTGTCTGGGAGCAACACACAAATAACTGCTGCTAGCTGTAGGAGAGTAGGATCTGCTTACTATGGTTACCCCTACTTTTTGTTGGTGTTTCACTGTTTTTTTACTTTAGTTTGGCTGGGACCCTGCTAACCAACCTAGCTTCTTCCTCTCTAAATTGATTGCATGTACATTAAGTCCACTCCAGATTGGTTACTGGGTTACCCTTGTGAGTCCCTAGTATATGGTACCTTAGGTACTAAGGGCATATGTACCCCAGAGGCCTACCAGAGGCTGAAGCATGTATTATGCCACCCCTGGGAAGCCTTCCAAAATGACACCACAGGTCTGCTACTGCAGCCTGGGTAAGGTGGTGCATGCACCCCTTACTAAGATATAGGCTACCTATATCTACCTTTTATCACTGACACATACAAACCTGAAGTTGTGCATTGAGCTACTCGTAGTCCAAGCCCTGAGCATCATCTTCCCCGAAGATTGGGGGCCTACACTCCACGAGTGTTCCGTGGGCCTGGTTCTAGCATTTCCGCTTGAGGCTCCTTTGCCATCCCTTGTCCGTCAACTGGGGAGACCCCACGAAGATAAGTCTTTTGTTTATTGGGCTTTCCTAGTTGCACCAGACTTGCCCTGACATCGCTCCAAAGGGTGAGTCCCTCAGACCTTGCTGGTCTACGCCAAACCCAATATTTGCTTTCTGCGTGGGTTGCTGTTGCCAAAGCTTGTTGGGTCTAATCTGGATACAGACACTGCAGCACTCGACATCCTTTGTGGGACAGCTCGAAACCAGCTCCTGGTTGTCGTCGACTCCTCCTGGTCCTCGTGGCTGAAGTGTTAAGCTTCACCTTCTTCACCTGAATTCACCCGACATTGGTTGGCATCTTCTCCTTGCCTTCCTGGTCACTGGCTAGTGACCCAGACTCTGTTCCCTCTGCTTTCAGGTTCTTCAGATCTTCGTTCCACCCTTGGATCCATCCGGACACTTTCCACTTGGTTGCCTGCAGCACTTTTCAGCAGCTCGCCATTGAAATCAACAACGAAACCCGACACCAAAAGACACCTATGCACCCGGTTTCCCTGGGTGAGGTAACTAGTGTACTCCGGTGCTCCCGTGGGTATTGACTCTAGAACTGCCTAGTTCTAAAGAAGTTTGCTCCAAGTCCACTCCTAAGTGTCCTTAATCTGTATTTTTCCAACCGCGACTTTCAACATAGAAGTTAATGGTGATTTGCGGCTGTGTTTAGACACTGCACGCGTCCCCCGTGGGTCCCCTGTGTCACTACCTTGGTTAGCTCCTGGGGACCCCAGCAGTTCTAAAGGCTCTGGGCATTGGTTCTATGTCAGTCGTAGTTCTTATTCCACTTTCTTAGTATATGGTTTGTGACGCCCCTAGGGCTAATCATATATTGTGTTAATTTACTGTGTGTTAGTACGTTTGCTTGTGTACTTTTGCCACTAACCTCATAAAGAGACTAGGGGGATGTGTTTAGAATAAATACATATATTTTATATATATACATGGGGTGGTTCTCCTTTCATTTGGTCATTACATGAGATTATAGACTGGTAAAACAAGCTGCTTTACATTCCTTCAAGACTTAGCCTGAAGGCTGCTCTCCACAGCTACCACTAGGATAGCTTTCTATAAGGTTGTCTTTAACCTACCATCAATAAGGTGTCGTTTGGACTGGTGCAAGGTCCCCACTAGAATAGTGGACAGCATATGACAGGCCAACTTCTCACACTAGCTACACCTAGTCATTTGGCCCAGGATGTAGGCTGCATGCACCAAATGGTTAGGACAAGAAAATGTAAATTTTCTAAAAGTGACATCTTCAGAACTGTGACTGATAATCCAACTTTACCATTAGAGGTGATTTGAAATTACAATTAATTTGATTCCAAACGACATATCTCCATCTACTTCCCACTGAAGGCCTGATTACAATGTGGTGCAGATCGCAACCAACGGCTTATTGGTTGCAGTCTGAACCGCATCTACGGCTGTGGTCTGACCGATGCATTAGGATGTTTGTGGTCGAAGGCAGCAGTCGGAGGGAACGATTGACACCTTCTGGTCAGTTTGAAATTCCTCATAATCCCTTAAAAGGCCAGCTTTTCCGCCATTGGGATTAGGATGTTGGTTTCCGACAGTCCCTTTCCAAGTAGGCCTTTCTGACATTGAAAAGCTGTCGAAAAGCGACATTGGGGCTCTGTCCTTCCGCATCTGGGCCTTGGGGGCACCTATGGTGAAAATCCCTGTGCCATGTGGTAAGCACCGGGATTTTCACAAACTCAAGTCTTCTCAATGGGAGCTTGTGCTGCAGGTGGTTTGCACCCACCATACAAGCTACCATTGAGAAATTAGAGCTTCAGACCGTATTATGTAAGGTCGGACCATAATTAGTTGAGCAGGTTCCTCCACCAAAACGGTGTCGGTCGGCGGCAACTCCGGCCAACATCGTAATCAGGGCCTAAATGCTATCAGACCAAGGATAATTCCCAGGTGCTGTATTCCTGTCTATCCAAAGTCCATTTGTGGATGGGGGACTCAGCACTCAAGCTTAATGGCTCTAAAACGGAGATAATGCTGATGGGAATGAAAAACCCCTCACTTCCCCGCGCGGCCTGGCCCAGCTGCCTGGGATCCCCTCCCATACCCAAGACCGAGATTAAGAGCCTGGGTATCTGGCTGAAGCAAGACCTCTCCTTTAGGACCCAGGCTTCCAAACTAGCCGGTGTCTGTTTTGGTCTCCTCCGATCGGTGCGCAAAGTGCTGCCACTGATTCCTTTTTCATCTCGAAAGCTTCTAATTCAGGGTCTGATCATATCTAGATTAGACTTTAGTAATGCAATCTACCTGGGGGCTCCTGAGATGACTCTGAACAAACTCCAGCAAGTTCAGAATGCGGCGGCACGAATGCTCTACAGCATCCCAATGTCACGATCGGCCAAACCAGCACTGAGGGCATTGCACTGGTTGCCAGTGCGAGAAAGGGTCAAATTTAAATCTCTCTGCCTGGCTCATAAAATCTTGCAAGGCAAAGGCCCACCCGCCCTCCAAAAGATGGTGACCCCATATAAAGCGAGCAGAACTCTTCGTTCTGATCAACAACACCTAATTGTGGCCCCTAGGGTCAAAAAGGCCCGATCAGGAGGAAGAAGATTCTCCGTAAATGTTGCTACCCTCTGGAACTCACTCCCCCTAGGTTTACGTTCGGAGCCTTGTCTCCTACGTTTTCGTAAAAAACTGAAAACTCTTCTTTTCTGTTAAACTATCGGACTTTGTTTCTCTGCTCTGTTACTCTGTTGGGTAAAGCGCTGGGATGCTCCAGGGTAACCATGCACTGTACAAGACCGTTATAATAATAATAATAATAATAATAACTTATTAAGTATAATAAGGTAAATTCATATTAGTCAATGAGAGAGATAGGCCTCACTAGCACCATTTAATTTACAGTCCCTGGGTGCATCTAGTACCATTTTACTAGGGACTTACAAGTAAATTAAATGTGTCAATTTTGTGTAAGCCAATTTCAACATGTTTGAAGGGAACAGTAAACCCACTTTAGCACTGGTTACCAGTCCTAAAGTCAACAACAATGAATTCGTCAAACAGGAGGAGTGAAGGCAAACGGATTGGGGGGATAGCAGTGGCTTTTGCTTGCATTGTGAAGCACTGCAAATACAAAATAAGCATGGAAGACGACGAAAGCATATAAAATTGTACTTACCTGCTGACTTGCTCCCTTTTCCCGATACTCGCCTTCCAGACGTCCATGCACTGCTACGCACTGTTCAGGCTGCCAGATGCAAATCCCGACGCTGCTCTCATGCTGGAAATATTATTCCTAGCAGAAACGATGCACTGGGATTGGTCTGAGTGACCTGGTTTGCTGCTTAGACAGTGCCTGGGAGTCTGTGCTATTTCGCCAACATGGCTGTGTAGGTTGGAGAAACCTAAGTGTGCATGTTTGTATGGCTGGCCTGAGCCAGGCTGCCAAACTGACATGTGCACTTACAAGTGCATCTACGACTCCCCCTCCCATTCCCTACCCAGAGAAAAATAAAATGATAATGAAATTGTTTTATCATTTTATTTTCCTTCTGCTGACTTTTAGCAGAGGAGCAACTCTTCTCTGCCAATACGGAGGACTGGCTGCTGGGGAATACCATGCCGAGGATATCAAGTCTAACAATATTTAGAGCAGTTTTTAAGACAATTTAGGTATATATACATGTATGGCAGTTAATTGGTAAAATACTGTGATCATATGCATAATTTAAATCTTCAAAACCATGACTGCCTCCACCCAATTGAAGTGATTATCTTCTATTAATACCAAGGGCCAGATGTATGCCGCGCACAAGCTACAGGACAGAGGGATGAAATAGAGCAGTTCAGAGACAGGGGACCATCAGTTGACAAACGCTGCCCAACAAGCTGAATTTGCTTTGATATCACTCCTTTAGTTCGCACTAGAAAACCAAACCTTCAGTAGTTGAACACTGTGGTGTGAATTTGACATTGATGATAATCTTCCACTTACTGATCTTGCTTGGATGATGAAAGTGGGTGGCCCAGCCATCCTCCACCGGGCTCATATGAGAGAAGACTGGCATGCTCTTAGCATCCTGAGTGCCTCCTATGCTAAGCTTTCTAGTGGTCAACCCTCCTCAAGGTGCCAGGAGTCTACTTGAACTTGTAATGACTCCAGCAGCACCCAGAGGGCATGGAAAGTTCAGTTCAGAGAGTCTTCATTTAATTAAAAGAACATGTCAGGTGCCTAGGTTCAATGGAGAAACCTATTTCATGTTGTGATTCCTGTCCTGTACCTAAAGGAGCCAATGTTTGAGCAAAGGAGGACAGAGTTTCCAGTGTAGTTGAACCTTTTATAGCTCTAGTACTTGTAGAAGCAGTTAAAGTGATAGTAGCTGTAATAGGGGCAATGACACTGGTGGTAATTGCAACTGAAGGAGCCAGGTTCCATGTTCTAGATCTGCTCTGGAACCTCAGGCTAATGGTACTCTCTTTCAGCATGAAAACATTGAGGGGAGAGAAATCGTTAGCCAATAAACATTTTAGTTCCAACTTACTATGACTCATAAAAATCACAGACTTCCAGTTAAGTTTAGTTATTTTATTACAAAGGTAGGCGGACATACAGGCACCCCAAGGTGAGGGTGTAGAAATACATTGGAACTAGTTGAGGCAGTGCAACATGCACAAGACAATCAGTGTGAGTGCCAGAATACAGAAAATAATGGCATCGATGTCGAGATTCCCCTTCAATGAAAGTTTGTGGGTATAAAGCATTAATCTGTCCCTACACTACATCTAGCGTGGCATCCCTACAGAGCATTTCCCAAGGCAAGATTTATTAAGGTGTCTGCATGTGGAGCCTTCCTAAGAAGCCTCTTCAAATCAGATTAGTCAGGTAGCGTAATGCTACAGAGCTTGTTCTAAGATGCTCTCACTCTCAAGGCAAGGTAGAAGTCCCTGGACACTTTCCCTAACTTCGATACATCAATACCACAGGTATCATCCCATGATGCTATGCAACATCGGACCATCCAGCGAGACCACCTTCTCTTGGTTGATTTTCTATTAGGCTGCGATGCTCCCAGGCCTTGGCGAGATGACCATGATTCCCACGCTTGCTCCAATGAGAAAGTACAACAGGTCTCAATTTTCAGTATCAATGCTCAATATATCCTCTTCTCACTAAACCTAACTACTAAAACAAAGACACTATTATAGCTAATAAGAATGATTCTTCAAGATAAGTATGTAAGAGGTCTGTCATGGACTTACTTATATCCGCCCAAAACTCTTGGATGGGCATGTGGATGTGGATATCATTGGCATTCGTTAGACCACATTCATTGCAAAACATCTCCTTTGCTCCTTTTAATTACGCTAGCCTTTTCGGTGAACAGTATGCTCTGTGATGGGAAAATAAATGGTTTTGTCTTAGATCTGCTGGTTTAACTAACTTATATAGTACACAAAAAGTTACTTGCCACAAGACATGGGGATTGAAGGCAAAATTATTTCTCCTCATAAATGGGTTGGCAGGATTAGCCCTTTATCTTGTATATCCATGATCAACTCGTACCAGGTTGCCAGCACTTTCTTTTTGTTGCTTGCTTGTTATCATATACTCTTCCAGTTTATGTGTTCCTCCTTTATACTCATCCACCAATTAGGTCCAACTCTGTAGTTGTAGGAATGTGAACTTGGACATCTTGGTTGCTTGTTGGAAAAATTCCCAAAGTTATAATTGGCCCTATTGAGAAATCTGACCCCATTCGGTGATGCCAGCTTCTCTTAAGGTCACTGCAATCTCGCCTTTTAAACATTCAGGGGAACCCAGGGAATTCCATATTGGGGCATACGTACTGTGATATGATAAGTTTGTCGTACGTCCGATCTGTGCCCACAGTTGGGCTGTTGCCTGCAACACCTTTAGGGGTGGTGTAGTGCAGTGGCCACTGCAGCTGACACCAGAGAGCACGGCTCATGGTTCAATCCCTAGCGCAGGAGGCAGATCAGCTCAGCATCATGTGACTCTGGGCAATAGCTCACTTAATCTCCCCGATGGTTGCCAGTGCCTTGAGACCCTTACAGGAGATTAGTCCGTCCTTTACAAATATCAAGTTTATTTATAGATTTTATTTATTTAGTCTGATTTTTTAAAAGTATTTTTGGTGTCCAAACTTGAACATAAATTTTGGCCCTCCATTTCCTAATTTCTTCAGCAGGGTCTCCCAAAGCGTCTCACTCCAAGACCCCCCTTTATCGAATAAGAGAAATGTAAAGTTGTTTAACTGAAGGGCCCAAACATATAATTGGAAGACTGGGACTGCAATGCCCCCCTTATCGTACTTGTTCTGCAAATTCCTTTATGCAATTCGTGTACCCTTTGAAACCCATATAAAATAATCTACTGTACTTTGAAGCTTTTGGAGCCAGATATTCTTAAAATTAGGAGGTATCTTATTAAAAAGAAAAGTCAATTTAGGGAGAATTGACATTTTAAATAAACTGGTCTGCCGATAAATCGTTGGTGGGAGATGTGACCATCTGACTAATAATCTGTTCATTTCCATCATAAGTTTTATTAAAATGTAATTCTGCCATATCTCCTAACAAATGACCCACTTCTATACCTAAATGTTAGAACTGGCCCTTTTGAGAGGTTTATCTTCAAGCTTTTTGCCTTTTGCCTCCTATTTTTCTGACCCTGTTTTTGTTGGCTATAGGATTCTGATCACTTTACCACTGCTGATCAGTGCTAAAGTGCATATGCTCTCTGTATACATTTTGACAATGATTGGTTATCCATGATTGGCACGTTTGATTTACTGGTAAGTATCTAGTAAAGTGCACAGGGTGTGCCAGGGCCTGTAAATCAAATGCTACTAGTGAGCTTGAAGCACGTGTTGTGCCACCCACATGAGTAGCCATGTAAATGTATCTCAGACCTACCACTGTAGTGTATGTGCACGCAGTTGTGAACTTCCATGTTGTCCTACCACGTGCACCCACTTGCCAGGCCAAACCTTCTCTTTCCTTACATGTAAGGCGCTTCTAAGGTAAGGCCAATATACCACCATGGGAAGGGTGCAGTGTATGTAAAAGGTAGGTCATGTACTAGTATGTATGACATGTCCTGATGGTGAAATACTGTGTAATTCATGATTTTTCACAATTGAAAGGCTATCTGTCCTATAAGCTTATCATTGGGGTTGCACTGTTACATTCTGACATTTGTAACTTGCAATAGAGACAAGATAGAAAAATTAATTTCGACTCTCTGAACTTAGAATGTATTAGTTAAACTTTTGGTTAAGGTGGTTTTTAAATACTGTGTTTGAAAATGCCAATTTTAGAAAGTGTGTAGCAGGGAAGTCGGCCAGGACCTGTGTTATTTTTACGTTTCTGAGTTAACGCTAGATGCAATAGACAATATAAGACTTCTAAGATATTACGATGTTTTTTTGATGATCTCGCACACTAATGATTTTTTTCACATCAATGTTTATTTATATTGTGTAGCCAGAACACAATTTTGTTATTTAATGTTTTTCACATGTACATAAGTATTATCTGTTTATTGACTTTATGTCTCTTTCTGTTTCAAATATGTGACTAGGGGCCCGATGTAGGTAATTCATATTTACCACTTCTTAAATACAGAATCATACCGATTCGGTATTTAAGAAGTGGTAAATATGAAGGGGGGAGATGTAGGTATTTCCAGATGTGGAAATACCGAATCGTTAAGATTCGGTATTTACCGAATCTGGAAATACCGAATCGGTATTTCCTATTGATTCCTATGGGCTGTGAAGCCCATAGGAATCAATGGGCAATACCGAATCTGTAATTACAGAATCGGTAATTACCGATTTTAGCAAGGGTGCAGGGGGTGTCACTTTGACACCCTCTGGCACCCCAAAAATAGGCATGTGCGCCATGTGGCACACAGACATGCCCTAAGGGCATGTCTGTCTGTCACATGGCTAGGTGTGCATGCACACATGTGCATGCACACCTGAATTCGGTATTTTAACACCCAATTGGATTGGGTGTTAAAATACCGAATTTGTAGGGCCTTTGGGACTCTGAAGAGTCCCACCTACATATGGATTTACAGAATCGGTATATTTACCGATTCGGTAAAATACCGAAGTGTTAAATTTACCGAATCGGTAAATATACCGATTCTGTAAATTCAGAACCACCTACATCTCAAAAGCCAAATACCGGTCGGTAACGGGCGAATTCGGCCGTTACCGACCGGTATTTGGCTACCTACATCTGGCCCAAAGTCTTTAAAAAAAGTTAAAGAAAAAGGTATACATAAAATACCAGATTAAATGAAAAGAAATAGTTTGGTCTAGCGTTAACTCAGAAACATCAAAATAACACAGGTCCTGTCCGACTTCCCTGCTACACATTAATAAACGGCCCAGCCAGAGCCTGGTCCATTGGGCCTAACTCCCCCTTGATACCGATTCAGAGCGGGTAGTCGCCCGCGTGAGTGGAGGCACCACAAATAAGAGTCCCCTTCGTTTAAGTGAGTAATTCCTAACAGCTAGGATCACCATCCTTCCTGTCAAAAAATGGCAGAAAGAGACACATTGACTTTTTCAGAAAATCATTTTCAGAACCTCATAACAGCTTCTGCAATTTCGCTAAGTACATCAGCTAAACAGCTAAACGAGGTAGAAAAATTAACGTGACGACATAAAAAACACATACATACGGAGCATACATTTCCTCTTAGAGCATCTCAAAGCTGACCCCATCCCATGGGGCCTACAGGTTAAAAACGTTCCTGTCAAGATAAAGAAACTTGAATGGACAACAAATAAACCATTGTTCAGGTACATTAATCAGTTTGCAGACTTAAAGAGGAAGCTAAAATTTAATAAAAGAATGTTAGTCATTTGTTATTTTAAATATATGTTTTTTCGCTCATCCTAATTTTAGAAACCTACATTGCTGCTAAAATTCAAGAGCCCTGATGAGAGTTTGCATATTAAATATCAGAGACTTGAAACGGGTTGGCTTTATTAGGATTCATGATACGAACATGGAGGAATTATGAATTAAGTTTTTGTCTATATATAGAGGAGAAGTCCCATGTATTAGGCACTAATGTTTTCCCCGTGTTTTCCTATTATTTCATAATTGAAATAGAATATTTATGAAATAATATCAATATGTAAAATAGGATTTTGTCTTAGATGCAATAGACAATATAAGACTTCTACGATATTAGGATGTTTTTTTGATGATCTCTCACACAAGAAGAAGAGCGAAAGGACTGTGTGAGGAGTGCTGCCTTTCCTGTTTAAGGGCGGGTTGGCCTGCAGTTGCTGCTTCTGTCTGTGGTGGAGGAAAAGGACTGACTCTTTTATTCCTTGCTGTGGTATACTGCTTGTGAAGAATCTCCAAGGGCTTGTGTGTGCTTGCCTCCTGTTAAAAGTCTCAGGGATACAAAAGATTTAATGGAAAAAGACCCTTGCTGGGTCTGAAGTTGACCTGCCTGGTGGGTGAGTTCAAGAGCTGCGTGAGGAATGCTGTCCCTGATGTGAGTGGGGTGGGACGGCTTGCAGTTGCTACTCCTGCCTGGATAAGAAGGAAGACTGGACTGTTCTTCACCCTGTTGCTTTCCTTTTAAAAGAAGGCCTGCAGAAACGCTGTTTTCCCAGTCTAGGGCATGTTGGTCTGCCTGCAGTTAGCATGTGATGAGCGCCATTCATAAACATAGGATCAGCACTTGACTGGTCCCCTTGAAAGTGTGGAATCGACACATGGCGAGCTCGGACTTTTTCAGGCCTCCTTCCCTCTGTGAGCCCAGCCAATGGAGAGCGCTTCATGTTCCTCCGAGATGAAACGCATCTGGTGTCTTGATTTGTGCTTGAGGTTACCCCTCTTACCAAAAATCTGGCCTTGAAGCGTCAGTACCGAGAAGCAGGCTGTGAGCGCGGCCCCGTGGCAATCTCGCCTTCCCCAGTGGCTGCAGATCCAGCTGCCATGAGAGGAAACCCCAGGGGAGGGGTGAGGAACTCCGCTGACGTCACACTGGACACCGGCGATACAGAAAAGGGGGTGGTGATGAACAGAGTGTCTGAATTAAGCAGACCACTCTTACCCAGTCCAAAGATCAGGGCTTGATCCATCACTGTTATTTATCTCACTGCCCCATCCCAGCTCAGAACCTGGCTATATGCAAATTAGTCTGTCCCTGGCCCAGTGCATCATGGGAACAGGGCAGACCAAACTACCAAGCCAATTCTTCACCAGAAAGGAGACAAGCTACCGGGGACCAGTTTCTGGCATTTCAGCCTCTTCGGCCCGGCTTGCTTGAATCCCGATGGAGCAGTGAGAAAGGGACTCATGTCTGAGTATACCCTGCCACACCTATAGTGGCCAAAAACGATACAGAAAAGGGGGTGGTGATGAACAGAGTGTCTGAATTAAGCAGACCACTCTTACCCAGTCCAAAGATCAGGGCTTGATCCATCACCGTTATTTATCTCACTGCCCCATCCCAGCTCAGAACCTGGCTATATGCAAATTAGTCTGTCCCTGGCCCAGTGCATCATGGGAACAGGGCAGACCAAACTACCAAGCCAATTCTTCACCAGAAAGGAGACAAGCTACCGGGGACCGGTTTCTGGCATTTCAGCCTCTTCGGCCCGGCTTGCTTGAATCCTGATGGAGCAGTGAGAAAGGGACTCATGTCTGAGTATACCCTGCCACACCTATAGTGGCCAAAAACGATACAGAAAAGGGGGTGGTGATGAACAGAGTGTCTGAATCAAGCAGACCACTCTTACCCAGTTCAAAGATCAGGGCTTGATCCATCACCGTTATTTATCTCACTGCCCCATCCCAGCTCAGAACCTGGCTATATGCAAATTAGTCTGTCCCTGGCCCAGTGCATCATGGGAACAGGGCAGACCAAACTACCAAGCCAATTCTTCACCAGAAAGGAGACAAGCTACCGGGGACCGGTTTCTGGCATTTCAGCCTCTTCGGCCCGGCTTGCTTGAATCCTGATGGAGCAGTGAGAAAGGGACTCATGTCTGAGTATACCCTGCCACACCTATAGTGGCCAAAAACGATACAGAAAAGGGGGTGGTGATGAACAGAGTGTCTGAATTAAGCAGACCACTCTTACCCAGTCCAAAGATCAGGGCTTGCTCCATCACCGTTATTTATCTCACTGCCCCATCCCAGCTCAGAACCTGGCTATATGCAAATTAGTCTGTCCCTGGCCCAGTGCATCATGGGAACAGGGCAGACCAAACTACCAAGCCAATTCTTCACCAGAAAGGAGACAAGCTACCGGGGACCGGTTTCTGGCATTTCAGCCTCTTCGGCCCGGCTTGCTTGAATCCTGATGGAGCAGTGAGAAAGGGACACATGTCTGAGTATACCCTGCCACACCTATAGTGGCCAAAAACGATACAGAAACGGGGGTGGTGATGAACAGAGTGTCTGAATTAAGCAGACCACTCTTACCCAGTCCAAAGATCAGGGCTTGATCCATCACCGTTATTTATCTCACTGCCCCATCCCAGCTCAGAACCTGGCTATATGCAAATTAGTCTGTCCCTGGCCCAGTGCATCATGGGAACAGGGCAGACCAAACTACCAAGCCAATTGAGCTAAAAAACGGTGATGGATCAATCCCTGATCTTTGGACTGGGTAAGAGTGGTCTGCTTAATTCAGACACTCTGTACATCACCACCCCCTTTTCTGAATCATTTTGTCCACCATAAGCGTGGAAGGGTATACTCAGATGTGAGTCCCTTGCTCATTGCACCATCAGGATTCAAGCAAGCCGGGCCGACGAGGCTGAAATGCCAGAAACCGGTCCCCGGTAGCTTGTTTCCTTCCCAGTATAAGAATTGGCTTGGTAGTTTGGTTTGCCCTGTTCCCATCATGCACTGGGACAGGAACAGACTAATTTGCATGTAGCCAGGTTCTGAGCTGGGATGGTGCAGTGAGCTAAAAAACGGTGATGGATCAATCCCTGATCTTTGGACTGGGTAAGAGTGGTCTGCTTAATTCAGACACTCTGTTCATCACCACCCCCTTTTCTGAATCATTTTGTCCACCATAAGCGTGGAAGGGTATACTCAGATGTGAGTCCCTTGCTCATTGCACCATCAGGATTCAAGCAAGCCGGGCCGACGAGGCTGAAATGCCAGAAACCGGTCCCCGGTAGCTTGTTTCCTTCCCAGTATAAGAATTGGCTTGGTAGTTTGGTTTGCCCTGTTCCCATCATGCACTGGGACAGGAACAGACTAATTTGCATGTAGCCAGGTTCTGAGCTGGGATGGTGCAGTGAGCTAAAAAACGGTGATGGATCAATCCTTGATCTTTGGACAGGGTAAGAGTGGTCTGCTTAATTCAGACACTCTGTTCATCACCACCCCCTTTTCTGAATCATTTTGTCCACCATAAGCGTGGAAGGGTATACTCAGATGTGAGTCCCTTGCTCATTGCACCATCAGGATTCAAGCAAGCCGGGCCGACGAGGCTGAAATGCCAGAAACCGGTCCCCGGTAGCTTGTTTCCTTCCCAGTATAAGAATTGGCTTGGTAGTTTGGTTTGCCCTGTTCCCATCATGCACTGGGACAGGAACAGACTAATTTGCATGTAGCCAGGTTCTGAGCTGGGATGGTGCAGTGAGCTAAAAAACGGTGATGGATCAATCCCTGATCTTTGGACTAGGTAAGAGTGGTCTGCTTAATTCAGACACTCTGTTCATCACCACCCCCTTTTCTGAATCACACTGGACACCGGCAGCATCCATGGCTTGATGAGGAATTGCCGTTCTTGCAGCCGCCAGCCCCGCTCTTACCCCTGGTACCGTTGAGCGATTACTGAGCCTCACATATAAGTGGACATTCTAGGTGCATTTTCATCCTTTAGAAATGTTGTCAATGTGTGCTTTAAATTTGAGGAATCTTACAAATCCACAGCTATTTCTACCTTCCAAGGGTGAACCATCCTTACCTTGGAAGGAATGGAGAAAGTATTTTTGTACTTACATGGATACATTTGTGGATGAAGACTTCACTACTGAAAAAAAGTTTCGTTGTATTGTTTGGTTCCAGGAGGCTCAAAACATATAACCAAATAAAAAAAAAGAATGGGAGGGGGAGTGATGTATTTACTCATGCTCTTGAGGATCTTGATAAACATTATTCTCCTATTGTTTGTGTGGCAGTGAATAGATACAAATTGTCTCCACAAAAGCAAGGTAAAAATTAGACTGTGGAAGATTATGTGTCAGCATTGGGGCGTTAGCATTAACATGCAGATTTGGTACTCTTCAGTAAGAATTTATTTGTGTCTAAATAAAAATGCATGTCAGTAATCCCAATATTCAGGGCAAATTAGGGGTTAATGTGGAGAAAGCTGAATTAGCAGGACCTTGTGCCGAGGGTGTTCTTGAGGCTGGCCAGGATTTCAAGATTGTTCATAAGGTCAGTTTGTAAAGACGCTGGAAACTAAACACAATAGCAAATCCGATGATGTGCAAGGGAAGGTCACCATTTCAGAAAGCAAAAAGAATTCCTGCGTTTCTGCAGAGCATATGGCATACTTTAAAATGTGCCCAGCCAAGTTTCAGTAGTGTTTATCTTTTGGCTTAATTTGTCACTATGCAAAAATGTGTAGTAGAAAGGTTGGTTCTTATAACAAGAAATACAATGTATACAGGAAGGAAATGAAAGTAACTCAAACAATTCTGAAGATTGTGATAATCCTAATGTGAACTATGTGTTCTGCATTGATTATGATATCCTAGGTATTGATCAGGTTAGGGTTAAAAACAGATTTGTGTGGTTGATATGGGTGGTGTTAAATTTAATATTGTATTAGACTCAGGATCACGTTTCGCGATAGTCTGCAAAGAAATTTGGAAGCGCCACTTCATAGAGAAATTGGGTGCACAACTGTATAAGGCGGACGTCATTTCAAAAAGTTACTCAGGTGATAGAATTGACTTTGTTGGATGCAAGAATCGTGTCTTCCAGTACAAGAATAGAACAACCAACTGTAGATTGTTTGTAGCCAAAAAGTACCTTCTGTTTTAGGGTGGACTGATCAGGGAAATTTAGGCATTTTCTCAACCCAAACAGAGCTGCACCTGTGTTATCTATTAATGATTTCAACATGAATTGTTCTTCTTTATTTAAAAATTACCCCAAAGTATTTTCTAGCAAGGTTGGACTACTGAATGATTTTGAACATCACACTGAATGAACATCACATTGAATTGAAGTCAACAGCTGTTCCATGCATTCACAAATCTAGACCTTTACCCATGTCAATATGTGATGAAGTGCATAAGGAATTACAAAATCTAAATTCTACAGGCATTATTGAACCAGTAGAATCTGCTGAGTGGGTTTCATGGTGGCTGCTAAATGTCCTAATTTGCAAAGTCAGGCTTTGCATTGACCTCAAGGAAGTTAATAACAACATTTTAGTCAACCAATTTCCTCTTCCCCCCATTAGTGAAATGTTGTCTGCAACTAAATGGATGTGTTGGTTCTCCACTATTGACTTATAATCAGTGTATCACCAGATACCTTTAAATGTAAAGAGCAAAAAGTACATGTCTTTAATAACACTGTTTGGATGCTTCCAATTTACCAGGGTACTTTTTGTACAAGCATCCGCCGCTGCACTTTTTCAAAGAGTTATGACCAACATCTTTGAGGGCGTTAGTGGTGTGATATTCTTCAAGGATGATATCCTGATAATGGGCAGTGATAAATTGGAGCACAATCTTCAATTGAAGCAAGTGCTGGAGATTTTGAAAATGTAAGAACTAACTGTTGAACTCAGCAAATGCAAATTTGCATTGTATGAGGTTGTGTACTTAGGCCAAAAGATTAGCAAGGAAGGAATAAAACCCAGACAAGGACTTATTGATGCAATTGATAATGCACCTAGTCCCACAGAGAAAGATGAGGTCAGGGCATTTTTAGGTCTGATTGAATGTTATTCGAAATTTATAATGAATTTCTCTGAAAAAACCTACCATATATGTCAACTTGTGAAGGGTAAAGCCAAGTTTATTTGGTCCAGTGACTGCCAGGAATCATTTGATAAGATAAAAAAAGAATTGTCAAATGCATCTTTTCTGAAAGGTTTTGATTCAAAATGTCAAATTATTGTAACCACCGATGCTAGCGATAAAGATCTGGGTGCTGTTCTTTCACATAAGATAATCAGATAATGAACATAAGGAAAGAGTGGTAGCTTTTGTGTCACATTCCCATACCACTGACACAGAAAAATACTCAGTGATAGAACGTGAAACATTAGCAAGCACGTGGGCCCTTGGACATTTTCGATTGTATTTTTGTGGTTTTCATGTTCTACCGCCCCATGGACCTTAACCTCTTGCGAAAATATTGTCCACCTCTGGATTACAAAATGCCTCCCCTAGACTAAGCAAAATGTAATTGAAATTACTAGATTTAGTTATGATACTATATATAGGCCTAGGGTTAAGAATCGTGTTGCTGATTTCTTAAGCAGGTTACCCTTAACTTTAGCTGAAGAAGATAAAGCTTTACGGAATGAGGGTGAAATGGCTGCATTACGATTTGATGTTGGGCAAGATGGAATCACCTTTCCAGAATGGATTGACTTCATGGCTAGAGATAGTTTTCTCAATAATGTTACATCATTTGTGTCTAAATGATGGCCAATAAAAAAAATTGTGTATGGAGGAATTGGCGTTCTGGGAAGTAAGGAATGAATTAAGTGCAGGAGAAAATCTCCTGTACAGAGCTCGGAAGGTATTAGCACCAGCATGATTAAGGAGAAGGTTGTTAAAACTATGTCACAAGGGTCATCTGGGATTATCCAAAACAAGGCAAAGAGTGAAGTAAAATGACTGGTGGCCTGGCATTGTTAAAAAAGTGGAGCATCCCATTGAAGGTCCTAGTATGTCAAGGGAAAGAGTTGGTATGGACAATGTGGGTCCTGTTGAAGATACAGATGGAGCTTGCAAGTACATCTTGGTCCTGGTGGAACATTTTTCCCAATGGCCTGAAATTGAAATTGTTGACTGTGTTGATGATTCTAAAGTCATTGAGTTTTTAGATAAAATCTTCATGAGCAGGATTACCAAAATCCATTATTACTGACAATAGTACACCATTTACTTCTTTAGTGTTTAAAGATTTCTTAAAGTGTAAATGTATCAAGCATAAAACTACATTTGCTTATCATCCTGAAGGGAATGGTTTAGTTGAACTCTTCAATAAGGTACTCAAAGGTAGCATTCAACTGTATCAATGTCATTATATGATGTGGGAAAGTGAGCTATGCAAGCTGATTTGGTCTTACAGAATTACCCCAAGCTTGATTACTGGGAAAAGCCCATTCACAATTATGAGAGGAAGGCAAGCACTGAGCAAAAACGTGGGCTGGATGCCAGTTCGTAAATACCTAAATTGCACAGAAACCTATAAGGAACGGTAGGATAGAATAAATGGTTTAAAACTAAGTCGGTTCAAGTGTGGAGTTTGGGTGGAAGTTATTTTGGAAAAGAAAACTACGCAGGGAGCAAGCAGATTCTCTTTCCCTTTTCGTATATGTGAAATTCATTGTAATTCCATAAAACTCTGTGATGGTAAGGTTTGGCACATGAGTAGACTGGCTTTGTGTAGTCTTAATGAAAATGTACCTGACATTGCTCGCATTAGGGTGGCCAATGCCTACTCTGGATTGTGGTTAGATTTTGACGATGATAGGATGGAGGTACCTGATCCTAACAACAGTATGGTGAGTGCATCGGAGGGGAGTGCTAGTGCTTCTGATGGGGCAAAAAGTTCTTCTGAAACCACTCATTTTGATGGCAACGCTCGGGATGGCGGATCTTGTTCACCCAGTGGTTCTGGTAGTCCGGTAGGCAGCCAGAAACACACCACTAGCCATGGAAGAACATTAGTCAGACCTAAGAAACTTAATGACTATGTTGTTGATGTATAAGTACACGCGTGTTGCTCCCATGCACTGCGCTGTACTTTGCGGGCTGTCTGCACTGCAGCTCACCCATTTACCTTGTTACATTGCATCCCTTCCTTCCTTTGTCTCCCCTACATTTTATCGTTTCCTTGTGAAAGCGAGGATGTGTTGTGATGATGGACTAACATGCTAATGTTCTATCATGATTCAATACATATCCCCTTCCTTATTGGCACTGATTGTCACACACTGTACCTCACATTCAACTGTTGACAGTTGCTTATCGGTTGCTTGTCATTATCCTGTTGACCTACTTCTGGACCAGATGTGTCTGGGACTTACATTAGTTAAACTTTGTTTCAAACCGCATTTAGTGTATGTCTTCATTTCTAAACCGCAAAACAAATACCATTTCAGAAACTGCATGTAAGGTACACTGATGTTGTAGGGTGTTGTGTTTCAGGTAGTTCCATGACATGTGCATCCTTTAAGTATTTACTTTACTGCACTATATGTAATGTCTTGACAATTGCCTAGTGTCAAAGTGATTATTGATTTATGAAAATGTGGTCTATGTGTTTTATGCACATTTTGATGACACGTGCCTAGTGGCACAGTAATTCATGTAATAGTGGTCTTATGTAATTTATGTGCATCTTTATGTCAATCGCCTAGTGGCGCACTGATATCTGTGAAGTGGTCCAATGTATGCTACCTATAATACAAAGTGTTATTTTTATATAACCTTGTGTGTAGTCTTTTTTGTGGTGTGCCTAGTGTGTAACTGGTGTGTGTGTGTAATGCGCAAACACTTTACACATTGCCTCTGGGATAAGCCTGGCTGCTCTGCCAAGTTACCAAGGGGGTGAGCAGGGGTTATCTTAGGTGTGTAACTCCCTTGCCCTGACTAGAGTGCTGGCCTTTGCCTGGCTAAAGTGCATACCCTAACCAACGAGAAACCCCATTTCTAACACTAAATATTTTATCTAATTTTTTATTAGATTGGGCCTCTTCTCCAAATTTCAAACCATTTCCTCTGTCTTGGCGGGATTTGCCTTATAGCCCGCTACCTCCCCAAACTGTACCCCCAGTTGGTCATCACATCACCCGCGTATAGGGAAAGAAAATCCCGCCAAGAGCCATACTCAAAGGGGTGATTTATTGATCCCTCCTAATATTTTCTGCGAGAGGTTCAATATACCACTATACACATCTTGAGGTTAGTCTTGAACTATTTTTTTTTGGGTTATTTCCAGAGGCTGGAACCAAACTGGATTATGGCGACAAATTGCCATTTTACCTTATAAAACTGGGAAGAAGGTTGATTTGTAAACATTGGATTTATTCAACACCACCCACAAGATCTGAATGGCTTGAACGAGTCCTGTATGTATATAGATGGAGCTAAACCGCTCATCCTCAAAAAGAGTGGCTACGCTATGAGATTCATTGGCACATTGGCTGGATAGGAAGGGGGGATAATCCTTCAGACTGGGGTTATGAAGATGTTCACTTTTGTCTTAGTCCACTGTTCACGGCCATATGGGGAGATGACATGGTAGTTAATATCCCCTTTGCTCTGCTAATTACACTGTTATTTCCAATGTCTCCTAACAGGGCAGGATGACTCTAATAAAAGAGAAGCTCTGAGATTTCAGTTGGAAATAAAGAAGGCATATGAGGACAAAAAAAGGAATGATGTTTCCACCTGCAACAGAAACAGAACATGCACATGAACTTCACTGTTAAATCAAATGCGAGAGCTTCCAGGGAAAAATAAATTTCAGGTCTACAGAAATCAGCCAACATAAGGAACGAAATTACACATAAAGTGAACACTTCCACTAAGCATTTCTAAATTAACACGTTACATAAGCACATCAAATATATGAATAATTGTTAGCAACAAGTACGATTTATACATGTTAATGTTGTCAATTAGCACATCTAGTTTCAACGCTAATTTCTTCACATTTATATTGAAAATCCCTAGCACGTCACGTTTCACGTTATTACAGTTCACATATCATTTGTTAATACGGCAAATGAAAACATGTAGGTGCAGACCTCCCAGGAATATGATGCACCCCTACAAATTAAAGAGCAAAATTTGTACTACATCACAGCTACATGCCAACTCTTCTTTTTAAAATGTTTTGCACACCAATATAAAACATGGGCCTCTGACACACAACGCAGACTGAAGTTTCTCAGGTGTGTGGTTCCTGCTGGAGGCACAATGAATTCCTACAGTCTTCTGGCCTTGGAAGAAGGCCCAGTTCTAAAAAGCCTGGAAATGGAAAGTTGTTTGCCGACAAGATTGTATGAAACTAGTGGGTTTGGCAATAACTGCCTTTGCAGGAGTCTGCTCTGATTGGTCACCCAGACAAAATTGCATTTCCTTTTTAATACCTTGATATTTATAATCAATACACTAAAAAATAAGTGTAGAAAAATTTACATTATTTTAAACATCAAAATAGAGCATAGAGTTTTCGTATTTGAAAAAACCTAATGATCGACTAATAAACATATTTTCTTTGTCAAATAAACGTGGCAATGTAAATATTAATAATACAGCCATGTGCAGCCTTTTTGAGGCTTTTGATAATTTTCCCTTTGTGGTAAATAAATAAATAATTACCGGTACTATTTTTCTATGCATTTAACTGAAAAGGATAGCTCAATAAATAAGAGGCAGAATCCGAGGTGTCTGAGTCATAAGGGCTTTAATCAGATGGCTCGAGCCAATGGACCATCGGGTTCCATCACCTGCAAAGGTTCAGGAAGGGACAGGCATGACAGTCTCAGGAAAAGGGGAATGGCAGCCGCTGTCATATTAACATCATACAGTATATATAGAAAAACAGTACAATTGCATTGAATACAGTAGGCGTAACAAGTGACAAACGAAAGATAAGAACATATGGGCGTGAAAAGAAGGCGTGCACGGAGACATGTGATGTAAACGTCACAGAAGTGTCATAAGTGGGTGGATACATGGAGGGGGCTACCTGGGCAGCTGGAACCTTTAACCTACTGGTGCGCGCAAACGGGCCATGACGTGTAACCGGGGAGAGCTGGGGGCTCTGACTTCTGGCACTAGAGGAGGAGACTAAAGTCTGGGACGTCAGGACGACATGTCTGATATCTCGTGTTTGGAGAGCATGTTGATAGAATCTAAAAGTCATCAGGGTAAAGGCTACTTGTCACTAAGGCTGGTGCATGCATATATTTCTTTATGTATTGCGTGTGCTATGAATCTTCTATGGATACTAATTCAGTAATTCTCTTGCATGGAGACAGGAAGACTAGGCTATAACTGAAGATGTTTATGAGGTTCGTTAGCTAGGAATGTGAAGCCGGGGAGCAGAACTGATAACTAGAGGCATAACATATTCTTGGCAGACAGGCAGGCAGGCCAGGCCGGGCACCGCGCTGCTTGGCAGAAAGTAAGTGAAGGGTCAGGGATGCGGGAGGGGCTGCATCGCTCCTCGGAGTGGTTCAGGAGACTCGAGACTCGAATCTGGTGTCCAGGCCCTTTGAGGCCTAGAAACGGGGACAACTCGATGAATTAACGTGCACAAGGTAAAGACGTTGGCAACATAGGCCTAATACTTGTTGTTTTCAGGAGGGACTGGATAACTGGCATACTAACGTTGGACACAACTGTAATTGCGTCTTTATTCGGACAAGGGGGTAAATATGCATATCGATCATGCACATATAACATATAATGGGGAACAC
Organism: Lissotriton helveticus; assembly: GCF_964261635.1. Lineage (NCBI taxonomy): Eukaryota > Metazoa > Chordata > Amphibia > Caudata > Salamandridae > Lissotriton > Lissotriton helveticus. The sequence goes on along the minus strand of NC_136063.1, from coordinate 217,910,957 downwards.
GTAGGGACACATGACAGGGCAAAATTCAATTTTCCTCATTCCCTCCTTGTGCCCTACGTTTCCTTCAGGAAACATCAATATTCATGATACCATCTATCTGTTCATACAGCATCATTTGCTCGTCTCTTATCTTCAGGGAACGGGACTTTGGACTTGGAATACAAGAGGTAGCGCACAAGCCGCAAATCGCAGGGCCACATTGTAAACAGAGACAACAACTGAATATGATCATTACTACTATACCCAGAAATGACAGTACTTTCCATCCCCAGGCAGATATTATACTCCAGAGCCAACCGGACCATGTCCAGGTGCCTGGATTCTGGTGTAACTGATGGGCAATTTTATGAAGTCTTGTTATAGCTGAATATACAGACGGTGCGTTATTAGGAATGAAAATGCAACAACTAGATCCGATGACTCTACAAGCTCCGCCCCTATCGGCCAGTATGACGTCAAGAACAAGGCGGTTCTGAAGAACAACAAATCTCATAGCAGATTGTTCTTCGGTTAAGTTACCTAGAGCGGAAGTAGTCTCATTCACTACTGCTTCAAGGGTTCTGGTTAACCTGCGTATTAACTTACTATTCTGGATAGGACCTATGAAGAAAAAGAAACCTTTATTGAAGTCTGTATACTGTTCTAAGGCAGTTTCAGTTTGATCGACAATTGGGGACTCGATCTCCCTTCTATGTCTGATGTGTACTAGATGTGTATTTCTGTGATAATCGGATGGGGCTAGGAAAACTGGTGGCAGTAGGAAGGCAATGTAACATGTTCCATCCCAATCTAGGGGCAGACGTACATATGCGGTCTGACCACATACAAAATATGAATGACGTGAGGCTTTGAAATTAGATTTCCCACTGTCACTACACTCGACCACAGTAGTACAATCACTGTGTCCTAGGTGTACTGAACCATTCTTTCTAACACATAACTCGCCTTTCACTGGTAGAACTGTTATAGCAGGCAAGTCTGGAGTAGTCTCGGACTGAACATTCAAAACCATGAAATTCGAGGAGAAATTACCTAGATCCTATACTTCATTTTCTAGATCTAACCCTGTCCTATGGGAAAGACCCTCCTTGTCTGGGAAACATGTTCTATTCAAAAGGGACTTATCGTCTAAGGATGATGTTAACGTAAACCATGCTCCACACGAACCATTGTGTGAAAACGGATAGGGAAAGAGTGGCAGAACTCCCTTCGGTGTCTGGTAAGGGGGGAGTCGACCACACACCCAACAATTAGTGGCATTGCTGGTCTGGTGTGAATAGTGTAACATTCGAATGAAAGTATTGTTGCGCATTGCAAGTCGATAGGATAACTCGTGAGGAGGTAGTTCACTAAAAGTGTGCTCTACTGTATCATTAGAGGAAAGATGTACATGCGAATCAATAGGAGGAAAAAATACATGTAAAACATAACTTATGCAGGTAATCGTAAGACTCAGAAATAACATAAACAATAAAGTGACGATGCATCTGCTGCGCAGATTTCTACAGTAACGTATTTTCTTGGAGTTTCGACTAACTTTCTCACTATGGGGGTCTATCTCATACATGTCAGGAACCTGTCTTACCGCTTCACCCGAGAGGGACTTAAACAATTAAACTGTCTGACTTGCTAGACCGTAACTTGATTTTATACTCCTGCTGCGGAGTTTTCTCTAACAGGGGAAGTTTAGAGTCAGTATCGGGGCAGTCCTTGAAAAAAGTCTTTGGACGGAGTCCATGGAAGCGCTTGATGTGGCTGGAGTGAAGCCAGCCTTTTCTTCCTTCTATCTTGACGGCGGTCCTTGTGGTCATCAGAACAAGTTTCGGCTCCTTCCAGCGGGGCTCCAGCGGGCTTGAACGATCAAAATTCCGGATCAAAACCAGATCACCTGGAACGACCTCGTGCGGTTTCACCTGGGTGTTGTCTGGAAAGGCAGCCGCGATCTGTGAACGACAAGAGAGTAGTGCAGACATCAAGGAAGGTAGGTAATCTGTCAGCATATTACTGTCAACATCAGTAATTTTACGTGGCATAGGTGTACTCCACATGTTCGGGGGACGACCGAAAACAACCTCGAAAGGTGACAGACCTGAACGGGAGTGAGCGACCATTCTCATGTAAAAAAGGGCGACTGGCAGAGCTATCATCCAATCTACACCTTTCTCGGCACAAACTTTGGCAATACGTATTTTCAGAGTTTGATTATGTCTCTCGACGAGGCCAGCTGCCTCGGGGTGTCGTACACAGTGGAACTTCCACTGGTACCCTAACAGAAGTGATACTTGTTTCATGAGTTCGGATGAGAATGGCTGGCCGTTGTCTGAATACACGACCCTGGGCAAACCATAGCGGGGGAAAAACTCACGAACCAACTGCCTGGCAGTGGTCGCGGCAGTGTAATCTGGGACTGGATATGCTTCTGTCCATCTGGACAAAGCGCATACAACTACGAGGACATACTTGAAACCTCGACATTGATCCATCTGAATATAATCCATCTGGAGGACTTCAAAAGGGTGGTCAGGAGGATGGAATCCACCTTGTTCCACCGGAACACCTTTACCTGGATTGAACTGACAACAGATCATGCAGGTACGCACTTTCTGCTTGGCTGCTGCTCGTAAATGCTTGTTAAACCAGAGGTTCTGGATACTGTCTAACATGGCTTTTTCTCCTAAGTGTGCTGGACTATGTGCTGTATTAATAATGACTTGAACCATAGAGTCGGGGAGAAACCATGTGGCTTTTCCCTTCGTCAACCATCCCTGATCTGTCTGGACCCCTCCTTGTTCAGACCATTTCTTGATTTCGTCTGGGGTAGCATGTGACTGGATGTCTAGTACGTCTTGTGTAGGGTCCTTAACTGTCATACAAGTCGTCTGGACTGGAACATCTGTCTTTGTCGTGTTAACTGGAATGTCTGGGGTCTGAGCTGTAAGCTTGGCTGTTCGATCTGCCAGATCGTTACCTTGGGAAATGGCGTCAGTGACTTTCGTATGTGCTTTGCACTTCATAATGGCAATGGCTGTCGGTAAATGTATTGCTTCTAACAGAGCTTGAATGAGGGGGCCATGCTGAATCTTGGCTCCATGAGAGGTCATGAAACCTCTTTCTTGCCAGAGTATTCCAAATCGTGTACGACTCCGAATGCATAACGTGATTCTGTATATATGTTTACTTTCAGGTTCTTGGCTCGTATGCAGGCTTGGGTCAGAGCGATGAGCTCTGCTGCTCGAGCAGACAGGGTGTCAATACGATGTGTTTCTATAACTTCAGTTTCAGTAGTCACTGCATACGCGGCTACTAACTCTCCTGTACTTGTTCTCATACATGAACCATCCACGTAAAGTGTCAGGTCTGGGTCAGGTACTGCAATGTCCGTCAAGTCTTGTCTTGGCTTTGTCATGGTGTTAATAACTTCCACACAGTCATGTGTGGCAGGATTTGATGTAATCGAGGGTAACAGTGTAGCAGGATTTAAAATGTTGCAGCGTCTGATTTCTATGTGTGGCTGAAACAGTGTCAGTTCATATCCTGTTAAACGTGCAATTGTCAAGTGCTGAGTCTGTGTTCGGTTTAAAAGAACTTCCACGGAGTGTGGAACTTGTACTGTCAGGGAGTGTCCTAACACTATGGAATCACTTTGTCTGATAGCTAGAGCTGTGGCTGCAACTGACTTGAGGCACGCAGGCAGAGCCTGGGCTACTGGATCTAATGTGCTAGAAAAATAAGCACAAGGCTTGTGTTGTCCTGCTTGATCTTGTGTAAGAACAGATAATGCTGTACCATCACGTTCAGTAACACAAAGTGTAAAAGGCTTACTGTAGTTCGGTGTCGCTAGCACAGGTGCATTACATAAAGCTTTCTTTAATTCATTGAAAACAAGTGTATGTTCCTGGGTCCAAGGGAGGACAGTCGATGTCGCTGCCTCCTGTGTTGTTAACTGTATCAGTGGTTTGGCTAGATATGCGTACTGGGGAATCCATTGTCTGCAGTAAGAAGTGAGGCCGATAAAAGCTCGTACCTCCTTCTGTGTCTTGGGCTGTGGAAGATGTGCTATTAACTGGATACGGTCAGGTGTCAACTGTCTACCCCTCTTGGACAACAAGTGTCCAAGGTATACCACTTGTTGGACACAGAATTGCAGTTTCGAAGGGGACACCTTGTGCCCCATGTCTGCCAGGAAATACAAGACTGTCAGTGACGCACGTTCGCAGTCACGTTCTGTTCGGGCTGTAATCAATAGATCATCGACATACTGGAGCAGGGCAGTGCCAGTTGGCATGTGAATACTGTCTAGTTGTCTCTTAAGTGCTTGACTGTAAATACTAGGACTTTCTGTGAAACCTTGAGGAGCACGTGTGAATTTATAGCTTCTTCCATTTAAACAGAATCCGAAAAGGAACTGGCTGTCTGGATGAATGGGGACACTAAAGAATGCGTTCTTGAGATCAATAACAGTAAAGAGCGTAGCTTCAGAATCAATGGCAGTCAATAGGGATGAGATATCTGGAACCACTGGGTACTGGGGTATGATACATTTATTAAGTTCTCGGAGGTCAATCACTAATCGATAAACTGGAGGTGCATTTGGGTCAGTACGTTTAAGAATCGGAATGATAGGGGAATTACATACATTGGAGTCAGTTTCTACAACTACTCCTTGAGCAATGAGCTCGTCAATGATTTTCGATAAGGCTGCTACAGCCTCAGGTGGCAATTTGTATTGTCGGATTCGTGGTAATACGACACCTTGTTTCAGAGTGACACGATATGGTGTAATGTGCATACAACCTACATCAGTTGGACCTTGCGCCCATAAATGCTGTGGTACATTCAATAATCTTGGATCAAAATCACGTAACACATAATGACCTTTAAAATCACGTAAAAACAATCTCACTCCTTCCGGAGTACAGCATATGACAGCTCCTAATTCTTTCAATGTTTTAATACCAAGTAAATTTTCAGGACATGATTTCGTAAGTAACAAGTCTGTAGTTCGGGACAATGGACCAACTTCTAGGGAAACTGGTTTCGATATTTCATTAACAATAGGCTTTCCTGAAAATCCCAGGGAAACATTTCTTGAGCCTGAGAGTGGAGCCCCTGGAACCTCGTCATGACTGATGGTAGTCCTACTTGCCCCTGTATCAATCAGAAACTTTCTGTCTTTCCCTAATACTTGACTGTGTACATAGGGACCCTCTTGATCTACAGGAACCTCGATGAGAGGCAAGCCAACCTCCCTCTCTAGGCTGTTTCATGAATACTGCTGATATTCTGGATAATCTGACTGTGCGTACTGGTACATCTGTTGTGTAACGTGTTGTGTGGCAGCTATAGGCTGCGGTACTGTAACTGCCTGTTGTGCGTTCTGCGGCGGTTGCGTATTCTGCGGAACATGTTCCTGTCTAGGAGGACGCGGTCTCTCTTTCGTCTTACCTGTAGCTATGTTGTGTTTCAGAACTGCACATTCGTTTATATAATGACCTGGCTGTTTACAGTAATTGCATGTCCCTTTAACGGGAGCTGCAGGATGACTAGTTTGATTTGTACCCCTCTTCTGACTATCTGCTGGAACAGACTGTGCAACTAGAACTTTCATTTTCGTATCCTTCATACGTCTCCTTTCGTGTTCTTGCTCTTCCCTGATTCTGTTCTGGTGATACTGTAACATTTGGAGCATTTGGGACGGGGTATTAGCTTGCCAGGTACTCTCGACTTTCAATACTCGATTTTTAACTTGTGGTAAAGAATTCTCAACTAGTTTGGTAACAAAAAGATGTGGATACGACTCACTACTTGTTTTCAAACCGCTATTAATAATGAAACATTTCTCAAATCTGGAATAAAAGTCACTAGTGTCTTCGTCTTGTTTCTGTTTACAGGCTGAGATGGCATCCCAGTCTTCCTTTTTCGTGGCTAGTAATCTTGGCAAGACTTGTATTAACAGTTCGGGTAACTCTTTGGCTTTATCCCCTAGACCAGTACCTGGGACTCGTGTATTATCTTCGTTCTCTAACGCGGTCCAGTCAATCTTTTTCTCTCCCACCTCCCATTCTTTTTCTTTAAGTTTTTCATATATGCCCGCAGGCAACAGGACCTTTAACATTTTGATGATATCAGGATACGTGTATTCTCCCATACGGAGCATGTCTTTTAACTCACGGTGGAACCCTGCTGGATCTTTATCGTGACAGGGCACTAACTTTTTCATTTCTAGTAGTTCTATTTTCGTTATAGGGGTGTAAACAAATACTCGTTCGAGCTCACCCCCGTTCCCTTAACAGGATGCACTTCTCGCAACGGATTCTGTCTATCTATGTAGAATGGGGGTGAAACAGGAACAAGATGCGGAGTCAGGAACGTTCTGTATTTGTGGCGCTGTTCTAAAATGACACTAATTAAATCGGTACCTAGACCTTTCCATCTGTTTAGGAGTAACTCGTTTAGTACATTATATAAAGGACCTCGATCAGAATGCTGACTCTCACACAGTGTAATGAGGTGCTGGATCATGTACATACCCACCAGTCGCTGCTCGGCTGGGGGCAGTTTCAGAAACATTTGAGCCACTACTTCATCTGAAAACGTGGTGGAATCACTAGTCCATCGGACTGCTGATCGGGCTAGTTCCTGTTCATGCATGGTACTGAGCTCACTATAACCTATTCGTAATTTCAGAACTTTATCGGTAGCCTGGAATACTTGTTCAAGAGAACACTGTTCTGGCACGGGAGGAGGAAAAGCTTTCTTGTAGTCTAGGCGTGTGTGTCTATCAGAAGGTCTTGTCCTACCTACATACGCTATTCTGGTGGGATTCTCGTTGTCTACATCTTCGTCTGAAGAGTCAATCTCTTTCTCTGCTACTATTCTTGCTTTCTCCCTCTCGTGTATGCCTATAATTTCTTTACGAATTTTTCTGTACATGGTTTCTATACTATTCTGTGTCTTGTGTTTTCCGTCTGCTATATTGTCACTCCATCTTATCAGGACTTTCATCTCTTCTGGATTTTTATCAGGACGATCCTGTTCTCTTATTAAACAATTTATTAAAAATTGCAAAATCATGCCTTGAATCTCGACTTTCCTGTGTACCATAGCTTCGTGAATACTTTCTGGTTTCTCCCCTGTTCGGATAAAATGATATATTCTGTCTAAATGTTCTTTCATATCTGATATGGTAATCAAGAAGTTTGCAACTCGTCGTAAACGTACGGAATATAATATCATGTGATCTTCACCTGGCACTGGGTCATATCTACAATCAGTAAGGTACTTTTTGAGGGCTTCGTACGTAGCCACTTTTGGCGTACGCTGTAATGCTGCGTCTCTCAGCGTCAGGCGCTTTGTTTGAGGCGGGGTGATAGGAGTACCTCCCTCTGCTCCTCCTGGACTGGAATCGTCAATTAATACTGAGTGTGCGGTTGCTGGTAACGGAACTGGTAAAGTAGGTGTACGTAATGTGGGTTGGTCCTGGGGTACTGACACATGGACAGGATTCCCGGGACCCACGACGTTATTAACAGGATGCTGAGGTTGAACAGGCGGAGCAGGATTCGTGTTAGCATATTCTGGGACAGTGTCGTCTAGGTAGGAAGAAAGAAAGATTTCGGCTGCGGTCGGTTTATGACGTAGCTTAGTCGGGACCAATGGTGGCGGTAAATTACAGAGTGTTTCCGGGGTCGCCTTAGGCAGACCCTCGGCGAGAAGGGGATACATACCTTTTATGAGGGCATTTCTTTGTCTGTCTGACTGTTCTGCTCTAACTCGTTCACCTTCTTCTAGTAATTCCCTTTCTTGGGCTTTTTCCGAGGATTCCCTACTTAGTTCTGCTTTTCTGAATTCCTTTTCAGTTCTTTTATGCGATTCTTTACGCCATAATTCTATGGCATCTTTCTGGGATTGTCTGGCTTTCTTTTTCCATAATGCTTCTTCTATTCTCATGATGCACTCGGCATCCCATGTTCCTGAAACAGGCCATCTATATTTCTCTTCGAGATGTTTGGTGTAATCCACCCATAAATCTAGATACATTATGGCATCTAAGCCGTGCTTGTGGTACATGAAATGTCCAGGACTGTCCCTGGGAGGGACAGGAACTGATTCTTCAAGTAACCCTTTTCTGGTTTTTATCTGACGTAACTTCGAAAACAGCGGCATATTTGAACCGTACTTGAACTTGAACACACTACACAATAAACACAGTAATGAACAGCAAAACAATCACTCATACCACGGCATCAAAAGTACATTAATAACAGTTCGAACAGATAGTACCTAATACATTGAAAACATAATACTTGAATTTCTCGAGAACAGACTTACTAGAATTACTGGATGCACTGCTGAAACAGTACAGAATCGGATGCACTGCTAAAACAATACAGAACATACCGGTCTCCTAAAGAGACACGTCATACCGTATCCACCTAAGTGAACACGTCGGACCGGATCTGTGTACCCAAACCCGTCGGACCGGGCACAAATTAATGAACCCGTCTAGATACCCCCAGCAACGGTACTCACCGGGAAGCAAAACTGAAGGCCTCGGACTGGACTGGACTGCTACGACGTCTGGTTACTGCTATGCACTACGCATGCGCCTCGGGCTTCGGGCTTCGGTTACAGGTGGGCCTCCGGATACCTCGGACCTTGCTCTCTCGGCTTGGGCTCTGGTCGGAACGATCCGCCTTCCTCACCGCCTCGTCTGGATGCCGGACCGCAGTCTCCGTCTCCTCCGTGGGCCTGAGGGAGACTTGAAGCAGAAATATCTGCACGTGCACAGTAGGGGTCCGTCACGGCTGCAGAAGGGTCAGGGGGCCTGCGTTACATCGCCGGCGCGTGGGGAAGGGGCTCGTCCCTGTTCGGGCGCCATTTTTGTGGTAAATAAATAAATAATTACCGGTACTATTTTTCTATGCATTTAACTGAAAAGGATAGCTCAATAAATAAGAGGCAGAATCCGAGGTGTCTGAGTCATAAGGGCTTTAATCAGATGGCTCGAGCCAATGGACCATCGGGTTCCATCACCTGCAAAGGTTCAGGAAGGGACAGGCATGACAGTCTCAGGAAAAGGGGAATGGCAGCCGCTGTCATATTAACATCATACAGTATATATAGAAAAACAGTACAATTGCATTGAATACAGTAGGCGTAACAAGTGACAAACGAAAGATAAGAACATATGGGCGTGAAAAGAAGGCGTGCACGGAGACATGTGATGTAAACGTCACAGAAGTGTCATAAGTGGGTGGATACATGGAGGGGGCTACCTGGGCAGCTGGAACCTTTAACCTACTGGTGCGCGCAAACGGGCCATGACGTGTAACCGGGGAGAGCTGGGGGCTCTGACTTCTGGCACTAGAAGAGGAGACTAAAGTCTGGGACGTCAGGACGACATGTACCTATAGCATATCTGATATCTCGTGTTTGGAGAACATGTTGATAGAATCTAAAAGTCATCAGGGTAAAGGCTACTTGTCACTAAGGCTGGTGCATGCATATATTTCTTTATGTATTGCGTGTGCTATGAATCTTCTATGGATACTAATTCAGTAATTCTCTTGCATGGAGACAGGAAGACTAGACTATAACTGAAGATGTTTATGAGGTTCGTTAGCTAGGAATGTGAAGCCGGGGAGCAGAACTGATAACTAGAGGCATAACATATTCTTGGCAGACAGGCAGGCAGGCCAGGCCGGGCACCGCGCTGCTTGGCAGAAAGTAAGTGAAGGGTCAGGGATGCGGGAGGGGCTGCATCGCTCCTCGGAGTGGTTCAGGAGACTCGAGACTCGAATCTGGTGTCCAGGCCCTTTGAGGCCTAGAAACGGGGACAACTCGATGAATTAACGTGCACAAGGTAAAGACGTTGGCAACATAGGCCTAATACTTGTTGTTTTCAGGAGGGACTGGATAACTGGCATACTAACGTTGGACACAACTGTAATTGCGTCTTTATTCGGACAAGGGGGTAAATATGCATATCGATCATGCACATATAACATATAATGGGGAACACGTAGGGACACATGACAGGGCAAAATTCAATTTTCCTCACCTTGTTCTAACTGATAAAACCTGATGTTAATAAAGATGAGGAGGTGGATGATGATGGAGAATGTGCAGTGAATTTGATGTCCCACAATGTGGCATGGGTTGGTAAAGTGGGGATACTCTGCCATTCTCGATGATCTAAAATCAAATTTATTCCACAGTTTAAGGTAAATAAAGGTGATTTTCAAAGTTGTGTATGGTGTTTGCAAATCTTCAGTACATCCTTCTTTTTGTCTTCTCAATTTCTATGACCATGTCACTGGTGCTGAGTAGAACGCCATTCTTTTCTCTGGTAAATGTGATGCAATATCACGAAATATGCCTCCAGCTGTTGCATTATGACCTGCTCCCTCTTGGTGTCTCTTTACTCACTTTAGCAGTTGCACATATCACTGCTTTGATCAAGAAGGGCATTAGTATTTGATTGTTGACGGGGAAACCATACATTTTGGTGGAAGTTGGATTTAGCGCACCTGCTTCAAAATCTTGGACAATTTGCGCTGTTCTATGGTAAGAAGAATTCCCAGGGGAGATTAAAATACATCTGTAGCAAAAGATTGTAGCATCACTAACATTTGAAAAGTTTTGGAATGGCAGTTCATATTCCAGCAATAGCCTGTGAAGGTGTTCCTATTGCCTCCAATAGGCTGAGCATAGTGTGCATGTCAATGCATTTGTCTGTAGGAATATTCCCCCCTGGATATTTTAAAGCAATGACACACCTTCTGATCATGCTAGGCCTTCTTCTGTGCCTATTGGGTGCTGGTGCTCTTTGTTGTTCGCCCAGTTATGGCACTTTTTTTATAGTTGTAGATGTAGAACCATTAAATCAAGCTCCAGGGGTTGGAAGTGAAGCTGAGCCAGTGCTTTAGCCCTGGTGCTGTGCTGAAGAGTGAAGGTCAGAGGATGTTTGTACTTACATGCGCCTGAAAACAGAGAATTAATGTCAGTTGTAATAGTTTCGTTGAAACTGGTGACTCAGAGTTCCTCGATGAATCTGTTTATGTTAATTTTTTTATAACCAAAAATAACTTTATTACAAACTAATAAACTATTTAAAAATTCCTTAAGTGGGGTCTTCAAAAGCATCATGGCTTTATATATTCTTTTCTTAATTAATAATGTACCTCCTGCTCTGACTACGTAGTATTTTTTATGCCAATCCTGACCTCTACAAGGAACCAATTACTACTTGTAATTAGCGGTGGGCATAAATCACATAATTTGCCGTAGCGTAATTATGCAAAATTACAGCAAAATTATGCAAGATTATGTGGAATTACACAATGAGCGTAACCCAGCATTTAAACTTATTTTATTTGAGCAAAATGCACCCTTGCATTTGTTAGGGTTGGATTCTAATCCAGATTTTTCCTCTTACCAATCGTTAGAATCCCTGGACGACTGGACCTTTTTGTCTGCTAAGAAGTGTAAAGGGGAGAACATCTAACTCACAGTAACTTATCTGAGACCATGTCAATCTAATTCAAAGAACCACTGACTAGGAAATAAACTGTAAAGGTTTATTACAAAGCCAAAAATAACTGAACATACAAGCACCTCAGCAAGAGGTTAAGAAATTAAACTGGTACTAATACAAACATAATCCTACGCAAAAGTCTTGGGCGACTCAAAATTATTATCAATGTTATTTCTAACAGCATCAGGCAAATAAGAACAGTCCCTGCTTGGAGTCTTGACTGCATTCTCCTAAAAAGAAAAGAATATTAGTCTGTCCCTACACTAACAATAAGATGACATCCCTACTTAACATTCCCGCCCAAGCAAGAGGAAAAGGTGTCAGTAGTGAAGACTTCCTAAGAAGCACATTCACTTTCCATGGGTAAGTAGCCTAAGCCACAGAGCTTGTTCTAAGATGCTCCTTGCTTCCCCTCTAGCCTTTTCCTCTCCATCTGCTCTCAGTCTACCCTCATTCTGCTTCCCACCCTCCGGGTACTGTCCCTAATGCAAAATCCCTAAACACCCTAAACACCTTAAAATCACCCCTCCGGCAGGTCTTTTCTCCGGTGTTTTTCCAACAAAATTCGACTTCATCCAAAACCGTTGATGTGTCCTTGGGTCCCAGGCACCTTCTCCGCCAAATGGAACATCTTCACATTCCTTTCTCACTCCCACTGTACTCACCTCTACGATCCTAACTCCTAAAACAAAAGGTTTTTCTGCCTAACGAACATGTGTCCTTGCACCTGCAACAGAAAGCCTGTGAGCCATTCGACCTTGCACGTACACAGATCTACAATGGAAAATTCAACTGAGAAAAGGAGCCTTCCCAAGTAAAATACAATTCATCCTACAATATTTTGCCAAGCTAAGAAAGTAGAGTTAGGCCTCTACCGGTGTTTTCATACAATCGGCCCTTTACTCTGAACACATTTCTAAGCTTCATTATAAGCATTACATTTCATAATCATTTCTTAAGTATTACATTTCACTCGTGATTAAGAAACCTGCTTGTGCAACTTTTAATGTGGTGCACGTTAATCCTAATGCAACATTTTACACGTGATGCTACGATTTCTGCATTACTTAAGGCACATCCTTTATTAAGAATTACATTAGTCTTCAAATGATACAATACTCTAGACATTCTACCATTATTTGATTAAGTACTACATTTCTAACAATCACACGTTAATACAGTCCTCTAAATATGTGGGTGAAAACTACCCTTGATTATGACTAGGGCTCCCGGTTTTATGGTATTTATTTATTGGTCGTTTCCGTCTGTATTTATCCATATGTACTTTTTGGGCATTTTATCTGTATTTATCCACATTTATTTTTGCGACAAGCAAAAGACGACGCAACAGCTAGTATTTTTCCACACTTATTTAAATTGACACAGGAAGGAGGCTGTAGGACATAAATACCGGTTGTGACAGAGTGAGCCCCATACTAAACGCTAGCTCTAATGTGGCTTTAAGTGAGCCCAATTGTTTTTACTGGAAGTGGAGTGGACTAACCCATAGCTGCCAAGGTTTCAGATTGACATGTGTGACATTTCCATAATTTCAGTGAAATAATGAGACATTTTTACGACTATGAGCAGCTTTGTTACAAGCAAAATCAAGCAGGCACACTTACTAATCCAATTCAACAATGGTGCTGAGTTAAACCGCCCTCAGAAGGATGAAAGGAACAGCCAGCCCTGCTGAAACCTCAACCTAAACCTGATCTGCAGTCAATTATGTGAAATTTGTAGCACGCAGATGAATAGTGCCTCAGGGCAGCCTTTGAGATTACACATTGTGGGAGCTGCAGACGTCAGCACATGGCCATGTGCCAAGAGCCCACTTGGTGTACGCTGTACTCATCTGTCCGCACTCTCCTGAAGAGCTGTCGCATGTGCAGTCTCACTGCCTCAGGTATGCAGCGAGTCCAACCTGCGACATTTACTGATAGATGTTGCTCTTTTCAGCAGCAGCCTACCAAGAGTTTCACCCCAAAATGAACAAGCAATTGCAATGCAATAGGTCTCGCATTATTAAAGTTTGAGCTATTGGCATTGTTAAATAATGCAACACCAATTGCTCAAACTTTAATAATGCAAGACCTATTGCATTGCAAATGCTTGTTCTGTTAAGTTGGTGTAATAACCAGTTAGGTCTGGCTTGACGACTCAGATGTACTATACCTATTGTTACCAAGTAAAAAACATATATACACAGATTGGACTGCTGCTCCGACCCAAGCAGTATTTCTGTCAACTGATGTTAGTGCCTCTTATAGAATGCATGATTAGGAATGCAGAAGATACCACTTCACATATCAGAAGCACACTAAAGCATCATATTTTACATTCTTAATTGCACAGATACAGAACATAATTGTTTTCTACTTATTTTGGCTGCAGCGGACCTTTTACATTTTGTAGTCAGGACTCGAAATGCAATCCCAACATATTGGCTTTGCCAATGCTTGTTTAGATCTGGGTTAAATGCACAGCCGTCAATATACAATCACTCCTTGGCTGAGCCCAGTGGACTATTCCTCTCTCGCCTTTACAACTCCAGGTGTGTATGCTCGTGCTGGTTTGTTACTGTAGATCTCATTCTTATGCTAATACGTGCATTGCTATATTAAACTCAGGCGGATTAGCTTTGCAAATAATTTTTTTTATATATCACTTCTCAACTAGTCCAGTGACTTTGTAGGATAGTATGCAAGGTGCATTAGATTTTTTTTAAAACAGATGTGATTTTGAGAATTGAACCCAAGTTTGGTTACTAAAGGCTTCCTTCCCGCAGTGCTTAGAACACATCACGCCACCTATGGTTTCACAATTCTCTGAAAAACCTTTCAGCTTTAGTTTTATTTCAAATAGGTCCCAGTTGCTTACAGGACTGTTGCGCCAGCAGACCCCAGGGCAATAGTGTGCCATTTAAGACTCCAATAACAACGGACCAAACCTTTCATGTGGCCTCTGAAGGATGAAAGGCCGAACAGAAAACGCCAGTGCTTGAACCTGTGAACAAGCTACCCCCTCGTGTTCAGATTCATTGGGATGCTCGTGGTCTTTACCATGGAAGACTCTACCCTGCGGGCTGACGTGTTTCAGCGTTCCCCCTGGGCTGTGCAAATCCCCACTCCGCCTGCAGATTCCAGTTCGAGAAATATCCAAAGTCTTTTCGTTGGACAATTTTGTTTAAAAAGTGTAAATATGTTAATGACCCTGGAGACTGTATATGCAGATGTGGCGGTGGGGACCATCACCAGAAGTGCATTCCAAGAGCAGGAGCCTGGAGGGTTGTGTATTAAGCGCCCTCTTCCCAGACAGCTTCCTGGCCGCAGTGTGGATTACAGACGGGTCTCCCCTCTGATCTTGGGCAGCTCCATTGTGCCTGAATGCCCTTTGTTAAAAGTGTGATGTCCCGCTGTCAGGGCAAGGGCAGAAGGTGGTCTTCCAGGAAATCTCCAGGACATCAGAGGCAGGCAGACCCCTTGGGGATAGACGGTCTTCTCAGGGCACTCATTCTCTGAAAGAGATGGCCAGGGCCCCATACATGACAGCAAAGCGGTTGCCCAGCCCTGCCAGCATCTGCCTATCAGCAAATCAAACACACGGACCAGTGGGGAGCTGTTGAGAGATCTCCAGGGACCTCAGTGGGAGCAATGGCCACCCCGCACTCCGTACTCTTCTCTGTGGCATTCACCATTCAGGACACAGAGCCTTCAAGTCCCGAGATGCGATGCATCAGAGTCCCAAGGACGGCTTAGGAGCTCCTCAAACCGCTGACGTGAACATGGACTTACTGTTCTTACTACCAGTATCCATTTGAGTTTGTGTTGAGGTAGCTCAAAAGGGCGAGTTTCTGCTGCCAAAACTACAGTGTATCCTTCGGTCACAGGTTCATCTCCTAACAGGATGGAATCCACCTTAAGCAGCTGATACAATAACGCCCTATTATGTAATAAAGCATGTGTCTTGTGATGCCAAGCGACAGCTCAGTTCTTGCGCCTGTTAAATAACCAAAGGATGGTGTGTGACAACAACGCCATGCGTGCCTCCCCCCCCAAGAAGGATGTGCATGACACGACACATGGGTACTTTTCAGAGTGGCGAGGGTGTCTGTGGCACAGAGGAAGCCATGTTATTCAGTAGGAGAAATGTTTCTGCTCAAGCTGGACATATTTATGATGCACCCCTACAATTTTCAAAATAACATGGCGCTCTATCACATTATAAATGGACAAGTGGTTGCATTTTGCACTAAGAAAATAGCAGTTATTCACATTTGCTAAGTTTGCTGTCCATGTGCTCGTGCGGCAGGACTGGTCCGTGAATGAGCATAACTGCACACATTTATGTAACTTTGTGACAAAAGAGTAGCACAAATTACCAAAATCACTCTGATTATTCCGAAGTAATTACAATTTTGCTCAAACCTACTTGTTATAGGAATTATATTATTGAACCTGATTTTACCAGGCACAGTTTTAACACACCCAGTAAATCTGGGTATGAAAAAAAAGCATTCAGATTTACCGGGTGCTATAAATCCACAGTTGGTAAGTTTGACTACATTTTGCTTCTACATTCTAAGTGTGCAGAGCACATTCATCACAAAACATGATGTAAATCTGCTCGCACAACTCGTATTGAGGGCTTATGTAGTCTTAGCTACATTTTCAATGAACATGATTTGATTGTATTAAACTCTATTTTCTAACATGCTTGAAAAAATGCTAGTAAAATTAGCTATTTTACACTTCACTGACTTTGGTGGAAAAGTACATTCTAAAATTGTACTTTGTGCTGTCTGAGAGAACCAATTTGCCTCTTAGCCCTACCCAAGAGTGAGACTCGATAGATGTGCATTGTGCACCTAAGTACAGGCATCTGCATAACAGTAATTGAGTCTGCCATAGAAAGGACTGTTATCAGCATGTACTCATAGAGTCAGATAATGAAGAATCACAATGTGTTCAAAGCCAGTACATTGCACATAAACCGTGGCAATTGTACTTTACATTATTCGGTGGAAGTTGAGGAACCAGATTATGCTGGACTGTTAGGATTTTATCAACGTATTTATTTATGTAGAATTCTTATCTAGTTCTAAATGTCCATATTTGCTTAATTTAATGTGATGAAAGTCTAGGAGAACTGCAACGTTTGTTATTCAAGTGGTATTTTAGAGTTCGATCAGAGAAGTGAACCATAGTCTGATAACCTTCAGTCATTACAAGAGAAGGAGCCCACCCCAAAGTCAGTCGATGCCCTAGGGGAGGAAGATTGAAACAGAAGCAGAGACACTCCTGCCTCATGGCCGGGGGTGGGCCCCTCCGCACACCAACTATTCTCCTCCGACTTAGAGGGTGACCATCCACCAGATGCCAACCGAGAAGTTAACAACAATTCAGAAGAGACACCCTCACATGAATCGCTGGAAGAGAGATCAGGAAACAGATAAGGAGACTCCCCACTCCCTGGTGGTAGCCATCGATGCTCTTGAAGAGGGCGCAGAAATCACTCCACCAGCCCTTTATCCGGGGTCAGTGGGTGACGGACAGATGGTTCCTACACCTGTTGTCTGCCCGAAAAACTTGAAAATAAACATATTGTGCCCGATTCACAAAAGTAATCTGAGACAAAATCCTAACTTTATGACTTTCGGTATTCACAATAGGGATTTAGGAGTAGTAAAGTTATGATTCCTAACTTTTCTACTCCTAAACTGAGACAAAATCTTAACTTTATGACTTTCAGTATTCACAAAAGGCATTTAGGCGTAGTACAGTTAGGATTCCTAACTTTACTACTCCTAAACTGAGAAAAAATCCTTACTTTACTACTCCTAAATTTCCTTTGTTAATACCGACAGTCGTTACTCCTAAATTTCCTTTGTTAATACCGAAAGTCGTAAAGTTAGGATTTTGTCTCAGATTACTATTGTAAATCAGGCCCATTGATTATAACCTCTGGGCTCACTGTTCACAGGGACAGTTGAACCTGTTGTTACTGTTGGGGGAAGGGGGGAATTGAGTTTGTGGGTGGGGGTAGTAGGCTACAGGACTCTCAGACACCCCTGTTGAGTAATTGTACCATTCTATGATAGAGGGTGTCACTCGCGGGGGTCCTTGTGGGGTGGCATGGTGTGCTGGGAGGTTCTAGGGGATCAAGAGCTAAAAGCAGTTTATTTGGCCCAGGGCCTCTCAGATCATTCATCCCTGTTGATACGGATAGGTAGCGAGACTAAAAATGGGACTGGGTAGAAAATGAATACCTGGGATCTTTGAGATCACAAGGAAGTGCCTGGCCTCAGGAGAGGCAGTGAGTTATACTTTAAAGAAAAGGAGGGAACAGTTACTTCTAAATAGTGTTTGGGAGGGTTATAAAATGGTCCTTCAAGATAGAGCACAGAATCTAAATGCTCAGAAGATGAAGGGAGCATTCAGTTCATTGGAGCAGTTACAAAGACAGCTCCTGGCCCTCAAAGGAACTTTGGGCTCCAAGCCTGATCCCTTGGCCTTGCGACAATTGGCACTTGCGTGGGAAAAATATTGTGCCTCGGCACAGGAAACTGCCAAGAATTAACTGTTAGAAACCCTCCACAGATGATAGCAAGCCGGCGACTAAGCGAGTAGACTGCTTGCCTGGATGGGAAGGAAAGAGATGGAGGCAAGATGGGTTCACAGTATAGTGAGGCCCTGGGGGAAGATCATAGCATCAGACATTGTAATCGCAGAAGCTTTTGATAGTTACTATGAAGATTTATATAGAGCCCGACAATTGAAGCCGTCACCCCAGATAAGAGCATACCTTGATGCGATTACCATCCCCATCTTGAGTAACGCTGATAGGGAAGTATTAAAGGCCATGATATCCTTAGAGGAAATGCTAGCCACAATCTTAGCCACAAGACTTATACAATTTATCACACCCTTAATATACAATGATCAATCCAGCTTCAAGCCAGGGAGATCCACTAGACACACTTTACATTGTACACATAATTAGATAAACGCAATAAAAGACCACCCAGAAATACATGTTCTAGTATCAATTGACGCTGAAAAAGTATTCAATGCAGTACACTTGCCATTTCTGGAACATACACTGGATAGATTCAGATTTTGCCCCCGCCTCAGAAAACGGGTCAGACTGTTATATCAATTCCCCGGTGGCTTCTATAAGAGTTAATGGAGTAAAATCTCTTGATGTTCCAATAAAGAGTGGTATGAGGCAGGGATGCCCCATGTCCCCTCTCTTATTGCTCTCATTATAGAATTCCAGCATGCAGGATCCATGATCCCTCAGGGATTCAAGGCTTCTGCGTTTCAGTTGAGACTATCATTGAAGAAAAGATTTCACTATTCGCGGACGACATCCTACTATATGTCACTGTTCCAGCCCAGTCTCTCCCATCACTTATTCAGACACTCAAAGAATACGGCTGCTACTCAGGTTACTGCATTAATTGAGATAAGTCCATACTCTTTCTCCCACAAGCCCATTCTCTTGTCCCCCCCCACCCACATTGCCTGACACACACCACTCTGGGGTTCAAACATCTGTGGATATTCCTGCAGAGAGAGGCATGCTTTGAACACAACTTAGGCACAGTCATATGAACTTGTCATGAAGAGATGGAGAGGTTGCAAGGTTTGCCCCTTCCTTTGTTAGGGAGGGCTGCCATGTTTAAAATGATATCATTGCCTAAGCTCTTATATGCCCTTCAACATACATATTGTCTGATCTCGCTGGAGATTTTCTCCACAATAGATAGTGATTTGCTCCACTCTCCAACACAACCAATATAACAGTGGAATTGCTCTGCTGGGCATATGTGCATGCTACTGGGCAGCCCACCTTATTAACGTTACCAACTGAATTTATGCCACCCACAATCATTCCACTTTTTGTATGGAACGGTCCCAGTAGACTCTGAAGTCCTACTTCCATTACCTGTATGATGTGCATGAGACCTACTGCCTCTTGACAGCCATGCGAGTGGCGATCGCGGACTTGGCTAAAGCTACGAGGTCTATTGGATGGTACAGTAAACCCACTAGTGAAATGCCACTATGGGAAGGGAGATGGCTGCTTGAGTTGAGTACGTTGAGGGGTTTTCGGACCTGGGATATGATAGGACTTTCCAAATTGGGCTACATCAACAAAATGGTGTTATGGTGATGTTTCCTTCACATAGCAATCTATTCCTAAATTATGCACAAGTGGGGCATGCCTGGCAGGTGTAAATGCTACCGGGTGAAGATATTCCACAGTTCGTGCCCTTAGAAGGGAAGCTGCTGATGGAGGAACTGGGACAGGGAGTGATCTCCTTCACTTATAGAACCCCCATAAACAATAATCCAGATCCCCTAAAGAGCCTACAGGAATTATGGGAGACAGATGTGGGAGACATGGATGATATAGACTGGGAGGCAGCACCAATGCATCCTGGGTTAAGTGGCAATAAAGGCGCGGCTCCGATTGGTACAGTTCAAGATATTCCATTGTATTTATTATGATCTGTGTCGCATCCATACCATGGGCAGGGCCCGACGCCCCATTACCTAAGATCCAGTGGGCTCATTTTTCCACGCTATCTGGAGGTGTCCCCACATACAATCTTATTAGAATGTTACTATGAGAGAACCCAGTGGCATATTATTGTTACCCCTCCCTCTGGACCCGAAGTTCCTTCTTTTGGGTATTCCCAATGATATGACCTGCCCCGGGCCGACTAATATTCTGTGGCCTCGGCCTGGCAGTGGCTAAAAGAGCTGTGACTCACTACTGGGAAACTGCATATGGGCTGCTGTTGGATTTTGGGGAAGTGGGTGGAGGCAAACAGGTTTTGATGCTTTAAGTTGTAGTTTAAGATGAACAAATGTGGAATCTGCCTGCTCACTTGTGGATTATTACTAATTTGTAATGTACAATCTAAGGAAACTTCAGTAAAAATAATTATATGAAAAAATATTAATTAAAGGCCAAATCTAGTCTCATCTTTGTGCCTTAAAAAGATGCTCTCCCTGATTTCACTACAAAAACCAATGATGCATTGTCTTACTGCAAACTTCGCGATGAAACAGAGATCCTCAAAACAATAATATCAATTTAACTTTCTTCTGACTTTAAAGATCTACCCAGGGACAATCACAGAAGTGAACCAGGTTTGAGGGATGGGCAATTTCACAGCAGAAGTTAAGTGTAGAGTTAATAGAGGGAGCCAAGAGCTCAAGTTTAGACTTATAAACCTCAAACAGGACACCAACAGAACCGGAGGCCTTGTTCGGGGGTAACACTTGGATAGCATTGCAAACCTGCTCATAAGAGAAAGTAATAAATTTCTTAGAAAAGGCATTCTCCCAGACAGCAGGTAAAAGATCGGACGCATTATAAAGTGTTCAACCCAAGCCTCAGGTGAGATGGGGGACAGTAGGGCAGGTTCCACAGAAGAATTTCCCAGAATTTGAAGCTGTCATGTGAATAAATAGCAATCAACAGCTGTTCCTAGACCTCCTCTCACAGCAAGCTCTTGCTATCCTCCAAAATGCTCTTATAGGAGATGCAACAGTAGGCAACCCACCTGTGATCTCTGGTAACAGCATTCACAGTCTCCATCAGGACATGATGATCCCTAGAACATTTAGCGGCAAACCATTTATTAAGCCATACACTTTGCCATTACTTGTTAATTTAGAATGCATTGTTCAGAGTAACAGTGTCAAGGGAATTGAAATTTAAACACAAATCAAACTTGATGTTGAAAAACCTAAATAGATCTCTGTGGAAAAAATGTCAAACACTTGCTGAGCGTGACTAAGTGCACTGGAAAATCATGAATAGGGGCCCAATGGAAAGAAGCTGTCAAAGAGATGTGATCATTCAATGTGCCCCAAGAAACATCAAACTTTAATAAAAAATCAATCAAAGGGGAAGACATTCAGCGGTAGTAAACTACACTAGTGTGTCAGCTGCTTTCGACACAGACGATCATGCCACTCTGATCGACCGTGTCTCAAATATGGGCATTAAACTCAAAGCCAAAGATTTACCTGCGTCATTCCTGGCCAACCGCTCCCAGCTAGTGAGTCTCGGCGAATATAACTCCCCGTCTTTTACGCTCCCATGTGGTGTGCCACAGGGATCACCCTTGAGTCCGACCCTATTTGGTATGCTTGCCATCAGCTCCTGGATGGCCAAAAACTGCCTAAAATTTAACTTCGAAAAAATAGGTTATGATTTTTGGCAATCTACACCCAACATGGTCCCCCACTTGGAGGCCCACTGCCTTGGGCCCTCCCATCCCAGTACAGAAAGTTGGGTGTCATGTTTGACAATAAATTTACTTTCTCAGCCCATGCCAATGCTATCATCTCGTCCTCCTTCTACACTCTAAGAATGAGTAAGAAACTGCTACCTTTCCTTCCACCTAGCGAAGGAAAAACCCTGATAAGTACCCTTGTTATGTCTGAAGTGGACTATTGCAATGGCCTGCTCCTGAATGCCCAGAAAAAGGTCACCAATAAATTACAGATGATACAAAATGCCGCTGCAAGGATAATTACAGGTACCCCCAAGTACAAATCCATCTCCCTAGTGGTCCGAAACCTGCACTGGCTTCCAGTCACAAGTCGCATTAAATTCAAGGCTCTATGCATAGCTTTCAAGGCCATTCACAACACAGGTCCAAATTTTCTAAAAAGAGCCTTTTGCGCCCACGTACCTAGCAGAAACCTACGATCCTTACCCGCCAATCTCCTTATGATCCCACATACAAACAAGGTCTCCTGGGTAGACAAAAGATTCACTATCGCCACGGCCAGACTGTAGAACACCCTCCCAAAGCAAATTAAATCATGCCCATCACTGCCGGCTTTCAGGAAGCTAATAAAGACCTGGCTCTTCATCCAATGATCAGCACTCCACTTCACTACTACCTCTACCATCCTCAGCGCAGAGACACCCACGGGTATTTGCACGCTCTACAAATTGCTTAAATAATTAAACCACATTGTTAGCACGTCGGCCTGTAAAGGTGGGAATATGTCCTTCTGTGGGTTGCATAGACAGGGGCGGAGGTAGGAGCTAAATTAAACTCTGCCAAAAAAGAATTCAAAAGATTCCCTGAGGGGATATGTAAAAATGCAAAGACTCTAAGGGGCTTATTCTGAAGGAATTATTGCGAGTTAACAGCACTTTATCACAGCCAAATTGGCGATAAGTTTATCTGCAATAGCAGTCACAAAAAACATCGTCACATATGACCCCGGCAACTATCGCAAATGAGATGCAGAGTAGGCGTTCCCATGCAAAAAGCAGCGACAACACCACTCTGCAACATTCTCAATGACCAGCCAGATCAACGATAAGAACCCAAAACAGGCGATAAGGCACGTTAGCAGCAGGAAATTAACACCTGCTCTGAACTGGTGTAAAGTCGGGCGACAGCCTGCACCAGGAAAGGGAGCCCAGCCCAAAGCCACACCAGAAGATCAACAGATGCCATGGAGCTACTGATCATGCAGCTCGGACCCTCAACAGGGCCACAACACCCAAGGTCACCACCCCAAGGGCCACCCCAGGCACCCACTCCCAGCAAACCACCCCCCAGCAAAGACACGTCACATCAACTTCACAAAATCATGTACCAAAGAATCCGCCTGATGTCGCACAATCACAACAGGAAACATGCATGTGTTGTTACAAAAATGATCATCACACATTCACCTTCAAATTACCACAAATTATCACAGCCTGCAAGACAAAAATCCAGATAAGAAGGTGTGTCACGCGCTCATCAAAGGACAAAGAGAGAGCGAAGAAGAGAGAAAGAGAGAGAGAAAGAGAGAGAGAGAGAGAGAGAGAGAAAGATGGAAAGAGAGTGAGGAAAAGAGAAAGACGGGAAGAGAGGGAGGGAGAGAGAAAGACGGAAAGAGAGGGAGGGAGAGAGAAAGACGTAAAGAAGAGAGGGACAGGGAGAGAGGGTGCCGACACTGTGCACCCAGGTCTCACTGCTCACCTGCTGCCACTGGTGTGTCTCCAACATCGTGCCGGTATGTAGTGCAGTTCACCAGGTCCCACATCTGAAACAGATTCCTAATCTAAAACACAGTCCAGCTACATAAATGGCAGAGAACATACCAGTGCACACGGCATCATCGCAGGCTGCACACCCACTCAGCCCTTGAGGTGTCACTAACTCGGTGACCCGTGAGGCAACGCCACGTAGCGGTAGGCCAGCACTGCCCTCTGGCTCAGGCCTACCCTGCGGTCTAGCAGGGCTCACAATGATCATGACCAGTCTGGATTGCCAGTAAGGGGCATCATCGCAGGCTGCATACCCGCTCAGCACTTAAGGTGCCTCTACCTCAGTGCACCGAAAGTCACCGTCCAGTGGCGGTTGCCTGTGCCGGCCGCAGTGTATCCAGTGCCACCAAGTCTGTGCCCCGCAAGTCATGGGCCCTCTATGATTGAGTATCATGGTGCGGACAACAGCATGTCACCACCGGCCCTGGGGAATGTGATGTTGCAGGGCCCTAGGCCCTCATGCCTACATTTACACCACACAGATACACCCAGATGGAGAGTGGAAATGGTGGTGAGCATGTGCGCCTGGCCCTTTTTATTGGCAGTGTCACATGTCCTGTGACACGTGTGCTGGATGGGTGTGGTGTGGGTGTAAACCAGCCGTGAGGGAGTGGCTGTGGCATGCTGACGACTAGACCTGTGATCTGCAAACCACTACTGGGAAGACCTGGCACATGTAGCTTTGTCATCCCCCCCTGTGAGTGTGAATGGAGTGGGCTGGCCTGGCGTATGCCAATGAAGCCTAAGGGTGTGAACAATCGCCCGGGGCTCTGGGCGTGGTGCTGTACTGAACCGGACAAGGAAGTAACTAATGTGTGCGTCCTTGTTGTTGTATCACCACCACCTTGAATGCAATCAGCAATGTGTCACCCTGTGACCATGGGCGTCCGCAGGGGGGGGCAAGGAGGGGTGCTTGCCCCCCCTGGAGCGACCCTCCTTGCCTGCCCTGCGGACGCCCATGAAAACCGTGACTTCAAGACAGGGTTCTCACTATCTTTCCTCTCCTTTCTTTTATTTGCTTCCATGTGAAATGGATCCAAATAAGAAAGATGCTTTTGCTGGAAATGCCGTATTTTTCTGACATTTTAATTCCAAAGTGCAGCAATGGTAATAAAAGGCTAAAAATATGAAAAATAGATAAATAACTAAAGAAAGTAAGACAGAGTGGTAGCAAACTGGCCAAACTGATTTTATTCACACTTAAACACAGTAGCGCCACTTTTACAGAGTTTGCCAGTGAAGCGCTATTTTTGTTTTCTTGTCTTTGTTTTCCCTGGACTTGGAACTAGTGCACCTATCCTGGAGGTACTGCAATGTGTGGATTGGAAAACAAAATGTGTGCTGCGGTTCCGCGTCCAGGGATGTGGTCTTTTTTCCATACTGCTTACGTTTTGTAAGGATATAAGCAATGGCCATTGAAATGGGTCCATTCAGGGGCCTGTAGTTGTGTCCTTAACTTTTCATACAAAAGCACTCACTGATTTCTGAATAATGAGTGTAAAAGCATTAAGGTAACCATGTTGTTCCTGCTTACATTTCCCATAGTTTGCTAAAATTTGCATTCCCTATAAGTGTTTGCTTTTTCCAGGATGTTGTTACATTTTTTTTTGTAGGCCGCATATTGCTCTTGTCTAGTGCGTAATTTAAATTGAGCCGCATCCAGGTGTTTATAGCGGGCAACAATTTGGTTGTAGTTGAAGACAGTGGGAGTTTTTCTCAGTGTGGCAGTACGGTGTTCAGTGGGGAGAGGATGTGGCACTATGGTCAGAGCTGCTGAATTTGGAACTGGGAACCAGGTTCAGCCTTAATAACCAGCCCACCAGACCACTCTCCTGAGAGAACACAATCACATGCTAGACCTTAGAAGGCTTCGCAAGACCTTAGAAGTCCTGGTGTCTTCGCACCAGCAGGTGGACCCTAACATGACAAGTGTAGGTTAACCTTCAAGGCTTGTCCACCACTATCCATACTTAAGTTCACCTCCAGTCTTGCGGGCAGGCCTATGAAGCAGCACACCCTAGAACAACAGTCACTGAGGTGACAGGACCCTTGAGAAGGGCAAGATCTTAGGGCGGTGCAACCAGTGTGACCGCACCGGGTGCTAACTTTAGGTGGAGGCATCAAATTTGCAAGTATATTATGGTTTTAAAAATGCTTGCTGCCTCCTTCCTGGCCTCCAGCAATTTTCGGCAACACCCAAATGTCATGCTGACTCTGGTGATTAATGTTCTTCCTAGAAAGAGATCAGAATTTTGTCTAGTGGAAGTTTTGACTCATGGAAAGGTAGCTCAGAGGGTTAATGTGCCGGCTGCAAAGAACATGCGCCATGCAGATCACAAAATGCACATACTGTAAAAAGGTCAGTGGGCTACTGTTTTTGTCAGAGAGATCCTTTTGTTACTTGCAGTTTATAAGTTAAAATCCTAACTTAGAACAGTGAGCTATGAACTGTCAGTCAGTCAAATTTACTTTATTCGGTTTATGTGCAAACCATAAAAGCATACTAAAAAGACATCTAATGTCAGAGACGATATAAGACCATGAATTACATATAAAAGACATTTAAAATATACAAATATACAAATATTTACATGCATAAAACAGTGGAAAAAGCAGCCTGGGTAAGTTACATCAGGACACAGCAATGAGTTAAAATGTATACAGTTTGAGCTTAACTTCTTTTCCTTATAATTCTTACTGCCGCAGAGAGAAAGTTGGCAATATTAAAAATTTCCCATACATTCATCGATAACTGTAAGTAAAGAAGAGCTGGTTTAACTTGCACAAAGCCCTTATTGACTAGGATTGGAAGAATAAAGCGCTTCCGAATATCGGCAAGATGTTCGCAGAAAAAAATAAAGTGCATAGTGTCCTTCCCTGAAAAATTGTCACATGAACAAACCCCTAGATCTTCAGACCTCTTCCAGCCTGGCGAATCACCTAAACGGAAATGGAATTGAGTTAATTTAAATCTAATCAATAGAAATCGGTGATTTGGGTTTGTGACAATATCCAGGTATGGTTCCATGGACAGGGTGGTCTTCCTCAATTAATGGGCCCTTACTGTCGGCTTTACCAGCTCCCTCTCTTCTCTGGCCATAGAGGCTATTCGCAGATATGTTACTTTGATCCATTTTACATCTCCCCTCAGTAACCTTTCAGGTGAGCTGTATATTTCAGGTCTACCCAGCCTTACTGATAGATTATAAACATATTTGAGCCAGGGGATGCAATGCCCACAGTCAAGTCCCATACAATCGTTCAAAATATCATGGTTTAGCCTTAATTCAGGGTTTAGCCAGGTCACTATCCATTTTAACAAGGGTGCCACAGCAACTGAATCTTCAACAAAGCCTGTTCCACATTCCTGATGGGCAATGTAACTGGCTGTTGATCTGGATGGCCTTTACAATCCTGATACCCCACAGATCAGCCCCGTACATTGCAAGGGATACACATTTGGCTCTGTATATTTGTAAAAGGGCCTTCATTGGTCTAGCTCCTAGTTTGCGAGCAAACCCTAAAACAGCTGACGTTGCTCTGGTCAGGACAGTACTTTTTGCTAAAATTTGAGTTCCTCAAGAGCCCTGATTATCAAATAGAACTCCTAGATATGGGAACATTGATACCCTGGTTAATATATTCCCCTCACAATTAAAGGGTTTTAACCCGTGTAGTTCTCTGTCCAATAGCCATTACAGGAGATTTGGCAAAGTTTACACTAAGATCCAAGGATCTCATAAATACCGCGAAGGAGGTTAAAAGTGATTGTAATCCTACCGCAGTTCTAGCTAAGAGAGCGGCAACATACGCATAAAGAAGTGCTGGGATCAAACGTTTCCCAGCGTGAGGGATATATTTACATGAAGCATGTAGGGTGGATTCCAGCTTGTTAATATAAAGTGTAAAAAGCAGGGGCGCCAAGATACACCCCTGTCTGACACCGTTCACAATAGGTATTTCTTCGGTACAGTTGCCCATCTGATCATACCTCACAGTTGCAGATAGATCCCTGTGTAGGTCTGTGAGAAAGTGGACGATGATTTTTTCAACTCCTATAGTCAGGAGCATAGTCCACAATTTCGACCTGTTCACTCGGTCAAAGGCCGAGGACAGGTCCATAAAGGCCAGGAAAAGTACACCCTTCTTAGCAACTGTGTATTTCCCGATCAATAGTTGCAGATTTAGACATTGATCTATCGTGCCCATGCCCTTTCTAATACCATACTGCAAGACTGATAATGTTTCAGTTTCCTCCAGCCAGCCTGTTAGTTGGCTTAATAGCACCCTTCCTAGTACCTTAACTGAGGAGTCAATGAGAGATATTGGGCGGTAGCAGCTGGGATCACCTCTATTGCCTTTTTAAAAAATAGGGACTATTACGGGCTTTGCCCATGTGTTAGGCAGGCCCAATTTACAGGCATTGACGAAAACATTATACAAAATCTTCGACCATGTCTTATTGTTGGACTTAAAGAGGTCTGCCGGCACACCCGGTCCAGGTGCCTTATTGCTCGTCATCTGCATTATCGCCTCAGATACCTCTAACTCAGTAAAATATAAGGGCCTAGACGTAGGTAATTTCATTTTACCACTTCTTAAATACCGAATTTTACCGATTCGGTATTTAGGAAGTGGTAAAATAGAGGGGGTGGGGGGTGTAGGTATTACAGAATTGGTACATACCGAATCGTTAAGATTCGGTATTTACCGATTCTGTAAATTCCGATTCGGTAATGCCCATTGATTCCTATGGGCATTGAAGCCCATAGGAATCAATGGGCATTACCGAATCGGTATTTACCGATGGGGTAAATACCGATTCCAGCAAGGGTGCAGGGGGTGTCACTTTGACACCCTCTAGCACCCCAAATACAGGAATGTGTGCCATGTGGCACACAGACATGCCCTAAGGGCATGTCTGTCTGTCACATGGCATAGGTGTGCATGCACACATGTGCATGCACACCTGGATTCGGTATTTTACCACCCAATTGGATTGGGTGGTAAAATACCGAATCTGAAAGGCCTTTGCGACTCAGAAGAGTCCCACCTACATCTAGAAGTTACCGAATCGGTAAAAATACAGATTCTGTATTTTACCAAATCGGTGAATTTACCGATTCGGTAAATTTACCAATTCGGTAAAATTGGCCCCCTACATCCCAATAACCCATTTACCGGTCGGTAACGGCCGATCCGGCCGGTAAATGGCCACCTACATCTGGCCCAAGGTATATTCTTCAGTGTTGAGGTCCAGATTAACACGGGTATCTTTCCCGTCATAGACTTGTTTTAAATGATTGTGCCAAACCTGTTCCTGAATACCACAGTCAAGCTCACCATCACTTGAGTCAGCAAAAAATGGCCTGTTAACCACTGTCCAGAATTTTGCGCTATTGTTAACAACATCAATAGATAAAAGCACATTCCAGCCTCCTCCCAGATTTCCCTCGTCCGCTTCCTTGGAGCAATTTTGTAATTTTGCCTTAGGCCAGCTATGGCTAATTTATCAGGTGTGGTGGATTTCAGTGCTGCCAACAACTTCCGGTGGGCTACGGACCAGTTGTGGTCAAACCATGTCTCCCCAGCCTTGTCTTGACCTTTGTATGGCAATTTAAGGTCCCTGTCAATCTGGGCACAGATTTTGGAGTATGCCATCGAAATCTCCTCATCCACAATGCCCTCTGTCAGACAAATGGACATTTCATGACCAACCTTGGCTAATAGGTTATCATGAAACTCATGGGGCACCACCCGGCACCATTTTAGTCGACGCGCTTGGTCTGTTGGCCGTATATCTAAATTGCTCGCTATTCTATTGGGTTTTTCCTTTTTCTTTAGATCATCCACCAGGGTCAATGTGACAGGGTTGTGGTTACTAAAAGCAGACCAAGATACCCTGTACCCACTCACCCTATTGGCCACTGCCATACTTATAAAAATATAATCAATGGTTGACCCAAGGCCCTTACCCATGAAAGTTGGGACTATCTCTTCCCCTTCAGTTAGCTTTGGGTAGCTCAGATCGTTTTCTGCCACCAATTCCTCCAGATAAGTTCCCTGTGGCGAGTGCTCAAAATGTATATTCTCTTGATCAATTGGTCCTAGACTATCCCAGACGTAACAATTTCCTTTGCAACAATGAACATTAAAAACACCCAGCACAAAAACCAAATAGCAATTTGTAGTTGTTTTACTATATGATTCCAAAAAATCATGTAGACTGACTAAATGTTCATTTAAAATAGATTTATCAAAATAATTGTAAAAATTAACAATGAGCCACATACCAGCATCCTTGGTTAAAATTTGTACAGCCAAAAAAATAAGGTGTGCCAGTCTCCACTTTAGTATATGTGCCCTCGATTTTTAAAGAGATCAAAGTCAGTAGCCCCCCCTTGACCCCTCCCCATAGACAAGGCAACTGCTGGTAACCAAAATGCTGTGTAGCCATCCAAAAGAAACGTATTGTTAATGTCCCAAGTTTTCTGCAGCCCAATAATATCGCACTCATTAAGGCAGTCCCTCCAGTTAGTGTCATCGGACTTGTTACTTAGTCCTGCGATGTTCCAGCTAAGTATCCTTGTCCCTACATGAGTGTTCCTTGTCGGGGCGCTTGATGCTAGAGGCTCCTTATATGCCGTCATCCCACTATCCATGTTAATCTCTGTTGATTCTGGGAGACCCAGTCAATCTACCTCTTCAAGGTTAGTGAGTGTCGCAAATCTATTGTGCGTCGGGACAGTAAACTCATTTGGTCCCCGAATTTGGGCCCCGTCTGTCAAATTTGTCCTGCTTCTTCCTGTTGGTGCTATGTTACGATAGAAGAACCCTAGGGGTAAGATATTAATACCTACATCCCTTAGGTTCCTTGTCCCTGCCCTCTCAAGGATCAATTTAACAATTTGCGGGGACCCAAAGTTAAGCACCACACGATCCCCGCTATTCAGGTTCACAGAATCTCCAATCCAGGGAATCCTGTGTATCATTTTAAAATCTCTGAAGAGGCAGCTGCCCAACCCAGTTAAATTGTCCAAGTGATGGAGGGCTTTATTTCTGAGTGATGACCATTGTTTTTCCATACCTTGCCGCAAAGGGGGGACATTCGATAAAATAACAGTGAGAGGGGTGGCCTCAGGGGGTAAATTAAACTGGTTGGCTCGGTTTGGTCGATGGTTTGTTCCCTGTGCCAGACCACGAAGTACACTCTTATTTAGATCTTGTCTGGAGCGCATGTTTACACGGGCGGGATCCCTAATACATCTTTCTACCATAGGGGCTTGAGTGTTTGTAATTTGCCCTGTGTTGGATCCCCTAAATGATATATTTTGTCCCGTAACTTCTTCCCTGTTCCTGTCAGCTGACCCTATTAGCCCTTCCCCCACCACAATGCTTTGGGCTGACAATAAGTGATTCTCAATTTTACACAATCTACAGTCTATGTCCTCAAGTTAAAAAAAATGGAGTTAAGTATGGACTGAAATTTCTCCTCTAATTTCGCTATGATGCGATTTTCCATATCAGACTGAGCCTGCGTGGGGGAGGACTGTAAGATCATGCTTGATGACATGTATTGGCTTGGGGTGACAATATTTTGTGAGCGGCCCTTCCTCCCCTGGGTGCCTCTAGTTTTGGAGACCTTACTGGCCTGATGTGTGGTAACTGGGGTACTGCCTGCCTTCCTTTTCTTTGATGCAATACTGGTGCTAACAGCAACCCCACCATTCCCTGCGGGAGCTAGACGTTGCTGACGGGTAAGGATTTTTGAGGGGGTGGATTGATTAGTGAGCGAGTTTTCCGCCACGGGGGGTAGGGCATCCAGTACTACAACCAGAGATGCATGGGTTGGTTGGTGTATCTGAGCCTCATGTGTGTTTTGAGCCCCTCTTGTTTCGACTGTGTCTACTACCAAGACCGACCCCAGCTGGGATGATCCCACAGGGTCCCTGTTGAAATCCAAGGACACCCTTTTTTGGGTCTTCTCAATCTTCTGGAGTAGTTCAGATTCAGCCCTGATAAAAAATGCGTCAAGAATCCCTACAACGCCTAATCCCCCTTTAGTTTGACCCCTATTCATTGTTGGCAAATAGTCCCAGCTAGTAAGAAAGAACTATGGGCCAGATGTAGGTCGCCATTTACCGGTCGGTAACGGCCGATTTCGGACGTTACCGACCGGTATTTTGGATTTGGCATGTAGGGGGCATCTCATTTACAGAATCGGTATATTTACCGATTCGGTAAATATACAGAATCGGTAAAATACTGAATCGGTAAATTTACCGATTCTGTAAATAAAGATGTAGGGGGCACTTCAAAGAGTGCCACAGGCCCTTTAGGAGTCGGTATTTACCACCCAATCCTATTGGGTGGTAAAATACCAAATTCCAGTGTACATGCACATCTGTGCATGTACACCTATGCCATGTGACACACAGACATGCCCTTAGGGCATGTATGTGTGCCACATGGCACACAAGCCTGCAATTGGGGTGCTACAGGGTGTCAAAGTGACACCCCGTTCCCCCTTCCAGGATTTGGTATTTACCGATTCGGTAAATACCGAATCGGTATTTTCAATTGATTCCTATGGGCTTCAAGGCCCATAGGAATCAGTAAATCAGTAAATAAAAAATTACCTACATCTGCCTCCTTCCAATTTACAGATTCATAAATACCGAATCAGTAAAATTCGGTATTTATGAGTCTGTAAATTAGATTTACCTACATCGGGGCCTAAGAAAGCAACCCTCAATAGAGTTTCATACAGAAAGTCTTAATCACTAACCCAGGTTCCTTTGCAGTTCCCTATGGCACAGAGGTCCAGACGAAAGAGGGGCGGCCCAGCCCAGCCCCTTCCTGTCTTGGCCCGGGCACGCCCGCGCGCGTCTCGCGTGCGTCCTGCGCTGCGTGGGGCCTCCTGGTGTTTTATGCACCTCCTGGTGCTCAGTTAATGATGCGGTGTTCCTGCACCGCCCAGGGACTGATGGGAGTTGTGGTCCCTTGTTGCGGTGAAAACCGGGAGGGGCAACGGCCACGAGTTTCTGCAGTTGGACCTCCACCAAGGAGGGTCAAGGGCCAAAGATCAGGGCAACAACCAAAAAGTAACGGGCTCAAGGCTCCAGAGCGTATGAACTGTCATCTAAGAGCTGCATACAAACTGCAAAGCATAAATTAGAGCGTTATGTTCCCTCCCCCCCCCCCCTCTTAGATTATCCTAATGTCACAAAAAGTGTTCTTTTGGACAGAAATCAATTCTGATTATTAAGGAGAACCCCCAACCATGGTATTACGTTTTAAATTCCGGGTGTTGTGTTTCTCCAGACAATTACCATAAAACTATACGGGCTGCAAGTATGGTTGTCATGTGACTCCTACACCTTGTAGTCCTTAGTCTTATGTAACATTTTATATACAATGATTTACACACATATTGATTGTCTCTGTGTAATGTGTGTGATGTAAAGTGCTCTGACACTCTACAATGGTATGAGTGGCGCTGTAAATCAAATTAACTGCACCTGAGAGAGAGTGGTTATGGATTCTTGGAGGCATTGGGGGGCACTAACAAACATTAATGCACAGGACACCACCAGTGCTATGGCTGGCCCTGCCCTTGAGGCAAGTCTGCCTCACCCATAGGTACCTCCATTGGCCTTGTTTCAGCAGTAGTAGCTGCAACTCACCAGGGATTGGCAATGCAGGATTTGCACGCACACCAAACTAAGTTCGCAAACTTCACAGTCTCCCTGCTTCATTCACAAGCACTTTTAACATGTGCTGCCTGCTGCGGGGCCACTGGAATTAATTATGCAGCAAAGGATGACAACATTATGCCGTAGTGTTGACTAAATTATGCATTAAAAAAAAGGCTGCAGCGTAATACAGTATAATTTCAGATATTTTATTATTTTGACGTGTGTACACATGCTAACAGTCTCTGGAAAGATTTTGCCTTATTAGTACCAGTGTAACATACAAACGCAGCAGTGAGAAAGGTGACCAGTCAACCTTCACAATAAGCCATCTACTCCGCAGCAACACAAGTCACATTTTACATCAACTTCTGATATGTTTGAGCTACAAACAATTTATTTGTTTAAATGGTCAGATCATGCAGCAGATCTTGCTTTATGAGGCAAATATGACAGAGCCATCCTTTTAGAGAAAACATTTGCAAACTAGGATATTTTGCCTTTCATGTTTGAGCTGCTGTTGTGGAAAAAGGGAGTAGTGCTGATGACAGAAACTCCATGGCTCAGAGACAAATGGCTTGTGTTTCCACATTTTATCGTATTTGGTACATTCTCTGATTAGAAGCATATCCCACTTTATGAATATATTTTAATGTCAATAACTCATTATAACCTTAAATGATCATGTGTATTCATTGGTTGATTAAACTGGACAGTGAAATGCCAAACAAATACTAAAAATTGGGATGTCTGCGCATTCTGGCCACACCTCTGGCTCCACCCTCAGATCCAATCCTTGGGTTATTCCTGCCCTCTGATTCTCTGCCCACTGTTTCTCTACTTTTTTACCCCCACTTTGACCACTGTGTAAGACTCAGAATCCCTGGACCTGTGATGTGCCTCCGCTGCGGGCGCCGCATGTGCCACACATTTACGGTGCCGTGCTTCTGCATAAGGGAGCTGGCCATTATTGTATCCCTAAACGTGCACACGTTGTCAGTTTGAAATTGACTACACGCAGCGGTACTCGAAGTTTCTTTAGAAAAATATAGCTAACATTTGGACCTATACATTTTATTTTTTATAAATTAATTGAATGTGTGTAAAATTTAGCAATGCCCGGGGAATTCTAGTAAAGGGAGCACCCATTGGCGCATCACTAGCGTGTGTGATTGCTGCATTATTTATTACTAACTTTGACGTTGTGCTTTAACATTGGATAAAATTTATCATGAATTCTAGCACCAAGAAGCCAATATTGGTAAATATGTGTGCTACAAATAATCCCTAACATACACTGTGCATACAGTATATTTAATCACGTGCTTTAATCATAGGCTGTTTTAAAGTATTCTGATAAAAATCGAATCGTGCTGAAGACAGCCTTGATTGGTGTTGGATCGAGGACCCGGAAGTCTGCACACCAAGCAGACAGAGATAAAGCACCTTGTCAGAAAGTTTAGCATTTTCCCAACAGGTGGTGTTTGTTGGCCTGTGGCAGGGTCAGTCACATGTCCTGGATTCCTGGCATTTAATTGAGTCTATCCCAGTTATGCGCCCCAGTGTTTCTTGTGCCCCACCTGGCACACATCATGTCGGAGGATGGTGATGACGTTAACATTCCCCCCCCCCAGGAAAAATGTCTGCGGACGCCCATGCCTGTGACCCAAGTCCCACAACACGAGCAACATGGAGGTAAGGGAGAATCACTGACCCACATTCATCCATACTTCCACACTTGTAAGATCATAGCCATGACACATCTGTGTGATTATGAATGTTTAATGCACATTCAGTGGAGTGTTCCTGCTAGAGCAGTACAGGGCCATGCAAACCCCACTTTACAATGATGGCCCGTGGGGGGCCAGCCAGAATCCTTCAGGGAATGACAAGGCCAAAGAAAGAGGAAGAGTTCAGCCCGCAGTCTAATTACTGTGTCATTGGTGATCAAACTGAATATGGCAGTCCATGTCTAGGTCCAAGGTGAGCTTCACAGAATGTACCGGGAGACAGTGGAAGGTGATGATGCAGAGGGCAGAACCAAGCAGAAACAGGTCCCATGGCAGAGATGCATGCTACTGTGTCCTTCTCACCACAATGGCAGATTTATCCGCATCTTCGTCCTCTGCTGTTTCATGTGCCTCATGTGTGGGTGGTGGTGTTCTGTCTCCAGCACTGTGTGGCGGTGACACATCAGTGGCCGGAGGTGGAATGTCTGCCGCATTGTGTGGCAATGGCACTTCAGGGGGCGGAGATGTGGATGTAGTAGTAGCAGGAGCATGCATTAGCGCCACGCCTTGTTGCAGCAATGCCATGAGGATGGTCCTGAGGTCAATGAGAAACCCAACTACCTCTCGCTGGTGTGCAGCTGTGGCAGCCTTTTTTAAGCCTTTGTCCTCTCCATGGCCTCCATTGACCTCCGCATGTGTCCCAACATCCCGGGTGACACCGCTAGAGCCACTCTGACTGGACAGTTGTTCTAGTCTCTGAGTCAGGGCTCCAGAGATGTTGGCCATGGTCCATTGGAGAGCATGGAGCGGACTTTGGGAGTCCGTTAGGGAACGTGAGTATTCCCTGATGGGACTTGGACACCCACGTATGGAATCTAGTTTGGCTGCCATGTGGTCGAAGCCGACCTGCACCTGTTCAGCCAGGTTCTTCTGGCACACCAACACACAGCATTAGTAGGCCATGTGTTCTTCGTGGTGGTCCTGGGAGGCGGTCATGGTGGTGGATGCTGCCTGCTACCTGCTGTATGGTCTGTGCATGGGGTGGGGTCTCCCAGAAGCAGCTGGGCTGCCCTGCTCCTGGAGGTGGGGTGCAGAGGATCTCCACGAGCTGTTGGAGGGCGTTGAAGTCAAAGCTGTGGTGGTCCTCTTTATCATCAGAGAAGAGAGGCTCGGGCTGCTCTGCATGAGGTGTTGATTGTCCCTCTGCAATGTGAAGGGAGATGCAGTTTAACAATGTGTTCACATGTATGTTGTCGCATTGTATATGTTTCCATACATACTGCATGACTGTGTACATTGTGGCTGATTGGGAAGAGCTGTCTATTTGATGGGGGATAGTGGACATTTCATGCGGGGTGCCTTTGACTTCTGTGCTTATACAGTGCTGAGATGTTGCATATATGGGTACATTGGTCTCTTGGTGGGAGTTGGGGCTCTGGGGCATGGTTTGTCCACAGATGTGCTCTACTTAATTGAATTGCACATGTGTGTCATTGTGCCCATCTCCCCCTGTCCACCCAGTCCCTGGTCGTCACTCACCCTGGTGCTGTTGTGTCAGGTCATGTTGAGCAGTGTTCGGTCCCCCAACGCCTGCCACCGTCTCCCCACTGATGACTGTGGACACCATTTCCTCCATATCGTCCAGCTCCTCCTGGGGCACAGGACTCACACCACCAATCTGCATTGCTACCTTCCGGTTGTTGATGAGTTTCAGCTTGGCTTTGTGCTTGACGTTATTCCAGC
Source organism: Lissotriton helveticus (assembly GCF_964261635.1). Classification (NCBI taxonomy): domain Eukaryota; kingdom Metazoa; phylum Chordata; class Amphibia; order Caudata; family Salamandridae; genus Lissotriton; species Lissotriton helveticus. The sequence goes on along the minus strand of NC_136063.1, from coordinate 217,874,166 downwards.
GCCTCTTGACCGCTTCCATTGTCCTCTTCGGCACTCCGACTGCATTCACCCTGTCCACGATGGTCCGCCATAGTCCATTTTTGTTGCCAATGACACAGTAGAGGTGACGAACAGTTGTTAATAGTGTTCGACCACCTCCGTTATCAGGATCCTGTTTTCCTGCGGACTGAACCGCTTCTTCCTACCCTTTTTCTCCTTGCCCTTCCCTGACCCCGAGGTCCCTGGCTGGTCCTCCGGGGGGCATGTGGGGTTCTTATTGTCCTCTGTACTTGCTCCGGCAACATCCATTGTGCTTTGCTGTTTGGCATTTATTTGTATGTTCTTTTTCTTTTTTCATGGTGATTTTTGCTGCCTGACGTGTGTGAATTGCTGGCCTGGCGCTGGTTTTCACCAATTTTTGTATCGCAATTGGCCTCTTCACAACTTTTTTTTGCGTTTGTGTTCCAGATTTTGCAGCGTCGCGTTGACTCTATCGTGGACATTTGATGCAATCTTGTGCGCATATCGGATGGTACTGCTGTGTTGTGAATACTTAGTTAACACAGCATTATTTTCTCGCGATAGACTGCGATATGAAGAGTTGCGTTAGGCTCAATTTGCAGTAATTATCATACGTTCTTGAGAATATCCCCCTTAGGGTGTTAGTTATGTCACCAGGCGGGTTAAAGCACCAGCTAAGATGACAACATTGTTCTCCAGGCAAGATTTAAGCAAAAAATCCCCCATAAATTTGAGGGTCTGTACATGGCTAGAGGATCAAGACAGGGAAGGAGCATTATAAATATGAACTACTAAAAGACTGGAAGAGTTAGAAATCTTCAACAGAGCAGCTGCTAAATTTGGCAAACCAGTGTGAATCATAGTCGCTGTACAAACTGGTGTTAATGAGCCCAAAATAAGAAATTCACCTCTTACTCTCCCATGAGATGAAGAAACAGCTACAACAGCTAGGACAGAGAATAAAAGAACACCATTAAGGTAACAGTCTGAGGCTGTGTTCTAGGTCTCTGTAGACACACAATATTACATTTAGTTTAGATTTGTAAGCAAGGCCTGCAATGTTCCAGCTAAGAATCAAAATGGTGTCTGAATTCTGCTGGCATTGCCCCATGTCACCCATGCACGGAGACGAACTCTTACCAGCTGAATTGGGCAGGTTGGTATTAACTCATAAAGAACTTAATGGTGAAGATCCATTAGAAGCAGGGATATTGCCCTTGAACAGGGACCTGAGGTAGAAACTAAAGGGCTGAAATTACATTAGACCCCTTACAATGCAGGCACAGTGTCATCATCAAGTTGCGCAGGGATGTCGTCAGATCGGCTCTGCTTCGGCATCAAAGGACACTTCATTGGTTCCGATCAGTGCAAATTTGGCACTGCATTGATTTCTGCAGGAAAGCAGCTGCTGAGACCTCGTTCAAGGCCCAGGACTGGATCGGCACCTCTTGGCTGGGCAGGATTCAACTTAGTCAGAGTCCAGCAGCTGAAGGTTCTTTGATGCCCTTAGACTTCAGGAACAGGAGGCATGCCAGCACAATGAGCCTATGGATAACGTGGGTGCAAGACTGTAGAGAGCAGGTCCAGTGCTTCTCACTCCCAGGCAAGAAGCAGCAGGAAGTAGGCCAGCACAGCAAAGAAGGTAGCAAATTGGCAGTCCCTCCTACAGCATAGTGATCAGCTGGCAGAGTGTCAGTCCCTAGTATAGCGCAGCAGCACTTCTTCCTGATAGAGTGTCCTTGGTTCCTGCAAATTTCTAAAAGCTTGATGCCAGAGGTCCAGTACTTATACTGATGTGAGCCTTTTGAGTAGGGAGACTTCAAAGAGATGCTTTGCAGTGTGCAAGGCCCTGCCTTTCCTGCCCTGGCCATAGACTCGCTACAAGGAGGTATGCACCCCTTTGTGTGGGGACAGACACAGCCCTATTCAGGAGCATGTGTCAGCTCCTCCCTTTTATCCTGCCCCAGGATGACCCATCAACATGCAGATGGCTGCTCAGTCACACCTACTCAGCATTTGTGTGTCTGTCTAGAGGGAATGAACGAAGCCAGATGTGTATTCCGGGGACAGGCAGAAAACATTACATGGTTTAAGCAAGAAAATGGCAACTTTCTAAAAGTAAAAATAGAGACAGCCTAATGCACTCAAGAAAGTAGAACAGTAATGTGTAGTAATATTTAGAATTGTATGATGCAGTCATGATGCAGTGGAACTGCATCACAGTGAATGTTCTAATGTAAACCAGTACTTGGTGAGACTGCTGATGGTTGCTGCAGATATCTTGTACTCCATTAAAGATACTTCAGAAATGTATTTAAAGTATTTGCGTGGATTACTACATAAATTGGCGACGAGGACCTTTGCAGAGTACAGGAAAATGGCTCAACCATCACATCTGGAACGATGCTAAACTGATTTAGCACTACTGAAGAAGAAAATTTACAATTGAAGAAGAAAATTAACAATCCTTCTGTAAGTTAAATCAAGATTTTTCTTATATGCGCTTCTTATGAAGAATTAACAGTGCAAGTTGGCGTCAGCCTCAGCTGTTTTCCAACGTATTATGCAAAATATTTTTAAGGGAATTGACAGAGTATTGTCTTTTCAACACTTTGTGGAACAAACTACCTAGGCAGTAATTCTAATGCAACGACCAGCACTAAAGTTGAACAGTTTCAAGGTCGTAACAAAGTTTATTACAGTCACATAAAAAAATACATGTATCATACATCAATAATTAAAAATATACCTTCCATAGAAAGTGCATATACATAAATAATATCATAAAAAATTCGTGGACATAAAGGAATAAGTTGTGTGTCGACGCGTTTCGGCGACCAGCGCCTCTCTCAAGACAGATTACAACTTTCTGAAAATAAAAACAGAAATGAATATATAGTTTGTAGTCACTCATTTCAGTGTTATTCATACATTGATTGAATATTTTAAAAAAACAACCTATATGCACAATATAATTTCTGTGAACTCGAAAGAACTGTTCAACTGACTGAGGTCCTAAAATAATGTGAACATAACTGATAATCTGACAACATCGCATAACATGCATGACATTACATAACCTCTATTGTAGCTTTCTACTATTGGGCTAAGTGCTGTGATCTTTGAATAACAATAGACAAGAATGATACATGATTTAACTGTTACATTCGCTAATATTTGATGGAAATTGTTGAACATTGAAAAGCCATTACTTATTTATAGCGCATGTCACTCTGTGACTATGTTTTACATTTGCAAAGTCAGGATTGATCTTTTATTCATAATTTGCGTTCTTATATGTGCCTCTATTGTGTAGTAAATAAAGTAATAGCTATAGATTGGTTTCGAAAAGAACAGATAAGGAAAAGGAAAATAAAAGAAAATAAAGTGGAAAGCCCTAGAACAGGTCTCTTGGTCTGGTGCTACATAACTTATGGCTGTGCTACTCTTCATTGCTATTGTTAATGACTCAGACGCTAGGGGATCTCTATTTTAAAAGGGCTACGAACACTTCTAGTATTTATGGACACAGACTGCTCATATCGCTATTTGTACTGATGTAATGATTACATTTTTAGAATTACAAAATTAGATATATGTAGATTTGGTTGCACTTACCAAAAACAGAAGTGAACTAGACACAATAATTCACGACACAGTGGTTAGAATTTCAACACTGTGGGGATCCATGTGATTCATAAAACTGAGTTACCATTTCTGTGTGAGAATAATTCTGTAATTTTTAATAGAGACAGAAAGTATTTAGTCTTGCAAAAATTCACGGCTATCACTTAGTTATTTTATTACTAGAAGATCGTTGTGATCTGGAAAAGCATAACTAACCTAATCAAATAAGATTCTAGTTATAATATCAAAGACCGGTACACGGATACTTCAGCACATTGACTAGTTGGATCTTTATTCCCAGGATTCAAGGACTTCCTGCATAATAAATGCAAAAATTACAAAAAATACCGTCGAGCTTGAACAATACTGACTACTGGGAGAATCTATGCTCCTAGGCTAACTCCTTACCTGCACACGGAGATCTTAGATTACGTCGCCTCCCCAGTCTATTTATTATACTTGTCAAGCTTGAGGATACCAGCGTTGTCTGAAATGCGATAAGTGAAACACGAGGATTAAAAAGAATATATTAAAGGACTGGCGATAGATTGTCTAATACTCCTTAATACGTTCTTACCCGATAATTCGAGCAGTCACGAATGTCTTTGTTTTCAGATAGGTCGCTGTCTAATACTCAATGTACTACAGGTGGCAGTTCTCAGTTACAAGCCTAAATGAAAGAAACAAATGCTTCGTTACTGCTATGTTCACTAAGTGCCTATCGTGAACAATCGCCTTCTCTACGTCTCTTAATATGCGTAATCCGTTGCATACCTCAAATATAGGCTCCTTGCGTCTCGGCGTTGTAGCGCGGTGTGAATATACAAAGTATTAAAACGATAGAAGCCACTCGAGTGAATCCTGCCGGGTGAAAAAATAATAATATGGTAAACACTTGTGGTTCACGGTCGGGCATCTTTTTTCTGAACTGAAGTCAGAAAGCTTGACTTCTAAGTCAGAGCGGGGATTTTTAAGTAATTTGAGCGCTTGACTTCTAAGTCAAAACGGAGGATATTAAATAGCCGGCACTATAGCTTACATACCTTTAGTTTCTTAGATGGAAACCGCATGGAGGCGAACTTCTTCCTCGGTCAGGGTCCTTGATGCAATAGCGGTCGGGCCGATTGCGCGCGTATTTATATATGCACATGTGAGTGTAATTAGGCTGATCCTGACGAGGCTAAGAGTGATGAAGCTCGAAGAAGGACTCCTCTAATGGGTAGTTAGACGGAAAGCAGCCGACTTGGCTGTGCCTTCATCTACAGTTGGATATCATGAGCTGCTGATTTCAAAATACATTAAAACCACTATTCGCCAGTCTGAAAAATAAACAGACGGCAAGGGTGGTAAAGTAAATCAGCGACAACAACGGCGAAGTGATAGGAAATAACGTTCTCGCATTACAACAACCGATTGTTGGCTATTTACAAGGAGGTATCTATTTATGTGGCCCCTTATATCCAAATTATTCTGTCGCTATGTATTTAAAAGTAAATAAGCGACAACAACGGCGAAGTGATAGGAAATAACGTTCTCGCATTACAACAACCGATTGTTGGCTATTTACAGGGAGGTATCTATTTATGTGGCCCATTATCTCCAAATTATTCTGTCGCTATGTATTTAAAAAATCGCATTTTCCCATGGAATTTCGCTGTTTAGCCCCTCGCGGAATGTGTTAAGAGAGAAAATCCAGAAGACTTCACGCTTCTTACGTATTGCCTCACCTCCTTTGTCGTCACTTATGTTGATTTTTTCTAAAATTCGCCAAGTGAAGTCATTGGGACCATGGCCATGGTCTAAAAAATGTTTCACAATTGGCGCAGTTGTTTTTTTGGTTCTCACCGCTGAGCGATGTTCGGTCAGTCGTGTCTGAATTGCACGAGATGTTTCGCCCACATACCCCAAAGGGCACGGGCATTCCAAAAAGTATACAACATTAGAAGTTCTGCAATTGAACATCCCTTTGACACTAGCAGTGTATCCATTATGAGTGAACGTTACTACTTAATGGATATTTGTACATGATTTACAACTAGAGCAAGGGAAGGTGCCTTTTACAGGGTTGTCTCCTGTCAGCGATTTCTGTGCTAAATGCTGAGAATCTCCATGACTTTTCATTCTTGAATGGACAATGTAATCTTTAATGTTTTTATTTCGCCTGTGGGCAAACAAAGGTTTTTCCAGTTTTGTTGTTCCATTACTATTTAGAATGTGCCATGAGGAGTTAATTACTTGTTTCACTTTAGCATCTACTGTGGAATGCCGCGTGATACAGACTAGTTTGCTGGCTTCTTTTGTTGGTTTAGATCTTAACAAACAGTCTCTATCGTAATACCGGGCTCTCTTGTACGAATCTCGCACTAATCTATGGGGATAGCCTCGGTTTAAAAATTTCAATTTCATCTCTGCCGCCTGTATGTCGAAATCGTGGAGATTAGTGCAGTTCCTCCTCACTCTCAAAAATTGAGAGAAGGGGATGCTTTGTCTCTGATTCCTAGGATGGAAACTACGAAAGTGCAGGAGAGTGTTCCTGGCCGTGGGTTTTACAAAAAGATCTACTTTCAGTTTTCCTTCTTCATGAAAAATCCAAATGTCCAAAAATTCCAACTTCTCAGAACTAATGTGGGAAGTAAATTTCAGATTAGGATCACAAGCATTAAGCCATGCTAAAAAGTCATCCAATGCTGGTCTCCCATCGGTCCAGACAAAGAATATGTCGTCTATGTATCTGGACCAATGGGAGATCGACTCATAAAAGGGCGCCACTTCATTATGAATATGTCTAGCCTCAAATTCAGCCATATAAATATTTGCTACAAAGGGTGCCACTGAAGCCCCCATGCTGACTCCTTTAGTTTGTCGGTATAGTTTTTGTCCAAACTCAAATATGTTCTCTGTAAGAACCATGTGGAGGCATTTCAGCAAAAAGGTCTTTGGGCAGGGTACAGAGTAGAGGTCTATAAACCATTCCACTGCTAGCAAAGCTTCTCTAATGGGGATGTTACTATAGAGAGACTCAATGTCTAGAGTGACAAGGAGATCTCTGGACGGGTTAAAACTAATACTCTCTACTTTGTTAATCATGGCACCTGTATCTTTGATGTAAGATGGAACATTAGGTATGAAAGGGCATAAAAAGGTGTCAACATATTTGGAGAGACCCTCAGTGGGTGTGCCAATCGTAGAAACGATCGGCCTGTATGGGGGATTTTTTTCATCTTTATGGATCTTTGGTTGACCATAAATGCAGGCTGTCTTACCTGCATTAGTATTTAAATAGTCAAACTCTTGAGTGTTTATATCTCCATTTTCTAACGCCTGGGTGGTTATTAAGCGAATATCTTTAGTTATTTTGTTGATAGGATTATGCCTTTCTGATTGGTAAAATGTTTGGTCTTCCAACATTTTGAGCATATTGAGCTCATATACCTTAGAATCAAGGACCGCTATGCCCCCGCCCTTATCACAACTCTTGATTGTGATGGATGTATCTGAGGCAAGGTCGTGAAGGGCAGCATGTTCCAATTTATCCATATTATAAATTGGTTTTGGGATAAAACGAATAGTTTTTTCTAATTTTTTGAGAACGACTAATTCAAAAGCCGCTACCTCTGGTCCTATCTGATCGAGAGATGGACTGAATGTCGATGGGAGTCTAAGGGTAGCTGGTTGTACTGGTAGGGAGTCACTTGTTTCATTTTGGAAATACTTTTTTAATCGGATTTTCCTAAAAAAAGATATTATATCGCTATATAGTTCAAAAACATTGGTGCCACAATGGGGTACAAATGACAATCCTTTTGATAAGAGACTGACACTAGATTCATTTAGTGGGGTATCGGAAAGGTTAAATATGGGAATTACATTCCCGGTTTCCAGTATTGTCTGTTTCTTGTCTCTCTGACAAACTGAGGTTCCGGCTGTTGGTATTGGTTCTGGGGGTCCTGTTGATAATGATGCTGGGGTTTGTACCCTCCTCTGTTTTGTGTTTGGAACCTCACTCTGGATCGGCCGCGGTGACCACCGCGGTTGCCTAAAAAAGGAGTCTGATTTTGGTTACGTTTGGCTTGAGCAGAATTGTAATTGCTATCTGACTCATAGAAGGCATCTTCTCCTTCTCCACCTGAATCTGATGATGCAGAAAAATTATTAACCCTCTGTTGTTGGTTTCTATTGGTATCCATATAGTGATTTTGCTTATAAAAATCAGATCTCAGATCTCAAATAAGGATAGGCCAATTCTATTGAATAAAATCTTTTCTCTTTAGTTAGAGCAGTCTGTGTCCATAAATACTAGAAGTGTTCGTAGCCCTTTTAAAATAGAGATCCCCTAGCGTCTGAGTCATTAACAATAGCAATGAAGAGTAGCACAGCCATAACTTATGTAGCACCAGACCAAGAGACCTGTTCTAGGGCTTTCCACTTTATTTTCTTTTATTTTCCTTTTCCTTATCTGTTCTTTTCGAAACCAATCTATAGCTATTACTTTATTTACTACACAATAGAGGCACATATAAGAACGCAAATTATGAATAAAAGATCAATCCTGACTTTGCAAATGTAAAACATAGTCACAGAGTGACATGCGCTATAAATAAGTAATGGCTTTTCAATGTTCAACAATTTCCATCAAATATTAGCGAATGTAACAGTTAAATCATGTATCATTCTTGTCTATTGTTATTCAAAGATCACAGCACTTAGCCCAATAGTAGAAAGCTACAATAGAGGTTATGTAATGTCATGCATGTTATGCGATGTTGTCAGATTATCAGTTATGTTCACATTATTTTAGGACCTCAGTCAGTTGAACAGTTCTTTCGAGTTCACAGAAATTATATTGTGCATATAGGTTGTTTTTTTTTTTTTTAAATATTCAATCAATGTATGAATAACACTGAAATGAGTGACTACAAAATATATATTCATTTCTGTTTTTATTTTCAGAAAGTTGTAATCTGTCTTGAGAAAGGCGCTGGTCGCCGAAACGCGTCGACACACAACTTATTCCTTTGTGTCCACGAATTTTTTATGATATTATTTATGTATATGTACTTTCTATGGAAGGTATATTTTTAATTATTGATGTATGATACATGTATTTTTTTATGTGACTGTAATAAACTTTGTTACGACCTTGAAACTGTTCAACTTTAGTGCTGGTCCTTGCATTAGAATTACTGCCTAGGTAGTTTGTTCCACAGATTTATTCCCTGACCTAGGGATTGATTGTCATTTGTTTTAACAGGGAACCCTTGTTATTTACAAGTATTGTACCCACAGCTTGTCTGTGTAGGGTTTACTGTTCTTTCTTTATATATTATATTGCTTCCTTAAACCTTTACTGACATTGGTAGCGGAGTGCTGCACCCTCTATAAAGACAATTCTCTACTTTATCTGTCTCTTCTAGCTTCTATTCAGAACTTTTACTGATTAATTCCCCTTTTCATCTTTTGAGCAAATAGACATCCTCTACACCATCTAACTGCGAGATGGCACAAATTCAAACCTTTGGCTTCTCCGATGCAGAATTTGCATTACTGATAGGCACATCTAATACCGTCACAAATACAACAAACTTCTCCTCCAACACCCAAAGAGGACAAGATGACTATAATAAATTATTTAACCTGAAAAAGAAATTAAGACGAATGGAAGCCCATGGCGAATTTATGCTAGCCTATCTCAAAGCGGGCATAATTCCCATGGGCTTACGAGTACGAAACATTCCTGGTTTATTTGTACATCACCGCAGCTTTATAGAAAAATGGAGCATGATCGCGAGTCGATGCTCGCGAGACTTAATGATGCTCATAGTAGAGACTGCCAAAGAATTAGCAGCAGACATCAAAAAAGAAATAGAAACATTAGAAGAAGCCATTAAGCAACTTGGTAATCTAGAAGAGACTATGAAAAAATTAGAAGACCTTAATAAAGAAGTAGAATCTTTTGTTAGTTATTTAGAGAAACGGAAAAACGACAAACTAACTAAAGAGAAAAGATTTTATTCAATAGAATTGGCCTATCCATATTTGAGATCTGATTTTTATAAGCAAAATCACTACATGGATACCAATAGAAACCAACAACAGAGGGTTAATAATTTTTCTGCATCATCAGATTCAGGTGGAGAAGGAGAAGATGCCTTCTATGAGTCAGATAGCAATTACAATTCTGCTCAAGCCAAACGTAACCAAAATCAGACTCCTTTTTTAGGCAACCGCGGTGGTCACCACGGCCGATCCAGAGTGAGGTTCCAAACACAAAACAGAGGAGGGTACAAACCCCAGCATCATTATCAACAGGACCCCCAGAACCAATACCAACAGCCGGAACCTCAGTTTGTCAGAGAGACAAGAAACAGACAATACTGGAAACCGGGAATGTAATTCCCATATTTAACCTTTCCGATACCCCCCTAAATGAATCTAGTGTCAGTCTCTTATCAAAAGGATTGTCATTTGTACCCCATTGTGGCACCAATGTTTTTGAACTATATAGCGATATAATATCTTTTTTTAGGAAAATCCGATTAAAAAAGTATTTCCAAAATGAAACAAGTGACTCCCTACCAGTACAACCAGCTACCCTTAGACTCCCATCGACATTCAGTCCATCTCTCGATCAGATAGGACCAGAGGTAGCGGCTTTTGAATTAGTCGTTCTCAAAAAATTAGAAAAAACTATTCGTTTTATCCCAAAACCAATTTATAATATGGATAAATTGGAACATGCTGCCCTTCACGACCTTGCCTCAGATACATCCATCACAATCAAGAGTTGTGATAAGGGCGGGGGCATAGCGGTCCTTGATTCTAAGGTATATGAGCTCAATATGCTCAAAATGTTGGAAGACCAAACATTTTACCAATCAGAAAGGCATAATCCTATCAACAAAATAACTAAAGATATTCGCTTAATAACCACCCAGGCGTTAGAAAATGGAGATATAAACACTCAAGAGTTTGACTATTTAAATACTAATGCAGGTAAGACAGCCTGCATTTATGGTCAACCAAAGATCCATAAAGATGAAAAAAATCCCCCATACAGGCTGATCGTTTCTACGATTGGCACACCCACTGAGGGTCTCTCCAAATATGTTGACACCTTTTTATGCCCTTTCATACCTAATGTTCCATCTTACATCAAAGATACAGGTGCCATGATTAACAAAGTAGAGAGTATTAGTTTTAACCCGTCCAGAGATCTCCTTGTCACTCTAGACATTGAGTCTCTCTATAGTAACATCCCCATTAGAGAAGCTTTGCTAGCAGTGGAATGGTTTATAGACCTCTACTCTGTACCCTGCCCAAAGACCTTTTTGCTGAAATGCCTCCACATGGTTCTTACAGAGAACATATTTGAGTTCGGACAAAAACTATACCGACAAACTAAAGGAGTCAGCATGGGGGCTTCAGTGGCACCCTCTGTAGCAAATATTTATATGGCTGAATTTGAGGCTAGACATATTCATAATGAAGTAGCGCCCTTTTATGAGTCGATCTCCCATTGGTCCAGATACATAGACGACATATTCTTTGTCTGGACCGATGGGAGACCAGCATTGGATGACTTTTTAGCATGGCTTAATGCTTGTGATCCTAATCTGAAATTTACTTCCCACATTAGTTCTGAGAAGTTGGAATTTTTGGACATTTGGATTTTTCATGAAGAAGGAAAACTGAAAGTAGATCTTTTTGTAAAACCCACGGCCAGGAACACTCTCCTGCACTTTCGTAGTTTCCATCCTAGGAATCAGAGACAAAGCATCCCCTTCTCTCAATTTTTGAGAGTGAGGAGGAACTGCACTAATCTCCACGATTTCGACATACAGGCGGCAGAGATGAAATTGAAATTTTTAAACCGAGGCTATCCCCATAGATTAGTGCAAGATTCGTACAAGAGAGCCCGGTATTACGATAGAGACTGTTTGTTAAGATCTAAACCAACAAAAGAAGCCAGCAAACTAGTCTGTATCACGCGGCATTCCACAGTAGATGCTAAAGTGAAACAAGTAATTAACTCCTCATGGCACATTCTAAATAGTAATGGAACAACAAAACTGGAAAAACCTTTGTTTGCCCACAGGCGAAATAAAAACATTAAAGATTACATTGTCCATTCAAGAATGAAAAGTCATGGAGATTCTCAGCATTTAGCACAGAAATCGCTGACAGGAGACAACCCTGTAAAAGGCACCTTCCCTTGCTCTAGTTGTAAATCATGTACAAATATCCATGAAGGAGTAACGTTCACTCATAATGGATACACTGCTAGTGTCAAAGGGATGTTCAATTGCAGAACTTCTAATGTTGTATACTTTTTGGAATGCCCGTGTCCGTTGGGGTATGTGGGCGAAACATCTCGTGCAATTCAGACACGACTGACCGAACATCGCTCAGCGGTGAGAACCAAAAAAACAACTGCGCCAATTGTGAAACATTTTTTAGACCATGGCCATGGTCCCAATGACTTCACTTGGCGAATTTTAGAAAAAATCAACATAAGTGACGACAAAGGAGGTGAGGCAATACGTAAGAAGCGTGAAGTCTTCTGGATTTTCTCTCTTAACACATTCCGCGAGGGGCTAAACAGCGAAATTCCATGGGAAAATGCGATTTTTTAAATACATAGCGACAGAATAATTTGGAGATAATGGGCCACATAAATAGATACCTCCCTGTAAATAGCCAACAATCGGTTGTTGTAATGCGAGAACGCTATTTCCTATCACTTCGCCGTTGTTGTCGCTTATTTACTTTTAAATACATAGCGACAGAATAATTTGGATATAAGGGGCCACATAAATAGATACCTCCTTGTAAATAGCCAACAATCGGTTGTTGTAATGCGAGAACGTTATTTCCTATCACTTCGCCGTTGTTGTCGCTGATTTACTTTACCACCCTTGCCGTCTGTTTATTTTTCAGACTGGCGAATAGTGGTTTTAATGTATTTTGAAATCAGCAGCTCATGATATCCAACTGTAGATGAAGGCACAGCCAAGTCGGCTGCTTTCCGTCTAACTACCCATTAGAGGAGTCCTTCTTTGAGCTTCATCACTCTTAGCCTCGTCAGGATCAGCCTAATTACACTCACATGTGCATATATAAATACGCGCGCAATCGGCCCGACCGCTATTGCATCAAGGACCCTGACCGAGGAAGAAGTTCGCCTCCATGCGGTTTCCATCTAAGAAACTAAAGGTATGTAAGCTATAGTGCCGGCTATTTAATATCCTCCGTTTTGACTTAGAAGTCAAGCGCTCAAATTACTTAAAAATCCCCCGCTCTGACTTAGAAGTCAAGCTTTCTGACTTCAGTTCAGAAAAAAGATGCCCGACCGTGAACCACAAGTGTTTACCATATTATTATTTTTTCACCCGGCAGGATTCACTCGAGTGGCTTCTATCGTTTTAATACTTTGTATATTCACACCGCGCTACAACGCCGAGACGCAAGGAGCCTATATTTGAGGTATGCAATGGATTACGCATATTAAGAGACGTAGAGAAGGCGATTGTTCACGATAGGCACTTAGTGAACATAGCAGTAACGAAGCATTTGTTTCTTTCATTTAGGCTTGTAACTGAGAACTGCCACCTGTAGTACATTGAGTATTAGACAGCGACCTATCTGAAAACAAAGACATTCGTGACTGCTCGAATTATCGGGTAAGAACGTATTAAGGAGTATTAGACAATCTATCGCCAGTCCTTTAATATATTCTTTTTAATCCTCGTGTTTCACTTATCGCATTTCAGACAACGCTGGTATCCTCAAGCTTGACAAGTATAATAAATAGACTGGGGAGGCGACGTAATCTAAGATCTCCGTGTGCAGGTAAGGAGTTAGCCTAGGAGCATAGATTCTCCCAGTAGTCAGTATTGTTCAAGCTCGACTGTATTTTTTGTAATTTTTGCATTTATTATGCAGGAAGTCCTTGAATCCTGGGAATAAAGATCCAACTAGTCAATGTGCTGAAGTATCCGTGTACCGGTCTTTGATATTATAACTAGAATCTTATTTGATTAGGTTAGTTATGCTTTTCCAGATCACAACGATCTTCTAGTAATAAAATAACTAAGTGATAGCCGTGAATTTTTGCAAGACTAAAAAATTACAGAATTATTCTCACACAGAAATGGTAACTCAGTTTTATGAATCACATGGATCCCCACAGTGTTGAAATTCTAACCACTGTGTCGTGAATTATTGTGTCTAGTTCACTTCTGTTTTTGGTAAGTGCAACCAAATCTACATATATCTAATTTTGTAATTCTAAAAATGTAATCATTACATCAGTACAAATAGAGATATGAGCAGTCTGTGTCCATAAATACTAGAAGTGTTCGTAGCCCTTTTAAAATAGAGATCCCCTAGCATCTGAGTCATTAACAATAGCAATGAAGAGTAGCACAGCCATAAGTTATGTAGCACCAGACCAAGAGACCTGTTCTAGGGCTTTCCACTTTATTTTCTTTTATTTTCCTTTTCCTTATCTGTTCTTTTCGAAACCAATCTATAGCTATTACTTTATTTACTACACAATAGAGGCACATATAAGAACGCAAATTATGAATAAAAGATCAATCCTGACTTTGCAAATGTAAAACATAGTCACAGAGTGACATGCGCTATAAATAAGTAATGGCTTTTCAATGTTCAACAATTTCCATCAAATATTAGCGAATGTAACAGTTAAATCATGTATCATTCTTGTCTATTGTTATTCAAAGATCACAGCACTTAGCCCAATAGTAGAAAGCTACAATAGAGGTTATGTAATGTCATGCATGTTATGCGATGTTGTCAGATTATCAGTTATGTTCACATTATTTTAGGACCTCAGTCAGTTGAACAGTTCTTTCGAGTTCACAGAAATTATATTGTGCATATAGGTTGTTTTTTTTAAATATTCAATCAATGTATGAATAACACTGAAATGAGTGACTACAAACTATATATTCATTTCTGTTTTTATTTTCAGAAAGTTGTAATCTGTCTTGAGAAAGGCGCTGGTCGCCGAAACGCGTCGACACACAACTTATTCCTTTATGTCCACGAATTTTTTATGATATTATTTATGTATATGTACTTTCTATGGAAGGTATATTTTTAATTATTGATGTATGATACATGTATTTTTTTATGTGCCTGTAATAAACTTTGTTACGACCTTGAAACTGTTCAACTTTAGAGCTGGTCCTTGAATTAGAATTACTGCCTAGGTAGTTTGTTCCACAGATTTATTCCCTGACCTAGGGGTTGATTGTCATTTGTTTTAACAGGGAACCCTTGTTATTTACAAGTATTGTGTTTTCAACACGACATCATGATTGTGTGAAATTCATTTGAGGAACATGATCAGTTGATGGATGAAGTGTTGCGTAGATTTTCTGAGTGTGGGTTGACACTCGAAAAGGAGAAGTGTCAAATAAGGTTGAGTCAGGTCAACTATTTGGGTCATCAGAGTTCAGCAGATGGTATAAGACCAAAGAGTCATATTGTGAAGGCTCTGAGAGATGCTCCTTCTCCTATTAACAATTAAAGTCCTTTTTAGGTCTTGCTGAATACTGTTCTAAGTTTGTGCTTTAATTTGCTGATTTATTGGAACCTATGAGGCTTCTTTTAAAAAAAGGAATGGTGTTTGAATAGAATGCTCAATGTGAGGATGCGTTTGTTAAGGTGAAGTATAGTCTTTCCAATGCCCCGTCACTAGGACATTTTGACTTTAAAAAAAAGTCAATTTTGATCAAGGATGTGAGTAATGTTGGATTAGGGGCAGTCCTATTACAGGTGTCAGATGGTAATAAAACTATCATTGGGTTTGCATCACGCAGATTGCGGGGAGCAGAAAAATCATATTCTACTATAGAAAAAGAAGTACTGGCGTGTTGTTGGGGAACAGCCCATTTTAGGTATTATCTGTGGGGGTTGCTTTTTGTTCTGAAAACGCATCATAACCTTTAGTCCATGTTTTTAAAGGTGGACAGGGCTTAGATGGAAGTGTAACTCCCCGTATATCGAGGTGGTTGCTATCTTGCTATCTGTTTTAGACTGCAATTTTGTGGTGGAGTATGTGCGTGGCAATAGAAATGTTATTGCGGATTGTCTCTCAAGAATGCCGGTGGAAGATGATTCTTGTGTGGAAATTTTGGAGGATTTCGTTGTTAGTGTAGACAGTGAATTTGCTGTTAGTCAGAATGAGTGGAGAGAAGCTATGGAGAAGGATGAGGAATATAAGAAGGTGAAAGAATTGATTATGAATTCTTGGAATGGATTTAGCGAACGGACAGTTCATAAACAATACATGTCGGTTAAGGAAGAACTTAGCTTGCAAGGTGACAACATTTTAAGAAGAAATAGGATAGTTTCACCGGTTTTGTTGAGGTCAAAGTTGTTGAGAATTGTATATGAAGGGCACCTAGGTAGGAGTTTGACAAAGAGAAGATTAAGGGAATCTTATTGGTGGCCAGAGATGGACAAGAATGTGGAAGATCTTGTGCGAGATTGTCATGCTTGCAGCAATAGTAATAAGGTAAAGGCTACAAGCGAACCTCCATTGAGATGTGTGGAATTACCTATGAAACCTTGGGAGAAATTAGGCTTGGATGTTTTCGGTCTGATTGACAAGTTGGGAAGCAATAATCATTTTTTACTCGTATTGGTTGATTACCATAGTAAATGGTTTACTTGCAAATCAATAAGGCAAGTCTGCACTGCAAATGTGATAGCATTTTTAAAAGAAGTTTTCTTGGAAGAAGGGGTGCCGAAAACTCTTGTAACTGATAATAGCGTTCAGTTACTTTATTCGTAAATTACTAGTTTTCTTTTTAGTCTTGGAATTAGTCATGAGAGAGTGGCTTTGTTCCGTCCGCAAGCCAATGGACTTGTAGAAAGGGTGAACAGAATTGTAATGGATTGTATTCAACTTTCTTTGGCTAAAGGATTATTATGGAAAGATGAATTACGGAGAATGATGTGGGATCATAGAATTACGTCTCATTCCGTAACTGGAATTTCTCCTTTTGGGGCTTTGAAGGGAAGAGAACCGGGTACTAAGGAGTCTCCGATGTGGTTGAAGGAAAAAAATCAGGTTTGGGTTGATAGGGAAAGGATGAGGTCGAGAGTTGAAGACTGTCAGTGGCGTAATAGGAAGGAATTTGATAATAGGAAATGTGCTAAGGAGTTGGTCTTTGTGGAAGGTGATTGGGCTGTTGTAAGGAAATTTGGTTTTGTGAGGAAGGGAGAAAGTAAGTTTTCTCAGTCGCATAAAGTAGTTTCTGTTAAAGGTTCTGTGGCTGAACTAGATGATGGCAAGAAATGGAGTTTTGGTAGTTTGTGCAAAGTATCTCATCTGTAATGTATTGTTTTATATATGCATTTGTATTTTATAAATGTTTTCTCGAAAAATGTTTTTTTATATATATAGACTTAATATTTCGCTAATGTTTTCTTATTTTTTCTCCTTTTAGATTCCATTGGGGGAAGATGTGTAGTAATGTTTAGAATTGTATGATGCAGTCATGATGCAGTGGAACTGCATCACAGTGAATGGTCTAATCTAAACCAGTACTTGGTGAGACTGCTGATGGTTGCTGCAGATATCTTGTACTCCATTAAAGATACTTCAGAAATGTATTTAAAGTATGTGCGTGGATTACTATATAGACTCACTCAATTATTTAAACCACTATGAAATACCAATGGAGGAGAGTCCTCCCAAACCTCCTATTTCAAATGAACGTTAAGAAACTAAGGACCAAGTCCTGGCCTGTGTGTGCACTACAAAAACACTCTAAGAGTGTTAACACACTATAAGCAATACTTGAAACTACGATATTAAAACTTAAACACTGTAAAACAAAATGTAAATGTCCATGTTCTACGATATTCCGTCTTCAAGGGGATGCAACTAGACTCCACCTTTGGTTCATCAAATTCATATTTATTCAACAAGCGAAACAATTGACTTTCAGGGGAATCTGTGAACAACAGATACATTCAGCGCAATGCATAGTTACATGAATTAAAACAAACGTGTGTCAATACCATTCAAAAAAATGAAGAAATACATGCTAAAATGACAGAAAACTTTAAAGACAGTCATAACGTCCAAAGCTCCTGAGGTAAAGAAGAAAATTTGTGTCAAAATCACATGCCGAGCTTCACATGTCAAGCTTATTGATTACTGTTATGTCAAACGAGCGGAATAGAGATTCTAGTGTTTGGAAAAAGAACCAAAGTGAAAAGCTGCACCAATTAATCCAAGACACCCTTGACTAAGAAGTGCGACTATTGTAAATATAACGGCGAGAACAGTGGGGCATATTATCAAGGAGGTTTATCTCCGCTTTTTTGGCTTTAAAAGCCAAGAAAGCGGAGATAAAATTATCTCCCTATTACCAAGCTGTCGCTAACACCAGTTAGCGACAGCTAATAGGAGATAGCGACCATCTTGGGCCCCGCTTTGCATGTCAGTGATATTTATCACTAATGACATGCAAAGTGGGCGTGCCAAGATGTTAGCGACTGGAAACAGTCGCTAACATCGCTATCTCCTATTACCAACTTTTGGAGATATTCGCGCTAAGCGCGAATATCTCCAAAAGCTAACACCTGCCCTGAGCAGTTCTTAGCCATGTTAACCAATGGGAGGTGGATAACATGGCTAAGAGCATTTGCTCGATAATGCATGAATATCGCTGACTTTTCAGCGATATTCATGCATTGCGGCCGTTTTTTATCGCATTTGCGATAAACCTTGCTAATAGCAAGGTTTATCTGCGATAAAAATCGCCGATGTGCGGCGATAATTTTTGTCTCTAAACAAGTTAGAGACAAAAATTATCTCTATTGGTTGGTAATATGCCCCAGTGTGGCAAGTCGAAAAAACGGTCTCCTGAAAAGTGATGTGCTCATTAAGTGGCGCGCACCTTATGGCAAGAAATCCTACAGAGGAATCAAGCCAATGACAGCAAAGACTCCCGTCTGTGTTAAAAAAACAATATCAGTAGACAGTTGTAAAGCTTGGCATGTGATTTTGATGCACATTTTCGTCTTTCTTGGGCACGGGCATGATATCATCAAATTCACTGTCAACTTAAATTACTGCAACATTGTTTCTGTTCCACAATTGTATTTTGTGTATCAGCTATTATGATACGACTTTTCTTTGATTGATTGAATGAGTTAATGACCAATTTTTATGTTTCATTTTGGAAATGAAGTTCGATTGAAATATCACCTGAATATTGTTGTTTCGTTCATTCTAAGTATAAAACATTGGCAACAAGCTTTGTAAAATCCTGAATAGTCAATTGATCACTGCATTGCAGTGCACATGGGCTTTGTCAGGCTAAATTGCTTGATTTACTATACACAAGTAGGTTAACTTGCCAGGTCAAAATGGCAGATTAAAACTGCACACATAGACTCTGCAATAACAGGTCTGAAACATGTTTAATGGACTATGAAGTGGGTGGCACAATCAGTGCTGCAGGTCCAGTAATAGTATTTTAATTAGTGGCCCTGGCCACATGTAGTGTACTTGTTGTGTACTCAATTAGGGACTTATAAATAACTTCAACATGCCAATTGTGGATAGGCCAATGTTACCATGTTTTGAGTACAGAGCAAATGCACTTTAGCAAAAGTTAGCAGTGATAAAGTGCCCAGAGTCCCAGGACCAACAAAATAGAATTTAGCAAAATGGGGAGGAGGAAGGCAAAAGGTTTGGGAGTGAAACTGCAGAAAGGGCCATTTCCAACAGGCTATACAACATGTAGACCTGCCAGACAGTCGGAGGGTACATAGGGATGAACAGAGTATATTCTCTGTATTCCTCTGGTCACAATCCTTATCCACATATTGATTGTTTGCTAATGTTCAGAAATATAGTGCATTCGGTGTAGACTATTTCCTCCTTGCCTAAAACAATTTCGGGTCATTCTCCTATACTTCCTGTTCTGGGAATGCTGATTTGCAGGGCAAGATGTTCGTAGCACTGTTCACAAAATACTGGTTGCAATTTGTGAATAGTATTTTAGTGACTAGTGTGTTATCTTGCAAATCAACCTATCTAGTAATAAGTCTGTTCACAAAATATCAATTCCTATTGGGTCGCAATTGGATCTACTTCATGACTTCAAGAATTAATTATGTTACATTTATAAGAATTGGTATTGGTCCATGGGGTCACTGCCTACTCTTAAAAATATTTTTTCAACATTAACCTAGGGGAAAGGGTCCCTTGCAGCCCATCACTAAAATCTTGTCTATGGCTGAAGAGGCCAAGGTTTCAGGTCCCACCTTGAAAATGGATATCATCGTAAAATAAGCACAAAGAGCCATCTTCAGGATGTGAAATACAAATGATGCTCTTTGAACAAGTGAAGAAGATTTATCCTTATCAAAGTATACCCAAATCAAGGAGACCTGGCTCTCTCAGAAGCAGTAGTGTTGGCACAGGCATGCCATTATAGAATTAGGAATGTTTACTGTGTCGTTTGTCTCTGTGGTTAAAGCACAAACTTCCATTAAAATGATTTCCATAGAGAAGATTTTTTAAGTTAAAACGTTTTTTGTTTACATTTTTTCAATCCTTTACAATGCTGACATCTACCCCTGACCATGGAGTTTCTCTTGTATTTTTATTTTCAAATATTTTAAATATGTTTATGCTCAATAATAATGTAAATTCATGTAATGAATTTACTTTAAATGTAAAACAAAATATAAAATTGCTTCAGCACTATTAAAAAATAGGGAAATAAAACATGAATTAATGAAAACATAATACATTAAAATAACATTATTTTTATGAAGTTTAAATTAAAGAATGTATTTCAACTTTATTAAACAATATTTTGTATTACCATTTATTAATAATTATGAATATAATTCATTACAATAAATGTGATTACATTTAATAACATGTAATATTACACTGTTTACAAGTAAAAATAGGATGTGAAATATTTTATAATTAAATAATAAATATGTGCTATTTGCTAGATATTTTTAACATTAATTGATACTTATTTAAATGTGTTATTTAAAAAAAAAAAAAATTAAATCTAAGTTAACATTCTTACCCATGGGTTTAATTGAAGGTCGTACCTCCATTTTTTTTTTGTATTGGAGAATGTTGCTGTGCCAGTGGCTGGATTTGTGTATTGTTACCAAAAAAGCGTCAATTACTACAAATGTGCCGCGTATGTATACCGAAAAGAAGTAAACATACACAAAAGTCTGAACGTACACAAAAGGTAGTGTAAGTTACATTTGTGAATCAGGTCTCGAAAATGTTGTGGATCAGTAGAGTAAATGTTTACTTCATACCGATTAACACAGTGACTTGAAATTGTGGTGAGCAAGCTTCTGCCATGTTTAATTCTTGCTGTCAGTTCAAAAATTGAAAGTAACATTTCCTGACTATGAGGAAGAAAAGTTTCAATTTACTTAAGAATACAGAGGAAAGATTAATCCTAAATTTAAGTTAACACATTTACGTTGATCCTAGTTCACCCAGGAAGAAGCCCCATTTTTGAGTAAATAATATTACATTAGAGGATTGTTATTAAGTAACTTTGTTCTATATGTGCACATTGTAGTCTAAAAATGGCATACAACGATAGTAAAAAGGATGTCTAAGTTACAATGAGCTGAGTGTGTTTAACATGTTTCATAGCGGGGGTGCAGAGCAGAAGCAGGAATAAAAGGTGTGGCTCATGAACCACAATGCTTCATGCAAATAAAAAGAATGAAGACATTATACTGGAGTTTATAGACTGGAAAGTGATTGGTAGATTGTTTGTTTTGTCATTTCTTTGTTTGCTCTTGGGAAATGTAGTTAATGTTTGGTCAAATGAATACTTTAAGATAGGCTTCTGAGCAATATTGAGGAAAGTTCATGAATATTCCTTGCTTCCATGTCCTTAATAGAATTGAAAATGTCCTTCTCAATAAGTTGGACATTTTACATTTCATGACTGCACTGATCTTGTGCCATGACAACTTTCTGGTCACCGAGTGTGCTTTATTTAAAAAACCCTCAAAAAATATGAATTGGTTAAATTGGAGACATTATATATGCAGGTTAAATACAAATATTTTTTGTTACTGTATTGTAATTCCATGCATTAATATTATCATAGCAATATCAACATATAAATCCTACATCCTAATGCTTGAAATACTGGATTTTTGATATTTGCTCACATTTATTCCATTTTCTTTTTAATGATGTTGTAACCTAGCATTGTGGTGTGAAACTCATTCTACTGCAAGTTACATTAAAAAGTGTTCCTGCTTTCAGTGTTGACAAATGTTGGCTCACTCAGCGGATAATGGAGTGTCATGCTTTTTTCACTTCTCCTGATCGGTGTTTCTACTCCAGGAGCACCACATCTATCTTAAAAACAGGCACAACTTCAAGGAAATATGAATGAAATGGACCGTATAATTAGTGTACCTGAGCTTGTGAGCTTGTTCTGTCGGAAAGCTGCAAATCCAAACTTTAGATTACACTTTGTGGTACTCGTAGCTTGACTGCTTTTTGATTTCAAATGCATATTTGATCAATCCGACAGGAGCTTGAAAATCCTAGTTTAATAATAATGTTGCACATTGTTGTAACTGATTGTACTTGGACAGTGAGTACACATAATTGTTTTTAAGTTTCCATTGCTATGACTTGATATGTGACACATTTAAGAAATGCACTTCCACTTATATGCATAGTGATTCTAATATTTTGGATAAATATAGTTGCCTCTGATCCCTGTGTTATTTATCACAACTCATATTTTAGATTTCTGAAAAAGAAGATGATGAAAACAGCAGCTAGCCAAGGAAAAAATCTGGATCCTGATGGATACAATGAGGCAGAAAGAAATCAAATATTCAAGAAAGAAGTGTCTCAAACTGATGGACACAATAAAGAACAAAAATATTCCTACCAAAACATTTCAGCTTCCGCCTTCTTAAGGTAGTACAAGATTGTTTGCTCAGTGGCTGCACCACTACTGACACTTGCTCAAATTTTAAAAGGCATCAAGATCGAAGATTTCATTTGGAATATGGAATCAATGCAGTCAGGGCACACATTGCGGGTATTCCGCATCCACCCACTTTTTTCACTGGGGACAAGCTGTCCACCCTGCTGAAAAGCTTGCCAATCTAACAAGAGCACATTGAGCACATTCATTCATTTTTGCACAATTACAACAGTGGAAAAGGGAGGTGTCTCGAAGTGGCCCTTGCAGGTAAGAGCGGAAGGGGGGAAGTTGACAGATGACGACGAGGGGAAATAAAATTTAAAAAAAGAAAACCACTTACCTTACGCTCACTGGTGAGCGCAAGGTAAGTGTTTTTCCTTTTTTAATGAAATGTTCCCTCTTCGTCGTCTCTAAACTCCCTCCCCACCCTGCCTCACAACTCTTACCTGCATGGGCCGCTCCTGGAAGTGTCTAGTAAGTGCAGTGAGGAAGAGATGTACAGTCCCGAGTGCACAGTGGTGCCCCTCTCAGTTTTGTAGAGGTCAGTGCCATATCCTCTGAGATCTGTGTGAGGATGTCACATCTTCCTGCTTTACAGTGCAACCTTTTGCCAAGCAGCAGCTTCCTGGGTATCCTCTTACAGGTTTCCTGTGTCCTTATTTTACCATAAAAGCCTCCTAAGCAACTCAGACACTCCACCTCCAGGCCCTCCTTTCTCTTTTAGTCACTCTCCTCATATATTTCCATCGCTCTCTCTCCCTCCTTAGTTCACTCTCCTTCCTCCTTCATTCCTGCTTCATCCTCCTATAAATGCCCTCTTTTCAGTTACTCCCATCCCTATTTCACTTAGCCTAATTTCTCTTTCCATCACTCTCCTTCCTTCATTCACTCCACCATCAGACACCCTCCCTTCCCTTTCAGTTACCCTTCCTCTTTCATCAGAGCAAGCAGAGCTTTCAAGAGGCTTCTGCCTGCCACTCATGCTTTATCATCACGAACCGAGAATTACATTAAAGCAGTGACATTTTACTTATAACGAGCAAAGGAAGGCGAAACCCATCTAATGGCTGGGCTGCACAACGTGAAGCTAGAAAACATATGATCAGTCCCTGCTTCTCCATAACCACACTGTATGATCCTAGGCAAATATTATTTTTAGTATACTTCCTTTATGTTCATTATCCCATACATGAGAGCATCTGGGAATGCATGAGTTTAGGATGTACGCTGCACAACCTTCTCTATTGTGTTGCTTTAACAGACTATAGTCATGCTCCATGAAGCTGAAGAATCCAGGAAATATGTAGGGTGTTCATTTTTAGTTCACTAGTAGCATTGCCATCAAGGCAAGGGAGCAAGAATGTTTATAAATTCATATTTCAAAATTAGCACGTTTAATACATCGCAATGCAGTGATCCTATATGATGTACAAAAGTGAATCTATTAGGCATGTTATAGAAATACGCTTTTTTCCATTTTAAAGACGTATCATATTTTTAGATGATGTGTTTTTTCATGATTTACATGTAAATGTTATTTGTTCGGCTTGTGCAATGCCTCTTAGAGTGAAGCCAGACCCTTGACTCTCCCGGTTAAATTGTTGGTTGACCCACCTATACCTATCATTAGTAGCAGTGTGAAGATTTTATCTTTCAATTGAGAGCTAGTAGTGAGGTGCATTCCACCCAGAGGCGCTGTCAACCACCACTTTAGCTGCTACAGAGGGATGGGGTTCCTTGAGGGCCTCTTCTGTCTGCAACTTGGCAAATAAAATCTCATTATTAAAGCAACAAGGAAGAAAAACTGATGGTTGGAAAGATTGATAAATGAGTGGGTAAAAGGATGGGTGGGTGAAAGAATGGTGAATGAGTGCTTAGGGGGAAAGGATGGCAGAGTACAAGGAAATCTGAGGGTATGGCTGGATGGATGGTAGCGTACATTGAAATCTGAGAGGATGTATGGATGGCAGACTAACTGGGCATGTGAAAGGATCAGTGGATAGACAAGAAGGTCATTTGATGGAAGGGTAGGTCAAATATGGATGTACAGGTGGATGAATGCATAGTTGATGGATGTGTGAATGATTGATGGACTGGACAGTTCATGGATGGAACAGTGAAAAATTGAATGATGGATGGATGAAAGAATGAATGAATAAAGAACGACAGAGGCTTTCTCTGGCAGCAGTGGTATCTTGTATATGGCGCTTACATGTAGGCCCGAGGCTGTGCTAGTTGTGGCTGCAAAAGTACCATTTTGTAAAAGAAAACAAGTGCTAGGGCCTGGTTAGCTGGATCCCAGCACACACTTTAGTCAGCTTGGTACCTGTTCTAGGCAAACAGTTAGGGGGTAACAATGCAAAAAGGGGCAACGTCTTCACGGACCAACCACAGCAGAGGCTTCCCTTTCTAAGGCAGTTTGATGCTGCTCTCTTGGGAGTAGTCGCCTAGTGTAAAGGCAACTGGGTGATCCTGACCATCACAATTTAGCTGTCAAAACACTGCCTCAATGTCATGTTCTGAAACATCTGTTTCTATTTTAAAAACTCATTGCTGAAAGCAAATGCCTTTAGCATAAGTGCTGAACACAGCACCCAATTCAGGGTGTCAAATGCCTCTGATACTCCTCAGTCCATATGATCCTCTTTATCTGCTTCTGTGAAGTCAGCCTTGTCAGGTGGACAACCATAGAGCCATACTCATTGACACACCTTCTGCAGTAACCCGTAGTAGAATTAGTGATCTAGTTTATACATTCAAGCATGCTGCTCTGATATCATTCATATATGGTGGGATGTATTGTCACAAATGTTTTCATACAAGCAAGCAAGCCAAAAGTCCTGCAACTTACTCAGTTTTCTAATCTTGCATGCACATAGCCTTTAAAAAATCTGAGTTTTTTGTTCAAAACGTTTGAGTGTGTTATTTTACAGACTTTCCTCAATTCTGTATCTATATGCTCCTTATAATGCACAATACAGATTGAATTCAAATTGATAGACGGCCTTTGATGGCTGACTCTGTCCTATCCCTGATTGATCTTTCACAATTTTGTTTGGTACTTACTTTTCCTCTGCTACTTTCCTGTTTATTATTTGGTAACTCAACCCATCTATATCTATGATGTACATTAAAGTTCTCCTTTCCAAAAAATCCTGGGGCATATTTATGATATAATGACACAGTGCAGCACTGCAAGCCATTTTGATGTGCTGAGCTGCATCATTAGGAAAGCGCTGTGATGCAACATATTTACAGGAACATAATATATACCTGTGATTTCCTCTGCGTTAGTGTACAATAGGCAGCCTAGCTCCAACACAGGCATCCTTGTACCACGGTGCAAGGGTGCCTGCGCTGCAAGGATGATTCTTTTTGTGCAGGAAATTGCACCTTCCTGCACAAAAACAATAATTGATTGCGCTTTCCTCCTTCTATGTGTGCTGCAGAATGCAACATACATAGAAAGAGGAAACATTAGGAGAAATAAAGGTATTCCTCCTCGTTGTGCCACTTTTATGCCGCCTCTGGAGATGCGTTGGAACCTGGCGTATTCCCAGGTTTACAAAACCTTGTAAATCTGGGAATGTATCAGAATCTGTGGGTGTTGCATGGGAACGACCTTAGCAACACCCATTGAATGCCCCTTTCATGTAGAGTAATACATGAAAGGGGGCCATATTTTCAAGGCCTTGAAAAGCCCTGTAGGGTAACCTTGTGTGGTCTTGTAAATATGGATCAGCACACTGTGCCACAGGAGCATCAAACATAGTTTTGCTCTGATGGAGCAAGAG
This sequence comes from Lissotriton helveticus, assembly GCF_964261635.1. Classification (NCBI taxonomy): domain Eukaryota; kingdom Metazoa; phylum Chordata; class Amphibia; order Caudata; family Salamandridae; genus Lissotriton; species Lissotriton helveticus. Next base: position 217,847,735 of record NC_136063.1, on the reverse strand, counting down.
CCTTGTAAATATACCCCCTTATCTGTTTGCGACATCTTTCTAAGCAAAATAATTCTGCTTCTGTAATCTGGGCTTCGTTTGTCCTCCAGAGTAAGGTTAAAACTAGACTCTTTAATTGCTTCAGTCTTCTCAATTACAAATGCAATCTCTATTACTGTATCTTTGATACTCTATCAATATACTGTTTCAACTGCAGTTGCTTTATATTTTACTTCTTTTAATTTTCCTTCTTTAATATCATCTTCAGTACTCTCTTTTTAAATAATATGGCTTTCAATTACGTATTTTACACTTTTCCCATGATTTTAAAAAAAAACAGCAGTTGTTATTCGTTTCTTGATGCTCTTCTACATATTAGTTGTTTGTGGTTTTCATTTATTTAAATCTGCATTGCCCATCATAGTAATTATTCCTTCCTTGTTCTTGAATATTGCTTATTGTGATAGGTAGGCATTTAGGGATGGTAAAGAGGAGATTAAGAAGGGACGTACTAATATAAACATCAAAGCATGAAAAAGTATGATCATTGCAATACAACGAGAAACCTGCAGCAAAGGTACTCCAGCCCAGTCTTGGAGTAAGTCTAGCAACAAAAAAGGCTACTCATAGGAACAAAAACACACTCTCATAGGAAATAATCCATTCAGGGACGTATTAGTGCACCCTAGAGGAAATATTCTTAAAATAATTCTGACTTTTTTTTACTTTCAAATTAAATGTACATTTTGTTTCTTTAAAAAAATCATACAAAATGTGTAGCTATTTTCTTAGTTTAGGAATTATTATTAAAATGTAATTTGCAATAACTAAACACAAATTTTAATGAAAGTTTTTAAATATTATTTAAAAATAAAACTGTGAGGTACAGTGTTTTACTTCATTCTGTTTACAAATAATATTTAAAAAATCAAATTGCCCGGACTTCACGCAAACAGTACAGTGACAAAGGAGATCCGTTCTTACGATCAAGAGAAAAAAATGAAGGACAGAGGGCTCAAGTACGCCATGTTGTTTCCACCTCGCCTTCGGGTGGAGGCGAGGGGACGGCATGGTTTTTGGCTCAACCAGAGGCAGCCACTGACTGGCTGGAGGGCCAAAGGGATCAAAACGTTCGCTCTGATGAACATGGGGATGTTTTGGACACGCAGCGGAAGGGGTGACCCACAACAGTGAATCTTGCATTAGCTCAAACTCAGAGGTCAGCTGGGTTTCAGGTACAAGGTACCCACAATGATCCAGGCCTGACCAGAAACTTCCTCCTGTGACCAGCCTCAGACCACTGGGTTCTCTCTTGCTTTGGGTCCTAGGACATTTAGTCCGTGATGGGGGAGATGGAAAGACGGAGAGATGTGCTCAACCCCAATTTCTTCCTTTTGTTCTGTTTGGGCGACAGGCACTCTGCTAGTTTCACATGGGCAGTTTCATGCCCAGAGGGGCAGGGTAGCAGGGAGGGGGGCTGTTGGGTGGGGAATTCTCGTTCTTTGTTTGTTACGATTTTATCATCAACTAGTCGTATTCACTTGGTTACAGAGGGTGCAAGAAACTATTACCACCTAGATGAGTGTGCTTTGGGATAAAAGTGTCAAAATAATGAACTGGAATGTGAATGGGCTAGGCGACAAGATTAAACATAGTGTAGTCTTACAGTACCTTAAACAGCAAGCCCCTGACATTATCCTGCTTCAGGAAACACACTTAATAGGGAGCTCCTGCAAGGCGTTACATAGATGGGGACTCAAAATGGTGGCCCACGCGGGATTCACAACCAGTTTACAGGGGGTTGGAATCATGATGAGAAACTCCTTTCCCCTTACTGTATGCTCCACATGGTTGAATGACCGCGGACGGAATATAGGAATAACGGGTTAATGGGAGGGACACACCGTAACAATTACGTTAGTATATATGCCACCGGGTTTGCAACACACCACTTTTGCCGACCTGGGCACAATCTTGCTCTCTTTACCAGAAGGACTTCTAGTGCTCGGAGGCGACTTCAATGCAGTGGTCTCGGGATCACTGGACCGTCACCCCCTCGAGATATAGGTCCAGCCGCAAGATGGTTGCCCGATTTCCTAGAGGCCCTGGGACTGGTTGATGGGTGGAGGACATTTCACCCAGACACAATACAACAAACTTTCCACTCTGGAGTCCATCATAGCCTGTCCCGCATAGACTATGTCCTAGTCCCTGCATCCCAGACCATACACATTCACCGCAATAAACAATTAGCTAGGAGCATCCCCAACCACTCCCCGGTTTGGGTTCAGTTGACTCTTGGCCAACCGGAAGTGGGGGAAATTGTCCTCATTAACCCAAGTACAACATGGTCACTTTGAGTAGGGGCACCCGCCAGGGTTCTCCCCTTTCCCCCTACTATTTGCTTTAGCGGTGGAACCTTTAGCAGCATGGATCAAGAAGGACCCAGTAGTGCGAAGTATGCGCTGATCCCCGGACTGGGAGGGCCGCATCTCGCTATACGCAGATGATATATTATTGTACCTAGCCTCCCCATGAAAATCGTTGGCGCCAGTCCTGGACATTCTGGCAATATTTGGTAGGTATTCAGGATTCTCCATCAACTGGAGTAAATACACGGTTCACTGTTGGCACACACCCACCAAAGCGCATGGCTGGGGGCAGAAACTGACGCTGGCAACCCCCCTATGGGATTCTGAAACACTGGGTAGTCTATGGAGGTCGAAGAGATTTGATAAATGGGATTTAATTGGGATATCCAAGATTAAAGATTTCTGGGAGAAAGGTAACATAAAGTAATTTGCATCTCTACAGCAACAACACGCGTCGGCTGACTCAGAGCACTTCAGATATCTACAAGTCCGCTGTGCACTTCAATCACACATTGCTAGAGGCACCTCTCCCCCTGATTCTTCTCCGTTGGAAAACAGACTATTAGATGGTCATCTGTCTGAAAAAATCATATCCCTAACATATAAAAAACTAATCAATAATATGGAGGACCCCCTTCGGTCCTTGCGGGACAAATGTGTAAGGGATGGAATTGAGCTGGATGATGAAGAGTGGAGGGAAGTGGTCTCCTCCCCCGGAGTTGTAGCGATTCTAGCTAGACTCCGTCTAGTGCAGCTTAAAATTCTTCCTCGAGTATACCTGACAGGGCCTCGCCTGGTGCAAATGGGGAGGGTGGAGAGAGGGCAATGTAGAAGAGGGTGCAGCCAAATAGGCACATTTATGCACATAATATGGGAATGCGAATACATACAACCCTACTGGCGTCAAATACATGACACTTTGAGCAAAGTACACACGACGGTTCTCTGCCCAGAAGCACGTCGATGTCTCCTAAATATTCGGGAACCCACTGATTTAAATAGCTGCCACATACAATGGGTCACATTGGGACTAATGGTGGCAAAGAGGAATATTGCACAATTGTTGGGATATACACACATCCGCCCTCTCTGGATGCTTGGGAGAGGGACCTTGACTGGTACTTGTTTAGAGAGAAGACTGTTTACGTGGCATGGGGATGCCCCCGCAAATGGTCCCAAATCTGGAGCCCATGGAATTCCTACAGAGGTGAAATCTGTATTCCACCACACAGATTGAATCATGATGATCCTCCCCACGCCATAATTGATTTTATTCTATATCAGTGTAACAAACCGTAACAAGCTGCATTCGTCAGCTCTGTAACCTTTCTTTTTATATCCTGTGTGCTGTGATTTACTATTGTCGATGACTGTTAAATAAAAAAAGAAGTATTAAAAAAAATGAAAATAAAATTGACATTTAAATTATTAATTAAAAATATGTTTTTGAAGAGGTAATCAATCAATCAAACAGGAGTTTGTACAGTTCGCTGCTCACCCGTGAGGGTCTCAAGGCACTGGGGGGTAAAGCTCCGGATCAGTTGAAGAGCCAGGTCTTGAGGCACTTCCAGACTGAGAGCTTGTTCCATGTCTTTGCTGCCACGTGGGAGAAGTCTCTTCCGTCTGTCCTGGTTCTGCGGATGCGTGAGTTCTCTGCAAAGGTTAGGTTAGCAGAGCGGAGGTTCCTTGTGGGTACGTGGAAGGAGACTCTTTCGTTGGAGTATTTGGGTCTAATGTTATGGAGGAATTTGTAGACATGGGTGAGTAGCTTGGAAGTCACTCTCTTCTGGATGGGGAACCAGTTGAGGTCTTGTAGGTACTGGGTCATGTGCTTGTGTCGTGGGGTTCCGAGGATGAGTCTGGCTGCGGTGTTCTGGATGGATTGGAGCTTGTGTAGCAGGGTGTTGTTGATTCCGGCATAGAGGGCGTTGTCGTAGTCCAATTTGCTGGTTATGAGTGCGTGGGTGACAGTCTCTCTGTATTCGGGGGATCCACTTGAAGGTCTTGCAGAGGAGGTTGAGGGAGTTGAAACAGGTGGAGGCAACAGCGTTGGTCTGGCGGGTCAAGGTGAGGGAGTAGTCTAGAATAATGCCAAGGTTCTGGGCGTGGTCCGTCGGGGTGGGTGGGTTTCTGTGGGCAAGGGGACACCAGGAGCAGTCCCACACAGTGGGGGTGGGTCCGAGGATGAGGTAATGTACTCTAACATTTTATTCCATTAGTTCTAAAGTAGAAAAACTATTCTATTTCATGTTACATTTATATTCTATAGAATCTAAATAAAATATATTTGTATTATTTATCTACTCATTCCAGAATTGGTAAAGATCTTTACCACTATAGTGAAGCTCTCTGTCTACATAGTACCTTTACACTCATAAAATCCCCCCCAATTGCCCCCTGGTTTCAGAGTGAGGCAGAGTCTGAACTTTGTAGTAAATTTGCACTCCAAAATGGGGAATCTACCCACATGCAAATTTACCTGTGAGAATAGGCCTCACTGTTTTCCATTTATTATAGTAAATGAGGGAAAGAGAGAGAGAGAGAGAGAGAGAGAGAAAGAGAGAGAGAGAGAGAGAGAGAGAGAGAGATATGGATGGGCAGGCTTGGAGTAAGGCATACTTGGAATAAAGGGTGAAGAAGGGTATGAAATAGATTGAGAGAAAGGTATTCTGTGTAAACTGAGGGGAAGAAGAATGACAAACTATAAAGGCAGGGGGTAAGATAGAGTAAGTGGAAAAGGGAGAGGAAATAAAGATGCAGAAAAGGAAACAGAAAGAGAGAGATAGAAAGGGAGATAATGAGAGGGGAAAGGGAGGGGATTAAGAAAGAGGGTGTGAGAAACAGAGAGAGAACATGAAGAAGAAAAATAGAGATCATAAATAAATAAGAGGGAGAGATAAACAGAATGAAGAGGGGGTCATTGAAAGAGACAGTGAGTAGCAGAGAGGTATGTTAACGGAAATAGAGTGAGAGAGAAAGGGAAAGGGAAGCATTGAAAAACAGAAGAAGAGTGAGAGAAAGAGAAGGAGGAAGAATGGGAGGGTGAGAAAGAGCATCTAGAAATGAGCATGGGAGGGAATGGAATGGATATATTGAATAAGAGGGATGGTGAGTGAGGAAATAAAAGAGGCATAGAAGAAGAGAGCGACAGAGAGAGAAAGAGATGGAAACTAAGGAATGAGGGAGGAAGAAAAAAGTGAGATAGAGACAGAGACAGGAATAGTAAGGGAGATTAGAAAGAGAAAAAGACAAAGACAGAAAGAGAAACAGGGGTATGAGAGAGAAATGGGCAGATAGAGGGAAGGAGAGAAAGAGAGAGTTGGAAGGAGAGAGGAAGTTTGTAAATGAGACGCATAGAAAGAGGAATAGGGAGATTGAAAAAGAGATATAGACTAGAGAGCAAGATTCAAGGGGGAAGGGAAGGAGATAGGTATCAAAATGGAAAAGGAGAGCTGAAGAGAGTGAGGGTAGAAGGGAAGACAAGAAAGAACGAAGGGATGAAGACTCATTTATGGAAAAGGGAATGATGCAGGGAGGGAGGGAAAGTGAAAGTAAGACAACAATAGAGGAAGAAAAAGACTGAGGCCACTTAAGTGTATTTCAGGCAGAGACCCAACTATTGCACAAAGTACAGGTGTTCATTGTTTGGTGCGAGTGAAAGCAGTTCAAGTAGTCTGGTACGATGAAGGCCTAGACTAAGCATGGGCGTAAAATCCGTTCCGCTCGCGGATTTTGCAGATTTTCGGTAAATTCGCAATCCGCGAACTCTCGCGAACTTGCGGAAAATTCTTAAAATCCGTGCGAAGCGGATTTTTTGCTTGGTCGCACTTGCCAACTAGAATACTATACAATTTCGCGGGAGTAAATACTTGCGAACACGTAGATGCGGCGGGCAGCGACAATCTCGCAATTGCGAGATTGCAAAATTTGCAATTTCGCACAAGAAATCCACCAGCAGGCAGCATAAACCTTGAAAATTATGATTTTTATCAGAATAACTCCGCAGGTTGACATTTGCCTGCCCTTTTTCTTTGCAAGGAGTCCATTTTGGGGGGTGGGGGTGGGAGGAAGGAAGTACCCCACAGTCTCCAACTTCCTGTTCCTGTCCACCAGGCTCCTCCCAGTGCTTTCTTCATGTGCTGGTCACTTTGATTTGGATCTTGACCTGGAAGGATTACTTTTGTGGATGCTGCTGGATATTTGGATTTTTGCAAAACTGAAAGCACTCAGCAGGTGCAAAAGTTCAATCTTATCATTAGTAACCATTCCCTGTAGTGCTTCCTGAGGGGCCCCTTCAGAGTTCATTTGCCTACTTGAAACTATTCTATGACCCTGCTCTGACCCTCACAGCAGGCTCAGAGAATAGCTACAAGTATACAACAAAGGTCCTGTTAAAAAAACTACACTGCAACAGAAAGCAATTACAGACAAAACTGAAAGCACTCAGCAGGTGCAAAAGTTCAATCTTATCATTAGTAACCATTCCCTGTAGTGCTTCCTGAGGGGCCCCTTCAGAGTTCAGCAAATTACAGATAAGGAAGCAGGTGCCAGCCAGACTGGAAGTTTAAATTCAGTGACACATTAATCAACCCCAAATTAATTCATGTCAGTTGAAGCAGGGCAGGTGTGCTTGCTTTTTTTCACCCCCATAATCTACAGTGATAAACCAACCAGAGGGTGGCAGTGATGTACCAGAGGGTGGCATGGGTGTACCAGAGGGTGGCAGTGGTGAAACAGAGGGTGCTGTGAACCTGTGATGATGAACCAGATGTAGAAACAACATAGTCGTGGCCGTTGCGAGCCGACAAGTAAGTTCGCAATTGCGAACTGGTACAGAACCCTCGCGAACTGGCAGAAATCCTTGCGAACACAAAAAAAAATTAAAAATCCGCAAATTCACGAGAGTTCGCGGATTTTGCGGATTGCGAATCCGTAAATACGCAAGTTCGCGGATTGCCAATTCGCAAAATCCGCCCATGCTTAGCCTAGACACATTGACGAAAAGCAGCAGAGGACAGCGGTAGGAATGGTGGACATGATGAGTATGAAGTGGAGAACTAGGAATGAAGGAGCAAAAGGACAGAGTGAGAGCAGAGGGCACGTTCGGCCGTCCACCTCGCCACCCACCTGAGATACAGCAGAGGACGTCAGGTTAACGGAAAGTAGTAAAAACTGGGGGTCTTCATGCTTCCTGCCAGTCCTAAGGCCTATAGTAGGCTGGTGAGTGAATATCTATAGCCGCTTCCACTATCTCTGCCTTTTTTCATCCTAGGTCTCCGCCTCCTGCCCCTCATTCCTAGCACCCTAGATTGTACCCAAAGATGGAAGAAATTCCCTAGCTAATTTTCATCAAGACCCTCCAGTGTCCACAGAAGAGGCCCAGGTAGCCCGTGCCACAATCCAATCATCAATTGCAGCCACTATCTCTTTAAAGGTGCAGCTAGGTCCTTACACAGCGAGCTTGTGCCTCCCTGCTCTTCTTCACTCTCTTGCCCCATATTACAGTAGCTGAGGCTGCTGATAAGTGCGGGTGTGCCAGGAGGGGGCATTGTGTAGTCCAAGCACCGCAGTGGGGGGTGCAATTCTGTGAGTGGCAAAAGAGTGAATGTTCTGACTGGATTGGATCGGTTTGGCTGGCAGCCCTGGTGAGGTTTGTGGTCCCGTCTGCAGTTGAACACCGGTATCCTTACCTCGGTCTACAAAGATGTCTTGTTTCTATACACCCTGTTGGCTGGCTAATGCTGGGTCCTTTGGATCTTAAACATCTCTTCATTCCAGCCCTGCTACATGTTTGTGGACATTTAGAGGGTACTCTCCTAATTTGGAGACTTGGCTCCTCATTGTTGCATATAATAATCCTTGGAGTAAGCAGAGATTGGCCAACAGTCTTCTTCGAGCAATTGAATTAATGGACAGCTCTAGGGACAAGTGCACACCTTTTTTGAAATGGCTTAACACATTTTGGTTTAAAATATGGGTGGTCCTGGTTGTTCAAGTTTCCCTCTAACGTATTCTAGATTTATCATGATTCAGACGGGAAAGAGAATATGCTCTTGAGGATTAATTCATGTTCGTGCATGCGAGAAAACGAGATTAAACGCAATGAGAAATAAAGCCCTGCACTTAAATCCTTTGAAGTGTCTTAATGCTATGTCGGTGTTTTTCTGTTAATGGGATACAGGAGTTCAAGGTCTGACTTCAAAAGAGTTAACTACTGAGGCAGTATCAGAATCCAAATTTGCACAGCCCTATTGTTTTCTGAAGCCATCAGTTCCTAATTCTGAGGGTGTTTGCAAGCAGATTTCAGTGACCTTGGAGAATGCTCTCCATTGAAGATTCACCCTTCCTTATCTAGACATCGATCAATTGCATCTCCTATTGCATCCTTTCTGACTGGTAAAGGCTCCACTTTGTTGTCATCCCCCACCCTAGGATCCAACTTTTCAACAGCACTCCATACAAGAATCTTTCTGCTGAATTGCACTTAAATCTTTGGTCTTCATATAATTTCTCTGAGAACTATGTACAATACTCAATCTCTACAGTGCCTAGTGCAAATTCTGTCTTCCATACTGGCTCTTTTGGAAGATTCAACAGTTCAGACTACAACTTAGACCCCATCCTGAACATATTAGAGTTGTTGATTCAGGATAACAGGATATTATTAGATAAATCAACTTCACCCTTAAGATATGATGGTGGGCAGAAAACTCTGCTTTGATATAATATTTGATCCTGGTGGGAAAGTGGAGGGTGAAGGGGGTGATGGGAGCAAACTAACAGGAAAAAGGTTTGCAGTTCCCTTGAACCTACAGCCCTCAGTCCATGTACCATGTTTACAGGATCAGGATACTAGGGTTGTCTCTGTTGGAGTTCGCCCACCAGCTGATTCCCTCCAGCATCTAACCCCCAGGCTAAGATTTCCTCTTCCAACTTGGGTGACAATGTAATTTATAATGACAAAAATGCAATGGTTTGTACTTCATGTAATGTATTGAATATGCGTCTTGTGTTTGAATTTTGTGTCATATCTTTGATCAAGAAATCTTTTTGAATAGAAAATTCCTATTGAGCTGCTTTAAATAGAATATTGAATTATAAATGGTTCAGAGTTGTAATATATCCTTGGTGTTGGACCTGTCAGCCTTAGGGTGGTCTTCCCCCAATCGTTTTGCTTTTTGCCTCCACGTTTAGCTGAATCTTTTTGTTGGCCCTAGGACTCTGATCACTTTACCTCCTACTCAGTGCTAAAGTGCATGTGCTTCTACCAAAATCATGTGTGTAATTGGGGTATACCTGATTGACCTATTTATTTTATTTGTAAGCCCCTTGTGAGGCGGTATACTAAATACCCAGGGCCTGTAAAACAAATGCTACTATTGGGCTGCAGCACTAATTGTGTCTCCCACAAAAGTTGCCTTTCAAAAGTGTCTAAAGCCTACCACTGCAGTGCCTGTGTGTGCAGGTTACTGTCTCTTTGACTTGGCATTTAAAACATGTTTTGCCAAGATTATACCCTCCTTTTATTACTAATAATCCACACCTAACGTAGGGCCTAGGTACCCCTAATGGCATGGTGCTATGTAAGCATATGGTAGGACATGTACTTTTATGTTTTGCATGTCATGGTAGTGACAGACAGCCTATTTCATTTTTCACTACTGTGAGGCCTACTACTCTCACAGTTTACCATTGGGAATTCCTTAATACAAGTTTAGGCTAATAATTCCTGAGTAGAGAGGAGTAGCTGTTTCATGTTTCATATGTTTGGAATGGTAATGTTGGATTTAGCACTACTGTCATATAAATGTCACTTTTAGAAAGTAGAGATATCTCTGCACTTACTGCTCTGTGTGCCTGGCAGCCTGTCTCCAATACACGTCTGTTGTGGTTGACAGTTGCACTTTGTGCATTCACTCTAGACAACCAGAACACAGGAAAGATAGGTGTGTCTGAGTAACCCATCTACATATATCTACATTCTTACAGCTTTGCCTGGGCAGGATGGAGGGGGGGGGCTAACACTTTACTTGAATAGGTAGTGTCCTGTCTCAAATACAAAGGGCTGATTCCCCCCCCCCCCCTAGATAGCCCTGGACATAGAACAGGGCAGTAGGGGAACCTGTGCACTTCAGAGACCTGCTTTGAAGTCACCCCCTCCACATCAAAGGCACTTTTGGATATAAGTACTATGTCTCTGTCCTCTTAAAATCAGACACTTCTGCATCCTGTCTGAAGGACTGCTGTGCTCCATAAAGGACTCAATTGGACTGCTGATCTGGAAAGCATCCTTTTCTGTGTGTTGCCTTACTATCTGCTGCTCTCTGACTCTGCTGAATGAGAGCTGGACTCTGCTTCCCTTAAAGTGATCTCAATGGGCTTGTTGGCTTGCCTCCTGTTGCCTGAGAATCAGGGACATCAATGTTTTACCCCTGCCACTGTGCCTGGCTCACTGGAAGTGACCCAGATACTTGCAAAATGTATTTTGATGCTTCTCATGTCTGTGTGTAACACAACTAGCGCATAGACCAGGTTGCAGGAGTAAAATTGGTGTATCGCATCTCAACCAGAGCTTGCTTCCAGAGATCGAAGCATCGGACTGAGTATTGCCACTGTAGGACCTTGAAAAGATCGACGGAAGCCTTAGACCGCATGGCAGATCGCTTACCGCCTTTCGACTCTGGCAATTGTCTTCGGAACTGATACATTGCCTTTACTGCATGGAGAGGATCGAGACATTTTGTTGCTTGTGGACCGGAAAGGTACTTTGTACACCAGTGCCTGCATGGGTCCTGCAGCCGGCCTGTGCTTCTATGAGGTCACCCCGAACTTCGACTTTGCAACCATTTCAGCATGACCTAAAGTACTTGCTTATGAGCGCTTTACATTATTTATTCCTTTTAAAATTCAATATCTCAACTTCTGAACATTGGATTTTTGTTATTTTTATGATATAATTATCTATTTTTATAAACCTGTGTGGAGGATTTTTGTGGTGGATTCATTGTGTTACTGTGTGTGTTGCACAAATAATTTACATATTGCCTCTTTATATAAACCTAACCTCTCTTTGCCCAGCTACCAGAGGGTGAGCACAGATTATCTTTTAATGTGTATCTAGCTTACTCTGGCAAGGATTGTGGCTTCTGCTTGGACAGGGTGCATTCATTTGCCACCCTGAAACCCAATTGCTAACACTTGTTCAATATTGAGAACTCAGGTGTAAATAGTGGGCCCAGAATAACCTTTAATTTAAAAGGGGAATGCAATAAAATCCTGCTAAATAGTGATACGTTACACAGTTGAGGCATTGATGTATTTAGCATGCAGGAAGAGAAGGCCAGCATAATTTCCTTTTCCAATGTCATTGGGGGAAGTGCATTGACCTTTGAGCACCCCGGTCCTGCATTCTAAGTCAAATGAGATTACAACACATCAGTGGATATCCCTGAGAAGGGGGTGCAGGAGGGTTTTTTCTGCATGTCCGGACTGAGTAGGGATATTCTTCTGATTTAGATGACGAGCCTGGGAGTTGGAGTTGTGTAGGTAGCTGGTGTCCTCAACTCTAGTGACACTTCTTTGTTTAACAGCAATAAAAGCTACAAGTAACAGCCTTCTCGCCTTGCTAACAGTGATGATCTTTAAGTGGTTGAAGTGCATACTTGGCTTCAGAGATGAACAGGGCGTTGACGTCCAGGCAGGCTTTCTTCAGGTGGTGTTGAAGGCGGAATGAGGGATTGTCAATGTATAGGCATGTGAGGGGTGCAATCTCATCCTTCAGGGTTGGCAATGTCCACGTCTCTCATGAGCTGGCTGCTGATAGTTGCTTTAGCACATAAGACCCGTTGGGAAGTGATAAACCCCTTATTATATTCCAGATAGGTGGAACATGGGATTGGAGCTGAGATCTGCCTTGGGGAGTTGCTAGAGCAAGATGTTTTAATGCCACAGCTTATGGCCAGAGGAGGAAAGTCCCAGGGTCAGGGAAAGCAGGATTGGGGAATGGTAAGAAAGCATGCCCTCCAGGATTCAGAGTCCCGGGAGAGGGCCACCAATGGCTGGGAGACCAATAACTACTCCATGTGGGACTGAGTGTCATGCACCGGTGATAAAAAAAAGTATACTCCCGAGAGAGAGAGAGTGAGAGAGAGTGAGAGAGAGAGAGAGAAAGAGAGAGCAAGTCATAGAGACATAGGTGTGGGCCAGTTATCTCTTATTTGTTATTTTGCAGATTTATGCTTCAGTAGCTTCTATGGCCTGTAGTAATTGCCGTTGGACCTCTCCCCAACTTATATGTCCCTTCCTCATGTAAGGGTTTTCATGAGTGGTAACGGGAAGGCCTTGTACAACTAGTACAATGTGGTGCAGAAGGACTTTATTGGTACTAGAACATTTCTTCCTTTAAGTCTAGGACGTTTTAAAATATGGTTGATAAAACAGAAAAACTAGCATTACATACCACCCAATAATGACTGACTGTTTTTCCTGTGAAAGGACCATCAACATTTCAATCTTCTTACATCCACTCTTTTCCATACTTTGTCTTTTAACTAGATTTATTCGCTGCTGCATTCATTTCTATGAAACCAGTTTAGTATTCTGTTTTGTTATGCATTCCTTAGTTTCTATTCATTGCTACTTACGATTGTATTTACAACTTTATATATGCTTATTCTATTATCCTTTCCATTTCAATGTCTGAAAATCAAAAGTACTGAGAAGATTAGAGAAAGACAAATACAAAGTGAAAGTCAGTTTGGAAGTAATGCTTTATTTTAGGTGCAATGAGGCTAGATGTACTAAGCTTAGTGTTTGCGATTACCAAACTGCTAATTTTTGCTATTTACTATTTGGAAATTGCAAACAAAAAGGTGCAAAAGTGTGTATGAATATTAATGAGGTAGGTCTCAGTTTGTGACCCATTGGGAATCACAAAAATCACAGGAATGGTGGACTGCTGGGGACAGTAGACCACCATGTCTGTAGTTGCCTTAAAATAAATGTGGTAAAGTGGATTATTAGTAGGTGTAAATATATATATCTACCACTGGTAATAAGGCCACTAGCAGTCTAGGGCTCAGAATATGTCTCAGAAAATATTCCCATGGTCAAACCCTTGGTAGCTTGGCTGTGAGCAGGCAGGCTTAACTTCAGAGACAGGTATGTAAAGCATCTAAAAACAACAATTCAGTACATATTAAAGACTCACCACAACACCAATTAATAAAAATAGGAAAAAAATGTATCTTTAAAATGGCACCAACACTAAAAATATCCAATGTAGGGAACGAGAGATTGTATTTTTTGAAGATTTGGCATTATATAGCACATAGAAACCTAAAGCTCCTGTTGGGACATCTGGTCACGCCACACCGGGACAAAGTCAAAGTTCAGGCTTATGGTAGGCCTCGGTCAAATTTTCACTTTCTGATTTAAAAACTTTTCTGAAACTTTTTTTGCTGGGGTTCCTTGAAGCTCTCCTCCAGTCTGGATTCAGTGAGGGTTCACCGGCTTGCCTTGCAACAAGTTCCTGGTCAACTTCTGGAAGTCAGACTTTGGAGCTTTCCAGTGGGGCAAACTAGGGATCCAGGTGGCTCACGGTTGAAGTTGGGCGGCTTGACTCTCGCAGTTGGTCCCAGTCAAGTCTGTTACCTTCAGAATTAGAAACTTTTACATAGCTTTTCCTCCCAGGGTCCTGCTATGCTCGTCACCAGGCCAGATTCTGTGAGGCTTTACCAGCTCCCAGTCAAACCCTGAAGATGGACATCCTGAGCTTTTCAGCCAGACAAGCCTGGTAGTCAGGCCAGCTCGCGGTTGTGGATCGCCAGCTTGGCTTGCTAGGTGGCGTAGCTCAACTAATGGAGCTTTTTTCCAAAGTTGCTCCAAACTTTTGGAACTTCTTTCTGAAGTTCCTCTGAGGGTCCCAAAGTGTCTGAAACTTATTCCAAGGGACCACTGCCTACTCTTAAAAAAATATAGTTTTTCATTCTCAAATGAATAGAGGTCCTACAGTGACCCGTTCCCTTTTGGGAATGGCTTACCACTTAGAGTTGGTGGTAAAATGCAAATGTTTTGCGACTGCATTTTGGTCACCAAACATTTGTACATATCAATGCAAATAAATATTAGGAAAGGATGCCCTAAACACACCCTTCCAATTTCCGATCGCAATCTCAAATTGCGATTTGAAAACCAGTTACCAAATCGAAATTTGGGCTTTGTAAATTTGAAAAAGCCCTTTTGCGTTTGAAAAAATGGCTGTTTCTGCAAATCAGGCCGTTTGCAAATAAGCCTTGTAGATCTGTCCCATGTATACGAGGAATCATAGACGTAAAAATACTGTCCGACGTAGTGAGAGGGATGAATTGAAATGCAGAGTATGCAAGAAAAACATTGGGGTGAAGGGGAAAAGGGAGATCAGCAAACAGTGATAAAGTTAATGAGGGAATGGAAGATGGACTTAAAAACTTCAATTATAAAGATGTTAAAAAACACATACAAAAAGTGATTTAGAGAAAGAGTGTTTTACACTGAGTATTACAGACTTGCTTACTTGAATGTGCACACCAGCAAATGTTCATATTGTTTACCCTGCTGTTGGACTTCCCTTATCTGTAAGAAATCTATAATATTTTTTTGCACATGCAGTGTAGTCGTATTTGACACATAATGGTTGTACCTTTATAAATGTCACTTTAACTCTTCCACTGCTTGCAGTGATTAAGGGGATAAAATAAATGAGAAATGACAGAGGGGTAAGATAAAAAGTTGGAGAGAAGGATATAGTAATGCACTCCCAAAAAAAGGGACAGAGTGAGCAAGTAAGTAGCAGACAGACATGAAACAAAGCAGAGAGGAATGGAAAAAGAGAGGAAGGAGGAGAATGAGGAGGCAAAAAGGAAGCGTGCAATGAGAAAGGGAGGAAGAGAGCAAAATAGGACGTGACTAAAGTGGAGAAAAAGGGAGGCAATGATGGTCAGACAAGAAAGGACTGAAATTGCAGAAAGAAGACAGGATGGCATACAAAGGATCGAGCGAGGGAAGGAACGCTCTGTTCAACTACAGACTACCAAGGGGGCAGTTACTGGCCCCTTGGATGCCTTTATTATTAAGGCGACAGGAATCTTGGAGAAGGAGATTGCTTTTGCTGAAAAAAGGCTCTCACTTGATCTGATTAGTGGGAAACGATCTTCGTTAGGGCCCCTTGCCATGGCACCTAGTCCTAAAGCTTCGGCACCAGGTACTATTCCATCCCTGGTTCCGGTATTGGTGGATATACACTGCGAGGCGGAGGGCCCGTCTTTATTTCCTTCCGACAGTGATATGAGTTCTAGTGAGTCATCTAGGAGTGTGGAGGGGGGGAGTGTACACTTGGTTTGTCAATCCCAATTAGATTCTTTGTCAATCGGGGATTCACCTACGAATCTACCAGGTAAAAGAAAACGAAGAAAACGAAGTAAGGATTGCCAGAGGGGAGGTATCTCAAAAATACCCAAAATAATTGGCTCTCCCCAGCCTCTAATTATTCCTGAAGCCTATACCTGTTCACAGTCTTTTCTGCTTGATAGGGATCCCCTACCCTCCTCGCAAGTTCAATCTGGTCTTTCGGTCTCCTATCCCGTGAGTTGTAGTGGTAATGAGGGCCTACTTGGTAAAATGGAAGTACTATTTAAAACACTTATGCTGCCTCTTTTGGAAAGAACTAGACTTATGCTCTCAAAATTGGACATCCTTAAGAACCTTGTTAATAATAACACTGGTTTGTTAAAAAGGCTAGTTAACGACCAAATGGTTTTGTCTAATACTATTAGTACTATTAAGCCCAAAACTCAGGGAGCAGCTGTTACCAGCAAGCAGTCCATCATAGCTCCTGGTAAGTCAGCCACTACTCGGCCAGCTATAAATAACTCTGCTAGTATGGGTCTCGGGGTCAGGAACCCTCATAATGTCATTACCCCTGCACCGGCTCCATGTCTACAGGTCTCAAAACCTAAGAAGGCCAGTTTTAAATCCAGTTCCCCGGCCCCACAAAGCAACTCCATACCAACACCTATAATTTGTTCCCAGGACCATGTGAGGGGTGGTTCTATTCCTTCTACGAATTCTAAAACAAATTCACGGACAGTGGGTAGTGTAATTTCTAATTTGGTCCCTCCACCATCGAAGGCTAATAAACGGGGACCCCCTCGCACAGACCTACCCATTGAAGCAACCCCATATACGATTGTTCTAACAGGTGTCTCACCTTGCAGGGAGGGTCAAATTGAATCTTACGGGGACCTTAAAAACAAAGTTGTTTTTTGGCTAAATAAAAATCGTCCCCTTCCACCGTCCTCTGTTACAGACATACTGAATGTGAGAAGAGTTGACTGGGTGGGATATTGTGTAAAGGATCTAGAAGCGGATTGTATTATTATAAACTTCAGAGATCCTTGGGTGGTGGACTATGATCGCAGAGAAGCAAGGTTTGGGAGGGTGGGTGATGTGCAGTCCCTGGGTCTTGGCTATTTTTATCCCAAAAGATATAGTGTGCAAGTTGCCAACTCTCTGATGCCAAACAGCTTTGTTGGTAGATCCCAAATGGCAAGGTTCCCCCATTCCCCTTTTTACCCTCGCTTGTTTAATCATTTTGAACCTCTATCTGGTTTGGAGGGTATTGACTGACTCTATTCCATATGTGATAGAGTGAGTGAATTTGACAATTATGTCAGTAGGGGTGATGGAGTAGGCAATGTGGCAGCAAGTATGGAGGGAGAAAACATTGAGAAGGGGTCAATTACAGCCTTAGCAAGTCATGTAGACGGTATCCGGCCGGTTGCTTGCCTCCCGAGCAATGTTAGGAATATATGTCCAGATCAGTGTGTTCCGGATCTTGTTGCACCCGTCAGTTAGGGTACGCCGCTTAAAATGGCCTCATGGAACATCGCAGGGCTAAAGGGGCATGTAGGCTCTGAGGATTGGACAGACTTTATTGACACCTTTGATATTTTAATCTTTCAAGAGAGTTGGGCCCCTGATCCATTATATCGGTAGGGTTTTTAAATTTTCATAAACCTGCGATCCAGGGTCCCAAAGGTAGAGCTTCTGGGGGTCTAGTGATTTGGGTTAGACAGTCTATTGATTATAATCCAACAGAAATTGTAGTGGATAACCCAGATCTCCTGGGAATTAAATTACGAAAGAAAAATCATCAGGACATAGTAGTTATTAATATCTATGCCCGAGGTCGCCCCGGTGGGTGTTGTCCGGTTGTTGTTAACGAACTGGACCCCTACCTTGATTTAATTGGGAGAGACAAATTAATTCTCGTAGCAGGGGACCTAAACTGTACCTCCGAACCCCTGTTCAGCGAAGAGGAGGATTTGGGGTCCGAGGAAGATGCAGTGTGGAATATCCCGAAGTTGACCCTGAATAAAATCAAGAAGGGGACGGAGGCCGCTCTTCACTGGTCAGGGTTGTGTTTGGAGTGGGGTCTGAGAGCGGCAAACGGGCGCTCACCCTCTGACAAGGCTGGCTGTCCCACCTTTGATAATGGGGTTAGCAAAAGTAGACTAGATTATATCCTGATTAAAATGGAATACTGGTCACTCCTGGTCGATATGGAAGTTGTGGTTCGCCCAGAAAGCGACCACAACCCATTGATCATAAGCCTTAAGCTCCCATGCAATCTGGATAGGCCCCTATTAGCTCCTTGCATAACGGCGGAGGCCGTCCTGACCAATGACAGAAGAAGGGTAAAATGGTGTAGAGCCGTGAAGAATGCTACTTTGTTAGATGGCATAACAAAGGAAGTTTCGATGACATTGAGTGCCATGTTGAATGTATCATCCATTTTGGATGCTGCTTCTCAGATCAGTGATCTCCATAAACAGTGCTTCATCAAACTTAAGGCCTTGCTGACTCTTCCGATCAAACAAGGGAAAGAGATGGCAATGGGCTGCCGGAAAAAGTGGTATAATAAGAACTGTAGGGAAGGACATAGCAATCTAATCAAAGCTATTAAATCACGGGCCACCAATGATATTAAAATGGCACGCAAAATGTATAAAAAAAAACAGTGGGGAGGCGAAGAGAGAGTGGGACGAGTGCCATTGGTCCAATCTCTTTGAGGCATGTTTATCCCCGAATCAGGCTAAATTCTGGGAAATCGTGAAATGGGGCAGGAATCCCGACTCCCAAACTCCAGCAAACCATGTGTCTGTGGAAGATTGGGTGGAATTTTATTCTGGACAGTTTAAGGACCCTAATCTGCAATCTTTTAATGGGCAAGGGATGCAGACACCAATTCACTTTAATCATAGTCACTCGTTGATCTTTACAACCCTTGACACTGAGTCTGCTCTCAGCTTGGTTCAATCGGGGAAAGCGCCAGGGATGAACTTTATTCCGGCGGACGTTTTAAAACAAATCTCAAACTTTGGGTCCCCTATATAACCCTGATTGCTAATGCAATCGCCAAAGGGGCAAGGATCCCAGAGTCTTGGAAAGGGGCGGAAATCTCCCAATTTTTAAAAAAGGGGACCGTTCGGCACCGGGAAATTACCGCCCCATCAGTTTAATCGACTCACTACAAACAAAATTTGCCAGGATGGTCCTTGCGAGAGTACAGGGATGGATGGAGATGGAAAATATTCTCTCCCCACTACAGGCGGGCTTCAGATCAGGCATCAGCACCATCGACCAGGTATTCAGATTTACTCTGATATACTGGAAGGTGGTGCTGATGGGCGGTGGACACATCTACGCCGCCTTTATAGATCTGAGGTCGGCCTTTGATCTTGTGCCAAGAGCTAAATTGTGGGTAGTCTTGAGAAACCTGGGATTACCGCTAGACCTACTAGATCTTGTGGTCAGATTACATGAGGGCAATTTTGCCAGGGTAAGGTGGGGAGGCCAGGGGCAGGTGACAGACAGTTTTCCTGTAACACGAGGTGTCCGTCAAGGGTGCGTTCTGGCACCCACCCTTTTCCTATTGTTTATTGATCAGGTGGTGAAGTTTTTTGCCGACACCCCTACGGATGCACCATGCTTAGGTGGGACCAAATTCCCAATTCTCATCTTTGCAGATGATACTTTACTCCTCTCAAAGACACGCAGAGGGTTGCAAACCGCATTAAATAGGTTTGAGGAGTTTTTCAAGTCAAACGATCTGCAAATAAACGTGAGCAAGACCAAATTTATGGTCCTAACCAAAAATCGTCCCATTAAAAGTTTTGTTACGTTGAATGGTGCCAGTCTTGAACAAGTGGAGGCTATGACATACCTTGGAGTGACCATAGATTATCGCCTCCGCTGGAAACCCCAGATCGATGTGCTCTGCTTAAAATTTGCACGCCTTGCGGGCTGTTTAATCCAGGAACAAAAAATGTCATTAACTAAACGGGTTAAACCAGCACTTAAGATTTATGAAGCCAAGATTAGTTCTGCCATTTTGTACGGGGCTGACCTATGGGGTTACAAGGATCTTTCTCCATTGATAAAAGTACAAAACAAATTCATGCGGAATTTGGTAGGTCTCCCACAATCTACACCAATCAAACCACTCTTGCTGGACATGGGCTTGTGGTGCTGTGGAGACCGATCTGGACGTCACCGGATTTAAGTCTCTTTGCCAGCGAATTGATGGATGTGAGATCAGCAATGGGTTCTTGTAACATTCCTTGGCTACGTGAGGTGAAATCAATTTTGGAGGACATGGGTCTTAATGGCCTGTGGGTCTCTCCGGGGACTTCTATATTTCCGTCAAAGCAAGCCTTCAAAGCACTTTACTGGGCATCTGCTAAATTTCCATCCATTGCGCAATCTGCTGCTACCAGCTTGTCAGGCAGATTTCTGGCCCATAAATTAGACCCTCTTCTGGAGAATTATTGGGGTGTTATTACAAAAACTCTAGATAAAAAACTATACCATCAGTTTCGAGTTGGGTCTCTGCCAGTAAGATCTTTTACTGAAAACTGGTCTGGTCATTTTAATGAGCTCTGCCCCTGGTGTGCTGATCAAAGGGAGAGTGTGGGTCACTTTATGTTTGCTTGTCCAGCCTATCATGCCCCTAGAACCAAATGGATTAGGCCTATTTGTCGCAAAATGAAAATCAAAGGGAGCTCTGAGGCTTTGTGGGCACTACGCACCAATACATCAGAGATGGTGGTAATAGGTGTGGCTAAGTATCTGGGGTGGGTATGGATCATCCGAGCCAGACACCTGCAGACACTTGTAGCCAGTTGATTGATACGTTTTTAGCAGGGTTTTCATACATTGGGTCTTTAATACACTGTTTAATTCTTTTTTAATGATGAAATGTTTTAAGTAAATATGATGTTTTATTCATTTTATGTATCCCATCAATTTTATTGTATAAATTGTCTTTTATGATGTAATAATCGAAATAAAGACGTATGAAACCGGAAACCTTGGCGGGACCGCAACAGTCCTGCCAAGCATATTGCGTCCTCCTGACTGCCGCAACACTGCCAGGGAATGGTGGTTCCCAGGCAGCTGCGGCCGGGGGTGTAGTGGTCCCACTGCCTAAATCATAATACGGAGGCCAGGACACTGCCACGCCCCACACGTCTGGCAGTGCGTGGGCCACCAGATTCGTAATTGGTCCCTAAAGAGCAGAGGCACTGCCCCAAATACTTATGGACGGCGCTCAAAGATTTTTGATTTGTGGTAGAAAGGTAGAAAGATAAAAAGACGAGGCAGTGAGGAAGGGAATAAAACCATAAGGCAGAGAGGAAGAGGGGGAGGGAAAGAAGGAGCATCAAACATTGTTTGGAAGGATGGAGGGAGGAAATGAGGGTTAACGTGAAAGCAGAGGGAGAAGAGACGTCTTTTATACGCTACAAATAATGGTTTAGTCAATGCATGTTTTATTTACTTTAATTAGTGTGATAGTCTTCGTTGAAGTTATATCATTGACTGGCACTTGAAAATGTACAGTCATTTGCAGGGTCATGCCGCATCTCATTTTGCCAACTAGTTCCAACTACAGTAAAACTGGACTGCTTCACTTTGCTACTCTTGTGCAGTCACACCTCAAAAATGAACAAATGCTTGTTGATAATCAACTTGTTGTGCCAGACCCCCTCTCCCTCCAACCCGGAGAGTGCGCTTCTCTTATGTCTATGATGGTAAACTGCATGGAGTCTATGGATCTGAATCTCATCATACTGCAGTCAGATCATTTCAGTCTTCATAGCAGTGTCCATAAGTAACACATGAGAACAACAGGAGCACATTGTTTTCTTGTCCATTTGTGCTCTGCTTGAGTACGGTTGAGGAGCTTGTCTGTTCAATGGAGCACAGTAACAATTGCGTTAGTAAAAATGACTATTATGTTAAAAAAGAACAGAAAAAACAAGGCCTCGAAAAAATTGTTTAGACATCTGTTCAAGTTACTCTCTGTTCCGTTGAGTGAATATGGCTTGTCTATGGGCATACCATCAGTCGTTGCATGTGATGTCAGTGATACAACTGTGAGTCTTATTGCAAACCCCACGAAAGTAAGGGCGAATATTTGAAATAAGCATTGGCAGAGCCAACAAGCAAATGTTTACCTATTAAAATGTGAAAACCTTTGAAAATACTTGATTGCATTGGCACATTGTGTTTTGTGTTGTTTTTTAATGTTTTTTTAAACGTACAGGTCAAAGATGGCTGTTGGCCCATTTTGGAAGGGTAAAGAAAAAAAAAGCCCAAATGGAATCTGGCAATCCATATGTAAGGATGAGTAACAATGCATATGAGTGCATGCTTCACGACGAGTTTGCATGCATGGGCGCACATGGCGACCATCTTGTAAAGGTTTAGAGCAGTCTGCATGTGTGCACATGTGTGCACTATGTGCATCTCAGGGCACATTCACATATGCGTTGAGAAACGGTTCCTGCAATTTGCCTTTTTTTATTTTGCAGTTCCAAAATGGCCGAAAGCAATGATGAAATGGAAAATTAAAATGAAAATATGTGTATGTAAATGTGTAGGAGCGCTCAAAAGTGAAACAAGAAGCCCATAACAGTTTGCAGTTGCTCAGCCGTCTGAAGAATACTTTTTAAAAGAAATAGCAAAAAAACGAGAGGGGAAGCGTCTTAGAGGGAAGGATGGACGCAGGGGGAACAATTTGGAAGTAGGGCCCTATTGAAAAAAAAATAATTAATAAAGAAATTCAAGACAGTATATAAGTGTGAACTTCTCTTTAAAAGTATTGACAACACTGAAATGCCGTGGGCTAATATCAACATTTTGGACTGTTGGCCTTTGAATGAACTTCAGAAGCCATGGCCGGAAGGAGTGCTTCAAAAGATGCGTTCGGTGTATATATATATATATATATATATATATATATATATATATATATATATATATATATATATATATATATATATATATGTATGCTCCAAAGTTGCCCCCAGGACAAAGACGCACTCTGCATTTGTGTCTCGAGTATTCGTCACAGTCAAAGCTGGAACAGCATGCCGATCGGCGTTTAACAGCAGACTGAAAGTTCGATGCCTGACGCGTTTCTGTGCTTCAATGCACGTCTTCAGAGGCAAGACAGTCTCTAGTGCGGTGCTGACACACCCCCCATTTTTAAATTCATGCCCTCCAATGGGTTTCTCAAATTACTCACGCTGCATTATGGGGCTTGTGGTGTTGCCAGAATTATATCGTCATATTGATGCACTCAATGCAACTGTTGCCAAAATTGTTTCAAGCCCTTGGATGGGCCTCAGCATGCAGGTCCAGCTTAATATCCCACACAAATGTCTCATTTGAAGCTTCATAGCATGCGGAGCTCCTGACCCCCAGACTCCGAGGTGGTGCGTCTTCTGCGGCTGGGCTTGCCGCTTAAAATGTATGCTCCAAAGTTGCCCCCAGGACAAAGACGCACTCTGCATTTGTGTCTCGAGTATTCGTCGCAGTCAAAGCTGGAACAGCATGCCGATCGGCGTTTAACAGCAGACTGAAAGTTCGATGGGTGTGTCAGCACCGCACTAGAGACTGTCTTGCCTCTGAAGACGTGCATTGAAGCACAGAAACGCGTCAGGCATCGAACTTTCAGTCTGCTGTTAAACGCCGATCGGCATGCTGTTCCAGCTTTGACTGTGACGAATACTCGAGACACAAATGCAGAGTGCGTCTTTGTCCTGGGGGCAACTTTGGAGCATACATATATATATATATATATATATATATATATATATATATATATATATATATATATATATATATATATATATATATATATATATATATATATATATATATATTTCCAGGAACTCCGTTATTTCATCCGCTGCCACCAGGATAAAAAACGAACCGGACCCATTCAGGTAAATTTGCAGATTTTATTTGTGCCCTTGAGCCCTTGATCACATGACATGGTTAACCTATCACCATAATTTGTAGTGTAAAAACAGGTCATCTGACCATAGGGCCTGTAAACATAAAAAACATACTACTGCCTTGTCTCAATACCGATGACTTTTGTGGGTGACACATTAATATTGTATCCACACTGTGTTGTTGAATATTCATCACCCGCTATCTCCCCCCTGCACATGAAAACAAATGATAAGTTTTCCTGCCGGATTCCTCTATACAAAGAAACAGTCACTGTCCAAATATCCGCAAATAAATAAATAAATATATACATATAAATATCAATAAAACCAATTCATTATACCTAATAATTTAAAATCTTGGATTTGATATTTAAATTCAATTCATTATTTGTGCAAATCAGCTCTATATGTGCAAAATTCCCATTCAGATAAATACAGACGTTTTCAAGAGGTTGGGGGTATATAGGTGTTAGTTGTAGTTATAGTATATATATGTGTGTGTGGTGTGTGGGCGCATGTCGTGTGATGACACGAGCTCTTGACACACAACTAAAGCTTTCAGTAGGCGAGACCTAATAAAACGGCAACTTGATGATAAACACGAACATGTCACCCAAATTACTCATAAAACCGAACTCACTGCAGAAAGTGATTGGAAATCCCATGCTGATGAAAGCAGCCACCTCCGGCAATTATAACATAAATCCAAAAATTGCAGATGATACTGTGCTAAAAGTACAAAAGTAAATGGTATGCCAGCTATTACTGGAAATGAACCACTCAAGAAATTTGATCCTATACACAATTACAGTGGAAGCAGTTGTTCACCCAAAATTGCAGAAAACAAAGTTAATTCACTGAACTACGGAAATTAAAACATCACATGTTAACAACAGAAATTGCAAACCGACAATATATTCATCCCTACATTCAATATTTTATAATCAAATAAATATGGCAGTCTAGAATGAAAACTCAACTTTAGTTCCCCAGATCAGAGCAAGCAAAGCAAACGATATGGTTTCGTGATGTGCCTATAGCAGAAGAAACCTTCGCAGATAATAAAAACATAAAGATAACAAGCATTGGCAAATCCAATAGAGCTAGACAATCTGAAAGCTATTGGCGTCGTCAATGTCAATGCCCTTTAGCCATGCTGAAAGTCTTGTAAAAATCCTACGCATATGGTGGCTACTTCAGTTTTTTCCTGGAAGTAACACATGCGTGCGCACACGTACATGCCAACTCCCGATTCTTGCATGCAGAAACCCGATTCTTCGACAGGTTTCTGACAACTCTGAATCTGCACTGCCAGTAACTTGCTCCCACAGGCCACTGAATAACATTTTTGTCACAGTCTCTCTGCCTGCTATGGCGCTTTCTGTGTGCTATTGACAGGTAAGAAAACAAAAATTGTTTGCTTCTGATATCCGACATTGCAGCAGCACACTTTCAAGTCCAATACATGACAATAGACCCAATTAAGGCCTTGTCCTCAATAGAAGTCTATGGAGGAAATACATTCTCTGGATTATTTTTTTTTTAATCTCCTTCTTTCTTTTTCTAAAATGTTGGCATGTATGGACTATCAATTTTAGGGCTAGTCTTCTGCCACCCTATTCCTGCATTCAAAAAACCTAATTCCTCAGTAGGCTTCAAATGAAATGGGCTGGTCTTGTGTGACCTGTAATATGCACTAACAATAACCTGCTACTGCTTACAAGTGCACAGCATTTTTGTCACGCTTTCTCTGCACTTCCGCCAGGTTTGGAAAAAACTTTTATTTTAATTTCTGATATTCGATCCTGGAGGTATCATATTTTACCCACAAGAATCAATGTTTACTTTGCAATGTGGCTGGCTGTGGATTTTGGGCCCTAACTCAGCCGCCACCTAGGGTACTCTACTACACCCAGACATTTCTGAAAACTAGACACCCATGTACATTATGACGGTTAAATATTTTGGTATTGGTGGTAGAGTTGCTGGCAATACAGTTCTCACATCTGAAATGGCCCTTGATCGGAGGACGATTCAATAAGGATTGAATATTTACTTATTTATTTTGTGTTTTCTAGAGTGCCAACGTGACCCGTTAGGGCATCAGAGCGCTTCACAGGGATAACACGTTTATACAAGTATGAAATAGTCAAAGAAAAAAAAACAAAAGTAGGGCTACAAGGAAGTCAAACATTTGGGAAACAAATAACAGGGTGTATACAGTATTCAGATCATAATTCAGAGAAAACCAGCAATTATATTTGTGGGAGTACAAGGTCAGTACAAAATGGATAGCAGCCACTCAGTCCAAACTCTAGCGTCAACAAAAATAAGCAAAGTCACTAACCGGTGTGTACAATGCATGATTTATGGGAGAAACTTGCCCATTAGGAAGGTATTGGCTTCCTTTTTAAATATTGACAGAGAGGGAATTCTTGTGATGAAAGAAGGCCGCGAGTTCCAGATTCTTGGTGCGGTCCCAGAGAAAGCACAATTGTACGTTTTTTCCTTTTGGAAACAGGGTGACTGGAGCACAAGGTCTCTAGCATACCGGGAGTTTCTGGCTCCTCCAGAAACCATGATTTTTTGGACAAGATATGCAGAGGATTTCGTGTGTAGCGCCTTATGGGTGATACATGCCAGTTTAAGTTGGATTCTGGCTTCAAAAGGAAGCCAGTAAAGCGCCTTCAGATGCTGTGAGATGTGGTCGAATTTGTATGAGCCTCTTAAGAGTCTGGCAACGGCGTTGAGGTAAGCTTTGAAGGGGGTCGTGTAGATCTTGGGCAGGCCTGAAAGGGTTGAGCATCCGTATTCGATTCTGGAGATAACTAATGCCTGGACTGCTATTTTTAGGGCAGAGGCATCAACGAAATGTTTAGTTTCCTCAGGTAGCGCAGGTGAAGCCTGGCAGTTTTAGCCATCGAGATGATGTGGTCTCGCATATTCAGTTTGCTGTCTAGGAATATTCCGAGAGTTTGGGCGGATTCCACTATGGTCGGTGTGCAGTTTAGTGCTGTGATCGACTTGGTCCATTCCCGGATGTCAATGTTACTTTTAGGGGGGGAGATTAGAAGGAACTCCACTTTTTGTGCATTTAGTTTGAGCTTGTTGCAGGCTAGCCATTGAACAGTCAGCTTTAGGGCCTCATTTAAAGAGTAGATCTCCTCTAGAGATTAAATTTTGATGTAGATCTGGGTATCATCAGCATACATGTGGAAGGAGATGTTGGCGGTACATAGTAATTCAGCTAACGGTTCAAGGTAGAGATTAAAGTGGGTTGGGAAAAGAGTTGATCCTTGGGGGACTCCGGACGTTATTGGGGAAGAAGCAGCTAGATACTGTAGACTAAGAATCTCTGGGTGCGGTTCCGGAGGAAGGATCTAAACCATTCGAGAACAGTTCCCCTTACTCCGATCCTGAATTCGAGGCAGTCAAGTAGTTTCTCATGGTTGACTGTGTCAAATGGCGAAGATAAATCCAGTAGAATTGGAAGACATGTTTACATATTTTGCCGTGGTCAAGGGCTTGAAGAGCATCATCCACAATATGGAGAATAGTAGTTTCCGTGCTGTGCCCAGGCCTAAACCTGGATTGGAATTAGTCCAGCAGATTAAAATGGTGATATGTTGGCTCATTTGAAGTTGCACACATTTCTCCAGAGCTTGCGCTAGTAGTGGGATATTGGATATTGGTCTGAAATTGTCGTGAGTAGCAGGATTCAAGGTGGGTTTTTTAAGATGGGAATGACTTGACCAGCTTTTAGAGAGTCAGTTACGTACCCTTGCAGTAGGGAAGCGTTGATTATTGCAGTCCAAGAGGGAATGATAAATTGGGAGGTCACGGCCACGCAGCTGAAGGGGAGTTGGTCATTAAAGTGGTTATTCGGATTTAAGGAGGATGGAATTTTCAAGAAGGAATGCTCGTCATATAACTTGAAGGTGGACCAGTGCTCTTGGTTCTTGGGTGTTGTCTGGGGGAGAAGAGAGGAGAGATGTGACCTGACGGGAGGAGGTCAGATGTTGGTGGTGGAATTAAGGTATTTTCCTAGGGAGGTAATTTCAGCTGTAAAGAAGAAGGAGAACTCCTCACGGGTTATTAGGGATTTCAAGGTTTCTTTGGAAGTTTTAGCCAGTTTGTTAGATTGGGGTTTAACCATTTCAAAGAGTTTACTAGGTCTGTTCTTTGCATTTTCCAGTTCCGATCTAAAAACCTCTTTTTTAAATTTCACGATGTTTCTGTTGTAAGCATTTCTGGTCTTTTGGAGAAGTTTGGATGCTTAGGAGTGCTGTCTCCAGGTTCTTTCTGTTAGCTGGAGGGTTCTCCTTTCATTGCTGAGGGATCCGTTGAACCAGGGGTTTTTGTCTTAGACTCCGGATCTTTTTAGCTTTAGTGGGGCAAAATCATCAATTATGTCATTATGCCGCCTTCGATACGGTCCCTCACTCCCTCCTACTTACCAGACTAGCAGCCATAGGCATAACTGGCCCAGCTCTCGGTTGGGTAACATCTTTTCTAAATAACAGGTGCCAGCAAGTGTGGATGCCGCCTTTCTCCTCCTCTCCCAAAAAACTCTCTACTGGTGTACCACAGGGCTCCACCTTAAGCCCCCTGCTTTTTAATGTATACATGACCCCCCTCATCTATCTTGCGGAACAGCTAGGAGCCAAAATTATGGCCTACGCCGATGACACTCAGCTCTTGTTTACATGGCCCAATAACAACTCGGACACGTCGAGAGTTCAATTCTGTTTATCATCGGTTTTCCGCTGGCTGGCCCTGGCTCAACTCAAATGTAATGAGAGCAAATCTGAAATTCTGCTGTACGGCTCCTTTCCAGTCAACTTTTATGACTCTCTCTGGCCCACCAACTTTCCTAGCCCCAAATCCACAGGTGGACCTGCAAAAAACCTAGGAATTTGGTTTAGCAACAATCTCAGATTTGAAGACCACCTGAAAAAACTCACCGGAATCTGCTTCTCCACTCTCAAAACCTTGCGCAGATTTCTTCCTTTGCTTCCGAGACCAGCCAAGGAGATGGTCATTCGCGCACTGATATTATCCAGATTGGATTATGCGAATGCTCTCTACTGTGGACTTCCAGCCTATCTGATTCACCGCCTCCAAGTCATTCAAAACGCTGCGGTCCGGCTGCTGTTTAACATACCCAGAAGATCTAGCGTCCGCCAACCGCTCAGAGATCTTCATTGGCTCCCAGTGGCTCAAAGGATCCTATTCAAGATCCTTGTGTTAGCATACCGAGCACTACACTTAACAGGCCCAACCTATCTGAGAAAGAGATTCTCCCTCTATGCTCCCAACCGCCCTCTCAGATCAAGTAATCTTCACCAAATGACGGTACCAAAGTTCAAATATAGCAGGCTTGGTGGACAATCCATTTCTGTTAGAGCAGCGAGAGCTTGGAATACCCTGCCTCTGCAGCTGAGAACAGCCCCCTCCATCATGGCATTCAGGAAAGGCTTAAAAACCCACCTTTTTAACATCACTGCCTAATGGCTGTTTCTCTTTTGCATTTATTGTGATCTGTCCCCTTCTCTTCCGCGCCAGGATACTATACTATTTAGTAACAGAGCGCGCTACAAAAGCCTCTAAAAAAAAATAAAAAAAAAAAAACATACACAAGTTGTAGTATTCTGTAATGTCGTTGACCTTTGGGAGATTTGGGGGGAGGAGGTCATTCTCGCAACGTGAAGCCAGCTTCTCAAGATCTAGGTTCTTTGTGTCGCTGAGCCAGAGTTTCAGTTTCACAGGTTGCACTGGCCTTGTCTTGTGGGTACCGGGCAAAAGTAAGGTAATAGCATGGTGGACTGACCAGTCATGTGGATCTATTGAGCTAACCCTGACCACTGCTGCCTTAGCAATGATCCAATCAGCGTGGCACCTTTCATGTGAGTTGGTAATATGCAGGCTTGAGTAAGTGATCGGTCAGCAAGGAAGTCTTTGAGGGCGTTAACCTGAGAGTTTTTGTGGTCATTCCAGTGCAGGATAAAGTCTCTGAGGAAAATTTCATTGGAGTGGGGGAACCCTTAGCTGTAATTATTTCCACGAGTTGGTCGATGAAGCTGTCATTCTTGCCTGGGGGTGGTAGAAGATGTGCAGTTTGCACAGAAGGGTAGTGTTGTTACATAAAGAGAGTGCAAGATATTTGCCGTACTCGGTGGGGTCAGCGCGAAGTTCAGTGACGAGGAGGTCTGAGTGGTAAATGCAAGCAATGCCTCCCCCTTTTTTTAATTGCCTGTCAAGCTATACGATGCTATAATTTGAAGGGACCAATAAATCCAGGTAAGTTGTTGATGATTCATTGAGCCATGATTCCCTAAGGATTGCGACGTCAGATATTTGGCTCAGGATGAGAGTGGTGATGTCGGAGGCATGCTTTGCTGCTGAACGGCAGTTAATTTGGAGGTTGGAGAGAGTAGGGTCGGTGCATGTCTTGTGAGTTAGGGAGGATAAGGCTACTTGTGCTACGTTGTTGCTGTTTACTTTTCTGTTACGGAGAGTTGATGGTCTATTAGAGTTGATTGCAACTTTGTGAGTTAAGTATTCATCTTTCTTCTCTGGAGGACTGGGGGTGTCTGGAGAGGACTTATAGGATTAGAGGAGGGCTTGAATTTCATCATCTGAGAGGTAGTTGGGATGCTTGCAAGGGTAAAGGTGTCTAAAGGCTAGCAGCAAGTGTTGAAGGAAGGGCTTGGTGAGTGGGGGAAGAACTGAGTTTTGGGAGAGCTTGATATTCGAGATAGATGTTTTCTGTGAGGTTATGGATGCTTTTCAGTTGGAGAACGGAGTTATGGATGCTCTGAGCTATGTTGGCTGCTATGAGGTTCAGAATTTCAAGGTCCATAAGTGAAGGTTGAACTTGCGGAGGGCGACTAATGGTTCACGACTTGTTCTGCTGGTGTGGTCGGGTAGCCTGGTAGTGGACCTCGACCAATCTGCATCTAGGTTTCTGAGAGGAGGGGTGTGCAAAGGGCGGCGTATGGAATGTTCCTGGATTCATGTACGTTAAGTAGGTTAGATATGGCTGAGCACCATAGTGCTGTTTTTCTCTCGTAGAAAATAAGATCATTGATAATTTTGCCCTTGTCGGCATTAAAGTACAGGTCATAGATCAGAGTCTCAGGGTGTCTTCTCAGCAGGGTATGTTTGAAGGTTTTAGCAGCGGTCCTGGAGAACCTAGGAGGGTATACAATGGTTTTAGAGTTGTCCCCTATTGCAGTCAGGTAGGAGCCTGCCATACTGGTGAGAAAAGCGGATCGGTGAGGCCAGGAGGGCGAACTTTGATAGGCTGCAGGAGTGGTCCAAGTATTAATTCGGAGAGATTCCTACTTTGGGACACAGTCAGGGATGGCTGCTACGTTGTAGGGCATCAGGAAGAGGGAGAACCTACATTCGATTCTGAGCCCAGGTAGCATGGGCGATACCCATTCATGGTGCTGGTAGAATATTATTGTCTGCAGGTTTAGATTTCTATGCCCTAACCAGGTAGTCTATAAGATTGGGTCGTTGTTTAAATGAGAGCAAAGGTAACTTTAATAAGAGGTTGGTGGTGGCTAGTACATTCCAATGTTTCTTTAACTGTAGTTTGTTACTTGTGGGGCAAAATGTGGTGACACAGGTGATTTTGTTGCCAGTTATTTTAACTTTAGGTTGGACTAGTACTTCCCTGTGTGAGTACTAAGCTCTGTTTAGGGGAACATCTCACCAATCTTTTAGGGTACCCCATTTTTACAAGTTTGCAAGCTAGAGTATCAGCCTCTCTGAAGAAATCTGTTTTACATTTACAATTATGACAAGTTCATAAGAATTGCCCATAGGGAAGGCAATGTTTGAGGTCACAAGGGTGAAACTGGAATATTGAAGTAATGGGTTTCTTTCCATGGGCTTGCAAAACAAGGCGGCGCACAACTGATTGTCTTGACATCCAGGTAGTCAATTTTTATTGTTACTATAATAGTGGGAACATTTTAAGTAGATTCCAGATTTCAAGGGCAATCTCATTACCTGACCAAATCAGGAAAACATCACCTATGTATCTCTTCCACAGACGGATCGTAGGCAAAAAGGATTTATATTGTTTAGAATGTGACTTGACTCCAGGTCATCCACCTATATAATTTCTAAATTAGAAGGCAAACACTCCCCCCGTAGAAGTGCCCTTACATTGTAGGTAGTATTTGTCATCAAAGAGAAACACGTTTTTAGTGAGCGCAATCTCTAAGAAAGAAATGATAAATTTAGAGGGGACGTGCACCTGCGCCAGTGCTGGTTTATGGTTTAGAAGGTCACAGATAACACAAATTCCCCCAATCTAGGTTATATTTGTGAATAGGGATTCTATATATAATGTGACCAAAGGTTTAGTGGTAGGGTAAAAAATGTCATTTTCGATAAGGTAATGAAATGTGTAGTGTCCTTCACATACGTGGTAGTAAGTGGGACCATGTCCTTGATTAAAAAATCTTGATGTATCTGCCAGAGTGTTCCAGAAGTGAACCTCATTCGCAGAGGATAAGTCTACTAGGGGGTGATTCAAGGCTTTTATGAATCATAGGTAATATATGAAAGACCAAGGTACAGGAATTCTTAATAATAAGGAAGAGATACTCATTGTGGCTTAGAAAACCCTTGTGTTCAACTTCCTTAATCGGTTCTTTTATCATGGGTTGAATTTCGGGTAGAGGGTTGTGATTTAAGGGTTCATAATGAGTGATGTTACTTAGTTATCTGTAGATATCATTATCATACTTGTTTTTGTCCTGGATGACTACCCCACCCCCTTTATCACAAGGTTTAATGACAACTGCTGTTGTGTTTGGGTCAGTGGGTGTTGAGAGCAATGTTACAATCCCTGTCAGCGATGCTGTTTCTGTTTCCGCTGGCTGGAAGTGGGCCGTGTGTGTTTGACCAGGATGGGATGCTGGGCTTGATGAGAGCTGTTCAGGGAACTGGCGCAGACTCATTGACTCTGATGTTGGTGAAAATAGGGTCTAGGAGGTGTCCGGCAATGTTAGTAGGTTCCGTTACATATTGGGTGAAGCCAAGGCTTTCAAGGTCTTCAGTGAGTGCTCTTGAGGTGCCCTGTGGTACAATCGGAACCCCAATCCGACTCAATACCAAGGGGAATTAATGACCAGGAAGAATACTTACCGATGGTAATAACACAGTAAGCCCGATTCACAACCTTACGAAATTTCAACTAAGTGCTACAGAATTTCAGGTATTGAATAAAGAATTGTTTTTCATTCCAACTACCAAACCTGATATAAGCTCAACTGGAAATGATTAAATTTTTCCACAAGATGAGATTAAAGGCGTTCTTTACGGATACGCTTGGAACTCAGATAGGAGTTATTCTGGCTTGAAAGACCCTTCCACCTTTTTTCCTCCAACATGTGCTATCTCTGTGGAACTGGCTGTCTTTGAAAAGAACATCTTGAAAGAATTAGATGTTCTAGAGAATAAACAAAAATATGTCCGATGGAATATCAATAAGGAAGAACAAAAGGCTTTGGAATCTCTAAAAAACAACCAAGAGATAATAATCAAGCCTGCCGAAAAAGGTGGGGCAATTGTGCTATTGGGAAGAACAAAATACGAACTTGAACTTCAACTGGCCAATGTGGATCATTACCGCAAAATCAATCAAGATCTTTCTAAAACTGTTTTAGAAAAACTAGTTACGCTAATACAAACCGGCGAAGAAAATGGACGGTTGTCACAAAAGGAAGCCACATTTTTGCTTAATGAATGAGTGCAAGCTTATATAGCGCAGGGCTACCTGGAGGCATCCCAGCGCTTTAAACCCAGAAAGTACAACACCACTCAGCGAAACAAGAAGGTCTTCAACCATTTCCTAAAGGCAAGATGGTTTGGTTCAAGCCGAATGTTGAAATAAGGAAGCTCTCCCTACTAACACTGGGAAGAGTCCCCCGGGCTCCACAAAGGGTCCTTGTATAAAGGTTTCACAAAATAAATATGAGTTGTACAATTTGAAAATGTATTCATATTTATCCATCTTGTTGTATTCACAAGGGTGTATTCGATTTATGTACAATCATTCCTTCCAATTCAAGTAATGCACTCTAGTAATCCCAATGCATTTCGGCATATTTATAATGCCTTCATCTGGGGATATATGTTCTGTTAATGAAAGAAAACCAGAATAGGTATCGGTATACTTGGTAATGCGTGAAAAATGTGAATGAAAACTACTGAAAATAATATGCTCTTTAAGTCGTCGAGAAAAAGTGCTTGTATGTTAATTCAGACTGGGTGCTTCAATGTGACATGCATTCAGTAATCATGAGATTGTTAAGAAACAAGTCAGCGAGCGAGGGCTCTTGAAATAACGTGGTGGTTTGATATATGAAAATAATTTGTCGAGGTGAGCGTGCTCCGAACCAGGGTTGTAAAAAACAGTGGTTTAGAGGTGACCGACTCAGAGTGAAATAAATATCACAACAAAGCAGGATGTGCCGTGAACTAAAGTTGTGAGGGTTACATGCTCGAAATGAAACGTTTGGAAAGTGAAGCTTACCGTAGCGTGCAAACGCGGTTCAGGGAATCGAAGGTGTAATGGTTCCCATGCCGGGATAGGGCGTGGTTAGACCCCGGAAGTGTTTATAAAGCATAGGCGTTGCTAAGTGACAATGAATCACCGTGTAAAAAAAGAGGTGTGTTAATAGACAAACGTGAGTGGGACAAAGAAATGATAAAAGATATAATGAAGGATATGATGAAGAAAAACAATGATAGTGTGTAAAAGAAATTACAAGTAAGGGATAAAAAGCGTGTTTGTTGAATGAACGTGAATAGTGAACGGAAAAAACAAACAAGCCGAATGTTCTCAGGGAGTTGATTCCAAAATGTAGCTGCATGGAAAGCGAACCACCCATACGTGACCGCTTAATCCTCGGGACTGTCAGCAAATTGAGATGGTTAGATCTTAGAGCTCTGAGAGATTGATGGTGGCAGAACAAAGGGCGCAGGATGACCGGGCCATTATTAGTTATTGACTTGTGGGCCATACACATGGCTTTAAACCAGACCCTTTCCTGTACCGGCAGCCAATGAAGAAATCGCAGAGCAGCCCTAGCGGAACTGTGTCTAGGCACCTCCATGAGTAGACGGGCTGCACAGTTCTGGACGGATTGTAATATTTTAATAGTCCCTAAGGGTGCACCCAGATAGACCGCGTTCGCATAGTCCAGTCGGGAGAGAATAAGGGATTGGACCAGCAGGCGTCTAGCCTCAAATGGACAAAGGGTCAGAACCTTCCTTAAAAGCCTGAGCAGGCCGTAACAGGTCGAAGCAACCCTTCGAGCCTGGACTTGAAAACCCAAGGTGGGATCAAGCCAAACCGCCAGGGTCTTAATTTGGTTCTTCGGGATAGGGGGAGGACCAAGACACTTTGGCAACCAGGGTTCGAGATTAATGGGGGCCTTGTAGCCTAGAAGTATAATTTCGGTTTTAGAACCGTTGAGCTTAAGGAAGGAGGAGTCCATCCATTCAAGTACCTTGGTAAGATAAGGGGAAAACTTATTTATCCCAGAATCTGCAATGTCCCCCCTAGCAAGGGAGACGACCAACTGCGTATCATCGGCGTAGGTGACCAACTGAATTCCCCAGGGAAGAACCACGTCAGCCAATGGCCTCATGTAGATATTAAACATGGTAGGGCTCAATGAGGATGCCTGGGGAACGCCGTAATGGAGAGGAAGTTGTTTTGATGATGATTCGTCATCAAAGACTGAAAAGGTTCTCTCTGAGAGAAAGGACTGGAGCCATTTGAGGGCCATACCTATGACTCCTAACTCCCCCAAGCGGTGAATCATGAGAGGGTGGTTTACCGTATCGAAGGCTGCGCTGAGGTCCAGCAGGACACCGCAGCGCAGCCTCCGGCATCCACAATTTTCCTAGTTTCCTCCACTGCAGCGACCAGAGCGGTCTCTGTCCCCTGCTGAACTCTAAATCCAGTTTGGGTGGGGTGAAGGACTCCCTCGTTCTCAATGAAGGAAGATAATGCAGAGTTGACATGTTTCTCTGCAATTTTGTAAAGCCCCGGAAGTAGAGAAATGGGTCGATAGTTGGACCAATCTTCTGGGTCAAGGCAAGGTTTAAATCACATTCAAGAACACCAATGATGTATATACTTCAAAAAATCCACAAGGATGCTAAAAATCCCCTGGGTCGCCCCATAAATTCGGGAGTTAACTCCCATTTGGAGAGACAGGCGAAGTACATAGATGTCTTCTTGAAGCCATTGGCAAGCTCGACCACCAGCTACATCAAAGATACCATGCAAACCATAAATATGCTAGAAGGTCAGACTTTTGATCAAGAAAATGAACTTCTCATCACCTTAGATATCGTGAGCCTATTCACGAATATACCACAGGATGAGGGACTTGAAGCCATTTATCATTTTCTGGAACAACGCTCTAGGCCACACGCACTCAGGACATCATTTTTGGTTGATCTGGGTAAACTGTGTCTGAAATACAAGTTTTTTTAATTCAATGAGGAGCAATATCTGCAAATTAAGGGCTCAGCAATGGGCTGTCCATTTGCCCCGGAAATGGCCATAATGTTTATGGCATTGATGGCCACATAAAAATCTGCCAATTATATATTGATGATGTTTTTATGCTGTGGAGGGGTCCTAAAGACAAACTAGAACATTTTGGCATTTGACTTAATCAGAGGAATCCAAATATTCAATTTACTTTTCATTCAAGCAACTTTGAAATTACATTTTTGGATCTAACAGTAAAACATTCAAATGCAAAAATGTTTACTACCCTATTTTCAGAACCAAAAGATCGCAACACGTTACCACACTTCTAGAGTTTCCACTGGAGAAATTTGAAGGATAATCTTTTGTTCAGCCAGTTTCTAAGAATATGACGGAATTTTTCGCGCAGGGTAGATTATTTCTTCAATGCGAAAATACTCCTGGAAAAACTAGTCCTACTGCAGTATCCTAGAAGATTAACAAATTGAGCAATGAAGAGGGTGTGGTATACACCCAGGGAGGCCTTATTAACACCAAAAGACAAAACAAAAGAAATGCCCCTAGTGTGTGTTACCACTTTCTCAGGATGCGTCAATAAGATTAAGAAGATTGTTAAACGTAACTGGCAATGCATTAAAGGACTGGATACCTTCAAAGAATTTCCAATATTTGCACTAAAAAAGAACAGAAGTATCAAGGATCACTTAGTAAAGGGCAAATATGAAGGTTTCTAAAACACTAACAACTCGACAGTCACTGCTATCCTTACCCCCTGTTTAAGGACATCGTCGCTGTGGAAATTATAACTCACGCAGCAGCACCATCGAAGGCAGTGACTTTGGATACCGAAACAGAAACATTAGACACGAAGAATTTACCAACTGTAATATTTCCAATGTGGTGTATTGCGTGATTTGTCCCTGCCAACTAGCATATGTAGGGAAGACAACTCAACAAATCATAACACGCATGACACAGCAGAGATCCCGTATAAAATGTTCTAACAGCTTCCATGGTAAAACATTGTATTGAGAAAAACCACGGACCCCAAGAAATGAAATGGACAGTATTAAAACACATTAAAGGCTGCATGATTGATACACTTCTAGCCAATTATGAAGCTAAATACATCTTAAAACTAGGAACCACAGACCATGGATTAAATGAACTTTCTGAAATTATGCATTGCATTTAGCTGATCCTCACTGTGTTACTAGAAGCTAAGATATAAAAAAGAGGTATTTGGATTTCTCCAAAGGATTCCCCTCGATTTATGTTCCATTTATTTGAAACCATAGTGAGCTATTTTAATACTGGCAGCCCCTTTTCCTGGATACATTAACAAGGCATGTTTTCCATAAAGTTTTCTATATTCATGATTTTCAAGAGAACAAGGTTATAACCCTGTCAGGAAGTCAGGCATGCTGAATAGGAGGAACAATACCTGAAGACAGGCTACCGGAAGTGACGCTCGGCTGCCACCGCCTACTTAGGATGTTGAGAAAATGTGCAATCAATTTCAAAAGAAGACGGCAAACACATAAACTGGCCAACGGTATTGACAGCCTCCTCACAATAATGGATTTTAACTCGCCTGCCTAAATGGAGTAGAGTTCTGCTTGCATCTAAGCAGAAGAAAACGCAACTTGCGGGACGATGATTTTAGACGACGCAAGGTAAAGAACCTGCCATAGTGGTTCCGCCCAGCAATGTTAGGTGCCAACACGCGATTGAAAAAACTAAAGTTTTCCAGTGATGTTTACCAAGTCAATCGCTCGTTTTTATCAAGCGCGCACGACGTTTGTTTATTTCCTAGTGCCTATAGTACCTGCACAGAGTCCCCACTCAGGAATGTCCAACAGCACCGCATTAGGCATGTTTTTATTAACTAAAATAATCCATATTGCGACAACATGCTCCGTGTCTATAGATAGCTATACACAAAGAGTATTTAAGAACTACACTTCCCAATACAAAGATTCAATGAAGCAACCTAAGGGATAAGTTGGAGTTTGCCACAACTTAACAAGTTGTATTTCCTTCAATTCACAGAGAGCAAGTATACACAGATAGCGGCTGCTGCCCATCGTTGAAATATTTTCCTGGTAGCCTTCGAAAGTGATTTACTTTACCACGTATTACAGGTATGACAACAAGGGTGCATCCCTCTCTCCTTTATTTGATAACAAAAAGTAGTTCACATGTCACTAGATACATTTTACCCCATTTTTCCCCTTCAGTGTCCTACACTAAATACCACAACCCTGAGGAAGACCTAACATGAATTTATCTGGTCCCCACCTTAAGGTCGAAACGCGTCGGCAAAATCCCCCCTTTATTCACCTTTTCTCCCTAGCACGAGGTCAAGTGTTTCAACATGTCGCAATGGATTGAAGATAACATTAAATGTTTAGTCAAACGCATTGATTGAGGTTTACTACGATAAATGTTGTATTAATGTGAACTCTGACCCCTTTTCTTCTTTGGACCATTTATTTATTGATGTTTGAGGTATAATACAGTATTATTTTCCCGTCATAAGCTATTGCACTTTGTAAATAATATTTAGGACCAAGAAGATGTCTAAAACTGTTTTAGTGTACAGACTAGAAGCCATTCTGAATGTGTATAGTCTGTAAGCTCATAAACACTGTACATAAATTGTAATAGGACTTTTGGTTGATGAAATGTCTTTGACAAAATCTAAAAAACTAAAAAGAGAGTGCAAATATATATATTAAAAAATTTGTGAATCAAAGTAAATACACTTTTTTTGAAAAGTATTAACTTTGTAACAACCATCTTTTTGCTCACGGAGTCACAATATTAGAACTGTTTGAATGTAATGTTGTTCATTTTTGAACAGTGATTCGGGTAACGATATGTACCTGGATAGAAATTGAAAGTATTGAATTTATGGTTTTAGGGGTAATCTTGCTTATGTAACTTGAGTTGGGACTGGCATGGTCTTCCAATTGTTCCATGTTGGAGGATGATGTGTTCATGAATATGGTGCAGTGATGATGTTCTTGTGAATGACAGCGATTCCTCTTTTGAGTTTGTGAAGTCTGTCTTCTTGGCAATTTAGTAGTCAGATGCGATGGCTCTGGTGGCATAAGGTGCTGATGCAAAATTCAGCCAGTTTTCAGTGAGAAGAAGTAGGTATGGGGCATTGTCGTGAGGTCACAGATCTCTTTGGCATATTTGGTAAGTGAGTGGGTGTTGAGGAGCAGGCACTGGAGTGTAGAGTGTTGTATGGGTGGTTATGTGAGTGTCAGAAAGTGGGGTGTTGGGTGCTGTTGGTGCAGTGAGTATTGCATTTGTATACATGCATGAAAACCTTTAGGAAACACGGAAGGATACAGCAGCATATGGAACAGAGGCCATGATTGAGGGCGCCAAGTTAACAGTATGGTAGCGACCGGAGGACCAGGGTTTCTGGTGCTGGGCACGGTCCAGACACAGACAGTCTTGCATTTGGCGCACGTCCATGCTATGGCAGCCATTACAGGCTGTTTCTTACTCCATGAGCCCGTGGGAAGCCAGCCGGAGTGACCGGTCAGTTTCAATTCCGACCGGGTGAATCAAAGTCATAAGGTCTCTGACTTAAGGCCCCAATGTTTTATTATTTGCAACATATTGGTTGTATATTTATGTCAAAAATGGCAATAAAATCTATGTTTTTAAAAGACCAAATCCATGAACATTCCATTCATTACAAGTGGTTGCCAATTGCGCACAGAC
Source organism: Lissotriton helveticus (assembly GCF_964261635.1). NCBI lineage: Eukaryota > Metazoa > Chordata > Amphibia > Caudata > Salamandridae > Lissotriton > Lissotriton helveticus. Next base: position 217,807,761 of record NC_136063.1, on the reverse strand, counting down.
ATTTTTGCGACTGGATTAGAATTTAGTGAACCTAGCTTGGTTAGACAAATTCCCATTCAAAGTAGGTTGTTATCGGTATACAACCTTTATAACGCAACTTTTACAACGCACTACCATTACAACGAAACTTTTACAACGCAAAAACTATTACAACGCATGTATTTACAACGCATGTTTTTACAACGTAGGCACCTTTACAACGCATACCATTACAACGTAAGTATTGGTAAGTATATAATTATATTTAAAATGTTATATGTTTGGGTTTTTTAAAGGGGTATTTTTAGGGTTCAGGGTCAATTTTGGATTTTTGGGTAAAGGGGTATTTTTAGGGTTCAGGGTCAGTTTTGGGTTTTTGGGTAAAGGGGTATTTTTAGGGTTCAGGGTCAGTTTTAGGTATTTGGGTAAAGGGGTATTTTTAGGGTTCAGGGTCAGTTTTAGGTTTTTGGGTAAAGGGGTATTTTTAGGGTTCTGGGTCAGTTTGGGGTTTTTGGGTAAAGGGGTATTTTTAGGGTTCAGGGTCAGTTTTGGGTTTTTGGGTAAAGGGGTATTTTTAGGGTTCAGGGTCAGTTTTAGGTTTTTGGGTAAAGGGGTATTTTTAGGGTTCAGTGTCAGTTTGGGGTTTTTGGGTAAAGGGGTATTTTTAGCGTTCAGGGTCAGTTTTAGGTTTTTGGGTAAAGGGGTATTTTTAGGGTTCAGGGTCAGTTTTAGGTTTTTGGGTAAAGGGGTATTTTTAGGGTTCAGGGTCAGTTTCGGGTTTTTGGGTAAAGGGTTATTTTTAGGGTTCAGGGTCAGTTTTGGGTTTTTGGGTAAAGGGTTACTTTTAGGGTTCAGGGTCAGTTTTGGGTTTTTGGGTAAAGGGTTATTTTTAGGGTTCAGGGTCAGTTTTGGGTTTTTGGGTAAAGGGGTATTTTTAGGGTTCAGGGTCAGTTTGGGGTTTTTGGGTAAAGGGGTATTTTTAGGGTTCAGGGTCAGTTAAGGGTTTTTGGGGTACAGGGGTACAGGGTACAAATAAAGTAAAATTAAATTTAAATTACATTAATTAAATGAAATGAAATTAAATTAAATTACATTACATTAAATTATATTAATTTCAATTAATTTATAATTAAAAAATTAATATATACTTACCAATACTTACGTTGTAATGGTATGCGTTGTAAAGGTACCTGCGTTGTAAAAACATGCGTTGTAAATACATGCGTTGTAATAGTATTTGCGTTGTAAAAATTTCGTTGTAAAGGTATGCGTTGTAAAGGTATGCGTTGTAACGTCATACATCCGTTGTTATCTTACGTACTTCATCATTATGCAGAAGGTACGGAGAAATTGTTACTCACTCCAACTGGTGGCTATCAAAGGCTGGGTGTCCTGCATTGTTTGTGATTGTAGTCTCAGTTTTATTTTTTTGTTTTAAATCAAACCTGTTTTACTTAAAAGAAATGGAGCTGCATTAAAAAAAAGAGAACACTTTTTAAATAGTTTCATCTGGACCACGGCCCACTCCCAAGCAAACCTTTTTTTATATCGCAAAAGGACCCATTATTCATTATGACTGTGTTACCATCTCTTTCAAATAGTTAATAACCTGTCAATGGTTTGCGACTGAAATTGCAAATGCAAACCATTGATACATAGCATTTTTCTTAGGGGCCCATTGAGATGGCGTAACGATCACCACCGCCGGGCCGGCGGTGATGATCATTACGCCAAAGTCATATGATTTATCCCCCGCCGTATTATGATGGCGGTGGGTTTCACGGCAGACGGAAAGTACGTCCGCCGCTTTTCTACTAGCGGCAATCGTCAAGATTGCCTGCAGGGCGGAGCAGGGGCTCTAATATGGTGGCGGTGCCTAGCAAACACAATCCGCCATATTCGGATGTTGGGTTTGTACGGCCTTTCTTTGGCGGCAAAGCTGCCATGGAAAGGCTGGAGGGGGGGGCGGGAGGGGCATGTGGTGCCAGCCGTGTGGTGCAGTGAAATGCCTTGCATGCGATTTTAACATCGCGGCAGTGCTGCTGTCAGCAGCACCCGCCGCAATGTTAAATTGCAGAATGCAACCGCCATGGGGCGGTGACATCCTAATTTGCGGTGCGGGACCACCACTTGTCTGGCGGCTGGCCCAAAACCGCGGCGATGACGGGCGGACTCAGGTCAGCCTGCCATCCTAATGAGCCCCTAAATTTAGTAGGGACACACCAAAGATGCCCTTTGTTATTCAGTATGCATTGTTAAATCTAATTTGTCATTCTGTAAGCACATATTGCAAAATAGGTGTAGTACCTACTAAAGAGCCATTTAGCTGTTGCACCCCCTGTGATTTAGCAATTAGCGGTGTTAGGACAAAATATTGAGTTAAAAATATTGAGACAGAAATATCAGAAATTAAATATCTTGCTACACCAATATTGCAATGCACAAATCTCATTGACAAGAATGATGTTTTTTGAGGTAACGATCTCATTTTCAATAATATCAATGAATTATAATTATTTTCAGCACCATAGTCCTCAAAAATCCTCTTTGTTGATAATTTTGATCTGGTTTAGTTGATATATTATTTTATATGCTAGTATTGTTCATATAAATGTTATACCTTTTTCTAAAATATAGCTTGTAATTTTAGTTGATTTAGAAATGTTTATTTAATGTGTAATTTAAAGCATTGTAGTATAATAATGATTAATTTTTGTCATATGTTATTTGTGGGCTGCTAGGTTGGTAGGGGTAATTGTTAATTATGTAATTTATGGTATATTTATTTATTTTACTTATATTTAAGTTGCAGGCTTCTATGTTGGTAGGAGTCTACGGTGGGGAGTTAATTATGCAATAATTAGCAATTTAATTTGTTATTTATTTTATGGATTTTTAATTATGTAAAATATGGAATACTACTTTATTTTACTTATATTTAAGTTGTATGATGCTAGCTGTGTAGGGATATAGGTTAGGGAGTTAATTAAGAAATACATAAATAACTAATATTTATTATTTGTAAATTAATTATTGAACAGAATTCTAAATATGTAAGTTATGGAGTACTTATTCATTTTCATTCTATTTTAGTTGTAAGCTGCTTGGTTTGTAGCAGTCGAGAGTGGTAAGTTAATTAAGTGACAATGAATTTACAATGAATTAATAATTAGTAATTCAATATTTAATTGATTTTAAATATGTAAATCACGAAATGTTTATTTTTTTACTTGTATTTTACCTGTGGGCTTCTAGGTTTGTAAGGTTACAGGGTGGGAAGTTAATGAATAATTGAATAACAATTATTCATTCATTGATAACTAAATAATTTATTGAATGGTAATTATGTGAATTGATTCATTGTTTTTTTTTTTTTCATTAGATATATACATTTTTCATGTTAAATATTAATATAAACATGCTTAGTATATTTTCCACATGTATTGGTTTTATTATATATGCAATGTGTTTAAAATTAAGAACTTTCCTTACTCTTTTTCAGACTGCTGTAGAAATAGAGAGTTAACCTCTTTGCAGTTTCCAAACTGTGGGCTGTTTTGAATGGGAAGACAGTGCTAAAATACAATACAATTCAACACAAGAAATGTATAAAGCACAGAGGTGCCTCTGAAGAGGTGTCATGGCACTAGTAGCATACAGGGAAGTGAGAGGTTAAACTCAAAAAGTAAGGGCCCTATAAGCAAGAATTACACAACAAGGTTTTAAGATTTTTTTCTGAAACAACCCAAGTGGAGGGGAACAGCGTTTTACTGCTTGAAAGCACGGAAGACCAAGCATCTACCACCTCTTCTAGCCTTACAGCCTGGTGGGGAGCATGCCCAGGTCCCCAGTCCCCAAATGAGTGCTGATCCACGTGCTCAGACCAATCACAATGTTGTGTTGCAGCATTGTGATTGGCCTAAGGGATCCAATCACAACGCTGCATGCAGTGGTGGGATTGGCTATGGGGAGCCTAGGTACTTCCTGGTTCTGGACTCGTCAAGAAGCAGAGAAGAGACGCGGCCGACGGAAGAGGTAACTGTTTTTTTTATTATATTTTGCCCCCGCCACCCATCCATCACCCTCACCCCTCCACTCTCATTTCCTGCCAGCTGCTATTGGATAGAAGGGACGTTTTAGTATATAGGCCCTGAAATCAAATACAAGAGCCCTAAATTGGAATCTTTTGGTGACCAGGAGCCAGTGAAGTAAACAAAGATGTTCAGACACAGAGACTCGAGGGGGAATCTTTACGATTAAGCATGCAGCAGAGATCTGTACAGTTTGAAGATACAGCATAGATCGGCAGGAAGGCCTAAGTACAAACTGTTTGCATAGTCTAGTTTGGCTGTGACCACTGCATGGCCAATTGTCCTACAAGAGTCCACCTGGATAAGGTGGAGCATCCTCCTAACTGGCTTCGGCATAGAAAAACATGAGGCGGAGATTGCCTTGATTTTGGTTTTAAATGAAAGGTTAGAGTCAAATTTCACTCCATGGTTTCTAACAGTAGGGGCAGGGCGAGGGGGAGCACCTAGTTCCAGTGGCCACCTGTGGCTAGGATACAGAGATATCTTGGTGCCACAGAAGAGGATTTTGCTTTTTTCCAAATTAGGATTGAGGCAGCTTTCGTTTATCCATTCGACTACCGTCTTCAGACAATTTAAAAGAACTCAACTTCACATGCGAGTCCTCCTGAAAGGCAAGGAGGAGCTGAGTGAGGACACTACTTGCCCCCCCAATGCCTCTACGAGTTTCACCAGTGGTTCAATAGAAATATTAAAAAGGGGACGAGTTCAGTGCAGACCTCTTAGGTATACCACAAAAAAATGGTTGAAAGGCAGAGGTGAAAGAGGGGAGGAAGACTGCCTGTGAACAATCCGCAATAAAAGGCTTTAGTCATCACAGGGCCTGATTTCTTATGCTGATTCCCTAGAGTCTGTCAGGTATGGAGTAAGGTCACACTGTTGAATACTGAAGATAGATCAAGCATTACCACGACTGATGAATTCACGTCAAGGTTTTCATTTACGATTTGAGAGACTTTAAGAAGGTCAGACTCAGTACTGTAACCCACCCGGAAGCCCGACCCAATCGGAATACAGACCTTGTGAAGAGTGTGTTATTATTTAATATGGAACATATTTCGCTTTGTATGTGGGTAGAAATATTACGTTTTATGAAAGCAAGTATTTGGCTGGACATTCATTTACTGGAGTTGGTGAATGTCTGTTGATTTTTGAGCCTGCAAAAACAACAGTTGATGGACAGAATGCAGAACCATGTCATATATTCACCCCAGTACAGAGATCTGGGCCTAAATCTTTCATTTCTTTGCTCACCATGCCATTCCAGTTTGAACCCAGCCATATGCAAATCAGTCTTGACCCTGTGCCCCATGGGAACAGTCCAGCCCGAACTGCCAAGCCAGGTCCTCCCTGGACTGGAAACAAGCATCAAAGGACTGGTTTCGGGCTCTCATCAGCCTGGATAACTTGATTCCAGTGGCATGGAGAGTCTGGTAAGTCCTTGCATCTGCCTCCTCCCTGAGAAGCCTTGGACTGCAGGACTTGCTCGACCAGCAAAAGTGAAGCACTGAAGGGGTACTTGGCCCAGGTGCTCAGAGTCCAATAAAGGGTTAAGGGCAATTAACATCATGTGTAAACCACCTCAACCACCATGGCTTGCCTCGTTGACATCTGTAAAGGGTTCTGATTACCAAATAAAACAATTTTATAAAAAAAGGACTGCAAAGCTGAGGAAAAAAGAAGAACATAAAGAAAGAGCAATATGGAGGTCAGGGGAGAAGCAATTAAGCAAGCGGGAACAACACGGAGCACAGGGGTAGTGAAAGAAGAACACGGGCAACTGAGAGCAACATGAAGTGTGTATGGGGAAGCCAATGGGGAGACAGATGAAAATGGAGCTAAGCAGTGGTGAAGCACACAAGTACAACTGGAAAACATATGCACTCTCCTGGAGTACTTAAGCAAAAAGAAAAAGTAGTTCTCTAAAAGAGGGCAGTGGAAGGACACAAGTAAGAGGTTATGCTCTAAGGGGGAGACACATGAGGAACAAGGCATGTCGTCAAATAAGAAGCAAGCAGATGATAGTGATGATGAAGTCATCCAACCTAAAGCTTTAAGCCATTGTTCTTTTTTTAATAAGCTGACAATGGGTCTTTTTCAACCAGACCTCTCAGCTGTCCAGTAGGTTCGACATAATTGTATATGTATGTAATCTTACTAAGGTAAAGCCTATTAAGTGCACTTACATTTGACGGCTTCTCATGTCATCATGTTCAATTCTAATAACCACAGCACTGTTTGCCAGGTACATATTCAAGAAGGTCAGTTCTCTACTTTAAATCCATCCATGTATTTTGCTTGCCTATGGCTAGTGAAAAACCTTACCACAGCAGAACAAAAGCATGGGTATTTGTTATACTACTGGTCCCTTTATTGTGATTAATGCAGTTGAATCGGTGCCACTCAATGCCAACACCTTTGATAAATGGACTCCTGTCAAAATACGCCCGCCCTGACCCTCTTCCTCAATGAAATATCATTCTCAGCATGTTGTCACCATCAATTAAGTGTGACATCTTTAGGACTGACATTGTAACCTTCAGCCTACTTGTTGTGGGTAGGGAATATATGAGTTTCTACTTCGTTTATTTCAAGTCCTTCTCAGCACAGTCTAAGTGTCTAACTCTGGTCTCAAATTAGAACATTCTGCCTTCAGGAAGTAATGCACATACATGGGTAATTTGTCAACATACATTTGTCATCGTGAAATCTCTGTTTTGTTTCACTTTCTTCACTCTAATCAAATCCCACTGCAACACCTAGAAGAAATAAATTTAATATAGAACAATGTCACAGCATATTTTGTCATGTTGCTGAACCGAATTAAACAATACCATGGCAGAGCAGGCAAAAAAATAATTGTATTGTGTGAACGGGACGTCACCATTGGGAAGAAAAGCATTAGACGGACAGAAGAATAAATGGTGCAAGAGAGAAAGATGTAAAAAACAAACAAACATGCACAGCAAATAGGTGTACCCTTTGCGAACTATTGGCTATGTCACCGCCTATTATTCATGCTGTAGGTAGGCCATACCGCATGAACACTAGTAGAAAAAACAGGCTTGGATGATGAGTCCTTTTGTATGCAAGGGGAGCGGGTAGTGGAGGAGACAAGCATCACATGAGGGACAGCAGCTTAGGGAACATGGAAGGAAGCACACAAATGAATGAGAACGCTCCCACAGTGCTTCAGAAAAAAGTATTTCCCTAAAAGTGAGCAGTGAAAGGACACCAGTAAAAGAAGCTATGTCATGGAGAGGGACAGACACAGTAATAGACAAAGCAACCCATTGAATAAATAAGAAGCAATCAATTGAGAATGACAATAACAGCAAATAATGGGAAGCAATGGGCAGACTTTACGCCCATTGTAAAATCTTGTTCAGTTGGCACTAGCCAGCAGGCTCAACTGAAAAATAAATGCTCTGCAATCAAGTCTTTTATTATCGAAATTCCAGAACACACCATTAAGACTATGGGAAGAGAAAAGAAAAGGGTGTCAAAATCTGATGGAATCCGAAAGCACACATTAATTGAGAAAGTGGCTGGCATAAACAATGACATTTACACTTAGATGAGATGGTATGCAACAGATCTGATGAATACTCAACCATAGTGGTGTATATGTTTAGTGGAAACGGTCACAAATACATGGGAAACAGGGCACATTATAGTTTTATAGGGTGCTCAAACCTCAGTAAAAGGGGAAGAGGACCTATAACAAAGAGAGATGCTTTAACAACCATTACAGCTAGGGGCAGAAGGACTATAATGCTATTACAGCATTCCCCCAAGTTAAGATCGAATGTTCTACATTAAGGGAGAAGCAGAAAGACAAAGGTTGAAAAATGGGAGCATAAATCCCAAAGCAGCTGTTAGTGGACCTGAGCCAATCAATTGTCTTCAATGGCACTTTCGAAATTCCATTGCACTAACTAAGCATTGCCGCCTGCTGCCGAGAGTAATGGCAATTTTTAAATGCAAGGCCTAAGCTATAGGCTCAGATTTACAATGATTTTGCATGGTTTCTATTACCTTTAATGCACTGCAACCCAAAAACGATAGTCTAAATTAATTCCTCACAATTTCACCTGAAACTCAACTGAACGCCATGCACAGAAAGAAGCAAATGTCAGACCACACAAACATTAATAACAATCAATGGCAAAGCTAATAGGTATCGACTCTTAGCATGCTGGACAGAATAAGCAAGTATTAACCACTGTGGGCAATTCACGGCATGGAAAAAAGACCAGAAATGCCATCGCACTAGGAAAAGCTTTGCCTGCTGCCGAGGATAATAACAATTTTTGAATGCCCCAAGTCCAGTTTCTAGGCCTAAGCTGTATGTTCAGATTTGCAATGATTCTGCATGGTTTCCATTCTCTTTAATACACTGCAACCCAAAAACAATAGTCTAAATTCATTTCTCACAATTTCATCTGAAACTCAACAGAATGCCATGCACAGAAAGAAGCAATTGTCAGACCGCACAAACATTAATAACAACGAATGGCAAAGCTAATAGGTATCGCCTCTTAGCATGCTGCACAGAACAGAATAAGTATTACTCAAAGTGGGCAGTACACAGCATTGAAAAAAGACCAGAAATGTTATACAGTTATAATATAAGAATGTAAACTCCTCACCATCATTTCTCCTTTAAAGATGTCATTAGGAGTGGTACTGTATACCAGTGTGTGTGTGTGTGTTTGTATATATATATATATATATTCACTGAAAAAACCATAGGTTATAGACCATATATAGTTAGGAATTAGCATTTACAAAACCTTATTTTACTCACACAAAACCATTAAATTCCATATATAGTTAGTTGTACTAACTATATATCGCGCACCCGCAATCCACTGCTGATCATGTCACATATTATATCATTCATGACATGGTCTGTGACATCACTGATGACATCACTGATGACTTCTCAAATGACATCACTGATGACATCACTGATGACATCTCAAATGACATCACTGATGACATCTCAAATGACATCACTGATGACATCACTGATGACATCTCATTTGACATTACTGATCACATCACTGATGACATCATTCATGTGATAATACGATGAACCTCTTCAGACTCTAATATAACCTTAGATACACTCAGTGTAAACAGACACTCACAGACTGTCACTCATCCATGGAGTTACTCACACACCTAGTCAGTCTTGCAAAGAATCAATCACACCTCCATTTCCTCAACTATACAGTTATACACACCTTACTTATTCAAACATATACTAACACATATTTACTCTCTTATACAATCCCTGATACAAGTTCACAATGATTCATACAGCCACTCACACATTCACTGGCTCTTATGCACAGTTATTTATATATGTCAACTCTCACATGTACTGTGTTTTACATATGTACTTACTTTGACATGTAGCACTGAGATATCCATTCACTCACCAATGCACTCATGTACACAGTCAACCGCCCATACAGATGTTTCCACATGCACTTTTGAACCCATACACCTAGTGAATCAACTGCTCACACATCTATGCAGAGAGTCATACACCTCCCAGCCACCCATACACACTCTCAGTCTCCCATACAAATACTTGGGCAACCAATCAATAACCCATATAGTTAATCATATAGCTACTGATCAACACATGCAGCAGTTTACAGAACAACAGACATAATGATGCACAAATTAAGACAGTTTAGTCACTAACCCATGCACTCAGTGAGACACATTTAATCACTCACTCATACAGTCAGTCATGCACCTACTAAATCCTTCGTCCAGACACTTATACATCCACTCATTCTTCAATATGTAAGACATATTTTAACTTTACAGAAACATACAGTCACTGGATGTTGTCATCAGTGATGTCATTTGAGATGCCATCAGTGATGTCATCAGTGATGTCACTGACCATGTCATGAATGATGTAATATGTGACATGATCAGCAGTGGATTGCGGGTGCGCGATATATAGTTAGTACAACTAACTATATATGGAATTTCAATGGTTTTGTGTGGGTAAAATAAGGTTTTGTAAATGCTAATTCCTAACTATATATGGTCTATAACTTATGGTTTTTTCAGTGAATTTCAATGGTTTTTTAATAGCAAATAACAAAAGCTTTAAAATGTATTTTTCTTTAAATCAAAAAATATATTTTACATGTTTTTAATACAATTATTTTTTTTTATTATTTTTTTAGTTTCGCTCCCGGTCCGCGAACCGGTTAGCTTCCCGTTAGCTCAATTTGGTGCCGCGACCCGGTCCGCGAACCGGTAAACGTTCCGTTTCCGCAACTGCCGCGTTAGAAAACAACATCGTGACGCGTCACGTCAGTGTGACGTATCGCGTTGTCGCATAATACGTCATATGACGCGCCACGTTAGCGTACCCAGAAGCGAACCGGTACGCGAAGCGAGGCGCGAAACGTAAACACAACAGGTCCTGTGACTTGGTAATAACACTTTTCATTGGTTCATTTCACTTTTGGTTTCCTAATGATGTAAGACTAGGTCATGTGATCTAAAATTAACACTTTTCATTCGTTTAGAACTATTGTTTTTCCCAAATGATGAAAACCCCTCCTTCTTTCCTCACTCTGACTTTCATCTTTGTGAGAGGAAGACCTTTTGTGATCACTGAGCAATGGCTTCATTAGTAGCTTCAGCTGGTGCTTCCCCACCACCTCCACCACCTCCAAGGAAGAGAGGACCACCTGCTGAAGTTATCATTCAGCAAGAAGAGGAAGAAGAGGAAGAAGAGGAAGAGCAGGAAGAGAGGCAGTTTTTGCGTGAGGAGCCCAGGAGGTCTCATGTCAAAGAAAATTATATTTGGCAATTTCTTAAATATCCCCGGGGCCAAAAAAAAGTCAATGCCCGGTACGTAACTTGCCTTATATGTAAAGATAGACTCTCCAGAGGGACAGACAAGAAGTACAGTTACGGCAATTACACAATGCATCGCCATATGGATAGGTGGCATCCTATCAACTACAGTGCTGCGCAGTTACGTGACCAGCAAGATAATCCCCCTTTTATGGCCAGAAGATCAGTTGTACAGGAAGTGACGGGACCAGAGGCGAGGGAGATGGTCCCAAATATACAGATGAGATTCGGGGAAGTGAAACAAGTGTGCGTGCGTTGTAATCAGTTCATTTGCTACAGAGAAAGTAACATCAATCTAATCAACAGAGCTATCGACAATCATGTTTGTCCGAAACGCCCCAGAGAATAATTTTTTTTTTTGTTGCTCCTGTTGAGCCCTTTACAATGAATCGTTTTCGTTTCCCCCCCCAAAAAAATATAAAACCGTTCAGAAAATACAAAAAAAGTAAAAAAAATTTCAGAAAAATAATAAAAAAAATATAAAACAACAAAAACAATAAAAAAAAGTTCTTTTCAGAACTACCTCCCCGTTATAAAAAAATTGGTAGACTATTTGGAACTCTGCCAACCTCTATTTCTTTTGGTTCGCTTCCCGGTTCGCTCTCCGGTAAAAAAAAAGAAGAGTAAGTATAAGGGAAGGAAACAGACAGTTATGTTAAAAGAAAGACAGCTATAGGGAGTAAACTAGAGATACTGTTTAATAGATCTATTTACTGAAGAAAAGATTTAAGAGGGTATAATTGTGAAAAACAAAATAGATAAGGAAGTGAGAAAAAAAAGGAGAGTAGAAGAATAACAAACAAGAGTTTCTTAGAGAATGTGACTGAATGATCAAATTAAGATTAAAACATTGGAATAACAGAGAGAAAAAACACAATGCAGAAAAGAAGAAGTAACAGAAAAGGAATGATTGAAACAGCAAAGAAATGTAAATAACATAGGGGCATATTATCAACATAGGCGATAAAATTTTTGCTGCTTTTATCAGCAGAAATCTGACGCTAAAGACGCTTTTGTAGCAGTTTTCTGTCGAGAATTACTGCTTTTATCGGCAGAAAACTGCTGCTAAAGCTGCTTTTCCAGAAGAAAACTGCTGCTAAAGCCACTTTTGCGGCAGTTTTCAGCCGATAAAAGCACCGATAATTTTATTGCCTGTGTTGATAATATGCCCCTTACTGTGCTTGAACTACAGAGAAAAAGCATAATGAACAAGTAGTGAAAGAGTGATCAGCCAGAAACAGTGAGAGTAATAGAGACAGAGTGAGTGAACAAGAGTGAGGAAGTATGAGAAGAGAGGGACTGAGAAAAATAGTGGAAGGAGTAGAGTAAGTAAGCAATAGAGAAAGGAATGAGGGAAGTAGCAAAGGCAGGAAAGTGAGGGTTAAAGAAATGAAGTAGTGAAACTAATAGAAGTTAAATGTGATAGAAATGTAACGAAAAGAGTACAAAACATTTACCTTATCATTGTCGTTAACTTAGTCACTTGTTATTTTTATACTTTCAATCTGTGAAAGAGAGAACAAACATTTGAAAAATATTAAAACATGTATTTAAAAATTAGAAAAGACAAGGGAAAAGATTGAAGGACAAACAGTTTTTCAACAACTTTGACACTTACAGAAGCCTCTGCTTCTCCATGCCCCTACACAGTCCTAAAATATACATTTTAAACTAACAGTATCTTGATGCAGATGAAGTGAGGCCTATCTTGCAACATGGTGCATCTTTTGCACTGCTGCTGTCTCACAACAGTGATGCAATGGCAGCGCAAAAGAGGTGCACAGCCATCATAAAACTGTCCTTAACATTTTAAATGATTGTTTCAGGATGCCAATAAGGTGTGTCCTATCCAGAGGTTTGTTTGAGGTGAGGCCTACTCAGGGTTGCAGATGAAATTTAGAGTTGTTGAAGAGTACAGAGGAGATAATACATTTGTAGGCCTACCAATGAAGTGAGTCATGTCCACTGCACTCTTGAACGAAGGCCAGACCTCCTCTGTTTCCCTGGACAGGCCTAAACCTCAACTGCACAATGTGATGTGTAATGTTAAGAAACACAGGTGATGTAATTGAAAAACGTGCAATTTCCTTTGCTCATTTCACAATCACATCACTTGTGTTTCCTTTGCTTAGGTATCTCATTGTGCAGATGTAGTCCAGCATATGAAACAGTACCCAGAAGTGCAGCACTGCATGCAACAACTTTGACACTTACAGAAGCCTCAGCTTCTGCATGCCCCCTACACAGTCCTAATTATATACATTTTAAACTGACAGTATCTTGCTGGAGATGAACTGAGGCCTATCTTGCAACATGGTGCATCTTTTACACTGCTGCTGCGTCACAAAAGTGACGGAACAGCGGCGCAAAAGAGGCACACAGCCTTCATAAAACTGCCCTTAACATTTTAAATGATTGTTTCTAGATGGTGATAAGGTGTAACCCATCCACAGATTTGTTTCAGGTAAGTCCTACTCAGGGTTGCAGATGAAATTTAGGCTTGTTGAAGAATACAGAGGAGATAATACATGTGCAGGCCTACCAACGAAGTGAGTCATGTCCACTGCACTCTTGAACAAATGTCAGACCTCCTCTGTCTCCTGGAACAGGCCTAAACCTCATCTACACAATGTGATGTGTAATGTTAGGAAACACAGGTAATGTAATTGAAAAATGTGCAATTTTTTTTGCTCATTCCACAATCACATCACCTGTGTTTCCTTTGCTTAGGTATCTCATTGTGGAAATGTAGTCTATCATATGAAAGACTACGTAGAATATGAGCACTCTATGCAACAACTTTGACACTTACAGAAGCCTCAGCTTCTCCATGCCTCCTACACAGTTCTAAATGTGCATCATAAATACAAAAAGTACAGAATTAATTATACATGTTAAATGGTTTATTTTTGCTGTTCTCAGAATGTATCAAATTTCACTAAAAACAGTGACTTGAAGGTATTCATCATATAACAGCGGGGAAAAAAAACACAATCAAAATGATTGTGTTTAAAAAACCCATATAACATAACCAATCAGAAATCAGAACTCCTCAAAAGTAACTTACTTTCCATGACGTCGAAGGATGTCCTATGAACAGCTTACACTCTGTTGTGCTGTTTTTATTTTCAGCCCGCCACTTTCTGAAAGAAAACCTCCATCGTTTTGAAAAATATGTTACATACAATAAATGACTTGTCGCTCTCTACCACACGTTTCCACAAGGCCAAATCATGTAAGAGCCGTTTATAACTCTTGGAATTCTTGTAAGCAAATCCCGTCATTTTCTATTTCCGCAACTTTCAGAAAGAAAACGTTAAAGATCACTTTCACAATCCTGGACTAGTAATATCTTACCGTTCTTGCTCACTCATGTTCTACATTTCCTATGACACTGATACTGCTTACTATGAAGCAGACTTACACTACCTCTATGACTACTACAATTATTTAATTCTCTACATCACTTTTAATCACAAAGCAATATAAAACAGTAGATAAAATTATATCAACCCCTAGAATCATTATACGCCAGTTACCTACCCTAAATTCTCTTTTCTGAAAACAGAAAGTAAGAATATTTTTAAGTAAAAAGGCAACATTGTATCGTAGTCAAATGGGAATCATTTCCGAAACAGCAAATTTTTTTACATTTTCAATAAGCTGTGTAATAAGCGGATCTTGTCAAAGGACCATCATGCCATATAATAGCTGCAGTTACAAATGTTCTTCCTAAAATCAACGACTGTGTAGCCACAACATTTGTAATTAAAGTTGAAGACTTACTTTCATCAGGTTTATATAGTTGGATTTTTAAAATGACATTATAATCAAAAGTTTGGACCAATAATCTAGACAGCATTGCAGACTTACATTACCTCTACTCCATGTTTTGATTGGCTGCTTGAATTAGCTTATAAAAAGAAACAGTTTTTCTGAACTCATTCAAAGTGCAGTTATTTTTCCATGACGTCAAGTGTTATGGTAAGAACACCGTTTGCTTTGGGAAATACTCTGTTGTCCTTCAACTAATCTGTGCCCACCACTTTCTGTAAGAAAATCTTCTTATTTTCCAGGAACTATTTAAAACTCAAAAATAACTTTTGACTCTGTACTACACTTATCCTCAAGGCCAAATCATGTAGGAGCCATTAGAACCTCTTGAAATTCCTCAGAGCAAATCCCGAGATTCCTTCTCTAAAATTTTGATTTTAAAAACACCAGGTAAGAATTTTTAAGGTCAAAAGGCAATTTTTTTTTGAAAGTTAAAACAGAATCGTTGCAGAATGACCAGCCATTTCTAGACTTTAAATAAGCTGTGTAATGTCCTGATGTTATTGAAGGACCGTCATGATATATAATTGCTGCAGTTACAAAAGTCCTTCCTGATATTGACAACTGTGAAGCCACAAAATGTTTAATTAAAGTTGTCAATTTTGTTCCATCAGGCCTACATCGTTGGAACATTAAAATTACATACTGGCCATATGTTCGTATAAATAATGTTGACATCATTTCAGATTTACATTGCCTACACTCCATGTTGTGATCAGCTGCTTTTACTAGCTTATTAAAGGACACTGATTTACTGTCTGGCAAAGTTAAATATATAAATCTTTCTGAGTCTACACTAGTAGTACTTGATACCCTACAGTTCTCGCAGTCATGCTGCCATTGATAAGAAAGCCCAAACAGGTGATCTACATCTACACCTTCAGCATGCAATACATCAAGCATATACATTAAAAACTCCTGACAATCTTGCTGAATATTTTGAGAGAATTGTGTTTGACCTGAACATCTGTCTAACAGATTTAGAATTTCAGACACACTTTCTATTTTTGTTCTATCAGTGCTACATTTCTCTAACACAGAATTTAACAAACTGCAAAATCTTTGATCCGAATTGACCACAATCTCTTCTTTTACATTTTCTAGAGAAAACAAAACATTAACCACTACATTAGCATAGCAGTTGACACCAGAACTGTTTTCAAATTGAAAACCAACAACATCTTCAACAGAATCCTTTTTCTTTCTGCTTATAATTTCAGGTTCATCGACTTTTCGTCTTTTTGCTACAACCTCCCTAGTATTGGTCACATTTCTTCGTTTCCGGCCTACCAAACGTTTCTCAAACAAAGGATATTGAGGCAAATGTGGCGCATACTCTCTTCTTAACCTATTGTATTCCTTAACACAATCTAGATCCGCACAAATGTTTGTGACATCACACTCAATCAAGTACAATCCCGATAAAGTTCTAACTCGTGACAATGCCACATATGCCATACCCTCCTTGAACACAGAACTGCCAATATTCACCAATGCACTGTCTACACTTAAACCTTGCGATTTATGGATTGTCACCGCATATGCCAATCAAACAGGAAACTGCTTACGGCGAACATATAAGTCTTTCACAAGCAAAAACCTAGCAGAGCAACGACCAATTAGCTGTACTTCCTCAATGCCATCAAATTTAATTTTTTTAAATTCAATTTCATCCCTATTTCTGTATTTCACAAAATCAACAACATTACCCATTGATACATTTACCAGACCTCTTTCAACATGTAAATTCCTTCTTAAAATTATACGGCAATTTAAGCACACATTCAGAGTCTTTTCAAAACCCGCAGTTTTAGATATACTCTTTTCTAATGAATCCAATTTTGATTTCAAATTCTCAGACAAAATAATTGTTGATCCCATATGCTCTACTCTGTCAATAGCTTCCAGTTTCACAATCTCTTGGTTTTCTAAATGCAACATTTTGTTGTTGAAGATGGCACATTCTGCAAGAGTTGGCATCAAACATATTCCAGATTTCTTCTCCGTAATTTTCTGAAAAATATTCTCAGGCACAACGTCTTGTTCTGGATATAAATTTGACAGTAATCGTGCATGTAAAGCTTCTTTCCCATGCTCGGTAACTTTTCCAATTCTAACATCTTGTAGAATATTCTTGTAATCTTCATCCTTCGCCTGACGCATATTTTCATGCAGTTCAGCATAATTGAAGTTTAACCATATATTGACGTTGCCAATGCTCCTTGTATCTTCATGCGTGAGCATTTCCAACACAGGTTGTCCTTTCACTGGTGTCAGCTGCAGAAGATCTCCGAAAACAATGATGTGTTTGCCACCAAATAACGCATCATACTCTGTTTTAAGAACTTCTTGCATTCTCAAATGCACAAAGGCAAGCATGACATTGGAAACCATGCTTACTTCGTCAATGATAAGAAGTTTCATTTTCTTCAAGACTCTTGAAACTTCACAACAAGCATCTCCAGATAACTTGTGGTATTGTAATTTGTTATCATGCTCCACTGGCAGCATCAGTAGACGATGCAAAGTAATACCTTTAATGTTATGTGCTGCCAGTCCAGTTGGAGCGGTGACAACACAAGACAGCGATGACTCAGTCCTTTCCTGCAAATAACATGAAATTGCTTTAATGAGGAAACTTTTTCCAGTTCCCGCTTCTCCACTCACGTACAGTCGGACAGGCTTCAACGACGTACATGAGCACTCTTTCTTCTCATGACTTAATCCATGATCAATTTGGTTGGTAACTTCGTCATATATTTTCCTCTGCTCAACGTTGAGTTGTCTTTCCAAGTCTTCTAAGTTAACCGCATCCTCCTGAGCATGTGCCATGGCTCTTTCCACTTCATTCATGGCAGTGGCAGCTTCATTTTCGATAACAGGTCCTCCTAGTGGATCCTGACTCAATGAAACAGTACTCTGACTGTCCTGAGAACTGTCTCTGGCAATCTCGGCTGCAATCGTTGCTTCCTGCTCGATTTCCGCATTCAACATTTCTAGATATTTGGGAAAAACAGGACATTCTATGGTCTCCTTGGCGGCAGTGAAAGAGTCTTCGTAACAGAGGAAATCTCCAAGCAGTTCCTCTTCTGCACGCCAAGGCATAAAGAGTTGCAAAAGTGCTAAATAGAAAAACTCCTTTTTTTCAGGAGATTCGCCACTCAATTTTCGATGGTTTACCAAGTGGCATTTTCTTTGCTTGACCAGACATCCCTCACTTCCAATTACAGCATACACTCCTTTATCAATATCTTCTTTGATGTTCCTCTTGAATATGTAATTTTGTAGAACCTCATACAGACAAACATTCTCGAGGTGACTGCTTCGATTTGGATAATATGTATCCAACATGTTGGTCTTCAAAATATCGGTACTGTTCGGCTCCTTTTCCGCCAAATACTCAATTTCCCGCACAGGTTTCAGAACTCGATTACGCGTTGCAGCAATACCAAGACTCGCCCAAACGATACTCCTGGATTTGGCATAGAGACTTGCTGAAGACAACCGGTCAGAACATTCGTAAGCTCCGATTTCTCGATGTGACAACATCTTCAGACTGAAACTGTACAACTTCTTGCTGAGGCTCTTTTCATGGGAAATGTCCTCCCACATATCCTTCAATTCTGTCTTTTCTTTTTTGGTGATGTAAGATGTCACATACCGAGCCACAGCCATACAGTTATCAGCTACAAACTGTATATCCATGTTAGCATTCCACATGGACAAAATCACTGGGTTGTAGACGTTGATGTACTTGGACTCTTCGTTCCTTTTCAAATTGTATGTGTTTTTAGGTGATTTCTTCATCACATTATGTCGCAGCGAAGACATCAAACTGTTTACTCTTCCTTTAGAAATCACCGGTCGTGGAAAGCCGAAACGACATTTGGTGTAGAACTTGTCCTTGTTTCTGAATTTACGACGACAGTACTTTCCACAACGATGGCTTTGGAAACGTAGAACTTGTTCTCTTAGGCTTTTCTTCTCCTTTGCGTTTGGAACAGCACACGTAGAATACTGTTGTATGAAACTCATCACTAAGTCTTCTGGATCTGTTCCAAATTTAGGTGCATCCTTGATCCACAGCAGCATATGTATATGAGGAGCACCTCTTGCTTGGTACTCCTTTCTCCAGAAGAAATCCAACACCTCTCCAAGAGGTGGATTCTTCTTATTCATGATGAAAGACATCATAGCTTCAAATCTATGATTGAAGTACCTGCATACATTCACTGGATCCAAAGAGCACAGTTCTCCGGGTGTCTTGAATTCGATATTTTCAATGTTTCCATTTGCCTCTCGTAGAAATTCAAGTAAGTCTTCCCAGCCATACTCGGCACAGCTCAGAGTGAGGAACCATGTGGGAGTTCCTAAGTTCCTCAGCATACATTTTAAATCACCATGACGACGGTATCAGTACTCATTAGTACCACGCAGACACGCCATGAGGTTAATCAGGTGACAATCCAAAATACTGTCTTGCACATTGACTTTATCCATACAGTCACTTGCAGAGATGTTTTGCATCTGTATACCACTTTCTAAGATGTGGTTCACTGCATATGACAGTCCAGACAGATCGCTTTCAAACAGGAGATGAAACAAATAGGGAATGCATTGTCGAAACCTAGCATCTTCTGCATACAATCGTAAAGTCCGGTATTCAGAAGCAGGAATTTGATGAGGTCGCTCATCATATCTTCCTCCTTGACCTGTTGGAAATAGCTGTGGGAAACACCGAGCTTCCAAACTTTCCTCCTAAACACTAATAGGACTCCCTTTGGCTTGTTTCATTTGAAACAACTCAATAGCATTCCCCATGACTTCCTTGGAATGCAAAGGATGAACACTATAATGTTCATATATTTCTTCACTTTTAGAGGGTTCTACTTTCTCAATTTGACCAGCACACAAATTGCTATCCTCTTCTTCATTTACTTCCTCTTCTGCAATATATACATTCTTATAGTACTTATTATTTTTTTTCAAATACAATGTTGCCTTTTTGACTTTCCTAACATCCACTAAATCTTGCCATATTTTCTTACTCTTTGTCGGAACCCCATTAACTAAGATAACCAGAGGTTCCTCTTCCACTTTTTCTACTCCAATTGTATTAATGTTTTTCTTCAAATCTAGAGGCAAATAAACAACTCTTCCCTTTAATCCTCTCTGTAAATCTGATGGAGGCAATTTCCCTGTAACAAAACTCAATTTCTTCACAAATATTCTTCACATCTATTTCAGAACCATGCAAAAGAGCAGCGCATAATTGTTTAAGCATAATTGCTGGACTCTTAGCATAATACAACATTCTAACTAATTTCCTCACTTTATTATGATGCACTGCTAGCATCCTGAAATGATAAAAAACACTCTGGCATACTCTCCTGGAAAGACAAGCCAGTGAATGACCATGCAAACCTGTCACTTCTCTCACTCTGCAAGGATCTAATATTTGCAACAACATCATTTTCTGCTTCAAACTTTTCTTATTAAATGTCCATACAAAATCACAAAGCAAATTGATGGAATCCTGTCGTACACTGCAAATACTACTACACTTCCAGGTGTACACAGGACCCTTAGGACGTCTTCCTAAAACCTCATTACCTAACACCTCTTCTGTCTCTGTTGTCACAAGTTTTTCTTTTTCAACTGGACAACCATCTTTCACCTCATAAGCTTGACCACTGGTGTCAACTGCATGCACCAAATCATTATCCTGGAAATAACTCTCCTCATTAAAAAATGCCTCACAACTTGAACTATGCATCCATTCTCCGGAAAAAACTTCACAAAAATTACTACGATTAACTATTCTCTTCCATCTACTATTTCTTTTGAAATCATAAATTGCCTTGTTTAGCTTCCTAATTCTATTGATTATCAAAATAAATAACTTTCGTTTAATTTCAAATGCCTGATCAATAACTTTCTCAACTTTTTTTTTTCTCTTATAAAAAACCACTTTCTGTTGACCTTTCTTAATATTTTTTAACAAATTGCCAATTATCCTGTTGCGGAACATTCGTTTACGAATGTCCCTAAACTGTTGTTTCCTTCTACTATCATGCACAGAGTTATCTCTTGCTCTAGCAGTAACATTTTTGATTGGCCTTTCCTTTTCCGTTTAAAATGCTTCTCTTTTTCTGGACTGAAACATTTTCTGTAGTAATACTTTTTTTTCTACAAATGTTTCTTATGAATGATTTAGTTGTCTTACCCGGTGCTTTCTTGGTGACTTGATGATTTTTTATTGTAGAGGACTGCTGCAATAATTGATGAACCTGCTGTCTTTGACGTTTTGTAGCCTTTCTGATTCTATCCTTAGACGGCATTCTCTACTTTTGAAATGATCTGCAGTTGAATCTGTGGTAAAATATAATAAAAAATGTTATTAACCACTATTACCAAACAGTAAATCAATACCAGTCGCCAAAAACTTAACACACTACTTGTCATTTTCACTTAGAATAATTTTTAGTGCATAGGCAAATTTAGTATTCACAAATAGTAGCAAAGAAATGGAATGCTTCTACATTTTACCTGTGCTGTTTTATATGTGAATCTGATCTAATTTTATGAGCATATTATACTATTTTATTAAAGACACTACACATAACTTGTTTTTGAAGTTGTGTTTAATTTTAAATGAAACGGTTTACATTTTTACTTTTTATTTCCGTTAAATTTTAAAAATAAATGTTTATAGTTCCATAGGCTCAAGCAGGTCAGCTTCCCACCCTATGTCATACAATTCTGACAAATCGGCATCCTCATCATGTTCTTCATCATCCTCAGGATTTAAATCATCTAAGGGATCTACTTCCACTGACGTTTCAATGACAAGTTCAACGATAAGATCGAGATCAACTGATTGCTCATTATCACTCATGCTTGATGTTGTCGTTATCTTTAAAAAAAGAGAACAACAATGAGATGTTGCAGAGTAAGACACAAATCTCAGAGACTATAATAGTAAAATTGTTTAACAAGAGTAACATTTTGCAGCTATTATTTAGCCATGTCCAGCGATGCTGAGGAGGTGAGGCCTATGTCCAAGTTTTCAGTGAACAGGACTCATCTCTTCTTAACCTTGGATAAGCCTCACCGACTCTGTGTCCCCTGCACATACTTAAATGTAAAGGGGCAGATTTATGTTAACTGGCACATCCCCAGGGATGCACCAGTTAACGTGCACCGCTGCTCTGCCACCCATGGTGTGCCGCATTTACAATGTGGAGCACCATTGAGTAAAAACAGCACAGATGCGTCACGCATCTGTGCCGCAAAAGCAGCACATTGCAGGAATTACGTCATAAGCACGGCATGTCTACTGCAATGCACAGGAGGAAGCCACACATTGCATGGTGCATCACTCCTTAGGCTATTTCAAACAGGCATAAGGATTTGATTCAGCAATGCTATAAAGCTGACTCAGTGAAATCTTCTAAATTTCACTGTGTCAGTTTTACAGGGCTTTCATGCAAATGAATGCCCACCCTGCAACAAAACACCTATATGAAACCTGACGCAGGTTTCATGTGGCACAACTCTTTACAGCATAACACATCTGCCTAGATGCATCAAGTTGTAAATATGTCACAACATAGAAAATGTTTTGCACCGCCGCTGCGTCACAAAAGTGACGCACAGCGGCGCAAAAGAGGCACACACCTATCATAAATCTGTCCCTAACATTTTAAATGATTGATTCAGGATGACGATAAGGTGTAGCCTATCCAGAGGTTTGTTTGAGGTGAGGCCTACTCAGGGTTGCAGATGAAATTTAGGGTTGTTGAAGAATACAGAGGAGATAATACATGTGCAGGCCTACCAATGAAGTGAGTCATATCCACTTCACTCTTAAACAAAGGCCAGACCTCTTCTGTGTCCGTGGACAGACCTAAACCTCATCTGCACAATGTCATTCGTAAACTTAGGAAACACAGGTGATGTAATTGAAAAATGTGGAGTTTCTTTTCCTCATTTCACAATCACATCACCTGTGTTTCCTTTGCTTAGGTATCTCATTGTGCAGATGTAATCCAGCATATGAAACATTACCTGACATTTGATTGGTTATGTACCTGAATATATATAAAGAAAGAGAGAGAAACACAACCATTTTGACTACTACTTCCTGAACTACATTGCAAGATCATTTTCACTCACAACTTAAACTTGTTTTTAAAAGGTAAGATATTATTTTATAAATTTGAAAACATTTTCATATAGTTATATACTATCCCTCTGTAGGAGTTAGACATTGAGATAGGCTTGTTTATTATAATTATGGGTTGATTTAGGTTTCTGTGGTATAATTATGAATTTACATAGACTTTTTCACAGGCACTTTTTAATAGTACTACTTCAAGCCTCAAAAGTACCTGTCTGAACTTAAACCCAACAGTGCCCTATCTCTACTGATATATTTATTTTGTATTCAAATTTCAGCACAAAAATGCAAGGAGAACAGAACGTTTCCTTTGAAATTGTCCTAGACATGAATAATGAGGAAATAATTGAACCGATTGACTTGGAATTCATGGATGAATCACGAGACCATGAACTTCTACAATGTGTAGAATCTGTGGATTATTTACTTCATTATGATGACGGTCAAATGTGGGAAGTTATGTTCACTCAACAAGAGGACATATCGGACAGTCAAATGTTAGACGTTCTATTAAATTTTGAAAAAGATTCAGAAAAATAAAATTATATTTAATATTAAAAAATTGTTTGAGTCTTTAATCATTTTTATATGTAATTCTTAAACTAGTACCAAATTGATTATAATGTAAAGTCAGACTTATAGTATACTGTGCACAATTCCAAAAATACATTTATATTTAATAATCATTAATACTGCTACTTAAATAAAAAAAAAACACAACAAAAAGAACAATCAATAAACATACAATATTTCAAAATATATCATAGTCTATCATTCTTTTTTCCTTATAGTACGCTCCCCGGACCGCTTCCCGGTGCGCGTACCGAGCGCTCCCCACGCAAAAAAAAAAAGGTTTTTTTTTTTTTTTTGCCCTGCGGGGCCCTTTTAAAGCCTCCACATCAAACCTAGGGGGTCAGGGAGGATCTACTATGCCCCCTTATGGTCATTTCCCCCTTTGTTTTGGCCTCCTTTTGTCTCTCGATCCTACCGAGAGACAAGATGGCGGCCGCTCCGGACTGTTTAGAATGTTGACAGACACCGGAGAGCCAATCAGCTTCGCTTCGCGAAGTTCCGTTATGCGTCAAGTACGCGAACCGGAGCGCTGCCCGGAGCGCGCTTACAGATATATATATTTTTTTTAACGTTAATTTCTCAAAATCCACTGGAGCACATATCTTGAGACCTAGCAAAGGCACATCGGGCTAACAGTCCCTACAATTTTGCCAAGTTTCGTGCAAATCCATTCAGCCGTTCGGGCTAAAAGTGAGGCCAACCGCCCTATGGAAATTAACATGGGAAAAACGCGTTTTGGGACCCCCTTTTTTTCTCGGCCCCCCCTTGACGAACCCCCCCCAAATTTTCAGGGGCTGCTCAGAAACAAAATGTTCCATTTTCCTGAAAATTTCAGCCAATTCCGTCCACAAACGCCAAAGTTATTAGACATAGAATTTTCAAAAATCCCATAGAGAAAAAATCCTAACTATATATACCTACTGGCGACCGCCAGTAGGTAATATATATATATATATATATATATATTATATATATATATATATTACCTACTGGCTGTCGCCAGTAGGTAGTTATAGTTAGGACCTAGTTTCCAAAGGAAATCCACAACATTCTATTCGGAATAACTTTGGCGCTGGTGGACGGATCATCGTGCATTTCTCCAAGAAAATGGCCTGCTCAGTTCCGCTCCTTCCGTGAAAGTCTGGGGGTGACTCGTCAAGTGGGGGCCTAGAAAAAAGGGGGGTCCCAAAACATGTTTTCACCATGCAATTTTCCATAGGGACCTTTAGCCAGGGCTACAGCCCGAACGGCTGAACGGAATTACACAAAATTTGGCAGAGAGGTAGAGTTCTGTTCGCAGATTGTGCTTTTTGTTAAATGGTGTAAATCCGTTTAGTAGTTTTTGAGAAAATTGCAAATAAAATCATAGCGATATCTAGAGACGGAGTTCAGCACGCGTACGGAAATCTGTTCAATTACGAGCGCGAGCTGCATGCTGATTGGCTGTGAACTGTCTGTCAACACTCAAAACCAGGAAGTGTTGGCAGCCATCTTGTGCCTCGCTAGAACCGAGTCACAAGAAAACAGAAAAACAAAGTTGAGAAATAAGGGAAGGGGGTAGGCTGGAAACATTCTGATCCTCTAGGCTTGCTCAGGGGGTCGTTCATGGATGTTTAGGCTCTATTTTTTATTTTAATTTTTTTAAAGGAAAATCGCGGCATACGCGTATGGTAATACGTACAATTACGAGCAAGAGCTGCATGCTGATTGGCTGTCAATACTCCAAACCAGGAAGTGTTGGCAGCCATCTTGTTTATTGCGAGAGCAGAGTCACAAGAAAACAGTAAAACAAAGTTGAGAAATAAGAAAAGTGGGCAGGGTAGAAACATTCTGACCCTATAGTCTTGGTCAGGGGGTGGTACATGGATCTTTAGGCTCAATTATTATTATTTTTTAAAATAAAAAATGGCAGGGTACTCGTGCAGTACTTGTACACGGTGGACAAGGTGGAAAAAAAACTAGAAGTCAGTTTTATTCATTAGGTTCCGGGGCGGCTAATAACGGGGGCAATTCTTTTGCATAATGGGGGATTGTAAGGTGCCCCGAGCACTGGGGAACGGCAATCCTCTGGTTTTATTTTTTAGTATGCGGGGGGGTTACGGTCCTACTCCCTGCAGTTTCGGTGAGCGGCACCCCTCGGGTCTTTTTAAAAAAAAATATGTTTTGAGCTCTCTCTCTCCCCATACACGTCGCGGGAAAGGCCACCTTTCTGGGGCAGTGATTTGTAAAATGACCTTCCAGCTCCAGGTACCTGCATTGTCTGGAGTTTTTTATTAATGTTGGGAGGGTGGGCTTGATAATACGTCCTTGTAAATTCCCATAGAAGCCTATGTTCTGGTGTTAACACGGGCTTCTATGGGAAATAACAAGGCCGTATTATCAAGCTCATTATTGCTGTTTTATCGGCAGTTTCCTGCCAATAAAACGGCGATAATTTTAACACCGTTCCTTGATAATATGCACCTAAGTTTATTGGTCAAAAAAGAGCAATGGGCCATATTATCAACAAAAGCCGATACATTATCGTCGCTTTTATCGGCAGGAAACTGCCGATAAAGCGGCAATAAAGGGCTTGATAATATGCCCTTGTGAATAACCATAGCAGCCCAGGTTAACATCAGAACCTGGGCTGCTATGGGAATTTACAAGGGCCTATGTTTTTTATTAATGTTGGGAGGGTGGGCTTGGCTTGATAATACATCCTTGTTAATTCCCATAGAAGTCTATGTTCTGGTGTTAACATGGGCTTCTATGGGAAATAACAAGGCCGTATTATCAAGCTCATTATCGCCGTTTTATCGGCAGTTTCCTACAAATAAAACTGTGCTAGTTATAACACCGGTCCTTGATAATATGCACCTACATTTACTGGTCAAAAAAAGAGCAATGGGCCGTATTATCAATAAAAGGCAATACATTATCATCGCTTTTATCGGAAGGAAACTGCAGAAAAAGCCGCGATAATGGGCTTGATAATATGCCCTTGTGAATAACCATAGCAGCCCAGGTTAACGCCAGAACCTGGGCTGCTATGGGAAGTTACAAGGGCCTATTATCAAGCACATTATCGCCGCTTTATCGGCAGTTTCCTGTCGATAAAAGCGGCGATAATGTATCGCCTTTTGTTGATAATATGCTCCTTCATTTCTATGATAGTATGTAAAGCTTTCCTTTTTTTTGTGTAGCAGTTGTACTTTCTACACATGCGCAGTGTAGTTTCGAAGCCCACGTTTTCTTTTTCTTCAAGTTCAACAAGCAAACCTTTCTTTATTTCATGTAGTAAATCTGTCGCTTTCTTTTCCCGGTTCGTGTGTGTCATCCGCTGCTGTGCTTTTGTACAGTATTAGTGATCAAATTTTTTCTATATTTATTTGAAAGGTAGTGCCGAGGCACCAAACGTTGATTACGTACTCCGTCCACCGCCATTTTAGTCGTTTTTCACCGTTGTTTTTATTATATCTGTTAGTTAGAACTCAGTAGTTTTCAATCCTAGTCTTGAATATCTAACTATAGTATTTCAACATTAATTTTATTGTGGACCGTCATACGCCTCCCCCACAAAATAAAAGAAGTATGTCGTTTTTTTCATTAACTTTTATTAAACAATAAATATAAACAAAACTCAATTATAACTATATTAGAACTAGAAAAATAATTTTAACAAACAATGTTATAAACAAATTGTGAAATGGATTCCAAAAGGTGTCCGATTGGTAATCTGCAAAAGAAAAAAGAAAATTAGAGTTTAGAATTATGTAGATGTGAGTAAATGAACTGAAGCATTACGGGGCATATTATCAAGAACGGAGATACAATTATCGCCGTTTTAGCGGTAGGAAACTGCAGCTAAAGGGGCAATATTGGGCTTGATAATATGCTCTTGTGAAGTCCCATAGCAGCCCAGGGTCTGGTGTTAACCTGGGCTACTATGGGAATTCACAAGGGCATATTATCAAGCCAATTATCGCCGCTGAAACGGAGATAATTTTATCGCCGTTCTTGATAATATGCCCCTACAAGTTTTGGTAACTGTACGGTTTTACGTGTACAGTGTTACTTGTACATTCCAGTTCTGTTATAGTGCCGCGTTGAAGTGGTGTCTATATGGGAGTGCCTATTGCGTTCCTGACGCCCGTTATGCCGACTTATTTATAATGCATTGCTATGAAGGCTTTGTAGATCTAGGCCTCTGTGCTTACCGTTGTGCAGTTGGTGTCACAACTTGTTTTCAACAATTCTTCTACACGTCCAAGCAGACAGGTAATTATAGATTTTACAGAGAAGCTGCTGTACACTACGCACTCTGGGCCATATTATCAAGCCTGGGCGAATAATAATCGCCACTTTATCGGAAGGAAAGTGTCGCTAAAGTGTCGATAATGGGTTTGATAATATGCTCTATGGAATTCCAATCGAAGCTCATGTTAGATGTCCTTCACATCTAACATGAGCTTCGATTGGAATTGAGATGTCATCAGTGATGTCATGAGTGATGTCACTGACCATGTCATGAGTGATGTAATATGTGACGTCATCAGCAGTGCATTGCGGGCGCGCAAGTTATAGTTCGCTGAGCTAACTATAACGGAGGAATTTCAAAGGTTTTGTATGAGAGAAATGTTCAGCTAACTATAACGTGTGAAACCTATGGATTTTTCAATGAATTTCTAAGGTTTTTTAAATGCTAACTCCTAACTATAACATGTGTGAAACCTATGTTTTTTTCAATGAATATATATATATATATATATATATATATATATATATATATATATATATATATATATATATATATATATATATATATATATATATATATATATATTTATTACCTACTGGCGGTCACCAGTAGATAGTTATAGTTAGGATTGATTTCCATAGGGAAACCGCAACATTCTATTGGGAATAACTTTGGCGCCGGTATCTGCCTGAATTTTTCAGCAACTTTGCCTCGCGGCTCGCCGCTCCTTCCCTGGGGGATTCGTCAAGCGGGGGCCGAGATAAAAGGGGGGTCCCAAAACGTGTTTTCCCCATGTTAATTTCCATAGGGCGGTCTGTTTCACTTTTATCTCGAACGGCTGAATGGATTTTCACCAAACTTGGCAAAATTGTAGGGACTGGTAGCCCGATGTGCCTTTGCTATGTCTCAAGATATGTGCTCCAGAGGATGTTGAGTAATTTAGGTTCAAAAGAATTTATATATCTATGGCCGCGCCCCAGTACGCGCACCGGGGAGCCCTCCGGGCGCGCCACGCGACTTGCGCACGGGAAGCTGATTGGTTCTCGGGTGTCTGTAAACATTCAAAACAGTCCGCAGCAGTCACCATCTTGTGTCTCGGTAGGATTGAGACACAAGAGGTGGCAAAAATCAAAGGGGGAAATGACCAAAAGGGGGCAGGGTAGACCCCCCCTGACTCCCTAGGTTTGATGTGGGGGTCATTAAAGGGTCCCGCAGGGTGAAAAAAAAAGTTTAGATTTTCGCTGCGGGAGCGCCCGGTACGCGCACCGGGGAGCGTACTGGGGAGCGTACCACGGGGAAAACACAGTGAAACAGGAAAATAATAATTTAAAGTGATTAGAGGTAGGGTAGCTCTGTATAGACTTGTTGTGTTGTTTGGGTGTTTTAAGTATCAACATGTCTTAAATTTAATGTACACCATTTCCGATGTAGATATCTTGCATGTTGTTACAGAAGTTGTGCTATATGGAATCCATATCATAGTCTGTCAGGAAAGCAGAAAAAACATGGAGGCAGGAGATGAAAAACAGATGTCAAATACACATTGGAGATAATATAGTGGGAGAAAGGAAGTATCTATGAGCAAAATTACTATGTAACATAAAAAAGTTGCACAGTATACTATAAGTCTGACTTTACATTATAATCAATTTGGTACTAGTTTAAGAATTACATATAAAAAAGAATAATGTCTCAAACAATTTTAGAATTATTAAATATAAATTTATTTTTCAGATTCTTTTTCCAAATTAAACAGAACTTCTATCATTTGACTGTCAGAAATGTCCTCATTTTGAATGAGCAAATCCACTGACTCTACACATTGTAGTAGTTCATAGTCCCGTGATTCATCCATGAATTCCAAGTTATCATTCGGTTCAATAATTTCTTCATTGTTGCTCTCTAGGACAATTTCAAAGGAAATGTTTTGTTGTCCTTCCATTTTCGTGCTGAAATTTGCATAAAAAATAAATATATCAGTAGAGATAGGGCACTGTTGGGTTTAGGTTCAGACAGGTAGTTTGGATTTTTTAACAGTGAATTTATCTTTGGGCAGTGTATAGTATCAGACTGGAAGTAGAAATATAAAAAGTGTATGTGATGAAGCCTAAGTAAATTCATAATTATACAAGACAAGCCTAAATCCATCCATAACTATAACAGAGAAGTCTATCTCAATCTATAACTATTACAGAGGGATAGTATATAACTATCAGAAAAAGTTTTCCAAATTAACTTAAAGTGCACAACATACTTCAGTTTTCAAGATAACAACTTACCTTTCAAAAAGAAGTTGAAGTTGTCAGTGAAAATGCTCTTGAAATGTACTTCAGGAAGTAGTAGTCAAAATGGCTGTGTTTCCCTCTCTTTTTTTATATATATTCAGGTACATAACCAATCAAATGTCATGAAATAATAGTAGAACATGAAAGTAACTTTTTAATTGGTTGTCAATTCTAATACTTCAGATGTGTTTTTGTGAAGTAATTTACCTCAGGATATTTAGAGAGGTCTACAGGCTAAATGGCTCAATGGAATTCCACCACATTTGGGAAAATGGTAGGGATTGGTATGTAGTATGAGCTATTGTATATTTTGTGAAAGTGTCTCCAGTGGTTTTTATGTAAATTAACTTTTAACATTTTTTGGGAGCGATTCCCGGTGCGCGCCCCGGTACGCGTACCGGAAGCGCTACGGGAGTCCTCCATTTTATGTTTCTGTAGATTTGAGACAGAAAATGGAGGACAAACAACGTTGGGAATGGGTATAAGGGGGCACGGTAGGCACTCCCTGACCCCCTAGGTTTTCTGAGGGGGTGTTAGGAGGCCCATATAGGCCAAAAAAAAAAACCAAATGTTTACTCCAATTTCCCTATTTCCCCTCTTATATTCAACTTCTTTCAATCCCTATTCTTTACTTCACTTACTCTCTGTTCCTTTCCTTTGCTTTTTCACTCATTTTGTTTTTCTTAATTTTTTACCTTACTACTACACACACACCTCATCCCCCTCTCAACACATACACACACCTCTAACATACACCCCCCACACACACCACACACACACCTCATACACACAAAAAATCCCCCCACACACACTCTTCACATACACACACACATTCCATACACACACATACATCACACACATATACACCCCACATCCATACACTCCTCACACATACTTCACACACCCTCAGCTCCACCCACACCAAAACACCCCACACAGCCACACCCACAGACACACCTTACACACCCACACCCCGACCTACACCCACTGACTCCCTATAAGTCACACACACTGCATTACTTATCTTTCTTTGCTGTTTCACTCAAACCCATTCAGGTACTGTTTTCTTTACTCTCTTTGTCTTTTCTCTTTGTCACTACCCATGTCTTATCCTAATTCAATTTTTCACCCTCTTTCACTCCTCTTTACTTACACTAACTGGTCTTTTCTTACCCTCACTCACCGTTCTTTATTTATCCCGGTTACGCCACGACACTTCATTCTCAATTTGTAACTTTTCTTTTCTTTTTCTTTCAACACCCACTCATATTCTCCTACTATCTCTACTTTAGTCTTCTTCCTCTCTCTTCACTTTTTTCGCTCCTTTAGTCATTTTACTTTTTCACTTTCAGTCTATTACACCTTCTGTTTTTTACTATGTATTAAAGAATCCCTCTGTGTTCATCCTGTAGCTCTTTTTCTCTTAACATTACTCTGTTTGTGTTCTTCCCACATGCTAACTCCTTCATTAAATTTATTTTTTCTATTATTTGGGGGGCGCGCCCCGGTACGCGTACCCTTAAAAATAAAAATTGACAGAGATTCATTAAAAATATAGATTTATTTTTATAAATGGAAGGTAGTTCTAAAAAGAACTTTTTTTTTTCTTCTTTTTGTTGTTTTATATTTTTTTAATGTTTTTATGAACATGTTGTACTTTTTTTGGCTTTTCTAAACAGTTTTATATTTTTTTTGTATTTTTTATGGGGAGAAACAAAAAAAAGGGAATTGAAACTGGCTCAACTGGAGCAAAAAACAAAAAACGGAAAAAATTACTTCTTTTTTTTGGGGCAATCGTGATTGTCACCAGCAAGGACGATGAGCTTTACACTCTTTTCCCCATAGGCCATAAGCTTGCCACATCCAGTACAAGTGACTTTAAAATCACCAAATCGTTCCTGGATACAAGGCATCACCTCTGATGTTTCTGGTCCCGATTGAGTGGATTGCTTTCTTTTGGAGCTGGTCCTTGAACACTGGGGAAGGTGACTGGCCAGTTCTCTGATCTCTGCACGAGAATAGTTAGCAGGATGCTTCCGGGTCATATGCCGAATCATGGTATTATTACCAAATTAATATTTTTTATCTGGATTCCCCCTTGAGAGTTCTGCACCACAGATTCGACATGTTACCTTGGCAGCATTAACTTTTTTTTTGCCCTCTGGAAGTGAAAAAAACTCCCATATAATGTGTTCTTTTGGCTTGTATGGGGTATTTTGTTCAGGCAGCCATCTGCTCCCCTCCTCCTCTTCCTCTTCCTCCTCCTCCTCTTCTTCACCAGCAATGTATTGCTGTGGTGGTCCTCTTGGTGGTTGTGGTGGTGGTGGTGGTGCAGATGCTCCAGCTGTTGCTGCTACAGTAGCCATTTCAAAGTACAAAAGAATTGTCTCTGTAGATGAAACAGGTCTTCCTCAGTCAAAGGACAAAGTCAGAATAAGGAAGAAAGGTGGGGTTTTTTATCATTTGGAGAAAAAAAACTGTGCTGAACCAATCAGAAGTGTTATTTTCAGGGCACAAGACCCAGGCTTTACTCATTTGGAAACCAAAACTGTTCTGCACCAATAGAAAGTGTTATTTTCAGGTCACAAGTCCCAGGCTGGTCACAAGACCCAGGCTTTACTCATTTAGAAACCAAAACTGTTCTGCACCAATAGAAAGTGTTATTTTCAGGTCACATGACCCGACACGCTTACGCTACGCGCCCCACGGCGCGCCTGTAGTCGCGCTCTGGGGCGTGCCCGCGGGTGCGTAGCGTAAGCGTGTCAGGACGTTTCGGGATCGTATGCGATCGCGTGCTTTCGGTTGCGATTACGTTGTGCGTCATTTGACGCATCACGCGTGTACGCGATACGTCACGATGTTGTTTTCGTTCTTGGTAATAGCGGTCCCGGGACGCTCCCCGGTACGCGCCCTGGGACGCGCCGTAATTTTGCGCTTACCCGTGCGTTCACCGGTACGCGCCCCGGGAGCGCCCCGGGGTTAAAAATAAAAAAATTAAAAAATTATAATATTTATATAATATAAAATTCGTTTTAAAATGTTTCACTTTTTATAACTATAAAGATTTGCTATTAAAAAACCATTGAAATTCACTGAAAAAACTATAGGTTTCACACCAGTTATAGTTAGGTATTAGCATTTAAAAAACCTATGAAATTCACTGAAAAAACCATAGGTTTCACACCAGTTATAGTTAGGAATTAGCATTTAAAAAACCTATGAAATTCACTGAAAAAACCATAGGTTTCACACCAGTTATAGTTAGGAATTAGAATTTAAAAAACCTATTAAATTCACTGAAAAAACCATAGGTTTTACACCAGTTATAGTTAGCTGGAAGTTTTACTCGCATAAAACCATTGAAATTCCCACGTTATAGTTAGTTGGACTCACTATAACTTGCGCGTGCAATGCACTGCTGATGACGTCACATATTACATCACTCATGACATGGTCAGTGACATCACTCATGACATCACTGATGACACCATCCTTGTGACAGAGTGACAGACCTCTTTTCAATGTAATGTAACCCTTGAAACACATATTCAGAAATAGAAACTACATTTCTTTTTAAATGGAGATATCCATATCAGTTACAACAACCAATTCAGTAATTCCACCATCTATATACACATCCACTCATTCACTAACAGTTGTATATAGTCACTGATACATATACTCACTCATCATATGTAGTGATATACCTATACATCCTGTTACACACCAACAGTCATCCAAAAGATACTCTCACACATACTTACACATGCAAATAAACTATAGAACATCTATTTATTTGCATATACAGCTATACACACACTACCACTTTACTTCTAAGGAAACTTACACATACTTACTCTCTTAAACAATAACTTATAGAAATACATACTTATTTAAACAGGAACTCTTACAATCTCTTACTCTCACATGTACTCACTTATATACATCAATATTCACATATACTAGATTAAAACATATGTAGTTACTGATAAAGACACTAGTGAAACAGTCATTCACTCACTAACATACACATATACACACTCATCCACCCATACAGTCCTGCACATATGCTGCCTTCAAAACACATACAAACAGAGAGTCAGTCACTCATGCATCTATGTGCTAAGTAATACCCCCACCAAACCATATAGACACTCATACTGATATTAAAAAAAACATCTAATAACCCATATACATACACATGTAGCTACTCACCAACCCATGCAGCCACTTATACACAAAGTGAAACACTAATACATATATTTAAATATTTAAACATTACTCACTAATATTTATTTTTCAGAAAGACACACATTCACTGGATGGTGTCATCAGTGATGTCATGAGTGATGTCACTGACCATGTCATGAGTGATGTAATATGTGACGTCATCAGCAGTGCATTGCACGCGCAAGTTATAGTGAGTCCAACTAACTATAACGTGGGAATTTCAATGGTTTTATGCGAGTAAAACTTCCAGCTAACTATAACTGGTGTAAAACCTATGGTTTTTTCAGTGAATATATATATAGATGTATGTATGTATGTATATATATATATACATAATTATTTATTACCTACTGGCGGTCGCCAGTAGGTATATATAGTTAGGATTTTTTCCCTATGGGATTTTTGAAAGTTCTATGTCTAATAACTTTGGCGTTTGTGGACGGAATTGGCTGAAATTTTCTGGAAAATGGAACATTTTGTTTCTGAGCAGCCCCTGGAAATTTGGGGGGGGGGTTCGTCAAGGGGGGGCCGAGAAAAAAGGGGGGTCCCAAAACGTGTTTTTAACATTGAGTTTTCCATGGGGCGGTTGGCCTCACTTTTAGCCCGAACGGCTGAATGGATTTCCACGAAACTTGGCAAAATTGTAGGGACTGGTAGCCCGATGTGCCTTTGCTAGGTCTCAATATATGTGCTTTAGTGGATTTTGAGAAATTAATGTTCAAAAAAAGATATATATCTGTAACAGCGGACCGGGCAGCGCTCCGGTTCGCGGACTTTACGCGTACTGGAACTTCGCGTAGCGAAGCTGATTGGCTCTCCGGTGTCTGTCAACATTCTAAACAGTCCGGAGCGGCCGCCATCTTGTCTCTCGGTAGGATTGAGAGACAAGAGGAGGCCAAAACAAAGGGGGAAATGACCATAAGGGGGCATAGTATATCCTCCCTGACCCCCTAGGTTTAATGTGGAGGCTTTAAAAGGGCCCCGCGGGGCAAAAAAATAATAATTTTTTTTTTGTTTTTTTGCGTGGGTAGCGCCCGGTTCGCGAACCGGGAAGCGTTCTGGGCAGCGTACTATAATGAAAAATGAATGATAGACTTTTCAAATACTGTATGTTAATTGATTGTTGGTTTTGTTGATTATGTTTTAATTTTTTTATTTTTTAAGCAATTATTTATTATTGTGATTGTGTTTCAAAATTTAATAACATTTCTAACATTTAACTAGTTTATGAATTACATATAAAAATGATTAAAGACTCAAACAATTTGTTTATTTTACATACAATTTTATTTTTCAGATTGTTTTTCAAAATTTAATAGAACGTTCAGCATTTGACTGTCCGATATGTCCTCTTGTTGAGTGAACATAAGTTCCCACATTTGACCGTCATCATAATGGAGTAAATGATCGACAGATTCTACACATTGAAGTAATTCATAGTCCCGTGACTCATCCATGAAGTCATCAATGGGTTCCATAACTTGTCCATAACTTGTTCATTGTTGCTGTCCAGAACAATTTCGAAGGAAACATTCTGCTCACCTTCCATTTTATTGCTGTAATTTGCATAAAAAATAAATATATCAGTAGTGATAGGACACTGTTGGGTTTAAGTTCAGACAGGTACTTGTGAGTTTATAACAGAGAAGTAATCTATGGGCACTGTATGGTTTCAGGCGTGAAGTAGTACTATTAAAAAGTGCCTGTGAAGAAGCCTAAGTAAATTCATAATTATACCACAGAAACCTAAATCAATCCATAATTATAATAAAGAAGCCTTTCTCAATGTCTAACTCTTACAGAGGGATAGTATATAACTATCTGAAAATGTTTTCAAATTTATAAAATAATATCTCACCTTCTAAAAACAAGTTTAAGTTGTGAGTGAAAATGATCTTGCAATGTAATTCAGGAAGTAGTCGTCAAAATGGATGTGTTTCTCTCTCTTTCTTTATATATATTCAGGTACATAACCAATCAAATGTCAGGTAAAAAAAGTAGAAAATGAAAGTAACATTTTCATTGGTTGTCAATTCCAACACTTCAGATGTGTTTTGAGAAGTAATTTACCTCAGGGTATTTAGAGAGGTCTACAGGCTAAATGGTTAAATGGAATTCCAATCAAATTTGTGAAAATGGTAGGGATTGGTATGTAGTATGAGCTAATCTATATTTGGTGAAATTGTCTCCAGTGGCTTTTCTGTAAACTACTTTCCCACCTTTTTTGATGGTGCGCTTCCCAGGGAGCGACCCGGTACGCGAACTGTTGAGCGCCCCGGATCGCGAACCTTAAGCGTTACGGGAGTCCACCATTTTGTGTTTCGGTCGAATTAAGATACAAGATGGAGGGCAAATAATGTTCAGAATGGGTAGAAGGGGGCACGGTAGACTTATCTTGACCCCCTAGGTTTTCTGAGGGTGGCTGAGGAGGCCCATATGTGCGAAAAAAAAACATTTTTTAAAAAATTTAGCGAGGTTAGCTCCCGGTTCGCGTACCGGGTAGCGCCCCAGGGAGCGTACTTTTTTGAAAATTAGTGAAAAATGTTAGAGTAAAATAATAATTGTGAATGATCAGATGTAGGGTAGCTCTGAGAAGAGCTTTTGGGTTTATGGTACATTTAGGTACTTATAAGTAGGTACCAATGCACAGTCTTAAATTCAGAATGAAAATTCTGTTGCCCTCATCTGAGAAGTGAACTCCATCTCCTCTGTAGATATCTTGCATGTAGTAACGCAAGTTATTGTTGTACATGGAGCCCATTCCATGGACTCTCATGTAAGCTGAAACAGATTTGTTTACATGCTTCCTCGACTTCTCAATTTGTGGACAAAATTGGTTTGACCACCTCCATTTCTGTCTTTGGCATATATTTGAATATACCAAGGCAGTTTGAGGAAAAAGTGCCATCAATTGCTCAAAGGTGTCCTTTAAAAGCATTTCCAGACCTACCCCAGTCAAAGTGCCCAAATCATTACCTCCACAGTGCACAATTAACAGGTCAGGTTTTGGCAAATGCATAAAGGTTTTCACCAATGGTATCAATTGGTGACATTTTAATCCTCTGTGGCCAAACCACTTAATTTCCACATCTTGTAAATTGAGGTTAGGTAAATTTCTGTTCTTAGCATACCTGTGAGCCCAGTGGATATAACTATGTCCAACAATCCAGACAGAAAACATGGTGAGAGAAGGTTCTGCTGCAGTCAGATGAAGTGTGGCAATGAAATGGCAGTTGAAAAAATGAGAGTTTAAAATGAAAAAAACTGTGGAGTTTCTGTGTTAATGAAGCAGTAACAGTGATTGGTGGATTTTGATTGCTGAAAACAGAAAGTTAGGGTGCATGGATGAGTTCTTTGAAAGATGTATTTTGAATGGTCAATAAAAAATCATTAAATGAAAGATTGCAGTGGATACGCAGGTGCACTGAGAGTTCAGAGTTCAATTGCAACATTGTTGTGTGAACTTGCAAACACCAGAGGTCTTCCAAGAGGTGGTTGCCATGCAGAAAAGGCATGAAATGGCAGAGGGGGGAAGGGTTTTCATTTGAAAAAAAGTGAGGGAAGAGTTTTGATTGGGTGACATGAGAGATATGTGTGAAGAATTACAGCATTTCTGTGCTTTTGATAGCTGCAGACTCTGGAGTGCATACCTTTTGCTCTGCTGAAGACAAATTGGTGTGTTTCTGAGACTGTTTTCAAACTCAAAGTATTTGCTAAGGTGAGAAAATATTTCTTTAATTTAGATAGAGAATAGTGTGCTTTAAGGAGAAAATTATGAAGAAAGTTGTGTTTTTCAAATGTTGCTTTGTCTCAAGTGTTTTACAAATAGATTTTGTTTCTTTGAGAAAATGTAATTGGAGAAAATGTGAAGTATTAGTACTGACAGGGTGTTTTTCTGCATAGGAGCTGTGGAGTCTTTTCAAATTATGACTAGAAAATCGTTTTTGAGGAAAATTAATGGTTATAATATTTCTGACAAGGACATAATGGTGTATGCTTCTTTATAATGCAATTGACTGTCTCTGATGTTATTTTTCCCATTTTAATGTAAGACCTTTCTCTGTGGCGCAAATTGCTTGTAAATATGCTCCCACCTGTGCATGGCAAATTTAGATTTTGAATGTTTGTGTTACATAGCCATGTTAAAAGTGATACAAACATGCTGCAAAGGCAATCAAAAAACGCTTTTATGTGTCTTAAGGACATTTTAAGTAATTTTCCCATGTGCAGTGTTTTGAAATTATGATTTGAAAATTGTTTTTGGGAAAAAGGAATTGTTTTTAAATTTATGACAAGGACATAATGGTGTATGCTTCTTTATAAGGCAATTGACTGTCTCTGATGTTATTTTTCCCATTTCAATGTAAGACCTTTCTCTGTGGCGCAAATTGCTTGTAAATATGCTCCCACCTGTGCATGGCAAATTTAGATTTTGAATGTTTGTGTTACTTAGCCATGTTGAAAGTGATACAAACATGCTGCAAAGGCAATCAAAAAACGCCTTTATGTGTCTTAAGGACATTTGATGTCATTTTTCCCATATTACATTAAAAGACCTTTCTCCGTGGGGCACATTCCTTGTAAATATGGTTACACTTGTGCATGGTAAATTTAGATTTTGACTGTTTGAGTTACATAACCATGTTAAAAGTGACCCAAAAAAATTGCAAAGCCTTTCAAAAAACACTTTCATGTGTCTTAAGGACATTTTAAGTCATTTCCCTGTGGGCAGTGTTTTCAAATTATGACTTGAAAATCGTTTGTGAGGTAAAGGAATGTTGTTAATTTTTATGTGCGCCATATGCCCCCAAATTTCTTTTTCAGGGGTGCAGCAGGGTGTTCTTGAGACACCCCTGCACCTTTGGAAAAATTCCTAATTTGCGATGAGCTAATTGCTAATCGCAAATTGCACCTTCATTCCTATGGGCATCCTGGCCCATGGAAATGAATGGGTAATTTGCAATTAGCAATTTGCTCATCGCAAATTAGGAATGGTAAAGAATCGCTATTTATTCTTTAAAATTCGCTATTTTGGAAATGCAAAATAGTTTGATGATACATATGGCGGTTGATCTCTAACAAGATAAGAAGCTTAGGGATACATTTATGATGACTGGCGCAATGAAGTGGACATCACTTACTTCATTGGTAGAGCTTTACATGTATTATCTCCTCTGTATTCTTCATCAAGCGTAACTTTAATCTGCAATCCTGAGTAGGCCTCACCTTAAACAAACCTCTGGATAGGCCACACCTTATCGTCATCATGAATTAATCATTTAAAATGCTAGGGACAGATTTATGATAGGTGTATGCCTCTTTTGCGCCACTTACAAAACACTGCCCATGGGGAAATAACTTAAAATGTCCTTAAGACACATGAAAGTGTTTTTTTAAAGCCTTTGCAATTTTTTTGGGTCACTTTTAACATGGCTATGTGACTCAAACAGTCAAAATCTAAATTCACCATGCACAGGTGGGAGCATATTTACAAGGAATGTGCTCCATGGGGAAAGGTCTTACAATGTAATATGGGAAAAATGACATCAGAGACAGTGAAATGCCTTATAAAGAAACATACACCATTATGTCCTTGTCATAAATTTACAAACCATTCTTTTTCCCTAAAAACGATTTTCAAATCAAAATTTGAAAACACTGCACATGTGGAAATGACTTAAAATGTCCTTAATTCAAAATTTGCTATTCCTTATTTTGCGATTGCACTGAAGGATTTGCAAATTTTGCGATTCCTTAAATGCAATGTATCAAACAAAAAATATGTAAAAAATGACATTAAGGATTTGGAAACTACCACCAACTTCTAGTTTGTGGTAATTTGCGAATTCTTTTCAAAAAGCTTTTTTTCCAAAAAACAAAAGGTGCCATATGACGCCAATACATGCCCTTAGGGCATGTATGTGCGCCATAGGCCCCCAAATTTCTTTTTCAGGGGTGCAGCAGGGTGTTCTTGAGACACCCCTGCACCCTTGAAAAAATTCCTAATTTGCGATGAGCTAATTGCTAATTACAAATTGCACCTTCATTCCTATGAGCCTCCTAGCCCATGGAAATGAATGGGTAATTTGCAATTAGCAATTTGCTCATTGCAAATTAGGAATGGTAAAGAATTGCTATTTATTCCTTAAAATTCGCTATTTAGGAAATGCAAAATAGTTTGAAGATACATATGGCGGTTCATCTGTAACAAGATAAGAAGCTTAGGGATACATTTATGATGACTGGCGCAATAAAGTGGACATTACTTACTTCATTGGTAGGCCTTTACATGTATTATCTCCTCTGTATTCTTCATCAAGCGTAACTTTAATCTGCAATCCTGAGTAGGCCTCACCTTAAACAAACCTCTGGATAGGCCATACCTTATCGTCATCCTGGATTAATCATTTAAAATGCTAGGGACAGATTTATGATAGGTGTATGCCTCTTTTGCGCCACTGTGCGTCACTTTTATGATGCAGCGGCGGTGCAAAAGATTTGCTATGAGGCGACAAAATTACAAATTGATGCATTTAGGCAGATGTGTCATGGTGTAAAAAAAACGTGCCACATGAAACCGATGCAGCAGTGATGCAAAAGATGCACCATGTTGCAAGACAGGCCTCACTTGGGCCATATGTATCAAGCTAATTAGCATTCGCAAAGATAAAAATTCTGCAAATTTCGGCCTTTGCGAATGCTAATTAGACAAATGGTATGTATCAAACAAGTTTGATGCAAAATAAGGAAGAGCAATATTTGCTATTCCTTATTTTGCGATTGCACTGAAGGATTTGCAAATTTTGCGATTCCTTAAATGCAATGTATCAAACAAAAAATATGTAAAAAATGACATTAAGGATTTGGAAACTACCACCAACTTCTAGTTTGTGGTAATTTGCGAATTCTTTTCAAAAAGCTTTTTTTCCAAAAAACAAAAGGTGCCATATGACGCCAATACATGCCCTTAGGGCATGTATGTGCGCCATATGCCCCCAAATTTCTTTTTCAGGGGTGCAGCAGGGTGTTCTTGAGACACCCCTGCACCCTTGAAAAAATTCCTAATTTGCGATGAGCTAATTGCTAATCGCAAATTGCACCTTCATTCCTATGAGCCTCCTAGCCCATGGAAATGAATGGGTAATTTGCAATTAGCAATTTGCTCATTGCAAATTAGGAATGGTAAAGAATTGCTATTTATTCCTTGAAATTCGCTATTTAGGAAATGCAAAATAGTTTGATGATACATATGGCGGTTCATCTGTAACAAGATAAGAAGCTTAGGGATAGATTTATGATGACTGGCGCATCACCAGGGATGTGCCAGTCATCCTGCGCCGCTGTTCCGCCACCCATGGTGTGCTGCATTTACAATGCGGCGCAGCATGGGGCAAAAATGGCACAGATGCGTGACGTATCTGTGCTGTAAAGGTGGCGCATTGCTGGAATTGTATTGCAAGTGTGATGCAGCTCCAGCAAGGCTCAGAGGTGCCCCATCTCCACAATGTTGCGTCAAGACCTATGCCTGCTTAAAGCAGGCGCAGGGTTTTGACGCAGCTTTCTCCTATCTGATTGTAAATGCGGCACACCATGGGTGGCAGAGCAGCGGTGCACGTTAACTGGTGCATGCCTGGGGATGTGCCATTTAACATAAAT
This sequence comes from Lissotriton helveticus, assembly GCF_964261635.1. Classification (NCBI taxonomy): domain Eukaryota; kingdom Metazoa; phylum Chordata; class Amphibia; order Caudata; family Salamandridae; genus Lissotriton; species Lissotriton helveticus. Next base: position 217,765,791 of record NC_136063.1, on the reverse strand, counting down.
CTGCCCCTTTACATTTAAGTATGTGCAGGGGACACAGAGTCGGTGAGGCTTATCCAAGGTTAAGAAGAGATGAGTCCTGTTCACTGAAAAATTAGACATAGGCTTCACCTGCTCAGCATCGCTGGACATGGCTAAATAATAGCTGCAAAATGTTACTCTTGTTAAACAATTTTACTATTATAATCTCTGAGATTTGTCTCTTACTCTGCAACATCTCATTGTTGTTATCTTTCTTTAAAGATAAAGACAACATCAACATGAGCGATAATCTGCAATCAGTTGATTTTGACATCATCATTGAACTTGTAATTGAAACATCAGTGGATGTTGATCCCTTGGATGATTTAAATCCTGAGGATGAAGAAGAACGTGATGAGGATGCAGATTTGTCCGAATTATATGACATAGGGTGGGAAGCTGACCTGCTTGAGCCTATGGAACTATAAACATTTATTTTAAAAATGTATAATAAAAAAAAAGTTAAAATGTAAACCGTTTAATTTAAAAATAAAGACACCTTCAAAAACAGTTTATGTGTAGTGTCTTCAATAAAATATTAAAATATGCTCATAAAATTAGATCAGATTCACATATAAGATAGCACAGGTAACATGATTATAAATTCCATTTCTTTTCTGTTATTTCTGTATTCTAAAATTGCCATGCACTAAAAAATCTTATATGTAAAAATGTAAAGTAGTGTTTTAAGTTTTTGATTACTGTTATTGATGTACTGTTGGGTAATAGTGGTTAATAACATTTTTTAATATATTTTACCACAGATTCAACTGCAGATCATTTCAACATTTCACCATGCCAACGAAAGAAAGACTGAGAAAGGCTGCAAAACGTCAAAGACAGCAGGTGATTGAAAAAAAGCAGCAGTCCTCTAACAAAAAGATTTGTCAAGTCAACAAGAAAGCACCGGGTAAGAGTACAAAAACATTCATAAGAAATATTTGCAGTAAAAAAAATATTACTACAGAAAATGTTTCAGTCCAGAAAAAGAAAAGCAATTCAAATGGAAAGGAAAGGCCAATCAAAAATGTTACTGCTAGAGCAAGAGATAACTCTGTGCATGATAGTAGAAGGAAACAACAGTTTAGGGACATTCGTAAACGAATGTTCCGCAACAGGATAATTGGCAATTTGTTAAAAAATATTAAGAAAGGTCAACAGAAAGTGGTTTTTTATAAGAGAAAAAAAAAAGTTGAGAAAGTTATTGATCAGGCATTTGAAATTAAACGTAAGTTATTTATTTTGATAATCAATAGAATTAGGAAGCTAAACAAGGCAATTTATGATTTCAAAAGAAATAGTAGATGGAAGAGAATAGTTAATCATAGTAATTTTTGTGAAGTTTTTTCTGGAGAATGGATGCATAGTTCAAGCTGTGAGGCATTTTTTAATGAGGACAGTTATTTCCAGGATAATGATTTGGTGCATGCAGTTGACACCAGTGGTCGTGCTTATAAAGTGAAAGATGGTTGTCCAGTTGAAAAAGAAAAACTTGTGACAACAGAGGCAGAAGAGGTGTTAGGTAATGAGGTTTTAGGAAGATGTGCAAGGGTCCTGTGTACACCTGGAAGTGTAGTAGTATTTGCAGTGTGCGACAGGATTCCATCAATTTGCTTTGTGATTTTGTACGGTCATTTAATAAGAAAAGTTTGAAGCAGAAAATAAGGTTGTTGCAAGAATTAGATCCTTGCAGAGTGAGAGAAGTGACAGGTTTGCATGGTCATTCACTGGCTTGTCTTTCCAGGAGAGTATGCCAGAGTGTTTTTCATCATTTCAGGATGCTAGCAGTGCATCATAATAAAGTGAGGAAATTAGTTAGAATGTTGTATTATGCTAAGAGTCCAGCAATTATGCTTAAAAAATTATGTGCTGCTCTTTTGCATGGTTCTGAAATAGATGTGAAGAATATATGTGAAGAAATTGAGTTTTGTTACTTTGGAAGTAAAGAGGAGAATGTTGAAATTGACCAAGAAGAAGCGGGTAATGTGGAAGATAGTGTACAGGTTTCCAGTACAGATAATTTCCAGAGGGAAATTGCCACGTTTCAGGTCAAATCAAGTGAGAGGCCCAATTTCACTTGTGTGTGTTGTCGACGCACTTATTATAAGAATCAGACTAAGTTAGTGGATTTATATGCAAAAAGTGAAAGGGAAAATAATAGTGAATGGAAGGATTTCGCAACATACTTGATGGTAGAAAATTGTTTTGATTTGGGATTGGATCAACGTGTTTGTACTTATTGTTGTTGCAAATTAAATCAAAACCAGATGCCTGCTAGAGCAGTTCATAATAATCTGGAATTGGTTGAGATTCCTTCTGAATTGAAGGATTTAAATACTTATGAATCTATTTTGATTCAAAGTATCCATCCCTTTCAGGCTATTGTAAGAATGGATCCAAAGACAGGGAAATTGCCTCCATCAGATTTACAGAGAGGATTAAAGGGAAGAGTTGTTTATTTGCCTCTAGATTTGAAGAAAAACATTAACACAATTGGAGTAGAAAAAGTGGACGAGGAACCTCTGGTTATCTTAGTTAATGGGGTTCCGACAAAGAATAAGAAAATATGGCAAGATTTAGTAGATGTTAGGAAAGTTAAAAAGGCAACATTGTATTTGAAAAAAAATAATAAATACTATAAGAATGTATATGTTGCAGAAGAGGAAGTAAGTGAGGAAGAGGATAGCGATTTGTGTGCTGGTCAAATTGAGAAAGTAGAAACTTCTACTAGTGAAGAAATATATGAACATTATAGTGTTCATCCTTTGCATTCCAAGGAAGTCATGGGGAATGCTATTGAGTTGTTTCAAATGAAACAAGCCAAAGGGAGTCCCATTAGTGTTTGGGAGGAAAGTTTGGAAGCTCGGTGTTTCCCACAGCTTTTTCCAACAGGTCAGGGAGGAAGATATGATGAGCGACCTCATCAAATTCCTGCTTCTGAATACCGGACTTTGCGATTGTATGCAGGAGATGCTAGGTTTCGACAATGCATTCCTTATTTGTTTCATCTCCTGTTTGAAAGCGATCTGTCTGGACTGTCATATGCAGTGAACCACATCTTGAAAAGTGGTATACACATGCAAAACATCTCGGCAAGTGACTTTATGGATAAAGTCAATGTCCAAGACAGTATTTTGGATTCTCACCTGATTAATCTCATGGCGTGTCAGCGTGGTACTAATGAGTACTGGTACCGTCGTCATGGTGATTTAAAATGTATGCTGAGGAACTTAGGTACTCCCACATGGTTCCTCACTCTGAGCTGTGCCGAGTATGGCTGGGAAGACTTACTTGAATTTCTACGAGAGGCAAATGCTAACGTAGAAAACATCGAATTCAAGACACCCGGAGAACTCTGCTCTTTGGATCCAGTCAATGTATGTAGGTACTTCAATCATAGATTTGAAGCTATGATGTCTTTCATCATGAATAAGAAGAATCCACCTCTTGGAGAGGTGTTGGATTTCTTCTGGAGAAAGGAGTACCAAGCAAGAGGTGCTCCTCATATACATATGTTGCTGTGGATCAAGGATGCACCTAAATTTGGAACGGATCCAGAAGACTCAGTGATGAGTTTTATACAACAGTATTCTACGTGTGCTGTTCCAAACGCAAAGGAGAAGAAAAGCCTAGGAGAAAAAGTTCTGCGTTTCCAAAGCCATCGATGTGGAAAGTACTGTCGTCGTAAATTCCGAAACAAGGACAAGTTCTACACCAAATGTCGTTTCGGTTTTCCACGACCGGTGATTTCTAAAGGAAGAGTAAACAGTTTGATGAATTCGCTGCGACATAATGTGATGAAGAAATCACCTAAAAACACATACAATTTGAAGAGGAACGAAGAGTCCAAGTACATCAACGACTACAACCCGGTGATTTTGTCCATGTGGAATGCTAACATGGATATACAGTTTGTGGCTGATAACTGTATGGCTGTGGCTCGGTATGTGACGTCTTACATCACCAAAAAAGAGAAGACAGAATTGAAGGATATGTGGGAGGACATTTCCCATGAAAAGAGCCTCAGCAAGAAGTTGTACAGTTTCAGTCTGAAGATGTTGTCGCATCGAGAAATCGGAGCGTACGAATGTTCTGACCGGTTGTCTTCAGCAAGTCTCTATGCCAAGTCCAGGAGTATCATTTGGGCGAGTCTTGGTCTTGCTGCAACGCGTAATCGAGTTCTCAAACCTGTGCGGGAAATTGAGTATTTGGCGGAAAAGGAGCCAAACAGTACTGACATTTTGAAGACCAACATGTTGGATACATATTATCCAAATCGAAGCAGTCACCTCGAGAATGTTTGTCTGTATGAGGTTCTGCAAAATTACATATTCAAGAGGAACATCAAAGAAGATACTGAGAAAGGAGTGTATGCTGTAATAGGAAGTGAGGGATGTCTGGTCAAGCAAAGAAAATGCCACTTGGTAAACCATCGAAAATTGAGTGGCGAATCTCCTGAAAAAAAGGAGTTTTTCTATTTAGCACTTTTGCAACTTTTCAAGCCTTGGCGTGCAGAAGAGGAACTGCTTGGAGATTTTCTCTGTTACGAAGACTCTTTCAATGCCGCCAAGGAGACCATAGAATGTCCTGCTTTTCCCAAATATGTAGAAATGTTGAATGCGGAAATTGAGCAGGAAGCAATGATTGCAGCCGAGATTGCCAGAGACAGTTCTCAGGACAGTCAGAGTTCTGCTTCATTGAGTCAGGATCCACTAGGAGGACCTGCTATCGAAAATGAAGCTGCCACTGCTATGAATGAAGTGGAAAGAGCCATGGCACATGCTCAGGAGGATGCGGTTAACTTAGAAGAGTTGGAAAGACAACTCAACATTGAGCAGAGGAAAATATATGACGAAGTTACCATGCAAATTGATCATGGATTAAGTCATGACAAGAAAGAGTGCTCATGTACGTCGTTGAAGCCTGTCCGACTGTACGTGAGTGGAGAAGCGGGAACTGGAAAAAGTTTCCTCATTAAAGCAATTTCATGCTATTTGCAGGAAAGGACAGAGTCATCGCTGTCTTGTGTTGTCACCGCTCCAACTGGACTGGCAGCACATAACATTAAAGGGATTACTTTACATCGTTTACTGATGCTGCCAGTGGAGCATGACAACAAATTACAATATCACAAGCTATCTGGAGATGCTTGTTTTGAAGTTTCAAGAATCTTGAGGAAAATGAAACTTCTTATCATTGACGAAGTAAGCATGGTTTCCAATGTCATGCTTGCCTTTGTGCATTTGAGAATGCAAGAAGTTCTCAAAACAGAGTATGATGTGTTATTTGGTGGCAAACACATAATTGTTTTCGGAGATCTTCTGCAGCTGACACCAGTGAAAGGGCAACCTGTGTTCAAAATGCTCACGCATGAAGATACCAGGAAGTGCCTAGGCAGCATTGGCAACGTCAATATATGGTTAAACTTCAATTATGCTGAACTGCATGAAAATATGCGTCAGGCGAAGGATGAAGTTTACAAGACTATTCTACAAGATGTTAGAATTGGAAAAGTGACCGAGCATGGGAAAGACGCTTTACATGAACGATTACTGTCAAATTTATATCCAGAACAAGATGTTGTGCCAGAGAATATTTTTCAGAAAATTACTGAGAAGAAATCTGGAATATGTTTGATGCCAACTCTTGCAGAATGTGCCAAATTCAACAACAAAATGTTGCATTTAGAAAAGCAAGAGATTGTGAAACTGGAAGCTATTGACAGAGTAGAGCATATGGGATCAACAATTATTTTGTCTGAGAATCTGAAAACAAAATTGGATTCATTAGAGAAGAGTATATCTAAAACTGCAGGTTTTGAAAAGACTCTGAATGTGTGCTTGAACTGCCGTATAATTTTAAGAAGGGATTTACATGTTGAAAGAGGTCTGGTAAATGGATCAATGGGTAATGTTGTTGATTTTGTAAAATACAGAAATAGAGATGGAATTGAATTTTTAAAAATTAAATTTGATGGCATTGAGGAAGTACAGCTAATTGGTTGTTGCTCTGCTAGATTTTTGCTTGTAAAAGACTTATATGTTCGCCGTAAGCAGTTTCCTGTTTGCTTGGCATATGCGGTGACAATCCATAAATCGCAAGGTTTAAGTGTAGACAGTGCATTGGTGAATATTGGCAGTTCTGTGTTCAAGGAGGGTATGGCATATGTGGCATTGTCACGAGTTAGAACTTTATCGGGATTGTACTTGATTGAGTGTGATGTCACAAGCATTTGTGCGGATCTAGATTGTGTTAAGGAATACAATAGGTTAAGAAGAGAGTATGCGCCACATTTGCCTCAATATCCTTTGTTTGAGAAACGTGTGGTAGGCCGGAAACGAAGAAATGTAACCAATACTGGGGAGGTTGTAGCAAAAAGACGAAAAGTCGATGAACCTGAAATTATAAGCAGAAACAAAAAGAATTCTGTTGAAGATGTTGTTGGTTTTCAATTTGAAAACAGTTCTGGTGTCAACTGCTATGCTAATGTAGTGGTTAATGTTTTGTTTTCTCTAGAAAATGTAAAAGAAGAGATTGTTGTCAATTCTGATCAAAGATTTTGCAGTTTGTTAAATTCTGTGTTAGAGAAATGTAGCACTGATAGAACAAACATAGAAAGTGTGTCTGAAATTCGAAATCTGTTAGACAGATGTTCAGGCCAAACACAATTCTCTCAAACTATTCAGCAAGATTGTCAGGAGTTTTTAATGTATATGCTTGATGTATTGCATGCTGAAGGTGTAGATGTAGATCAGCTGTTTGGGCTTTCTTATCAATGGCAGCATGACTGCGAGAACTGTATGGTATCAAGTACTACTAGTGTAGACTCAGAAATATTTATATATTTAACTTTGCCAGACAGTAAATCAGTCTCCTTTAATAAGCTAGTAAAAGCAGCTGATCACAACATGGAGTGTAGCCAATGTAAATCTGAAATGATGTCCACATTATTTATACGAACATATGGCCAGTATGTCATTTTAATGTTCCAACGATGTAGGCCTGATGGAACAAAATTGACAACTTTAATTAAAAATGTTGTGGCTTCGCAGTTGTCAATATCAGGAAGGACTTTTGTAACTGCAGCAATTATATATCATGACGGTCCTTCAATAACATCAGGACATTACACAGCTTATTTAAAGTCTAGAAATGGCTGGTCATTTTGCAATGATTCTGTTTTAATTTTCCCCAAAAAAATTGCCGTATGACCTTAAAAACTCTTACCTGGTGTTTTTAAAACCAAAATTTTAGGGAAAGAATCTCGGGATGTGCTCTGTGGAATTTCAAGAAGTTCTAATGGCTCCTACACGATTTGGCCTTGAGGATAAGTGTAGTTCAGGTACATAACTTCTAACCATAAGACTGGACGTCATGGAGAAATAAGTGCACTTTGAATGAGTTCAGAAAAACTATTTCTTTTTATAAGCTAATTGAAGCAGCCAATCAAAACATAGAGTAGAGGGAATGTAAGTCTGCAATGCTGTCTACTGTTTTACATTGCTTTGTGATTAAAAGTGATGTAGAGAATTAAATAATTGTAGTAGTCATAGAGGTAGTGTAAGTCTGCTTCATAGTAAGCAGTATCAGTGTCATAGGAAATGTAGAACATGACTGAGCAAGAAGGGGAAGATATTACTATTCCAGGATTGTGAAAATGATCTTCAACATTTTAATTCTGAAAGTTGCAGAAATGCCAAATGACGGGATTGGCTTACAAGAAATCCAAGAGTTATAAATGGCTCTGACAAGATTTGGCTTTGTGGAAACTTGTGGTAGAGAGCAAGAAGTCATTTATTGCATGTAACATGTTTTTAAAAACGATGGAGGTTTTCTTTCAGAAAGTGGCGGGCTGAAAGTAATAACAGCACAACAGAGTGTAAGCTGTTCATAGGACATCCTTTGACGTCATGGAAAGTAAGTTAACTTTAAGGAGTTCTGAATTCTGATTTGTTATGTTGTATGGGTTTTTTAAACACAATCATTTTGATTGTGTTTTTTTTTCCCCGCTGTTATATGATGAATACCTTCAAGTCACTGTTTTTAGTGAATTTTGATACATTCTGAGAACAGCAAAAATAAACCATTTAACATGTATAATTAATTCTGTACTGTTTGCATTTATGATGTATATGTAGAACTGTGTAGGAGGCATGGAGAAGGTGAGGCTTCTGTAAGTGTCAAAGTTGTTGCATGCAGTGCTGCACTTCTGCGTACTCTTTCATATGCTGGACTACATCTGCACAATGAGATACCTAAGCAAAGGAAACACAAGTGATGTGATTGTGAAATGAGCAAAAGAAATTGCACGTATTTCAATTACATCACCTGTGTTTCCTATCATTACGAATCACATTGTGCAGATCAAGTTTAGGTCTGTCCAGGGAAACATAGGAGGTTTGGACTTTGTTCAAGAGTGCAGTGGACATGACTCACTTCATTGGTAGACCTTCACATGTATTATGTCCTCTATTCTCTTCAACAACTCGAAATTTCATCTGCAACCCTGAGTAGGCCTCACCTCAAACAAACCTCTGGATAGGACACATCTTATTGGCATCCTGAAGCAATCATTTAAAATTTTAGTGTCTTGCGACACTTTTCTGAGACAACAGCAATGCAAAAGATGCACCATGTTTTAAGATAGGCCTCACTTCATCTGCATCAAGATACTGTTAGTTTAAAATGTATATCTTTAGGACTGTGTAGGGGGCCTGGAGAAGCAGAAGCTTCTGTAAGTGTCAAAGTTGTTGAAAAACTGTTTGCCTTCAATCTTTTCCCTTGTGTTTTGTAATTTTTAAATACATGTTTTAATATTTTTCAAATGTTTATTCTCTCTTTCACAGATTGAAAGTATAAAAACAAAAAGTGAGTAATTTAACGACAATTATAAGGTAAATGTTTTGTACTCTTTTCGTTACATTTCTGTCACATTTAACTTCTATTAGTTCCACTGCTTCATTTCTTTAACCCTCAGTTTCCTGCCTTTGCTACTTCCCTCATTCCTTTCTCTATTACCTACTTACTCAACTCCTTCCACTCTTTTTCTCAGTCCCTCTCTTCTCATAGTTCCTCACTCTTGTTCACTCACTCCGTCTCTATTACTCTTAGTGTCTTTGACTGATCACTCTATCACTATTTGTTCATAATGCTTTCTCTGTGTAGTTGAAGCACACTAAGGGGCATATTATGAACACAGCCAATAAAATTATTGCTGTTTTTATTGGCAGAAAACTGGTGCAAAAGTGGTTTTAGCGGCAGTTTTCTGCCGCAAAAGCGGCTTTAGCGACACATTTCTGCCAATAAAAGCTGCAAAACTTTTATTGCCTATGTTGATGATATGGCTCTATGTTACTTACATTTCTTTGCTGTTTCAATTAATCTTTTTCTGTTATTTTTGGTTTTCTGTTTTCTATTTTTTCTCTCTGTTATTCCCCATGTTTTAATCTTATTTTGAACATTCACTCACATTCTCCAAGAAACTCTTCTTTGTTAATGTTATACTCTCTTTTTTTTTCTTTCACTTCCTTATCTATTTTGTTTTTCACAATTATACCCTCTTCCGTCTTTTCTTCGGTAAATAGATCTATTAAACAGTATCTCTTCTTTACTGCCTATAGCTGTCTTTCTTTTAACATCACTCTCTGTTTACTTTCCTTATACTTACTCTTTTTTTTTTTTTGGTTAGCTCCCGGTCCGCGTACCGGGAAGCTAACCGGGAAGCGAACCAAAAGAAATAGAGCTTGCCAGAGTGCTAAACATTCTAGCAATTTTTTTTGAAAGGGGAGGTAGTTCTGAAAAGAACTTTTTTTTAAATATTTTTGTTGTTTTATATTTTTTTTATTTTTTGAACATTTTTAGTTTTTTTTGTATTTTTTGAACGATTTTATATTTTTTTTGGTTTATTTGGGGGGGGGAAACAACAAAAAACAGGCATTGAAAAGGGCTCAACAGGAGCAAAAAAAAAAATTACTGGGGGCGGTTAGGGCAATTATGATGTTCATAAGCCAGGTTGATAGCATTTATACTCATATTGCCACATGCTATCAACGCACCACAGTGCATACAAGTATGTTTCATGTGGCCAAAATTCTCTTGTATGTTTGGCACAGTTTCCCGTGCCTCTGCTGGTGTCAATGAAATTGACGATCTTGATCTGGCCACAGGAGTTGATGTTGGATTTTCCTCCAAATCCCGTATTTCCGCCCGGCTGTAATTAAGTGGATGCTTCCTGGTCATGTGCCTGTGCATAGTATAGTTCCCATAACTATACTTCTTATCCGTCCCCCTTGATAATTTATCTTTGCAGATGAGGCAGGTGACATACCTCGCATTCACTTTTTTTTGGCCAGGAGGGATTGAATAAAACTGCCAGATGAAACTGGCTTTCTTATGGGAAACCCGGGGCAGCTCTTCCAAGAACTGTGGTTCTTCTCCCTCCTCTTCCTCCATTTCTTCCTCTTCCTCCTCTGTGTTGGTCATGACCTGGGGAGGTGGTCCTCTCTTCCCATGAGGAGGTGGAGGTGGTGGTGGGGGTGCACCAGCTGAAGCAACTACTGAAGCCATTTCTGAAGTATTAATAAAGGTCTTCCTCTCACAATGATGAAAGTCAGAGTGAGGAAAGAAGGAGGGGTTTTCATCATTTGGGAAAAACAATAGTTCTCAACCAATGAAAAGTGTTATTTTTAGGTCACCTGACCTAGCCTTACATGATTATGAAACCAAAAGTGAAATGAACCAATGAAAAGTTTTATTAACAAGTCACATGACCTCTCACGCTCATGTTACGCGCTGCGGAACGCGCCCCGGTTAGCTTCCGGGTCGCTGCGCTTCGCGCCTCGGTCCGCGCCCCGGAGCACTTCCGGGTGCGCTAACGCGGTACGTCACAAGACGCATTCCGCGGCAACGCGATACGTCGCGCTTTCGCGCCGCGCCGCGGATCGCTTCCGGGGAGCTGCGTTTCGCGCCTCGGTCCGCGCCCCGGGGCACTTCCGGGTGCGCTAACGCGGTACGTCATAAGACGCATTACGCGGCAACGCGATACGTCGCGCTTTCGCGACGCGTCACGATGTTGATTTCTTACCGGTTCGCGGACCGGGTCGCGGCATCAATTTGAGCTAACGGAAAGCTTTCCGGTTCGCGGACCGGGAGCGAAACAAAAAAAATATTTAAAAAAAAATTATTAATAAACATATAAAATATATTTTTGGATTTAAAGAAGAATACATTTTACAGCTATAGATATTAGCTTTTAAAAAACCAATGAAATTCACTGAAAAAAACATAGGTTATAGACCATATATAGTTAGGAATTAGCATTTACAAAACCTTGAAAATTCACTGAAAAAACCATAGGTTATACACCATATATAGTTAGGAATTAGCATTTAAAAAACCTTATTTTACTCACACAAAACCATTGAAATTCCATATATAGTTAGTTGTACTAACTATATATCGCGCACCCGCAATCCACTGCTGATCATGTCACATATTACATCATTCATGACATGGTCAGTGACATCACTGATGACATCACTGATGACATCTCAAATGACATCACTGATTCATGTAGTTCCAGAGGCTCACCAGTTACTCGGCAAGGTTGTGGACTGAGAGATATTTAAACACAAAAGCGTATAATATCAGATGGTACAACATTCATTAAAATGTATAAATTTAGTTAATTGAACAAGTTTTTCAATAGCGGTTAATATATATATATATATATATATATATATTACCTACTGGCGGTCGCCAGTAGGTATATATAGTTAGGATTTTTTCTCTATGGGTTTTTTGAAAATTCTATGTCTAATAACTTTGGCGTTTGTGGACGGAATCGGCTGAAATTTTCAGGAAAATGGCACATTTTGTTTCTGAGCAGCCCTTGAAAATTTGGGGGGGGGTTCGTCCAGTGGGGGCCGAGAAAAAAGGGGGGTCCCAAAACGTGTTTTTAACATTGAGTTTTCCATAGGGCGGTTGGCCTCACTTTTAGCCCGAACGGCTGAATGGATTTGCACGAAACTTGGCAAAATTGTAGGGACTGGTAGCCCGATGTGCCTTTTGTAGGTCTCAATATATGTGCTCCAGTGGATTTTGAGAAATTAACGTTTAAAAAAAGATATATATCTGTAACAGCGGACCGGTTAGCGCTCTGGTTCGCGGACTTTTCGCGCAACGGAGCTTTGTGAAGCGAAGCTGATTGGTTCTCCGGCGTCTGTCAACATTCCAAACAGTCCGTAGCGGCCGCCATCTTGTCTCTCGGTAGGATCGAGAGACAAGAGGAGGTCAAAACAAAGGGGGAAATAACTATAAGGGGGCATAGTAGATCCTCGCTGACCCCCTAGGTTTGATGTGGAGGTTTTAAAAGGGCCCCGCGGGGCAAAAAAAAATAATAAAAATAATAATTGAACGGCTGAATGGATTTGCACGAAACTTGGCAAAATATTAGGGACTGGTAGCCCGATGTGCCTTTGCTAGGTCTCAATATATGTGCTCCAGTGGATTTTGAGAAATTAACGTTCAAAAAAAGATATATATCTGTAACAGCGCTCCGCTTCGCGTAACGGAGGTTTGCGAAGCTGATTGGTCATTCTGTCACTGGGCTATAGTTGGGCTACATCTGGCTGATATTTGGGCTACATTTGTTTTTTTGTGTGTCTGGCGGCCATCTTTGGGCTACATTGGGCTACATTGGGCTTCATTGGGCTACATTCGGCTAATTAGCAAATAGCTCATCGCAAACTAGGAATGGTAAAGAATCGCTATTTATTCCTTAAAGTTCGCTATTTAGGAAATGCAAATAACTTTTATGATACATATGGCGGTTCATCTCTAACAAGATAAGAAGCATAGGGATAGATTTATGATGACTGGCGCATCACCAGGGATGTGTTAGTCATTCTGTGCCGCTGTTCCGTCACCTATGGTGTGCTGCATTTACAATGCGGCGCATCATGGGGCAAAAACAGCACAGATGCGTGATGTATCTGTGCCGTAAAGGTGGCGCATTGCTGGAGTTGTATCGCAAGTGTGATGAAGCTCCAGCAAGGGTCGGGGGTGCCCCTGTCGCAGGGTTTCTGTTCTCACACAGAACTGTGGACAGAGGATTGGAACCTCGGCGAATTAGGGTGTCCCAAAACTCACGTTAGTAATCAAAAACTATTTAGCAAGCTAGGTACAGTGTCACATTGGATATAACAAACTCTCAATGTTTAGACAATCCAGAATATGAACTTATAGTACCTCAGGATACGTGGAACTCATGAACAGTCGGTCGTTATATATTTCTTAGAAACCAGAACATGGAGTTAAGAAGAACACATGTGTATTTGAAATGTTTATTTACTAATGCCGTCTTCTCAGGCGTAGTACCTTAGATAATAAAAGTACACATATTATCAGTAGCAAAATTACCAGCATAGTTACTAGTACATAAAAAGTGAATGGTGATAGTATGTTAACATGCTGTAAATGAATAAGAGTTAGCAACACTTATAAGCAGCCGCGGGCCGTGGAGGGAGTTACGGTGAGGCAGGGAGGCGGGGAGGGGGAGAAGCAGGGTGGAGAATACAAGTACACATATTATCAGTAGCAAAATTACCAGCATAGTTACTAGTACATAAAAAGCGAATGGTGACAGTATGTTAACATGCTGTAAATGAATAAGAGTTAGCAACACTTATAAGCAGCCGCGGGCCGTGGAGGGAGTTACGGTGGGGCAGGGAGGCGGGGAGGGGGAGGGGCAAGGTAGAGAGGGCTCCACCCTGCTTCTCCCCCTCCCCGCCTCCCTGCCCCATCGTAACTCCCTCCACGGCCCGCGGCTGCTTATATCTCACCCTCCCTAATACACATATTATATTATTTGCTAAGAAGGTCTCTTTGTGTTGGTTTAGGGCGTGTCCATACTTTAGTGTCTTAGATTTGAAGGAATCACATCAGCATACACCAGCTCTCTCTTCATGTGAACCGCATCAACTGTTGTGTATGTGTGTTCGGCAAAGCAATATAAAACCCGCCTCATGCCCAGAATTGGCAGAAGTTGCACTTATGTTATGAGTATGAAGTCGTGGAGATCAGACCTCATAACAATTCTGTATCGTGTTGTTCTTGAAACTTTAGCACTCGCTGTACAGATATAGTTTAACAAGTAAAGCAGATAGTAGACCAATAACATATTATTCTCATGTAAACCACGATGAACTACTAGGTGGAAAGCTAAAGCAATAACTAAGTGTCGTGTGCAGAAGTTGCAAAAAAGGAAAAATGGCGTTTAAACCGGTAATGAGCCCATGCTAACTTAACACGGTGTAAAGATATCCAGGACCTAGATGACACCTCCTCATGATCCGGAAACGAACTGAATAAGATAATAGAAGTGCCATCTCATGAGAGCAGATTGCAAGTTTATATGTGGACGGTCCGCAAGGTAAAGCATTAAAAACTAGGAAAATTCAATGCTAAAGAAAAATAAAACAGCCAAGTACTTTATCGAGTCTTAAGCCAATAGGCAAGGTAAATAATAAAAACTTGACAAATAAGTCAATGAATTGTCAATGAAATGCTAGTACTCAGCATATCAAACATGAAAAAGGTCTATGACATAACTGTGTATGCAAAATAAGCTGCAACAGCCTCCAATAGGAAGTCACCGTCTTCATCCGAAAACAGTTCAGCCATCCAATTTAAAAGCGGAAAAGAACATACGTGCTCTCCCAGCACCGGATCCTCTATCACCATCAGAGGACAGCTCGGTGGGTTTTCAAGAAAGCTGTGTTCCAAGAAAGACTGTGCTGCCGCCAGTAAATTCCAGGGACCAAGTAGTCCATGCATCAATGCCACAGCCATAATCCTTTCGCCAGGACAAATCAACTCGTGAGTAATGATAGGAGTCATCAGCTGATTAAAGTCGACGTCAGGAGAAACCGGTCCGCAGAGACACAAATCAATGGCCCAATCGAAATCACAGGTCAGGCAGTGAAATACAGGCTGGACACAGGTGAAGTAGGAGAACCGAAAAGATAATCCATATGCCGTGCTTAATATCGCCAACGGCATTGTGCCATAATATTCTAGCATGCGATTGCGGAACAGTGTCAGCAGCTGCAGGGTCGGAGGTTGCATAGGAGGGACATCCATATTTAAAAATGTAAAAAAGCACAAGAGCGTCCGCTGGTAATGCAAGTAAAAATGCAATCCACGAACCAGAGTGGAGAAAATGGAATGAAAGGGAGCAGGGATGACTCCAAAGATTTTCTCAAATGAAGTCACGAGACCACTGGTAACAACTTTAAAAAAGTGTGCCAGGGATTTTGTGGAGGATGCGTTAAAGATAGTCGGAAACATGTTGCTGAAATTGAAAGGCAAACCTGTGTACGGGTGTTCGCTATGTGAAGTACGAAAGTTTCACGGGCCGAACTCAAGGCCACCTCTCTCTGAGACAAAAGAGCTCTTATTCTTGTCATGCCGTTGAAACGTGTCCCAAGGTTGGTATTTGTGGCCAGATTGAAAACTCCCTATGTTCATGTGTGGGAGGAAATAGAACATTTCTGCAGCAAATAACCCGTTCACTTACTGTTACGATAAAAGGAATACTTTTTAATTAACTCAGAACAATCTTCATTATTGAGCATCAAATAACTACCATTTTCCAACAACTTGAACGTGGGGATGATAGCAGGAACTGGCGTGCCTTGCAACACGCAAGCCATATTTGGTCGGTGTTTGTTGCATGAATCGTGTAACTGTATGTGCCTACACATTAGTGAATGATCTGGCGTCTCAGTGCATTCCTCTCCATTCAGATAAACTTCTTGATCATCTTTGAAACATCTGTATGTGTATGGAAGCGACCAGACCTCATGATCAAAAGCACTACCTAAAGGTTCATAAAGACCTATTGGTATATATTTCATACAATTTGAAAACTTATATAAAGCAAAAGGCAGCGTTATTAAACCGTGGATAAGGCATGTTGCCAAAAAACCCGCAATCCTCTGCTGATGATGTCACTGAGCATGTCATGAATGATGTAATATGTGACATCATCAGTAGTGGATTATGGGTAATAGTATCTCTAGTTTACTCCCCTATAGCTGTCTTTCTTTTAACATAAGTGTGTGTTTCCTTCCCTTATACTTACTGTTTTTGGTTCGCTTCCAGTTCGCGTACCAGCGAGCGAACTAGGAAGCGAACTAAGAGAAATAGAGGTTGGCACAGTTCCAAATATTGTACCAATTTTTTAATAACGGGGAGGTAGTTCTGAAAAGAACTTTTTTTTTTATTTTTCTGAACATTTTTTTACTGTTTTTGAATTTTTCGGAACAGTTTTATATTTTTTTGGGTTTTTCTTGGAGGGGGCAATGAAAACGATTCATTGTAAAGGGCTCAACAGGAGCAACAAAACAAAAAAAAGAAGTATTTATTATTTTGGGCGTTTCGGACAAACTTGCATATGATAGTCAATAGCTCTGTTGATCAGAGTGATGCTTCTTTCTCCGTAGGAAATGAATCCATCGCAAAATACGCAGGTGTGTTTTACTTCACCAAATCTCATTTGTATATTTGGCACCATCTCCCTGCCCTCTGGTCCCGTTACTTCCGGTACAACAGATCTTCTGGCCATAATAGGGAGATTATCTAGGTCGTTCCGAAACTGTGCAGCACTGTAGTTGTTAGGATGCCACCTAGTCATATGGCGATGCATTGTGTAGTTTCCGAAACTGTATTTTTTGTCGGTCCCTCTGGACAGTCTATCTTGACATATAAGGCAAGTTACGTATCTTGCATTTACTTTTTTCTGACCTTTGGGAATTTTAAAAAATTGCCAAATGAAGTTTTCTTTCCGGTGAGACGTCTTGGGCTGCTCAGGCAAAAACTGCCTCTCTTCGTGCTCGTCCTCCTGTTCCTCTTCTTCTTCTTCTTGTTGAATTACAACTTGAGCAGGTGGTCCACTCTTCCTTGGATGTGGTGGAGGTGGTGGGGAAGCACCAGCTGAAGCTACTAAAGAAGCCATTGCTCAGTGATCACAAAGGGTCTTTCTCTCACAATGATGAAAGTCAGAGTGAGGAAAGAAGGAGGGATTTTCATCATTTGGGAAAAACAAGAGTTCTCAACCAATCAAAAGTGTTCATTTTAGATTATATGACCTAGTCTTACATCATTAGGAAACCAAAAGTGAAATGAACCAATGAAAAGTGTTATTACCAAGTCACATGACTTGCTGTGTTTACGTTAAGCGCTTTGCAGGGCCTCCCGGTTTGCTTCCAGAAACCTGCGCTTTGGCACTCGCTTCGCGTACCAGTTTGCTAACGTAGCACGTCATATGACGTATCAAGCGACAACGTGGAACGTCATGCGGACGGGAGGCGTCACGATGTTGTTTTCTAACGCGGCACTTGCGGTAAAGAAACGTTTACCGGCTCGCGGTCTATTTCGCGGCATCAAGGTCAGCTAACGGGAAGCTTCCCGATTCGCGAAGCGGGAACGAAGAAAAAAAAATATTTAAAAAAAAAATTATTCATAAACATATAAAATATATTTTTGGATTTAAAGAAGAATACATTTTACAGCTACAGATATTAGCTGTTAAAAAACCAATGAAATTCACAGAAAAAACCATAGGTTATAGACCATATATAGTTAGGAATTAGCATTTACAAAACCTTGAAAATTCACTGAAAAAACCATAGGTTATAGACCATATATAGTTAGGAAATAGCATTTAGAAAACCTTATTTTACTCACACAAAACCATTGAAATTCCATATATAGTTAGTTGCACTAACTATATATCGCGCACCTGCAATCCACTGCTGATGATGTCACATATTACATCATTCATGACATGGTCAGTGACATCACTGATGACATCACTGATGACATCTCAAATGACATCACTGATGACATCACTGATGACAACATCCAGTGACTGTATGCTTCTGTAAAGTTAAAATATGTCTTACATATTGAAGAATGAGTGGATGTATAAGTGTCTGGATGAAGGATTTAGTAGGTGCATGACTGACTGTATAAGTGAGTGATTAAATGTGTCTCACTGAGTGCATGGGTTAGTGACTAAACTGTTTTAAATTGTGCATCATTGTGTCTGTTGTTTTGTAATCTGATGCATGTGTTGATCATTAGCTATATGACTAACTATATGGGTTATTGATTAGTTGCCCAAGTATTTGTATGGGAGACTGAGTGTGTGTGTGGGTGTCTGGGAGGTGTATGACTCTGTGCATAGATGTGTGAGCAGTTGATTCACTAGATGTATGGGTTCAAAAGTGCATGTGGAAACATCTGTATGGGCGGTTGACTGTGTGCATGAGTGTATTGGTGAGTGAATGGATATCTCAGTGCTACATGTCAAAGTAAGTACATATGTAAAACACAGTACATGTGATAGTTGACATATATAAATAACTGTGCATAAGAGCCAGTGAATGTGTGAGTGGCTGTATGGATTATTGTGAACTTGTATCAGGGATTGTATAACAGAGTAAATATGTGTTATTATATGTTCCAATAAGTAAGGTGTGTATAACTATATAGTTGAGGAAATCGAGGTGTGATTGATTCTTTGCAAGACTGACTAGGTGTGTGAGTAACTCCATGGATGAGTGACAGTCTGTGAGTGTCTGTTTACACTGAGTGTATCTAAGGTTATATTAGAGTCTGAAGAGGTTCATTGTATCATCACATGAATGATGTCATCAGTGATGTGATCAGTAATGTCAAATGAGATGTCATCAGTGATGTCATCAGTGATGTCATTTGAGATGTCATCAGTGATGTCATCAGTGATGTCACTGACCATGTCATGAATGATGTAATATGTGACATCATCAGCAGTGGATTGCAGGTGCGCGATATATAGTTAGTGCAACTAACTATATATGGAATTTCAATGGTTTTGTGTGAGTAAAATAAGGTTTTCTAAATGCTATTTCCTAACTATATATGGTCTATAACCTATGGTTTTTTCAGTGAATTTTCAAGGTTTTGTAAATGCTAATTCCTAACTATATATGGTCTATAACCTATGGTTTTTTCTGTGAATATATATATATATATATATACATGACAGGAGCTGTCAAAGCTCCTACCAAGTCAAAGAACATTGTTATGTCCTGGAGTGGGCACTCTGGGACATAGGGATGTGACCCTGGGGGTTGAGGGTCCCTAGGGGCATATTTGGCTCCAGGATGGGGACCACCTCCCACGCAGCCCTCCTCCTGTGTTGTGCACAGTCTGACCCCGGGGAAGTGGTGGTCCCCTGGTCTGTATATGGCCCAGGAGGGGGGCTGCATGGCCCCTGTCCAAGTTTACATTTTTTGTTTTGCCCTGGGAAGGTGGCTGTCCCTGGGGCATGGGAGGTCTGCGTGCCCTGAGCATATTTTCAAATGTTGCCCAAGGAGGTGGCTGTCCCCGGGGCATATCCAAGCCCCACATGGGAAGCCAAGTTGCCCTCCCTCCATTGTTAGTAAAAAAGCCCCGGGGAAGTGGTGGTCCCTGGGGCAAAAAACAGGCCAAGGAGAGGGGCCCCGTGCTCCCCCTCTTTTTATGTTTAAATGCCCGCATCTCCTAGGACCTTATCCAGCAGGGGGCTATAATGTACACAAGCGCAAGAGACCATGCTTGTTTTTTTTTTTAAACAATTGCCACGGATTTAAGGCTTTGTCGTGATTTTGCATCAAACCTTTTTCTTAAATGTGATTTTTTTATCCTGGAGGGGTCCCTCTGTTACCCCAGGGCGTGGTCTAGGGGGTCGAAGTAGTCCTACCCTGCCCCCTTTTCTTTTTTTAAACATTTTTTCTAGGACTTGGTTGAAGCTGAAGCTGAGTCCCAAAATGGCTGCCAACACTTCCTGGTTCAAGTGTTGGCATCCAATCAGATCTCTGCACGAGTGCTCGCAGAGACTTTGCATGCCTATATATACAAATTTGGATTTCTTTTAATAACTGTAAAATTACTAAATGGATTTCCACTAAATAAAAAAAGCATGATCTGCGGAATACAAAATAGCTTTCTTCTAAATTTTGTGTTTATCCGTCCAGCAGTTTGGGCTGTAGTCGTGTTCAAGACTCCTGTGGGAATTAATTACCATGAAAAACACACTTTTTTTGACCCCCCCTTTTTCTTCGGCCCGCTTGACGTATCACTCCATGCACAACTAGAATCACCTACACATTTTGGGAACAATTTCGTTAAGATTTGTCAAACAGTGCCAAAGATATTGGCAAGTCAAAAAAAGCTTATCATATGGAAACTAGGCCCTAACTATAACTACCGACTGGCAACAGCCAGTACGTAGTTATATATAGACAGCACGGTTAAATATGTAAATCTGCACCGAAGAAGTGGTCCGTGTCTGTGTTGGTTGGAGCTGGCGATTAGATCAAGCTGCTGCAGCGACTTCACGGAGTTCGAGGATATATATTTATATACAAGCATCGTGGCAACTTTCCCCACAGCCCCCACTTGGGAATTATCTTTTTGTGCACACTGTCTCAGTCAGCAACCACCTTGGTACAGATATGGACCACACAACCCAGAATGCAATTCTGCCTGTGAAGACCCATTGGGGCGGGGTTAGTGTGCTATAATCCACGCAGCTGCTTTGACTTTGTTCGTACAGCCAGTGAACAAGGGCTATGGAGCCCGAAACATGTTTCCCGTTTAGCTGATGGGGATCGGATGCGCTATGCTTGCTACCTGCATTAAAGAAGGTTACATTTCCACCTGTGTTGGCGACTCATTGCAAGGCAACTTTTTGGTAGAAATATGAATCGTGGCGCGCCTCGCCGCTGAGACGCCCCGCTGCGGATCCTGCGGCCCTACGGTGCTCGTCACAAAGAGCACCACGTGGAGTTGGAAATGCCAAATTTTGCCAGGATTGATATTTACAAGCATCGTGGCAGCTTTCCCCACAGCCCCCACTTGGGAATTATCTTTTTGTGCACACTGTCTCAGTCAGCAACCACCTTGGCACAGATATGGACCACACAACCCAGAATGCAATTCTGCCTGTGAAGACCCATTGGGGCGGGGTTAGTGTGCTATAATCCACGCAGCTGCTTTAAATTTGTTCGTACAGCCAGTGAACAAGGGCTATGGAGCCCGAAACATGTTTGGCGTTTAGCTGATGGGGATCGGATGCACTATGCTTGCTACCTGCATTAAAGAAGGTTACATTTCCACCTGTGTTGGCGACTCATTGCAAGGCAACTTTTTGGTAGAAATATATATATATATACATATAAAAACTCCACAGCCACTTCCAATCACACGGACCGGCGAAGCAGGAGACGGACAACAGGATCAGGTAAATATGTTTTATTTCTTGTTCTCAGGTAAAAACAGCAACAGCGCGTTTCGGGCTCAAGAGCCCTTGTTCACATGCGGATCGCTTCAACCATGTTGTTTTTTTATATGCTTAATAATGCACACCCACAATCTATTGCATCATTCATCATGTGACAACAAAAACCACTGAAGAAATACTGTCTCAAATCCTCTTTTTGACTTCCAAATGTTATAAATATTGCATGTCTATACAAAGTATAAACTAATTAAATTAATAACACACATCATGGAAGACTATTTACGAAAGAGTATAAAAAAGTGGGAAGTTGTTTTTTTCGCATAAATGGAAGACATATCAATGTCATTTGTATGAATCACTGTATAAATACAGGCTTTGCGCTATGAAAAAATAAGAGGGATAAATCCCCAAGCCCAATAAACAGGCAGTAAACTAATTCATCAAAATTCATCAATAGTTCACTCTTCAGACAGTACAAAATAGTAGATGTTAAAAGTGCAAAATCCTATTAGTATCCTAACAACGTTTTATGGTTGATGTGCAAACTGTGCAAAAAACGAGTGAAAATATTGTGCAAACCGTATGATAAATATTTGGTATATAAATATCATTAATAATAAAATTGACCAACGTCGAATTTCATTATTAAAAATCATCATAAATAACAATCTTCTATCATCACAGTAAAAAGTGCTAAAATGTGTTAAAAGGTGGAGAGAAATAGATGAAAAGAAAAAAATCATTATTAAAATCTTTTTAGTATTTTTCATCTATGTTAGCGATTGAAGGAGTAATTCATAATATTTACATAACATATGAAAACATATGCATTTGAAGTAAGAGATAATATCAAATAACATCTACATTTTATATATATCTTTCTCTCTTGCTGGCATGATAAATATATGTAAAAACAACAAATATAATTATTCCTACTTCAATGTCTAAAACCAACAGTACTAGTATCAACTGGTGGAGACAGATATCAACAATACTGATGTTAGGACTAAAACAGCACGGGGAACATTATTCTCATAAGAAATTATACATATATTCTGTATTGTTCAACCCGTTGGGCCATTTACTATCAAATTCCAAAATCATGGTGGTTTCCAGTTGCCTTAAACTGTGTTCTCTATTACCACCTCTGCGTGATTTTGGAATAGCCCCTACCACATAATATTTCAGGCACGCCAAATCATTATTGTGAAACCTTTTAAAATGACGCACTACCGGGTAGGCTGGGTCATTATGTAGGATGGCTCTGAAATGCTGTAAAACCCTAACATGCACCTGTAGGGTTGTACTACCGATGTAGTTCAAGCCACAGGTGCACGTCAAGACATAAACAGCGAAATCCGTCTTGCAATTAAAACTACCAGAGATTGCTATGTATTGAGAACTGAAAGGTGTCTGGTAATGAGTTCTATTTGTTCCAAATGTACATGCTCTACACGTAGTGCATTTCCGGAACCCCTGTGCTGGTTGCAGCCACATAGTACTCCGTTTGACTTCTGGGCTACTTTTATCCAAGACAGACCCCATACTTCTAGCTCTCCTGAAAGTGACTGAGGGGGTGTTTGGTAATTTCGAGCCGAGTATCAAATCAGTTAAAACTATGGGCCAGTTTTTCTTTATGATAGTCCTGATTTTGCTCTCTTCATTACTATATGTAGTAATAAATCTAGGACATTCATTGTTTTCATTATTGTGCTTCGCACCAGAACTCATTTCAAAATTCTCCGTATCATTAGATTTTGAAAGAAACAGACTTGATCTGGGTCGCAAGTTGGCTTTAGCTATAGCCTGATTTAAAATGACATCAGAATATCCACGCAATTTTAGTCTAGTTATGTCTTTTAAGCAAGATTCAAAATCACTAGTGGCACCATATATTCTCTTAAGTCTTCGGATTTCTCCGTAAGGAATGCTGTTGATGATGTGTTTGGGGTGCAGACTGGTAGCGTGTAAAGTCGTATTCCCCGCAGTGGGTTTTCTGAAAAGAGTAGTCTCTAATCTGGCATTTTTGATATAGACTTTCACGTCTGGAAATTCAATTTATTTTTTACACATGTGGGACGTGAAATTCAGATTGAGGGAATTGTCATTAATCTCTTCCACAAAGAGTGAAGCCTCCTCCTCATCTCCCTGCCATAAAATAAAAATATTGTCGATATAACGAAGATATTTTACAATTTTTTCATTGACCCAAACCTGATGTTTCTTGTTTAGGACCTGTTCCTCCCACCAGCCAATGTGTAAACACGCATAGCTGGGGGAAAAACAGGATCCCATCGCCACACCTCTAAGTCGTTTAAACAAATCCTTTCCAAAAAGGAAGAAATTATTGTAAAGACACCATTCTATAAGACTGATAATTACCTTATTATGCTCATAGTATTCATACAATCTTCTGCCCAAAAAGTGTTCAACAGCTTTTATCCCATTGATATGATCTATACTCGTATAAAGAGACTCTACATCGAGCGTTATTAGCAGCATGTCATCATTCCATTCTTGATCATTTCTTTTCTGTAAAAAGCCACTGGTGTCCCTAACATAACTATTTAAACTTTTTACCATGTCTTGCAGGAAAAAATCTATGTATTGGCCGATCTGTTCACTAGTGCTCTTAATAGCTGAAATGATCGGTCTTCCTGGTGTAGGAACTATACCTTTGTGAACCTTCGGGATCAAATATAGCACCGGAAGGACAGGGAATTCATTGTTCATAAATTTAAATTCCTCCATTGAAATTAAGCCTTCTCTGCGCCATTTCGATAACAATTTCAGTAGAGTCTCTTTCGCCTTTATTTAATCTTTGTCTGTAGTCTTTTCATAGCAATTGGTGTCTGCCAATTGTCTGTTGGCATCAATAATGTAATCTTTCTTGGGCCAGATGACCAAATTGCCACCTTTATCTGAGTTCTTTATCACGATATTTGTATTCTCATTCAGTTTCTTTATCAGATTGTTGTACTCTATTTGCTTGCGATTGTGTTTCTTTTTGTTTTTAGCAGTTCTATAAAGTTGTTTGATGTCATTAGTTACACAGTCGTGAAAAGTGTCAACAGCATCCTTAGTCATAAGGGTAATGAAGCTGGATTTAGATTTAAATGGAGTCATTCCAGCATCTTTTTGTGACATATTGATTTTATTGAGTCTTGACTGAGTGTTTGAATCAATATCCGGCCCCATTGGCTGTGCGTCGGTAGCATCCTTGAGGTCATGCATAGTCAAGAGGGTAGATATGTCTGAAGATGTTAAATCCAATCTTTCCGTTAAGGATTCAGACGGACGAGAGTCAGCCTCAGAAGATTTTTCGATGCTTTGCAATGCAAATAATTTTTTACATTTTAATTTTCTAATGAAGCAGAAAACATCGATGTGTGTTGACGCATAGTTAAAAGATTGTTTGGGGCAAAAGTTTAGTCCAAGAGCTAATAATTGCTCCTCCGCTTTAGTCAGTGTAATATCTGACAAATTGATGATAGATTTGTCATCTATTATTGTTTCCTTTGCCCGGTTGATTTCTTCTTCTTTTTTTGTTGTTATTTGTTTATGTTTTCTTCTTCTTTCTCGTCTTCTTTTGTTCCTCCGTTTCTTGTTACATTCTTTTGCCTCGGTCTCAATGTTTGCAGTCTTTCTTCGACTAAAAAATCAAATTCTTGTTCCAAATTCAATTTTGGTGCCGTTTGTATCTTGCAATCTGAGTCTAGACTGGAGTCACTGGTCAGAGATTCAGTTTCTGTACTTGACAAATCATCATTTGTTTCACGCATTGCCATTGCTCCCCTTTGTAAAGTTGTTTTCTTATTGCCTTTATCACTATATTGTTGCCGTTTTATAGTGTTGTATTTGCGTGCAAAGGTGAAGATTTGGCCGTTGCTATAGTCTGCTTGGTCACATGCAAATTTATGAACTTTCCTGACCTTTACTTTATCTTCATGCTTCTTTAGTATTTCAGCCATAGTTTCTTTTATTTTCCTAATCATCTCAGTTTCCTCAAACTTGTCAATTTCAGTATTTAGTCTCTCTATTTCCTTTAATATTTCCTCACTGTCTATAGCAGCATATTTTATAAGAATGTGGACCGAATTCATCGACGCTGCAAGATTGCTTTGCCCCCATTCCTTTAGCATCAAAGGATTAGGTTTGTCCAAGCTAGGTGCAAGTAAAATACGCAGACCTCTCGGGACATGCCCTGCCTCTGCATACTTAGTTTAGGAATAGTGCTCCCACCATTTCGAGATTTCTAGTCTCTTATTTTTCTCCAACTCTTTTAGCAATGTCTTTGCGCTAATTTCTTCATTTCCATTAGCATTACTCATAACCTTGTTAGGGTCTGCCGTGGAGACTGATATATTACCGAATAACTCCTTCGCCGCCACCTCTCTTGCGCGAACAGTTTCCGCCGACATGCTGTGTATGCCTGATATCACAGAAAACACGCTGCTTGAAAATCGCTGCAGCTTCCGTCTTTGACAACACCGATCTCAATATCTCCCCACCTGTGCAATGCCAGTAACTCACCGCGTGGTGTAAAAGTCAATCTTCGACAGGCCCTCCGACCCAGACGTTGCTCGCTTTCGCTGCTCCGCATATAGTATAATTTCAGCCGCTACCGGGGGTGTTCACCGCAATTCCAACAAGGATTTTCGGAAAAGTGGCTTGAAAGGCGAACGCCAACTTGCAGGGAGGGGGTCCATTACCGGAAGCAGGCCGACTTCCGTGTTAACATGCGAGAAAACTCCACAGCTACTTCCAATCACACGGACCGGCAAAGCAGGAGACGGACCACAGGATCTGGTAATGATGTTTTATTTCTTGTTCTCCGGTAAAATCAGCAACGTGTTTTGGGCTCAAGAGCCCTTGTTCACATGCGGATCGCTTTCACCATGTTGTTTTTATATATGCTTAATAGTGCACACCCACAATCTATTGCATAATTCATCATGTGACAAAAAAACCACTGAAGAAGTACTGTCTCAAATCCTCTTTTCGACTTCCAAATGTTATAAATATTGCATGTCTATACAAAGTATAAACTAATTAAATTAATAACACACATCATGGAAGAATATTTTCGAACCAGTATAAAAAAGTTGGAAGTTGTTTTTTGCGCATAAATGGAAGACATATCAATTTCAATTTTATAAATCACTGTATAAATACAGGCTTTGCGCTATGAAAAAATATATATTCACTGAAAAAACATAGGTTTCAGTGGTGTTATAGTTAGCTAGACAATTCACTCGTACAAAACCATAGAAATTCCCCCGTTATAGTTAGTTCAGCTAACTATAACTCGCTCGCCCGCAATGCACTGCTGATGAGGTCACATATTACATCACTCATGACATGGTCAGTGACATCACTCATGACATCACTGATGACATATCAAATGACATCACTGATGACATCACTGATGACATCATCCAGTGAATGTGTGTTTTTCAGAAAATTAAATATGTTTCATATTTGTATATCTTAGGTTCAATTGAAGAATAAATGGGTATATAAGTGTCTAAATAGATCATTTTTTTGTAAAATTGAAATTGGTTGTATAATTGACTGATTAAGTGTATCTTAGTGAATACATGTGTTAGCGAGTAATGTTTAAATATGTAACTATCTGTATCCGTCTCTCACTTTGTGTATACGTTGCTGCATTGGTTGGTGAGTAGCTACATGAGTGTCTATATGGGTTATTAGTTGTTTTTTGAGTATCAGTATGAGTGTGTGAGTGTCTGTGTGGTTTGCTGGGGGGTATTACTTAGTGCATAAATGCATGAATGAATGATTTACTGTTTGTATGTGTTGAAGACAGTATGTGTGCAGCACTGTATGGGTGGATGAGTGTGTGGATGGGTGTGTTAGTGAGTAAATCACTCTCAATTGTGTCTTTATGAGTATAACTACATATGTTTTAAACTAGTATATGTCAGTATTTGTGTTTATACGTGAGTATATGTGAGAGTGAGAGATTGGAACAGTTCCTGTATAAATAAGTATGTGTTTTGATAAGAGATGGTTTAAGAGAGTAAGTATGTGTAAATTTCTGTAGAAGTAAGTTTGGTGATGTGTGTATAACTGTATACGCAAGTAAATGGATGTTTAATACTTTGTTTGCATGTGTGACTATGTGTGTGAGTAACTCTATGGATGAGTGTCGGTGTGTAACAGGATGTATAGATGTATGAGAAAAATGATGAGTGAGTACATGTATGAGTGACTGTATAGGACTGTTGGTGAATGAGTGGATGTGTGTGTAGATCTTTGAATTACTGAATAGTTGTGTTCTATATTAGTGTTGGTATGTCCATTGTTTTTAAAATGTTAGTGTATATTTTTGAGTGTGTGTATCAAAGGTTATATTAGGCTGAGAGAAGGTCTGCTACTCTATCACAAGGATGATGTCATCAGTGATGTCATTTGAGATGTCATTTGAGATGTCATGAGTGATGTCATGAGTGATGTCACTGACCATGTCATGAGTGATGTAATATGTGACGTCATCAGCAGTGCATTGCGGGCACGTGAATCATAATTAGCTGAACTAACTATAACAGGGGAATTTCTAAGGTTTTGTATGAGTGAAATGTCCAGCTAACTATAACACCGCTGAAACCTATGGTGAATTTCTAAGGTTTTTTAAATGCTAATTAATAACTATAATGTTTCTGAAACCTATGTTTTTTTCAGTGAATTTCAAAGGTTTTTTAAATGCTAATTCCTAACTATAACACCCCTGAAACCTATGTTTTTTAGTGAATTTGAAAGGTTTTTAAATGCCAATTTCTAACTGTAACATGCCTGAAACCTTTGTTTTTTTAAGTGAACTTCTAAGGTTTTTTAAATACTAGTTTCAAACTAAGCCTACAGCGGTAGGACATGTGAAGAAAGAAGAAAAAACGCACAGAAAGAAGAAAAAGAAATGCAGAAAGAAGCAACAGAAGTCCTCATAGACGAATAAAAGTGCAGGAAGAATGAAGACATGTCGAAAAAGAACAAAGAGAGGAGCAGAAAGAGTCTTTCTTGCAAAATAATCCTGTACCCTCAACTTTTTCAGATGGGTACTGGTGGTAACTGACTCTTGTCTAACCAGTCCTAGAGCCAGTGCTATGCCAAAAGCCACTTAGAATACTGTGAAAACACCTACATATACTAGGGAACACTATGCGTTGGGGTACCCCTGGGATTACCATGGCCTCCTCTGTTAGACCCTAGTACATAATAGGGAAGAAGGATTCAAACTACCTCTTAAAAAGTGCCACAGGGCGCGTTTGCACACTGGTGAAGGGAGGGGGGGACCTGAGGTGACCTGTGTGTGAACACGCCCTGTGGTTGTTTTAATTTGGGGGTTAAAGTCCCCCTGGATCCTGAGTGTCCCTTGGGTCCAACTAGCCCACCAGGTACCTCCAGTAAGTGCCAGAGAGCTGCATTGCAGAGAGGTGTAAAAAGGGGCACGGCTTGGACCACCTCTCTGCAACGCAGCGCAGTGGAGCTTACTGGAACCACATGGTGGGCTTGTTAGTCCCCAGGGGCCCTCAGAAAAGAAGGGGAATTATTTCCCCAACTTAAAATGCGCCACAGGGCAAGTTTGCATGCGTCACCTTAGGCCCCGGACCCTCCCTTGCCCACTGTGTAAACACGCCCTGTACCCTTTTTAAATTGGGAGATTAAGTCCCCTTGAATCCTGAGGGTCCCTAGGGTCCAACTATCCCACCAGGTACCTCCAGTAAGAGCTACAGAGCTGCGTTGCAGAGAGGTGTAAAAAGGGACACAGCCTGAGCCACCTCTCTGAAACGCAGCGCAGTGTCACTTACTGGAAGCACCTGGTGGGCTAGTTAGCCCCCAGGGGCCCTCAGGATTGAAGGGGAATTATTTCCCCAACTTAAAATGCGCCACAGGGCGTGTTTGCACACGTCACCTCAGGCCCCGTCCCCTCCCTCCCCTCACTGTGTAAACATGCCCTGTGGCCGTTATAAGTTGGGAGATTAAGTCCCCTTGAATCCTGGGGGTTCCTAGGGTCAAACTAGCCCACCAGGTACCTCCGTTAAGGACCACAAAGCTGAGTTGCAGGGAGGTGTAAAAAGGGGTGTGGCCTTGAGCACCTCTCTGCAACGCAGCTTCCTTGCGCATACTGGAGGTTACTGGTGGGCTAGTTGGCCCCCAGAGACCCCCAGTATTCAAGGGGAATTAGTTCGCCATCTGCAAACGCACCAGGTGGCGCGGTTGCAGAGTGCTGCAAGGAGGGGGCGGGGCCTCCGCGATGCCAGACTTTTTTTATTTATTCTTTTAAGAAGGGGGGCTCTGTGGCGCCCCGTCTTTTCCTAATTTATTGACCCTGGGGACCACATCCCCCAGGGCCTGACTTCTTTTTAAATGTTATTTGAAAAATAAAATTGTAAGGGGGCTGCATGGCCCCCCTCCCAAGGCAATAATCGGGCCCGGGTACCTCATCCCCCTGGGCAGCCCATTTTTTTAATTACTTTTTTTATTGGAGGGGGGCTGTGTGCCCCCCCCCCCCTCCTCAGGCCATTTATGGCCTTGGGGACCCCATCCCCCGGGGACGGCCTTTCCTTTTTTCCATTATTTAGAAAAAAAATTAAATAATGTGTAAGGAGGCCGCGTGGCCCCCCTCCCGGGCCACTAATAGGTTTCCTGCTCTCTCTTTCAAAAACCAAAGCACATTTTGTTATGGCAGGGCGGGAGTCGCGAGGCTCCTGCCCTTCCATAGCAAACTGCAGTGTCCTGGTGGTGGGCACCCCGGAACACTGCAGGAGCCGGCCCTGGGGGGTGGTGGTCCCCAGAGCCATCAAGGGCTCCAGCAGGGGGGCAGGGCGGCCCCCTCCCAGAATTTACAAAGCCCCGGGGAGGTGGTGGTCCCCGAGGGTGGGGGGCCCCTTTGGGCCCCCCATTACAATCTAAAGATTGCCCCTAGGATTTGGCCCACCCGGGGGCTGAATATTAAAGAAGCGTTGGAGCCCATGCTGCATTTTTTTTCCACAGCCGGATCCTCTGCGCTTCTTGTGGCTTTTAAAAAAAAATCTTTTTTTTTAGGCCTTGAGGGTCCTTGTGGGACCCCCTGAGCAGGCCTAGGGGGTCAGGGTGTTTCTACCCTGCCCCCTTTTCGTGTTTTGCAGGTTTGTTTTTCTCTTTTCTGGTGCTGGTGTGTTGACAGCCAATTAGCATGCAGCTCGTGATCGGGAAGGTGCGCAGATACTCCGTGCCTCTAGATATCGAAACTTTTTTAATTTTGATTTTCTCAGCAACTACTGAACAGATTTACACAATTTAACAAAAAGGGATCCTTCTGAACCAAGGACTACCTTTTTGCCAAATTTGGTGTAATTCCGTTCAGCAGTTCGGGCTGTAGCCGCGACAAAGTTGGGAGCAGACTGGAACGGGCCATAAATGTTTGAAAATTTCGCTAAGATTCGTCAATCGGCGCCAAAGTTACTGGGAATAGAATGCTCCGATTTTCCTATGGTAACTAGGTCCTAACTATAACTACCTACTGGCGACCTAATTCCCAAAGTCCATAAAGGAGTAAGTCCTATACCAGGCAGACCAATTATATCTGCCATTAAGAGCATGGGGGAACAAGTGGGCGAATACATTGACTTTTTCTTACAGGATATGGTCAAAGCCTTACCCAGCTACGTCAGAGATACCAGCAACTTAATGGAAAAAGTCAAAGATTTAAAATGGAATGCAGACATGATTCTTATGACACTAGATGTAGTGTCTCTTTATACAAGCATTTATCATGTACAGGGATTAGATGCTGTGAAACACTTTTTAGCCAATAGAACTTGCGAATATCATGAGCACAACAAGAATATTGTCAATCTTATTGAGTGGTGTCTTAATAATAATTTCTTTTTGTTATGGAAGGAGTTGTTGAAACAACTTAGAGGAGGGGCGATGGGATCCTGTTTCTCCCCCAGCTATGCGTGTTTACACGTAGGCCGGTGGGAGGAACAAGTCCTGAAAACTGAGCACAAAACTTGGGTTAACGAAAAAAATAAGCTGTTATCTTAGATATATAGATGCCATTTTCATCTTATGGCAAGGAGATGAAAAGGAGGCCCTTAATTTTCTAGAAGCCATCAACCAAAATTCATTTAATCTGCATTTCACTTCACACAAAAACAAACTGAAAATAGAATTTTTAGATGTGCAGATGTACATTAAAAATGAAAGAATTGAGACAACCCTACACAGAAAATCTACCGCGGGAAATGCAACGCTTCATGCTACCGGTATGCATCCGAAGCATTTAATATCTAGCATTCCGTACGGCGAAATTTTAGGACTAAAACGTATTTGCAGTTCAACTATGGATTTCGATATTTGCCTTAATGACATGGTTTTACGATTTAAGGCACAAGGTTATACTGACAAAACATTACAATAAGCAATTGATAAGGCCAAACTCAGACCTAGAGAAAGCCTTTTTAAATCCAAGGATTCCATTGAGTCTGAGGGAGGATCACAGGAGGCCATAGGTGAGACAACCACTACTAATGTATGCCCTAGACTAATAACTACATTTAGTAGTGGGGAAAGAAAAATTAAGGTCATCATAAAGAAAAACTGGCCTATTCTGTTAACAGATACATTGCCCAAGCCGAGGTTTCTAGATACTCCTACCATTACATTTAGACAAGCCAAAAATAAGGGCACTATCTTAGATAAAAACGCCCCAGAAACAAGACAAAACATTACATGGCTCCAACCTACAAATGGATTCCGTAGATGTACCAGTTGAAGAGCTTGCAAATTCTGTGTAAATACAACACATTACCTAACTCCATTCAGCACACGTGAGGTAGCAATTAGAGGTAACTTTAATTGTAAAACAGAATTTGCCGTGTATGCACCTGTGGCTTAAATTACATTGGAAGTACCAAGCTACAAGTGCATGTCAGGATTTTACAACATCTAAGGGCTATTCTGCACAGCGACCCAACCTATCCGGTGGCCTGACATTTCAAAATCACTCATAATAATGACGTGGCCTGTTTGAAATACTTTGTAGTTGGGGCTGTACCTAAGATGCGCAGGGGAGGAAATCGAGAACGCCAATTGAGACCATTAGAGAATAAATGATTTTGGAGTTCGACAGTAAATGGCCAAATGGGTTAAATAACACTGAAGGGATGCATAATTTCCTCTAATGAGCCCATCTCCCCATGTATAACTCCAAATATTAAATGACAATCAACACTTATGTCACTCTGTTTCTGGTACCCGTATTGATATTACAATGTGTCAGGTTGTTTCAATGATGCTATCTTAATATATAGCTCCCCTAATATTAAGCACAATATGTAAATCCGTTTATTGCCTGAAAACAACATATTCAGAACTTTAACATTGTGCCTGATGATACCTTTTTGTATATATTTTAATACATATATATGTATTTTGCTACTCCTTTTTAGCATTATTTATACTGTTATGATGAATTTTAAAAGGTTATTTATATGATTTTAACAAAATTGTCCTAGGGATCTGGGACATTTTATTTGTTATGAATATTGATGCACTTCTTGAATCATACGGCTTGCACTTTATATAATGCTTCTCTGACAGTCTTGCACAGTTTTTACACTTTGAACTAGTTGCTGATTTGTTATTTTGCACTATTATAACCATGGAGAATTTAATAGACTTTGTATAAATTTATGCAGTTTTTATAGTCATACGAAATGAAATTTTATCATTAAGAGGCAAATTTGCTTTATGTATTTAAACATATATCGAAAAAACGTCAATGTTGTACAATATGGTACTTGGCGTGCCACTTATATGCAGATTAAGTGATGTATTCAAACGGTTAGCGTTAGCCATACACAGGCATATGCTTCTTCATGTTTTTGGATTATCCGCTAAAAATAGGTTCTATTTTGACCATGATTCGATTCATGCATAATACACAAAATAAAATGTCATGATTTATTTTAAGTCTATTTTTGAGATTCAACTCGTGATACATGTTTTTTTCAGTACTAGTTACTTGAAATGAAAAATAGCATGTATTTCTTCACTTTCTATGGTCACATGTTAGACACGTATTGAATGTGGGCGTGCACTTTATAGCATTTAAAAACTAATTATGTTCATGGTGACCGCAGTGTGAACAAGGGCTTTTTGAGCTTGAAACGCGTCGCTGCTGAACTTTTGGGTGAAATAAAACAACATCTTACCTGATCTTCGTGGTCCGTCTCCTTCCTCACCAGCGTTGCAGTACCTGTTTGCTGGAGGTTGTTGGGAGTGTTTCGTTCGATATATATATACCTAACTTTAGCATTTATTTTTTCAGTGAATAAATAAAATGTATATATTTATTCACTGAACAAACCAATGGTGAAGGTGATGTTATAGTTAGGTGACATGCCTATTGCCTCATTACAGTTTAAACTAAAAAAACATTGAAATACACCAGTTATAGCTAACTATCTCTTCCCCTTCAGCCCCCACCCCTTGGCACACCCATTTGTGATGTCAGTTCAACTAATAGCATGCTGATATTGCAAGTTCACACCAGACGGAGGAACAAGCAGATGTTGGCTCTGCTCCCAAATCTGTTGGTGTTTTTAGGACTCAGGATGCATGCCCATGCATGAGGGGGGGGGAGGGGTTACACTACTGGCATATATTTTTCTAAAAATGATTGTTGTTGCCTGGGTGTGCGATTGCCATCCACAGGGAAAAACAAAATGGTGTTCACAGGTTAATGGGTCGCCCATCTGGGGGCATTATATTTTTCAAAAATATTTGTCTTCCCCTGGGAGGTGTTATGACAACCCTAAGGAAGGTGAAATTGCACCTCCAGAGAGAAGAAAAACGTCGATGGCATGTTCTGGGGGTCAGCCCTCTTATCACACAGGCAAACCTTCTGAGGGCAATAATTATTTTGAAAATTGTTAGTTTTCCCCTCGGGGCGAGAATATCCCCACAAATAATGCATAATATGCTCCCTCAAGGTAAAACAAAATGCCTGGTCCACTGACCCACCAGACAGTCTGTGGACCCATGTGATAGAAATTTTTGTAGAGTTTTTAGCTTTCACTAATGTCACCACACACACTAGCTGCAACAAGCTCAAACGCTAGCTGTCTTCTATGCTGTGCAAAATGCATATACAGCTTGTCTTTTCAAATTCAAAACAGTCCCAATGTTGAAATATGGGCGACATTTAAGGCGTGTCCTTTGATTTAACTAAATTTAATGAGAACCAAACTCTCAAAGATTTTGCATAGTATTTGCATGATTTTGTCACGCTTGCCCAATGAAAAATTTGTGATGGAATTTTACAATGCATTACAAATGGCTATATGAGTTGCTTTGCAAAAGGAACAGTGCACT
This sequence comes from Lissotriton helveticus, assembly GCF_964261635.1. Taxonomy (NCBI): domain Eukaryota; kingdom Metazoa; phylum Chordata; class Amphibia; order Caudata; family Salamandridae; genus Lissotriton; species Lissotriton helveticus. The sequence goes on along the minus strand of NC_136063.1, from coordinate 217,731,059 downwards.
AGGCTGCCCTTGCATTACTTTATATCAGGGAGGTGTTCCATGGGTGGTTCATGGATGTTTCCAGCAAGTAGGCAGTTTAAGCCTCAATCTAGGGTACACCAGTAGACACCCACTTCACTTAGAAAGTTAGAAAATTTGTGGACCTTATTTTCAAAATGGGGATTGTATACAAACCACGTGTACAATCCTACTTGTAAACTTGCCTGGTTTGGATAACGAATAGCTTAACACCGGCAATGTGCAGAGATCAATTGTTGCTATTGTATCGTGCACTGCATTTCAATTATAATTTTGCTGCATTGCCCCAGGAACATTCAGACCATGAGAGGTTGTTTAAAATTTGGCCTGTAGTGGAACATTTGTCTGCCAGGTTTCCAGAGATTTAGATTCCTGGAAAGAATACAACCATAAATTAGTAATTGATCCTGTATAAAGGTCATCTTCTGTTCAGGCAGAACATACTGAGCAAATGAGCTCATTATGGCTTCAAAATGTATATTCTGTGTCAGAGTTCTGCTGTTGTAGATTCAGTCTGCGAGTATATTCAGTAAAGGACTCCAATTTAAATCCTGTAGGTTGTTTTTCCACACTAGGAATCATGGTAAAGATTGTATGGGATCTTTTATTTGGACAAGTAGAGTTGGTCAGTGAGCTGTACAAAGCACGCACTGTTGCTTGCAGTGCAGTTTGATGTTGACACAAAGGATTCACAAAGGAGCTTTACTGTAAAACATTCCAAAAGACCTAGAGCACTACATTGCATTCCAATGAACGTCTTGCTGTCAAATTCTCCGGTAGGCGGGATGTGTATGTGCTCACTACAATCCATGACTACAACATCTCTCTGGTCATGATTTGGTTTCAGTTTGCCGAAGTGCACAAACCCACTACCTGTACACTTGATTGCAACAAGTACATAGGTGGTGTGGCACTGAATTATAAGATATTTCAACCATATAACTTGAGTCACAAAAGTCACACATGGTATAAGAATCTGTTTACCCACCTGATCCAGTTAGCAATATACAATGCATATGTTATTTACTTCAGACCACCACAGGAAGACCGATGTCTTCTCTTGATTTTCAGTTGACCGTCATTGAATGTTTTACAGCTGCAGAAGTGGTAGCCTCTACTTTAACTGCTGTGGAGGACTTTGCAAGGCTGCTGAATCTGCACTTTGCCAACCACATTTTAGCAAAAGAGAGAAAGACCCAACCATGTCACTCTTGCAGATTCTAACCTAAGGAAGAAAAGAGACTGGTAAGTCGGTATTACTGTCCCCAGTGCCAATGTCAGTCAGGCCTATGTTTTCCAACTAGCTTTATGTTTTACCATACAGAAGTGATATATTGGGAATATGACTGAGGTGGAGCTACCCTAGGACGGAAAAACAACCAGGGGGGGGGAGAGAGAGAATAGTGGATTCAGTCTCCCTAAGCGTCATGCATAAACAAAGTAGAATCCACAGAGTGGTGGTTCAGTGGTCCCTCAAGGATGGGGAGCACACCGTGTTTTTTAAATGCCCCTCACACACCAACAGGCCCCTTGGTGTCATGCTTCATCATCGGGGCCTTCGCACCCCTCTACGGGATGCGGCGTGCTACGACAGAACGACTACGCAGGAGCACTTTGTGGTGAACTATGTGAGGGAGTGTGTTTACGTGATGTGAGTGAGGTGAGGTGAAAAAAGTGATTAAAAAATACCTGGCACTAAGGAAAAGAGAAAATTTTATTCTGTCCCTGGCTGGTATTAGTAAAAAGTGCAAGGACTGGTTGAAAAAATACGTGCTAGGGTATATCAACCAACTACAGTGTCAACATGTTTCGGAGTACAAGACTCCTTCTTCAGGACGAGGATATGCACTATGATCCCCACCTTACTCACATGGAATGTGAAAGTGCTCAAAAAAATAATTACAAAAATATTGTGTAATGTACCTATCAATGTTTTAAGTGATGGTTCGCTCGTTGCGCCCAATTGGCGTTTGAAATATCTGAAAAGGAAAGACACAGTAAATAAACTAGTCGGATGTCCAGGAACATAGTGGACTTGCTAGTCGGATGTCCAGGAAACAAGAATAAGGGAAAAAAGGAGAGAGTATTCCTTTTTGTAACAATGGTAAGCATGCAGAACTCCACTTTGGGTCTGGTACCTTGCAAGAGAAAGACATTTGGGGGGGACATACAATACAAGACACAATCATACATACACACATGTAATATCCCTGGTATACATGGGAATGAAAAAGATAGTATTTCTTTGGTACAGGCTTACTTAAGTTCAAAATGCGGATGGCCCCATGAGCCTTAGCGTGGTATTGGGGGTATCACTCCTCATTGCCCAGTCAGCAACCTATAAGATAGTAAATAGCGGTATTCAGGGAGGTGAAAAATGGAGATTAAAGCCAGGTTACTAGTGAGTGAGAATACACCCTCAGTTTCAACCGGCTCCTACTCACGATGACTGCAAGGACTGGATGCCTGCCTTCCCCGCAACGCTGCTCCGCTGTAAGTGAGCTCTCAAGGCGGAGATTCACATTTTATACCCTCAGCGGCGGTTAATTAGTTAGGGAAAATTGAATGATTGTAAGCGGAAGAGGCCCATATATGGGTAGGGGCAAGGTCTCTGTTAAGAAAAGTCCCGGAGCTGCGCAGAGTTAGGACGCGCTGGCTCTAAGGTGAACTGAAGCCCAACGCGCATGCGCAGGGCAGAGCCGGTACAGCGATAGTGGCGTGCCGGTAACGCATGCGCAGACCCTGTTATGGGGTCAGTGACGCGTCGCGCATGCGCGAATCAACAAAAAACGGAGATAATGTGTACCAGTGCTGGCAAATATCTCACAAAGTATAAAATATAAATACACTGTGTCCCTCAATAGTTCACCCATGGGGGGAGAGGTAGATCAAAAGGCCAGATATACTAAAGGCCAGATATGTAATGTAGTAGGGTGTTAAAAACTATGGTAATTATCAAAATGGCCCTAAACACCTCCCTCCTCGGTAGGGGAGGGTTTTTGGTATATACCTTAGGGATTGAAAAAGTACTGTGAGGGTCAGAAAGGCAATCGCACGGGCATTCCCTGTGACATTAAAACCCCGAGGATGATGGTTTTAAATAAAGGGGGAGCAGTCCTATGTCACTCATCATATTATTCATACAGTGTTATGAAGCTAACGTAATTGGCTCCATGGGATGGAGTCATTAAGGCCTGTGACATCGGTGCCCAGCCGGAACACCCAACGTTGTTCCTTTTCCAACAGACCAACGTCTGATGGAAGTTGCTCAATCACTGTCCAATGTACATCGTTGACACAGTGCTGATGTTCCAGGAAATGTGCTGACATTTTTGTTGTTACCTTCTTGCACCTAATGTTACTCTTATGCTCATTTATCCTGACTTTAATTTGTCTGGTGGTCATGCCCACATATTCCTTGTCGCAAGGACAGGTGATCAGGTAGACCACGTTTCTACTGTTACAATTCGTGAACATTCGTTGCTCCCAGCTTGTCCCATTGGCGAAGGAGAGGGTCTGACTCTTCTTAGTCAGGTGACAGCAGTTGCAGTTGCCACATTGATGGTGGCCATGTATCCCTTTTAGTCTGGTCTGCTCTGCCTTCGGTGATTTAGGCCTTGTGTGGACTAGGATGTCCTTCAGGTTCCTGCCTCGTCTGTGGGCGAACATCGGTTTTTCTAGGGATAATGTGCCACATGTGAGGGTACGCCAATGTCTATTCACCAGCTTTGTCACTTGGTTGGTGACCGGACTGTAGGTGGTTACACAGACCGTTCTCTCCATCTGGTTGTCGAATGTAGGTTTGTCTTCAAGAAGGGACTCACGATTGTTATTTCTGGCTCTCTTCATAGCCTTCTGAATAACAGTGGTTGGGTACTTCCTTTCTTTCAGCTTAGTGCAGAGGTCTTGCGCTTGACGTTTGTATTTCGCCAGGTCGCTACAATTCCGACGCAGGCGGAGGAACTGCCCATAAGGTAGGTTCTCCCTCAGGTGACGCGGATGGAAACTGTCGAACCTGAGGAGACAGTTCCTGGCCGTCGGTTTGAAATGGGTTTCTGTCTTGAGAAAACCATCTTCATGGTAGATATTGAGGTCCAGAAAAACCATAGATCTATTTGACATTTGATGAGTGAACTTGAGAAAACTGTTCTGATTATTCAGCCATTGCATGAACTCAGTGATGGAGTTCTCGTCCCCCTCCCAGATAACTAGGACGTCGTCAATATAGCGTCGCCACGTGTGTATCCTTGTTCTGTAGGGGTTGTTTGGATGGAGGATTTTGGAGGACTCCAAATGATGGACATAGAGTCCTGCCAGACTCGGAGCAAAGGTGCTCCCCATGCTGGTCCCATGGCTTTGCCAGTATAGAGTTCCCTCGTACTCAAAGAAGTTTTTTGTAAGTGCTAAAGAGATGCATTCCATTACTACCCCTCTGGGGGTTTGATATTTCCAATGAGTGGAGTGGAGTACCTCCTCAATGATCAGAAGTGTCTCATCGTGCGGGAGGCTCGTGTAGAGACTCTCCACATCCAAGCTCAGTAGCATCTGTGATTCAGGGTTAAATGGGTGACACTGCAAAAGTTGGAGTACTGCCTTCGTGTCCCTCAGATAAGTATCAGTAGCCTGCACAAGGGGTCTCAAGAAAGCATCAGCAAACTTAGATAGGGGTTCAAGAATGGATGAAATACCCGATACAATCGGGCGCCCGGGTGGATTCTCAAGGTTTTTGTGTACTTTCGGGATGGTGTAAAAGTACGGCGTTCGTGGGTTCTTTTGGACTAGAAACTCTGACTCTTTTTTGGATAGCCAGTCATGCGCCAGGGCCTCCTCAATCATTCCTTGTATCCTTACTCTAAGGGACTCGGTAGGGTCTACAGCCAGGACCTGATAATTTCTGTTGTCAGCTAGGAGCCTTCTACATTCCTTGTCATAGGCAGCAGAGGTCTGTATAACCACGGCTCCCCCTTTGTCAGCTGGTTTAATAACTAGGTCTCTGTTCTGACCGAGTTCCCTAATGGCTTCATTTTCCACTTTGCTGATGTTTTGGAATACTCTCTGTTTGGTATCCAAATTCTTTAGTTCTTGCATGATTGCTTTTTCAAAAGCCAATACCTCAACCGGAAGTTGGCTGTCTAATGGAGTGAAGTTGGACTTTGGTCTTAACCCTGTGTCTGTGGTCTCTGATGGTGCCTCCTTGTCCTTAAAGAAAGCCCTCAGTTTTATTGTTCTTATGAAATCCTGCATCTCCTTATGTAGCAGAAAAAGGTCAGGTTTGTTTGTCGGAACATACCCTAAACCTTTGTTCAGTACCTGTGTTTGTACCTTGGTAAGTGGCCACGGAGTTATGTTGATCACTAGGTCCCCCTCTTGCTCGTGGATGCCTGGTTCGCTGTCATACTCCTGGTTAGGACTCTGGGGTCTGTTCCGTCTCCGGGTTGCCAGTTGACGTTGTTGCCCTTCCTGTTCCTTCCTCTGTTCGATCCCTGGCCCCAGGATAAAAAGGGCTGAGCATTTTGGGCTACATTTGATTGTTCCGGTACCCACTGCGGACACATCTGGCCCATTGGTGGGGGAACAAATTGGTATGGTGGGAACTGAAACTGGTTCTGGTAGGGGTTAAACTGTGGTCCCTGAAAACCTCTCCACCCTCGTTGACGAGGGAATTGGGATCTCTGTTGTCGGTAACCACCCCTCTGTTTTCTTTGTTGGAAACCACTTGAATTTGTACTCGTAGTACTCCCATCAGAACTAGCATTGTCTGAGTCGCTCCCTTTATCTTTCATTACATAGTCTGTTTTTGTGTAAGGGTACGCCCATTCTGGGGTAAAGCGATCTTTATCTTTTTTCATTTTGTTAAACTTACTTTGCTTTAGGGTTGCCTCAAAATCCATCATTTGCTGGTTAAGTTCATCTAAACCTTTTTTCAGATCGGCTGGTGAAATGAAAGCCTTCAACTTCACCTCCAGTCTGCTGATCTCAGTTTTTAGTTCTAGAGATTTTCTTGTGGCAGTATGCACTATTAAGACTAGCCAGTCCCTAGTGCAATGCCACGAAATAAGAGACCATGCCTTTTTAAAAACCATATCATCCTGAAAAATGAAGGGTTCGTTTTTAACCAAAAGGCCCTGAGGGGCTATTTTGTTTCTCAAGTATTCTCTCATCAAGAGACCGTGTAGAGCTGCTCTTATCTGGACTTTCCTAATGTTCATTAGCTCATCCCAGTCTGCTACCGCTGGGCTTGGGTCGTTACTGCTGAGACAAGGAGGCACCATCAGAGACCACAGACACAGGGTTAAGACCAAAGTCCAACTTCACTCCATTAGACAGCCAACTTCCGGTTGAGGTATTGGCTTTTGAAAAAGCAATCATGCAAGAACTAAAGAATTTGGATACCAAACAGAGAGTATTCCAAAACATCAGCAAAGTGGAAAATGAAGCCATTAGGGAACTCGGTCAGAACAGAGACCTAGTTATTAAACCAGCTGACAAAGGGGGAGCCGTGGTTATACAGACCTCTGCTGCCTATGACAAGGAATGTAGAAGGCTCCTAGCTGACAACAGAAATTATCAGGTCCTGGCTGTAGACCCTACCGAGTCCCTTAGAGTAAGGATACAAGGAATGATTGAGGAGGCCCTGGCGCATGACTGGCTATCCAAAAAAGAGTCAGAGTTTCTAGTCCAAAAGAACCCACGAACGCCGTACTTTTACACCATCCCGAAAGTACACAAAAACCTTGAGAATCCACCCGGGCGCCCGATTGTATCGGGTATTTCATCCATTCTTGAACCCCTATCTAAGTTTGCTGATGCTTTCTTGAGACCCCTTGTGCAGGCTACTGATACTTATCTGAGGGACACGAAGGCAGTACTCCAACTTTTGCAGTGTCACCCATTTAACCCTGAATCACAGATGCTACTGAGCTTGGATGTGGAGAGTCTCTACACGAGCCTCCCGCACGATGAGACACTTCTGATCATTGAGGAGGTACTCCACTCCACTCATTGGAAATATCAAACCCCCAGAGGGGTAGTAATGGAATGCATCTCTTTAGCACTTACAAAAAACTTCTTTGAGTACGAGGGAACTCTATACTGGCAAAGCCATGGGACCAGCATGGGGAGCACCTTTGCTCCGAGTCTGGCAGGACTCTATGTCCATCATTTGGAGTCCTCCAAAATCCTCCATCCAAACAACCCCTACAGAACAAGGATACACACGTGGCGACGCTATATTGACGACGTCCTAGTTATCTGGGAGGGGGACGAGAACTCCATCACTGAGTTCATGCAATGGCTGAATAATCAGAACAGTTTTCTCAAGTTCACTCATCAAATGTCAAATAGATCTATGGTTTTTCTGGACCTCAATATCTACCATGAAGATGGTTTTCTCAAGACAGAAACCCATTTCAAACCGACGGCCAGGAACTGTCTCCTCAGGTTCGACAGTTTCCATCCGCGTCACCTGAGGGAGAACCTACCTTATGGGCAGTTCCTCCGCCTGCGTCGGAATTGTAGCGACCTGGCGAAATACAAACGTCAAGCGCAAGACCTCTGCACTAAGCTGAAAGAAAGGAAGTACCCAACCACTGTTATTCAGAAGGCTATGAAGAGAGCCAGAAATAACAATCGTGAGTCCCTTCTTGAAGACAAACCTACATTCGACAACCAGATGGAGAGAACGGTCTGTGTAACCACCTACAGTCCGTTCACCAACCAAGTGACAAAGCTGGTGAATAGACATTGGCGTACCCTCCCATGTGGCACATTATCCCTAGAAAAACCGATGTTCGCCCACAGACGAGGCAGGAACCTGAAGGACATCCTAGTCCACACAAGGCCTAAATCACCGAAGGCAGAGCAGACCAGACTAAAAGGGATACATGGCCACCATCAATGTGGCAACTGCAACTGCTGTCACCTGACTAAGAAGAGTCAGACCCTCTCCTTCGCCAATGGGACAAGCTGGGAGCAACGAATGTTCACGAATTGTAACAGTAGAAACGTGGTCTACCTGATCACCTGTCCCTGCGGCAAGAAATATGTGGGCATGACCACCAGACAAATTAAAGTCAGGATAAATGAGCATAAGAGTAACATTAGGTGCAAGAAGGTAACAACAAAAATGTCAGCACATTTCCTGGAACATCAGCACTGTGTCAACGATGTACATTGGACAGTGATTGAGCAACTTCCATCAGACGTTGGTCTGTTTGAAAAGGAACAACGTTGGGTGTTCCGGCTGGGCACCGATGTCACAGGCCTTAATGACTCCATCCCATGGAGCCAATTACATTAGCTTCATAACACTGTATGAATAATATGATGAGTGACATAGGACTGCTCCCCCTTTATGTAAAACCATCATCCTCGGGGTTTTAATGTCACAGGGAATGCCCGTGCGATTGCCTTTCTGACCCTCACAGTACTTTTTCAATCCCTAAGGTATATACAAAAAACCCTCCCCTACCGAGGAGGGAGGTGTTTAGGGCCATTTTGATAATTACCATAGTTTTTAACACCCTACTACATTACATATCTGGCCTTTAGTATATCTGGCCTTTTGATCTACCTCTCCCCCCATGGGTGAACTATTGAGGGACACAGTGTATTTATATTTTATACTTTGTGAGATATTTGCCAGCACTGGTACACACTATCTCCGTTTTTTGTTGATTCGCGCATGCGCGACGCGTCACTGACCCCATAACAGGGTCTGCGCATGCGTTACCGGCACGCCACTATCGCTGTACCGGCTCTGCCCTGCGCATGCGCGTTGGGCTTCAGTTCACCTTAGAGCCAGCGCGTCCTAACTCTGCGCAGCTCCGGGACTTTTCTTAACAGAGACCTTGCCCCTACCCATATATGGGCCTCTTCCGCTTACAATCATTCAATTTTCCCTAACTAATTAACCGCCGCTGAGGGTATAAAATGTGAATCTCCGCCTTGAGAGCTCACTTACAGCGGAGCAGCGTTGCGGGGAAGGCAGGCATCCAGTCCTTGCAGTCATCGTGAGTAGGAGCCGGTTGAAACTGAGGGTGTATTCTCACTCACTAGTAACCTGGCTTTAATCTCCATTTTTCACCTCCCTGAATACCGCTATTTACTATCTTATAGGTTGCTGACTGGGCAATGAGGAGTGATACCCCCAATACCACGCTAAGGCTCATGGGGCCATCCGCATTTTGAACTTAAGTAAGCCTGTACCAAAGAAATACTATCTTTTTCATTCCCATGTATACCAGGGATATTACATGTGTGTATGTATGATTGTGTCTTGTATTGTATGTCCCCCCCAAATGTCTTTCTCTTGCAAGGTACCAGACCCAAAGTGGAGTTCTGCATGCTTACCATTGTTACAAAAAGGAATACTCTCTCCTTTTTTCCCTTATTCTTGTTTCCTGGACATCCGACTAGCAAGTCCACTATGTTCCTGGACATCCGACTAGTTTATTTACTGTGTCTTTCCTTTTCAGATATTTCAAACGCCAATTGGGCGCAACGAGCGAACCATCACTTAAAACATTGATAGGTACATTACACATTATTTTTGTAATTATTTTTTTGAGCACTTTCACATTCCATGTGAGTAAGGTGGGGATCATAGTGCATATCCTCGTCCTGAAGAAGGAGTCTTGTACTCCGAAACATGTTGACACTGTAGTTGGTTGATATACCCTAGCACGTATTTTTTCAACCAGTCCTTGCACTTTTTACTAATACCAGCCAGGGACAGAATAAAATTTTCTCTTTTCCTTAGTGCCAGGTATTTTTTAATCACTTTTTTCACCTCACCTCACTCACATCACGTAAACACACTCCCTCACATAGTTCACCACAAAGTGCTCCTGCGTAGTCGTTCTGTCGTAGCACGCCGCATCCCGTAGAGGGGTGCGAAGGCCCCGATGATGAAGCATGACACCAAGGGGCCTGTTGGTGTGTGAGGGGCATTTAAAAAACACGGTGTGCTCCCCATCCTTGAGGGACCACTGAACCACCACTCTGTGGATTCTACTTTGTTTATGCATGACGCTTAGGGAGACTGAATCCACTATTCTCTCTCTCCCCCCCCCTGGTTGTTTTTCCGTTCTAGACAGCGCACAGCTGTGGGAGCCCCCTTTCCCATTTAGAGTTAGACACTGTGGCCATACCATTTAAACACCTTCCTCTACATACACCTATTTTTGCCCGGCACGTCCTCCAATACCATCATGGAAGACGATCAGGGACTGACCTTCAGTGAGGAGGACATCGATAGAATTCTGGCAGATGTCAATCCCTTCGAAGGTCTCAGCAGTAACGACCCAAGCCCAGCGGTAGCAGACTGGGATGAGCTAATGAACATTAGGAAAGTCCAGATAAGAGCAGCTCTACACGGTCTCTTGATGAGAGAATACTTGAGAAACAAAATAGCCCCTCAGGGCCTTTTGGTTAAAAACGAACCCTTCATTTTTCAGGATGATATGGTTTTTAAAAAGGCATGGTCTCTTATTTCGTGGCATTGCACTAGGGACTGGCTAGTCTTAATAGTGCATACTGCCACAAGAAAATCTCTAGAACTAAAAACTGAGATCAGCAGACTGGAGGTGAAGTTGAAGGCTTTCATTTCACCAGCCGATCTGAAAAAAGGTTTAGATGAACTTAACCAGCAAATGATGGATTTTGAGGCAACCCTAAAGCAAAGTAAGTTTAACAAAATGAAAAAAGATAAAGATCGCTTTACCCCAGAATGGGCGTACCCTTACACAAAAACAGACTATGTAATGAAAGATAAAGGGAGCGACTCAGACAATGCTAGTTCTGATGGGAGTACTACGAGTACAAATTCAAGTGGTTTCCAACAAAGAAAACAGAGGGGTGGTTACCGACAACAGAGATCCCAATTCCCTCGTCAACGAGGGTGGAGAGGTTTTCAGGGACCACAGTTTAACCCCTACCAGAACCAGTTTCAGTTCCCACCATACCAATTTGTTCCCCCACCAATGGGCCAGATGTGTCCGCAGTGGGTACCGGAACAATCAAATGTAGCCCAAAATGCTCAGCCTTTTTTATCCTGGGGCCAGGGATCGAACAGAGGAAGGAACAGGAAGGGCAACAACGTCAACTGGCAACCCGGAGACGGAACATACCCCAGAGTCCTAACCAGGAGTATGACAGCGAACCAGGCATCCACGAGCAAGAGGGGGACCTAGTGATCAACATAACTCCGTGGCCACTTACCAAGGTACAAACACAGGTACTGAACAAAGGTTTAGGGTATGTTCCGACAAACAAACCTGACCTTTTTCTGCTACATAAGGAGATGCAGGATTTCATAAGAACAATAAAACTGAGGGCTTTCTTTAAGGACAAGGAGGCACCATCAGAGACCACAGACACAGGGTTAAGACCAAAGTCCAACTTCACTCCATTAGACAGCCAACTTCCGGTTGAGGTATTGGCTTTTGAAAAAGCAATCATGCAAGAACTAAAGAATTTGGATACCAAACAGAGAGTATTCCAAAACATCAGCAAAGTGGAAAATGAAGCCATTAGGGAACTCGGTCAGAACAGAGACCTAGTTATTAAACCAGCTGACAAAGGGGGAGCCGTGGTTATACAGACCTCTGCTGCCTATGACAAGGAATGTAGAAGGCTCCTAGCTGACAACAGAAATTATCAGGTCCTGGCTGTAGACCCTACCGAGTCCCTTAGAGTAAGGATACAAGGAATGATTGAGGAGGCCCTGGCGCATGACTGGCTATCCAAAAAAGAGTCAGAGTTTCTAGTCCAAAAGAACCCACGAACGCCGTACTTTTACACCATCCCGAAAGTACACAAAAACCTTGAGAATCCACCCGGGCGCCCGATTGTATCGGGTATTTCATCCATTCTTGAACCCCTATCTAAGTTTGCTGATGCTTTCTTGAGACCCCTTGTGCAGGCTACTGATACTTATCTGAGGGACACGAAGGCAGTACTCCAACTTTTGCAGTGTCACCCATTTAACCCTGAATCACAGATGCTACTGAGCTTGGATGTGGAGAGTCTCTACACGAGCCTCCCGCACGATGAGACACTTCTGATCATTGAGGAGGTACTCCACTCCACTCATTGGAAATATCAAACCCCCAGAGGGGTAGTAATGGAATGCATCTCTTTAGCACTTACAAAAAACTTCTTTGAGTACGAGGGAACTCTATACTGGCAAAGCCATGGGACCAGCATGGGGAGCACCTTTGCTCCGAGTCTGGCAGGACTCTATGTCCATCATTTGGAGTCCTCCAAAATCCTCCATCCAAACAACCCCTACAGAACAAGGATACACACGTGGCGACGCTATATTGACGACGTCCTAGTTATCTGGGAGGGGGACGAGAACTCCATCACTGAGTTCATGCAATGGCTGAATAATCAGAACAGTTTTCTCAAGTTCACTCATCAAATGTCAAATAGATCTATGGTTTTTCTGGACCTCAATATCTACCATGAAGATGGTTTTCTCAAGACAGAAACCCATTTCAAACCGACGGCCAGGAACTGTCTCCTCAGGTTCGACAGTTTCCATCCGCGTCACCTGAGGGAGAACCTACCTTATGGGCAGTTCCTCCGCCTGCGTCGGAATTGTAGCGACCTGGCGAAATACAAACGTCAAGCGCAAGACCTCTGCACTAAGCCGAAAGAAAGGAAGTACCCAACCACTGTTATTCAGAAGGCTATGAAGAGAGCCAGAAATAACAATCGTGAGTCCCTTCTTGAAGACAAACCTACATTCGACAACCAGATGGAGAGAACGGTCTGTGTAACCACCTACAGTCCGGTCACCAACCAAGTGACAAAGCTGGTGAATAGACATTGGCGTACCCTCACATGTGGCACATTATCCCTAGAAAAACCGATGTTCGCCCACAGACGAGGCAGGAACCTGAAGGACATCCTAGTCCACACAAGGCCTAAATCACCGAAGGCAGAGCAGACCAGACTAAAAGGGATACATGGCCACCATCAATGTGGCAACTGCAACTGCTGTCACCTGACTAAGAAGAGTCAGACCCTCTCCTTCGCCAATGGGACAAGCTGGGAGCAACGAATGTTCACGAATTGTAACAGTAGAAACGTGGTCTACCTGATCACCTGTCCCTGCGGCAAGGAATATGTGGGCATGACCACCAGACAAATTAAAGTCAGGATAAATGAGCATAAGAGTAACATTAGGTGCAAGAAGGTAACAACAAAAATGTCAGCACATTTCCTGGAACATCAGCACTGTGTCAACGATGTACATTGGACAGTGATTGAGCAACTTCCATCAGACGTTGGTCTGTTGGAAAAGGAACAACGTTGGGTGTTCCGGCTGGGCACCGATGTCACAGGCCTTAATGACTCCATCCCATGGAGCCAATTACGTTAGCTTCATAACACTGTATGAATAATATGATGAGTGACATAGGACTGCTCCCCCTTTATGTAAAACCATCATCCTCGGGGTTTTAATGTCACAGGGAATGCCCGTGCGATTGCCTTTCTGACCCTCACAGTACTTTTTCAATCCCTAAGGTATATACAAAAAACCCTCCCCTACCGAGGAGGGAGGTGTTTAGGGCCATTTTGATAATTACCATAGTTTTTAACACCCTACTACATTACATATCTGGCCTTTAGTATATCTGGCCTTTTGATCTACCTCTCCCCCCATGGGTGAACTATTGAGGGACACAGTGTATTTATATTTTATACTTTGTGAGATATTTGCCAGCACTGGTACACACTATCTCCGTTTTTTGTTGATTCGCGCATGCGCGACGCGTCACTGACCCCATAACAGGGTCTGCGCATGCGTTACCGGCACGCCACTATCGCTGTACCGGCTCTGCCCTGCGCATGCGCGTTGGGCTTCAGTTCACCTTAGAGCCAGCGCGTCCTAACTCTGCGCAGCTCCGGGACTTTTCTTAACAGAGACCTTGCCCCTACCCATATATGGGCCTCTTCCGCTTACAATCATTCAATTTTCCCTAACTAATTAACCGCCGCTGAGGGTATAAAATGTGAATCTCCGCCTTGAGAGCTCACTTACAGCGGAGCAGCGTTGCGGGGAAGGCAGGCATCCAGTCCTTGCAGTCATCGTGAGTAGGAGCCGGTTGAAACTGAGGGTGTATTCTCACTCACTAGTAACCTGGCTTTAATCTCCATTTTTCACCTCCCTGAATACCGCTATTTACTATCTTATAGGTTGCTGACTGGGCAATGAGGAGTGATACCCCCAATACCACGCTAAGGCTCATGGGGCCATCCGCATTTTGAACTTAAGTAAGCCTGTACCAAAGAAATACTATCTTTTTCATTCCCATGTATACCAGGGATATTACATGTGTGTATGTATGATTGTGTCTTGTATTGTATGTCCCCCCCAAATGTCTTTCTCTTGCAAGGTACCAGACCCAAAGTGGAGTTCTGCATGCTTACCATTGTTACAAAAAGGAATACTCTCTCCTTTTTTCCCTTATTCTTGTTTCCTGGACATCCGACTAGCAAGTCCACTATGTTCCTGGACATCCGACTAGTTTATTTACTGTGTCTTTCCTTTTCAGATATTTCAAACGCCAATTGGGCGCAACGAGCGAACCATCACTTAAAACATTGATAGGTACATTACACATTATTTTTGTAATTATTTTTTTGAGCACTTTCACATTCCATGTGAGTAAGGTGGGGATCATAGTGCATATCCTCGTCCTGAAGAAGGAGTCTTGTACTCCGAAACATGTTGACACTGTAGTTGGTTGATATACCCTAGCACGTATTTTTTCAACCAGTCCTTGCACTTTTTACTAATACCAGCCAGGGACAGAATAAAATTTTCTCTTTTCCTTAGTGCCAGGTATTTTTTAATCACTTTTTTCACCTCACCTCACTCACATCACGTAAACACACTCCCTCACATAGTTCACCACAAAGTGCTCCTGCGTAGTCGTTCTGTCGTAGCACGCCGCATCCCGTAGAGGGGTGCGAAGGCCCCGATGATGAAGCATGACACCAAGGGGCCTGTTGGTGTGTGAGGGGCATTTAAAAAACACGGTGTGCTCCCCATCCTTGAGGGACCACTGAACCACCACTCTGTGGATTCTACTTTGTTTATGCATGACGCTTAGGGAGACTGAATCCACTATTCTCTCTCTCCCCCCCCCTGGTTGTTTTTCCGTTCTAGACAGCGCACAGCTGTGGGAGCCCCCTTTCCCATTTAGAGTTAGACACTGTGGCCATACCATTTAAACACCTTCCTCTACATACACCTATTTTTGCCCGGCACGTCCTCCAATACCATCATGGAAGACGATCAGGGACTGACCTTCAGTGAGGAGGACATCGATAGAATTCTGGCAGATGTCAATCCCTTCGAAGGTCTCAGCAGTAACGACCCAAGCCCAGCGGTAGCAGACTGGGATGAGCTAATGAACATTAGGAAAGTCCAGATAAGAGCAGCTCTACACGGTCTCTTGATGAGAGAATACTTGAGAAACAAAATAGCCCCTCAGGGCCTTTTGGTTAAAAACGAACCCTTCATTTTTCAGGATGATATGGTTTTTAAAAAGGCATGGTCTCTTATTTCGTGGCATTGCACTAGGGACTGGCTAGTCTTAATAGTGCATACTGCCACAAGAAAATCTCTAGAACTAAAAACTGAGATCAGCAGACTGGAGGTGAAGTTGAAGGCTTTCATTTCACCAGCCGATCTGAAAAAAGGTTTAGATGAACTTAACCAGCAAATGATGGATTTTGAGGCAACCCTAAAGCAAAGTAAGTTTAACAAAATGAAAAAAGATAAAGATCGCTTTACCCCAGAATGGGCGTACCCTTACACAAAAACAGACTATGTAATGAAAGATAAAGGGAGCGACTCAGACAATGCTAGTTCTGATGGGAGTACTACGAGTACAAATTCAAGTGGTTTCCAACAAAGAAAACAGAGGGGTGGTTACCGACAACAGAGATCCCAATTCCCTCGTCAACGAGGGTGGAGAGGTTTTCAGGGACCACAGTTTAACCCCTACCAGAACCAGTTTCAGTTCCCACCATACCAATTTGTTCCCCCACCAATGGGCCAGATGTGTCCGCAGTGGGTACCGGAACAATCAAATGTAGCCCAAAATGCTCAGCCTTTTTTATCCTGGGGCCAGGGATCGAACAGAGGAAGGAACAGGAAGGGCAACAACGTCAACTGGCAACCCGGAGACGGAACATACCCCAGAGTCCTAACCAGGAGTATGACAGCGAACCAGGCATCCACGAGCAAGAGGGGGACCTAGTGATCAACATAACTCCGTGGCCACTTACCAAGGTACAAACACAGGTACTGAACAAAGGTTTAGGGTATGTTCCGACAAACAAACCTGACCTTTTTCTGCTACATAAGGAGATGCAGGATTTCATAAGAACAATAAAACTGAGGGCTTTCTTTAAGGACAAGGAGGCACCATCAGAGACCACAGACACAGGGTTAAGACCAAAGTCCAACTTCACTCCATTAGACAGCCAACTTCCGGTTGAGGTATTGGCTTTTGAAAAAGCAATCATGCAAGAACTAAAGAATTTGGATACCAAACAGAGAGTATTCCAAAACATCAGCAAAGTGGAAAATGAAGCCATTAGGGAACTCGGTCAGAACAGAGACCTAGTTATTAAACCAGCTGACAAAGGGGGAGCCGTGGTTATACAGACCTCTGCTGCCTATGACAAGGAATGTAGAAGGCTCCTAGCTGACAACAGAAATTATCAGGTCCTGGCTGTAGACCCTACCGAGTCCCTTAGAGTAAGGATACAAGGAATGATTGAGGAGGCCCTGGCGCATGACTGGCTATCCAAAAAAGAGTCAGAGTTTCTAGTCCAAAAGAACCCACGAACGCCGTACTTTTACACCATCCCGAAAGTACACAAAAACCTTGAGAATCCACCCGGGCGCCCGATTGTATCGGGTATTTCATCCATTCTTGAACCCCTATCTAAGTTTGCTGATGCTTTCTTGAGACCCCTTGTGCAGGCTACTGATACTTATCTGAGGGACACGAAGGCAGTACTCCAACTTTTGCAGTGTCACCCATTTAACCCTGAATCACAGATGCTACTGAGCTTGGATGTGGAGAGTCTCTACACGAGCCTCCCGCACGATGAGACACTTCTGATCATTGAGGAGGTACTCCACTCCACTCATTGGAAATATCAAACCCCCAGAGGGGTAGTAATGGAATGCATCTCTTTAGCACTTACAAAAAACTTCTTTGAGTACGAGGGAACTCTATACTGGCAAAGCCATGGGACCAGCATGGGGAGCACCTTTGCTCCGAGTCTGGCAGGACTCTATGTCCATCATTTGGAGTCCTCCAAAATCCTCCATCCAAACAACCCCTACAGAACAAGGATACACACGTGGCGACGCTATATTGACGACGTCCTAGTTATCTGGGAGGGGGACGAGAACTCCATCACTGAGTTCATGCAATGGCTGAATAATCAGAACAGTTTTCTCAAGTTCACTCATCAAATGTCAAATAGATCTATGGTTTTTCTGGACCTCAATATCTACCATGAAGATGGTTTTCTCAAGACAGAAACCCATTTCAAACCGACGGCCAGGAACTGTCTCCTCAGGTTCGACAGTTTCCATCCGCGTC
Source organism: Lissotriton helveticus (assembly GCF_964261635.1). Taxonomy (NCBI): domain Eukaryota; kingdom Metazoa; phylum Chordata; class Amphibia; order Caudata; family Salamandridae; genus Lissotriton; species Lissotriton helveticus. Next base: position 217,713,396 of record NC_136063.1, on the reverse strand, counting down.
ACCTGAGGGAGAACCTACCTTATGGGCAGTTCCTCCGCCTGCGTCGGAATTGTAGCGACCTGGCGAAATACAAACGTCAAGCGCAAGACCTCTGCACTAAGCTGAAAGAAAGGAAGTACCCAACCACTGTTATTCAGAAGGCTATGAAGAGAGCCAGAAATAACAATCGTGAGTCCCTTCTTGAAGACAAACCTACATTCGACAACCAGATGGAGAGAACGGTCTGTGTAACCACCTACAGTCCGGTCACCAACCAAGTGACAAAGCTGGTGAATAGACATTGGCGTACCCTCACATGTGGCACATTATCCCTAGAAAAACCGATGTTCGCCCACAGACGAGGCAGGAACCTGAAGGACATCCTAGTCCACACAAGGCCTAAATCACCGAAGGCAGAGCAGACCAGACTAAAAGGGATACATGGCCACCATCAATGTGGCAACTGCAACTGCTGTCACCTGACTAAGAAGAGTCAGACCCTCTCCTTCGCCAATGGGACAAGCTGGGAGCAACGAATGTTCACGAATTGTAACAGTAGAAACGTGGTCTACCTGATCACCTGTCCCTGCGGCAAGGAATATGTGGGCATGACCACCAGACAAATTAAAGTCAGGATAAATGAGCATAGAGTAACATTAGGTGCAAGAAGGTAACAACAAAAATGTCAGCACATTTCCTGGAACATCAGCACTGTGTCAACGATGTACATTGGACAGTGATTGAGCAACTTCCATCAGACGTTGGTCTGTTGGAAAAGGAACAACGTTGGGTGTTCCGGCTGGGCACCGATGTCACAGGCCTTAATGACTCCATCCCATGGAGCCAATTACGTTAGCTTCATAACACTGTATGAATAATATGATGAGTGACATAGGACTGCTCCCCCTTTATGTAAAACCATCATCCTCGGGGTTTTAATGTCACAGGGAATGCCCGTGCGATTGCCTTTCTGACCCTCACAGTACTTTTTCAATCCCTAAGGTATATACAAAAAACCCTCCCCTACCGAGGAGGGAGGTGTTTAGGGCCATTTTGATAATTACCATAGTTTTTAACACCCTACTACATTACATATCTGGCCTTTAGTATATCTGGCCTTTTGATCTACCTCTCCCCCCATGGGTGAACTATTGAGGGACACAGTGTATTTATATTTTATACTTTGTGAGATATTTGCCAGCACTGGTACACACTATCTCCGTTTTTTGTTGATTCGCGCATGCGCGATGCGTCACTGACCCCATAACAGGGTCTGCGCATGCGTTACCGGCACGCCACTATCGCTGTACCGGCTCTGCCCTGCGCATGCGCGTTGGGCTTCAGTTCACCTTAGAGCCAGCGCGTCCTAACTCTGCGCAGCTCCGGGACTTTTCTTAACAGAGACCTTGCCCCTACCCATATATGGGCCTCTTCCGCTTACAATCATTCAATTTTCCCTAACTAATTAACCGCCGCTGAGGGTATAAAATGTGAATCTCCGCCTTGAGAGCTCACTTACAGCGGAGCAGCGTTGCGGGGAAGGCAGGCATCCAGTCCTTGCAGTCATCGTGAGTAGGAGCCGGTTGAAACTGAGGGTGTATTCTCACTCACTAGTAACCTGGCTTTAATCTCCATTTTTCACCTCCCTGAATACCGCTATTTACTATCTTATAGGTTGCTGACTGGGCAATGAGGAGTGATACCCCCAATACCACGCTAAGGCTCATGGGGCCATCCGCATTTTGAACTTAAGTAAGCCTGTACCAAAGAAATACTATCTTTTTCATTCCCATGTATACCAGGGATATTACATGTGTGTATGTATGATTGTGTCTTGTATTGTATGTCCCCCCCAAATGTCTTTCTCTTGCAAGGTACCAGACCCAAAGTGGAGTTCTGCATGCTTACCATTGTTACAAAAAGGAATACTCTCTCCTTTTTTCCCTTATTCTTGTTTCCTGGACATCCGACTAGCAAGTCCACTATGTTCCTGGACATCCGACTAGTTTATTTACTGTGTCTTTCCTTTTCAGATATTTCAAACGCCAATTGGGCGCAACGAGCGAACCATCACTTAAAACATTGATAGGTACATTACACATTATTTTTGTAATTATTTTTTTGAGCACTTTCACATTCCATGTGAGTAAGGTGGGGATCATAGTGCATATCCTCGTCCTGAAGAAGGAGTCTTGTACTCCGAAACATGTTGACACTGTAGTTGGTTGATATACCCTAGCACGTATTTTTTCAACCAGTCCTTGCACTTTTTACTAATACCAGCCAGGGACAGAATAAAATTTTCTCTTTTCCTTAGTGCCAGGTATTTTTTAATCACTTTTTTCACCTCACCTCACTCACATCACGTAAACACACTCCCTCACATAGTTCACCACAAAGTGCTCCTGCGTAGTCGTTCTGTCGTAGCACGCCGCATCCCGTAGAGGGGTGCGAAGGCCCCGATGATGAAGCATGACACCAAGGGGCCTGTTGGTGTGTGAGGGGCATTTAAAAAACACAGTGTGCTCCCCATCCTTGAGGGACCACTGAACCACCACTCTGTGGATTCTACTTTGTTTATGCGTGGAGCTACCCTAGTACATACATTTCAATGGCTATGCATGGACCCATACCTTCCTACTTCACTATGCAAGCAGCTTTTCAAATTGTTTCTTCTAGTTGAGAACATCTTGGACTAGCTAATGGCCTGCTTGACACCTTTATCCATCATGAAAATGTGGTACATTTTCAGTTCACCGTATGACAAGTGCTTTACATTCACCTCACAGCACACAATGGTGACTGGAACATAGGCCACATTGTCACAGAGTACCATGTGCGGTAACGCCTAAAGCCTTTAGCAGTTTTTGAAGTGCTCTTCAGAGAACGTAGGACAGTTTTCACTACCATGATTACCTTAGTTTCCAAAATAGATAAGCTTACTCAGTTGAAGAAATGTAAACATGAGGCATCCTCAGACCCCCCTAACTTACATCCATAAACTGGAGGGTGTTGGATATAGCACTGCAAATAAAAGATCTTCCTGCGCCACAGGTAGTTGCTACAGAAAGCATTTTAAAGGTTCACTCAGCAAGTATCATTGATTAGTCAATACTCTGAAGAAGAGAGGGACATGAACAGGTAGGAAAAGCTTAAGCTAGGTATGCTTCATAGGAATATCGCATAGGTAGAATGTAGATAGTCAAGGTAGGTGAGATACACAGGACGTCACTTCATCTTCACCAAAGGACTCGACCACATGTGTGCCACACTCACCTCGATAATCAATGACTCCCTCACTCAACTAACCAGATGACTCCTGGCCATATAAAATGCAGCAGCCCGGCTCACCCTTAGCCTCCCACCCAGCAAATACATCACCCTGCACCTCAATGAGCTTCAGTGACCCTCTTCCATAAACACGCTCTCTTCAACTCAGCTCACACATATAAGCCTTATACAACATTGATCAAGCATACCTCAACAACTTCATCAGCTTTCCGAAACCTTCTAAACACCTTCCCACACTTATGCAGCACCAGGACCAGTGGTTGTACATCCTTTCTCCTTAAGTCTGGAACAACCTGCCCCTAAATAAGAGCTACCTCCTAAATTCTTGAATTACTCAACTAGCTACGCCCAGACTGTTCCTGCAGGATACCCTGCTGGGTGATAGAGTGCTTTACAAACACCCAACACTACACAACTGGGTCATATTTGCGGCCTGCTTGCCACGTTCACCCGCTGGCAGAACATGGTAGATGTTTTGTTTGGTGTATGACAAGTGTATTACAGAATTGCTAAACACAACGGGGAAGGAGGGTCAGAGGGAGAATATTTAAAGACCTACCCAGGGTGAAGTCCCCCACTCAGTAAATGCAAGAAACAAAAAACACACACTGGGGGTCTAGAACTGGGCCTAGTGTGCTCCAGACGACAGAGGCACACTGCTAACCAAGTCAGTGGGCGTGGCTGAGGCTATAGTACATTTAGCCTACTCATTGAGTGCCAAACAGAGCAAACCATATAATGGGATTCACTACAAATATTGAATAGACCCATACAGAGAAAAATTGGATGTCCATCAACGTCAGATGTAGATTATATATTCACATTTGGTCATCCAGATAGGAATGGTGTGTCCCATGATCATTGGGACTGGTCCATAACCTAAGCTTGTCTAGGTTTCATCTCCAAATGCAGTGAAGACCATGTGAGCAAAAGATCGTGATGGAGTCCAGTGCAGTGCAAAATAATAAAGTGTAGTGAAATTTAAAAAAGGATAGTAGATCAATACAACACTTTAATATAACTTGATCACTCCTTTAATAAAAACAAGAACAGTGCAAAGATACAGTCTAAACATATAACTGCATATATTCGGCCAACATGTTTCAGCCTGAGGGGAACCAGATCCCGCGGCTTTCTTCAGGGCCACAGTCCTTAACGTTTGCTACTGCGTATCAAAAAAAGTGAAAAGAAATGACTAAATCAATCAAAGGATACAACTGTATCGTGATAAGTTTCTTTCAATCCTCTGTATCAACCAGTGTCGATTTATCTGTTTAAAGAAACAAACAAGAATATTTTACATGAATCCCAAAAATAAGACTGCTTGTTGGTCACCATGCCAAACTGAGGTAACTGCAATATGCTAGCCACTTTGTACTAACCTGTGTTGTACCGGGAGGAAACCTCACCTCTCCTGGAACCTTGCTCAGGATACTGTGGAGATCAACAAAGACAGGATCTCTTTCTTGGATCTTTCTATCTATGCCACCGAGTCAGGGCTACAAACTGAGTTATTCCGTAAGCCTATGGCCAGGAACTCTCTCCTGCTATACCAGAGCCAGCACCCCAAAGCCCTCAGAGATAATTTGCCCTTTGGGCAATTTCTCCGAGTCAGGCGCAACTGCTCAGAGGGAGAGTCTTTTTCTAAACATGCCACTGAGTTATGTCGCCAATTATCAGAGAGACATTATCCAAAGAAACTAATCAAACGTTCTCTGAAACGGGCCTCCAACAATGATCGCTCAAGCCTATTAGATCCTCCGATGCCCAAACCACCATCAGAACGCATCACTTTCATTAGTACTTATAATACAAAGTCTAACATGATACAACAAATAGTCAGGCGACATTGGAGGCTTTTGAATGCTGGCAACAACAAAATTGAGCCCCCGCTTTTCGCCTTTAAGAGATCCACCAGCCTCCGTGACAAATTGGTCCACACGCGACCCAAAGATACATCTATTAGATTTATTGGCACTCTAGGGGATCTCCCAGCTTTAACAGGGCACTATCCCTGTGGTGCTTGCTCAGCGTGTCCCCAGACTGCACGTTCCCTTGAGGTTGACATAGGCACTAGCCGCCCGTGGGTGCAGAAACAGTTTACCAACTGTAACAGCTCTAATTTAATTTACCTCCTTACATGCCCCTGCAAGAAGAACTATGTGGGGATGTTAGTGGATTGAATGACGAGATTCCCTGGACAGCCTTGAGCTAAAGGGGTCATTTTCTTCCATAGTCCACTCTTTCCAGGACGACTATTCCTCCGTGTGTAGGACGAAGGAGTGTTCTGCAGCTGACATAATTTATTCCACGAGATGGCCGACACTTGCATTTTGCTTTGCATTCTACCAAGTCGTTTACACACCCTTTGCCCTCCAACGGGCAGGACTGTATTTTGACTATGTGACAGTGTTATATGCCATTCTGATTAGGTTGTTTAAACAGTATTACTGATACAGCTTCATCACGAGACAGAGGCTGGATTTATCCCGGACATTTGTCAGGTTCCAAGAGAAGTTTTTCCTGTCTCGTGTAAATAATAATTATAGCCTTTTTTCGGAGCGGATGATATCGTCCGATCAGCATACGGGCCATTATCTGAGAGTATGGGCACGTCTGCCGTATCCACCAATCAGACATTGGTCTCTCAGAGCATGTACATCATGATGAATTAATTGAGTTTGTCTTTGTTTGACCTCTTGTATACTCTTTTTTACATATTTTGGCGCTGGTTAGGGTAATGGCTTACGAACTACAATTGCCTGCATAATGACGCGTTTCTGTAGTTCTTTGTGCCGCCCTCGCGAGAGAGCATGCTCAGACTGAACCGGCAGTGGTAGTTGTTTGGATCCGCGCGAGTTTCAGCAACGCGACTGAGGGAGTCGTAAACAACGTCACTACTAACTAACAAGGTATGCCACCCACATTCCAGTTCACTTGTTTAATAGTAAGCAACCATTTCGAGGCAGGCTCCTCCCTCTCTAAACACCCTCATAAGGGGCCATAATCCTGCCCTCGTTGCCTCCCTCTGAGCTCAGTTGGAAGCTATGAGGCAACGATGGACAGGTGAGGCTACAGCTCCCTTTCTTGCTTTTCTTGTTTTTCAGTTACTTCTACTAACATGATACATTCATGTATTAGAGGTGTTTTGATTACTAAAAATCAATAGAGAGGTTCTCCTGTTAACCTCTTCATTTAATACAATTCTGCCATTAAGTCTATCAGGCACAGTATATTTTTAGTCCTGACTAAGCAGTGAACAGCCGGAGATGGTTCTTCCTGACTGATTTGGGGACAGGGCTTATTTATCTCTTAGTTAGAGACTGGTTTTATGCTTGAAAAGGTGTAAATATTATAAGGGTATCAGTGTAGGTAGTCAGGAGGTAGACTAGGTGATTTCAACCCTAAGCTTCTGCCTTATCCCTTGTTTTACCTTTTCTAGAGCGGGGCCTCACAGTATCCTGAGCAAGGTTCCAGGAGAGGTGAGGTTTCCTCCCTGTACAACACAGGTTAGTACAAAGTGGCTAGCATATTGCAGTTACCTCAGTATGGCATGGTGACCAACAAGCAGTCTTATTTTTGGGATTCATGTAAAATATTCTTGTTTGTTTCTTTAAACAGATAAATCGACACTGGTTGATACAGAGGATTGAAAGAAACTTATCACGATACAGTTGTATCCTTTGATTGATTTAGTCATTTCTTTTCATATTTTTTGATACGCAGTAGCAAACGTTAAGGACTGTGGCCCTGAAGAAAGCCGCGGGATTTGGTTCCCCTCAGGCTGAAACATGTTGTCCGAATATATGCAGTTATATGTTTAGACTGTATCTTTGCACTGTTCTTGTTTTTATTAAAGGAGTGATCAAGTTATATTAAAGTGTTGTATTGATCTACTATCCTTTTTTAAATTTCACTAAACTTTATTATTTTGCACTGCACTGGACTCCATCACGATCTTTTGCTCACATGGTCTTCACTGCATTTGGAGATGAAACCCAGACAAGCTTAGGTTATGGACCAGTCCCAATGATCATGGAACATACCATTCCTATCTGGATGACCAAATGAGAATATATGATCTACATCTGACGTTGATGACATCCAATTTTTCTCTGTATGGGTCTATTCAATATTTGTAGTAAATCCCGTTATATGGTTTGCTCTGTTTGGCACTCAATGAGTAGGCTAAATGTACTATAGCCTCAGCAACGCCCACTGACTTGGTTAGCAGTGTGCCTCTGTCGTCTGGAGCACACTAGGCCCAGTTCTAGACCCCCAGTGTGTGTTTTTTGTTTCTTGCAAGTGCATTACAGTAACAGCACTGCATGTAACAGTGCGCAGGCTATATGCCACATTGTCACAGACTATTCTGTGCTCCAAAATAATCCGTAGTAGTTTTGGAGGTGCTTTTAGCAAGCTTAGGAGGGTCTTCCCCAGCAAGTTTACATAACTTTCAAAGCTAGATGTGCTAATGCTGTTCAAGGAATGTAGGCCTGATGCATCTTCAGACCACCCCAACTGACGTCAACAAATAGGGAAGGAGTTGGATTTAGTACAGCGTGAATGATAAAGGCACATAATATAAACATCTTGCTGAAACTTATGTAGCTCTTGTGAGAGCCATTAGAAACGGTTTAATTGGTACACGTTCTTTATTGCTCAGAACATCAAGAGCGATAGATAGCTGACAGGAAGCAATAATTAATTTTTTGCTTCATTTTTCCATTTTTGCAAGTAAGGCACCACACATACTTACTTACATAATATCAAATACATTCCATTCTCTTTTTCATGCAGATGTACAATGAGCGACAACAAGAGCTTTTGTGTAGTCTTTTTAAGAGGCCAGGCTCCTTTACTAATGAGTGAGGGTCCAGCTGCTCATCAATGTATTTTTTCAATGTGCGTTTCTTTCCTACATCAACACCATGAGCATAGATAGCTTCCAGTATTATTCAGGTTGTGGACTGGCATTGCACTCAAGCGTAAGGCGATAGGCACGTACTGGTTGCCATATGTCGCACGGTCTGGGTGTTTGTGATTGTAGGTGTGCGTATAGTTCACTATTCATGTTACTGTGCATTAAACTGTTAAACCACATATTTCACGCAGGTGGGTGCCTGCTACCCCAACATATGCCAACCTCCCTCTTAGCCTGCAGGAGCGTGATAGCAGTGAAGTGGTGCAAGGCTTTAGGGACGTTGTGGACAAGCCCCATGAGTGTCATTAATGGTGTAGGTGTGAGTGCGAATTGGGTCATGTGTGACAGTTCAGCACATATGCTTCGCCAGTATTGGGCTACGTTTTTACAGCTCCATCCCATATGGGTGAAGTCAGCGGATGGTGAATGACATTTGGGACGTGCATGGGAATGGGAAGGATCCATCCAATGTACTTTAATCAGTGTGGCATATGCTCACCATAGGAACTTAAAGTGAAGTAGTGTGTGATGATGATTGAGAAATAGAAGACGCATTTGTGTGCAGCAGTTGTGCCATTGGAAATCAGTCAGTGTGTTGCTATGGAGTCTAAAAATCATTGGTCGAATAGCAAGTCGAAGTCCTCATGGAATCCGTTTAACGCGGTGATATTGTATTAATGTAGAAGCGTGTAAACGCTGATTCAGTTCTCTCCTTGTGAGGTACTCCAGTTGACGAAGTTGTTGAGTAATTGTTACGCTTTGTGCATCAAAATCATTCGATGCACAAAGCGGAACAATTACTCAACAACTTCGTCAACTGGAGTACCTCACAAGGAGAGAACTGAATCAGCGTTTACACGCTTCTACATTAATACAATATCACCGAGTTAAACGGATCCACTGATAAAAACAACGCATTGCTCTACAAAGGTTTTCACCCAATCTCCTTGATTCAAAATTTACCTGTGTCTCAATTTATGAGAATCAGACGGATTTCATCTGAAGACTCAGCATGTGATGAAACATTAGAGAAACAAAAACTGAATTACATAAAAAGAGGTTACCCTCACCCACTGTTGGACACACAAATGGTCAAGGTTAGATCTACACCAAGAGAAGATCTTTTAGTAAAACAAACGAAGAAAATCACCAAAAGAATGGTATTCGTTTCTAAATATTCCTCTGCATCAAGAGATATAAAACGCATCATCACGAAACGGTGGGAGATTCTAGAAACTGAAACTGATTTTGGATCATTGTTCAAAGAAAAAACATTATTTGCCTTCACTAGGGCACAGAATTTGAAAGAATTTTTGACCAAACAGACAAGAGTATCAGCCACATAGATCCCACAGATACCAACTGGAACAACGAAATGCTGGAATTGCAAAAATTGCAATAATGTAATCTCAGGAAATATCCTGTTACTTCCTAGAACTGGAGCCAGTATCAAATTACAACACAGTTCCAATTGTATTTCAGAGCATGTTGTTTACATGATTAAATGCCCTTGCGGGCTGTTATACGTTGGAAAGACAGAGAGGAAAATAAAAATCAGAGTTCTGAACATAAAAGTAGAATCCGCAACAAAAATACTACCTCAAGTCTAGCAGCCCACTGGACCGAAGAAAGACATTCAATAGCCCAGATGAAATTTCAGATTATAGAAGTACCACGCATCCCAGGTGCAGATAACTCAAAAACCCTCCTCCAAAGAGAAGTCTTTTGGATCAAAAAATTACAAACCCTAATGCCCTACAGGCTTAACGATAAACTGGAAATGTTATGTTATGTTATGTTACATTTGTAAAGCGCTCAGCTACTCAAGAGTATCCCGGCGCTCGCTTCCGAAATACAAAATAAACCAGCATAAGAACAGACTTAAAAGAGCAACATTTTGAGTTTTCTTTTAAACATCAGAGGATCTTGAATATTACGCAGAGATAAAGGCAAGTTATACCAAGCCAACCCTGCGTGGCGTAAAAAAGAATTGCCACCCAGGCGCTGACGCTTGAAACGGGGGGTCTGTAGTAAAAGCTGGTTGGAAGAGCGTAGTTGTCTCCCTGGTTTATAAAAGACCACTCTGGCCTGCAGGTAGACCGAGCCTAACCCATAAAGTGCTCTATGTACGATTGTTAGCATTTTAAATGTTATGTGTGAATCCACAGGACGCCAGTGAAGAGCACGCAGGTGCATCCAGACCGTCTGCCTGGCGGATAGCCCCTTCAAAAGTCTTGCGGCCAAGTTCTGGACCACCTGCAATTTCCTCACTAAGTAGCCAGGGCAACCAATCAGCAGTGCGTTCGCATAGTCCAGGCGGGACAAGATCAGGGCGCGAACTACCATTTCCCTGGCACAACCCGGCAGATAGGGAAGAAATTTCCTCAAGTTTTTTAACACGCCGAAACAGGGGCCAGTCAATTTCTTGACATGCGTAGTAAAGTTAAGATCTTCATCAAACCAAACACCCAGGCTTTTTGCCGCACCTTTATTCTCCAAAGGACAAGGGAAGTCAGAGCTTCTCCCTAAAGTTCACTGGGAAAGAGCCATACAATAGCACCTCCGATTTTCCTTCATTGCATTTTAACTGCGCCTCTGCGAGCAAAAGAAAAACAGAGGATAGACAATGCTGGACAGACTCAAACGAGTCGTCCTCCTTAGGCCAGGTAAATAGCAGCTGAGTATCATCCGCATAGGCCATCACTTTTGCCCCCAGAGATTCCGTCAGAAAGACGAGCGGAGTCATATATATGTTGAAAAGAAGAGGGCTAAGTGATGACTCCTGCGGGACCCCAGTTAGCACCGGCAGAGGATCAGACAGACACGGGGGAAGCCAGATCTGCTGATGACGATCTTCCAGAAACGAACATATCCATTTCCAGGCCGAGCCCGGGATACCAATCTCGCTGAGGCGCTTGAGGAGCATAGCATGGGGCACAGTGTCAAATGCCACGGAGAGATCCAGCATAATCAATGCTGCTCTCCCGCCGGCATCCAGACACTCACGAATCGACTCTGAGATGTCATGTTTCTTATAATTCTTAAATCATGCCAGTCGAAGTTCTCATGTGCTATCAGTGACACACATCTTAAATAGCACACATACAGATAGTCACACTGATTTAAATAGCAGACATTCACACCATTCATATTAAACAGGTATAAATATGAGGATATTGTTTATATTGATAAAGATTCCACTATAATCGATTATAATGTCGATGTATAACATTTATTTCATATATATAATCTTCATGCCAAATGTAAAATTCTGAATGTTTTTACATAATTAGTGAGTCATCCTATGTCACATGAACTAGTAGACACTGAAAATACTAAATTGGGTTCTATTAGCTTACATACATTAGAATTTCAGTCATTCTCTTGAAATAATAAGAGTGCAGGGAATTCAGTAATTGAAAAGTCCTTTGTTAGAATTAATGGTCGCGTTATTTCTGTGTTCCCTTATCAGTGATTTGTGTCGCATAAAGTTTTTCAATCCATGACTTTACGTGTTGACTAGATGAAGAGTATTCCAGTCTAGTTGTCGATCGTTTATTTAGAAAGTCCATAGTTTGTGTTGGTAACCGCGCGAATCGTCATACCGCGCTAATCGTCATGATGTGTAAGCACTAAAAGAGTTGTAGGACTCATTGGTAAGTAACGAGCGTCTCCGTACGCGGTAACTTTCAACGTTCGAGTTAACGAAATCAAAGGTAAGCCTCAGTAAGTTGCTCGCAGAAAACACGGTTATTCATGAGCATTCAGATTGTGATATGCTTTTTTTATGTGTTACAGTCGTCAGACCTCGGGACTCGCTAAACCACACATTCGAGTCACAGGTGAGTTTAAGGCAGATTATATACAAGAATGTGGTCTACTGGAGATCAGATTGTGACAGTCATTTTTGGTTTACATTTCACAGTCAAGAATTCTATGTCAGGACAGGAGGCTCTGATTATGCTTTCTCATTTCTTTAATGAAATGCCCAGCAGCCAATAAAAACAAAACTACAAATCCCATGAACACTTGGGAATGACCATAGAGGTTACACTATATAAGGTCCAAACACTAGTCCTTCTTCCTCTTTCTTTGCTGCTCCGCAGCCAGTTAAGTCTCTTTACCTTTATTTACTGATATTGCTATTGTGCATTTTGTTGTGTACACTTGCCTTGTATTCCGCTGCTTGTGTTTCTTGTGCGCGGTGCTTGTGTACTTTCTCTCGGCTTCGGTGCCGGTATTTTGCGTGTCCGTTGCGGCGTGTCTTCTTGGGAGCGTGTGTTCGCCTCCCTGCGCCTGGCCGCTTTGGTGCCCGGTTGCGTTGGTGGAGTGGGAGCAGGGGTCGCCGGCTTCTTGGGAGAGCGCGAGCGCTCTCGAGCCGGTGTTTCAGCGGCAGCAGCGTCGCGCATGCGCGCTGCTTTGTTTCCGGCTTGGGGCTGTTTTCTCCTCACGCCGGTCGAGTGAATGAACGCTTCTCACCAGCGCTCACGCCCACAGCCCTGAACTATCGACCCCGTCTACGCCGGAGCACAGGAAAGTGCTTTGGTTGATATTTTATGTGCATAGGCTCTGCCTAGAGTGATTATTTGTTGGCAGGCTTATCTCCCTCCACGTTTGAATTGTTTGCCTGGAGTTTGGTCCTTCCAACCTCCCTTTAGCCTGCTTTGGGGTTGTCACTCCCCCATTACTTGTATCCTTGATACTCCATTACTGTTCCAGTCATCTTGTGGGCATTGAATTTCTGCACTCTGGTGCGATGGCTGATTTCTATGAAGCTGATGATGACTATTATTACAATGAGGAAGAGGATGACCCTCTTGAGTACAACCTGGTGGAGGAATTAGATAAAGGTGTACAGCTTTCAGTGAATAAGGCGCTAGTTAGAGCTATTAATCCCCTGAAACGTCATTTGAATGAATATGCTGTTCAACAGGGTTGGTTGCCACCCTCCCAGAAGTCCGCCAAGTCGCCTCATAACCCACATGCGTCAGACTTTCAGAAACTTGCGAAGGTTTTGTCTTCTGATAAGCCCAAATCTTCTGGGTCACATTACATGGAGGAGTCTGACCATGCTCAGGCTTCTTCGGGTCAGGATTCTCCCCCTCCTAAGAAGCGTCTCCGCAAGGAGCGTTTTGTTGACGCCTCTGAGCGTCCCCCCCTTTTAAATTTCGAACCGGAGGACATTGTCCATCCTCTTTCGACATCGTGGTTGCCCGCTCCGGCAGTGGCCGCTTATCTTGAGGCGCATGTTCGCCAACCCTTTGAGGCGCCTGTCCGGGCTAGACTTCGCTCCGAATGCCCGAGACCGGACCTTGCGGACCACATAGCAGAGACTCCGGAGGTGGACCCGATGATGGTTACCTACCTTAAGAAGTACTCAAAAGATCCTAAAAAGGGCCTGGACCGTTCCTGGAGGTCTTGCCAGGATAAATTGATGGACATGCTGGGCCCCCTATCCAAGTTCCTGGATCTCGGCTTCAAAGCGAAGGAAGCTTCAGCTACCGTCAATCCTGATTTGCTCATTGAGTGGGCTCAGAGGGCTGTCTGCATGTTCGGAAATGTTAATTGTGCAATTTCTGCAGAACGGCATAGATCCATTCTCCTTAATTTGGATCCCAAATTGGCAGAATTGGCAACTTCGGAGGCCGGTCCGGAGGTGCAGGGCCTTCTATTTGGCCAACCCTTCTTGGAGGAACTGACTAAATTTGTGTCCGCCTTCAGCGGCATTGATAGGGCACAGGCGTCCTTGCGCCGGGCCATGCGTCCGGTTTTTGCCAAGGACGGACGACAACGGGGACGATCGTTCGGCCGTGGGTCGCAGCAGCAGTCCCAGAGAGGAGCCTCGCAGCAGCGTGGTGGGCAGTATGACTCTGGTTACTCCACCCGCGCCAATTTCTATCCTTCCCGTAAAGGAAAAGGTCAATACGGCAAAGGGCGATCTGGTGGACAACAAGGCCACTATCAAGATTCCGGAACTACAGGTGAGCATACTTCAAGCATGCGATGTGATGTTGGGGGGCAGAGTGCGATTTTTCCTGCACAATTGGCGCATGATCTCCAACGATGCTTGGGTGCTAGAAACCGTTCAGGGTTTCAAGATAGAGTTCTATCACCCAATACATCAGACCCGTCTTCCACCTCCTATGCTTTTTTCCCGTCACTCTCAGGCTTGTCTATCAGACGAAATCGAGGTTCTCCTCAAGAAAGGAGCAGTTGTTCCTACCGAACGCCATCCGAAGGGCTTTGTCAGCTCAGTCTTTCTGGTCGAGAAAAAAGGAGGCGGGTCTCGCCTGGTTCTCAACCTGAAAGACTTCAACAGCGGGGTGGTTTACAGGCACTTCAAGATGGAGGGCATCCATCTGTTGCGGGATCTCCTTCGGGAGGGAGATTGGATGGTCCGTCTGGACCTGAAGGACGCATATCTGTCAATCCCGATTTACAGGCCCCATCGTCGTTTTCCCCCCTACAAACGAGTTGTTGCATTCTTCTCCGAATGGACAACGTGTCCGCAGTCCGCTATGTCAACAAGCTGGGCGGGACTCGGTCCAAGATCTTGGCGGAGATCGCCAAAGATTTTTGGCATTTTTGCCTCCACCGGAAGATCACGGTTATTGCAGAGTATCTTCCGGGCCGCAACAATCAGGTTGCGGATTGGCACTCCCGCCATCTTCGGGATTTCAGCGACTGGAGACTTCATCCTCGAGTCTTCCGTGCCATTCTTCGGCAGTGGGGCCAGTGTCACCTGGATCTGTTTGCCTCTCGCCTCAACGCGCAGCTTCCCCAGTTCTACAGCTGGAGACCGGATCCCTTGGCTCTGGCCACGGATGCTTTTCTCCAACAGTGGCCGTCGACTCTTTGTTACGCGTTTGCCCCGTTCATGATGATTCCCAGAGTGCTTGCTTACACCAAGCGGTTTCGAGCGGAGCTGATTTTGATTGCTCCCTTATGGAAGGCTCAAGCCTGGTTCCCGGTACTCCTGGAGATGTGTTGCGAGCCTCCCCTCCTTCTTCCCCTGAAGTGGAATCTGTTGCAGGATCCTCTCGGAGATCCGCATCCCCTCATTCTTTCCGGCACTCTCCGGTTACTGGCATGGCGAATCTCGGGGATCGTTGGTCGATCCCAGGCATTTCTAGCGACGCTGCCACATTCATTAGTAACGCCTGGTCTCCAAATACCCACAAACGGTATCGAGGAGCTTGGAAACGCTGGTGTGATTGGTGTGTTCAACGGGAAGTTGATCCCGTTTCTGCGGATGTCAGTCTGATCATTAATTTTTTTACTTCCTTGGCCACTTCCGGTCTGGCTTACCGGACCG
The DNA here is from genome assembly GCF_964261635.1 of Lissotriton helveticus. Taxonomy (NCBI): domain Eukaryota; kingdom Metazoa; phylum Chordata; class Amphibia; order Caudata; family Salamandridae; genus Lissotriton; species Lissotriton helveticus. The sequence continues at coordinate 217,697,887 of NC_136063.1, read as the reverse complement.
TTAATAGTTTTCGTTCTGCTATTTCTGCGGGCCATGTCCACATTGATGGTAAGCCTGTTGGTGAACATCATTTGCTTTCCAAACTGCTTAAGGGGATTCGTCTTGCGAAACCCCCCACTCCGAAATATGTGTCTTTGTGGGATGTTTCGGTTGTCCTGCGGTTTTTGGAGGCTTGGCCTTCTAATCTTTTGTTGTCCCGTAAACAGTTGTCTGCCAAACTGACCATGTTACTGTGTCTGGTGTCTTGCAAGCGAATTTCGGATGTTCGCGCCTTGGACCTTGCGGGTCGCAGTTTCACCCCTGAGGGTGTTACTTTCACTCTCTCTAGGAGAACTAAATCCAACACTTCCTCCATAACATATCCTTCTTTTCCTGATCATCCCAATCTCTGTGTTGTCCAGTGTTTGAAGGATTATGAGGTGAGTACCGCTTCTTTGCGTACGGACATGCAAGGTCAGTTGTTGATTGCCTTGCAGAAGCCTTTCCGTCCTGTTGCACCGGCTACCCTGGCTCGCTGGGTACGCTGGCTCATGTCTGAGGCAGGCATTGATGTTTCTGTGTTTGGGGCACATTCTGCTAGAGGGGCAATGGCCTCAAAAGCTTATTCCATGGGTGTTACTCTGTTTGACATTATGAAGGCAGCAGACTGGTCTTCAGATTCTGTCTTCAAACAATTTTATTATAAACCAATTGTTAGTGTTGCCTCTGTTGTGGTGGACGAGCTTTGAACAAGCATAATCAGAGCCTCCTGTCCTGACATAGAATTCAAAATTTGCAAACATTCGTGACAAGAATTTTCAATTCTATTAAGGACTAGGAGGCGAGGATTATCCCACCCTTGTTCAGACTATATATTGCATTGTTATGTACTGTATTATATTTGCATATTGTTGCAGTTTATCTTTCCTTGTTCTTTTCCCCCCCTGACTTGCTTGACCTTTTTCTCCATTATTTGGATTTTACGGCTCTGTATCTTTTCAGGTTCGGACCAGAAATGATGTGGTTGATCTTCCTCGAGAGTTTCCTATGTCTCCTTGTTCTCGGACCCAGGATTCCTCCATCCTCTGCTACAGGATCCTTTGGATTTCGGCAGCATGCTTGGAACTTTTATTGTTACTCTACCTGGGATTGTTTTTCGATGTTGAACTGTTTCCCCAAAGAAAGAGGAAGAAGGACTAGTGTTTGGACCTTATATAGTGTAACCTCTATGGTCATTCCCAAGTGTTCATGGGATTTGTAGTTTTGTTTTTATTGGCTGCTGGGCATTTCATTAAAGAAATGAGAAAGCATAATCCTCGCCTCCTAGTCCTTAATAGAATTGAAAATTCTTGTCACGAATGTTTGCAAATTTTGAAATCATTTGGTTTGTTTACTCAACTATATCAGCGAGTCGGCAATAAAACAGGTGAGCATCTGAGAGCTCCTCTAAAAACAGCTCGTTATTATGTTAAAAGCGCAACTGAACTCTGACGTTTATATTCATTTATTCTTCAGTGATTAAACGCTCAGACTCGCTGATACATCTTGGTGAATATCGATTGCTTTAGAAAGGTAAGCAATTACGCTTAGTTTCAGTCAAATTACGAGCAGTAAACTAATAGAATATTTAAATACAACTCTTTATAATATTTGCAGTTCTCTGCATTTTTTGATATACGCAGCACGTGGAGATTATTCGTGCTACTACACCCAGTATAGAGGTGAGTACAGCTTTAACTATTTGAGAAGTACATATATAAGGACAGGGGATACTAGTTCTTATTGAATATCATCAACTGCACATAGGAATCAATATCTTGTGTATCATTTATGAAGGGATTGTGTTAAGGAAGTTCCATCTGTTTTTGACTATCATGTGACATCATATAAGCATAAGTCTATGCTCAGCCTTTCAATATCAATGTATGTCTTGATTTCATTAATCATTTAGAAATTGTAATTCTTTTTGCTTAATTAACTATGATTGTGCATCCTTTGAAAGTGTTTCCTTTCTTTCTCTCTTTTCAACAGAAAAAAACCCTGATGAGAGGACAGTTGGCCCCGAAATGCATTGGGTCATAATGAAATTCAAGTACTTAATATTTATGATTTTGTATACAATGGTACTGTGAATGAATCATGTATAACATTTGAATAACTCAAGAAATGAGCTAACAGCTTTTTGACATAACTTGAATTAAAATGTTTATGATAAAATAACACATTGTATATTTACGTTGATGCATGTTGGAGTCCTAGCAGCCCATTAGGGGCTAGGCCACTTTCATTGCTCCTGTAGATGGAGCACCACGGGGTACAACACTATTATAAACAATAGGGGTGACAGCGGGCAGCCTTGTTGCATTCCCCACATTAGTGAGAATGTCAGCTTACCGTTTAAGATGTGGGATGCGTGTATAGTAGCATGGTGAGGGCTGTGAATCCCAGCGGGAGTCCCATTTTGCACAATGTGGTTTGCAGATACGACCATTCTAGAAAACAGAATGCTTTTTCAGCATCCAAAAAAACTGCAGCCTATAGCACAGTGAAGTAGATTATATGTAGAACCACAAAGAGTGTGCGCAGGTGTAGGGCTGTGGATCTGTGTGGGACAAACCCAGATTGAGCCAGAGATATTATTTGCTCCAGAAAGAGGGAGAGTTGGGTAGCCACTGTTTTGGCCAAGATCTTATTGTCAAAGTTTAAGAAGGAAAGCATACTGTAGATGTCACGCTAATGTTGATCCTTCCTAGGCTTGGGGTGCATTATTATCACAGCTTTACAGAGAGTGGGCACCCGGTCAGACATCAGACAAGTTTCCCTGAGATGGGCTGCCCCATTGCACAAGGGAATGCCTGAATTATCCTGGGGGCCTCCAGCCAATGAAGCAGCCATTTTGGAGAACACTCCAAAGCCACGCACTACTGACCCGATAGTGCAAAAACCTGTCAAATATCTTCACACGTCATTGACGGACCGCACTGGAGTACAGGAACTAATGAGGGAGGCACAGAATGCGCTGCAGCACAGTCTGAGGAACCAGCTGTCCAGGCGGTACAGAGCAAGCACTGCCCTGATGTTTGTATTACACTCAGGGTTTCCCAGTAACAGCGGGACTGATGCAGCCAATGGAATTCTGACAATGCCCCCTGGGTGGAAACCATGAATGTTGTACTTACCATGGAGACCAAGCAACATGGCTGATGCCCCGCCGAGCTGTTCAGGCAGCTATAGAGAGTTTGGCTCAGGTTCACCCCCTCAGCCGTCACCTACCCAGCCGGAAAATGGACATAGTTATTTTCTTGTCTCCCCATTGTGTTTCCTTCCCTCCCCCTCCCCCTCCCTCCGTGTAAATAAATAAGTGATCAGGAGGACACTCCTCTCTATCGCTGATTGAGTTCTAGAAGATGCTGGGCAAGTAAATGTTTATACACTTTGTAGAAGCTGCACGAAAATCCCTTGAGGCCTGGCGCTTTCGTTCCATCCATGGCCTCTATCGCCTGGATTATTTGCTCCACTGTGAAGGGCTCCCCGTGAAATTGTTGAAGTGCAGAGCTAAGCCACACCTTGGCTATTTCATCCAAATTGCGGGCTCTGTCTGCTGCCTCATCCGCAACCCTGAAGGTATATAAATCAGAGTAATGGGGAGTATTTCGTCTTGAATACCCTGTGTGTCTGAGATATAGAAGCCGTAGGGTTGCTGGAGAGCCGTTATATAGGACTGGCCCCTAGGAAGCTGTAGAATTTGAGCAAATGTGTGCCCCACCTCTTACCCTCCCCATACCATCTGCACATAGCATACTTCCACAGATAATGTATTTCTTGCTCAGCCACTTCGCGAAAGTCCGCTAGTAGGAAGGCATGGTGGTGCTGTTGTGTCATTAGCCCAAACGTCACCTGGGCTTGATCAACCTTGGACAGCTGTTTCTTTATTTGGAATAGAGTGTGTCACAGGTCTTTAAGGATCTGCGCATGCTTGGAAATACATACCCCTCTTATATAGGCCTGAAAGGCCTCCCATACTGTGGCCCATAACTCTACAGTCCCTTTGTTTATTTCAAAATATTCCACTATAGCTACTAGGAGCTCTGATTGGAATAGGTCATCACAGAGCGCCGTCCGGGGAACCTATTCTGTCTCTCCACCCCGCCAACCCTTGGGATACGGAACTTCAGGAGCACCAGAGAGTGATCAGACAGTATACATGGGAGGTATATGGAATCAATCCATGGACTCATGGTGGTTACAAGGAGCCAGTAGTCTAGGAAGGTCCATGTGTTGTGTTGTGCTAATTAGTAGGTGTAATAAGAGAAACAATGCTCCTAACCATCAATTAAATGTTGCATAAATCAATACTTAGTTACTCAGACTACATCTGCATGGGGGAGGCCTTAACCTATTACTTGATCTCCAATGTAACAGCACAGCGGACACCACTGGCACCGAGCCGCAATCCCAATTCACTCTGGGAAAATTAAGTGGATCACATAATATATTTGATGCCTGGTGTCACCAACACCCTTCACAATCAGCCTACACCTACTAATTATTTTCAAAAATGGGGTAACCCGATAGGTCAAGGACCTGGGTGAAGTGCGATAAGAGAAACAATGGTCCTAACCATATATTAAATATTGCATAAATCAATACTTAGTTACTCAGGCAAAACATTATTTAGAGCATCTCGTGAATCAACAGCTCAAAGAAATGAATCCTGTACAAGACACAACAAAAGCAACAGACTTATTTCTTACCAAGCAATTTAATTCATTGCTTATCTAGTGAGTACTTTTTCAGTATTCACAAAAACAGTTTATGGATATCAGTTCAATACTGTCAAAAATCACAATAGTGCAGCGAAACAATTAACAGTGATTCTGCCCCAAGGAGGGAAGAGCAAAGGTAGACGTGATAAGAGATGATGTAAGTGTTTAGAGAAGGTATAGAAAGGATCAGAAATTTGTGACAAGAAAGTGGTTACAATCTTTACAATAGAGGAAAGTCGGTTAGAAATCACCGTCCAAATGGTCACCCAGCCATAATATTATTCATATATAAGATTTCATCAATGGACATGCATTCCAAGTCAAGCACGTCAAGTTTGGGGGGTCAATCAAGATCCAGGTGAGATCAAGAAATGGGCGTTGACGTTTCGACTCGTCTACTGGCCCGATGAGTAGGTTACACCTGGGCCGTGCGAGTCTTCATCAGGACAATAGGAGGAAGGGCAATATCACCAAAGCTTGGTAATCCCTAAAATAATTAAGGGCATAGTAAGTCTGTTGCACTAACCTAAATATTTCTTGATAATTCTAGATAACCCCGGAAGGGGCAAGGCTTACCCGCGAAATGAAGAACGCGGAAGTGTATCAACCGTGTGTGGACTCTCTCACACCGGGAAAGGGTATATAATTTCACCTAGAGGACAAATATCAAAAAATAATAATTAAAAAACTCTATAGGATGTCCTCAAGCGTATGCTGCTTGTATATTAAAATGGGGGGGGTTCCTACGTACCTTATACTATCCAATTGTACTCGATGGGTATGTTAATTAGTTCCCAAGGGCTGTTATACACATAACGCACTGGTGCCCAATCATTACTAGAGTTCCGTGCAGAGAGGGATGGGCGTTGGTCACATCACTGTCTCTGGAAGGTAATTTGGTTTCATTATAAAAAATGCCAGGCGACTTCAGGCTCATTCCATTCAAGGAGAAACAACAAGGTGTATGCATACCTTGTTTTGGAGCGAGTCCCACGCGTTCAAAGAGTACATTTAATGACCATCACTCGATACTTGGCAGAATGTGTCCCACCTAATCTCAGTTGGAGAGGGTTTAACCTAAAATAGATTAACACCCATTTGTACCACTACGCGCACTTTTGACTACAAAGGAACTTCATAAATTGAGAAAGGCACGCCCTACCTTATACTCGAAAACTGCCTTGCTCGTCAGACTCCCGGCGTTTGCTAAGGAACGCGTCAAACGCAGAAGTACTTTCACTCTGGGCAGAACAGCGTCATCATAGAGCTAGTGAAAAGACTCTCTTATCCATGTAGGATAATATCATACGCCTTTAATTTCCTTGGATAGAACTTTATTAAATAGAAAAAACTTTATATACAGTAGCTAGATTCCGTTATTTTAGTAAAAACACTTAAACTGATTTGGTATAAAATTACCCTCGTGGTAAAGAAAAATCAGCGAAATGGCTGATATCGAACCCATAAATCAGCAGTCAGAGCTTGTCAAAGCATTACTGCGGTATGCCACGGGGGTTTGATCTCCGTCCCATACTTCACACGATATTGTAAACTGGAGTACGAAAAGCAAGGGGTGCTGTTATGTACATCCCCCTACAACCGGGTATTATAGTACCCCCATACTCCTGTCAATGTCATAATGTCATGGCTAATGTTGATACCTAAAAGTGTACAGCAAGTGCAAATCCCAGCAAGTTACAATTAACCATATAGGGCACCCTGTGCATACATCATTGTGTCAAGGCATTCTTTACAGGAAGTACTGGTATTGGTTCAATAAAAGCTAATCACATGTACAATTGACGTGATACAATAAAACATTTAAAAACATACTAACATGAATGATACCTGTTGAACAGATTAACATAAACAAAACAAATACATTCTGAGAAATGCAACCTGTTTAAGGTAGACAGTTCATTTGTAATCAGACTGATATAATAGACCATGTTGGTTGACATACAAGTCAAATGTAGTAAATTGATACACAGATCAATTGGAGAGAAAATGATGATTACAGGTCTAACAATGAGACCTGTCTTCTAATTTCCTCCTGTTCACTAAGCCCCTTTAGTACAGTGTCAAGGGAGTATATCCATCTACATTCCCTACGGCTTAAAGTGCTACCCAAATCCCAACCTCGGGGGTCCAGTGTTGCTTTCTCAATCGCCCACCACTTTAAAGAGTCAGCAGCCTGTTCAAACTTCACAAAATGATCCACCAATAGGGGACCCTGTACCTTGCAACGGATATGACTACAATGTTACAATATGCAACATTTTATCTTTTGAATTGTCTGCCCAACGTACATAGAGCCACACGGGCAGACAATGACGTATACCACCCCAGATGTGTTGCAATTGCTGAATTGTTTAAGGCTTTATGAATGATTATTGTATGAAAACATAGTTCATTCTACCGTCATTAAACAAGCCTGACACATCCCACATTTCTTATGACCTAGCACAGGTGGGAGCCCCCACAGAGTACTTTGTTTAGCATTAACTACCCCGGGGAGTAGTGATTGGACCAGAATGTCCCTGATATTTTTGCCTTTACGGAAAGCGTGTAGGGGAGGAGGTATAATGCCCAGTTCATCAGATACCAAATGCCAGTGATGGTTAATCGCCTTTTTTATAGCAGTACTTTTAGTGCTGAAAGTCGTTACACATACCAAACGATCTTCGCTGGTGGTTTTTCTTTTGAAATTAAAAAGTGTTCCCTGTGATTATGCCAAGCGCGTTTCCGAGCTTTTTTTAGGAGTCTAAGTGGGTATCCTCATTTGCTCAATCTGACCATCAATAGAGCTGATTCATCAAAGTAATCCTCCTTTTTAGTGCAAGTCCTGCGTAACCTCAGGAATTGGTCAAATGGCAAATTATCCCTGAGGTTACGGGGATGATGACTCGTGTACCACAAAAGAATTTTCCCTCACTCGTTTTTCTGTAGAGGCTGGTATACAGCCTCCCAGATTCACTCTTGATGGTAATGTCAAGGAAACTGACAGACTCATTGTCATCTTCCAAAGTAAATTTATTATCGTCAGAGCGATTATTGAGCCATTCATGAAATGAGTGGAGCAGTTCCCTACTCCCTTCCCAGAATAGTAAGACATCTTCAATATAACGTGTCCATAGTGATATATGAGTCACAAAGGGATTGTCCTGGCTAAATATGTGTTGTTGTTCATGTTCGCTCACATATATAATTGCCAGATTGGGGGCTGAGCGTGCCCCCATCACCACGCCTTTTGTTTGGACATAATACCTGTCTAGGAAAACGAAGAAATTCTTTGTCATGGCAATTGTTAATAGTTGTATTATAAATTCCGTAGGGGAGCCGGCCTTCGGTCGAGTACATTTCTAATGCAGGTTAAGGCACAATTCTGAGGAATATTTGTATACAAGTCCGTAATGTCCATTGTGGCCAACAGACAAGTAGCAGGATCATGTAAGCGTCCATCGATCAATTGAATAGCTTGCATTGTATCCTTTAGATACGTAGGGGTATCCATGGCAATAGGCTTTAAAAATACACCAATATATTTACACAATGGTTCTAACAAGGAACCACACCCCAATATAATTGGCCCCCCTGGAGGATCCACCATCCTTTTGTGGATCTTGGGGAGGGTGTAAATTGTGGGCATGCGTGGATATTTCTTATTCAAAAAGTCATGTTTGTGTTGGCTGATGTAGCCTTTTACCATAGCCTCTGCTGTAACCTGTCTAATGGATCCCCCGATTTCTTTAGTAGGATCACTTTTGAGGAGTGCATAATTGCCTTCCAAAGCCAGTTGAGATTGAATCTCTAGTTTGTACTTCTCCGTACTTTGTACCACTATAGCACCGCCTTTATCCGCGGGCTTTATAGTGATATCGACATTTTCTTTCAGTAACCTCAGGCCCTGTTTCTCCTCTTTGCTGATATTAAAAGGAATATATTGGCATTTGTTCAATATAGCATCCACATCACATAACACCACTTGTTCATAGGCCAGCAATTTATGGGCCATCAAGTGCGTAGGAGGATTAAATCTCGATGGTGGTCTAAGGCCACTTGTAGAAAAAGTGGGGTTATGTGGATTGTTTTGAAAGTGATACTTCAATCTAACTTTCTGAAAAAATTGGTGTAATTCAATTTTTAGATTAAAATTGTTACGGGGTGACGTCAGAACAAAAGAGAGGCCCTTGGCCAAAACCTGTTGTTCATTGGCTGTCAAAACATAATCCGAAAGTTTGACTATAGGATTGTCAGGCTTGTGTGCTACCATCTGTAGTGTTGGCGCCTCGTTCTGATTTTCCCATGGGAGTCTGCCTGAAAATGGGTCTGTTTCTTCCCTCTCCCTGTCCCTTGGTTCCACATTGGGACCCGGGTACCCCTGGGTCTCCCTCAGGCCGGCCGCGCCCTCTTTGACCCCATCATTGTTCCTCTGATAAAAAAGGACATTGGTCTTGATTGGTTAGGCCCGTACTGTCGGAAGGTGTGTTGGTACTTGTGCTAGGTTGGTCAGAATCACTGTCGGAACTACTGCCAAAGGAAGAGCCAGAGAAGGTATTGTAGCATCTATATCCTCCCCTCCCACGGCTAGAGAAACCCCCCTGCTGATCTCTCATATAATAACCTTCTTGGAGGTAGGGATAGGTGTTCTTTTTATCATAGATTTTTATATCTCATGCTACCTTATCCAATTTAGTCGCCTGTGTGTATATATCAAATTCCCTGATCGTCTTTTCTACTCTTTCCAAAGCTTCCTTGGCATTCAAAAGTGCTTTGTCCTCAATGATTTCCCTCTTGAGGTCCGCAATTTCCTTGGTTAAACTTTATGTTAATTTGTTCAACAGGTATCATTCATGTTAGTATGTTTTTAAATGTTTTATTGTATCACGTCAATTGTACATGTGATTAACTTTTATTGAACCAATACCAGTACTTCCTGTAAAGAATGCCTTGACACTACAATGTATGCATAGGGTGCCCTATATGGTTAATTGTAACTTGCTGGGATTTGCACTTGCTGAACACTTTTAGGTATCAACATTAGCCATGACATTATGTCATCGACAGGAGTATGGGGCTACTATAACACCCAGTTGTAGGGTGATTTACTTCACAGCGCCCCTTGCTTTTCGTACTCCCGTTTACAATATCATGTGAAGTATGGGACGGAGATCAAACCCCCGTGGCATACCGCAGTAATGCTTTGACAAGCTCTGACTGCTGATTTATGGGTTCGATATCAGCCGTTTCTCTGATTTTTCTTTACCCCTTGGGTAATTTTATACCAAATCAGTGAAAGTGTTTTTACTAAAATAACGGAATCTAGCTACTGTATATAAAGTTTTTTCTATCTAATAAAGTTCTATCAAAGGAAATTATAGGCGTATGATATTATCCTACATGGATAATAGAGTCTTTTCACTGGCTCTATGATGACGCCGTTCTGCCCAGAGTGAAAGTACTTCCGCGTTTGACGCGTTCCTTAGCAAACGCTGGGAGTCTGACGAGCAAGGCATTTTTCGAGTATGAGGTAGGGCGTGCCTTTCTCAATTTTTGAAGTTCCCTTGTAGTCAAAAATGCGCGTAGTGGTACAAATGGGTGTTAATCTATTTTAGGTTAAACCCTCTCCGACTGAGATTACGTGGGACACATTCTGCCAAGTATCGAGTGATGGCCATTAAATGTACTCTTTGAACGCGTGGGACTCGCTCCAAAACAAGGTATGCATACACCTTGTTGTTTCTCCTTGAATGGAATGAGCCTGAAGTCGCCCGGCATTTTTTATAATAAAACCACATTACCTTTCAGAGACAGTGATGTGACCAACGCCAATCCCAATCTGCACGGAACTTTAGTAATGATTGGGCACCAGTGCGTTATGTGTATAACAGCCCTTGGGAACTAGTTAACATACCCATCGAGTACAATTGGATAGTATAAGGTAAATGTAAATGTAGGTGTACTTATATAGCGCAGACCTGTCACCCAAAGGGCATCCTGGCGCTTGCTTAGGGAACCCGTCCTGGTATTCCCCTGTGAGAAACCCCGGCAGGGTGTCCACAGGGTGAAAGCCAGGCATCCCGCCGCGAGGGGCTGTAGTGGAGATTAAGCAAGCTATTGCCCAGAGTCGCAGAGTGTGACCCCGTGAGTCGAGTAGGCACCGGAGCGAGAATTGTCGAGACCGTGGAATTTATGAGCTCGAGACCCGCTGAGGCGGGGAATCGAACCCTGGTCCACGGTCGATCTCAGCTTCTGGGTCTGCCGCCTCTAACCACTGAGCCACGCTTCTCCACGTACGTAGGAACCCCCCCTTTTTTAATATACAAGCAGCATACTCTTGAGGACATCCTACACAGTTGTTTTATTATTATTTTTTTATATTTGTCTTCTAGGTGAAATTATATACTCTTTCCCAGTGTGAGAGAGTCCACACACGGTTGATACACTTCTGCGTTCTTCATTTTTACGGGTAAGCCTTACCCCTTCCGGGGTTATCTAGAATTATCAAGAAATATTTAGGTTAGTGCAACAGACTTACTATGCCCTTAAATGCTTTAGGGATTACCAAGCTTTGGTGATATTGCCCTTCCTCCCATTGTCCTGATAAAGACTCGCACGGCCGAGGTGTAACCTACCCCTCGAGCCAGTAGACGAGTCGAAACGTCGACGCCCATTTCTTGATCTCACCAGGACCTTGATTGACCCCCAAACTTGACGTGCTTAACTTGGAATCCATGTCCATCTTACATTGATGAAATCTTATATATGAATAATATTATGGCTGGGTGACCATTTGGACGGTGATTTCTAACCAACTTTCCTCTATTGTAAAGATTGTAACCAATTTCTTGTCACAAATTTCTGATCCTTTCTATACCTTCTCTAAACACTTACATCATCTCTTATCACGTCTACCTTTGCACGTCCCTCCTTGGGGCAGAATCACCGTTAATTGTTTCGCTGCACTATTGTGATTTTTGACAGTATTGAACTGATATCCATAAACTGTTTTTGTGAATAATGAAAAGTACTCACTAGATAAGCAATGAATTAAATTGCTTGGTAAGAAATAAGTCTGTTGCTTTTGTTGTGTCTTGAACAGGATTCATTTCGTTGAGCTGTTGATTCACGAGATGCTCTAAATAATGTTTTGCCTGAGTAACTAAGTATTGATTTATGCAATATTTAATATATGGTTAGGACCATTGTTTCTCTTATCGCACTTCACCCAGGTCCTTGACCTATCGGGTTACCCCATTTTTGAAAATAATTAGTAGGTGTAGGCTGATTGTGAAGGGTGTTGGTGACACCAGGCATCAAATATATTATGTGATCCACTTAATTTTCCCAGAGCGAATTGGGATTGCGGCTCGGTGCCAGTGGTGTCCGCTGTGCTGTTACATTGGAGATCAAGTAATAAGTTAAGGTCTCCCCCCATGCAGATGTGGTCTGCCTCGAACCATTCAATCTGATCCTGCAGGTCATGATAAAACTCCGGACTGTCTGGGTTTGGGGCATATAGATTAACTAGGAGTATAGTGTAACCCAGCAAAACAGGCCGCCACTGGCAGATAATGTCCCTCAGTGTCTGAACGCATCGCTGACAGTTGGAATGATACTCATTTGTGAATTAGTATTGATACACCTCTGGTGTATGTGCTATAGCCTGTAAATTATCGATGAGATCTCCATGCAGATGCAAAGGTGTGTGGTGATGTGGGGGATAAATGTATTTCCTGAAAAAAGGCAATGTCAATCTGGCGCCTTGGTAGATAGTGTAACACCTGCTTGGCCTTGCACATGTTGTTCTGCCCCGTATGTTCCAGGTTCAAGTGTAAATTCCGGCACCCTCATATATGGTCATTGCTTATCCAGGGTAGAGCTGTTGCTAAGAATAACTGTGCAGTACCAACAGCGATCTGGATAATGAACGGCTGCAAAACTATCCACAAGATAACATAAAACCCATCTCCCTCCCCCTCCTTTCCCCGTTTCCAGTGCTACAGGGAAATCCCAACCCCAACAACATTGCTACTATTAGGAACATGTGCAGCTTAATATGATACCCTAACAGTTACATGTGAACACACTTGAGGGATGGTGATGCTATCCCGGTTCCCTACCCATGTAAAGGAAAAAGTGACTGACAAACAATGCAATTTGCCATACACCTCAGATACATTGTGTAGCTACACAACAGATGAGGTGTGGCGCCGCGGCCAGGGCGACTGACGCTGGAATCTGGGGACCACTGTTCGATCCCCGGCTCCGGCGGCAGGTTAGCCCAGCACCATGTGACTCTGGGCAATAGCTCGCTTAATCTTCCCGACTGCCCCCAACGCCTAGATACCCTTACGGGTGATTGTGCGCTTTACAAATGTGGACTTTACTTTACTTTATGAGAGTCAGAAAGGTTAGCCTGCAGAGAAAAAGATCAGTATTGTTAAAAGAGTTGGAATGAAAAGACAATCTCTCTTGGGAGTTATTTTGGTGTGTCGCCTGGGCATCAGAATACGTGCAAGAGAAGTTAAAGAACTCCTGCACTGCAGTTGGGGTTTCAAAAATCTGTGACTTGCCATTGATCTCGAACCACAGGCGAGCAGGGTATAACATCCCGCAGCTGATGCCCGGTTGGCAAAGCATGGCCATCGCTGAGAAGTCGGGGTGGAGGGAGCGACAGATGAGCCCTGCCAATTGAGTGCCCCTTTTCTCTAGCCAGACACAGAAAGGCATCTCAGTCCCAGAAATTTAACGGACAGGCGTGTCTGGGCATCCAGGATTTGGGCACGGCCCCAAGGTGCGGTGAGCCCTCTAAACTACAAACATGGATGTGAGGGAGACCTTGCCAAACATATTGAGTAGAAGCTGCTCCTCAAACTGATCAAGGCAGCCCGTTTTCGTGGATTGCGGAGTTCCCAGGATGCAGATATTATTGTGTCTGCTTCTAGCCTCCAGGTCCCAGTTCTTCATCGTAACTGTCTTTAGGGGTTTTTCCATATGATTCAGCCTGGTGGCCCAGATGCACCTCCATCATGACCAGGTGTTTGGCCGGTGCACTAAAGCGACTTTCCAGGGCCTTAAAGCCCAGCCTGAGCTCCACCATAAGGGCATCAGCCCCAGCCTGCGCTGTAGCATGGGTGTCTAGCAAACTGCCTCCATCTGCCATCTCCGGGTCGGGGCCCTCCCCAGGGTGCTAGGTCTTGTAAAAGGTCAGCCGTCACTGCTTTGGCTTGCCCCGGACCATATCCCATGACGAGTGGGGTCACAGTTGCGAATTGAACAGGGCGGAGTTGTACCCCAGCCCGGGCTTCATGCACGTCTGGAGCTGGAACCATGCCACCCCCAAAACAGGGACTCCAACATCACATCAGGGAGGGTGCACCCACCACAAGTCAAGCGAGGGAAGCGGGATCGGCACTCAAAATGAGTGCAACGTTGGCTCTGTAGCCCAGGGGTCCAGTCAGGCAGCCAATCCCTCTCAGTGAGGCCCAGATGCAGTCAATGGATGTATGGTGTCAGGCAGCATCACTTCTCACTCCCCAACAGCAGGCGCATTGGCAAAGACGACCTGGCAGTGCCCCCCCCAGCTAGGTACTCAGCAGCGCAAATGCAGGGGGGTCTGCCTCGAACTGGGAAGGCCCCACCCGTTCCCCCATCACCGTCTGTGCCTTTATTGATCATAGCTGAGTCTCAGCCGGAGAGATAGTCTGTTGTGCCATTCATCCCCAGCTAGGATGGCGGATTTTGCCCTGTGTATGGCTAGGATTGTCGGGAGGCTGGCAGAGCTTCAAGGCTACGTGGCCATCTTGGTCGGCAGCTTGGCCACGCCCCCAACAGTAAGTAAAAACTTAGTCTGGGTTTGTTTTTATTTGGAATTCTGTAAGGCCTTTCCTAAAACAATATTTTTATAGGTTAGATTTAGGTTTCCTACCACCAAGCATTCCCCCATGGCTCTTGATAACATTGGTACCCCATCTGTGTTTTTAGGCTAAGAGGCCATGACAGAAAAAATGCCATTCAAGGTTCCCATTGACATTGCTTTGATCTGCTTGTGCTGTGTGACTGTGCCCAACCACAAAATTGGGGCAGTGTTTTTAGTGGTACAAGAGGGGTGTAACACTGGGTGGTAGGACATTTGTTTCTCCCCACAGATTCCAGAACTTTACATCACAGAAATGTGAGGGAAATGTGAGTTTTTTGGCTAAGTTTGATATTTGCAGGGCATTGTAGGTAAGAATCTGTAGTGAGAACCAAGTGAGGCATGCTACCCTGGCTCCCTTGAGTGGAAACATGTAAGCTAAAGTATTTTAGACCCTTGATTGTTACTGGTATTAGGTGTACCTAAGGAGATGAGGTACAATTTTTATCAAGAGACTTGGCAGAAAGCTAAATGGTAAGAAATCTGTGGCTCCACACAAATGTGAGAATTTCCCTCACAGAAATGTGAGGTAAATATGTGTTTTTGCCACAGTTTGAGGTTTCCATGGCAATGTGGGCATGAAACCATTGTGGTATCCATGCGGGGCACATCACCCTGGCCTCCCACAGCTATCTATTTTTCAGAAATGTGCAAGCTTGGTAGGTTGTCCTGGGTGGTGGTTGAGCTAGGCTTCAAAATCCGCAGCTAGCCAAGTTGCAGTAATAGAGTGGGTTTTGAGTGGAATAATTTGGTCAGACCATGTTGCGTTAAGTACCCTTTCCTGTTGCATAGGTTTGGCCCATCCACACAGGTGAGCTACCATTTTTATCAGGAAATTTGGGGAATGGTAGGTGGTCAGAAATGTATACCTTTGCCAATGGATTAAAGAACGTTCCCTCAAAGAAATATGAGGAAAACATGTGCTACTGCCAAAGTTTGAGCTTTAGTAGTTTGAGTAATCCCAAAACAAGTCCATGCAACCAATGGACACGGTAGCCCTAGTCCTTACTTCCAATAGAAAGCCTAGCGCTACTCTAAGTACAACACCCAGTCCAGCAGCCAATCACATAAGAAGCCCTAATCGCTACTTCCAATTAAAGGTCTAACCCTAAACCTAGTCCCAACCTACTCCCAACAACCAATAACATAGGAAGACCTAGTCCCTACTTTCAATAGAAATCCTAACCGTAGCCCTAGTCCCAACCCTACAATGATTGAATCACAGACCCAGAAACCTATCAGAACCCTCAAATACCCATCCAATGAGGACATTAACCCTAATCCAATAGAAACACCAGATACAACCACCAATCAGTGTAGACATGTACCAACCACTAGCAGACCATATAAGGTCCCAGCGACCTCAGACAAGGTTTGCTGGCCAGGGAATTGGAAGCTGCTTCTCCTGTTCAGAATCTCCTAGGAGACAGAAAGGTTCAATCCACACTTTGGACTTCAGCAGGTAAGGGCCTCACTAACTTGAAATCTAACAATACTGTTTGAATAAAACTATACTCCCCCTGCTGGCCAAAAAACTAAGTGCATAGGCCCTAGTAAAACACAGTTTAAACAGCTCACAGAAGCACCCTCTGATGTAGAAAAAATCCCTGCTCTGTGATATATATTGCAAATATATATTTTTTCCGAACAGCAAGAATGCTGCTGTTTACATTGCAGGTAAAATACGTTTAAAAATCTTCTGTGATTGTTATGACACAGGTGCTCAGCGCTACTAATCTTACTTGTTTGAAACTTTGCGCTTGCTTGGCCTGATTATGTAAGAGTTTACTTTAGCGAACTTAAGTTAGGTATTGCTAGAGAGACTCTAGTCCTTCCTTTGCCCTCCTACCACTTAGAAGAGATAGTGGTGAATTAATAGGTTTAGTTACTTATTAGTATTAGTTGGTAATTTCTTAGTGGTCTGCGTGATGCATCCTCTGTCACATCACATGCTGCTTACCCCAGTCCTTAGTAGAATATTTTGCAGTTTGTTGAGTGAGTGATAATAAGCTTACCACTAGCGGAACATCAGCAGCAACTAACCAACAATTTGGTGTATCCAAAAATGTAAGCATGTGTCCTCCATCTAAGAAGACTAAACTAAATGGAAATGCAGACATAGTGACAAAATGTAATAACTAGACGTCCGCAAATCCCGCCATACTAGTCGACCAGATAAGATAGGTCCATTTAATTGCAAGTGTTGCTTCCATAAATGTTTTTTGAGCGTTTTTAAAAATATTTTATTTGTTTCATACCAATCATCTGTGTTTGTCTCTTTCTTTCTTACATCTTTCATGATCAGCACCCAAGGGCAAGAAGATGGGGTCATTGGAGTCAGAGGGAGCTGCTGATGGCCTGGGCTGCTCCTCTACTGAGGACACTACTGCTGGCCCCAGTAAGTCCTCCTGTTGTTAATATTAATAATTATACTTCCCTAAATTTTACTGCACCTTATTTTTTCTGAACTATTATTTTTGTTTCCTAATTCTATTTTTTACAAATTCTTTTACGATCTAGATTATCTAATTCTAAATTCTTGTTATACCTGCCTCTGCCATGACTCTCTGTACTACTACTATTAGTCTGTCTGCAGCTAAGCTTGCCCAGTTGGACACTTTTTATTTAAAAGGTCTTAAATAAAACTCAGATTCACCAATAGCTCTAACCACTGAGTCCAGTCATTTGGGTTGTCCTCTTCTAGTCTTCTTAATCTTGAGGTTTTTCGACGACTCCCACCAACAAAATGCCCAACCATATATTTTACTATTTTTGAAAGGATAGGACACACTACTACTGTTGTAGGGATTCTGCACATTCAGAACTGTGCACAAGAAAATAGGATGTTGGTGATAGGAGGTTGGACCTTCCTTACACCTCAGAACCCACAATCCCCAGACCAACTAGCTGTAGTGTCTCATTAGCTCCCCAAATCCCCCTGAAGATACGCAATGATTAGACAACCCAGAACATAACACTCCCGAGCTCTCAGAGTCACAAAAGCAATGCACACCCTTTTGCTCACTCACTTATGTAAGTGCACACCAAATACCACGGAGTCTATGTAAGTTCAAAAGGTTTATTTTCAATTAACCAGCTCTGTACGTTTTTCTATAGTGCAGTATACGAGCCAGCAACAACAGCAAAATGTATAACATTAAAACAATAAACATTGTTACAACTACAAGTCCATAGAAGACAAAAGGGGAAATCATGATAACTGAACAGTGGTGGAATACCACCCTCCCCTTGGTAGGAATATAGTTCATATAAATGAAGATCTCTGAACGAATGCTGGGGGACCCCTCACCTTAGAACCTAGAAGTACTGGTTACATCATAAGCTCTGCAAAGCTCTGGTTCGTAGAAGGGAATCCTCCGTCTGTTAGGGAAAAATGGTGCACATTAATATAATGCAAGCGTTTCTCAGTCGTGCCAAAAAGTGTAGCATTTTATGGCTAAGCAATATGGACTGACCAGAACTCCATAACAAAGTGGCTTGTTTTTCAACCTTGTACGCAGCTCATGTGGGCTCAAAGGCGTCTTACACAACAAGCTGCGAGGTAACATGCTCAAAAATAAAAGACACAAAGCTAAAATGGTTGCATGGCTCAGGCTAACTTACCAAAGACTAGAATGACCCTAGGGACCATATAACACTACTAGTGTCTACTCTACTCTAGAACCCGATTTTTACTAGTGATGTATGATGTATATGTATATATTTACGTTTTTTTCAATGTTGCTAGTGAAAAAGAATAAATAGGGGGAGGTGTATATGGCATCTAAAAACGTGTAATATTTTTTGTAGGCATACTATTGACCACCAGTGATGACGATGCGGCCACTTCGGAGGGAGCAAGTGATATGGCAGCTGCAGGAGCTGCAGGGGGTGAGCCGGCAGCAGTGGTGGGCGATGGTAAGTTATATTTCTTACTTATTGACATTACACTCCCTGCAAGGGTGAACACTGTACTGTTGAGATTTAGTAAGTAAGAAGTTGTGGTGAACAACGGTTGAAGAAGACACCCTTTACTTATCATTAGCAATTGCATTAGCAATTGCATTAGCAATTGCATTAGCGGCGGGAGTTGAGTAACCAATGGCATTCAACTCAGCTGCGAAAGTTTGATAGAGAAGATTAAAAGTCAGATCAGATGTCCTTGGTGGATGGGTTGAATGAAAGGGAAAGAAGGGTGGAAGAAGGAAGGTCGGGCGAGATGACTGACAGAGAGGGATACATGGGATGCATACATAGGTGGCTGATAGGAATCAGATGCATGGTTGGTTGAAGGATGGGTGGACGGGGAAAGAAAAGACGCCTGCCTGGGTGGGTGAAACTGTATGGCTGGATAGCAAGAATCTTCTGCATTGTTTTGGTCAAACTCAAAGCCAAGGGAGCGAGGAAGGAAGGACGCATGAGTGGTGGTTTGAAAAAAGAGAATAAATGTTTGTTGTTGGTGAAACAAACTAATGTTAGTTGAGAGATTAAGAAGAATGATAGACGTTTACTTTGAATGGATGGATGCCTGAATGGTATTCATCACAGATAGCATAGGTGGAGATTGTCACTGGATGAAGAGTGTTAGTTTGAACAGAATGTAAAATAAACCATGCCAGAGTAGCAAAGCCGAGGAGAATAGAAGTTGTATTTTCAGAATACTCCCTTGAGTCAAAGTAGTTTTCAAGCACAACATATATATTGTGTATCTATGTAGTTAACAAGCGCCTTCGTCCGACTCCGAGGACCACTCCCTATCTATGCTAATTTATTTTCGACTGTGTCAGCCAGCCTGCCATGGGTGGCCTATCGGCTGGTTACACAATGTCATCCCGTATATAAGCAATGATCATTGGATCAGATGTCATAGTCAGGGCAGGGTGAAAGTGAAATTGAGCAGTTGCCCTTGATGGTTCAGAGTATGGCCAGTGCCATCCTTAATGGAAAAATAAGAGCTTGCCCACCTGCTGACAGTAGTAAATAAAACTAAAGTGAATCTGCGTCATGACTCGAGTATGTTTGTCTTGGGCGCAAGCTGACTGAGCTGGCATGCTGGCTACAACAAGATTACGTAATTTTGCTAAACAAGAGAGAAGAAGAAGACTGGTGTACTGTGTACTCGACTCCATGTGCTAGTATGATGCCTGAAACTCCCACAAATGTTAGAGGCTGAGGAAGTGGGAAGATAGATACATACCACAAATGTTATGTACTGTGCTTCCTAGTGCTACTGTGCCACTATGTGTTGAATTAATTTTGTGTTACTGTTTTGCTAAGAGTTTTGGTTACAATAGTCTTTTTTATTTCTTGATATAGCTCCTCCTTCCCAAGCAAAAAAAACGACCAGGAAGGAGTTGGCAGCCATGGGCCAGTGCCGGAAGCTGGAGGCCATCTGCCAAGAATACCGGCAGCTGGTGGTTCTGGCGGAGGAGAAGGAGGAGGCGGCAGCAGCCTCCTCCAGCAACCCGGGCCCCAGCCAGGACCCTCCAGGTGTACGGCGCCGGGGTCAGGCAGCCGCCCGCCGCTGCACTACAACATTCAGCACTGCTGCCCCCTCCCTGTGGATGCAACTGCAGGGCATATGCGCGCAGCACGCTCCTCCAAATGGTGCATCTAGAGGAGCCCTTAGAGAAGCAGAACAAAAAGATCAAGGTCCTGGAGAAGGAAATCAGAAGAGCCCGCTGATAAGACCCTGTTGGATTGCCCCCTTTTTAATCCTTTTTGTGGGGGTGGGAATTGGGCGTTGGTGTTTATTATTATGGACAATTTCGACATTGGTTGGTCTTTCTCGTTTTGGACATTTGTTTGGGTTCGGGAGAGAGGTAGATCGGGTATTGTGGGATTTTTTAAATAGTTTATTTTTGTTAGGGGATTAAATTATATTTATACTTAAACATAGCCTACGTTGTTAAAGTTGTGTGGGGGCTGGTTACTGTTTTACGTCACATTGTTTCCTTGACGCTGCAGGGCCACAGCCAGTATTTCATTTAAATATTCTTCCAATTTTGTAAATCACAAACAGATAAATGCGGTACCCCTCACTGCGTGACTTGTCCTACTAGTACTGTCATTCTCTCCTACTACTCCATTATTATACCCCCTCCATACTTCTTATCTTACCTGTGATTTATCTGTAAGTTAGGGACACAATGGCTGCATGGCGATGATGGTTTCGTTTTCCAAGAGAATGGAGATGCCATGATTGTGGTGGTAGTAGTAGACACTGGCAGTGGCATTTGCAAAAAAAGAAAATGAGACAGTCAATCGCTTGAGAGAGACTCTGGGAGGAGTAGTAGAACGAAGTACAGTACAGTACACAGGAAGTCTGCCAAACAATATTAATATTGCTGATTAGCAATGCTAAGGTAAAATGAAACATAATGGTGGCGGGGATAGCATAGTACAACAAGTTCCTAACTGTAGTTGTGTCGAGGCACTCGACACAAGCGTAATCTTTAGTGCTGTGTAGGAGAATGTTGATGAATCCAATCGAAGCGAGAAAATAAAATATGATGGATTAGGTTCCTTTGGAAATAAAATTGACTAGCAAATATACTGAGCATGGGTGGGCAAGCAGAAGAAGATCCTCGCCCTACCTAGAAATTGAATTAGTGTTGCTTTCACCACATCCGCCCCAGAAAGCGTGTGATCAATTATTGGTGTACATTTAATTTAGTCACACCTCAATATAAAACACACAGCCCGGGGGACGAGGGTTAGGGTTTGATGAATGGTTGGGAAGGGGAAAGGTTTGACAAAGAAAAACACTACTCGTGGACATACAACAGAACACAATCTTGGTAGACAACCATATCCCTAAAGCTGTTAAGGGAGAAAAAGGAAATACATGCATGATGATGATAACTTGATGGTTAATGATAAGTGGTACTTACTAACTACTACTAGACAATTACAAAGGACAAGGCAGCAGTATATTATACAATTTGCCTTGCCTGTCTGCCCTCAGAGAGACTCAAATTACATACCGTTTCTGTCCTGTTGTCCGGGCTTACTTTTAAAGATAGCAAAGAAAATTAAAAAATAGTTGTAGGGATGAATTATAAGCAGAGAGCAAACATAATAACTACAACACACAGTTTTAATGATTGAAGATAAAAAAATAATTGCATTATTTAAAAGTTGATGAATTTTGATTCTGTTACTGTATGTTATCTTGGTCAAATTGGAGAGTTGATTCTCAGCATTCCTCTTGGTCCTCCCTTCCATGGACGCTCTGTCGATCAATCTTGGGTGACGCCACTGCCTGCCTGCCGGATGCGGATTGGTAAGGTAAGTGTGAGTTGTTTTTCCCAGGGTAGGGGCCGGCCTGTTATTGTAGATGGAAAAACAAAAGGGATATTAAAAAATCAAGGAGAAAAAAAAATGCATAAATTAAGGTGGAGTGCAACAAGAACACTTTCAGAGGCGGCATGAATACATCATGTCTACTCTGTTTCCAGCATTAACCTCCAACAACAATAGGACAGAGCAGGGCTACGTCACCAATGACCCAACCTCCATTTAGCTTACATTTTGACAGACACAGACAAAGCACATATACAGCAACATAGCATTTCCCAAATTAAGTGACTAAATCAATGCAGCGCTGGAAGTCATACCACTACACTCGACTCCACCACTACACAGACATGTAGGTCTGCTGTGCTTCTTGTTGACTTCTTTATCTTTTATGCCATTTCATGAAATGCAGTTATTACATCAATCATCTCTGATCCTACTGACTGACTGCGAAGAGTATAGTATGTGGTCATCATCATCATCATGGTGTACAACTCTATATTAAAAAATGCATTGGATCAGCCTGCAGTAGAAAAACAATTTTGTTATTAAACAACAAGTCTGTTTCCAGCATTGACCTACAAGAGCAACAGGACAGAGCAGGCCTACAGCACCCACCCAACCTTAGATATTGACTGAGCTAGACAGAGCACACATATCACACATATATTCGGAGATCCAATGCATACCAAGTAGGTGCTGACGCGGGAACCAAGCTTCACCCAAAAGGCATTTTTAAGCCTACCCCAATGCCGGATACTATTTATTTTTCTATTTAAAACACTTATAGAGCGCGACAGCTGCCCCAGCCAAGCGGCGTCCCGGTGCTAACGGCAAAAGGCAGCAACACCACGGACAGAGGCCTACACAGCAGGAAAAAGAAAAGTTTTAATGGCTTTCCTAAAATCAGTGAGATTGTTGAGGCAGCGAATATGAGGGGGCAGAGAGTTCCAAAGAATCGCTGTTCTGTTCCGGAAGGAACAACCTCTGGCCCGAGTTTTCCTAACTCGAGGGACTAGCAGCAAATGTTGGCCCATGGAGCGGAGCTGATGGGAAGGAACATAGAAAGAGAGCAGATCTGTCAAAACGCTGGGGGATCCGAGCTTCAGAATTTAAAGGCTATACAAAGAGCCTTAAACTCGATCCGTTGGGCCACGGGTAACCAGTGAAGGCGGCGAATAGTGCTGGTCACCAAACAAACTCTACACAAGCCCACAAGAGCTCTAACTGCGGCGTTCTGTACTCTCTGTAGTCTATGTATTTCTACCTTGTTCACCCCTAAGTACAGGGAGTTCACATAATTAAGCCTAGGTATAATTAATGCCTGGTTAATGATCTGTCTGGTCGGGGCATCAAAGAAACCTGGAATGGGTCTAAGCCCATGTAATAGGCCAAAACAGGTGCCCGCTACCTTCTTCATTTATGTCTGGAAACTGAGCAAGGAGTCCATCCATACCCCCAAGTTCTTTACCGCCTGTTTAGGGGGAGGAGGGGCACCTAAATTCCTGGGCCACCAATGCTCGTTCCACAACTCATGGTCCCTTCCCACCAGCAACACCTTCAACTTGCTGGCGTTCAGCTGGTGGCAGGTAGCTGTCATCCAACCGGCAACTGCTGCAAGATCACCTTGAAACTTAGCGGCGTCGTCCTTAAAGTTGCTCGATAGTGTCACCACCAGCTGCGTGTCGTCGGCGTAGGAAACCACCGTCATTCCTCTGCTCTTTACAAATACAGCCAAAGGCTGTACATACAGATTAAAGAGCTGAGGGCTGAGAGAGGAACCCTGTGGTACTCCATGCTTGATGGGGAAGGTAGATGAAGAAAACAGGGGGGAGCAATCACCTGATAGGTCCTATCAGAGAGAAATGATGCTAACCACTTCAAAGAAAGGCCACCGATGCCCGCCTCTTCCAAATGGCACAACAGGATAGCATGGGACACAGTGTCGAACGCGGCACTGAGGTCCAGAAGGATCAGTGCCGATGTCTGTCCTGCGTCCAACGCTGCCCAGAGATGCTCTGCTACCGCCAGAAGAGCTGACTCTGTGCCATGGCCAGGACGAAAACCGTTTTGTGAGGGATCGAGTATGTTATTGCTGGTCAAGTGCTCTGAAAGAATGAAATTGATATATGCTTCCACGATTTTTGCAGTCCATGAGAGTAGTGAGATTGGCCTAAAATTCTCCGTTTTTTTGACATCCAGAGAAGGTTTGTTAAGCAGTGGCAGTACTCTGGCTTGTTTCCATGCTGTAGGTACAACCGCCGAGCTGAGCGATTTGTTGATCACAGGACCAAGAAGAGGGGAGATGGTAGGTAGAATTTTCCTAAATTGGTCAGGTTTCAAAGGATCAGCCGGTGATCCTGATTTGATTTTTGCACAGAGAGCAAGTAGCTGGTCCTGTTCGATCTGAGGGAAAACCTCTAAGGTGTTCAACCTGCCAAAACTAGGTCCTTCAGAGTGGTCCAAGTCGGTCATGGAAAAGCCTTTATAGATTTCTTCTATCTTTTTTGAGAAGGACAAGGCAAGCTCCTCACATTTCTTACTCGAGGTAATCAGTGGGCCCGCCATCCCCTTCTGATTTTGTAGATCTGACACAATGGATACTCATTGCAGGATTCGTGCTGTTACTAATTTCTCTGGCATAGAAAGCCGCGCGTTCAGTATGAATTGCTTTGTGATAGGTCTTTATTGCATCCCGATAGTGGGCTCTAGATACAGGATCAAAGTCTTTCCTCCAAGACCTTTCACATTTTTTGCAAATTTTTTGCAACTACGCTAACTTCTCATTATACCATGGATTTGATTTTGACATACGATTGCGGGACCACTTAGCTGGAATCAGCTTATCCAGAGGCTGATTGATCCAATCTGAAAAGGCTGAATAAGCCTTGTTACAATCCGTCTGCAACACTGGAGTGGAGCTCGAGAGAAGGTCTTTAAATTGATCCAAATTTAGCTTATGCCAAGGGCGTTTGAAGGAGTAGGAGTTATCTAATTTACGCTTAGGAGTAATGCCCTGAATCGACAAAGGGACCAAAAATTGGTCCGACCAGGCCATAGGTGCTGGCGGTTGGACCGTAAGGGACGGGATGTTGGTAAAAAACAGATCCAGCAGGTGGCCGGCCTAATGAGTAGGCCCAGAAACCCGCTGGTCCATCTGACAGGCCACTAAGTCCGCTATCAAGTTTGCCACATCCACCTCTGAGTGGTTATCGAAGTGAAGATTCAGATCTCCCAGAATCGTTAAATTAGAGGAATTGGCCGCCAAGGAACAGACAGTATCAATGAATTCTTCCCTAAAGGCTTTAGATGGGCCCAGCGGACAATATATCAGTAGTCCAGTCATAGTGTAATTGGGATTAAAGGTGATTTTAAAATAGGCACATTCACAGCCCAAAATAGGCTGTTTAATAAAAGAGCAAGAGTAGCCGGTTTTCACAATGGCCACAATACCTTCGCCTCTTTTATCTCTGTTAAGGGCAGGAATGACATAACCCTCCAGGAGTGCCAGCCCTGAGATCGCTACCGAGTCTTCAGAGAGCCAGGTCTTGGTTAAGAACAGGGTATCCGGCGATTCAGTTTCAAGAAGGCCATATACATCAGCACAGTGTTTGACCAACGAACAGCAATTCAGGTGAAGAATTGTCAGACTGGGTGGTAGATGTAAACCCACACTGTTTACAGCTGAAGGGACCCTTTAATGCCTCCAACCCATGGACTAGACATCTCCTGGACAGTGTTCTAAATGTTAGCAGCTCCTTCTGGGTATAGGTAAGCTGAAATTTCCCAAAATTGGCAGCATGTCTGCCGTCTGGCGCTGGCCAGGCGCTGACGTGCTCAGACGGGCTTGCCTTTGACGCGCCTCGCTCCCGCTGCGTGCGACCACTGTGCGGCCGGACAAGCATGCTGTTTAAATATGCCCCAGTAGCGGAAATGTGTAGAGGAGGGCAGAGCCACATCTCTCCACACAAACAGCACACGCTGCGGTGGACCGGGGACTGGTGAAATAGGTGCGGGAAGCAGCACTCCAAGTAAGAAGGTGAGAAGGTTAAAACAAATGCAAATGCACAGATAACACAGTGTTTTAAAAAAATATCAGCACAAATGCGATATAGCGCCAACTAACAATGCGCTGCTGCCTAATGCTGCTTTGCTCTGATAATCTTTGCTCTGATAATCTCACGAGTACAAAGCACAAAAGGAAGCACCCTCTTACCCATATTGCACCTTAGCGAGTGAAACACATAGCGGGTCACTTACACACAATTCCTGACCTTGCCTTTTTAAATCAGTTTACGAGCACTTCACACACTTATAGGTCCTGAAGAAAGCCAGCTCATTACCAAGGACTGGCTGAAAAATGTTGACCACAAAGGATGTGGTAGACCATAGATAGCCACAACACATCTATTGCTTTGTTTTTAACACTCCCACTAATACATTTACCTAGAATAGGAATTGGGACCCAAGGACAGTTTTTAATTCACACTCACACGCTATCACTGCACACTCATTCACCACAAAACCAGCTCCGCTGTAAACAGGCGTTAAAGCACACCCAGAACACATTCAGTGACACAGGGTGGAGCCCGATGATGAAGCATGCCACCAACTAGGTTGGTGGGTGAGGGATTTCAAAAGAAATAATATTTCTTTCTTTCGTACAAACACACTATCCCTATGCCCTTTGAGGCCAGTTCCCATTGATAATACACATAAATACAGCAACATAGCAATTTCCAAAATAGGTCACTAAATCAATGGCATGCAGAGCCGTTAGTCATACCACCACTACTACACTTGTGACTCGACTCCACCACTACACAGACATGTAGGTGTGGTTGTTGTTGACTTGTTTACCTTTTATGCCACTCATGAAATGCCCTAACTTATTCCCTCAATCATCTCTGATCCTAGTGAGTGACTGCAAAGATAATATGTCACTGTGGTCATCAATATGGTGTTGTCTAAATCAGTTTGCAGTGTACAGAGTCCACATTCCATATTCAAAATGCAATAGATCAGCCTGCAGTAGAAGTACAATTTTGTTATTAAAAAACAAGAAGGTAAACATTGACTTGAATTACTTTTAGTGTGTAGATTAAATAATAGTACACAGTGAATTCACTTCATGCACAACAAACAACAACACAAACACCAAACACTCCGTCAGCGTCCAATGCATGCCATCATTCATTACCTGTTCCGTCTCATCTTAAGTTAAGGGGCAGTCTCGCTCGGAAAGGAGAATAGCTATAGAAGTCAACATGTTCCACTTCTTTTGGAGGGACTCAACGAGGCAACCTTTTCTTTTTTGTTGTACTATTATTCTACATCCAATCATCATCTGGCTTGAGGGAAATGGATTTAGGGCATCAGGAGGATGGAGGGTCAGTACTCGGAGGAGTAGACTTCAGTTAAATCCAGCCAGCTGCAACTCCAATATGGCAATACAAAGACTAGTGGTGATGGATTTGTTGTGATTTGAAGTTTTGAACCAGAAAGACAGACACACACAAATAAAAGTAAGTGAGGAAGGGAGAAAGTAAGAAGTTCAAGCCTTGTTGTCAGGGAAGTATAGCTCGTCCTCAAATTCTATGGGGTTCAACCAGAAGTAGGTAATCATCTAACACACTACTTCCGTCACCTAAGTCGCTGTTCTCATCTTCCTCGGTTGATTTATGTGTTCCGTAATTCGGTGGTATAAAGTGCTGATTCATTTTTCATGGTTAAGCTCTCCACATTTTTGGGCGAGAGACTGGTTCTTTTCACTTGTTACAATGGCACCAGCAGCACTTAAAACACGTTCAGAAGAAACACTTGCAACAGGACAAGCCAGATAGTTTATTGCTAGCCTGCTGAGCACTGGCCATTGGCCCCCGTTTCCCATACCAATACTGCAATGGGTTTTGATCAATGTAGACCACTGATGGGTCGTCCAGATAGGCCTGGAGCATCCACTCAATGCCCAGGGGTGCTCCACTTTGCTTGGCCTCTTTTGTCTTTGTATCAGGACTGAACCTAGCAAGCCCTTGCTGTAAATATCAATCCTGTGCCGATTTTACTGGGGCGGATGATCCGGGTTTTGCTGTTGTCAATAGTGTTGATGACCACTCTGTGCCAAATGCACTGCCATAAGGCTCTGAAGTTGAACTTGACACTGGATGCCCTGCTGCAGTACTTGTTGTGGGTTTGAGTAGTGGGCCTTTAATTACCAGCCATTCATTCTTCCAAGTCACTGGCTGCCTCAGCTATCCAAGTTTTTTACTGGACAACATCCACTTCTGAAAAAGGAATTAATGTCTTGCTTTTCAGTGCCGATTTGTACCGTGGATTCAGAATTGTGACACAAATGTAATGTTTTTCTAAAACAATGTAGGTTTGTGCCCTTGTATTTTCAGCTTTGCAACAGGATAAGCTCTCCACCAACTCCTATGCTTCATTTTTTCCCTCCACACCTGTGTACGCATGTGACACATCCTTCAGCTGTTGCTCTAGCATGTGCAACAATGGGAAAGCTTGGCCCATAGTACAGTCCTCCTTGCTGACTTCACGTGTGAAGAGCTCGAAATCAATCAGTCAATCAGAACATTTGCAAAGCGCACTACTCACCCATGAGGGTCTCAAAGCGCTACGGGGGAGATGCTGCTACTGCTCGAATAGCCAGGCCTTGGGAGTCTACTGAAGGTCAGCAGATCCTGGGTCTGCCGTAGGAGGATGGGGAGGGTGTCCCAAGTCTTGGCGGCGAGGTGGGAGAACGATCTGCTGCTGGAGGTCACTCTTTAGATACAGGGGACGGTGGCGAGGGGGAGGTCGGCGGAGCGGAGCTGGCAGTTGGGGGTGTAGAAGCTAAGTCGTCTGTTGAGGCATGCTGGTCCGGTGTTGTGGAGTGCCTTTTGTGCGTGGGTGAGGAGCTTGAAGGTGATCGTCTTGTTGACGGGGAGCCAGTGCAGGTCTCTCAGGTGGGTTGTGCTGTGGCTGTGACAGGGGATATAGAGGATCAGGCGTGCAGAGGCGTTTTGAATGCGTTGGAGTTGTTTCTGGAGTTTGGCAGAGGCTCCTGCCTAGAGGGCGTTTCCGTAGCCCAATCTGCTGCTGATGAGGGCCTGGGTGACCATTCGTCTTGTTTTGGTGGTGATCCACCTGTACATCTTGCAGAGCATGCGGATACTGTTCAAGCAGGAGGACAAGATGACATTGACCTGCTTTGACATGGAGAGAGTAGATGATGAACCCTATGTTGCGTGCGTGGTTGGTGGGTGTTGAGGCTGTTCCCAGTGCGGTCGGCCACCAGGAGTTGTCCCAGGCCTAGGGGGGTGGAGTTGAGGATGAGGACTTCCATCTGTTTGGCCACCTTACTGGAAGCATCATACGTGGATTTATTTGCACTCAACTCTGAATCATGAGAAACAAACAAGGCGCTGTTCGATGTCCTCAACTTTTTATATTTGTTTTATTTTCAAAACCTGATATCCTCAACTTTGAACGCAAACCCCACTTTCTCATCCAGGCAGGACACATGTCAAAAGTAGGAATTCTTCCAGGCAACAATTCAAACTGACTTTTTCCCATGGCCTGGTTGGGAGTTCTGCGGTACCCCCATGACAAACAATGGACAGCTTTCTTGATGTCAACACCATTAGATAAAGTCCACTGCACGCACTCAAGCAGGATACGATTCATGCACTCAATGAAACCTTTGGCCTGGGGATGATATAAAGCCACACAGTGGTGTAAGATGCCAGACTGGGATAGAAACTCTGACATTTCTTTAGAAGTAAATTGGACCCAGTTGGGACAATCTCCTTTGGAAAACCTTCCATGGAAAACGAACTTTGGAAAAAATGATTGACCTCCTAGTGTTGGGATCAACCATAAAATTGACTCCCCACCACTTGCGATGATAGTCAGCTACAACCAACACAAACTTGTATCTAAGGGGAAGGGCATTAAAAGGCCCTACCAAATCTACAGCTAACTTCATCCATGGTTCAGTGGGTGGTACACACACTTGCACAGGAGGAGTTGCAATCTTGATGACCTTATCGCTCGAGCAGCAAATGATACACTCCTTCACGACCTCATCAATCTGCCAGTCCATTGAAAGCCACCAATAAACAGAGCGAATTCTTCTCTTAGTGGTGGTTTCCAAATGACCTTCGTGGCCCAAAGTGATGATGGTAACCTCAAGCATTTCGGTGGTACAAACTTGTCGCCATGCAAAATGAACTCCCCCTCTCCAAGGTAAGCTCAATAGAAATCTTGGACAAGGGTTGAAGTTCAGCATCTAGATGCTTCTCTTTAGGCCAGCCTAAAAATATGTGTTCTTTCACTCTCCTTAAAACAGAATCTGTTTTCATAGATTCAAACACTCCTTCTCAGAGAAACCTCCCACGCCACAAACATCAACTGCGGCAATCAAGCATTCCTCATCTTCGTCACCCACACACAACTCTCCTTGAGCCAGGGGAAGAGGTGATCTGGAAAGAAAATCCGAACTGATATTTTTCGCTCCTGGGATATGTGCAACGTCAAAGTTGTACTGCAACAGCTTTGAACTCAATCTCGCTATCCTAGGAGTATGCTCTTTAACAATGTGACCGTTGAGTATGGAAATGAGTGGCTTGTGGAGTGGCTTGTGGTCCGTAAGTAACTTGAAGGACTTTCCCCAAAGAAAACACTTAAACCTTTCAACCGCCCAGCAGCAGGCCAATAACTCTCTTTCTATGACAGAGTAGTTCTTTTCACTAGGGCGCAAAGCTCGATAAGAAAACCCAATGGTATGCTCCCTACCATGTTTCTATTGTGTAATCATTCCAGCCCAACCATCTCTTGAGTAGCTCACGTAAATGGACAGTCTTGGCGCGAAATTGGGGATGAATTTGGAGTAAAACTCACATACATCCAGGAATGAAGAAACAAGTTCTTTTGATTCAGGACAGGGAGCATTCTGGATAGCCTCAATCAACACTTCTCTAGTTTGAATACCTTGACCTTAAATCCGATGTCCCAGGTATTCAATGGATTCCTGCCCAAACACACATTCACGCTTGTTAGCTACAATGCCTTTTCCCTGTAACCTTTGTAGAACTTTCAAAACCTGTCTGTCATGAGAAGCTCTGCACCTCCAAGTGACCAGAATCTCATCTTGGTAGACAACAGTGTCCTCCAAACAATCTAGAACACTCTCCATGGTGCGTTAAAAGGCTGAAGCAGCAGAAGCAATCCCAAAAGGCATTCTCCTAAATTGAAATGTGCCAATAGGTGAGACAAAAGCAGTCACATACTTACAACTTGGGTCCAACTCCACCTGATGGTAGGCGGATGAAAGATCTATTTTTGAAAAAAAAAATACATCCATCAAATTTGGCAAGAATGTAATCGATTCAGGGAAGAGGATGGGAGTCAACGCAAATCTCTTTGTTGAGACTGCGAAATCGATGCACACTCTCAAACTTTGATCTTTCTTACGGGCGACAACCAATGGAGAGAACTATAAGGAAGACTCCACCAGTTCAATAAGACCAGACTCACATAATCTGTTCAGTTCAAACAACAGATCATCTCTCACACTATACGGAATATTGCACAGTTTGTGGTTCATCAGGGTAGCCTGATCCTTCACTTTAATACAGTGCATAAATCCTTCAATGCACCCCAAGCCATCAGCGAACACACTCCATTACACACTCACCCTGTTGAGACTCACCCACCACCAAGACTTGCTCCTTAGTACCTGGTCTAAGGATCATTCCAAATAAACCTTGGTGATACCACCCCAAAATGTTAAGTCCTTTCTTTGCCACATACACCTTCCCAAAAATGTGCCTCCCTTTGAAAATCAAGCTAGTTTCAAAAAAACCTTTTAGCTCACTTTTCTTGCCCTCAAAGGATACAGGATTCGGTCAGGTTATTCCAGAAGCTTGTCCTACCAAACACTCTCAAACAACTCTTCTGTGACCATGGTCATGCGCGCCCCGGAATTAACCAAGAGTTGAATGGACTTACCATCCACAACCACCTCCAGGACTGGATCAACACACTCATCAGCATCCTCTTTAACCACTACGATTAAATCCCTCAAGAAACTCACCATGTCACCCATTTGTTCACCATTGTCACCATTGTCTAAATTTTCGTGAACAGAATTGACCTGATTCCCCTTTGACATACACATCTTTGCAAAATGCCCAAGCTTACCGCATTTACAACACAATGCATTCTTAGCCGGGCAAATGCGAGAGTTAGGATAGTGACCAAAACAACCAAATTTTGTGCACACATTCTTTTGAGTGTTCAACTTCTTCTCAGGTCTGTAAGAAGTGTTCTTGTTTCCACGCATTACATTAACATGTATATCTGTTGGCTCCTTGTTTTCTTTTACTGCCCCAACACTCATCTTATCAGGTTTCCACGCTTTAGACACTAACTGAGACAGTTCAGTACTTTTTACAATAGTGATAGTCTCTTCTAACGATGGGTTTTTTTAAGTCAATAACTTCTCTTGCACTTTTTTGTCTATGGAAATGAGCCACAACTTAGGGGCATATTATTAAGACAGCCGATAAAAATTCTCGCCGCTTTAGCGGCAGAAAACTGCTGCTAAAATGGCGATAATGGGCTTGATAATATGCTCTATGGAATTCCAATTGGAACCCATGTTAGATGTGAAGGACATCTAACATGAGCTTCAATTGGAATACCATAGAGCATATTATCAAATCCATTATCTTTTTTTCTTTTTTTTTTTCTTTTTAAGTCCTCATTACGCAACAGATTAAAGTAAGGAGATTATCAGGGTCCTTTCTCCTAAGCCAACCTTTCTTTGATTGTTTGTGGGTCTGGGGCCACATCCTTCCGGCATTTCAGAGAAGAGGAGCCCCTTACTTCCATATACTTTTAAGAAGAAGGATTCTTTTTTCAGTGGGGGGTGAGCTAGCCATTATGGCCACTCTTACATGCCTTCATCTATTGTTGTTGCATTCACGTAATCATTGGACTTGGTGAATTAGACAAGTATATACTAAGATGTTGACAGGACCCGACTAAGTCAAACCTTATGAAACTCTTCCCATATCTCCCAGAATTTAAATTTCTTAGAAGATAGCTTCCTTTTTCTATCCAAATTATGTACCTTTAAAACTGAGGCTAGCCATTCACTGTGTATCGGAGGGATAGGACTTATCCATTTTATACAAACCTCCCTCCTTGCCAGGAGGATCAACAAAACGATTAGATTTTCCAGGGATTTAGTTAATGTTCTTGAAATATTTATGCCCATCACCTCAAAAATAATTAGGTCTATACTTACAGTTAGTTGTCTTCCCAATACCCCATCTAAGGTGTTACCCACATCTTTCCAGAAATCATCGAGGCTGGGATACTGCCAGAACATATGTAGGTCGTCGGCCTTCTGTAATCCGCATTTTGGGCAGCTCCTCACTATGGACCCGTTCAGTTTGGATAATCTTTTCGGAGTCCAGTAAGCTCTATGAATGGTGAGCAAATGATTTCTTTTAAGAGCAGCAGAAGTTACAATCGCCTAGCATTTGCTCATAGATACTTGCCATATATTATTCGTATCCAGCGTCGGCAGATCTTTCCCCCAGATGCTCTCTGGAATTCGGAAGTCCTCTTCCCCTGCTGAAATTAGGGCCCAGTACCAGAGGGATACTTCTTTCAAGAGCGGCTTCTTGTCCAGCATCTTTACTTCTAGGGAAATGTTGCCTTTTCTGGTTTCTTTGAGTGACTTGGACCAGCTCAGAAGTTGATAGTATTTGAATTTCGATAGTGTGGAATTTGTACGTTCTGATAGTATTTCCCAATAAAGAAGCTCGTCTGAAACGAGAGTTGCCCCCATTCCAGTACTCCTGCTGATTTTAGGGGTATTGCTGAGCTGTCCTTAAGGCAATCCGGTGTTGTATGGGAATCCCAGATCGGTGTCTTATCACTATAGAAGGGGATGTCCAATGTAGATCTAACACAGTACCACAATCTAGCAGCTGACTTCAAGATCTTCAGTTTAATTTTTTTTTTTTTATTCGGATGGCCAAATTTATACAAAAAATGGCTAGTGTTATTTGTTTGTTTCTGTAGAAATATTGGGTAATTCTCATAAGGGCCCAACAACGTCCTACTAGATTTGAATTGGAAGGCCCTACAGTATTCCAAGAGATCAGGACTAGCCAGACCTCCCTGCTCCTTTTTTCTCCTTATTTTATGCCAGGCGATTCTGGGTCTTTTAGAGGACCATATGAAACTAGATAGATTTCCCTGAATCTTTTTTTGTAGATTCCCTTTTAAACTCCAAAGGGATAGAGCTAAAGATAAAAGTAAATTTCGGCAAGATTGACATTTTTATAATATTCGATTTGCCTGGGAATGTTAATGGCAACCCACTCCAAACTTTCAACAGCCTTTTTACCTCAACGTCTATTCTATGTATATTAGTTTGGGTTACTTTATCAAGGTCCTTTACGATGTAAATACCCAAATATCTTATTTTTTCCTTAGCAAAGGGGGATGTGAATTCCTCATTCCAGCTCATCGTTTCAGTTTTAGTTGGATTTATTTGATAACCTGATAGTTTCCCAAAACTAGTCAGAGTCTCATCTGTTGCTTTAAGGGCCCCCTTTAAATCCGAAGTAAAGATCATAAGGTCGTCAGCGTATAGAGCTAATTTCTTATGCCACCCTTGATATTGAAAGGAGGAGATTGAAGGGAGGTTCCTAAGGCATTCTGCGACCGGCTCAATGTAAAAATTAAAGAGCAGAGGAGAGAGGGGCCATCCTTGGTGAGTTCCTCTGCCTATCTGAATATTTTCAGTTAGGTTGCCATTAATTAATAATTTTGCTTTGGGGGATTTATAGATGTTTTCTACCATTTTTAAAATGTTTTCCCCTAGATTAAATTTTTTAAAACCTCACTTAAATAGCTCCAATTAACTCTATCGAACGCTTCAGCAGCGTCAATTGTGATTATCGATAGAGGAAGTTTCTCAGTAGTGGCTATGTCTATTGCTCCTATCAACTCATGGGTAAGCTCTTGAAGGTGTCTTCCTGCCACAAAGCCCTTTTGGTTTGAGTTTATCAGTGCCCCCGCAATTTTCCCCAATCTTTTGGCCATGACTTGGGTGAAGATCTTATAGTCATAGTTTAAAATAGATATTGGGCGGTAGGACTCACATTATTTCGGATTTTTACCCGGTTTTAAAAGAATGGAGATAGTTGCATCATTCCATGTCTCTGGGATTTTATCATTATCTAAGAAGATTTTATTGAAGAGGGCTGTTAAATAAGGAACCAGTGTGTCTTTTAATTTCATATAGAAGTCATTAGGGAGGGCATCAGGACCTGCCGCCTTTCCTCTTTTTAAGTTTTTTATAACTCCATCTACCTCATGAGTTGTTATTTCACTATTCAGAATATCTTTCTCTTCAGGGGATAAGGTGGGGATATTTTGTGCGTCTAGAAAGTGTGTTATTTCTTCGACTTTCGGGTTACAATCTTTTGTATATAAATTTGAAAAGAAGGCAGAGAATTCCTGTTTTATTATCGCCTCCTCAGTTCCATTTTGGGAGCTGTCGGTTGGGTCTATACTGCTGATTCTATTTCTCGCTTGATCTGTTTTGATCTTCCAGGCAAGCATTTTCCCACATCCCTCTCCATATTCATAGAGGGCGAGATTACTGCACTCCCATCTCTCTCTGATTTTACCCTCTAGTATAGCCATTAAGCTTTATTTTAGTTTTAACCTTTCCTTTTCTCATTCTTGACCTCTCGGGATGGAGCATCTGAGGATATCTGCTGATCCAGAGTTTTTATATTATCCTCTACTTTCTGGATCTCTCTTTGAAGCTCCCTTGATTTATGTATAGTTAAACCACAGATCTTGCCCCTTATTACTGCTTTATACACCTCCCATACCATTTGAGGTGGGGCGCTTTAGTTGTTATCCTCAAAATATAACTCTGTCTTTTGTTTGAGTTGATCAATAATTAGGGGATCTAAAAGAGCTGAACGGTCTAACGTCCATCTTGGTATTGTTATATCATCTTTTATCTTTAACGTAATTTGGACGGCAGAATGGTCAGAGAGATGGGCGGGAAGATGGATTACAGTTTGAGTATTCTTTAGTAACCCTTTATCTATTAGAAAATAGTCAATCCTAGATTGTAATCCAGGTTTTTTATTTTTAAAGGTAAATTTATCATGCTTAACAACCTTCCCTGTCCATATGTCGATTAGGCTTAGGTCCCTTTTATACACTCCCAACCACTCTCTCATTTTTGGCAAATTTGCCTGTTTACCTCTAGGGTACCGGTCAACTTTTGGGTCTAGAGTGATATTAAAATCTCCGCCCATAATCACTGGAGATGTTGCCGAAATCAATTGGGAGTATTGAGACTGGAGTGGGATAGGATCGTCTATGTTTGGTTCATAGTAACCGACCACAGTAAATGCATCGCCGAGTATGTTGACATTGGCTATCGCCCATCTCCCTTTTGGGTCTGATTCAGACAATGTTATTCTAGCTTTTAGAGATTTTTTAAAGAGGATGGCCACACCTTTTATAACACACTCTTGGTCGGTGCATATGTAGGAGTCGACCCAATAAAGTGTTTTCATTATCTCTTCCCACTCTTTTTTTAACAGGTGTGTTTCCTGTAGAATTAAAATCTCGCTATCAATAGATTTCAAGTATTCAAGAATTTTCCGTCGCTTGCTCTTAGTTCTTAGCCCATTGACATTCCAGGAGGTTATTTTTATATATTCAAAAAATGTTCCCATCTCTACCTGGCTTAAGTCGGCTTTCGTCATTATTAAACCGGGCCCTGGTTGTCTCCTTTCCTATGAGATCAACGTTTTGCTGATGACATTTTTTTGTATTTTTCCCTATTTTGCTGCCATCTCCCGTGTGCCCCCCCTTCCCTCAGTGTATACATTAAAGTGAGTGAAAGTGTGCGAAATAAAAAGAAGAGAAGAAGAAAGAGAAGACACGGGGGGCACCCTCCCACCCTGGGAAAGCCTCCCTTTCCTTTGGGCTTTAATTCTAGCCCTCTTCGAGCCCCGTGCCTGAGAAAATAAGTTCTAAGAGAATGCTGCTGCTACTGTTTTGTCACTATTGATCTAGGAATGTGAATGTAATTGGGTCTGGACACGCATCTGTTCCAGGAGTGTTTCGACTTCTTGAGGATCTCTGATGTTATACATCTTATTCCTCCACATTATCCTGAGGGAGGCCGGGAACTTCATCTGGACAGTTGCCCCAAGTGCTTTCATTTCGTGCATTTTTTGACCCAACTCCCATTGTCTGTCTTGTGTCACTTTCGCGATGTCGGATCGAATCTTAAAGGACCAGTCATCGTTGCTATACGCCCCGCTTTTCAGGGCCTCACTCAGAATTTTCTCTTTGAGAGTATAGGTTTTAAAATGTATTAGGATCTTTCTTGGATTTTTCCACTCCTTAGACTTCCCAAAAGGGTCCCGATGCACCCGCTGAATATCATCTTCCAGGCCAGAGGTTTTACTCCATGGGAAGTGTTCCTCTATAACTGCTATTATGAATTTCTTTGTATCCGACCCTTCTTGCCCTTCTGGAACATTGAAAAATCTGAGATTGCACCTTCTGGACTGGTTTTCTAAAGCTTCTAACTTTTCGTCGATACTTTTGTCCTTTGCCTTTAAAGTTCTAATATCCTTCTGAGTTAGCTCTACTTTCCTAGTTAGACCCTCCACTTCTGCTTCCACTGAGGAGACTCTATTATTTAAAGCTATTAATTTGGAGTCCAAAGATTCAAATATTTCGTGGAATTTGTTCTGGTTATCTTCTGATATTTTAAACCTAGACCTCATCTCGTCTAGCATTTTTTTCCAATATAGCATCCGTACTGCTTCGTGGTTCACCCTGCGGGTTAGTAGGATTAGTAGAAGGACTTTTAGGGGGGCTATTCGGCACAATTCTAGCGGAGCCCTGAGATGGGCACTGAGCATGATTCAGGTTCTGGCTGGAAGGCAAGCTCTGGGTTATGATCTGAATTGGGGACGGGGTCTGCAACCCTTCCTGCAACTGTTCTGTTGGCTCCCTTGCGGGAACCTCTGTGGGGACATTAATTGGGTCACCCAGGACTTCTGTTAGAGCCGGGAGGACAGAGCTTTCCATGTTGGATTCATGGCCGCACACTTTCTCTAGATCTTCACGGCTTAAATTCTGAGCCCGTTCTTGCACCTTAAAGTAGGACCTTAGCGAGGGAGTAATTTTAATTTTAACGTTTTTACCCCCTTAACCTACCTCCAAGTTGTTTCCTGCCAACCCCTTTTTATTTAGGGGTATGCTTACATGCAATTTCGGGGCTTTCTGTGAGACTCTTTTTGTAATTCATGGGATAACGGGCTGTTTAGCCGCAAGGGGTAAACTTGCTTTAAGGAACTGCCTACTCCTTAGACAGTACGAAGACCTTCCCCTCAGTTCAGGGTCTGCTGTAATTCCTTTATCTGCTTTGAGCGCACTTTTTCCTGCTTCTCGATCACAAATTTTATCAGAGGGTGGGTCTATTGAGCTATATGTTTGATGGGTTGTGTTGTCTGTACTTGCCTTTTCCCCTTCCACTTTTGCTGCAAAGAGCCTACCTGAGGAGTTTATGTATTGGTAAGGTGAGGGACTAAAAGGAGGGCGGAGTTTCCTCTCTGATGCATATATTAGTACCTCTATCGGGTGATTGGCCGA
This sequence comes from Lissotriton helveticus, assembly GCF_964261635.1. Lineage (NCBI taxonomy): Eukaryota > Metazoa > Chordata > Amphibia > Caudata > Salamandridae > Lissotriton > Lissotriton helveticus. Next base: position 217,659,199 of record NC_136063.1, on the reverse strand, counting down.
GTTAGATTCTCCCAAATTGTTTAACCTGCTCAAAAGTTTTGAATTATTAAAAGAGTCTGCTAAATGGACCCCGCTCTGAGGCTGAAATAAGTCCAAGCCAGAGCGAACTCCTGGGCAAGCCTTTAAACCTTTAGAGTCCCTAAGATACAGAACCTGTCTGTCTCGTGCCTCAGCCCCCCCTGCCTTACCTCTAAAAAACACCGAAATCCGGCTTACTGCTCTCCTGCAGTTTTGTCAAGCCCGTGACACCGCCTCCCACCAGCCGGCGTTTGTTCTGTCTGCCGATTCCCGGATGCGTGACCCCTGCTGGGGTGAGCAAGGACCTTCCCCCAGCACTCCTACGGCTGCGCCGGCAGCCTAAATCAAGACTCCGGAGGAAACTATCATCCTGCTAGACCGTGGCCCCCCGCCTTGGTAAGTTCTTTGACGATAATACAGAAAGACCCCGCAAGATTGTTAAATGTGATGAGACGCGCTCTCCTCTCTGTTGCTCATCAGCGCGTTTCAGCAGCATGTGGGCGTAGGCATCGGCATTGGTAGAGAGGGGACAGAGGACGATTAAAACTTCATTGGAGTTTCTCGAATATATTACCCCCAGTACGCTCCACGACCCCAAGAGTATCAAATTCGTCGAAATCAGGAGCTTCTCTCGGTTGTAAGACCATTCTGCAGAGCCCAGGCATGGAGCTCCCAACCGGGCTTATTGACTGGCTGCCATCTTCCCTCCTGCAGGACTCCTCCTCCTCCATCAAGCCCATTATCGCTGTTTTAGCGGCAGTGTTCTGCCGTTAAAGCAGCGATCATTTTATTGCCTGTCTTGATAATATGCCCCCAAGTCCCTTATAAGTTATGATGTAAACTGTTCAAATTCACATTCAGATGCAAGAATATGTATAAGATACAATACTTTCACCATTTTCCTGTTCTCTAGTAAAGTATGTATGTCTCACTACAACCAGACTGCCTTCTTCATCAAATTGCTTTTCTAACATAGCTACTGCTTGGTCATACTCATTGAGAGGTTCCTCACCTTGTGGAACTTCCAGAGGGGGCAAGTGTTCCAAAACAGTTTGTTCCTCTAGACCTAGGTTGTGTTCAAGAATAAATCTCCTACGTTCTGCACTGAATCTAAAGCCCCAGATAGCTCCTAAATACTTTGTGAAAGCTCTATACCAAACCTTCCATCTTACCGGAGGATCTCCTGGAAGCTGTAAAAATGGAGGAGGTGCATTGTAAAGTTGTACAAAGAATTATAACACACTAAGATATGTTGTAGTACCAAATGATAATTAACCAGAAGCCAAATCTATTAGCCCCAAGGTCGACCTGTAAGGGAAGCAACAGATAAAAAAAACAAATGCCTAGAAAAACACTAGATTCATAAGATACACACCACGTATTTCCAAAAGGAAAATAGTCCCTTGAACGAACAACTAGACTCTAATAGTAAAGAAAAAACAAACAAAAAAATAATAATTTATGATGAAAGCAAAGTACTTGTGAAGAGCTCCTCTAGAGACATGCCGTTCTTGATTTTCTTCAACCTTGTCGATTTTGTTACTCCATGTTCTTCAGACAACCGTATTTTCTTTCCCACAGGCACAAAATAAAAAGGTAATCTTTGTTAGAGAAGCACTCGCAGGCAACACTTCACGTCAGACATGAAAAAAACACTGATCCCCGCTGCCATTGTCATGGAGACACACTACACTCTCCAGGAAGAACGCTGACGACATGTCAGACATCGGACACGCTGGTGCTGCCGGTGTCAGGGACACTTCACGCTCTGCTGGAAGAACGCTGAGGCACAACAACCACATTCCACTGCGTCATCACTCGGGACTGGATGTCAAAGGGAAAGGGTCAAGAGATGACGGCAAATGGTAGAATCAAACCCGGCACAACAGCAAACCGTTCTTTAACTTCGCACAGGTCTCATGAAAAGCAGAGGCAACCTGGAACTCAGCAAATGGGACATCTCTGCTAAGCGGAAGGAGTCCAAGACTTGAGGAGTCAACCTGGAACTCAGCAGATGGGACGTCTCTGCTAAGCGGAAGGAGTCCAAGACTTGTGGAGTCGACACAACTGCATAGATGGTCCACAGTGCGATACACAGATGGTGGTCACCAGACAGACCCCAGGACCGACGTCCCACTGATGCCAAAACGGGGGTGAGTCACCAGAGATGCCAACGAATAAAGATTTCAGACGGATATTTCAGCTGACGCTCTTCAGCTGACCTGTCAACTGCAAGGCACTGGAACCAGGGCAAACTGCTGCAAGCGTGGATGGAGATCTCGAATGGTCCAACCAAATCATCTCCAAATTTGAAGTAATTACCACAGGACAGGTAAGTGTATGAGCTCAAGGTTTAATGACTGTTCGTTTCCACAGCCTCCAGGGATCTGTCGCAGCAGCCCCTTGGATTCAAACAGTAACATTCCATAGCTCAATAGATGACATCTCAGCTTAGTTAAGTAGGTAACAGTTTAGCAGATTACTACACACTTCTTTGTTTATCAATTGTTCTGGGATATTGCTGTACAAAAATACAATACCCCTGCTGAATGACAAGGATCCAAGTACATTTGGAATGAACACTATTTATGACGCAGTAGATTACGAGGCACAGATTTATGCACACCCAGGTTTTATTTTTTGTCCAATGGTACTTATTCTAACATTTATAGTGGTACGAACAATGTCGCTCATGGGATGGTGTTGCCCTTAGGTGTGCCCTTTAATTATGCTAAACCCTATTTTGGTGACAATCTTCAATGATATCCTTATCAAAGGAAAGGATCCCCCTAGCTCGTGGAGTGAGGCCACAGTAGTGTTGATTCTTAAGCCCAGGAAGGATCCAACTGACTGCGGATCCTATCGTCCTATTTCCCTCCTCAATAGCGACTATAAGATCTTTGCTTCTATTTTGTCAAACAGGCTGGGGGGTGTTGTAGGGAACGTCATTCACTCAGATCAAAAAGGCTTTATCAAGGGCCGTCATTTATCGGATTTAACGTACGATCTGGTTGGTGCTATAGATATGGCATCCACCTTCTCACTCCCGCTTGCTGTGTTTACCCTCGATGCAACAAAAGCTTTCGACAGGGTTAATTGGGCTTATCTGTCTGAGGTCATGGCAAAATTTAATTTGGGAGACAGATTCTGTCGAGCCATCAAACTCTTGTATAAGGCCCCGACCGCCAGACTATTGGTCAACAGCTCTCTGTCTGATATATTTAACATCACGAGAGATACAAGGCAGGGTTTCCCGCTTTCCCCTCTTCTTTTTAACCTTTACATTGAGCCTTTTGCTCTGGTCCTTGGGGAAGAGCTTAACATTTTTCCCTTTAAATTTGGAGGTTGGGAAAAGCGGGCGGCATTATATGCCGATGATATCCTCATCTTGACAGCTGACCCCGACTTAGCCTTTCCAACAGTGATTAATCGGGCGATTGAATTCGGCAAGTTCTCAGGATACGAAATAAACCCCAACAAGACTGAAATTATGACATGTAATATTCCTAGCACACAACTTAATGTAGGTTCCTCTTTGAGATATTTGGGGATAAGAATCACGCAAGAGGTAGGAAAGATCCCTGAACAGAACTTAGATCGGGTGTTCAGGGAGTGCCAAAAGCAGATGAAGTCTTGGGCTCTCCTCCCTTTGTCTATTCTGGGGAGGATTAATATAGTAAAAATGTCCATCTTGCCTAAGTTCACATTTCTCTTTAATACTATCCCTCTGGCTTTTGACACCAAGCAAATAGAGAAATGTCAAAGGGAATTAGATTCTTCATCTGGAAATACAAAACAACAAGACTTGCGTGGAAGAAGCTTAGGCGGAGGAGGGAAAAAGGAGGCTTGGCTCTACCGGACCTACTATATTATGCCTGGACCTTCCAGCTTTCGCATTCGCGAATGCTCTGAAAGGTACCTACCAACTCATCAGGTGGTGAATTGTTTCGGGCCATGTTGAAAGGAGAAGGTCTACCGGAAGAAGGCTTTTTGTTTAAATTTGAAGATCATAAATATTTTTTAAAAAGTAAGTTAAAAATTCTTTATTCATTAGCTAAAAGCTGGGCATCTATAAGAAAGATGGTGGGGCTCAGTTATTACTCAAATTTTGCACCAATATGGGACTCCCCTGCTACACCCATTGTTTCCAGGATAACTTGATTGTCCCGGTGAGGGATGCGGGTATCTATAACTGGGGTGATGTGCTGTGCGGGCAATCTATTCTGCCCTGGAAAGATCTACGGGGATTAGTGGGTCCAGGTCTATCCAGATTCAAATATATACAGATGAAGAGCTGGGCACAGGCACAACTTAGGAAAGATAATCTCCTGGGTAAGGATAGTAACATTGAGGAACTTCTTGTGTTCAGGCCCCATGGTATGAAGGAGGTTGCACTTTGGTACTGGGCAATCGAGGAGGAGGTAGATGGCGACTTTAAATTGGCCGATAAATTATGGGAAGATGAGATAAGCTTACAGTGTAAGGATGCTTGGGTGGAGTCATTCAGTCTCTTGCATAAAATAGTAAAACCTGCTTGGCTGAAACGTAATCATCTTTTTACTGCACATAGGGCATATTTTCCCCCTCTAAAACTGTCAAAATGTTTGTCTGGGAAAGTTTGTTATAAATGTGGCCTTCCCGAAGCATCGGATGTTCATATGTTCAAGGATTGTCCGCTAATCAGCTCCTTTTGGGCTGAGGTGAAGAAAACTCTGGACTCCATCTTGAAGACTTCACTGACTTTCAATCTTCCTTTAATTATCTTCGGTGTTGACGACAATGTCGCAGGCCAAGCTAGATCTCTCCTCTTTTATGCAATTCTTATGGCTAGAAGAGAAATATGTCAATTCTGGATGGATTGCGCTGCCCCGTCTCACTCAGGCTGGCTGACTTCACAATACGCAGTGTCTAGGTTGGATTTAGCTAGATCTCGTAGTAGGAAAAAGTGTGCCTTCTGGGATCTCCTGATACATTGGTAGTAGGATTTCCGGGTTTTTTTCCCGGGTCTTCTGATTATGCTTTTCTTTAGCTCCATGGGCCAGTTCCGTGGGTCTCCTCGCTTAAACAGTATGGTCCACAGGTCATAAAACACCTTGATGGAGCAAAACCTTCTATCCTCTCTCTGTGGATGTTCCTTCCGCCGCTTATTCCATCGTATCTTGGTCCGGTCTTAACATCCAGATAAAAAACCCAGAAATTGCTTGTGATAGATACGCATGGTGGCTGGCGCTTCCCGAAGAGAGCCAAGGCAAATGAGGACAAAAAAAAATAATAATAATTATGCTAAACCCAATGTCCGCTGAGTTAAAAGAACTTTGACCAAATAATTTTGTGAGGAAGGACTGACATAGAGGTAAATAATTAAAGTCATGGAATTACTTTCGGATACATCCTCTCTTCCATTTTTACTTTGGGTGGGACCTCTATGGCCCGAGGTGAAAAAGCCAGAAAATACTTTGTGTGCAAGTTGCAAATATTATCTAACACTACAATGGCTATTTTACGTGACATCACTACTTATTTGGAGAGTATGTGAATATATTCTGAAGACTAAATACGCAGTGGATTTTATTCTAGTCAAGAGTTGTGTTGTATGCACAGTAGTGGGCGAGCAGTGTGTAGTTGGGATCAAAAATATGGAAAAGAATATAACTAAACACATATTATCCTCGGGAATGTTAAGGGAAGGGAAAGTGGAAATTGGAGTTGGTCTTTTTTTGGTGGCCGAGGTTGGATTCTTGACAAAGTGATTTACTTGATCGTAATATTGGTGTTTTGTTGAGCCCCCATTCAGTGCCTCCTCTTCTGTTGCCCTTATTGTTCTACTCTTCTCACTCCCAAGCGAAAAATATCGGTTCATGATACCAATGCTGCAATTATGGTGCAAAAAGAAATAGACAACCTCATGAATATAGATGAGGGCATTTTCGAGACTTCTTCCCTCCTTACAGTCTCCCTTCCCGATACTGAGAACATGGAATGCTCATATGGATTTATTGTTATTAGTGTTTATAGTGTCCTGTTTTTCTGGTTTTATATTTTCTTTGTTGCTGTCAGAAAATGTTTTAGCTCATGCTAAAAGCAGGGTCTGTTGGATTAGAAACATTCATGTTTGTGCATTTCCCTATGTAAGTTAGCATTTGTGCCACCATTTTCTATTCAGATGCCATTTTGAACCACAAACAAAACAAATCCTTTGCTATTTTTGAGAAAAAGGCCTTTGTTACATCTTGTTTCTGCAATGATAGGTTTTGCTTCACTAATTAATAGACTGTTTATATTAGTGTATACTTTTCTCCCTAGATAGAGGCTGTCTCCCACTTGTCTGGTGGCAGGTACAGGATGAAACGACCTTGGGATGTATTAGGTGACGTGAGATATGAGAATCAAAACGTATTATTTTTGTGTTTCACTGTCCAGCTGCATCTGCTTGGAAAATTCCACTGTGGGCGTGTTCCAGCCCAGTTGTGAGATGTACATAATGTATCTTTTTGCTTGTCGATTTCAGTCCCTTTGCAGTATTCCTAGCGAGTTGGCAGACTGGGCTCCACTCTGAGTGTATTCTGAATAAACAAATATTGATTTGTATTCTCTACTGTTTGATCAACTTTTCATTTGGTATGGAAGGCTGAGAGGTGGTCATTAGTGAAACAAGTGACCTGAATCAGGCCACTCCCTTCACTTCTTTTATCCATTCTGACCAAACAAAATACATTTTTCTTTCCTTGCCTGACTAGAAAATCGCAGACATTATTCTAGCTAACAAGAGTACTTCTTTCGCATGCAACACAAAACGTGAGAAAGAACAAATTCCACAGCATACATGAAATTCATCTATTAATTTTAAAGCGAGGGCTTCCAGTGCAAAATACCTTCCAGACCAACAAGATTCAGTTAACATAAGAAAATGACATGTGAGCTTTACAAAATTTCATAAGAAACTAAGGTACGTTCAGTTAATATTCGTACTAACATCTAAGATGACACATTAAGAAACACACTTAAAAAAATAAGTGATTGTCAGTTGCTCAACACACATTTTTCACGTTAATGTTTTCTGCTAGTTACATTCGCTTTCTACATTATTTCTACATGTTACTGTTCAAGGGCCTAAACACATCACATTTCACATTATTACATTTCAAATTCTAGTACCTCACATTTAATACGGCAAAGGGTTACATGTGTCATTATAATGCACCCGTACAAATGAAATGCAACTTCTGCTACATCAACCACAAATTGATGTATAAAAGAAGCTCTCCTCCCCATAGGCTTCGTACCCTTCATTGACCTAGTAATGGTGGCTACAGCTGATTTAGCAGCATTAATGCTAACAGACAATGCGGTAGAGTGCAAGGCGGAGCAAGGAGCTTCATGGGCTCGCTACTTTGACGTTGACGTCCCTAGTGTTTGAGTTAGATTTCCCAACAAAGAACTGCCACCCCACAAGTGCAATCAAAGTTAGCCACTGCATTGAGCTGAATTTTCGCAAATACATCAATTTTTTTGGTTAACTTTACAATTAAACGCTTTGTTTCCTGCAGCTCACACCTTCAAAGACAAATCAAATGTCTCTGTCTTCAACAGGGACCAGGGGACTAGAGGCAGATGTATCAATTTTTGCAATATTATTCAAGAATTTAGACTGCTCTGTAGTTGCAGAAACCAGCTAAAGACAGGAAGTTGGAACATCCAGAGGTAAGAACCTATTTTGACATGAAACCTTTGGAAGAAAAATAATTTCAGTAGTAAATAGCAGGTTTTTAGACACTGAGGCACAGTTGGTATCCGCTCTCCCATCGATGGTATTAGGGCCTGAGGTGGATTCAGAGAGTCCACCTTCATTGCAATGGTTAATGCCTTTCCTAGATTTCTCCCACCTACACATGGTCACTGGACTAGATTTGTCCACGGAGTTCGCATCTAACAATAGTCTCACCCTCCTCTATTAGGTGATCAATATCAATGAAAGTGGAATTTTCACCGTCGCTTTTTCACAATTTATTTTAATTGGTTGGGACTTTGCTTGGCTCTGGCGCTTTCATCTTCCCCATAGTTGAAGGAATTACACCATAAAGTTAATGTTTGTCAACTCGGGTATAAGATGTAAAACCAGTTCAGTGAGTAGCCACAAAAGTAATGCACCATCTGAGAAAAATCAACATAAGAATAACAGATGATTACAAAAACTGAGTTACATATGCTAATCAGGATGTCAGTCAGTAGTGAAAATAACTTATGATGAACAAAAAGGGGGGACCCAGCCCAACCTTTTCCTGCCACTGACAAGTGCAGATGGGCCCGCTCTTAGCCCAGTCTTTGCTCGGGCACGTGCCTGGGTGCATCCTCCACGCATCCCACGCCTGCAGATCCACACACTATTTATCACTGGTTGGAAGTGGGAGCCCCTCCTCCTTGGCTCCTAGCAGTCAGAAGGGTTGTGGGTATGGAGTCCCAAAACAACAACAATGTCCTGGTGCACGTACTAAGTAAATTGTAAGGCATGTCTGTTTGTGAAAGAACCCTTCTTTTTGGGTTCAGATTGGGACTGGTTACCACTGTTCCCCCCCTCTTTCTTTTGGTAGGACCCCTGACCACCCAAGATGTCTTTGTTGATACCTGGGGCCAATCAGCTTGCATTTCCCTAGGTGCTGGTACATCTCTGTAAAACAAATATTGAACAATTCCTCCCTGAGAATCAAGTTGTACATCCCATCTTAGTCATACTTATTTACTTTGCTGCTCATCACCCAGCCTTTTAGTGCCATGCTGGAGTAGTGCAAGAAATCCACCCAAGATTGATTGGGTAGTTTGTAGCAGTCCAGAACCTCTGGTAATTCTCAGGAGTCAGACCAAACTTAGATGAACGATGGCTTTCATGGGGATGTACCAGGTTTGGTCCTCTACTTCTAAGGTCATAAGAGTATTTTTTCTACCCAAGGCATATGTTTACACAGACCACCTGCTCCCAGTGCTCCTCTGGGATCTTGTGCACCATCAGGATCACCTAATAGATTGAAAACCGTTTATCACTGTCATTTTCCACAACATAACTAGGCACCCTGTCTTCGGGGATATGGACCTTCTTGCCTGGTTCAGATACTGAGGTATTGCTGCCACAATTACCGGAATCTGACAATTTTACTTTCATCTTCAACTCCTTAAGGCTCCTCTCATGAGCCAGTTTATTCTCTTCCAGAGCCAGCTCCTTTTCTTCCATATAGAGTTGGGTCATCTGGAGCCTGAACTCCATATCTGCCTTCCTGTCAACCAGCTCCTCTGGAGTCAGGCTATACGAGGACATGCTGCTCCCTGTTCTGGCAGGGAATTCTAACTCAGGAGCTGGGTTACCCTCCTCTACTAAAGGCTGCACTTCAGAGCTGATGTCCAGCTTTTGATATTGCTTCTCTCCATCATCCTCATTATCCTGATCCTCTGTGGCTGTCATCAACTGGTGGACCTCTGTCGAGGCCCTCGAGCTTTCTGCAGCTCCAACTTTTTGGTGTTCTTCTTTATCTGTGGTCTCCATTCCTGGCAAAACTGTTTAGGCTCAGTATTGTGTAACTTTCAGGTATGTTTTCATACAGTCCAGTAGCAGGAATGAGTGTCGATTTGGAAAAATAAAAAGAGCCAATAAGGAAACATTTTACAAATTACAATTGGTCTTAGATTATTTATGTGGGGCGGTAGTTTAACACAGAATTACTGTATGGTACTGCACAAATACAAGTCCAAATTCTTACTGCTGAACACCAGTGTATGAAATTGGTTTACTGGTTGAGGGGGATGAAACCCTTGTCAAGTATCAGCTATAATCATTTCAGAGTAAAGTCACAAGGAAACCCTAAATTAACCTGTGCTCAACCCTCAGGTAGCACGGCACAGAGAATTTAGACTTAACTCAGAGGCAATGAGTAAAGTATATCTGCAACACTTCACTTAGAAAATAAATAATACTTATTGGCGAATAGCTTGAAGGGCAAGATGGCCACTGACAGACCGTAGGGAGCAGTCGCTGCCTTCCCAGCTCCTGACCCTGCTCAACGAAGGCGCATAGGAGGGGAAAAGAAACGGGGGAATGATGCCGGCAATTTCCTTCCATAGGATGACAGTATGCAGCCTTCATCGAATTTTTTAGGACAGCTCTTTCGTTGGATAGTGAGGGGCAGATCAAGCTTTGCAAGCATACTTTGCTGGTTTGGATTTCGAGGTAGCTTGGTGTCTACCTCTCGACAAGATCTAATGCAGAATATGGCCCCGCGCGGTCCGAGACCGCAGAAAGACACTCGGAGAGACAGAGAAAAGGACTATGCCACCTTAAGTGACCCCGGAGTAGTCCCAAGCTCGAATCTTCGGTCACAAACTCGGATCCTCAGAAATACGGTAAAAGATAGCTCGGAGGCTGCTGATCATCTGGAGGAAGATGAAGATAGCGCTGAAAAGTTACAGAAGAGGACCGAGCTGAAATTAAAGTTAAAAGAAGCAAAGGATAAAATGAGAGAGAAAAGGGAAAAAGCCCAAGTGAATAAAAAAACAAAGCGCCAGAATAACGAAGTCACTGGTAACGCTGCGGGGAAAGAGGGGAACATGCGACAGCCTACCTTGCATGAATCTTTCGCAGCGCCCGCTATGGTTCAAGCTTCAGGAGCGGTGTTGGTGGTGGCGGCAGAGACGGAAGTCGTAACCGCCCTACTACAGGCACAGGTACTGCAGACAGACGTCGGGGATGGCGGAGCTGAATGTGCGCTGACAAACTTGTGCGCGGTGCCCCGAGCGGTTCTGGCGGAGAATGCAGAGAATATACGGGAGATCAAGGCTCAGTCTGCCGAGGATATCCAGCGAACACCGGATGTATGCCTGGAGGGGTTGGAGAGCAGACCGGAGAATGAGAGGACCCCGCCAGAGGTGGAGAGGATGCTACCCCCTGGACTGCAGCAAGACGAGAGGTGTAAACATGCTTTAGGTGAGGGTAGTGGCTCTGTCACTGTACCAGGAGGAGAGTCAGACTGCCCGGAGGCCTTGAGCACAGAACGGCATATAGTAGAAAGTGATAATGATCCAAGCTCTGCAGCGTCTACCAGCACCGGTAAGGAGGGAACTGAGGGTGTTGTCAATGTATGTAATGAAAGGATGCAGACTCAATTATTGGGACTGGTGGATAGGGTAGATGTGATAAAGAGGCCTATACAGACGGTGCCTGCTGAAGACGAGACTACCCCGGATGGGGTGAACAGTGTCGTCTGTGTTAGCCCTATTTCGCCGAATATAACCCCACCATCAACCTCCTCACACTGCATTGATGAGCGTTTTGGAGCTTTAACTAGAGAAAGGGATGATAGAAATAAGCAAGCAGAGCAAGATGGTGGAAACCGTGGGTCAGGGATAGACATGACAGAAAGTAGTCCAGCTACTGCTTTTCAACCTCCCTTGTTGAATTTGGGATCTCCAAGTGATGAATGTTTCTATTCAGTTAATGATGAGGAGGATAGTAATGAGGAGGAGAAAGAGGACTCCAAATCAGAAAGCGATATTGAGATTTCTGAGATTGAATCTGAGGTGGAATCCAAATCTGTAACTACGGATACTGAAGAAACACATAAAGTGACTACTAAAAGAAGGGGGAAAAGACTAAAAAATATACCACGTAGTAAATCAAAATCGAATAGGAGTCCCTCGCATACAGAAATTTCGAAAAAGCTAGACTGGGATTATTCTGCAACTTCGCAACTCTATCTAGAAGGTGCTGGCCCCGTGCCAGATTCTTTACCCAATTCTAATCCCTCTGCTCAATCTACAACGATGGATATGTTGTTTTCAACATTGAAACAAATGCAGGGGGAGGCTAGGGTTGAGTCTCGGAGGGCAAAACAAGCTAATCAAAAAATACAAGTATCCCTTCAAAAAGTTAATAAACTATACTCGGACATGGCTTCAAGGGTTACTGAAGTAGAAACAAGAACAGAGAAACTGGAGACAGAAGTTGGGAATTGGAATGAGTACCGAAAGGAACAGGAAAAGATGGCAACCGATGTGCACTGGAAACTCGAGGACTATGAGAACCGCCAACGCCGTAACAACATTAGGCTATTGGGTCTGGCAGAAGGAAGGGAAGGACAGGATGTGCGGGCATTTGTCATTGAGTTGCTTAGGGGGGCCCTTCCTGAGTTAACGGGTTGGGAGTGGGAAAGGGAGATTCAAAGGGCGCACAGGTTTCCCATGGAGCAAAAAAGGTCCACTGATAAGCCTAGGGCAATTTTGATATTTGTTGGGAATTTTCTACTAAGGCAGGAGATTATGGACAAAGCTAAACCGGAAGCTAGAAGGACATTCAATGGTATGACTTTTTTTGCTCGTCCCGATTTCTGCCATGTCACGGTTGAGAGGAGATGGCGGATGAGGAAAATGATAACTCCGTACCAAAGCATGGGTTGCGAAGCATACTTAATGTTCCCATCTCGTCTTAAAGTAGTAGATAGGGGTCAGACGAGGATCTTCTTCTCTGAGATTAAAGCGCAGGAGTATTTGGAAGAGATTAAGCAAAGAAAGGGGGGCACAAAAAATATGGAGGTTGCACTAATGCAGACAAAACAAAAAGTTTAACTATTTGACGGTATAATGGTATAAAGAAGTAGACGATAACTAGAGCAGGGGAGGGAGGGAGGGAGCGGGTAACACCTGGGGCTCCAGCTGTCATGCATAGGTCAGGACTGACCTATTTGCCTGTATGGGGGGTGGGGGGAGGAGGGGAGGGCGAGGGGTACAGGGCACTTGCCAGGTATTTGGTTTAATAATAAAGTACAGGGAAGATGTTTTGAAATATGTAACAGACAATGGATAAGCAGATCACTTAAAGCAGTGAATGAGAAAATAAAGTGGGTTGTTGATGTCAATCTGTTGTGGCAAATAACGGATACGCATTGATGGGTACGCGTATAATTACAGTAAATGTTTGTGGCTTAAATGACCGAACCAAGAGGCAGCGGGTGGCGACCTGGCTAAGATCTCTAAATGTGGATTTGGTGTGCTTACAAGAGACTCACATAGCGGGAGACCAGGGACACTTGTTAAATCAGCTGGGATATCAAGTTCTAGCCTATTCTAAACAGGGTGCCAAAAACAGAGGTGTGGCAATTTTGGCTAAAAGAAGGGATATTACAATAAGGAGAAAACTTGAAGATAGATGGGGGAGATGGGTCATTTTAGAGTGTAAAATCAATGAGGAATGGTTTACTTTAGGCTGTGTATATGGTTCAACGGAAGATGATCCTGATATCTTTGATTTTTTGGATTTGGAACTCTCCACCTGGTCTCCAAATATTATCGTGACTGGTGATTTTAACATTAATGGGGCAGGGGGGCTCGGGCTGGTGTCTAATAGGGGGTATCGGGGTAGAAAAAAGTGAGTATGGTGTGCACTGGGTAATCTTGCAAGGAATAATGCCCTGATGGACGTATGGGAGACAATTTATCCCAATAAGCAGGGGTTCACTTACTATTCAGCACCCCATAGGGTATGTGCTAGGTTAGACTACTTTTTTGCTTCAAACTTACTCCAATCCAAACAAAAAAATCGAAAAATTGCCACGTATAGTCTCAGATCATAATCCCCTTATTCTAACAGTAACCCATAGTAATAGAAGACCGGATCGTACATGGACCTTTGAGAGGGGATTGTTAAAGGATGAGGCTTATATCATTCATATGAAAAAGTGGATTATTGATTTTTTGAACATCAATAGAGGTAGTACGGAAGCAGGGAATGTTTGGGATACATTCAAGGCACCCATTCGGGGGGAGACAATAAGCTACAGTGTAGCGAAACAAAGGAAGGAAAGGCAAAGAGATCAAGACCTTACTAAAGCGGTTGTTGAAGCAGAGGAGGAACTAACTGATAACGTTATAAGGGGAGCATCTCTAGATCAGGTTTTAATAAAAATAGCTAAAGCAAAAATGGAAGCATCAGAGAGCATAGCCAACAAAGCTGCTAAAATATACTTAGCAAATAGAGAGAGATGTTATGAGTTTAATGAAACTGTGGGTCGAACTTTAGCAATTCGAACTAGACAGAATGTGTCTACCAGTCAAATCCGTGAGGTTCAGGATGAATTAGGAATTAATGTCACGGATGAAGAGGGAATAAGAGAAATTTTTAGGAAATTCTATACCTCGCTGTATAATCAAGGGGACCCAGCGGATATTTCTAAGATGGGTGATTATCTACAAGATATTCCAGTAATAAAGTTATTGGAGAATGAGGCAAAGGGGTTGGAAGAACCACTTAGTTCTGATGAGATTTTAGTTGCCTTGACTAGTTTACCCTCTGGGAAGGCCGCAGGACCTGATCAGATTCCAGTGGAGTTTTAAAAAAATTTTTGGGATATAATCAAACAGGATCTGACATTTACAATCCAGCAGGCACAGGGAGGTTCATCAATTCCGAAAAGTTGGGCAGGAGCAGATATTGTTATAATTCTGAAAAAAGGTAAGCCCCCTAACCAACCGGGATCATATAGGCCCATAACATTGATGAATGCAGACACAAAAATTTACTCAAAGGTATTGGCTCTCAGAGTTGCTAAAGTTATCAATAGGCTTGTGAGCATTAATCAACATGGGTTTATACCAGGGAGAGGCACTACCCATCACATTCGAAAAGTAATTACCCTTTTGGATGCTACGGAGGTTACAGGAGACCCGGTGGCGATTATGTTACTAGATGCTGAAAAAGCTTTTGATCGGGTCTCCTGGGACTTTATGTGGTATATACTGAGGAGACTGGGGTTTAGAGGTGGGTTTGTTAGAGCGCTACAGGTGTTATATGAGGCTCCGACCGCTCGCATTCAAGTAAATGCTGGATATACCCTTCCATTCAACATAAAAAGGGGGACTCGACAGGGATGCCCTTGCTCCCCACTTCTATTTGCTCTTTATATGGATCCTTATATACGTCGTATAGAATTAAACACTAATGTCTGCCCATTAGATGTCTACGGGACGCAATGTAAAATCCTAGCTTACGCTGATGACGTGGCAATTGTGACTCCGAAACCTATGGAAGCTATGGCAGCGGTTGAGATGGAAGCACAAGTGTTTGGCGAGGTATCTGGCTATGCTCTTAACTCTACTAAAACGCAAATCATTAAAAATAGTAAAGCTTATTGCTCAGATAATAGGGTGGGGGAGAGTGGCGTATATTTAGGGGTAACAATCACCACGGATCTAGACAAATTGGTGGAGGTAAATATAGCACCGGTAATAAATAAAACTTTTTATAGGCTACATAATATCCATTTCTCAATAGTAGGACAAACTAATATAATTAAAATGATTTTTTTACCAAAGTTCTTATATCTATTTAGGGCTATACCCTTATTATTTGAGGGGAAATGGTTTAAAATTCTGGAGCACATGATAAATCGCTTTGTTTGGTCACATGGAAAGACCCGAAGGGCACTAAGATTTATGGCATTACCAAGGGAGCGGGGTGGATGGGCACTGCCGGATTTAAAATTATATTACGGGGCAGCATCTCTCCAAAATATGGCAGGGTTGTTAGGAGGAGGGGAAAATGAAGGACAAGACCAGTTAGGAACCCTAGCAATCTACACATTGGTCCTAGGAGATCAGGCTGAGAATCTTTTTTTGAAAATCACTGACCGAAGTTATTTTAAAAAGATTAAATTTAGAACAGTTAAAGCAGCACACGGAATTTGGATATCATTTGCGAAAAAGTTCGGTTTGGGGAGGTATAACGCTTACACTATGTTAAAGAATAATGTCAGTCTTCCTGATGAAATATTCTCAGGAGTGGTGTTTAATGAGTGGATAAGAGGTGGGATTAGGAAGATGGGAGATATGATGGGAGTACAGGGGGTAATGCAGTTTTCTGGTCTGCAGGCAATATATGGTTTGGACCCAACTCATTTCTTCAAGTACTTGCAAATAAGAGTTTTATATCGACTAAAACTGGAGGATTGGCGGGATTTAACACAAACTCTATTTTGGATATTATAGAAAAAGGTACAGATGGAACAATAAGAAGATTTTACTCTGAGTTGATAGAGCATCAAGCTGATGACTTGGACTTGGAAAAGTTTGAAAAAAAGTGGACTCAGAAACTAGGAGTGGAGAAGAAGTGTTTTTATAGATCTCTGGAACTGGGTCAGAAACTTCTGTGTTCAGCATCACTCCAGGCCCAACATTATAAGACCCTTTATCTATTATATTATACACCTGCGAGGATAGCGCAATGGGGAGGGATAGCTGGAGTTACATGTCCGAGATGTGATAGCAATGAAGCGGATCTTATTCATATGTTTGCAACATGTACTCATCTAAAAACCACTTGTGAAGAAATTGAATTATTTTTTAAAAATGAGTTAAGGATTGAAATCACACTTACCCCAGTAGTTGTGATGCTGGGAATAAACCAGGGTGATATCCAAGAGTACTTTGAATATTTTATATTTTTGGCAATGGCCGTTTTGAGACTTTGCATTGCTACAGCCTGGTTGGACCGTATACCACCTACGTTCCACCAATGGTTAGCAAAACTGCTGTCTGTCTACAATCTTGAAAAGGCAATTTATAGTAAGAAAGGGGTAAATGCTAAGAAAATAGGGAAGGAAATTTGGGAACCTATTCAAAGATGGAGAGATATAGATCCAGGGTAGGATGTATTTATGTTTTTCTGCTTCGATTGTATTTGATGAAGGTTGGCTGCAAATGTAGTGCGATTGCTTAGACTGCTTTGATCTGTATAGGTTATGACATGTTATTGGATTATATGATGTGGATTAAGTCGTTATGTTGTATTAATGTATATGTTAATTTTTTTTTTTTATGCAAATGTGTGCCCTGTACAAACATAAAATGGGGAAAAAACTTTAATAAAAAAAAAAAAAAAAAAAAAGAAAATAAATAATACAGAACTTAAATGACAAACATCTAATTGGTAGAACCAGAAATATTCATTTTGAAAGATTCAAGTAAAAAAAGTACCAAAAATCTTAAAGCGCCAACTGTGGATATCTGGCCAAGCCTGAGCGGAACAAAGTCACTGGTTCATGCTGACTGTGAGAGAGCATGAGACGGCTACAGGGACCGAGTTAGGCCACCTGAACTGGGTACCTTAAATCCTGGTTTGCAGAGCATTTCTAGGATCCGCTTTGAAGATGCATTCCATAGTAAAAATGATGTGGTAAGTTTTTGGTGTGAGGTACTGTTGCATCATCGTCAAAGATCTTGTTGACGAGGTCCTGCAATGCAAAGTCTGGTGTGGAGGAGGAGTTGTGCAGTTGGGAGCAATGAGTCATCTCCGAGAAGCTGCAAGCCTTCAAAGAATCCAACGTCGTTGTTGAGGCTGTCATCAATGAGGGATGTGAGAGCCTGCGCTAAACATTTTGCTGATCAGCAGTGGTTCCAATGCGGCATCAGAGTGCGATGTGGGTCTTTGCAGCAGTTCCGATTCAAGCAGCAGAGGCAAGGAATGAGTTCTGCTCTGGGTTGTGCTGCACAGAAGTGGAGATGTGTTAGTTCCACTGGTTCCACAGAGGGTAGCAGTGCTCATTAGGCCCACTACCAAGGGTCCAGACTGGGATGGCACCACTTGCGAGGGTAGGCCCACAGATGACAGAGTCCAGGTGCAGGAGCAATGTTTTGGAGTTTTCTGTCCCTGAGGCTCAATACAGGAGGCCAGCCAACTAGCCCTTGGAGTCACTCTGGAGTTCTGGGATTCAAGAGATGGAGGTCCAGCCTCACCCAGGCTTGAAGGCAGCAGCTTAGCCCAGCAAGGCAGAAGTCCATCAAAGCAGTAGTCTAGCAGGGAAATGGTCCAGCAGAGTAGCAGGCCTTTAGCAGCACAGAAATCCTTCTTCCTGACAGAGTATCTACAGGTCCAGAAGTATACTGAAGAGTTGGTGTTTGAGGTCCAGTATTTATTTCAAGCTGTGCCTTTGAAGTGGGGTAGAAGCTTCCAGAGATTTCCATTTGAAGTTTCTGGACATCCCGCCTTCCCGGTCCTGTCACCAGACTAGGTACGGGGTGGAGGGTGGGGTATGCAGCCCTTTTGTGTGAAGGCAGGAAACAGCCTATTCAAGAGTAAGCAGGCCTAGGTTCAGCTCTACCCCCATCCTGCCAGTGATAGCCCATCCAGGCACACATAAGCTCTCTACTGTGTGTGGCTGTCGAGGAGGAATACACAAAGTTCAATTATCAGCTACACCCAGGGAAGTGACCCAGGTACAGGCTACAGGTGCTAAATGGCTAAGGCAGGCAAAAGTCAACTTTCTAAATGTTAACAAAAACAGTGGTTTCCTTGGGAAGCTTGAGACTGTGCTTCTTCAGCAAAAGAGGTACTCGTGTTCATAAGATTGATTTGAAATAGACGATCAATTTAATGGATACCCATGTTTGCACAATCCTATGCAGATTTTGGATATATACAATGTACAGAACACAGTTATTCAAATTCTTCAAAAAACTTTATAATTCATAAGACGCAGGTGCTTTTGATGGATGGCGCAGTGCATTGACTAGTGAGAAATATGGCGAGCAAGGAGTGTGCTGTGAAACAATAAACATGTCCAATTGACTTATAGATGCACAAATTAAAAAATTATGAAGCCCTATGCTCAGGGCCCCAGATTTGCTAAAAGAACAATTGATGGACAGAATGTAGAACAATGTCACACATTCACCCCAGTATATTATGTTATGTTATGTTAGCAGGTATTTATTAAGTGCACGGTTAATCCAGGGAGTGTCCCGGTGCTCAAGACAAAAGACCTGCAGCACTGAGCCAAAATTGCTCCAGATTAAGGCTGCTGTTGGAATAACCAGGTTTTTAATTTCCTTCTGAAGGTGAGGAGATCCTGGGATTTCCTCAACACAAGAGGCAGGCCATTCCAGAGGCTAGAAGCCATCACTTGGAAGGATCTGCCACCCCTCCAAGAGAGCTGGATACATGGGGTGATGTTCAGTGACTGGGTCGATTACCTCATAGTTCGACACAGGATATAGTGTTGCTGTCTATCCCCAAGATAAGGGGCACAATTTTGTGGAAGGCCTTAAAAACCAGCACCAAGATTTAAAGGTGATCCGTTTTCTAATAGGTAGCCAGTGCAGGGCTGCTAGGAGAGACGAGGAATGGATTCTCGGCTCAGCCAAGAAAATAGCTCGGGCCGCCACATTTTGTAGAAATTCAGGAAGGCCAAGATACAGAGCATTTGCGTAATCCAATCTTGTCACCACCAGGGCTTGTTCTATCGTCTTCGGGTGGGGGACCAGGAGAAGAGGCAGAAAGTTCCTCAGCATCCTTAGCATGCCAAAACAGGTCCCGGCCACTGATTGAGTTTAGACCTTCATTGAGACAGAGTCATCAAATTTGACGCCCACATTTTTTACAGTCTGGATGTCTGCAGTGGGAGGAGACATGTCTTGCGTCCACCAATGAAGCCAGACATCACAGGACCGAGAACTGAATAACATTATCTCTGACTTCTCAGGGTTGCACTTCAATTGTTTTTTCCTGAGCCAGTGGAAAACCTCAGATAAGCATGTGTTCATTTCCTTACTGTTAAATTCTGAGCGCTTCTCACAGGTGAACAGCAATTGTGTGTCATCAGCATATGACACTATCTAAGTCCCATAGTTCTCAGGAAGACACGCTAACAGCACCATTTAAACATTGAACAAAGTGAGGCTAAGAATTGAGCCCTGAGGGACCCCCACATTCATAGGAGAGATGGGTGCCGAGAAAGGCGGGCTTCAAATGGTTTGCTGGTGGTAATTCAGGAAGGAATCAAACCATCTCAACACCGTGCCTCCGATCCCGCCTTCTTGGAGCCTTTGTATAAGTCCACGGTGGGGCACAGTATCGAAGGCCGCGGAGAGATCCAGCAGCAACAGAAATGCCCTGCCCCCCTTGTCCAGAGTGATTTTAATAGTTTCCACGACTTCTAGGAGGGCACTCTCCATGCTAAAATTGGTTATAAAGCCCGATTGGTCACTGAATTGACATATCTCTCCAAGACTTTATAGAAATATGGTAGTAATATGGTAGTAAAGATATCGACCTGTATTTACTTGCCACCAAGGGATCAGCCGTAGGTTTTTTAAAAGGGGAAGGATGTTGGCATTTTTCCAGATCTTAGGAATTTCTTTAGCCTGAAGAGCAGTATTCAAAGCGGCATTGACTGCAGGATTGATTACCTCCGCAATGGTGGCCAGAATTTTGGCCGGACATATATCGGAGGGTGATCCAGATTTAAGGGCTTTCATCAGGGCCAGGGACTTATCCAATGATATGGGGGGAACTGAGTAAGTGTGGGGCCTATGTCACAACAGCTGGGACAGGGCAGATCTATGTCCCCTCCAACTACTGCTAGTTGAGCCCCAAAAGAGTCTTGGGTGGTATTAATCTTGTCATAGAAGAAACAGGCCATCAGGTTAACCCAGACCTCACTAGGGACGTACGGGCTGCTAATAGCTTTACGGGAGGAGAAATCTTTAACAATATTGAAAAGTTATATGCATCTATAGTGCTCTTTAAGGGCATGTTTGTAGACAGTTTTATCTGTCTGCTTGCAGTTAGTACACCATTCTATTAATGTCTCTGTCTTCCTAAACTTTAAGGATCTTCTTCTCTGTATTGAAGCCTTAAGTTCTTCTTGGTCACCTCTTTTTCTTTTCTGGTGGGGTATCCGTTCCAGGCGTGTACAAGCACCCATACTTTTCCTAAGTGCCTCCGTGAACCAGTGGGCTGAGGCTCTATTCATTTTTGACTTCCGCCTAGTAAAAGGGGCTAGTTCTAGGACGTGAAGTTGGAGCCACTTCTCCAATGCCAGTACATCCTCTTCCAGGCTCCCCCTGAGGTGAATAGGATGGAGCCGGAGAGCCATTTACAAAACCTCTGGAGTGATCAGGTAGAAGGGCCTGTAACTGCTCTCCTTGGGCAGATTGTGTGATGGAAGGCTGTCACAATCCCTGTTGCTTCTAAGTTTGAGCAAAAATGGTCTGACCAGGCTAAAGGTAACAGGGTGTCCCATTTAATCTCTTTAGAAGAGAAAACCTGGTCCAGTGTGTGGCCTTTTTCATGAGTCGGGAAATGAACATATGGGGACATGTTAAGAAAGTCTAAGGCTTCAAACAGCCCTCTAGACTCGGGTTCCATCTAGTTATTCATATGAATATTAAAGTCCCCGGATAACAGACAGTGACTATATTTCGCCGCAATCTGAGCAAAGATGCGGCTAATTGATTTTAAGAACATCCCGGCAGGCCCAGGAGAGCGATAAACAACTACCCCTGCAATGGACTGTTGGGCAGAGATAGTAATAGGGAAGCCCAGGATTTCAGCACACAGAGAACAAATGAGAGGGCTCAGGACAATCAGCGCTATTCCCCCTGCCCTCCCCGAAGGGCGGTATTTCCTGATGATCTGGTAGCCCGGCGGGACCGCAATGTCAATCGTAGGATTAGAGGCTTCTGTTAGCCAAGTTTCTGTTACAAACACTAAGGCCCCCAATAGGATGGCGGGCGGACTTTGCCTGCCCGCCATTCTCGCGGTACAAGGGATCGCCCGCCATAAGGTCGGGGGTCCTGTGGGGGCTATTAGGATGCGCCCGCCACAGTGGCAGGTGCAACCCGTATTCTTAATATTGTGGCGGGCGGTGCTAAAAGCACCGCCTGCCACAATGCTTAGAATACATCTTGTGCATTTCAAAGCACCACGTGAATGGCCACGTTGTTCTTTAAAAGGCAGGGGGGTACCATAGGTACCACCCATGTACACCCCCACCCCCCTGGAGTCCATGGGAGCCTGCAACGGGCCCCCAAAGCAGACTGCACATGCATTTCCGTGGCGGGGCATTGGAAAATGCCCATTCTAATATGGTTGGCGGTGTCTGATAGACACAGCCACCATATAGAACCCTTTTCTGCCCGGTCGCCAGGTGACCGGGGTGGAAAAGCGGTGGACGTTCTTTCCGTCTGCCGCGGAACCCCCAGCCATAATAAGTCTGGGGAGGAGTCTGTTAACAGGTCAAGTAGTTCAAGTTGGTGCTTCTTTATTGAGCGAGCATTGAGAAGGAGCGCCTTCAACTGCCTACCTCCCCCCCGCATTTGGTCTAAAAGAGTCTTGATATTGAGGTTCGAACAGGGCTATGAACATTTCTGCGAGGCCGTCCAGTTCCAATGACTACACACAGTGCCCTTCATAACCATCCGAATCGGGAGGTGGGGGGTACAACTAACCTTCTTACCTATATTCGCAAACATTTCCCTATCATATTTCAGATGTCCGCTCGTCTCAATGGTCAGACCGACAGCGTTGTCAGCACCGGCCGCCTCCGGGACGCTGACGGGCGCAGACGGTCTTGCCTTAGGTGCACCTTCGGCGCGCTAGGGGCTCACCCGCTGCACGCTAGCGCAGCCTCACGCTTCATGTGTTCCATTATTGCCAAAAACTAGACCGCGCCGCCTAGTAGGTCTAGTTGTTCAAGAGCACCAGAGTTCAAGAGCACCAAATTCTAAGTACAGTAGTTAAAATAATTCGATTTTAAAAACCATCAATTAAATTACATTTCGTTATTAAAACAGCGTGAAAATTGTGCAAATTAGCAAAGCAGAGTTTCGACAGAGCAGCGAAGGGCTACAGAGTAGCAATTTCTAAGCGCGCTAGCACAGCCGCGCACTTTATGTGTTCCGGAATTGCCAACAAGTACAGAAATCTGGGCCTAAATCCATAATTTTTTTGCTCCCCATGCTAGTCTAGTTTGAACTCAGCCATTTGCAAATCAGTCTTGACTCTGCCCCCAATGGGAACAGTCCAGCCCGAACTGCCAAGCCAGGTCATCAATGGCCTGGATACAAGCATCCTAGGACCGGTTTCGGGGTTTCACCCCTCATCAGCCAGAATAGCTTGACTTCAGCGGCATGTAGAGCACGGGACCCACGTCTGGGCATAACCTTTCCACTTGCAGTGACAAATGCAAAAAGAACAATTGATTAACAGAATGCAGAACAATGTCATACATTCACCCCAGTACAGAGATTTGGGCATAAATCCATCGTTTTTTTTTATTTTAATTCTTTTTTTTTATTAAGTGCCACATATAGCACTTAATATTACAGAGTCAACAGAACAACACATTGACGTTTCAACCCCAAGGATTCAATTTAAAACAGATTCTTTATCAGGACAATGCAAGTAGACACCTCAAAGTGTAAGGGAAAAGTATAGGTATTCTGAGTCAATAAGTTTCACAATATGAATCCGTCTCCATGGTGTGGTGTTTCAAAACACACTCTCAAACAATAGCAGCATCAGGGATGATCGCAGCGTAAGTGATGGCTGCTATCTGAAGAGGAATGACCAGCTATACACCTTTGTGGCACTTTCTAAATTTTAAAGTAAAGTCCAACTTCACCACAAGTTAGGATTTTCCATTACAATTCTAAAGATGCCAAACATGAGCTGATTACCTATTTCGATTTGGAAATTACAGCTTATCAGATGCAATAAGGTAACTCCAATGTTAGTCTGTGGGAGAGGTAGGCATTGCAGTTGTGAAATAAATATACGAGTTATTTGCTAGCAGCACCTGGAAAGTTTAAATTTACATGGCCTACATTTTAAATACACGGCACCCTTCTCTTTGGGCTGTCCAGGGCCTATCCTATGGGTGACTTATAGGCATTAGGAAGTAAGGAGTTGGGCCTGGCAAAAGAGTATTTTTTGCCATGTCAATATTGCAGCTAAAAACTACACACATGCAGGCTGCAATGCAGGTCTGAGTTATATTTAAGGGGTTACTTAATTGGGTCACCTAATCAATGCTGGAGGCTCACAAGTAGCATTTACCTAAGGGACCTAAGGGTGCTGGTGATGTTAGAGGGACCTATATTGAACTGCTAACTCTCCAATTGTGTTTTTGAACGCTAATCTGCAATTTTAGCACAGTTTATTCGTGATTTTAAAAATCTGTCACTTGCTCATTTTAATGACTTTTTGTTGTGCAGGATGATCCACATTTCTCCGTAGCGCTCATAACGGCTTACCTTGGCCAGATAATCGACGTCCTCGCTCGCCAGCCGATTTAGGTGCTGGGGCGATAGACGGCCGCCATTTTGGAGGTAGGCAGGTCAGCGCTCTAGTCGCTGGCTGCCTCCTACCCTCCTCCATCCCTTCCACTGTCTAAATGTGCATTATCACCAGACGGCGCAGCGGGCTGGCGAAGCGGGCGCGCCGGAAGCGCGCCGAAGTCGCCCCTAAGTCCAGCCCATCTGCGCCCGTCCGCGCTTGGCCCGCGCTGGGTGCCAGTCCCCCTGCCTCCACATCTAGACTGATCTATACGCCGGCATTTCTTACGGCACTACGGCCACCAAGCAGTAAATGTTGTCACAGATATGATCCAGGTACCTACTCCAATGTTCCTTATTCCCTCTACTGCTCACATTGTACCTTTTCTATGAATATTGCGAACACTGGGATTAAGGCTCCCACCTATCCGTCCTCTCCTAATGCCACCTTCATCTTAGCACTTATTAATGCGCGTTCTATGTGCAGACACAAGCAAGAAATCTCTGATCTTATACTAGACTCCCACCTAGATCTGCTGTTCATAACGGAAACCTGGTTGGATGGCGCATCAGACCCTGACTTAGTCATAGCGGTCCCCAGAGGTTTCACGATACATAGGCAGGACAGAATAGGCCAGAGAGGAGGCGGGGTTGCCATTATCTCCAGAGATAATCTCCCTATTAGGACCAGATCTATACCATCTACTACCTGTGAAGCAATAATGTTCAGTATTCAACTCACCCCCCTTTTCAACCTCAAAGGCGTACTGATATATCGCCCGCCAGGAGCACGCGCCCCCTTCTTATCCAGCTGGGGGTCGATATTGGAATCCATAGCACTTGATGATCAATGCATGGTGCTAGGGGATTTCAATTTCCACCTCGAAAAGGCCAGCGATGCCGACACAGCTTGTCTCTTATCGGACATGGAAACGTTAGGGTTGCATCAACTTATTTCTGCCCCCACCCATGAGGCCGGTCATACCCTCGACGGCATATTTACCAACCTGGAGACATTGCATATCCTAGCGCTCCTTCCTATGCCATGGACCGACCACCATGCCATATTAAGCAAGTTAGCCATTCCAGACACCCCCAAGACGCGAGCATTTAACCATGCCCCCAAACAGGTGAGGGCGTGGAAAGACCTAAACCCGGAGACTTTTAATACTCTCCTGGTAAGAACTCCGCCTCTGTTGTCTAACGATCCCAGTGTTGCCACAGATCAGTTTCATAACTGGCTCAGCCAGGCCACACAGGAGCTAGTGCCACTAAAATCTGTTTCCCAGAATCGAGTTTCCCCCAGCGCACCCTGGTTTTCTGACGAACTTAAAAAGCAGAAACAAACTAACAAACAAAGAGAAAGACTCTGGCGAAAGCACTATGACCCCGAGAGCAAAATACTATATAAAGAGTCCCTCACTCGTTACAAACATATGATTGCGGAGGCAAAAAAAGCCTACTATGCCGAACAAATAGACAAGGCAAAAAACTCATCTAAGGAGCTATTTGATATAACCAAGCGTTTGTCAGGCGGCACGCAGGATCTCACACCCCCTCCTTCACAACATCTCTGCGATGCCCTATCCGATTTTTTTTTCAAGAAAGTCAATGAGATCTTCCAGGCTTTTTCTTTAAACACTAATATCAATCCACATCCCCTTCCTCTTACACCGCGTGACAATATAATTACACGCTTCGCTGACCTTACTATGGACCAGACGCAGAGCCTCATTTCAAGGATTAAAACAGGGTCAGCACTGGATCCTTGCCCGCTGAAAGTGCTTACACCAGTTATGGACACGCTGATTCCGGTCATTACACAGGTCTGTAACGCTGTGTTCAGATCGGGCATTTTCCCTGCCTCCTTGAAACACACGTTGGTTAAACCCCTTCTAAAAAAAGCCAATCTTAACAAAGATGAACTAAAAAACTATCGGCCGATAGCCAGTCTCCCCTTCCTGGCCAAGGTCATAGAAAAAGGTATGAACCAACAATTGTCGGAGTTTGTTGAGCGGTACCAGCTGCTCGACAACACTCAGTTCGGTTTTCGCAAATGTCATGGCACGGAGACCGCCCTCCTAAAAGCGGCAGACGATATCCGAGCCATACGAGATCAGGGGGGGACAGCAGTCTTGGTCCTGTTGGATCTCTCTGCGGCCTTCGACACGGTCGACCACAAGATCTTGGCCGACCGTGTCGAACGATTAGGTGTCCAGGAAACAGCGTTGGACCTACTTGTATCATTTTTGGCCAATAGAACTCAGGCGGTATCCCTTGGACCATACCAATCTTCCAAGGTGTCCTTGCCATGTGGGGTCCCCCAAGGCTCGTCCCTAAGTCCGACACTCTTCAACATCTACGTGTCGGACCTTGCTAGTGTCATCAAAGCTTTTGGGATGAGCCTGACCTCCTACGCCGACGACACCCAATTGGTACTGGCCATCAAAGGGGACGGGGAAGAAGTGGCCAAGTTATTCACCAGGGGAATGGTGGCCATAGGTGACTGGATGGCCACAAACTGTCTCAAACTTAATTCAGATAAAACTGAAGTGGTCATCTTCGGTCACCTTTCTCCGGGCTGGTCACCAGTATGGTGGCCATCATCGTTTGGAGCTCCTCCCAGCCCAGCTCTTAAAGTTAGAAATCTGGGCATCACCTTTGATGCAGGTCTAAATTTTATGGCACACGCCAACAAGACTGCTGCAACTGCCCATATGAAACTCAGAATGATCAAGAAAATACTACCTTACCTACCTGACACTGCTGGGAGAACTCTGGTCAGCTCACTAGTCCTGTCTGCACTGGACTATTGTAATGCTCTATTCCTAAATGCACAATCCCGGGTGACTAACAAGATGCAGTCAATCCAAAATGCTGCCGCCCGGATGCTGGCGGGACTTCCCAAGTTTGCATCGGTTTCAAACACTATCAGGGAACTCCACTGGCTGCCGATACGCAGCCGCATCAAATTTAAATCACTGTGTATTCTTTACAAGGCTCTCAATAACCAAGGCCCCCACTTTCTTATACACAATCTTGATCACTATATCCCAACCCGTTCCCTTCGTTCCTCTCATCACAACCACCTAGCTGTGCCTCGTACTAGAACAGTTACTTGGGGTGACAGGCGATTTCTGGTTGCCGCCCCCAAACTTTGGAACACCCTTCCTCTCCACATTAGGACCAGCCCTTCCCTTTTTATATTTCGCAAACAACTTAAGATTTGGTTATTTGGCCAATAGTGCTACTCTTGTAAGGTCTTTTAAATACTGATCCATCCCCTAAGTCAGCGCCGAGACGCCTACGGGTATTCGCCGCGCTCAACAAATGTCAATAAATAAATAAATAAATCAATTTAATTTACAGGCCCGGGGCACATGTAGTGCTACTTTACTAGGAACTTTCAGGTAAATTAAACATTCCATATGGGGACAAGCCAATGTTAGCATGTTTTTCAGAGTGAGAACATGCACTGGTCAGCAGTGGAAAAGTGTGCAGAGTTCTAAGGCTAGCAAAAACAAAAAGAAGGCAAAATGTGTGTTCTGTCCCTTTAACCACACAAGAGGTGAGCCATTGGAGTCTGTTGTGTAGTCCTCTGTATGAGTGGGAGCAATGGCAGCCATTCAGGTCTATACACAGTTCTAGAACAGCAAGTTCCATCTTATTCTATTCTTTCACAGGTCTAGAAGGTGAACTGACGAGCTAGGGGACTGGTCCCACCTTTGTAGGATATAATTACCCTGTTGGTGTGCGTGATTTCTGAACAATCAATGAACAATGAGGAAGAAAAAGTGCCCAAGACCAAACATTCTCACTTTTGCAGCACATTCTGTTTGCCATCATGGAAATTATTCCACATGGCACTATTCTATGTAAAGTTCAAGATGGCACAGGCCTGCTGCCCTTGGAGGAGGCTTGTGTGCCAGGCTGCGGCATTGTTAGGGAAATGAGAAGTCCCCTCCTCCTCAGCTCTTCCAGGATGAATTCTCAAACTGGCTTTGGAGAGCCCAGGAAACAAAAGACTTTCCATCTCCGGGTCTCTCATTACACCTAACTACGAAGAGGTAGGCCTTACCCTGGTGTTCTAATTCAAGTTATTGAAGATCCTAATCCTTGCCCAGTTGCCCTTCTGCCGTTGCCATTCCAGAGCTGATATTTGTAACATACTTCTTACCCAGATGTTCCTGCCAAAAGGCCTTCGTATTTTTCCCTGCTCTGGGAGAAGATTTCATATGTCATCAAGGAGAAGCATTGACAGGCCAGCTGCTGGCAGGCTAATGCTAATTAACTGACTGGAGGTTCAGGCAGACAGAGTTTAACATTTTAAAAGTCCCATTTCTAAATATTGAAAATCCGACTTCATCGCTAGTGCTTAAATTATTCCAGTAACTTGTTTCAACCGAAAGTTAGAAGAGTTTTTATTTTATTCTGAACTCAAATTTTTCTCATCAGACTGCAATAGACATTCACAGTTGAAGTAGCTTTTGAGGGCTACTCTAGGTACATGCCAACACTAAATTCTTTTATGTACCAATTATAAATACTAACCACCCTACCTTGTGAGGTACAGGGCTTACCTGGGGTGACCTATATAATATTTAAAAGTATGTTTTTTTCCTATCATAAGGTTTATTTTGATAGGTTCACCTTTAGATTTAAAAAGCTGCAGTAGTCACGCTACACAGGTAGGCCTTAAGACATCTTTTGTGGATGGCACTGTAAGTGCAGCAGTCCACATGTTACATTTTATTTCCCATTCCATTGGTGCATGAAATGGTACATTACATTCCATTGGTGAATGAAATGGAACATTTCATGCACCATTCATAGTAGATTCACTTTAAAGTTGACTATATAATTTTGGTATTAACCAATTTTTTGTTTCTGAGGGGTCAGAGCACAAACAGTGGAGCCTGGACAGGAGTGCCCCAATGTGCAGAGTTACAAAAAAACAGCAATACCAGCCATTACCAAACAGGGATGACTTTGCAAAAAGGGGCCCTTTGACACATTTCTGTAATCAAGCAGCAAGAACAGGAGTAGGAATATACAGCTCCCATTCTCCAACTGATCAGTGTCACAGTGGTTCTAATTTATCTGGTATGTGTCAAACTCAGGGGAGGGGGAGACTTTGTTTAACAAAAAAACTGCATTAAATTGACTATTCCAAAAGTAGATACTTTAATATGCACGAATCTACTGCCAAGAAAGTCTTATTCTGGTTTGACATTCCACTTTGTGGTATTAACATTGGATCCTTCTATAAAAACATAAAAGCCCAGGTTTGCTAAATGCAGTGGACATGAGAGAACTGATGTAGCTCAAACGTGCACATAATAAACTACTCCTCCTACATGGAACCTGTTGAACCTGTGGATCCAATATGTCAAAGGTTTAAAGGAGGGGGCAGAATCTACATTCTCAGTAACTAGTTATATATGCATTGAGATTGATTGCAGGCTCTTGGGAAGTGTCAGCAGTTTTCTTCAAAAAGTGTTTTAGTTGTTGACAACAAAGTGCACTTTAAGTCCATCATGATGAATAGGTGCTGTTCTGATCAGAGCCACATGCATGTCGAAGAGATGTGTTGCTATATATCACTTTGTGCTTAATTGCACAATTACACCTATGCTATGACAATGCTTGTGTGAGAATTGCGTAATTTCATTTGCAAAAATTATGCCAAATGCCCCAGAAATTATACGAAACAACAATACTGTATGTTGTGCTATTTTTATTTTAGCACAAATTGTATTCTTGCATTCACTTTATATGTGGGGATGCATTTTGTTCTAAATGAAGTGTAAAATCGCGTGTTAAGTGAACAACAGCCGCTCGTATTCATGCTTGTTTGCTATTCTTCCTGTGAGAGCATTTTTATCTGAATCTCAGGCTTTTCCAGTAACAGTCACAATGCAAAATGCTGGAAATTATTCAAACATTTGCCAATTATGACAGAGGAGTTTAAGGAGAATAATACTTTTTTCCTATTATTTAACCACATGGCAACCTCTTCTAACAGGATGCCTCTAGATGCAATTTTTTTGTTGGAGTTATATGCCATATACTTTGATTTACAATATTTATGTTTGCTTTCTTTGCATATCTGAGAAACTATTAAAGAGATTATGCAGACCTATTAGTGACTTGCATAACAATATATGGCCAGAAACACTCAAATGTGTACCAGTAGCAATCCCTCCGATTCACAAAATCAAAGGATTTGCAACCACTAAAAAGTTATTTGGTATATACTAAACCTATTTTAGGAGTCCAAAAACTTTTACTGACTCCTAAACAGGATTTAGAAATGTATACTGAATCACATTTTGGAAGCGGTATATTTTGGGCGTCTCTTCAAAATTGCTATTCTCTGGATTGTGTATCAGTGGTTTGCAACTAGAATTCTATGTCACGATTGGAGGCTAAGATTATGCCTACCTCTTTCCACTTATTCCATTTAGCAGCCTTAAGAACAACATATTTGAACACAGACTACAAATCCCATGAGTCTTTGCAAACAGTAAACAAAACCATAGTCCGTCCTACATAAGCAATATCAAGGAATAGCACACTTCTTCTTTCTTCGCTGCTCAGGAGCTAGATAAGTGGTTTCCTTCATACCGCTAAACTAAGCCTGAGGGCTGTTTTGTTTATGAGGACATATGGAGTTATTTTTTTCTCTTTCTAAAGGATTGAATGCTTGTTACCGCTTGTTGGCTTTTTTATGTGTGGTCTACACTTTTTTCTAATTATCGCCTGTATCGATAATCAGGCCTTAAGCTGGACCGTGCCCGTTAGCTGCACAGGGCCGGACTGGCCATAGCGGGCACAAGACATTTTCCAGGTGGGCCGCCAGGGTTGGGGGCTGGTGTTGGGCCCCGTGGGCCAATTGTGTTACAGGACCATTTTTCATCAGCCGCGGTAACGAAATCAGCAGAAACGGGCCCTGGTAAACAGCTCGGCCGCACCCCCAAACCCATGGGGGCTGGCCAAGCACTTAGCCAGTGCCGGTTTTGGGTCCCCGTCTGGCCCTGTAGCTGCACGGTCTTTTTCCCCCTCGCACAAATCAACTCCATAACAGGGAGTATCAGGGAGGGGTTTTCTCCAGCGCTGCCTTGTTTGGATGTGAGTCCGCTTCTCCCAGCAGGAGGGTGTAGGCTTGAGAGGTATTCCAAAGTTTCTTCCGGTAACGGGACACACGGTGCCCCAGAGACCCAGTAGGGGGCATTGATCACTCGCAACTCTGGCAAGGAGGCACGCCACTCCATCACATCATTCCTGAATTTCCTCGCCACATCTCTGACAACTTCTCCTTCAGATAATGGAGGGTCTGTCATTGAGCTCAGTGTGTGTCAGGGGGTAATCCCTGGAAAGGAAACAAAATGGGTGTAAATCCAAGAAGCTGACGAATGCAAAGAAAAGTAGTGCTGTGTAATTTAAAAAAAGGAGCGTGTGAAAAAGGAAGCGGGTGAAAAGAGAACTCGTACTAATCACCACCGGGTGCCGGATAGCTAGCGTAAGAATGCCTATGGTTCGAGCCTATGGTGCCAGCTAGTAAGCGTGCTTACTAGCTGGGAAGAAACAAACATGAGTGACATAGAAGCAGGCGCTTACAACATAGTGTACGTAGAGTTAAACGTTAATGTCAGCGTGTTTAACGCTGGATAAAAATTGCTTTAACACTTGAATAAAAATTGTTCTGTGCATAGGATCTAACAGCATACCAGAGTGAGCG
Source organism: Lissotriton helveticus (assembly GCF_964261635.1). Classification (NCBI taxonomy): domain Eukaryota; kingdom Metazoa; phylum Chordata; class Amphibia; order Caudata; family Salamandridae; genus Lissotriton; species Lissotriton helveticus. The sequence goes on along the minus strand of NC_136063.1, from coordinate 217,627,356 downwards.
GAGGAAAAGATGTGATAGCGGCATAGCGCCGGTCATATTATCCCAACCAGTGACAAACCGTGCAAAAGCTTGCAAAAATAGTGGGTCTTCATAACCCATGCATGTGAAGCCGGTCGAGTGTAACGCCGTGTTCAGGTCGCTGCGTGAAAGCGAGACCTGAATTGCCCCAGAATTATATGTGACTAGTACCCAGAAGTGTACCAGTGATTAGTAATGGACAGTGAGGCGGGACTAAGGCCGTTGGGGAGGCAACTGTAGATGCTAAGATGGCATACTGTTCCATGCAAGCGTCAGGAATTCACTTATCTGTAGTAGTGGTCAGTAACGAGATACGAAGAACATTGCCGAGGCAACCTTAAACCCTGAAAGAGCGCTCGGTTCCATACAAGTGGCTAGAATTCAAGTGCTCCACATAGTAATAAGAATTGTAGCGTGCGTGTTGAAGACACATGCAGAAATAAGGATGTAAAAGAAAAGAACAAGCTCCAAAGGTGGGCGTAAAAGATGGTGAAGACTAAAGTGAATAGAACAATAAAAATGATAATAATTAAATGTAAAACACACAGTGCATGAATTTCACAGGAAATAGCTATAAAGTGGGACATGCTATGATCAATATCTCATTATAAAAAACAGCTACATTGAAGTCTTTCATTTAACCCCTTTGGGTGCAATGAGTTCAGTATGTGTACCCAATATATTTCTCGCTGAAGCAAAGATGTCTTATTGGCTCTTCCTTCAAACTCTGTTACTTGTTCCAATATCATATACCGAAGTTGGCTGATATTATGATTCATCTCAGAAAAGTGAGTGGCCACGGTTGATTTGAGGTTCTTTGTTCGTATGTTGCTTTTATGCTCTGTCAAATGAGTTTTAATTTTTCTTTCCGTTTTGCCCACATAGGCCAAACCACATGGGCATTTGAGCAGATATATAACGTTACTCGTGTCACATGTTGCGTTGACTTTTAATTTGATGGGGTTCCCTTGAGTGGGATGTGTTAATGTGGTGCCTCGAATAATGCTGTTACAATTTCCACGCATGGAACGGTGCCCTTATATGTTTAATTGGGTGAGTTGGATTTCTCATTGAGTAATTACTTCACATTTTTAGGTCGTTGGTAAGCAAAAAAGGTTGAAATATTACCTTAAAGTCACTTTCTGCCTGAAGTAATGGCCTGTATTTCAGAATGGTGCGTTTAATTTTGGTGCTCTTCGTAGAAAATTTAGACACGAATATTGGTCATTCCTCGTTGGCACTTGTGGGTATTTTGGGTTTAAGTAACTGTGCTCTCTCGTTTAACATACTCTATTTTCAGCTTCCTGCAAGATAGACATGGGGTATGCTCTTTGTTTGATTTTGTCTTTGATCTGCTCACTATTTTCTTTGTATATAGTGTCTGTTGATGAAATGCGTTGTACTTTCAGTAATTGTGAGTAAGGAAGATGTTTTTTCAAACTCATTTGATGAAAGCTGTGGTAGTGTAGGTAATTATTCCGGTCAGTTGGTTTAATGAACACTGAAATAACCAATTAATTGTTGTGTAATTGAATGTCAACGTCTCGAAAGGCAATTCTTTACCTGCTGAGGTATGGGTGAATTGAATTCTTTCGTCAATGGTGTTGAGTAGGGCTGGACGTAGTTCGCGAAGTAGCACTACGCTTTGCTACGCAAAGTGCACTTCGCACTTCGCGAGCTACGCATTGCACTACGCGAACTGCGTAGTACCCAGTTCACACTGTGCAGGATGCCGTTTTCAATGATTGCACAGTGTGGATAAGCATCCGGCACTGTGCAATTATTGAAAACGGTATCTTGCACAGTGCGAGCTGTAGTTTTCTGACGCTCGAGTAGATTTTTACTCGAGCAGCAGCTTTCTCAATGCGGACTGGTAGTTTCTCATCACAATGAGAAACCTGACCTCCCCACGTTGAAAATCTCGCCTAGAGGTTTATTTTCCACGCTCGCGATCGGCAACTTGATGTTGGTGATCGCAAACAAGGAAAGAGTCTCGCTAGGATGTCATTTTGCTTGCTCGCGGTCGCCAACTTGACTTTGAGGACTGTGAGCAAGCAAAAAATGACCGCTGCACTACGCTATGCTATGCTACCCGTGTTTGCACTGTGCTACGTGCAGTTCGCGTAGTGCGAAGTAGCTCAAGCTATGCAAACTACGCGAGCGCAGCGTAGTTCTTTGCCTAGGGTTAGTGTTGAGCTGGCTTAGAGACTAAAGTAAACCTGTTGCTCCCCCTTTCCAAATGAAGAAAATATTGTCTATACCTATATACTAATTTGTCTTGCCAAGTAGTTTCCGATAGAATGTTTTCCAACTCAAAAAGGTGCATAAAGAGCTTCGCGTGTGCTGGGGCTGCACAATTGCCCATGCCAACTCCAGACAGTTGGGTATAGTATCTATCCTTCCCAACAAGTAGCTGTGTAGAAGTGAAAATTTCCTGAGATCCATCAGAAACACTTCAAGATCTGTGCTTTCATCACTGTTAACTAAGAAAGATTCCATGGCTTGTAGTCCCAAATCATGCGGGACTGAGGTATACAGAGAGTTCACATCAATGGTGCATAGGGTAAATTGAGTTTGATTGTCTAATTTAATCTCATGAATTTATTTTAGAAACTATGTTGTGTCTTGTAGATATGTCATCATTTTTTGAATGCTTGGTTGCAGGTGCTGATCGATGCATTTCCCTATGGGTTCATGTATAGAGTTCCGTGTGCTTACGATGGGTCTGAAAGGAGGTTTCTGTACATTTTTATGAATTTTTGGAACCATATATAGATATGGTTTGCTAGGATTTTCTTTGGTCAGAAATTCTTTGTCCCATTCAGTGATGGTTCTCATCATTACTGCATTATCAACAATGGCATCCAACAGTCTGCTATACTCTTTGGTTGGATTAAAGTTCAATTCCATGTACAGTAAATTGTCAGTGACATGTGCTTCCACATTTTCATTGTAAAAATCGTTTTCTAATATGACCAGGGTGCCCCCACTTTATGATTTGAACCATGACTGAATAAACTTATTTCGAAAGTCAAAAAGTGTGTAAAACAATCCATAAAAAGCGACTGGCTTGCTCAAGAGTGCTATAGATTTGGCTCTTCCCGAGTGAAGGGCACTCTTCCAAGTAATCTACTCAATCGCCTCAAGTACAGGAGGCGACAATCTGCAGCACCCAAACCTCAGGATCAACTCTATTGAAAAAAAGTTTAACTTATTCAGAGGAACTTCTTTTCCACAAATTGGAGTGCGACTGTTTCTTCAAATTGATCATAGATTCATAATTAGAAAGCATGGTCTGTTTGGCCCTAGAACTACTGGGCCAACCCATAATCGAGTTGACTGTGAGGTGCAGTGTAGCACTCCCACCTGGAAAGGACTGAAGGTTAAAACCTCCTACGGGTGCTGTGGGGGCTTCAGAGGGCAAGGGCAAAGACAGGCCCAATCCCACCATGAAAGCAACAGTTCTGGCATCTGATGCCTTTGAGACAATGCCCCAGGCCTTCCTAAAAAGGTGATTAGACAAAATAGCTCAGACCAATTCCCATTTGGGTATTGACCCAGAGGACGATCCCTGCCCCCAACAAGGGCTGATGACAATACTAGGGATGACACAGACGATCCTGATGAGGATTCAGGTGATGAACCACGCCCAAGCAGACCCTGGCGACTGAAGGGGGGACCAAAAAACCCAGACTGAATTGCACTACTGGCCAAGACTCCTCGGTAATACGGGCATGATCAACCTCAAAAACATTTACCATCCCAGCTCCATGAACTGGGTCCTTGCAGCTAATTTTTCATAACACATGGCCAGCCGCATTAGGAAACCCATGGTAAAAGAGGTCCGAAGCCACTTGATAGTGGATTGCCCCAGGACCTCCCTGGCTAATAAGGTGGCACGCACACCTGACATTGATCCATGAATAGCCACCTTCAAAAAAAAATTCTTTAAAATCCCCAAAAAGGCTTGGACCGTTCCTGGCGGCCCACCCAGAATAAGATCCTCTAAGTACTGGGTCCATTAACAAAAATATTGAATATGGCGATGGGCGTGAGGGAAGCAAGCCATATAATTGACCCACAATTATATCTGGGTGGGCTCAAATGGCCCTGTGCTTTCTTGGTAATTTGAATTGCACATTGTCAATGGAGTGTCGCGGCTCTCTTGCCACAACCGAAGCAGGCTGGGTGGCAAATGGTGTTCTCTTTGGAGAGCCTTTAATAAAGGAGCTGTCTTGCTTTGTGTATACTTTTTTTTCCCTAGACAAAGGCCAACAATCCATTAAGAAAGTTTTCAGTCAGTAAATATTCAGAGGGGCCAGAAGAGGTAGGGGGCCCTTCTGCGGCAGCTTATTCACCTTCAACCCTCATAAGCAAACCAGAAGCAGTGCAGTGGCAGGACTACAGAATATTTTGAAGGTTCTATCCCTAGAGAGGTCGCAGCAGACGATTTAGTGGCAAATCTAACTTCCGTTGTGCCAGCAATGCACCTGGTAGAACCACCAGTAAGAAATATCCCTTTTTCCTTACCAGGGGTAGGGGACAGATTAAAATGGTTCGGCCAACAATGGACCACCATTACAGGGGACGCATAGGTACTGCAAACCGTGAGTGGATTTCAGATGGAATTCCATGGTACACCTCATCAACACACACGTCCCAGACCTTTAATCTTCTCAAAGGAAAGGGCTCAGGTGTTAAACAGGGAAGTCATGAACCTCCTAGAGAAAGGGGCCATTATCCGATAAGTCCTTCACCCAAGGGGATTTTTAAGCAATATTTTCCAGGGTGAAAAAAGGACAAATGGTTCAGGCCTGTAATCATCCTGACCGACCCCAATTGTTGATGGGTATGCCACCATTTCAAAATGGAGAGCATTCACCTTCTACGGGATGTTTTGATGTCTGATTATTGGGTAGTACGCTTGGACCTGTAAGAGGCCTACCTTTTCTGTAGGAATTTTTGTTGGTGGGAGGGAAGAATATATGTGATGTAATTCTGCATTTTGTCTTTTATGTCTGAAGAAAATAATACAAAAATGAAAGTGTCTGTATAATGTTGCAAAAAAGATTAAACATTGATCACTTTTATTAAATATAGTGTGTGGATTAGTTAGAATTTCAAAGGGTGAGTCAGGTTTGACATTGGTGCATTTGTGTTACTTTAAGGTGGCTCAGCCTAACTGACCTTATGAGCCTGACCCTGTGTTCGGTGTAATTTTTTTAGAAAGTTGGCATTTTTCTGCCCCTAGCCCTTTTGTGCCAGGCAGCCTTCAAGAGTCACATGAATGGGTGTAATCCACAGTTAGACTTTGTGAATTCCTCCGAGACAGTCACACAATTGTAAAATTAAGTGTGCTTGAATGGGCCATCTGCTGGCAGGATAGGGGTCAGAGCTGAGCACTGATCTACTTCCAACTGAATGGCCTGTGCTCTGCCTTCACGCAAGTATCCTAACAACCTCACATTTTCACTACAGCCAGCTTGGAGCCAAGGCAGGTGAGTCTGAAATTCCCATGCACTTCAACTAACCTTTCCAGAATCTTCTCCCATCTTCCAGAAGAAGGGTACCAACATATAAAAATAGGACCTTTAGACTCACTCTTCTGTTCACTAATGGACCCTTGGAAGGAGTCTCTGAAGTCTACCTGCTGCTCTGACCTGCTGTGCACTCTGCAAGACCACTGCTGTACCTAGAATGAATGCCTTGCTGTCTGGAACCTTCTTGAATCCTCAGAGGCTAGATGTTGAGCACGCCTACCAGGACTACCAAAGTTACTTGAAGGGAAAGTTTGCTGGCCTCCTGTCCAGAGTCAAAGCGGCACAAAAGGCTTCCACTGCTTTGAACCCACACCTGGACCCAGCTACAGTAAGTCCTGAACTCCCAGGAGGTGTACCCACCAGTCCTGGACCCTTGGTTGTGGTGCTAAAGGTGTACAGATGGCCAAATCCCACAACTGATGACTTTTGGGCAAAAACTGCTCTGCGAACCAGGAGGACAATGAAAGCAACCTGTTTGCCTATCCGCCCAATGTGTTTTGCTGCTAGGATTGACTTTGCAGCTTCTCCTGCTAGCCTAGCTGATGAGGGGTGATACCCCAAAACCAGTGTCATGATACTTGTTTTCCGGTCCAAGGAGGACCTGGCCTAGCAATTCAGGCTGGACTGTCATCATGTGGAGCAGGGTCAAGACAGATTTGCATATGGCTGGGTTTTAATCGGAATGCCATGCAGTGCAAAAAACCTCTGGATTTATGCCCAGATCTCTGTACAGGGGTGATTGTTTGACATTGTTTACCATTCTGTCCATTAATTGTTCTTTTTGCATTTGGCACCCAAGTCGGATGGGTATGCCCAGACGTGGATCCTGTGCTCTCAATGCCACTGGAGTCAAGCTAGCCTGGCTGATGAGGGGTGATACCCCTCTAACGGTCCCAGGATGCTTGTTACAGGGTGGACATGGCCTGGCAATTTAGACTGGACTGTTTTCATGTGGAGCAGGGTCAAGACTGATTTGCATATGGCTGTGTTTATACTGGAATGGCATGGATGATAAGGGGTGATACCATGAAATCGGTCCCAAGTTGCTTGTTTCTGGTCCAGGAAAGAACTGGCCTGGAAGTTTGGCCTGGACTGTTCCCATGTGGAGCTGAGTCAGGACTGATTTGCATACGGCTGAGTTTAAAATGGAATGGCATGGGGAGCAAAGAAATGATGGATTTAGACCCAGATTGTTGTACTGGGGTGAAGGCTTGACATTGTTCAGCATTATGTCCATGAATTGTTCTTTTTACATTCTTCTCTTCAGCAGCAAATTCTCATCAGCTGTCCTTTGTTAAAGGGTCATCTGACCTCTTGAGATTTTCAACTTTTATTTCAATGACTAAGTGCCAACGTAGAAATCTTCACCACAGCTTTGACCATCCGATGATGCTTCCTTCTTGGACAACTCCTGCAGCCTTGCTCCATTGAACTTTACCTTCTCAGACACCTTTTCTCAGTATTTCTTCTAAGTCCGAAGGTAAGCGCTGACCAGGCCCAATCCACCTTTTGTATCCAAACTGTGCTCCTTTGTGGTCTGGCACTATTTGCAACTTTGACCTGGTCTCGCATGACTAGATGTTGGCGGTTGGATCTTATAGGCGAAATTCGTAACTCCAGTTCTATTGATTGGATTTTGTTGTTTTAGTGTCAAATACTTTGGATTCGGATTTTTCTTGTGTTGTGTTTTCACTTGATTGCTATTTGTGTGCTGCATAAATACTTTACACCTTACCTCTAAGTTAAGCTTAACTGCTTTTAGGGTCAAGCTACCCAAGGTTATGCACAGGTCAATTTAGTGACTTTGGGGGTGATTACGATGGCGGACAGACTTGAGTCCGTCCGCCATTATCATGGGAATTGGGACCGCTCAGCCATATGTGGGAGTCCCGCACATACAATTATAATGCGACCACCACTGTGGCGGTCGCATAGTGCGTGTTTACCATTGCGGGGAGCTGTTGGCTGCAGCAGCCGCTGCAATGGCAAAAATGCATGTTGTGCATTTCGCTGCACTACGTGGCAGGCACCACAAGGTGCCTGCTACCTGGTGCAGAAAACTGTGCCCCCCAATTACACAATTGCATTGCCCCTGCCCAAGGGAGGCCCATATCAGGCCCCCAAAGTAAATCTCAGCCAACATTTGAATGGTGGAGGAACCGCCATTCAAAGGCTGGCGGAATGCAGCATCCTAATGTGACGGATGGTGCCTGCTAGGCACTGCCACCATTCTAGGTATGCTGGCCAGGACCGGCAGGCAATCGTAATGATTGCCTGTGTTGGTTCTGTGGCAGACGGGCTTTCCATCCACCAGCACTCCTCCTGCCATTCTTAACTGGCGGGCAGAGAATGATCGCACAGTGGCGGTTAACCCGCCACCGGCAGGCTGCTGTGGGCGGGTTCACCGCTATCATGATCAGGCCCTTTGTGTGGTTCACCCTGCAAATAATTGTGGCTGTTGCTTGACCAGAGCTCACCCCCCAGTCAACCAACAACCCAATGTCTTACAATGCTGTTTTCCACTCTTAATTACAGAGATACTTTGATGGTGGACTGCTGTTTCTGCGCCTCTCATCAGGTGATACCTCTGTAAGTCAGATCCTAAGCAAAATAGAGGGGTTGGGCGTGCATCAGGTGATGAAGTCCAAGAAGCCAGGGCCTCATTTATGAAAAGTGACGCATCGCTGGGTGAAAACAGCGATGTGTCACTTTTCACTGCACTCTCCCCGCGACATGATTGATGCTTCATATTTATAATATGACGCATCATGTCGCAAGGAGTTACAGATACGTCAGTATTTCTGACGTATCTGTAGGCGCAAAAGTGACGCATTGCTGGAGTGTGTCACAAAAGTGACGCAACTCCAGCAATGCTTCCTTTCACATGGGGAAAGCCCCATGTGAAAGGGCTTACGTCAGTCTAACGCCTGCTGTGAGGCAGGCGCAAGATTTTGACGCAACAGCGTCCTAAAAGTGACGCAGTGAAATCTCATAGATTTCACTGCGTCACTATTACAAGGCTTTTTGCGGGTGAACGCCCCCTCTGCATACATTATACCTGACGCAGGTATAATGTAGCGCAGGGGTTTACAAAGTGACGCATCTGCTTAGATGCGTCTCTTTGTAAATAGTGCGCATCAGGAGGCATGTTTTACGCCGTCGATGCGTCACAAAAAGTGACGCATCGGTAGCGCAAAACTCACGCAAGGCCTCATAAATGAGGCCCCAAGTATTTAGTTTTTGAAAACAATCTTTATTTTCAATCAGTTATTTCTCACAGAATAGGTGATTTTATGGTCAGCTTCTTGCACTTCATCACCTGATACACGCCCAACCCCTCTGTTCTGTTTTCTTCTCTTGTTGACACACTTTTGACAGCGATGCTTCAACGTACACACCCATGCACCATGCTGCAAAGGTGTGTACATTTTCTAAAGCACGAGGAGCAGATTTACTAACAATTCATGCAATGCAGTGCAGCAAGGCAAGTTATGTAAATAGAAAGAGCTCAAGAGCACCATATCTACAAAGTTATGGCACTCTTCAGGTCTTTCCCAGAGCTGGTGCACTTGTGGTTACTTACCGCCAATGCAGGCACCATTGTGCCATGTTGCAAGTGTGCCTGCATTACCAGCAAAATTGTTTTTGTGCAGGAATGGTACCTTCCTGTACAAAAACGATCTGGAGTTGCATTTTCGGCTTCCAATGTGTGATGCTGAAGGGACCATACACAGAAGGAGGAAACACCAAAGAGACATTAACATATTTCATACCAGGTTTTTGAAGTTCTACCTTTACAAACATTAGTAAATTTGGAAATGTGTGAAATTTGTGGATGGATGCATGGGAACTCCCATGCTCTACCCATGGAATGCCTATTACTAAGAAATATAACATAACAAAGCACACAGCACTGCATTATGTAACATGTGTTTACAAAGCCATGCAAGAGCATGCAAATGAAGTCTTGTTGTGGATTTATTTATAAATCACAAATAAGCCTTTGAGTTGGCTTGTGTCACCCTGTGTGACATAAGAGTGAACTCAAAGTGAAGGAAATATTTTCTTAAGCTTTGGCTGCCTGTCTTTGTTTACTTCTTCTAAGTCTGAAGGTATGCGCTGACCAGGCCCAAAACACCTTTTGTATCCGAACCATGCTCCTTCGTGGTGTGGCACAATTTTCACCAAATGTGTGCCTCAGGAAGACATGTCTTTCATGTGTCTTTAGTGCACTCACTGAGCAAAATCCAATTCCTTTCAATTTGTGAGTTCCCTATAGTAGGACTCTGAGTTTGTGGACAGCTTAACCATTGCGATGGTGACAGACTGATCCCACACACTGCTAGTTCATAGTGCCACCATCAGTACCTCTAACCCTAGGCAGATATCAAATGGTTCTGGCAACTACTGAACATGACAACCCTGATCCCCAATAAATCGTGGTAAAAGATATACAACCCCTTTTGCTCAGTCACTTGTGCTCACTTCCTCTCAGAGAAATATACAAGTAATACACAGTGGGACATTTTAAATATTTATTAAACCAACGTAATTCTTGTATAAAATAAATGTGCTGCAATGATCCAAAGACTGAAACAAATGAATCAATCAATCAATCAGGAAATTTGTATAGCGCGCTACTCACCCAGAGGGTCTCAAGGAGCTTGGGGGAGGGGGGTCCGCTACTGCTCGAACAGCCAGGTCTTGAGTTGCTTCCTGAAGTAGAGGTGGTCTTGGGTACGACGGAGGTGGATGGGGAGGGAGTTCCAAGTCTTGGCTGCCAGGTAGGAGAAGGATCTTCCTTCCATGGTGGCTCTTCGGATGCGTGGAACCGCGGCGAGGGCGAGGTTGGTCGATCGCAGTTGGCGGGTGGGAGTGTAGAAGGTCAGGCGGTTGTTGAGGTCCCTGGGGCTAGGTCGTGGAGGGCCTTGTGTGCGTGGGTAAGGAGACGGAACGTGATTCTTTTGCTGACGGAGAGCCAGTGCAGGTCTCTCAGGTGTCCGGAGATGTGGCTGTGTCGGGGGATGTCCAGGATGAGTGGTGCGGAGGCGTTCTGGATGCGTTGGAGTATTTTCTGCAGTTTGGTTGTGGTTCCGGTGTAGAGGGTGTTTCCGTAGTCCAGTCGACTGGTGACGAGTGCCTGGGTGACCGTCTTCCTGGTTTCGGTGGGGATCCATCGGAAAATCTTTCGGAGCATGCGTAGGATGTTGAAACACGATGATGAGACGGCGTTGACTTGTCTGGTCATTGGGAGGGAGGAGTCCAGGATGAAGCCCAGGTTGCGTGCATGGTCCGTTGGTTTGGGTGCGCTGCCTAGGGCCGGGGGCCACCAGGAGTCGTCCCAGGCAGAGGGTGATGATCCAAGGATGAGGACTTCCGTCTTGTCTGAGTTCAGTTTCAGGCGGTTGTTCTTCATCCACTCAGCTACTTCTTTCATCCCTTCGTGTAGGTTGGTTCTGGCGGTGGCAGGGTCGTTGGTGAGGGAAAGGATCAGCTGGGTGTCGTCAGCGTAGGAGATGATGTTGAGGTTGTGTTGGCGTGCGATGGCTGCGAGGGGGCTCATGTAGATGTTGAAGAGGGTGGGGCTGAGTGATGATCCTTGTGGTACGCCGCAGATGACTTCGGTGGCCTTGGATCTGAATGGGGGGAGGCGGACTCTATGGGTTCTTCCGGCGAGGAACGAGATGATCCACTCCAGTGCCTTCTCTTGGATTCCGATGTTGCTGAGGCGTTGTACTAGGGTGCGGTGGCAGACAGTATCGAACGCTGCGGAGAGGTCCAGGAGGATGAGGGCCGCTGTTTCCCTGTTGTCGAGCAGGGTTCGGATGTCGTCAGTGGCTGCGATGAGGGCGGTCTCGGTGCTATGGTTGGCTCGGAAGCCCGACTGTGAGTGGTCGAGGGATCCGTTCGTCTCGAGGAAGGCGGCAAGCTGACTGTTAACGGTCTTCTTAATGACTTTGGCGGGAAACGGGAGGAGCGAGATGGGGCGGTAGTTCTTGAGGTCGGTGGGGTCTGCTGAGGGTTTCTTCAAGAGGGCGCTGAGTTCGGCATGCTTCTAGCTTTCCGGGAAGGTGGCGGTGTTGAAGGAGCAGTTGATGATGTCCCAAAGTTGGGGTGCGATGACGGAGTCGGCCTTGTTGAAGACGTAGGTGGGGCATGGGTCGGTTGGTGATCCGGAGTGGATGGTGTTCATCGTGCGGATGGTGTCTTCGGTGTTGACAGGGGTCCAGGCGCGGAGGGTGGTGGTGGGGGGCGTTGGTTCTGTGGTTGGGTGCGTGGTCTGTTCGCCGAAGCTGTTGTGTATGCCGCGATCTTGCTGTGGAAGAACGAGGCGAGAGAGTCGTAGAGGTCTTGTGAGGGAGTGATGTCGTTGTTACCGGCGCTGGGGTTGGAGAGCTCTTTGACGATGCTGAAGAGTTCCTTGCTGTTGTGTGCATTGTTGTCTAGTCAGTCCTTGAATGCTGACTTCTCGGTGGTGTGGATCAGCTGGTGGTGTTTGCGGGTGGCGTGCTTGAGGGCGGTCATGTTGTCTGTGGTCGGGTTTTTTCGCCAGGCTTTCTCGAGGGTACGGCAGTTCTTCTTGGGGTTCTTGAGGTCGTCGTTGAACCAGGAGACTTTCTTGCTTCCGGGCCTGCTGGGATGGTTTTTCAGGGGTGCGAGGTCATCAGCGCAGTTGGTGATCCACTGTGTGAGGTTGTTGGCTGCTTGGTTGGGGTCCGTTGATCTGGTGGGAGGGTTCTGGTTCAGTGATGTGGTGAGCTGGTCGGTGGTGATTATAAGTGTTAGGACAGTGAACAAAAAAACGTTCCATCATTGTGCTAAAACAAATGTATAGATGCAAACATATAAAACAGTGTAGAAATCTGTCATACTCCTACTATGCGCCCCTAACCAAAGTGTATAGGGTGTGTGTGTGTTCTGCCAAGAATCCTCTTACTGGATGATCCAACCCCTGTTACCTGAAAGGAAAGAATGTAGGACCCCATTTTGGTCAAGAGCTGGACACTCCTCGCAGAGATGTCAGCAGGCTGCTTGGCTGAAGCATCAGCATGTAGAGACCTCTCCAATTACAGCAAACAGCTCATCTGCTAACACTCAAAAACTAATGTTTATTTCTAACTAAAAGGCATCCTTGCCTTGGGCTGAGATCTTGATCAGGCTGCCTTTTTTGTGTGTTATAGATTGCTCTATCGCCAAATGTAGGAAAAAAACAAACACATTTGCAGAACCTATGTATAAACCTTGCACATGGTGTCAAGGTAGCATGATGGTGTTCTTCTTAAGTTGATTCTGTAAACAAGTACAGTTTTCAAGAAACTTATGCAGACTGTCACATATGCAAATGTGTGTCAGAAGTCATCATCTAAAAGTGAAGGCAACTTTAAGAAAGACCAGTGTACATATAAAATGCAGTGTCTCCCTCGGAACACATGACAGGATGAGAGGTGGCGGGTGTCTGAGGATGCCTTGAGGCCTAGACTCCTCAAACTTTTAAACTAAGGCAAACATCGTATTACCTGGGAAGCTTCCTACTAATGAAGGCACTGATCCATAGACTTGCCTATTTAAAAAAGCCAAGTATTCAGCTACTTGAGGAATTTAAGAATCTTAGAGGAGGCACAGATGTGTAGAGGCAGGTCATTCCACACTTTCAGAGCAAGGTAGAAGAAAGTCCTACTGCATATTCTGGTTCTGCATATACATGGGACTAGTGCGAGTAGGAGCCTGGCTGAGAAGAGGTGTCTGGAAGGTTTCTGAAATCCAAGGCAATTATTGTAGCATTTTGGGACAGTGTTATGTAAGGCTTTGAATGTGTGCATGCAGAGTTTTAAGAGAGCGCGCTTGTGGATGGGGATTCAGTGAAGCTCTTCGAGGTGCAGTGTGTGTGCATGGTGTGAGGTTGAGGGTGAGCCTGTATGGTTTGAAGTTCTGTGGATGGTTGAGTGAGTAATTGAGTATTCTGTGAGTGCAGTGCTTCCGGGGTTGAGCCCTTTGGTGAAGAGGAAGTGATTGCTTGTGTATCCTTACTACCTTGAATATCCGCCTTCTACCTATATGATATCTCTGTGAAAGCACACCTAGGCTAAGCTTTTGCCACCTGCTCCAGGCCCTGTCTCCTTCAAAGTATTGAGTAATCCAGTATGCTTGATAAGTGAACCTTTACTAATACCTTCCATGGCCACCACCCGAAGCTCAAGAAGACATATCTTTCATACTCCTTTAGCGTAATCACTGTGTTAAATCCAAGTTCTACAGGTTTTGATGAAAGTTCGAGAGTACCCAAGGAGGCCTCAAGGCCTATATTCCATGACTGGAATGCGCATATCTACCTTTGAAACTAGGGTGAACGTGCTGGATAGACTTTTTGGTTCTCGAAAGAACACTTCAAAAACTACTAAAGGCTGTAGGATTTGCTGCACAGGGTACTCTGTGACAACGTTGGCTATGTTTCATCCACCATTCTTTTCAGTCCGGTGATTGTAATGCACTTCTCATACAACAAGCTGTAGCAGGGTTTCTGTTCTCCCACAGAACTGTGCACAGAGGATTGGAACCTCAGCGAATTAGGGTAACCCAAAACTCACCTTAGTACCCAACAAACCCCTTACCGAGCTAGCTACAGTGTCTCATTGGTCATAATAAACTCCCAATGTTTAGACAAACCAGAACATGAACTTACAGACCTCAGGTAACGTGGAACACATGAGCACTCTTTCGTTATACAATCATTACAAACCAGAACATGGAGTAAAGAAGAACACGTGAGCATTTGAAATGTTTATTTACTAATGCCGTCTTCTCAGGCGCAGTATCTTAGATAATACAAGTAAACATATTATCAGAAGCAAATTTACCAGCATGGTTACTAGTCCATAGAAAGCAAACGGTGACAGCATGCTAACATGCTGTAATGAATAAGAGTTAACAACACTTATTTCTCACCCTCCCTAACACACATATTATATTATTAGCTAAGAAGGTCTCTTTGGGTTGAATTAGGGCGGGCCCATACCTCAGTGTCCTAGAATGAAGGGATCACATCAGCATACACCAGCTCTCTCTGCATGCGAACAGCATCAAGTGTGTTTTTGTGCCTCAAGCAAAGCAATATAAAAACCCGCCTCAAGCCCAAAGTTGGCAGAAGCTGCACTTATGTTATGTCTATGAAGGCGCGAAGATCAGACCTCATAACAAATCTGTATCGTGTTGTTCCTGAAGCTTCAGCACTCTCTGTACAGACATAGTTTATTAAGCAAAGCTGATATCAGAGTAATAACATATTATTGTCATGTCAACCACAACGAACTACTAGGTTGAAAGCTAAATCAACAATTAAGTGTCGTGTGCAGAAGCAGCAAAAGGAAAAATGGCGTTTAAACAATTAATGAGCCTATGCTAACTTAACACATTATAAAGATATACAGTAGCTATATGACACCCCCCCATGATCCGAGGACAGATAAGATAAGATAAGAGAAGGGCAACTTCATGAAAGCAGAGTTCAAGAACTGTGAGCCATGAATGTACTGTAAAAAAATTGAATATTTTGATCAAGCCAAGAGGACTGGGAAATGAATCAGTGCACTAAAAAATCGCAAAATATGTAAGCTGAAAGTCAAATGGCCGGAAATAAACCATGGAAAAGTTTTTAGGACAAGACCGTATAAGCAAAATATGCAGCAACAGCCTCCAGCATGAAATCACCGTCTTCATCCGAAAACAGTTCAGCCATCCAATTCAAAAGTGGAAAAGAACATATGTGTTCCTCAAGTATTGAAGCCTCTATTACCATCAGAGGACAACTCGGTGGGTTCTCAAGAAAGCTCAGTTCCAAGAAATCCTGCGCTGCTGCGAATAAGTCCCAGGGACCCATTAGTCCATGCACAGCTGCTAAGGCCATAATCCTTTCGTCAGAACAAACCAACTCGTGAGTAGTGATAGGACTCATCAGCTGATTAAAATCGACGTCAGGAGAAACTGGTCCGCAGAGACACAAATCAATGGCCCAATCAAAATCACAGCTCAGGCAGTGAAATACAGGCTGGACACATGTGAAGTAGGAAAATCGAAACGATAATCTATATGCCGTGCTCAAAATCGCCAACGGCAGTGTGCCAAAATATTCAAGCATCCGGTTGCGAAACAGCGGCAACAGGGGCTGTGCGGGTTCTTCAACATGTTGGGCATCCATATTTAAGGAAGCAAAGAACAATTAGGACGCCTGCCGCTAGTGCCAGTAAAACCGGGAATCCACCAAACAGACTCGAAAAAATGGAATGAAAGAAACTAGGGATCACTCCAAATATTTTTTCAAATGAAGTCACAAGGCCGCTGCTAACTGTTTTGAAAAAATGCGCCAGCCCAGTTGTGGAGGACGCGTTAAAGATAGAATGTATCATTTCGCCAAAATGCAACGGTAAATCAGTATTTAAAAGGGCCTGAACCTCCGTCCGGGTGTTAGCTATGTGAAGCACGAAAGTCTCCCGAGCCGAACTCAAGGCCACTTCTTTCTGGGACAATAGAGCCCTCAGTCTGCTCATGCCGTTGAACTGTGCTTTCAAGGTTGGGATGCGTGGCCAAATGGAAACCTCCCTATTTTCATGTGTGGGTGGGTACAGGACATTTCTGCAGCAAACGACACGCTCAGTTACGGTCACTACATAAGCTACACCTTTAATTAACCCGCAACAATCTTCATTATTTAAAAGTAAATACCTTCCGTTCCCCAATAAGGTAAAAGTCGGGGTGATCGCTGGGACAGGAGTTCCTTTCAAAACACATGCTAAGTTCGGTCTGTCCTGGTTGCAAGAACCGTGTAATTGTATGTGCCTACACATTAACGAGTGATCCGGAGTTTCTGTACATTCCTCCCCATTCAGATAAACTTCTTGGCCGTCTTTCAAACATCTATAAGTGAAAGGAAGGGACCATACTTCATGGAGAAATGTACTACCTAAAGGCTCATATCGACCTATGGCCACATATTTCATACAATTTGTAAATTTATACAAAGCAAAAGGTAAAGTTATCAAACCGTGGATAAGCCACGCTGCAGCGGAGGCTTCTGCCACAGAAAAAGGTAAGGACTCCAATCTCTCAATATGTAACATAGAAAAAGAAGCATCTCGCATAGAAAGCAAGCGCTGCTTGTCAGTTAAATTAAAGGGTGCAAAGAGAGAAGAAACATTCATGTAGGTCCATGGCACCTTGCCAGATTTAAGCGTTTGAAGGGTCCACGCAAATTGCATGATAGAACGTAATTGATTCTGACCATGGTACAACACAGAAACTTCATCATGCACAATATCCACTACAGAAGACACAATGTTATCTAAAGTGTAAATGCGGGAAGAAAGCGTGTTAATACTATTGTCAACTACAGCAAGCACTTTCTCTAGATTTGCTTGATCTATAGCTCTAAGTCGTGTCGCTGCCTCAATCTGTGAGGTCTTCCAGATTTCATTGTAAATAGCATATATCCATCTTTTAGATCTACCACTAGCTGGGCCTTTTATGAAATCAATTAAATCAACATCATCATTCAGCTTCGCAAGATGTAATTTAACTGCAGACAATTTAGAATGTTTCAGCCAACTCTGACACAATTTACCCACAGAGTAAGTTGTGACAGAATGTTCAGTTTCAAAACGTGGATCAGGTCTGACCTGTGTAAAGCCATCAGACAAACCCAGAAAACGGTGCTGGCATGAATCAGCACTCCTGTGCCACACCAGCCAACCTTTAGGGTCTATACTGGAAATGTTAAAGGATGAATTCAGCAATAGGGTCTGTAAGTCCCTAATCGAAAACTGAGTATAATTACTCCAGCCAGAATATTCTTCTAACTCCGGAATAATAGGAAAATTTAGTTTTTTAGAAGTAGCCAATCCAAAGCACGTTGTCTGTGAAATAGTGGAATTCAAAAACAACATTTGGTTCGGGATGAGACATGCACGGTGCAAAGCCTCAGTGCCTTGTACCTGCCAGATTTTCGAACCCCAAACTGATTTTAGGTCAATAGCTTCCTTCCATAATTCATAGCCGCCAACAGCCAGTTGATCTGGAAAGGACTTCGAATACAATAATTTAGTATCGTTAAGTCTAACCTTGGACATAGGCTTCTGTGTCATTTTGAAATAAAAAGATTTGGGATTAGACTGATTGAAGTCAGTAAAATAAGTGTACTTTTTCAAAAAAGTACTTGAACTGCCTTGTTTAGGAGCTGGGCAATGTTCCCATTGTGTATAATTTACAGTATTCCTTCTGGAAGTAGTTTTATGCAAGAAGTGATTGCCAAAATGTTGAAAGCAAAACAAATCACCATAATTAGCAGATTCTAAATATAAATCCTCAGCATCAAAGGCAGCATAGTATTTCAAATCAGAAAACAAAGACTCTACGGCCTGAACATCCCAATCATCAGAACGTATGTTTTGTTTCACCACATCCCCCATATTAACTCTAAGCACATTAGGGACATTAACAACCTCAGTAGGCCCATGAATTTGAAATCTAACGGCATCCCACACTATCCCATCAAGGACAGGCCACGCAGTGATGTTAACAAAAGCCAAGTCTCTTCTAAGTCTGTGTGCAGAATGCGATGAGGACAGGGGGGCCAAAGTTCCATTGAGATGTCGAATGCATGTTCTTTCCTCGACATAGTGTCCATTTACCAAGCGGAAGAAATAAAACACAAACCCAATTGACATAAAAAGGTAAATCAAAAAAGCACCAGCCAAATATATGTCCAAGGGGGAATAAAATTTTTTTTTTTAAATAAGCAGGCATAAACTGCAAAACGTGAGGCTTTCTTCGAGCCATTGGAAACAGTGTCAAAAGAAAATCTGGATTCTGTGGCCTATCGCGCTTGCAAGTCAGGCATGGACAAGTCAGTGGGGTAAGTATAGTCTAATTCATCATGGTCTGTACTGGGCAAAGTACTTAATAAAGGACTGGAAATTGCAGGTGATTCGATGGCCACCACAGGCAAAAATCCCTACAAAGATGCGCAAATCTCTAATGACAGTCCGTGAATCAGCGCTGCGATGGGGCCAGACCCACACAAAGCGTGTGCATGAATCAACTGCAACTAAGATGTACTTATAAGCAGTATCAGATGAAAAAGGACCGCAGTGATCTAAATAAACACAACCTAGTGGTCTATTAGAAATGTACAACTGTGTCTGTGGTGGACGCGCAGCAGTCGAAGGTTTAATCTGCTGACAAATGTCACAAAAAAGGACATAATCACGCGTCTGTTTGTACAGTCCCCGCCACCAGAAACGTTGTTGTAATTGAGTTACAGTGGCTGAGACGCCCGCATGCGCAGACGCCACACCTTCATGAGCTGCTGTAATCAAGTCAGCCCTGCGATCCGAGTTGGGAATCAAGCGTTCTCCAACTTCAGGAATTTTCACAAAAGGAACCCTTTCGGGACTTAAGTGGTATGTGTACTTCGAAGGGAACCCCGTAGGATGTTTACTTCCCTTCTCAGTGGCAGCAATTGCCGCCAAGATGTCACTATCAATCTTACTTTTGGACCTAGTAACTGCTGCAACTAAGTATGTAGACACCGCTAATTTCGTTGCTTCATCAGCAAGCGAGTTACCGACAGCATGAACTCCTAGACGCTGATGGCCGAGAGTATGAATTACAAAAACAAGCGGCAATCGAGCTTTAAGCTCTGCCACTCGAACCCAGATCATCTTGTGTTTTATTGTGCTACCCTTGGAATCACGAAAATCATTCTGAATCCAAAAGAACAAATTGTCATTGTAAGACTGGACACAGTAGAAAGAATCACTTACAATAAGAGTAGTAACACTAGGATCTGCGTACTCCAACGCTAGTAAGAGAGCACGAAGCTCTGCCAATTGTGCGGTACAATCACCCAGTGGCAACGTGTGCACTTCCCTGGAGACGAACACATCGTTCAACATAGCACCGACCACAATGGCGCATGCGGAAACGTAGGCATGTTTAGAGCCATGCGCAACCTGCGCCGAACCATCAGTATAAATGATACAATGGAAGTCCTCCAAAGGTCGCATAGCCAGAGGAGCAGGATGAACAAACTCATACTGCAAGTACTCTTGTGACCGCAACGAGGCGTCAAAAATAAACGTGACATCTGTGGACGTCAAGGACGCTGCCCACTGAATCCACCGAGGGTGCAAAGCTTTAGAATTAGGTACACTGGCTTTCGTGACTGCCTCCAAATGAGGACAGGGTGTAACAACCAACATGCGCTTCCCCTGTGACAGAGCTCGTTCTTTAAGAATAGCCATCTGTACAGCTGTTAAAACCTTTTCCACAGTGGGATACCGCATTTCAGCCGAAGTGTACAAGTGTGACTTGTAAGCAATAGGTACTGTGTCTCCTTCATTAAAAGTGAGGTACGTGAAACCCACCGTCCCCGGAATTATTATTATCACCAGGTTGGTGTGGTTATCACGAGTCAGTAAGAATTTAGAAGCGAGCAGATCAGCCTGCAAGGACTGCAAGATGGCTGAGTGCTCAGGCATATGTATACAGCCTGACACCTAAATGGCTGTCAGGACTCTAAGGTGCACAACAAAGAGAGTGACCTCTTAATCCATTTTAAACATTTCTTTATATTTTAACTTTTGCTCTGTCTATATTTCATTGGCATATTATTCATGACCAAATACCAATTTGACAAATTATCAGAATGTTACACAAATGAACAAATAAACATCCAGACATGAAATCAAATATCATAACAAATTCATGACATAAAATACATCAACCCAATGCATTTCGGGACCTTACGGCCCCTTCGTCAGGGGTCTAATTGAAGAAAAGAGAAAGAAAAAGATGAAGAAAAAGAAAAAGGAAACTTGTTACTCTCGGTGCTTGCAAGTTTTTCAGCCATTTCAGCTAGCCGATCTTACTTTATGTGGTTTCATTTACTTCTCATTATCTGAGATAAAACCCTTTTGGTAATATTCAGAAAATTAGACTTGGGTAATTTAACGTTTACAACGAGAAACCATTCACGCTCTACGTTAGACAAATAAGTTTTCCTTTATATGACGATATTGTATCTGGTAACAAGAAAGAATACAATAATTCTTGTAAACAACCAATAACCTTCATAAAATGGCGTTTTGCAAGAAGCACTCAGTAAAACTATTTTTGTATTCTTTCTTGTTACCAGATACAATATCGGCATATAAAGGAAAACTTTATAATACCAACAGGTAGGCTTAGATATTTTAAAACATAGACATAATTCAAAGCATTAATTTCAGGTACACTTATTTGTCTAACGTAGAGCGTGAATGGTTTCTCGTTGTAAACGTTAAATTACCCAAGTCTAATTTTCTGAATATTACCAAAAGGGTTTTATCTCAGATAATGAGAAGTAAATGAAACAACCTAAAGTAAGATCGGCTAGCTGAAATGGCTGAAAAACTTGCAAGCACCGAGAGTAACAAGTTTCCTTTTTCTTTTTCTTCATCTTTTTCTTTCTCTTTTCTTCAATTAGACCCCTGACGAAGGGGCCGTAAGGTCCCGAAATGCATTGGGTTGATGTATTTTATGTCATGAATTTGTTATGATATTTGATTTCATGTCTGGATGTTTATTTGTTCATTTGTGTAACATTCTGATAATTTGTCAAATTGGTATTTGGTCATGAATAATATGCCAATGAAATATAGACAGAGCAAAAGTTAAAATATAAAGAAATGTTTAAAATGGATTAAGAGGTCACTCTCTTTGTTGTGCACCTTAGAGTCCTGACAGCCATTTAGGTGTCAGGCTGTATACATATGCTTTCCCAGGTGTAGCAGGCACCAATCGAAGGTAGCACACGTATCGAACAAACGACACTAAAACTTGCGTCATAGTGTGCAGCACCCACACACATTCAAAGTTTCACATTGAGTGCTCAGGCAGCCAGCATGATTTAGAAAATGTAGGTTGTATCAATGCATACAAAGGCTTGATACGCTGGGCATATTCCGGAATGTATGTCCTCCCGAAATTTAAAAAGCCCAGTAAAGACTGTAATTTTTCAGAGTTGTTGGAGCGCGCAACTGGGCGCATTTCTCCAAGAAGTGAGGAGCCAAACCTCTACCTTCATTGTTGAGCTCATAGCCCAGGAACAACACTGTGTACTCAGCAATGTGCGATTTTGCAAAGTTAAATTTGTAACCCATTTCTGCAAAGGTACAAATAATCGAATTGACACGACACAGATGCTCCCAAATTACGTCGTCTGTGAGATATATGTCATCCACGTACGAGCAAGCATCTGGGTCGATTCTCTCCAAAAGAGAGACAATGCGTGCGGTAAAAATACC